>NW_028258315.1:28021000-29334000 GCF_053883595.1 Heterocephalus glaber
TTCTTGGAAAGTATTATTTTTATTTTAGTTGTTGTTCAAGATGGTTTCTGATTGCCTGGTAATTATTCACCAAGCACCAGCACTGGTGGCCTGTGTTCCCAGGAGCAGGATGGTACCTGAAGCACCACAGAACCAATCCAATGTGGGGTGGGGGTTCCCACAACATTGTGGGGTCAGGTCATTGACACCATCCTTCCCTCCAGTGCCTATTACTCTCCATACTTCTAAGAGGAAAAAAGAGCCATCTTTGTCCGTGCCACCCATCTACATACAAACCAGCAATACTCTCTAAAGTGGAGGTTCCCGCAAGTGCAGAGAATACACCACATTACACTTCATTTGCTCTTGCTCTGATCCTTTTGCACTTGTAGTGGTTTACCAGAAGGAAACTACTAGAGGGGATGTATCCAGGCAAGATGAGACAACATACAATTATCATCTTCAGTATTCCCACTTGGAAAATTGACTAGTATTCATGTGGAACAATAAAATTAAATTTTCTGGCACTTTACTCCCACTTCATGGGTATAAAGAGAAGATGGAGGGGGGGGGGCATTGAGGAGCAGACACCAAAGAAGAAAGTAGCTCTATATGCACTGGAAACACAGTTGGAGCATGGAGCTCGTTCATCACAGGCTGTTTTCCTGTTTTCCTATAAAGAAATGTCAGGAATGTCACTTTGTTTCATATTCTTTGGAGATCAAATAATCTCTCTCTAGCATTGCCACTTAAACATTTTATGTTGAACTCCTCATGTGAGCCAGGCACCATCCGGGAAGGACAATGGAATGGGCTGGCCCAGCTCATAGATGAAATGAGTGCATATCTAGTTTGATGGTGAAAAACCTTGAAAGAGTATGGGGCAGGTGACAAGGATGTAAAACAACCCAAGGATAAATGCTCATTCATTCACTTTCTAAATTAACTCATCCATCGGTCCAGTCATCCATCCATTTATCAAGCATCCTTTGTGTGCTGCTGTATGCCAATCATTGTGCTAGGCACTGTGATTGCAAAGATGAATCCCAGCCTGTGCGGTGATGCATACATGTAATTCCAGCTACGTGTAAGGCAGAGTCAAGAAGATTGCAAGTTCAAAGCCTACTTGAGTAACCAGCAAGATCTTAGTCTCAAAATTTAAAAAGAGAAGGACAGAGCTAGGAATGTAGCTTAGTGGTAGAGTTCTTGCCTAGTGCTATGATTTATAACTAGATGCTCTCCCAAAGCCTCGTGCACTCAAAGTGAGGCTTTGAGAATGTGATTGAATTATGGGCTATTATAGCTGACTTGCTTTTAGGAGGTGGGATCTGGTCAGAAAAGGCAGATCATGAGGGGCATTACCCCAAAGGGTATATCTTTCTTCCTGGTTCTTCCTTTCTTCTGCCCAGGCCCTCCCACCATGCTGCTGACCATACAAGAACCGAAGCCCTTACAAACCATGAGCCAAAATAACACCTCCTTCTTTAAGTTGTGTGTGTCAGGTATTGTGTCTCAGTAACGAGAAAGTGATTAAGACAGATTTTGGTATCAGAGAAGTGGGGTTATTGATGTGATGCTACCTGGCCATGCAATTGAGAATCCTTTGGAACAGGTTCACTGCAGGAATTTGGAAAGGTTTGGCGATGTCAGGGGAAAATCAGTTCTAGAATGCTGTAAGCCAATAGCTTCATGGAAGATTCTGGATAGAGCTCAGAAGACCAGAATGCTGATAGAAATGCAGATTGTAAAGACCAGGCTTAGGAGGTTTCAGTTGGGAATAAGAAAGAACTCCATTGGCAGTTGGATTCTGGCCATGTGTGCTATGCTCTGGCAGAAAAATGTGTATACATTTTGCTAAGTCCTAAAACTTTGTGAAAGACTGAAATTAAGGCTGGTAGACTAGTCCAGTAGAAGAAATTTCAAGGTAGCTTAATATTCAGTCTGTAGCATGGATACCGCTTGATCCTTTTAGCCAGGATTATACTGAAAATCAAGAGCAAAAAGCCCATTTGAAAAGTTTTCAGTTTCCCAAGAAGGGAAGTGCCTGTAAAGCTGGAGCAGAGGGTTGCTGAAAAATCATCATTAAAAAGAAGCCACAGGGCCGGGGATTTAGCTCAGTGGTTCCACCACATACCTCTCAAGCACACAAGGTCCCAAGTTCGACCCCAGTACCCAAAAAAATGAAACCAAGAAATAAAATACATAAATCCACTGATGCAAGTTTTGGGGCCGGGGATTTAGCTCAGCGGCATGGCGCCTGGCTCGTAAGTGCAAGGTCCTGAGTCCGATCCCCGGTACTGCCCCCCAAAAAACCACATACTTTACAACAAGACAATGCTCTGAAAGAACATGAGGAACCAGCAAGGTCCTACCCTTGGAAGGCTCAAAATTGCAAAAGTGAAAGACTTTACCTTGACAGCCCCAGGGCTCTATGCTTGAGACCAGCCACCTAGGGAATTTGTTCCCTGGGATTTGGTTCATAATGCTCAACCATCCAGACACTCAGAAACCTCTGCAACCATGGTACAAAGAACTCATCTACTCCTTTAGCTAGTGGCAGACCTTGATGCTATCCACATGGCACTGGTTTTTTAGCCATGCTGAATGCAAAAGTTGTGGGGTCAGAGAGATTTCCATCCATTTTTAAGAAGACCTGAGAGGGGCCGGGGATTTAGCTCAGTGGTTCTGCCACCTGCCTTGCAAGTGAAAGGACCCGAGTTCAATGCCTGGTACCGAAAAAAAAAAAAAAAGAAGACCTAGGAGGCCAGGCAGTGTGCCTCTGAGAGAATAACATGTTAAGTATAGTGGAGAACCCAGGAAGTTGGAGCTGCTAGGAACATAAAATGTTGGCCGAGGAAGCCTGCAGACCATGGGTGAAGCCACCTCAAGAGGGAAGCCATGTAGAGTGCAACCCGGAAAGCTGTGGGTTGGGGCCAACCAAGCTCACTGGAGCTTACATATTGCTACATCTCAGCCTAGACACTGGACCTGGAGCTACAGGATTTAATGTTTGTCCTGCTAGTTTTCCTTCCTCCTTTGGTCCTATTGGTTTCTATTCCCTTTTCCCTCTCTTTAGGAATAGTAATATTTACCTTATGCCATTGTATGTTGGAAATCTTCAACTTTCTTTTTGATTTTGACAGGGGCTCATAGGTAAGAGTTTGCCTTAAGTCTCAGGGGACAGTTTTGTCTTGGACTTTTCAGTAATGGTGGAACTGTTAGGACTTTGGCAGCTCTTTGCAATGGACTAAATGCATGTTGCAGAAAGAGAGAGACATGAATCTTTTGGGGGCCAGGGCAGAAAACTATATTTTATATCTGGATGTCTTCCCAAAGCTTCATGTGCTCAAAGGTGTGGCTTTTGAAAGGTGATTGAATTATGGGGTGTTTTAGCTTATTTACTGTTAGCAAATGAGATCTGATAAGAAGAAGAAGGTCACTGAGGGCATGAACTGGAAGGGTATATCATCTCACTGTAAGGCTCTTCCTTTCTCTCTCTGCTTCCTGTCTGCCATGAAGTTAGCAGCTTTCCTCCATCAGATCCTTCTATCATGCCTTCTTGCATTGGAGCCAGTCAACTATGAATTAAAAACGTGAGCTAAAATAAACCTCTCTTCCTTTAAGTTTTTTGTGTTGGGTACTGAGTCTTAGTGACAAGGAATATATCTAAGATACCTAGTATGTACAAGGCCTAGGATTCAATCTTCAGGACCACAAAACAAACACAAAATGAATCCCAGTTCTATCACTAGCGGAAGAGACACACAAGTAAATAAGTAATTCTGAAAAGTAAAGAAGGGAGGGAAAGAAAAGAAAGTCAACAGGACTTAAACCACTCTAGCAGCCAGGAAAAGACAGGATGCTAAGGTCAGCCTCAAAGAATGTCTGGTATTGGCCTGGTCGGAGGGCCTTGTTTGGGGCCTTTCAGGTTCCTTTCAGAACTGTGTCTTCTTCTATTTCTCATCCACTCTCATCTTACCACACCCTGCAGCTAACTGATAAAGGCAGGGTTTCCCAAATCTTACATTTTCCATTGTCTCTGTTCAAGGTTATAGTGTATAAAGGTTATTGTTTAACCATACCTGGCAAAGTATTTTCCATTTTGGAACCAATGCAAAAAGAATTCTTTTACTGTTTAAGGTGAAATCTGAAGAAACTAAATAAATATTTACTTCTTGAAGGTTTTAAAGGTGGTCTTTTTACCTGAAATTGTTGCATTACTAAGGTAACTTCGTTTTTCTTTATCATTTAATCCATTTTTATTTTCTGATTGCAAAGATAAGCAAGAAAAATCAAATTTCATTGACAGATATGAGAAAATCTAAAGTCTAAGTCTCTGATTACTGCATAAACTCATCTTCACAGCCATGGACATGATTGCTAATGCTTAAAAATTTAAATATCATGTGATCATTAGTGATTTCAGTCTATGTATAATTATATATATATATATTATATATCCTTAGCTTAACCTGTTCGTGAAATCTTTTGTCAGCATTTGTACTAACAAGTATTGAACTTTGTAGGGAAATTCCATTTTAGCTTGAGAGGATATGGATTCTTTTCTATTTTTGTGTGCAGGTTTTACTATTATGCACTTGCTTTTCTACCCTCCTTTAGAACACAAAACTTAGCTAGCTGACTATGCTCCTTTGGTTCTTTCCAAAGGAAGCAAGACACAATATCAAAGCAATGTACGACTTTTGTAGCTGTTGTAAACAAATATTTATCCTATAGTAGAAAAATAGAGAGCTCTAATTAAAAGGACAGTACAGAAGAGAGGGGCTGGAATTTGGCTTCCAGCTTGAGGACAGCTTGGCCTCCACAGACAATGTGACTATATTATCCACCTTTGTTCTTCTCAGTGACTCACCTGTGACCATTTCAACACTTCTAGAATCACTGCTCTTCGTAATAGAACGTTTATCATTCAGGTAAGACAGGTCCTACTACCAAGAAACTGACAGTCTCTCCTATGTGGAGTCCTGAATTTGTCTCCTACTGTTTTTGGAGGCCTTGCCTGACCACCAGCTCTGCATCTGACCCTTGGTGGTGTGAAACTTCAGTCAGCTGTAGCCCTCTCTGCCCCTCACCCAGTTCCACTCAGTTCCACCTCTGTGAGCACTTGGTCTTTCTTTCTGCTTCTCCATTCCCTCTGCACTAACTAGTAAGGGCTCTTGTTTGCTTTCTCTGGAACTACCATAATAAAGTCCTTATTGGATTTTTCATTCCCACTTTTGTTTCCTTCTAATCAATCCTATACTCAGTTGGGATATTAGGAATGACTTTTATATGGTTTGATACAGTTGTGTAATTTTCTGAGAAGACTATGTGGGCTCCAGGAGTGGTTTCTCTAGCAATATTGTCTGCACTTCTGTGAATAAACACATCATTTACTCATCTCAAGGTCCAGGACCCAGCCTAAGGTTGCAACAGTGGGCTTGACTTTAATATCTCCATGATACAGGATGTGAGATGCAGCTTAAATCTTACCTCTGAAGTACACTCCCAACATCTAAGGCATAAGGAAGGAAATTCTACTATTTCCAACACATTCCAATAGCATGATCTTTCACATAAAAAAAGTTCCCGAGCTGGACTGTCCTCCAAATTGTCATCCATCACGTTACCAGGTGCATTTCCCTGAAGTGCATTTCCCAGCTGAGGAGTCCAGTGAACCTCCATGTACTTGAGTTTGCACTCACCTGGAGCCCTTCCAACCTCCTCTTCCTCCAGGCTCTTCCATCAGTGTGAATAACCCAGAGCAACTTGGCTCTATGCCTAGCTTTACCAGATTAAACTGTATAGCAGCTCTGGTCTTGCTTCTTCCTGGCTCAAAAATATCACATCATCTCCTGCCAGCTTAGCGTTCCATCTCCTTCCGAGAAGGGCCAAGGTCGCCCTTTCAAGCGCATCTCTCCTGTGGTCCGCCTGTCTGCTCGCCACCCCCAGCCCAGCTGCTAGCGCTTTTTGCAGCCTACTGTTCGCACAGGCTGGTGCATCTGTTCCAATCATGCTCTGCTCTCTTAAAATCCAGTTCAAAATGTGTGATGTCATAGAAAGTGGATGCATGTGCTTCAGAAACTTATAAGGGAATAAATCACTTCATCTTCACAATATGGATTTTTATCATAATATCATTGGCACTCAAAAATCTTTTGAGGGTCCTTCATCTATCAACTGTTTCCCAGTCAGCTCTAATTTAGAAGATTCTTGAAATGATTACCTGGTCAACTGTAGTCTCTGCCATCTGATGCTGCCACCTGTCTGTGTTCTGTAGCACTTGTCCTACATGACCATTACAATGGCAGCACTGGCACCAGTGACTGACTGACCCCCATATCACTCCATGTGCTGCTCTTCCCCCAAGGCTACATCCTGATAATACTCAGCTTTAGCTCTTACACTCCCTGCAGCTTTTGCCCTGACGCTGCCCAGAGGTCAAGCTCAGGAAGGAGGTACCTGCATCTGCAGATGACCTGAGTTCTGCCCACTGTACACTGGACTCCTCTGTGTTCCAGTTTGGGCATTAAACAGCTTCATTCTAAAGCACTTACTGAAAGTGGATGCACACAACAAATTAATTGTACTTATTTCTATCTGGTTTTTAGTTAGGAAATGTGGGTCTGAGACTTAGACCTATGTGTTGTTCTGAGATGCAAGAGATGCCCATGTCTACCCCTTTCTGCAACTTCTCTGCCTAATTAGGTCAGCAACTAGCAAAAGACTTCCATCTCTCCCTGTGTGTTTTGAAGCACAATCTTCCATTTAAATACCTCTTAAAGCTCTTAAGGAATTCTCTTTTTCTAAGCTTGTTTGCAAATCTACAAGTCCCCAAGCTCTATCCCTCCTCAGATCTGTGTTCTTGCCCTGTTCCACATTTTGATTTCTACATTGCCTCCATTGAGACACCAGTACTTTCCTAATCCTCATTATTTGGGAAAGTTTTCCAAGACCAATGGAACTAATTGCAGAGCACAGAGGTTGCAACCTTACCAAGTTTAATTATTTTACAAAGAGCTGATAACTTAGGGAAACCATCCCCCAAACCTCCCTAAAAAGACAGTAATCAATCATCCAAAGCATGCAAAACCAGCAGACAGCAAAGATATTTCTGAAAAGACTATCTGCAGATGAGAGACCTAGTTGACCTTGTTCTGCTCTGTTCCTGCCTGTAACTAAGAAATTCTGGTGGCAGTTGCATGCAGGCACTGCTGGAGATGCTAAGTTGATTTCAGTGAGACCTTTGATTCCTTCTCTTTGGTATCTGTTAAATATTATTGGCTTTAATCAGCTGTATAATTTAGTCTCTGTACAACTTCCATTTAATTCACGAATGTATTTCCTGTTATCTCCCCCTCCTCTTTGCCCATACTCTCATCTCAGGTTAGAAGAATACTACAGCTCGGAAATTAAGTGATGATAACGTGAGGAATACTGTTAATAGAAAATCAGACAATGTTAACATTAGATATTTCTGCAATTAACTTGACATAAACATCTTTTATAATCAGACAACAAATATTTTATTTTATGTTTATGTTAATACCATCTTATTTATAAGTCCATATTCTTTCAGTGTGATACTAAGTCTCTAGCACTTACTTTTCTTAGTTGTACTCCACTCATGGCAGGCTATAAAAAAGTCTGATGCTTCAGGAGGACCCCAGTCATGATTTGAGAATGGAGAAAAGAGTGAGCAAATGAACAAAGAAAGACAAAATGTATGGTCTGTGCATCTCTGTAAAATTTCTGCCACATCAGTCATGGCATTAGAGTATACTGCTAGAATTCTATTTGATAATAATTTGGGGCGATGATGATCATCTGCCAAAGCTTACAGAGTTGATCCAGCAGCCTGAAACTTAAAATCAGAAAGCAAAGCATGCTGTTACAATGAGAAGTATCTTTGACACTTCTCGCAGTTTTCAGTGAAAGAAACTGAGTCCCTGTAAGTGATGGTTGGGCATGGTCACACAACAGAGACTCTAATCTTCCCTAGCAGTCTGATGCCTACAAAGTTTGTCTGTATTTCCAGCTCATCTGCTGATTCCGGGCAGGGCATTTGTATTAGATCCAGTTTCTTGGAGCACAAGGACTATAAACCAATTGGACAGAAGTACAAAGAGATAGAAATCCCTCCTTTTCTAGGCAGCTAGAACCTTTCACTTGAGTTTATTTTTAGCTTTAGTTTATTTTTGTGTGCACTCAGGCACAACCATAGCAACAAAAGCACCTGGGTGAACCTTTGGGAGCCAGTCAGAGGGACAACCACATTACATGGCAGGAGGCTGTTTTATCTCCACAGGGAATTGACAACAGGCTAGACATGTCCTTGTCACTAGAAAAGCCATGACCAGAGAAGAATAAACTCAGATCTGCAGGACCCGCCCCATGTAGGCAATAAATGACTGGCAGGTCATCTTTGCAGACCTGTCTTCCTTGCCTTCTTCTTCCCTCCTCACACAATACCAAAGTGATATGTAAATAAAGCTGAACAAATTGCCTCCCACTTTGAGATCTGGTCACATGTCATGTTTTGTTTACTATTGTCCTTCAAGAAGCTGGAAAACCAGGTAGCCACAAGTGAAGCAATGAACTTTAGGACCTCAGGCTGACCTTGAGGAATGGCTTCAGAGATATTTGTTGGTCCTTCTCATTGGATCAAGGACAACATCTAGAATGCCGCACCTTTTGCTCAAAGAACAGGTAGAAGGATGGATGAAGATTCAAAGGCTCGTGAAAGAGACCCAGCCAGGCCATGCCAGCTGTAGGTGACCCTGCAGCTGGAGCTGGAGCTCAAAGTGACCTACATACATTTCCTTCCCCGGCCAACACTGACTGGTGGTGAAGGACCCAGAGCCAAGTTAGGAAACTGTCCAGTTCCTGAACTCCTCCACAAGTTCTCTGAATAAGGCAGACCCAGCTTATTACAGGTCACAGTTTGCACATCTTGAATGAGGTGCAACCCTTGGCTTTCTGACACTCACCCTAGAGACTACCACTGTTCCCTTCTTCCCCCAACATTCTGTGAAAACACAGTTCTCTCTTGCTCATGCTTCTTGGGGAAATATCTACACAAAATGTATCTAATAGTCACAGTTTATGAAGGAGTTGACTCAATGAAACAAGAAACACTTCTCAATCCTGCAAAATTTTCCATTTCGCTGCTTGTTTCATGATCATTTTAGGAAATCATGAATATTTCAAATTAAATTTGGCACATTTCCAAAGGATAGAAAGATATGTACTACACTGAATTTGTGGTTCCACGTTATCTTGAAACATAGGAGTGAAAGCTAAAACGTTTGTCACAGACATACCTTCTGTAATTTTACATACATTTCAATAAAATCCAAAGTTTCAGGATGATATCACTATACAGATTTGGGCCTATAAATGGTCCTCTCATTCAATCAGATTTAAGATCTAGGACAGTATTGTTCACAAAGAGGTATTTAATAAATAATAAATGAAGCAGGAAAAGAAAGCCATCATTATAGTCACATGGCTGGAAAGACCTCTATTGATCTTTTACTTCCCCACAAAACCACATAAATATATAATGGTGTTATTGAACCAGCTCCCAAGCAAATGAACTATGGCATTTCTCAGAGGTATCCATGCTACTACAGAACAAAACCCTAAAGATAAAATAATAAATAAAATAATAAAAAAACAAATAAAATAAAATAATAAGATAGTCTCTGTCCTACCCCAACCCGAGGGAGATTGGAATTAGTTGATTTATTTCTACTTTTTGTTACTTAAAAAAAATATGAAGAATAATAGGTTTTTCAGTGTTGGAAAAAATCTTAAAAAGAAATGATTCATCATTGGGGTTTTTTTTCCTCAATAAGCTGCTAGCTACAGTGTACAGACCCATATCAGATTGAGATAAGTCCATTTCTATTTGAAATTGTGAGACCACTGTGTACTTACCAAAGGCCATACCCAAGTGCGGGACAAAGAGTGGCTCTGGGAGAAAATACTTAGTCCAGGAGGCTGCTGTGAAGAAGGAGCAGGATGCCACTCCCTGGGACTGCCAGGACTCCGAGGATCATCACTCCAGTGTTGTCTCCTTGGTGCAGACAAGGGACAGCAGACAGCAAAGCAGGCAGGAAAAATAGTGTCCAAGAGGTTCTATAACCAAGATATGACTTAAGCAGAAGAGCCTGTAGTGAACTATAATATTTGGAAAGCGTTTTAGAATGGACAGCTATGAATGGAGATTAGATCAGTCCCCCTTGAATTGCTATCAGGAAATGGTGAACACACAATCCCTCCGGGAATGACATGAGCCACATTTCAAGTTTTACTGCTCTCTTTGCCAAAAATGAATGCCTTCTTTTAACTGATTTTTCCTCAAAATAGATATTGGACAACTTCAAATTCTATATAAGATAATTCAGGAGACCATTCTAAAAAATGGTCACAAAATCCTCAGATCTCTTCCAAAGTGAACAAATAAGGCACAGTGACATTCTTTCAGTCATGTGGAGTGCAGGAGGTGGCACCAGACTTAGCTTCTCTGTACTACATAGTAAGACAGAACTTGGTTTCCGGAAGTTTAGACGTGCAGACAAATAAACATAAACAGCAGTCATTGAGGTGAAGACAGGTATGATGTATCCTCCATTCAAATGCCCTCTGAGGACAGAGAGTGTGACTGATCTGGGAAGAAATTGTGCTGGAGAGAAAAAACAGAACAAAAGAATTAGAAGAGTCTCCAAAGACCACAGTCCTCAGAACTTCCTCTAAACTGGAGGCCTACCCACCTGCTTATACCTCTCAGTCCTTGCCTGGGGAGAAGGGCTGCTGGGGACAGTTTCTCTCATGAAGCACATCACAGTTAGTTTCCTCTAAAAAGAGAAAGAGACACATTCATCTTCTTGTAATTGCAGACAGCATGACATAAATGTGCAGATTCATAGTTCCTGCGACTGGCTTGGATGCTGGCTATCCAGAGTGTGAGCTGATGCCTCTCCAGGCTTCTGGTCACCTTGACCATCAAAACCCAAAGCAACAGTGCAGTTATTGAAGAGAACTAGTAACAGTGTGAGATTCCCAGCTTGGATCTAAGTTCTTGGCCTCATGCTTTGAACAGTGATGGAGAACTCAAATCTCCATGCTAGGGTTCATGATCACCACCCAAATTAAACCCAGAAAGAACTGGGACTTGGGAAGGGAGATCAACATAAACCCTGTCTCCCCAGCTGTGGCAACTCTTCTGAGGCACTGAGGTATGTTCTCCCTTGTAAACACTTCTTAGAACCCGTACTAAAATCATCAAGTACTACACCCACACTTGCCCCTGCTACTGAATTACAGCTATTTCCTCAAGGGCAATTGATTGTTTTTGAAAATGAACTAAAAAAATCACACTTTATTCATCTTCAAGATTCATTCTACTCTACAGAGCCTTCTATAGCACTCCTCACTGAAATGTACCAGGGTTGCATTTTTGATGTGAAGCATTACGAAGCAGTTATCAGTTACGAAGCAATTTCTATAAAATAATCTCTTAACTATGGCCCTTATAGATTGATTGAGCTAAGTGATATTCAAGGGGCTTAGAAGGAACATTCTCTTTTGTGGGCAAATAAACTGAAATGTTGAAAAGCTGATGAAGCTCTTCTTAAATTTATTTATTTATTTTTAATTTTTAGGAGGATAGAACTCGGGACCTTGTGCTTGCAAGGCAGGTGGGTATACCACTGAGCTAAATCCCAGGCCCCTGCTCATCTTAAATTGACCCATTCAATAAATAGTGAATTCAATGAATTCAATTTCATATGCATTAAATAATATGGGAGCTTGAGCTTGCATTTGTTGGAAAGTGGCAAGACCAGCATGCATAAGCACAAAAGAAACAGCACAGGGTCACAGAACCTAATCTTATGACATTAGACCTAAGGAAAGTCTGGCTGCTACATGTGGTGGAGGTTTGAAGAGATTGAGTTCTATGATTGTTCTGCAATTCTACAAGAGGAACTGGTCTCAATGGGCTAGATGCTACGGATAGAGCTTGAAAGAAAGCTCAGATATTTGTGCTCCTGGATTGACTGCCTCTCTGTCCATCCCTCTATGCTCTTGGGACACCCAGCTTAGGAGACCAAGGTCATGCTTAGTAACTGGGCCTCAGGAAAGAGGGATGGGATCCATGACCTTGTGTGTCCAGAGAGGCCAGACAGGTGACCCATGAGGTCATGCTTTGTGGAAAGAGGCTGTGTCTTCTGACCTTTAGTTTATGGAGACCATGCTGCTTAGTCCTACCAGAGCTTTTCATTTTAAAGGCAAAGTATAAGCAGAAAATCGTATGTACAATATTATGATTTTTAAGAATTACTTGCCAGTTTGTGACTTTGAATTCTCTGGTTGGGAATTTTACCGTGGTACATATCTCTGAGACTACTAAACATGTTGTTTAGCAACAGGCAACATCTTGGACTTTGAATTAGTGATAGGACTATCCCTGGACCATGATAGTGATAGGACTTGTTCTCAGAAAGTGATTGTGAATGAATAGTCTTCCTGACTTAGTCTGACCTCAGACATCTCAAGAGGCCTTTAGGGGCCAGTTACTACTGAGTTTAAGGATATTCTCAATAACTAAACTGCTGCATGACCAATCGCTAAAATGTCATTACAATGGATAGAATCCTGTAACATGAATGACCTCAAGTTAGACATTTTACTTTCCTCAAGGAGCCACATGCCTGGTCACATCATCACATCACCTTAATAACAACAGAAGAGTGATTTTTCTCTGAGTGCAAGGAACTCGGGGGAAGCCTGAGCGGTGAAATAGTTTGTCTTGCAGTTAGAAAGCCACTTGGAGAATGGTTGTCATTGAGGCACTTTGCTTTACTCAACATAACTCACTAGAGTCCCTTGTCATAAATTGTCTTTTACATATCTGTATGCCATTACATTAGTACTGGGCAAGAGAAGCAAGGACCCATACCAAAGATACCAAATTCTTTATGCTGTGATGGTCACCATCCCAACACTGCACTAGACAAAAGGCATCTGACATAAGGCTGGGACATAGAGTCACCTGGACAGACACTGGAAGACCACTGTGGGCTGAAGGCTAGGAGCCAGCTTTCCTTGTACTCTCCCCTACTCAGATCCACAGGCTCATTGGAAATGCATATGGTGCCTGATTTATATTTGGGGCAGGGGGACTGGGGAACAGGTCCATTAAAGAAAAGAATAATTGGGCCCAAGTGCTATAAGATTGGGGGAGATGTCAATTATCTCATTTAGTCCCTCTCTGCTGGAAAGTCCTATTACTACCATTTATTTATGGGCCTGGAGAGTCATAAAACCATGGAGAAGAGGAAACAGATGAATCTAAGCTATTAAAAACACACGGTAGAGCTTATGAATCTTTATCCTTTTTTTTTGAAGGAGGTCTCTAAAGCCTAAATATAGGGTAGAAGAAAACATTTTTGATTAATGTTAAAGACTGCTCTGTCTTCTTCATGTGACTTTTGATTTGCAGAGAAAACATAAATTCATCTTTCAATCCTTTTTTACTAACTTCTTGTAGTCAATGTTTTCCTATCTTTGACAGTTGTGTTATAATGGTGTAATAACAAATACTTTTCAGTAGCAGGGCCTGGGAAAGGGGAGAAAGTGAAAGAGTCATCCTTCCATGTCCATCTGTAGAATTATAGAAGAACTTTTGGACACAGACTTCAGTTTCTAGCCTATATCACCATGCAATGAGCCTTGGGAAGCCAGGTGGGAGTAGAGAAGCAGGGTATATCTCAGCTGCAGCCCCAGGATTCAGAGTAGGCTTAGCCCATGGGGGATGATAACAGCACCATCAGTTTGGAGGGGCCCCTAAATGCAAAACAGAGGAGCACAGGTGAATGGTGTGGGGAGGCTGGCTGCATAGAGGACATTTCCCAGCACAGGGCCTAGATATTAATTAAATATGTAAGAACAGAGAGGACATATGTGCATTGCCTAAACCTGCTGACTAGTGCTCCTGGCAGCAGGCCACCCATGTATCATGTGAGGGGACAGGACAGAGGGGACTCCACCTGGAGTGGTCTCCTCATAGGCCTCCCACATTTCTCTCTCCTCAAAGCCTGATCTGAACACATTCTCTCTAGGAGTGTTTTACTCATTGGCCCCTTCCTCTCGTCTGTGTTTATTCTTTGTCTCCCTGTGGGAGACTGCAATATTGATTATGCCCAAAGCAGGCCATAAGCAGTGTAGGCTGTAAAGAGTTAACACCACAATTGGCTTGTTTGAGAAGTGAGTCTAGCCGAAGCCTACTGCTGAGGTAAGAGTAACTCCCACCCAAATTCCGTTCCCATAACTAAAACTTTCTTAACTAGAAGGTCAATGTTCTAATTACAAGCATATATTTGGTTTATTCTGTTCCTAACCTGAGAATGCTTTGTCTTTTTCCTTTATGAGTTGCTTACATTAGTTTCCATAGAAACTGCACAACTGCACATCCTCACATATACTTTCACACTCACACATTGTTCACCTTTACCCCAATTGATTACCAATAAAAATTGGTGGCTTGGACTGGCCAGCACCTTTGTTGGTTGCACCAGCATTGGTCATCCTGGTGCTCCGCTGTCTCTCTTAGTTCTGTCTTTTAGTTTTTTTCCTTCAGCCCTGCATCATACACTGAGCAGGAGACTGCCTACTATAGAGGTTTCCAGTAACATTTCAGGGGTCCCCAATATCTCCCCAAAATGAACACATCCAGTAGGCATCACTTATGCTTTTGTCCCCCCTCAAAGTTAATCTGAGTCAGCGTGAGTTAGACTCTTGTGCCACTGAAGTCAAGATATACTTAGCACAAACACTATTTCCTTCATGTGGTCGTATATTCATCCAAACATAAACATTCAAAAACAATCATTCTAAATAAAGCACAGGAGAAATTAGAAGCACATTATGTTTTTCATTTCTCAACAGTATTTTATTTTACTGTTTTATTTTCCTCATGCTTTTAAAATTTATCATTGTTTTTCTACATATCAAGCTTTATCATATAAGGCTTTGTATGGCTTAAAGTACATGGAGGATTTGAAAACAGTAGTGTATATGATGGGATATGTGGAAATATTAAAGAGTACTAAGGTCCTTTTGTCGCCTAGAGGTGGGAGGAGTACTGACTTACACACTCAATAAGCCAAGGAGGGACGTTGTAACACTGGGTAGCTCCTAATAAAGTATTAGACAACATGATTGTAGGGAATAGATGTAATAAAATACTTCATCTATGAAAAGAAGGTAAGAAAGAAGAGAGTAAGAATAGAGAAAGGTTGATAAAAGTAGAAGCAAAATAGGAACTACATTGAAATCAAATGAACCCCTATCCTTCAATTAAAAGATAAGAACATTCAGACTAGATAACATAATTATATTCTGCTTACAAGAGAAACATCATAAACATAAGGACCTGAGAGGTAGGAAGGAGAAGAGTAAGATGAACTATGCAAACTCCAGACAAGAGAAAGTAGAGTGACTATTTTATTATTAGACATAAATGACTTTAAGGAAAGAAGCATTACCACCAAGGAAGAGAAATGTTGGAGATATTGCATTCATATCATCTAATGAGATTCAAAATACATAAAGTAGAAATTGACAGAAGTAAAAAGAGAATAGAAAAATGTGAAGTCATGGTGCTTTTAAAAGATGTACATACTTCACTCACAGCAACTGATAGAACACATACACAAGAATTTCTTTCTTTCTTTCTTTCTTTCTTTCTTTCTTTCTTTCTTTCTTTCTCTCTTTTTTCTTTTTTGCAGTACTAGGAATTAAATCCAGGGTCTTCCCACTGAGCTACATCATGGGCCTTTAAAATTTTTTTTTTTTAATTTCGAGACAGAATTCTACTAAGTTCCTAAATTTCCCAGGCTGAGCTCCAACTTTTAATACTCCTGCCCCAGCTTTCCAGTGTGCTGGGATTACAGATATATGCCCCCGCACCTAAAATGATCTTTTAATGCACTAAACAAATTTGACATCATGACATGTATAAAACCCTGACCTCAATAACCCTAAAATATAATTTCTTCTCAAGTTTAAGTGACAAATCAAAACTGAATTGGGACACAAAACAATCACAACAAATTATAGTGGATTGTTATAAATATTATGTCATCTGATTGGTATAGAATAATCAATAACAAATCAGATGATCTCTATGTATTGGAAAATTAGGTAATAGCTCCTAAATAACATATTGGTAAAATTATGAATCTCATTGGAAGTTAGAAAATGTTTTTAACTGAATGATATAGAAATTACTCTATGACCAAACTTGTAGGAGGAATTATTAGAAAAGGAGACAGACGAAAGACGTTTTCATTATATATTTCAAGAAATTAGAAACAATCAAAGAAAGTATAAGAAAGGAAATAATAAAAACAAGGTCAAAACTTAAAAAGAAATCAGACAATAAAGACAATTGAAAAGTCAAAGTCTGGTTCTTTGGAAAGAATAATAAAATTTACTCACTCCTAGGTAAAAGACAAAAGGCAATATTAACATAATCACAAAAGAGTATAATGAATGTATTCAACAATTTAGTTGAATTGCATAATTCTTAGAAAGTGAATCAAAATACACACACACACAGAATGAGCTCATAGTTAACTTTTTAAAAACAAAACTGTAGGCCCAATCACTTCATTAATGAGGCATTCAAAATATTAAAAGAAAAGGGCCAGGGATTTAGCTCAGTGGTGCAGCTACCTGCCTTGCAATCACAAGGTCTGGAGTTTGATCCCCAGTTAAAAAAAATATATCTATATCTATGTCTATATCTATATAGATATAGACATAGATATAGATATAGATCTCCTTTTACACAGTAATCCTCCAGAAGAACAGAGAGAACAGTTCCAGGTCTTTTAAGGAGGTCAATTCAACCACCATGACAAAGAGTACATGAACCAAAGGTCCAGGTAAAACATCTTGCTGAATAGTCAAATGTTGAAAGCTTCCCCCAAGGCCATGGAGACCATGGAGGCTCACCATCACCACTTCTAGTGCCCATCTTCCTGAAGATTCTAGCTAGCAAAACAAGACAAGAAAAAGAAAATGAGATGGGAAAGAAAAAAGCAAAACTCATTATTTACAGATGACAAGACTGCTACATAGAAAATCCGAAAGGATCTACAGGTAATATATTGGCATTAACAAATTAATTTATCAAAAGTCTTCAATTTAATAATGAAATTATTTTTCTTATACCAACAATAAGCAGAAAATGAAATTTATAAAATGATACCACTTTGCCAGCATTAAAATTATCAGACAGTAATAAATATAAATAAAAATGTGCAAGATCTTTTCACAGAAACCATAAAACATATCGAGAGAAACTAAAAGGAACTGTACAAATACAAGAATGTGTCATGTCCCCAGTGAAGGGTTTTCCTGGGGGACTGGTTGTGCTCTGTTTCTTGATCCAAGTGGTGTTTATCCAAGTGTGCTAAATTATGATAATTCAAGATACATATGTATGATTTTTGCCCTTTTATGTTAGATGTTATACTTGTATGCATTGGTTTATAGGAAGTAAGTAGAATAATCTATGTGTAAAACTAAATAAGTAAATAAATATTGGGTCAAACTACATGGAATTGTGGTTTTCATAGTTTTAAAATGGTCAGATTAGCCAGATAAGGTGATGCGTGCCTGTAATCCCATCAGTCTGGGAAGCTGAGGCAGGAGGATCAAGAGTTCAAACCCAGCCTGGGCAATTTATTCAGACCCTGAGTCCAAATTTTTAAAAATTAAAGAAGGGCTTAGAGGTAGCTCAGTGTGGAGGCCCTGGAAGCAATACCTAATACTGAAAAAAGAAGTGAAATATAGGCAGTATTTATGTAGGAAATATACGCAATATTTAAATAGATGAAATAAAGCTCTTTGTTTTACATTATTAATAAATAGTTATAAAATTATAAAGTTATATTTTCTCTTTGTGACTTTCTTTGGCCAAGTTTGGTGTTTTTGTGCTAGTAAATATGTTTCTAGACTGAAAATATAACAATAATATTGCACCAAGAGGAAAAAGTCTTGACCTGTGATCCATTAATTAGAAATACATTAAGTTGAACTTGATAGTAGTCACACGTATTTCCATCTAGTTATCATTTCTAAACTGTATGGAAGGGCACGGAAGTACATTTTAGTTTAGACCTTTCTCCTACAACTCAGCTACCATGTTGTCTGCTTGGACCAGGGCTACACAACCAACAAATGAAAACTGCCATAGGACATAGTTCTCACTGCAACATGGACCTGAAGGCTAGGCTGGTGCTTTGATTTGCAGTCCAAGAAGACTGAGAGTCATTTGTCCATAGCTCCGCCAGGATGGCATTGATCCAAGGTAATTAACACACTGTATCTTAGGCATGCTGGGATAATGTTGGAAAGGAGACATGAACGGTGGAGATGGTGTGACAAATGGGTTTGACAGTTTTGAATTTAATTCTCATCCTGCTTTGGTCCCAATGGTGACTTACTCAGAGCCTCTCCTCCTTGCGCATCCTGTTTTTGCCTCTGGCCATGTATACCTTCTTTCAGGTTTCTATCCTGTTAAGGTAAAGATTGTGAAGTGATTTTTACTTGTCTAGATTTTTTCAAAGATTGCACATATTATTTTTGATTGAGCCAGGTAGCAATAGAGGAATGAGGAGCAGATGTTGATTGTTAATTACTCATTAGCTCCAATTCCATCTGCTGGCAGCCTTCACTTACTTTTACTTAGTCTGTATTCACCTATAAAACCAATACATTTGGTTGGAAAAATAGCAACATAAAGTAGACCAAAACATCTGGACACTGAGTAAATTGACCAGATGTTTTATAAATAAAGGCCACAAAGAAAAAGAAGCAAAAGAAGAATCCAGGATGAAAATGAGCAGGACTTATTAAGAGGCTGCCCACTCATGCCTTCAACTTCCTCAGCCTGTGGGAGATGAAACTGGGTGAATCATTTTTGAAAGTGTAGAATTCAAGGGATAATAAATTTTGGAACTTGTCCCTGAGCAAAGAGAAGTGACCTTCCACTTATTAAGAGGAAATGGAAGGTTGCCTCAGACCTTTTTTTATTGTATCTAGAAATTATTTCTCAATTGCTCATAATTTTTGAATTATGTCTATATGGCTTCTCAGAGCCAAGCCAAAGTATCAGTTCTCTAAGAGAGCAAGAAGCTTTGCCAAATTGGAAATAGATTTGTTTTCCATGGAAAACAAATTGCAGGCATAAGCTTCTCCTCCCTCCTTTTCTTTTTTAAAGGTGAAATATGTATTGTTTTGTTCTATTTATTTCTTTTTCAGTACAACACACTTCACTGAACAATTTTCAGTTTGGGGACAAGCTCTAGTTTGGGAATAAGATTTTTGCTCAAATTTGGACTTTTCACTATGCAGCTTCTAACCATGGGCACCTAACTTAACCTCTTAGAGCTTCAGTTTCTACCTCTGTAAAATGGAAATAATAACTACATCAAAAAGACATTTTGAGAAATAAATGACCTGGCTAATGTAAAACACCTAGTAGGCTTCAAATTGAACCATTTGAAGGTGTCCTTTTGTGGGTCTTCCAGATTCTCTGCTTAGGTAAATTTTGTTCTCTCTGCCATCTGTGGTTTGGAGCTGGAAAGAACCAGTTGGATGTGACTATACCTTAGCTCAGACCAACTCATGAATTTTTTTTTTTTTTAAAGACTGTCACTGCCGGGGATTTAGCTCAGTGGTTCCATCGCCTGCCTCACAAGTGCAAGGTCCCAAGTTTGATCCCCGGTACCAAAAAATAAAAGACTGTCACTGATTGAAGCAAAGCAAAAAGGAACAGAATGGAAAATTATGCTGCATATCTGTATGAGTCTTAATGTGATACATGTAAGTAGAAAATATTCAACATGTATTTTCACTTATTCTTTTAACAAATATTCACTGAGTGCCTGTTGTAACTGAAAATGATTTTAGGTATTGGGGACACAGACCTTAGACCCTGATTTCATAGAGCTTACATGGGGGGCAAATAATGAGCGTATTAAATAGGTAAACCATGTAGAAGATAAGTTAAAATATAACAAATCTTTTCTGCAGAAAAGAAATGGGATCAGCTGTAATATGGAATTAAACTTAATAATAATTCCCACCAGAGCTGTATTTCAAACTATATTCTTTCCTCGGAAAACTGGCCTTTCAAGGAGCTTGCCCTTCTAGTCTTGTATTTCCAGACATCAGGTTCTGGCTTTGAGTTCTATGGATTTGTGAATGATTTCTCCATAAAATGCTATAGAGAGAGAAGCTATTTCTGATAGTGGTTAAATCTTTGTAGAAATGTTTCAAGTTTCTGGGTTTTTCTTTGCTATAAAGAAAAAATTAGTTGGAAAATAAATTAATCCCACAATGCAAGGGTCTATTAAAATACCAGGATGGAATGCTCTAGAGAAGCAGCTGTGGAAGGACTCTGGAGTGCCCGGAGAAGGGATTATGTGTGCCTAAGCATTTTTCTATTAGTAGGCAAGAGCTTCAGCATTTATCCTCAACAATGACCTCATCTCCTCCTTCATATAGGCAACCACAGAAGACAGATCATGTAAAACACTTCAATTCTCACTTCAAGTCTTTTCCCCCTAAATGTGAGTACGTTTATAAACATGGGTTCTGATTCACTGCTCCCCATTGTTATTCTCCTTTTTTCATATTTGAATGTCTACTCTCCCTTTCCTTCCAAACTGTGTAGCTTCACAAATGGCAGCTTTCTTTCAAAAATGAGTATTTAATCCATATGCCCTCCACTGTGGATTAATATGTATAACACCCCAGTAAATACCCCAACTGGACAGTGCTGTCCTGCCAGACCTCACATCTTTCATACAGCTCACAAATACACGTTATCAACATTCATTACGGCTATCTCTTCAGCTCCCCCAGTCCCCTAGCTGCACTACTCTAGAATCATCACCTGGACTCTAGGCCTTCCAATCACTCAGGCTTTCTCTCTTCCCACCTTTTTTTTCCCCCCGTCTCCTTTCTCCTTTCCACATCAAACTTTTCATTTCTATCGCTGACTTCTTTTCCTCTGTATGCAAACATGTTTAAGTCTCTCCCAATTTCAAAACAAACCACCACCACCACCATCACAACCTCCATCTCTCTCACAGTTCAGCATCTCCCTCCAGGTGCTGCCCTTTTTTTCATTTTTTCTCCTCAAGCTCATCGGGAGTGTCTTTGGAACTGTCTTCACTTTCTCTTCCTTGACCATTCCAGCACTAGCTAGAATGGCTGTTCATTTTTTATTACTAAGTCTTTGTCTGGCCAATGAATGACCTCTTAACTGTGAAATACAAGGGCATCTTTGAGTACTCACATCGGGTTTTTCTAAAACAAGGCCGATGACCATATCTTGCAGCAACTGGATAGTCTTCTCTGCCAGCGCACTGCAGGTGCAAAGGTGTATGAGAGAATCCACTTGATTTCTTTCTACAAGCATCTTTTCCTTTGGCTTGTGGAGTACTTGCTCTCAGCTCTTTTTCTGCTTCTCTGGCCTCTCCCTCTTGGTGTCTTTTCCTTTTTCTTTCCTTTAAAGGTTGAATTTTCAAGAATTCTGTAGCCAGTCTTGGTTTCTTTGTCTCCTCCCTGCAGACAGGGCCTGATTCCTGGGCATTCGTGCTATATAGCTGCAAAGGGCCCCACACTGATATCAATGGTCTGTTGTCACCATCTTGAAATTCTCATTTTGAACTTGAAATTCTCATTTTCCATGTCTTTTTACTTTGCACCAGATCCCACCAATTATGTCCTGTCCTCCCAAATAGTTTCATCTATAACTGAGAATTCCATTACCACCTGCGACTAACACCCTCGGTATTGTACTAGTATAAACCTCCTCCTTGGAGGAGAATCAGAAAATTTTAACTTCTTTAAACTCCTTGCCTACCCTGGCACACATGATTTATTCCAAGCTGGTGGCTTGCTGCCCAAATGCCTCTCTCCTTTCTCTCTGCCGGCAAAGCCGGTTCCTCAGAAGCAGTCTTGTGTCAGCTTCAGCAATCAGACAAGCACTTTATTGTGCCCTGAAGTGCTGCAGTACAGAGCAAGGCTCAGACGATGTTGGCTCAGAAAATGTTTAAAATTGGTTTTACTAATCTCGCCTCGCTGGAGCTATGGGAAAATCTTTAAAATGCTTCTGTGAAATATCTGTTGAGCAAGATGGCTTCCTGGTGAATCCATCAGCATGGATTAGCTGCAAAATATGCCATCAGGTACCGGAACCTATAACAACAGCAGGAAGCCATCTGATTAGAAGGAACAGAATTCTCCAAACCTCTCCAGAGTCATGATCTTTACAAAGAAGGGTTAGTTTCAAGCCATCTTTATGACCATGCTAGTTACTGGAAACCGCCTTTTGAAATTGCTCCTGGTTATCTTGAGCATATAAGAATGTTTTGGCTCCCTTCTCCATGACAGAGGCATGTGGCTATTTCACTAGAGAGTGATTCCATATTATTAAATAAGATATGAAATAGAAGGGAATATAATGTAGCTCTGGCTTATGCCGATTCTTGCCAATCCTGAAATTTGCAATGGTGTTAAAATTTAGGATCTGGATTACCATGAAAAAATTACACTTCTTTTCTGGCATCAGAGCCAAAGGGCAATGAGGACTCATTAAAAATTGCATTATCCTGTATTGTTGGTTTCATATTTCTTTAAAAATTAATTTAAAAATGTAATGAAGGAAGACCAGCGGTAGAGTAATTATTCGCAAAATGTTATTTTTCCTCAAATAACATATTGAATCAATAAACTTACAATTTTTTAAGAAGCAATTTAGTAAAACAATTTGGATATGTTAGGCAAAAGTAATGGGCTACTGAAGAAATTTTGCTTTGTGATTCTTAGTAATTGATCTTATCTCTTTGTTTCTGGATTGTTATCCCAGAAATGAGCTCTTTGTCTAGACCTCAGATTCTACTTTTTTAAACTGTAAAAAGTCTGAAATTGTTATAATACAAAATAAATAAAAAAAAAAACAAACCTTCTCAGCTCTTCTTTAAGTCCTGGCCTGGCCTGGATATCAGCTCTGTTTCCTATCATTTCCCCACTCCAACCCATGCCCCAGAACCTTCTGCTCCCGGTACTCTGTTCACTTCCTTCCTGGTCTGTTAAGCCTGCAGGTAATTTAAAGAAGACTAAAAGGAATTTAAGTTTTATTTTCATGTAGAACCCGATAACAACCCAAGAGCAGACACCAGAGCCAGCCTGGGGGAAGAAGCTTTCCTAAAGAAAGGTGATGTTCTTGTCCCTGTGATCAAAAGATCCCGTTCCCTCTGGGTCCATATTCTTCCTTTTAATAACATGTCTCACACCCAATTACAGAATTAGGACCACTATCAAGGGAGGCAAAGATGGAGACTTTGGTACTCATTTTCAGAGCTCTCCTGACCTTATCTTCCTCCCCTAATGGGCCGTAGAAAGTAGAACACTCTTCAGATGTCTGTGAGCTCAGTATGTTCTTCAAGTAGTTGCCTATTCTCCCTAGACATGAAACATCTATAGAGCAAAGTATAAAGAGCCTGCTGGTTACTTGTGCCCTTCAGAGCTGGGTGTGGCAAAGGAACTGATGTGTACCCTGATCATGTGGAAGGCTTTCCAGGTTCTTCCAGGGAACTCTCTGTTCCAGAAAAGGGAAACCCAGGTGTTGAGAGGAGTCACTCTCTGTCACTGGAGCTCTTTCTGAAGTCTGCTATAGGTAAGAGTGACATTTAGTAGACACTTCTGGTAATGAAGACTTCTACTCAGAGTCTATAAAGGATTAGAGCAACCTCAGCTGCCCACAGTTTGGATGCCTGGAGAGAACACCTGCTGAATTTGTGTTGGCACCAGGCAGGGTCTAAACTTGACCATTCTTTGAATGCTCTTTTACATTGCGTGATGTCCTCCACCTAGAATGTCCTTCTCTATCTGGATGAGCACTAAGGACTCAGCTCCTGATGAAAGCCTTCCCAGGTCCCCAGACTGAGATAGCACCCCTGTTCTTCATCTTGATAGATGACGACCTCTTGAGTGACCACCTCTGTCAACCCTCACCAAACAGGTCATTGTCCTTGTCATGTAACAGTCTATGCCATAATTTTCTCTGTGCCTTAATAGTATGGACTTCCTGGGGCCAGGGATGTAGCTCAGTGGTGCCGTGCCTGCCTGGCGAATGCAAGGTCCTGAGTTGAATGCCCAGTACTGAAAAAATATAGTATGGGCTTCCTTTGTCCTCATAGTCTGACAAAGCAGGAAGGAAGGAAGGAAGGAAGGAAGGAAGGAAGGAACAAAGGAACATAAAACCAGAAAAATTGAAGAGAGAAAGGAAAATGTAAAGAAAGGAAGGGAAAACATAAGGAAAGGTGTATGGAACACTGGAGCGTGTTGTCTCTAGGAGTAATTTTGTGATCCAGCCTTATTGACCATAATATTGTAACCCTACCTCTCTAATTATGACACCACCACCAGATAAATGATGTAGACAGATGAACCCACAGATCTAGCAAATCAGTTTTCTTCACTGATGGTTCAATGAGATAAGCAATGATAGTTCCCAATAAACATCTATTACTTTCTCTATAGAAATTAAGACCGTGCAATAACTTTCATTAAGACCACGCAATAACTTTAACGAAACACTAATTGCGATTTTTGTTGAACTAACAATCTTTAAAGAAACAAACAGTTTAAGATTAGCTCCCAGCAAGGTAAATATTGTTTTGATTTTTCAAGAGCCATTGACTAGACAAAGCTTGATATGAACTGCTGTAGGTTCTACTTCTCCATAAAGGCTAAGTGTCAGTCATAGAACTGACCACCTCTGTGCCCAGACGGATTCTCCATAGCTCATCCACTCTGACCAGGACATCAGAAATAGTTAAACTGAGACTCTGAACTTGGGTCCTGGTATCCAGGGCACAGAAGGGAGCCCAGGGCTCATGTTGTTTCCCTACTCAGATTTCTGGCATATTGCCCTTCATATCTAGTGTCTGCCTTAGGTGTCTGGGTAACTCTAGTTTCCCAGTACACCTGGAATCCCACTCTGCCCTAGAGCCCCTTGGGTTGAGAACCTTGATAGTTTCTTACCTCTTGGGCAGCTTACTTTAGTTCTCTGGGCTCACAACTAATGACCAAGGTACTGTTTTGAGTGGACTGTGCCTAGGAACCTGAGAAGGCCGCCTGCCTGAGACAGAAAGTCATTCTCTCCAGCTTTTGTCATTCTGACTCACCCTTCAACTTGAACTGCTTTATATGCAGGGCCAGCTCAAAGTGAGCCCCACTCCTTGGGCCTTTAAGCATTTTGTGAGACTGACTACCTATCAGACCAGAAGCCAATCCTGCAATTCAGTTGGCTCTTCAAGCATGCCTGGGAGCCAAGATCTGTCTTCCTCAGTGTCCTATCTACTCAGGCCTTTTTCTGTCCATCCTGAAGCACTGCCAAGCTTCCCCAAGCCATGAGAATATCTTGGAAAGTGATGTAACAGCTTACTAGGCAGATGGTTTATCAAGATTTATAAACTAATACATTGATTACTGATGACAAGTTGGATTTACTAAGAATATATCATGTCAACTTAAATCTCTCTATGTTTCCATGGATAAAGTGGTGAAGTGTGGGCCAAACATGTTCTCTTAGTGAGAATCAAAGCTGGTTGAGTTATCAGCAGTCATTTCTGGAAAACACTGCCTGGTGGGTTGGAGTCAACATGGAAGAAGTCCCTGGTGAATATCACAGTGCTTCACCCAGGCCTGGTAACAACTGTTCTCACCACAGCAGCAGTCAGAATTCACCATCCACGTGACTGCAATGTGCCCCATTGGCTCAGAAATAAGATCTAAGGCAGTAAGGAGATTGGAAGAACCCTGCTTGGCTAAAAAAAAAGAAATAAAATAAAATCACACAAGGACAATAGGTAGAAAGACTGCTGCGAACTAGGAACAGGGCTGGGAGTATGGCTCAGTGGTAGAGCGTTTACCAAGCACCACAACCAACCAACCAACTAAACAAACTAGAGACAACAATTGAAAACTTAGTGAGATCTTAGGGCATTTGTATTTCTTCTTATGATTTTTATTATTACTTGTTTCTCTTAACATTAAAATCCTTAGTATGAGAGGTATTAAAATCAACTTGTCTCAGCATCCAGGACTGTGAGTGAAGGATGAATGTCTAAATGTATACATTTGGGACTTAAGATCACTCATCTTTGCTCTGGATTTTCACTCCAGAGGCCTCAGGCTCCCAGGTTGGTCACCTGCCCAGAGCCTCTGCACCTTGCTTGCTTTTCTAGCCTCTGCCCCGGTCTGAAAGGCATGTGCAGCAGAGCACTGTCTCTTCGCCATCCTAATTGTTTCTGGAGCTCACCAGGGACTCTTTGGTTTGCATTCTGTTAAAGGTAGAGCAGGACCATATGGCAATTCTATTTTTAATTTTGGAAGGACTCACTCTACCATGTTCCATAATGGCTATACCAATGTACACCCAAACACAGCACCAGGGCTTTGTTTCTCCACAACCTCACCAACACTTTTTACCTCTCTTGGCTTTTTGATGATAACCATCTTAACAGGTGTAAGATGATATCTCATTGTGGTTTTGATCTTCATTTCCCTGATTTTGGTGAATTTGAGCACCTTTGCAGGTGCTTGTAGACCATTTGTATGTCATCTCTGGAGAAAAGTCTATTCAGGTCCTTTGTCCATTATTTAATCCAGAAATCCCACTTTGGAAGGAAATTAAATCAGTATTCTTGAAGAGATATCTACACAGCCATGCGCATTCCAACATTATTCACCAGAGCCAAGATATGGAAACAATCCAAGTATCTGTTGATGAATGAAGGGATAAAGATAAAATTGTGGTGTGTATATATAATGGGATACAATTCAGCCATAAAAAAGATGGGAAGCCTGCCATTTACCACAGCATGGATGAACCTGGAGGACAATATACTAAATGAAACAAGCCAGACACAAAAAACAAATACTGCATAATCTTACTTATATGTTAACTATAAGAAAGTCAAATTCATAGGAACAGAGAGCAGAATTAGAATGGAGGTTGCCAGGGGTTGTGAGAAGAGGCAGTAATGGGAAGATCCTGGTCAAAGGGCACACGTTCTCAGTTATAACACGGATGGACTCTGGAGGGCGAATGGACAGCATTGTGATTAAAGTTAACAATACTTGATGTGATATCTGAATTTTGTTAAGACAATAGACTTTAAGTGTTCTTACCCACAAACAAACAAACAACCAAACAAACAGTTAAACAAAGAAAACTGGGTGAGATGATAGGTCTCCTCCTTTGTCAGTGCCCCATGAACACAGCCCTAAGAGAACTCTGCGGCTCAGTTTTCACTTAACACAGCGGTCAAGCCCTTTCCTTAGAACCCTTAGAACACTTGAACAAACAGAACAGTCTTTAAACAAAGTCAGACTGGCCTGCTCATACCCTGGCAAAGCTGCTGGCCTTCAGTGATTCATCCGCCCACTGCGAAGCCGGGAGGCTGTGATAAACAGCACCTGCCTCCAGAGGCCTGGGAGTTTTGCTGGCTCTTGCATTGTATCTCTTGCTGAAGCATGTGTGTGCCTTATGCTTGATGGCAGAGCAGATCCGCAAATGAGTCACCTGTGCGTGCCCTGAAAAAATTATACACAAAACCAGGCTTCCTAGTTGGGCAATTAACTAATTAATTGAGAGCCAAGATAAACAGTTGAGTCCAACATCTAAACTTCATTAATTACTGTTTATGGAACCCTCTGAACACCCTGTGGGGAAAGGGGCCACCTAGACAGAGAAGTTCTTAAGGCTGTGGATTGTGGTGGTTGCAGGGTACTGGGTGCCAGAGGGAAGGGTCCTGGAGCTAGAGTCAGGGCCGTGTGCTCCCTGCTCTGCCAGCTACTCATTTTGGCATTTTAAAGAAAGTTGCTTCATTTCTCTGTAAATCTAATCCAATAATGCAAAATCATTAAAATGTTTAAGACTCTCTGAATAGACCTGGGATAACCAGAAGCCAGCAGTGCATTAGGAAGCCAGCGATGTGGTAATAAGTGCTCATAGAACGTAGATGAGGATGCATTTAAACAAACATCCCATAACACCGAGTTCAATTCGAGGCTGTCTTTTAAAGTAGTTGCTCTGGAAGCCTTTGCCATTCTTCAATTCAGTGCAATAAATATTTATTGAACACCAACTGTGCTAGGCACTTCAGGGAATAAAAGGATGAAAAAAACCCTCCTTTGTAGGGAAGCTGCTGTCTAGTTGTGAAGCTGAGACACAAACAACCAACCAAGGCCCTGGAGTAAGCACTAGAAAGTGCTCAAATGGAGAGTCCAAAAGGGATGGTCAGACTGCCAAGGAAGGAGCTAAGGAACTAATTTAGCAGCAGTCACTAGGGAGGGTCATGTGAAAGAGCTGTCCTTTGATAAAAGCTCTGAAAGACAGTCATGTAGGGTTTGGACGTT
The DNA here is from genome assembly GCF_053883595.1 of Heterocephalus glaber. Taxonomy (NCBI): domain Eukaryota; kingdom Metazoa; phylum Chordata; class Mammalia; order Rodentia; family Bathyergidae; genus Heterocephalus; species Heterocephalus glaber. Next base: position 28,049,501 of record NW_028258315.1, read on the forward strand.
TTGTGTTTGTTTTGCCAGGATGGTAATGGGAAGATATAAAAATTCATTCTAGGCAGAGAAAACAATGTGCACCAAGAAAACAAGTGAAGAAGCTCTTGAAGGCTCTCCCTGCTCCGCCGCCAATTTTCCTATACCCCATCCCCACCCTGCTGCCTCCACCCCTTGGTTGTGTTTTTCCACAGCACTGCCAGGCAGAGTGGGAGCAGAGGCGGGAGAGCTAAGGTGTAGGTGGGTTGTGGAAGCAGCAAGCGCAGGCAGGCAAAGGGTCCTGTGTGGATCATTAACTCATCCGTGGATTGTTCCATGCAGCAGACAGGTATTCAGTGCTCAATGTGTCTTTGGTCTTGTACTCATTCTTGGGGAATATAGAAAAAGTCATAAGTGGTTCCCATCTTCACAGTGCTTATAGACAGGTGGAAGTTGACAAGAAAGTGACAACAGATCCTGGAAGGACTAAGAGGCAGGAATGACTGAATCACAGCAGGACTCCCTGGCCTGGCCGAGGGAGGTTCCGGATGTCAGTACAGGCCACAGCTTTGAGTGGGCGGCAAGGACGAGAGTGCCTTGTGAGTTGTCCTGACTGCAGCTGTGGGTGATGGGAGGAAGGGGCGCTGAAACTCCACACAGACCTGAGCTTTTGGAGCCTGGCATTCTTAAGATTCACGGGCAATGTTATCATTTCTCATTGCTATTATTTTGCAGTTCTGGGTACTGAGCTGAGGGCCTCCCATAATTATGCAAGTGTTCCACCACTGAGTTCACTCTTAGGCCTCACGGTCTACATTATTAAGGAGAAACAGAAAGAGACTTATTTTCCCTTAGTAAGTATTTTATTTAAAAGCATGTTAGTAAACTGGTCCATACGCCTTGACTGACCAAAACAGAATGAGCAATCTCAAAACAGTTGGCAAGATTTTGCCCACTTCCCTGATAATCTCTTCTCAGGTATCTCTCAATATGTCTTGGGAAGCACACTGAATGACTAAATACACAGATGATTAAATGCATAAACCTCATTTTATCACTTGCAGTGGGATAGAACATCATTCCTGCCAACAGCACTGAGCCATGGCTTCCTTGGTTTCAGGATTACAGTGAACTGCAAAACTTTACAGTTTACTGCATTGGCCTTGTGTTCATTTCAAAATTTTAGTAATCAAGACAGCACGGGAAGGAGCTGTTTCAGAATTTTTCTTTCCGAAGTTTCTGCAGACATCAGTGAGGAAGGACCAATTGACATTTCACCAGCTATGGAAGAAGCTTTGTGTACAGCCTGAGTTAACAAGCTCTGTAATTTAAATTGATCTTGCTGATGTCCATGCTCTGGTTACAGCTGCCCTTAGGGAGCTGCCCAGCTGGCTGCCCCTTAACCTGGCCTGCCTAAAAATAATTCCTGCATCTGAAGAGAGCAGAAAGAGAGATACCAGGGCTGTCTGCCCTTCAACTTGTTCAAGGGAACAGGGGCACTGAAGCTTCACTTCATGGAGCCAGTCAAAGCTCCCCTGGACTGGGGCTGTGGGGGATGGGAGAAAGGCTGAGCTCCATGGGGTCCTTCAGGGTGTGAGGAGCAGAACACAGTGGGGGGCGGGGGGTGGATCATGGACACTTCCCAGCTGGGGCAGGAAAGCCCTAACATCCTCAGTTGGATGGAACTCGAAGAGAAGGATACACTTAGGCAGGAAGATTCTCTCTTTTCTGACAAATCACCACAAGTTTATTATATATCCAGATACACACAGCATCTCCCAAGAGTTACTTCAAGGAATTTTCCAGTTACTCCCTCAATACTGACTTTTTTCAAAGCTTACCTGGAAACCCTTTCTGGCAAGCAGCCATTCTCCTGTCCTGAATGAAGTCAGACTCTGAACCTAAGCTATGAGTTGCAATACCACTATAGGTGGTGACACACAGCCCAGTGCTTATCTAGCTGGGGACACCTGAGCTGCCGCAAGAGATAAGGCACTGTGGTCAGTGCCAAGACATGCTATATCAAAGTTAAAACAAAACAAAAACTAAGATAGAACACAAGGAGACTGGTGATTAATTCTGGCTGAAGTTACCAGAGAAGTTTCTATGAAACAATTTCCCTTTGAAAGTGCTTTGAATGGTGGAAATTCTCTCCCTCTCCAACTCTCTTTCTCCCACCTTTATTTCCTTCCTTTCTCTCTCCGTTCCTTGAGGAGAGTGGGTTTGCAAACCCAAATGAGGTTTAGGGGCATATGTAGGTGGGAAGAAAATAGGGAGAAAACCAGAGAGGATAAGTAGTTTTTTCCCTTTTCCTTTTGGAGGTACACAATGGTTCCAGTACCGACATGAAAAGCTCCATCCCAACGTGCATAGATAACAAGGACACCGAGGAGTTAGACCTGGACAGGTCAGGAGGCTGCGCTCACAGTGAGCTCACTCTGAGCTGGGGCTGCTGCAGCCACTGGAACCCACCTTCCTTCCTCAGAGTCCCCATTTCTCGTCTGACTCAGACTCAGCTCTGTCCTTCCAAATCTCCCCAAGCTTAAGAGTCCAAGGCTGGACTGAGAGGACCAGTCACTCTGCCGCGGCAAGCCCCAGTGATTTTAGCCGGGGCCCTCTCCTCCCAGACACAGTGGGAAGGTCCCCCTCCTTGTGGAGCTCACCTGGGTTTTGGCACCACCTGCCTTGTCCACCACTGTCCACAGGGAGCTTAGAGGCTGGCTGCCTTCCTGTGGACCCTGCCATTGCATGGAAGAACAGAGATACAGCAATCTCCACTGCTTGGCAGTGAAGGTGCAGGTCTGAGATCCAGCCTTCCACAGTCAGTTCCACTTTTGCGAGACTCATATTTGGGCATTATGGAAAGGATTACCTGCGTGAACCTGGTTTTTTTTTTCCCACATGTGGAAGCAGAGCTCTGGAGCTTTGCAAAGGAGGAAGGGAGCTTTCCACAGAGTTCTCTCAGAGTCAGAGCACAGATTTGCTTTCTCGATGCTAAGACTCACTTCCACCTGTGCACTAAAAGCTCCTCTTCCTGTTTCTCTGTTGGCTCTGGGATGGTTAGGACTGTGTTCTGTGCCCAGTGATCCCCACTTAATTCTAGATGTTGGAGATTCTGTCTCCCTGACCTAGTGCTCCAGGCTTATCCTGCAGGTCAGTCCAGCAATGTCGTCTTGTGCTTTCCACATTTATGGAAGGAGGCAGGCACAGCTGGAAAAGAAGTGAACACCTCCCAGAAGCAGAACAGTGACTTGGCAGTAGTGCCAGGAGACCCACTGATCCAGGGTTTGGCTCTGCTAGGAATGCTTCCTTGGGAGACTAAACTGCTCAGGGCTTTTTAAAAAAATACATGAGTGGTTTGGGAAATTCTAGCAGTATTTGTTTCAAGAACTAGAATTGGGGGTGGAGTTGGGCAGTTGAGAAATCCTGGGACAATGTTATTAGCAACTTTGTTACCCCCTGGGGTTGGGCGAGGGTGTGAGGAGGAGCCATGGAGAGCAGCTGGCCCCCGGGGATCTTCCTGCCTCTGGGCAGTGGGACCCTGGCCCACCCTGCAATGCACAAGGGCCTAGACCCTGGTGTCTATCTGCCCTACCACACTCCACATGCAGCCTGGCTCCTTGGGACCACATACATTAGGGCATGGACAGGACCTTTTCTCCAATCTTTGGCTAATGAAGAAGATGGCATTATTGAAAGTAGGGAAGCTCAGCAGAGGAGCAGGAGAAGGCAGTGGTACATTTGCTGACAGTGTTGAATCTTAAGTATGGGCAACTCAGTGGAGATACCCTCCACCAACCTCGAAATCCACTGTGGCCTCCAGGAGCCTCCATGTCCTTATCCACAAATGAGAGTGATGATAGAACCCATCTCTTGGGTTATGATGAGGACAGAAAGAGGCAATGTGGGTAAGAAGGTTGCATGGCACTTCGCTCACTGTGAGCCTTGGTAAGCACAAGCAGGAAGAAGTATGATGCAGTCTGTCCCTCCTCCTCCTCCTGCGTCTCCTGCCTCTCCACTGTCAAGCACCTCATTGGCTTTCGCACAGTGTGTGTAGCTCTGGCTGCTTCCTCCCTGTGCTGTTCCTTCTCTCTCACTTAGGCCTCTTGGCCAATTTCAGAGACTGTCTCCCAATCCCCTTCTTTCCTCCTCCAATGCTGCCAGCCATGACCTGCTGCTTTCCAGACTACCCCAGTCCTCGGTGGCTCCATTGATCACTATAGAAAGAATCAATCCAGGGAACTGGGCATCTATGGTCCTGGCTCCATGGGCTTTCCTATGAGTTCTGTCCTCATCCATACTGGACACAAGACAGACAGGACTGGCCACAGCCACAGCACAATAGGAAATTGTCTCTTCATTTCTCCAAAACGAGTCCATTCATTTACTCGTGGTATTTGAAACAGTCCAGGTGCCGGGGATTTAGCTCAGTGGTTCTGCCACGCAAGGACCCGAGTTTGATCCCTGGTCCCCCCCGACCCCAAAATGAATGAAACAGTCCAGAGCTTGAGGCCTAGATTGGACCATTGGATCATGCAACTGCCCTGTTAGGAGTTTAGGGACTGTAGTGTTTAGGGAGTAAATGTAGTCTTTACGGAGTAATGAGAAAAACAGTCCATGCATATTCAGCTCAGGGACAATATTTTCCTAGCTCTTCGGGTTTGTTGGGTCAATCTGAGAATGTGCGTGAATCACACTGCACAAGGGCCACCACCCAGGCCAGTGCCTCACACACCACAGGTGGCTGCCAAGCTTGTGCTGGGTGAGTAAAGGGAGTGCACATGCCTGTGCCAGGGGGCTCCGTGGAGCCCTCTGGGGGACCACCTGCTGTGCTGCTGGTGGAGTGTACCAATCCGCAGTCAAGGTCAGTCCTTAGAGCTGCAGTCTGCAGCTGACTGTGGAGGCAGCAGCTTCTCACCAGACCTGCCAATGGGAACATGGGGTGCACAGTTTCCAGAACTGGACACCATGCTGATCAGTGGCTGGTAGGCTTTCATGAAGAGCTCAAAGCACTTGGGAAATGGTTTTGACACGGTGCTGTCAAGGAGGGAGGGCTGCTGCTTGGCGGAGACATGACTCTAATTGCAGGGGACGGCTGGTCATCACAGGCCATCTTTCTCAGGACTCCATAGTGGCAGCCAGCTGTCCTGGCATATGCTAATTTTTCTGGCCTTCTTCATTAACCAACCACAAAGAAACAAAGTGTCCAGATGGCCAAGTTGTCTCTTGGTTGGGACATGACTGAAACAAGTTTCTGAATAGGGCTCAAGCCCAATGGAGACTGTTCCAGGGCTGGGGAACCCATGTCTTGGCTGCTAAAGGAAGAGCTGATCCTTGGGGTGCATGTTCTCCTCTCACCCCACTTTCCTCCTGCAGGAAGTCTGATGTGTCAGTCCCTAACCTTCCCAGTAAGGAGCCTGGTCTATTGGAGATATTCCACTGGCCCTGAAACAGACACCCGGACAACTTAGAACACAGAGAAACCAGCTATCCTGATGTCTCAGGCCTCCCCAAGGCCCTGTGCCTGAGACAGTGTAATGGGAGCACTGTGCTGGCCAGCTGCTCAGTTCACATGATAGCCTCCCCTGCAACTCCAACCCAGCCCAGGCTTCTTTCAGGAAGTGCCTCAGTGGCTCAAAGTGGCAGCAGATAATTGCCACCACTCCCTCATCTCTGAACTCACATGCAAAGCCCTGCACCTACAGGTCACACCTTGTGTGCTGCTGAGGGCTGGCCCTGCCTGAGCACAGGCACCATAGTTTAAGGGCAATAAGAAGGTCTCTCACCTGAAAGTGCCTTCCCCCCAGTACTGACCATGAATGGAATTCTTCTCTGCTCTGTCTCTTTGAAGAGTCAATGCCCACAGGAGGTTAGCTGGCGAGGCAACTTACCATAACCTTTTCAACTTGGTCAGAAAAGATCTAGAAGAGCCTCGCATGGGGATCTTCAAGGCTTCTCATCTGGGTGGTAGCCTTCTCAATTCCCCTCAGGACCAGCACTTCTTACCCTTAAAAATGGCATTTGCTTCTTCAAAATGCCTCAGCCTTCCTGGTGCAGGTGACGCCCTGTCTGGCAAGGGCAGCTTGTCTTGTGGAAGGTGCACTGGGGTGGCGCATTCCATGTAACTGGGCTCGAGGTCACAGGCAGGGGTGGGCTCTGGCCTGTGGTACCCCCTACTTCTCTCTCAGATGTATGTCCAGCTTGTGCCCTGAGTAGAGGACAGCAGAGCCCAGCATGGGACTCAATGGTCCCCAAACACAACTGCTGCTTCTCAGTCTTTGGCATGGTCTCATCTCTCTGTCCCTTTGCTCATGACCCTGTCACCCTGTCATGTCCCCAGGGGGGCCTTTACAGTGCCTTACAGGAAGTGAAGAAAGCAAGCAGTTCCTTAAATCAAGACCAAACCAGAAAGCTTGAGTCATCCTTCAGAACGGGGCCAGGCCACCTTGTCTGCCCACTTCATCTTACACACTTGTCTCCCGTGCCTCATGGTTTAACTGGCTCTGCAAAATGGAACTTTAAAGGTTAGATTTTTCTTCCTTTACAGACAAGTGGCTTCCTTAGGCCTAGGGCATAAAGAGTTTCCCCCACCTCTGCTTAGCCCAGATGAATGGACAGAATATGCAGGTGCCGACACCAGGAACTTGAGCTGAGGATGTCTGGAAGTGATCAAGCAAATGTGAAGAGCTACATTGTCTCTCCGTGCTCCACCTCTGCCCTATATGCCTCTGTGTAGGGTGAAATGGTGACATGCAGCAAATGGGCCCTGGTTTGGTCATCAGTGAGCAAATGAATGCGAGTGTATAAACCTGAGTGGCTGGTAACAGTTGGGCCTGGCCAGTCTGTACCTCAGGATTTGACCTCATCACTTCAGTTTGTCACCTCTTTTATTAGTTCTTACCCCCATTTAGTGTCTAGGAATTGTCCTCCTTGCACTTGGGCTGGTTATGTCAGTCATTGGTGATGACCTGTCACCAAACCAGGATACTTTCATTCTCTGACTTGCTCTGCCCTCTTGGGCAACTGGTAAAGCAACTTCCTCTTCTTTTATATTTTAAAATTCTACCTATCTTTCAAAGACAGATCCAGTTTCCATGTGTGAATTCATCTCTGCCTGCTTCATTCTAGCAATTTGTTTATGTTTCTATTACAGTATTTATTCCCGCTTAAACAGTCTAATTGGATCTCTCAGAGGGCAGACTTTATTTGCATTTCCCTCCACAGCAGGCTTGCCCTGCTTAGGATGGAGAAGCTGCCCAGTGAGCAGGCTGCTGGGTTATAGTACAGTAATCTCTGAGGAAGAGCCTGAGAAGCGCACTTTCACCCCCTCACTTCTGACAAGTTTCCAACTTCCCAGTATATGGGTATCAGCAATCAAAAAAAAAAAAAACCAACCAAAAAAACCCCCTCCGTTTTCAGTGGAAAGATGATCAGAAGTCCTGAGTTTAAAATCTTCGATCTTGTTTCTCTGATGGCAAGCATAGCTAATTTTCTTTTTTTCTCATCTTTAATTAAACCTGCAGTAAGTATGTGTGCACTGGTATTTCCTGTTACATAATAGTGATTGAGAGTCTAAACCTTTGGATAATATTGTCCTAGTATCATCTTGGATTACAAAGCTCTCCTCTCCTTTCTTCCACCAGGAATACATATTTTACTTCTCTCTTTAGATGGAAATGAATGGTAATCAATGTAAAGGAAATTATCTTTGTGATTTCAAGCTGTTTAGCTTGTCTCTGCAAGCTGAAATTATCTACAAGGAAACATCACTCACTGCTCTGTTGATAATTCCGTCTCACTCCCCCCACAAAACAAAACAAAACTTATGGGTTGTTTTCAGATATATTTTATACATCTTCCATGCAAAAATTATGCTGGTTTGATATTCAATTAGCTTCCTTAAACGGTGGTCAATTTTGCTAAAAGACTGAGTTTTTGTCTCCCAGATTGTCGAAGGTTAGAGATCCTAGAATTCTAGCAGATTGTTATTTTCAATAGCTGACTGTGCATTAGCCACCAGTAGACTGTGAAAGACTTTTGTGCAGTATTCTATTGTGGTCCATGGAACATGAGTATCTCAAAATTGTTTTTAAAGAAAAAGATTCTATAGTCAAATAAATTTTGGAAACACTAAACACTGGCTCCTCACTCTTGAACATGAATGAATAAGTGTGTCAAGTTTATATTGAAAACCGGACATTCCTCAGGAAAAGAGCTGAGTTTATTTTGTGTAATCTGGTGTTTTCCGAGCTTGGTTTGCAGAGATAATGGATTATCATCTCAGGAATCTTGTTCCTCGTAGAGCAGATGTTGGGAAATGCTGACTTCGTGAGCATTCTCTTGGAAGTTTGCAGATCTCCACGCCTCTTGTCAGGGCACAAGTCGTGTTTATTACAACAATATTGGATAATAGCTTTTGACAGATAAGCCCCCTCATCATGGGCTAATCGATTGGTTCATATTTGGCATTTTTTAAACTTCAAAAGGCCCAAGCCACAAGCAGCAGCTTCTTTCAATCTGCTTCCAATTGAAACATTCTAAACACAATCTGGCTTTCAGGTAAGAGGATGATAAAAACCTTTTTTTTTTTCCTTCAGAAATCTGTCTTTTATAAATGTTTTCAATTTTTTGGCTCCAGATAAATCAGAAATATCTCAAGAATAACTCTTTTGAGTATTTTGGGATTTTTCATCACAGTCTTTAAGAAAATGCCATGAGATCTGGTGCTCTAATTGACAGACTTGAGTTGGCTTAATTCCATCTATCCAGTCCTAAATCCAACACAGAAAAAGGGAAATTTGGGAGAGCTGAAGTATTTTGAACAACACCTGGGCATCAGAATAAGAAAGGCAGGGTAGGATTTGACTATGTGGTTGAGGCACTACAGTAGCAGGCCTTGCCGCAGTGAATGCACATCCTGGTCATGTCCACTCAGAGTGACACAGGGGTGCTGGGGAGGGTCACTCCTTCTCCACTCGTCCCCTTTTCCACTGGACAGCAAAATGGGGAATGAAGAAGAGCTTGTTTTCAGTATGCTTTTTTGTCTGGCAACTCCCTTTGTTTTATAACTTAAAATCTCTCCCATGGGGTCTTCTCTTCCCCTCAGTAAAAGTTCTTTCGAGACAGATGAGAGGCACCTGACTCTTTTACCTGTCCCCACCCTGTTACAAGCCCCTCCCCTCCCGGTGCTGGCTGGAGGGGGTATAGCTTGGCTAGCAGCTATCATGCCCCTCCCTGTCCCTTCTTTTGCTCCTCCTCACCTCCACCCCCATTGGATTGGGACTACTTGCTTCAGTGTCCTCCCTGGCTATCTAGTGGTATCTCCCCTGGCCATACAGTAGCTACTCTCCTCTACTCCATTCCAACATGGGTGCTGCTCAATTATCAGTGTGCCAGTCTTTCCCTAACTCCTGCCACTTTAGACATTACTAATGCCTTTTTGAAGGAGGCAGGGAGCACTCCCTTCTTCAAAATGATCAGGGAGGAAAGGTGGGTCCATTGTTAACATCCTCAACCCCTACAGCTAGCCTTTCAGAAGATTCCCTGGTTTTAGCCCTGCTCACTCGCTAGTTTGCTGCTATGACAACTGAGGCTGTCCTGGAGCCCTGCACCAATCGGAGCCTGTACTTGGACCAATCATAGTTCTGCTGCTGCTATGTAAGCAGCAGTCACCAGCCACTTCTTGGATTAGTCTACAAGGGCTCCCTCCAGTGTACTGATCCCCATATGCTGCATTTCAGGCCCTGTTAAATTAAAAACTCATTTTGAGAGTCCTATAAACCTTGTGATTCATGATTTATTGTTCAGGTAGTATAGGCTCCAAAAGTTCTGTAAATCTACTGAGGGTTCTTATTCTGAGTAGTGTTGGCAGAGTGGTCTCAAAAGAAAGAGCAATTAAAAAAAACAAACAAACAACAACTAAGAACTGAAATGCTCCAGAGACCAGCAACCAATAGAGATCAGCAGTGGAGACCAGCACCTGGTAGAGTTGACCTATGGTGTCAGGAAGGTAGCAGCCAGCAGTGGCAGTGACTAGCAGCTGGCTGTGTCAAGGGATGACATCCAGCATTACTTGGTGATATTAGGACTGCTAGCAAAATTTTACTCTGCTGATTCATAATTTTCATCTGAATCAAGCAAAAAGAACCCTACTCGATTGGCAACACTTTCAAGCCAGGGCATATGTGACTGATGAAGTCTTTGCATGATTGTAAGTGTAAATGTTTCCTGGAATTTCTTGTCTGCCCAGGCCTGGCCCCACCCAGAGGCTTATGAGGAAAACCCAGTCATGGCGAGGTGGCTTCCTATCCCTGCTAGAACAGTGCTTGCTAAGAGTTGCCATACATTGCTTTCTTTCTATGGGCAGGCTCCCATTCACTTCCCCTGATTCTCAGGGCACCAGGACACCCTGGCAGAGCTTCACTTAATGCCAGAGGCAGTGAGGAGAGAGGAGAGCACTCTGCCTGGTTCTCAACAAAGACAAAGGCAGATCCAGAGGCACAAGCAAACAAGTCACTTAAGGGTGTAGTAGCCCATCTTCCCCAAATTCTGGTCCCACTTCTGTCCTTCCTAACTCAGTCCTACAGTACCTTATGGCTGCAGAGCATTGGCTGGAGAGGCCTGGCTGGGTGGGACTCTTGACAGCTTTCCCAGCAGGGAGATGCACACAGTGTATAACAACCTGATGTTGAACCTCAAAGCCTGTCCTCACAATGACTTTTCAAAATGATTTTAAAACATTGTTTAATCCTTTTGATGACTCACTCCATAAATATATAATAATAATCCATGAAAATAGACATTTGTAAATCACGTTTGTAATACATGTAACCTCATAGATTATATGGATTCTTTGACAGAGTTTTTTAATTTCTGAAAAACAAAGTTTGTGCCATTTCCTAAGATTCCAAATTGCTCTGCTTTTACTCATGGACCAAAGTTTGCCTCTTACCATTCTATTCCATATTTTCTATTCCTGAGTTTGTATCTTCTACAAGACTGAATTTGTGAAGATAGGAAATATCTTTTGTGAAAGACTTTATTCCAGGTGGTACACAAGGGCTGGTGCTAAGGTTTTGGTGGAATGAATGAATGGGTGCCATGTTACTGAAACAGAAGCAGGGGCTTGGGCTGGTTAGTTGGTTCTTAGCTAAAATGAGATAACATCGGCTCCAAATCAAGTTTTATGTAATGGAGTTCCTACTCTCCTGTTAGGCTCATGGCCCCTGGAGTTTCTGCCCTCAAAGAAAATATACAGATGGTTTTTCTTTACATTCTGGACAATTAATTTGCCATCTGATGTAAATTCTAATCTTATTACCTAATTTCCAAAGGTTAGGGGAAGGCTTGATCCTGGTTTCTAGAATCAGTTGAAAACATCATACTGTTCCTCTCCCTTGCTGTGCCATAGCCTTGGGCTGGGTTTAGCACTAATGGGCTGGTTCCCAAGCCTCAAGTTTCATTGCCCAGAGTGAGTGAGATACTCCGCAGAGTCTACTGGAACTCAGCTGAGGAGACTTGGGGCTCCACATTCAGGTGTCGGGGAAACTTGCACCGGGGCCTGGCTCTGCAAACCGGCTCCACAGGGCACAGAATGATTTTACAGAAGAGAAAGCCAAGGTTGAAAATAATGAGCTTGCAGATCTGAGAAGTCAGAGCCCAGGGATTTATAGGATCTGTTCTAGACAGAAGCAGAGGGAATAGGAGTAAGTTCATGTCTGTGTCACTGTGGATCAAATGATGAGAGGTGGCTTGAGGAGGCTGGGGAGCAGGTGCATCCATTTGTGAAGATCATGGAGTCCGAGGGGAGAGCAGATGAGGGTGGGGGAGAGGAAAGCAAAAGAGCTTGTGGTTGGGTTGCACACGGCTTCAAGGACTTGTGCATCATACAAGCACAATTACTTCCGTTAAGTCGAGCTCTTCTTTTCCAATGTGAGCCAGCATTGGTGATTCACTGGCTTGGGATTTCAGACTTGTACTTAACCTTTGCAGAGAAAGATGTTCTTTTCCAAGTAACTTCTTTAATTTAGAAAACATTCTGACTCAGAATCTAATTTCCCAAAAGAAAAGGAAGAAGAGATGTGTGATCTTGAAGGGCCAGGAAGGCATATGACCTTGGATGGTAGATGTTCATCCCTCTGGCTTGTAGGACATTGTCTGGGAGGGAGGGTAGTTTGCGGGAGAGTCATGAAAGGAAGGGACCACATCCCCAGTTAGGCTCTTGCCCTTGAGATGAGTTGAAGACTGATGCCACTGTTGGGGTACAGCAACAGCCTCATTTTAACAATCTACATCCCAACAACCATCTCAACAATCTACAAAGTGCCAAAGCACAGTTCATCTTGTGCCTTTCTGACTCCCTTGAGGAAAGCTGGGGCAAACTCCTCACCCAACTCGTCCAGAAGAGCAGATAGCTCCACATGCTGCTCCAGCATGCATCCCATGGTGCTCTGGAGGCTCATGGGGCTTGGGGCACTGGCACTATCTGGCAAGAATACTTGGGATACCTAAACTTTGATGTGCAAAACCCACTGCATCCCTGACTTCTGAGGGAGGTGTACACAGGAGGATAACCAAAGGCCATTTTACCCACACCTAGGCTCCTTTTAGACAGCAACACTAGCCTCAGTGGGGCTTCTCTGCTCCCCAAAGCTAAACAGAAGTGAAAAATTGAATCCCAAGTAAAAAACCTGTTCATTTGGGAAGAGAGAGCCAGCGGCAGAGAGTGGGCAGGCTCTGCCTTTCTCTTGAGTAGGGAAGAACCAGCCTAGTGCACCCACAGGAAATCTTTTCAAACCAGGGCTCCACCCAGTGGCAGATGAGACTTAGCCAGTGGCCTGGAAACCAGATCTCTCAGCTTAGTGTCAGTGCCAGGCAGGGGCTGTGGCTTCTCTGTGTGTGTGTATATTTTTTTGTCTTCCAGTTGTGAGCTTTCTGAGTGTGAGCATGTTCTCTGTCCTAACACACTATGTGACACAGAGCAGGCTCAGAAGAGATTTCTCCATATGCAAAGCAGATAGGGCTCAGGGTCCACTCTGCTCAGTTGAGCTGAGGTTTTACAAGTCCATGATTTCTTCCCATTATTCTTCTCTGCCATAGGACATCTGTGCAGAATGGGCAGAAATATGTCCAAAAGGAGCCCAATTGGGATCCATGATCTTGGGAGCCCAAGAATTCTAACATTCTTGTGTGTGCTTTTCCTGGAGAGCAGCTTCATGGTTTCAACAGATTCACAAAGGGGTTTCTGACCTAAATGAGAGTAAAGAACCACCCTCTCAGGAGATGCCTTGACATCTCCCCATAATATGCACCATTTGTCACAGGCACTGGGAATTAGTTTTCCTTTCTCTTCCCTGAAAGCAAGGAACCAAAGGGGAAGAATCCTGATAGTCTTCCATGAAGCACCCCATGTTCAATCTTCACCTTTGGAAGGTGTCCTGATAGTAGTTTCAATTTTGAAAAAGAATCAATCCACATAGAAGCATATTTGCTCTAGTTGGAGACAAAAAGGAAAAGGAAAATCACGTTCATCCCCAAAATATCTGTCCAATGAAAATTGGAGGGAGATGTCATGAGAATGATGAAGACAGATTCTTCCAGACACTAAAATCCACTAATAACAAATTATCTTCAAAGACTGAAACTTCAAAGTAGATTCATGGGCTCTATTACATCATCAATCTGAGCTGGAAAAAAAAAGCAGCTAACAGTGTCATAATTATGCCCAACAAGACTAGTTTTTGAAATTTCCCCTATAAGTTTGGATTTGGCTCCAAAGTCCTTTGTAGTCATCTACTCCCAGCGGATAAGTTGAAGCTGCCTATCTAACCAGGGCCCTGGGCAGGACCTGCCTGGCAAGGTGGCTGGATCAGCCAGGCTGGTGACAAAACCAAGCTTTCAAATGAGGTGTGAGCCGTGCTTGGTTCCTTGGGTGCGTATCCCACCCATGCTCTCTGGGAAGCACCCTGGAAAAGTGCAAACTCCAGGCAGAGACCTAGGGCCTGTGTAGTTATTTCTTCTTTGTAAGAGTAATTTTCCCCCACAGCTGCAATACCAGCAAGCCTACACATGCTCCACACGTGGAGTCCTAGCGGTACTGACCTGGCTGTGTGAGGTGTCCTTTACACTTGCAGGCTTATCAGGGAGCAGCCCATAGAGGGTAAGGACAAAGCAGTGTAGCCAATGGGCCCTTGTGTGAATCTATCCAACACAGGGGACCCAGTGGGTGTGTGACAACCAGAGGCCACACACCCAGGCCTTGGCATATAGGAGTGGTGAGAGCAAAGGTTTAGGTGGCAGCCAGAGTCCAAATGAGCTGGGCTGGGCTGAGAGCGCTCATACCCAGCTGCACTCCCAGGAAACTTCCTCCCCACACCCACTTGCTCCCTTTCCATACCCACCTGCCCTCTCCAGTCCCTTGTTGCTAGGAGCCTACTCAGGCAGGGAAATAGATGGCACCTAATCATACCAGTCCTTTGCCCTGTGCCAGTGGCTGTGTACCCAGGTGTGTAAACATGGGTGAGAGGTAGTCAGTGATCAGACTTGAAGTTGGAGCTGTAATGGAAGCAATATAAGATATTTATAAGCAACTTGGTACTTCTTTTCACTGAGCGTGTATGCTTCTTTCCAGCTCAAGGCTGCACGGAGTCTAAGACCCAGGCCCCTTCCTTTGGCCTCCAGTGTCCTGCCCTGCTGGCCTTTCCTCTGTGTCCTCAGCTGCTCTCACATACCCACCTGTCCCCTACATGCCACCTATGTGCTCCTAAAAGTCAAGTTCATTCCTGCCTGACCATATTGGCCCTTGCTCTCCTCTCTGCTTGGATTTTGGTGTCTTCACATTTTCCCTGAGTTGCTTTCCTCTCTAAGATACTCTTTTCTCACAGGATCTTCTTGGCTCCTGTCTGCACCCTGTCACCCCTGGTCATTCCATCAATTCATACTTCCTCAGTAACAGTCATCACCCATCATTACCATATATTAACTTGTTTGATTTTATTTTCTTCCACCCCCTTGAGACCCTTGGTGACACTGGAGCTCATTTCCAAATGAATGTGAACCTAGTCTGAGTATTTTCTATGTTACTGCTTGGCCCCACTGCTCAGAGCAGGGCCGGGCTCCTCCCAGGTAGCCAGTGAATGTGTGCTGTGTGAAGAAACCATAGGCAACACCCTTTGTCATCAGTGGAGCAACCTAGGCTTGGGGGACTTACACCATTTACCCAAAGGTGTGGAGCTGTGCAATAACATGCTGCTGGAGCTCACAAGAAGGACACTCAGTAACTAGAGGTTGTGGTGACTGGCAGAATACCTTCATGTGGCAGACCTAGGCATCAGGAGAATCTAATTCATTAAGGACCTGGATTTAGACAAGTGCTCATCACTTGTCAACCTGCAGCTTCAGAGCCAGTGACCCATCAGGGAAGCTTGACATTTAGGGATTGCATAGCCAAGGCGGACAGTACTGGCTTGAAGTCTAACCTGCTGTCCCATGGTGAAGCCACAATGGGAAACCTTATGTGCTCTCTGGCCTGGATTTAGTGGCTCCAGGTAAAGTTAGCCACCAGGGTACAAAGCATGAAGTGAAAATTCCAGGTAGCCCTCGAACTTCAGGAAGTTGGGTAGCATGTTGTATGTCTTTGGCTGGCTTAGTGGCCCTCTACTTCTCCCCATGTGAAAGGGCATTCATGATCAGTAAAGTTCCCAACTTTGTCTCCTCTTTGCCACTTAGGCCTTGGCACAACACATAGAAGAGGCATTATGTATTCAAACTTTCCTCTCAGGAAATAGTTTGCTGTTTAAGACACAAGTAAAATTAGAACTAAATAGTATCATGCATCTGCTATTGCAAGAGTATAGCTATATAATGTCATCTAAAGAGCCAATGGAGAGAAGAAAGAAACATCATTCTAATGAGTCTTGTTTGATCCTCCAGCCGCATCCAATAGTTCCTGGGTGTAAACACCCTTGTTGCTGGGGTAAGTCTCCAAAATAGTAAGCAGGCACAAGGTCTCCTCTGTTTGGTGACAGTCCTAGATCTGTCAGCCCAGCCGCCAACCCTAATTTGTAAAGCCTCCTCTCCAGAGATTGCACAATTGCACTCATTTTCTGTCCACTGTAGGCTGCTAACGGCTGCTAGTGCGTCAGCTGCAAGTGACTCAGCATCTCTTCCTTCTTGAGTCTGCTGGAGGAAATGATGTCCCCTTCGTCAACGTGTCCCTCTGGCCCCTGCACAGAACTCATGGCCCTCTGTGTTATGTAAGCAACTGCCTTGAAAGAGCCTACTCTCTCCTGTGTCAACTCCTAGGAGCAGCAGAAGAAATATTCTGAGCTTGCTATATTTTCCTGTTTTTCTTTCCCTTCACTTCAGAATATTTGTGCTTGGATTCTAGCTAGTGAACTTTCTTCTTGTATAAGACATGATTCTGCTGACTGTGTTTCATAGACTCTGAGAGCTAAAAGCACAGGAGAAGAGACTGGTGAGGAGGGAAGATGGCTGGGTTGGTGAGCCAGGTGCTGGCTCACAGCCAGGTATACAGTTGGTCCCAGCAGCGATGGAAATGAGCAGTAAGTGAACGCCGGCAAGCCTGGGTGGAGCCTCACTGTGAGATGGCACTTTTGGCAATGCAGATGTGCTCCTCTCAAAGACAATTCAGTACTGCATACACAAAAATAAACTGGCAAAGGTCAGTCACAGGGCTTTATATGCCACAAGAGGTTTCTCTTGATAGAAGGTATTCCCTAGAGCAGGTCCCTTTCAATCACATCAAACATCTCTTGATGTATGATTCAAAGACACATTTCCTGGGACTCACAGGGGAGAGGAAATGGCCACAGAGGAACCTGGATGAGGGAGACCAAGGGAGGAGGTTCAATGTTGGCTTCCAGAACCAGACAGCAGGAAGGAGGAAGAGAAGCCACAAGCCCTATCCATCCTGGGTGTGCAGAGTCAGCACTGCAAACACAGAGTTGAGCCAGCCAAGTGCGGACAGAGTCAAAGGTAAACCCTCTGGCCAAGTTGGAGATCTTGGACAGGCTGCCCCAGAACCAGCAAGGACTCCTGCTCCTCTTTGTCCACAGGGAGCTTCCCAATGTCAGATGACTGTCCACACATTCTGTGTTCTCAACTTTCTGCCTCTGAAGGCACAGTTCAGATGTACAGGTATTAGTTCTTTTGTTGGGGGTAACTTTGAAATATAGAACCATATCTCTAGGTTCTAGTACAGAGGTCTCCCTCTCCTCCCTCCATGTCAGGACAACACCATTGGTGCTGCCACACGGATGCCCTCCTTTATGAGTCTACACACTCCTGGTGACCCTGGCACCGACCCTAACCTCATTCCTTTTCTCCTACTCAAGAAATATTAGAGCAATTACTTTCAATTAAAGTACTCAGCTGCTTTAATACTTTCATAATAGTGACAAATGATGCATACAACATTCCCATGGGTGCATCACGGAAGCTAAGAACTGCTCTTCTGGAAAAAAACAAAAACAAATGAAGTGCAGAGACATCTTGTGACTAGCAGAGTAGGTTCCAAAATCCTGGCACACTGACTCCCAAGCCTCATGCACAGTACATGAGACCGGTATGTGCAAATGGGAAGTGTGGTGTAGGGCCAGTCTGCAGGCTCCCTCCTCTGATGCCTGTGCACACCAAGAGGTCATTTCTCTGCTTCCTTCTTGCTTGCTTCTTCTCTCTCAGGTGCTACCTACCCTAATCCTCCTCACACTATACCTTGGTCCACCTCCTTTCCTGGCCTGAGCAGCTCTTGTCACTCTTCCTCCAGCTTCAAGGCTGTGCACAGACCCAGCACTTCCTCCCCTCCCAGGTCTGTTCCCTCTGCCGTTTAACCTCACCTGTGACCCTGTGTCTCCACTACTTCCCAAAGGCTTTACAAGGCCCTGTTCTGAGGTATGGTCATGTCCTCCCATTAGGATACACAACCCAAATGGGCAGGAATTGTACCTCATACCACTGCTTGATTTATTTAATTATTTGTTATGTAATTAAAATTTTACAGTGGATATTTTTAGATAGCTTACAAAAATGAATATAATCTGAGAAGATACAATTAGCAGTCAAGTTAGGGATCCATGCATCTTTAAGAATTTCTCTTTTTTTGGAGGGGGAGGTTTCTCAATCTAGTAAGGCCTTTGTACTTAGCTATATCACCAGCTCTCTTTTATTTTTTTATTTTTAGATACAATCTCATGGAGTCACTAAGTTGCCCAAACTGGGCTCAAACTATATATATATATATATAATGTATATTTTTTATAGATGTGAAAGTTGAGACAGAGATGAAGGTAACTCAACCAAGTTCACTAGCTGGTACCTGTGGAGTTGATGCCAACACCCAGCATTCCTGGTTGGAGAGTTTATTCCCAATCTGTAGGAAGAACAAACTCTCTATAAAGAGGAAGCAGCATGAAGAGTAAGCACAGGCTGGAGCTCTGTGTGGTGTGTGGAGGGGCATCAGCCATCCAGGAGAGTTGTTTAGCCACTGGGAGAGGGGCTCATGCAGACCTCATGTCTTTCCAAGGTTAAATTGTCTACATGGGAGCTTAGTGAACCTACAGAGGACAGATTTATGGAACAAAGAGAAACTGAGATAGGCTGGTAGAGGCTGAGGTATCTGGCACAGTTACAATTTAGGGCCACTTCAGTTCTGGGGCATTTATTATTCTAAGTCTATAGCCAATGTCACTGTTAGTGTTTGCCTTCAACTAGCACATGGTGTGACAATTTTAGAACATAAAAAGCAATAAGAAGCCAATTAAGAGCTCAGTTCTCATCTGGTCTCAATGAGAGTGGGAAGTAGGGAGTATGGAGTGGATGGAGGACCTGTCTACCTGAGGCTGTGTGGTAAACATTATTGGTGGCACTATGGAAGAGATGGGTTTCCACTGACATCCAAAGGAAAATATGACTACCAGTGTGAGGGACAAAGTATTTTATATTTTGTTTGCAAACATTGCTTTTCTTGGACATTCTCTCCACATCTTCTAAGCATGCCTGTGAGCAAACTGAGCTACCATGGGTAGCTCTTTAACTCCTTGTGCCCCAGAAAGAGGCTGTGCAGTTGGTAGTTGTGGACGCAGTATCCCAGAGCAGCTCCAGCCTTGCGACCATTCCCACATCTTGTTGGCCCATAGAGAAATTGACCTTCTATTGTCTGTTATGGTTTAGATCTAGAATGTCTCCCCAAACCCTCATGTGTTCAGAGGCAGGACTTTTGGCAGGTAGTAGAATTATGGAGGTGCTATAGCTGACTTACTGTTAGGAGTTGGATTCTGGTCAGAGGCAGGTGTGTGACCTGAAAGAGTCTATCTGCATCCTCAACTCTCTCTGCTTCCTAGCTGTCATTATATGAGCAGCTTTTCCTCTGCCATAGTCCTCTGCCATGCTATTTCTTCCATAGAGCCAGCCAGCCAACCATGGACTGAAATATGGGTCAAAATAAATCTCTCTTCCTTTAAGTTGTGAGTATCAGGTATTGTGTTTCAAGAATGAGAAAGTGATCAAGACAAATTTTAGTACCAGGAATGGGGTCTTAACTGAATTTATCTGACCATATGACTCAAAAGCATTTGGAATTGGTTCATGGGAAAAGTTTAGAAAGATTTGGAGGTGCAGAATAGAGAAGCCCTAGAATGCTATAAGCCAAGCTTGATGGGAGATTCTGGTCAGAGCTCAGATGACCAAAATGCTAAATAGAAATACAAATGGTAAAGAGTAGGCTCAGGAGGTTTCAGTTGGGAACAAGGACTCCACTGGTAGTTGGATGCTGGGCTATGTGTGTTATGCTCCGGCAGAACATTCCTTTACATTTTGTTCATGTCCTGAGATTTTGCAGGAGAATGAAATTGAGGACAGTCAACTAATTAATCTGGTGGAAGAAATTTCAAGGTAGCAAGGTTTGTACTGTAAATCAGGAGCAAAAAGCTCATTTGAAAAGTTTTCAGTTTCCCTAGATAGGAAGCACCTATAAATTTGAAGCAGTAGAGGAGAGCTTGGTTACTGAAAAGATTAGCATTCAAAAGAAGCCAAGTACTTTGCATCAGGACAATAGGAAAAATGCCTTCAGGGACTCTCAGTAATCAAGAACACACTCTTTACAGAGTTAATGGTGCAAAAATGAGAGATTTTGTTTTGAGAAGAGAGCCTCACACCATCCTGCTTTAGAAAGGCCACCTAGGGAATTGTTTCCCTGGGATTCAGTTCACAGTGCTCAGGCATCCAGGCACTTAGAGGCCTCTGCAACCATGGTTCATGGTTGCCTCCAACTGCTCAAGCTGGTGGCATACCTTGGTGTTAGCTATGTGGTGCTGTATTTTCAGGTATGCATAATGCAAGATGTCTGGGATCGGGGAAGCTTCCATTCAGATTTCAGAAGAAGGCCAGGAAGTATGCTCCTGAGGGGGCAGTGCTGAAGCTGTGAGAATAAAGCCAAAAGTGCAAGGGAGAATTTAGAAAGTTAGAGATGCCAGTAACATGGAACATCTGGTAAGAAAATCTGTAGGCAGTGAGCAAAGCTACCCCCAAGAGACAGGTCATGGGGCCTATAAATGACAGTGCTGTAAGGGTGGAGCTGCCTAATCTCTTTGTAGTTCACCTCTAGTCACAACTTGCCCTAGGTACTGGACATGGAACTACAGGATTTAATGTTTACCTTGGTGGGTTTCAATCTTGCCTTGGTCCCATTTCTTTCTATTCCCATGCTCCTTCCTTTTGGAATGGGAATAAATATTTATCCTGTGCCATTGTATGTCAACTGTGTTTAACGTTTTGTTTGATTTTTACAGGGGCTCACAGCTAAGAGTTTGTCTTGAGTCTCAAGGAGATATTGGTCTTGGACTTTTCAGCAATGCTGGATGGTTAAAACTTTGGTGACTCTTAAAGATCGACTAAATGCACTTTGCATAAATAGGATATATATGAGTCTTTTAGAGGATGGGGAAGAATGTTATGGTGTTAGATGGAGAATCTCCACACAAAGCCTCAGGTTTCAGAGGTGAAGATTTTGAAAGGTAATTGGGTCATGAAGGCACTATAGCTGGCTTGCTATTAGGAGATAGGGTCTGGTTGGAGGTGGGTCACTAGGGGCATGACCAGGAAGGGAATATCTCCCTCCCCAGTTCGTTCTTTGTTTGTTTGTTCCTTCCTTCCTTCCTCTCTCTCTCTCTCTCCCTTTCTTTCTTTCTCTCTTTCTTTCCTTTTTTCTGTGTTTCCTGATCACCATGATGTGAGCATCTTTGCCTCTGCTTTGCCCCTCTGCCATGCCATTTCTGCTTTCGAGCCTGCTGACAATGGACTGTAATCATGAGGCAAAATAATCCTCTCCTCCTTTATGTTATGGTATTGGGTATTGTGTCCCAACAGTAAGAAAGTGACTAAGACATTGTTCATGGGACCACAAGGATCATTGTAAAAAAGTTCCTCAAAAAGCTCACAAGCTTTTTGGGAAAAGAATGGCATTTTAAAATACTCAATACATTTTTTTAAAAAAGCTAGAGTAATAGTGAAATTTATTCAGAGTAGTCTATTGTTAGAAGCTGAATTGGGTGGCATGAGCCTCAGTGCACTGGGAATTCTGAGTGCCAGGAGATAGCACAGGTGAAAGTCACTGGAAATGCTCATGACATTTCCAGCTGGGCCAGAGACAGACTGACTTGTGCTATATTTCTAGCCCTGGTCCTAACGTGTGACGTTGGAGATTTTTTTGACCTTTGTATGACTCAGTCTCTTTGCAAATCAAGGTTTAATGACAGCTTCCAAAGTTATGGCAGAGGGCAAAATGTACTTAGAAAACATTACAGGACAGGAAACTGAAGTCCATGTAGGATCAGCTCCTAGAGATGATGCTGCACTGGGGAAGCTTTATTTTTAGGCTTTCTCAACTTTCTTAATTTATTTCAGGGGCTTTAGGGAAAGAGCACGGATTTTCCCAAGGGCTGAAATAGGCTCCAAAGCATGAGTCATTGCTTGATCCATGTGATCACCTCTCACTGATTGTTCTGCTAAATGCTCCACTGGGCCTTTCTGTGCTTCCTGGAAAAGTTCACAGTGGTAGAGTGGACGATACATTAGGCCCTCTTTCAGGAAGACTGCTGAGTAAGAAAAGCCAGGGGTGTCCCATGGCACTGGATTCTCTAGGGGACTGCTGGGCCCTGGAAGAAGTCCCATGTGGCTCAGTGAGGAGTATAGTTTAATAATTTTTTAAGCTAAGGAATCATTGTCATGTACCTCCTTTCTAATCATTTATCTATATTGAAATGTCCTGGTACTGTATTTTCATCAGATCTTAAATTCCTGGAACCCAATTTTATTCCCTTCTTTATACATTGGTTAGCATTGCCATCATTCTGTTCCCAAAGCAGAGTGCCCTTTTGAACAGACAAATGTTTACCCAAATTCCAGTGGTCTTGCACACTACCACCTCCCTATGAGCCACATGATGGCCAAGCAGACATGTGGGTGAGAAAGAAGGATCTCTTCCACACCCCAACTCTGGATGCAGAAAAGGCTTTTGGGAGACTTGGACAGAATTTTACCATTCTCATTCATCAGAGATGGTTACTTTCAGCTTTTCTTGGAGTGTTCTTCACCCCAGTCTATCCAATTTCTGGGGCTGTGGGACTGAAATGGAATCTGGTGGTACAGCCTGCTGTCCCACCTAGTGCTCACTCATGTGCAGCAACAGAGGAGCTGTGGAATTGGGCAGATTCTGTAGCCCAGCAGGGCTGTAAATGTAGCAATGAAATGGTGGTTCCAACCCGATTAATAGCTGTTCCCACTGATGCTTCTCATTTAGTCCCTATTAATACAGTATGAATTTTTCATTGACTCAAGTGACCACAGACTTTTATTCCTAGATTTTTATACCGTGGAGAAAAGCCAGAGCACTTCAACTGAAAAACAAATCAAGAAGCCACAGTGCAAACACAACAAATAGCATGAAGCCCTTCACAGTTTGTTTTTTTATTCAGAATACTGTTGGTTTATTTGTGCTTACTGAAATGCACGTTGTCTTTCTTAGATAATTTCTGAATTTTCCCATTTGGATAAATTGATGGCTAGTATGGGTCAATAGCTGCATAATTTGTTACTTAAGAAAAATGGGTATAAAGATATTTAGATTTTTACAGTAGTCTACATTTCTTTCTTGATGATTTTGTATACTCTTTTTTTTGTTTTTTTGGCAACACTGGAGATTAAACCCACGGCCTTCACTTGAGCTACATTCCCAGCCACTTCTGAATTTTTTAATTTCGAGACATAGACTTACTAAGTTGGTAAGTTCCCTGGGTGGGATTTGAAATGGTGATCCCATACCTCCCTTGTTGGTATTGTTTAGTAATTTTTTAAAGCTAAGGAATTATTGTCATATACCTCTTTTCCAATCATGTATCTATATTAAAATGTCCTGGTCCTATATTTCCATCAAATCTCAAATTCCTAGACCCCAATTGCATTCTCTTCTTTAGGCATTGGTTGGCATTGCCATCATTCTGTCCCAAAAGTAGAGTGCCTTTTGAATAGACAAATGTGCCAGGGACCTCACAATACAACCACCTCCCTATGAACTACATGACTACAAGAGCTTCTTTTTGAAATCTGTCATCTTGATTTACCAGTTATCAAAATTTTTTTTTATGGTACCAGAAAAAAAAATCTAAATTTGTTTAGTTCAATCCCTGGTACCCTCTCCCCCACAAAATTTCTTTTTAAATGGTCTCCTCTGCTTTACTGGGAGCCACAATTTCACATAAGTAAAAGGCAGGGGAAGAGTTTTTTCAAATACATGTCCACTAGCAATTAAAATTAAGGCCAAAATATTGAGTATAACAAAAATACAGAAACAGCATCAAGATGGCCAGCACCAGCTCATAGCCCATTTATTTTAAGCAGAAAGTCAGTATAAGAAAATTTTAATACTGAGACCAGTCCATGCTGTAAGCCATTGTGGTGGGCCTGGATTCATCTCTCTTGACATTGTAATCATTTTGAAAATAAGTATCATATATACAAGGCATGGCCTACTGTATTAGTCAGATTTCCCATTGCTCAGACATAATACCTGATATCCACAACTTTCAGAAGAGGTTTAACTTGGCTCATGGTTTTGAGAGGATTCAATCCATGGCTGGCTAGCTCCAAGGCAGAAGCATCATGGTGGAAGCACTTGGTGGGGTAAAGATGTGGAGTTCACTGCTCTGGAAAGCAGAGCAGGGGAACAACACCAGAGAGGAAGGGGGAAAGAACACTTACAGAACTCAAGGCTACCCCTCTGTGACCCTTCCAAACACACCCAGAAGAGTGTTCTTTATTAATCCCCTGAGTATTTCTTAAGCCCAATTTGTCACAATTAGGGCTAACTGTCACTCCCCTCTGTTCATTTATTTCTTAAAACTAATTTTGTGGGTTGTAACCATTGGTTTAGCTCCCACATTGCAGTATTCTTACCTTGTAGTAGTACTCTTAGCTTTCTCTGTCTCCCCCCAACCCCTTTGGCTTTTTTAGGCTTTGCCTTTCTCTCTTCTTTCTTCAATGCCAACACAGTTCTGGAGAGTTCAGCTTCACAGAAATCTATCTTTGTTCATTTCTGTTTTCTTTCTCTTATACCTATGTAGGTAGGAGTTTAAAATGTATCACTGTATACACATCCTCATGCAAAACTCATGAGAACATGAGGTCAAGTTGAATTGCTCATGAGACCAGGATTCAGTGACATGATATACTGCCTGTGGCATCCTGTTATTTATTTCCCATGTGCCTATATCTTCCTGGGTAAATTGTAAATTTCTGAAGTCTGCGGCTTATTAACACGTACAACCCTAGTGCCACACTGTATGCAGCCCTCAATATGTCTTTATTGAATGGATAACCTTCCCCCATAGCTATAATTATTCCTTTCAAATTCACATTTTAATACCAGTTTCAAGACCTACTTTGTGGGTACTTTTCAATTCCTACCGTTGCCAATTTCTCTCCCTTTGAAATAGTGATAAACCAATGTCTCCCCTGGAAGTATTCTGTGGAAAACTGCTGTGGGCTGTAGGCTATGGTCAGGCAGCAATCTGCATGGTGTGGATGCTGCAGGTCTACCTGGTACCTCTCTTACCCCTCTTCAGAGTCCCCCAGCTTTCACATCCCTTTTCCACTGTGAATACCTACTTCCTTCTCTTCATTTGAGAAAGCAGAGTCATTTCAGATAGATGTTTCAGGCTTATAGCTATGATTCATTGGCAGCCTTCCCATGACTTCATTTCACTGTAATTATACTTTAATTTTTCATCAGAGTAACACAAAAACAGCTTAACAAGTAAAATGGCTTTTTATAATGGAGTTTATGATACCAGAGAAGTCCCTTCCCCACATTTTTTTCCAAGTTCCCACCCCTAGATGGCATCACTTTGAACTCTCTGGGCTGTTTCTTCTGGTTTGACCTTGTTATTTCAAAATAACACTGTTTTAGCCAACAGTGGTGGCACACTCCTATAATCCCAGCACTCTGGAGGCTGAGGTAAGAGGATCATTGTGAGTTTGAGGCCAGCCTGGGCTACATAGTGAGTTCAAGACCAGCCTGAACTACATAGTCAGACACTGTTTTAAAAACAACAACACAGGCTGGGGATTTAGTTCAGTGGCTCAGGGCCTGCCTCACATGCACAAGATCCTGAGTTCCGTCCTTGGTACCGGAAACAACAACAAAAGCAACAAACAAACAAAAGCAAAATAACATTGTTTTAGTCCATTCAGGCTGCTACAATAAGATGCCATAGGCTAGGTAGCTTACCCAACAGAAATTTATTGCTTACTTTTCTGGAGACTGGAAATGTCTGATCAAGGCACTGGCCAGTTGGATGCTGGTTAGGGCTATGTCCTCCTAAAGAGCTGGTCTTCACAGTCCAATGCACACAGTGGAAAGGATGAGGGAGCATTCTGAACCTTCATAAAACAACATGGTTTCTTTTTTTAATGAAATTAACTGTTAATTATTGTCTCTTTGTTGCTTTTCTGTGTTATGCCAAATTAACCCCCAAATTTCCCACAAATATATAAATTTCCTCTCAAAGTATTCAAGTGATCATTGATAAATTTTCTTTTTCTTTTATTCATTAATTTGCTATTATTGCTGTTAATATTATTTTTTCCCATTAAGTTTATTGGTACATTTTAGGTATAAAATACAGTTACATTCATCATTGGGATCTTGTACCATTATATGAGTAACTTGGTTCTTATTTTTTTTCCCCATTCCCATGCCCTCCCTTTAACCCCTCCACACTTCCCTATTTGCAAAGACTTTGTTTCCATTTTTTTCCTTTTCTCATATTTTTTCTTTTCTTTTTTCCCCCTTTTTTCCTTTCCCCTACCCCTCCCACTTCCCCTGCTCCTTTAGACCTTTCTTCCTCTTACACAATATCAATTATACATTTTTTAAATTACAATATCAATATCTAGGAGACATTACCACAGATTTTACAGAATTTAAAAGGATATAGAAAGCATATTTCAAAAATCTGTTTTGAAATAAATTTGACAGCTTCTAAGAAGTACCTTGGAAGACAAATTAATGAAACTAACTCTGGAGGAAATATAAAATTTGAATAGCACCTATTAAAGAAAGTATATTCCTAGCTTGAAAATCTACCTATATGACAACAGCAGGCTCATATACATTTTAACTGATAAATTATATCAAACAATTAAAGCAGAAAAAAGAAGGAACACTTCTCCCCTCATTTTAGGAACTCAACATTGGGCTAATCCTAAAATTGGATAAAGATAATAGAAGAAAAAAGTATGAACATAGATAGAAATTTGTTTAACAAAACAAACTATTAGAAGTCAGATCTGGTAATATGTAGAAAGTGGTTTTCTTAAAGGGATGGCAGTGTTGATTCAGCAGTGGAAGATCCACCCCCAAAAGTCATCATTTTAACAGAGGAAAGGAAAAAGGCATATGATCCTGTCACTAGTTGGAGAAAGAGTATTGGACTAAATTCTACAGCTGTTCATGGTACAAGTTATCAGGAGACTAGAAATAGAACAGAAAATTCTCAGCAGATCAAAGACATGTACTCCATACTTCCATTGAGAACACCTTATATGAATGGAGAAGCTACAATGCTTTCTCCTTAAGGTGGGGAACAAGGGCAGATATGCTTACTCTTTATCTGTCCATTAAACTTTGAAACCTAGTCCCCACCAAAATAGTCTGGCAATAAAATGACACAATTAGGATAGGATTGGCAAGGTAGAAGCAAAATCTTTCTGTGTAGATGAAATGATCATCTACAGAGAAAATACTAAGAAATCTCTAGGAGCCCCTAAAACTTGTATTTGAATTTAGCAGAATTAGAAAACACAAGGTATATATAAAAATTCAGGTCTGTGTATACTTGCTATAAATGAAGAATTGGATATTGAAATTAAAAGTTATGTAGGAGTACAAAGGACCTAGAAAAGTTAAAAAAAAAGTGTTGGAAGACATTTAGTACCTAATTTTAAGACTTCTTCTAAAGCTACAGTAATCAAGGCAGTGTTGCTGTAAGGAAACACATATAGATCATTGGAATAAAACAGAGAATCTAGAAATAGAACCACACATATATGGTCCACTGAGTTTTGAAAGATTATATAGAATATAAACTCAATTCAAGAGTCGAGGAAGAGATAGTGTTTTCAGCAAATGGCACTAGAACACCTGGTATCCATATATAAAAAATTAACCTCAACCCTTTATTTCCATATATGAAAATAACTTGAAGGGATCTATGAACCTAAATATGAAAGCCTGAAAGTATAAAACTTTAAGAAGAAATTATAAGAGAGAATATTTATGAATTCAGGGTAGGCAAGAACTATCCAGGATACAAAAGACATGATGTATAAAAGAAAAAAAATGATAAATGAGACTCCATCAAAATTTAGAACTTTAAATGACATCATTAAAATGAAAAGTAGTCCTTAAACAGACCATATTTCCAATGCATATAACCTATGACCAGAATATATAAAGAATTCTTAGAGCTCATTAACAGACAACCCAATTAAAAAGTAGACATAAGAAGATAATAAATGGCCAGTATAGCACAAGGAAAGGTGTGCAACTCTAGAATCAGAAAAATGCTAATCAGTACAATAAGAAGATTGAATTATACACTCATTAGGGAGATGAAGTTAAAAATTTTAAAAGCCTTGTCATGACTTTTTCTTTTTGTTAGATTCTCCCGCTTTGAGTTTAATTTGTCACGCCCAATGGATTCATTCTGCTGGGTTTCCTGGGGTTGTGATCCTCATTGTCTTTTCCTAGAGGATTGTGTAAAATTTTTTGGAGTGCCAGTTTGGTATTCATGAAGTTCCTGAGGTGCTCTTTATCATGAAAGTATCTTATTTCTCCATCAATTTTGAAAGATAGTTTTGCAGGGTACATCAATCTGGGTTGGAGGCTGTTTTCCTTTAGGGCTTGAAATACATCACTCCAAGCTCTTCTTGCCTTGAGGGTTTGCATTGAGAAGTCTGCTGTGATTCTGATGGGCTTTCCTTTGTATGTGATTTGTTTCTTTTCTCTCACTGCTTGTAGAATTTTATTCTTCTGTTGGATTTCTGGAATCCTAACTATTATATGCCTATGCGTAGATTTTTTTTTTTTTTATCAAGGCTAGCTGGAGTCCTATATGCCTCACTTATCTGTATGTCAAGTTCTTTTCCCCTCCTTGGGAAGTTTTCTGCCATCACTTCTGTGAACAGTTTTTTTTTATGTCATCTGCATTCCCTCCTGTTTCTTCATTGACTCTGATCAGTCTTGTGTTATTCTTCTTTGCCTCATCTAGCAGCTGCTGGACTGATTTCTCATGTTCCTTTACAATTTTAAAGCAATTTTTCTTTTCCTCCTCACTAATTGCAATCTTATCTTCTATATGTGAAATTCTATCCTCACATTGGTTCATTCTGCTATGCAGACTTTTGATGGAGTTTTTAATCTCCTGGAAATCTGTTTGCATCTGTTTTATGGATTCCATTTGTCTCCTATGTTGGGATTCCATCATCTTCCTCAGATCTTCTATTTTTTTATCTGTGTCCTCTCTAGATATATTAATCATATCTTGCACCATGAGCACAATCTTTGCTGCTATCTGAGTAATTATTTCTGATTTCATTTTTCCTAGATCCTCTTTTGTTGCCAGTTCAGAGAGTCCAGGTGGTTGAGTATCAGATTGTTCCATCTCATTTCCCTTTGGGGTTGCTGTAGGTGTCCCAGAAGTCTGTTTTTGAGGCTCGTTTACATGTCTTCTCATATCTATGGGAGGGGGGAGGGGGTGCTTCTGGTGCCCACGCGGGTCAGCTTCTCTGCCCTAGGAGTGTGGGATGGCGGTGGGGGATCTTCCTTCCAGGTGCTGGGACTGGCTCAGCTTCTCTGCCCTAGGAGCTTGGGATGGTGGCCGTTGTTAATATTATTGACAGCATCTCTCAGCTCCTACCAGTCCTATGATTATTTAGGCTGCATACTCATCTCACATCCAGAGACTTCCCTTTGTCCCTCTCCTATTTTGCCACCCTCAATTCTAAACATCAAATCTCCTTTATTTAGTTTATACTCTCTTTTTGGTGGAATTAAGTTTAAATTGTAGTTTTTAAAGCAATAATGGAAACAAGTCAAGATAACTTTTGAGAATTTGAATGTCAGAAAATATTTTTATTTTGTCCTAGTATTTGATTGATGGTTTGGCCAGGTATATAATTATGAAGTAAAAAAATATTTCTCTTAGAATTTAGAAAACATCTTTACTCAGTTTTATTTATTTATTTATTTTTTTGGTGCTAGGGATCGAACTTGGGTCCTTGCACTTGTGCAGCAGGCGGCCAAACCACTGAGCTAAATCTCCAGCCCCAACTCAGTTGTGTTCAGTCAAATTTTCTATATTCTTTTTGAGAAATTCATACCATTATAATTCTTAATGATTTATATATGATCTGAATTTGATGGCTTTTGGGGGGAAGATTTTGGGATCTTTTTTGTCTTAGTCAATGTTGTGTTGCTGAAACAAAACAGCCAAAACTGAGTACTCTATAACAAAAAGAGCTTCATTTAGCTCACTGTTCTGAAGGTCTGTGAGCATGGCATCAGCATCTGTGTGACTTGTGATGAGGATCTCAGGGCAGAGGGACAGGAAGGAGCATGTAGAAGAGAAGCGTATACGTGGGAGACCCAGGGGTTGTTTTATAAAAACCCAGTTTTGCAGTAACTACCTCATCTGTTGGGATCTAACTCGTTCTCAAGAGTCCCAATCCCCTGATATTTTGGTGGGACAAACCAAATCCAAACCACAGCAGGCTGTCCACTTTCTGTCTGTGATAGCAATGTGCTCAGCAATACAGAACTCTCAATAAAAGGTGTTCATTTGAGTTGCACTTTTGTCATTTAAGTGAGTTTCTTGCTTTTGTGTGTGTGTGTGTGTGTATTCAGTTGTAGTTGTTTGTGTTAGTTACTTTTGTTGCTGAAACAAAATACCCAACACACAAGCTTAAAGGGGAAAGGGTTTATTTGGTCACAGTTTATAGAGGTTTCAGTCCATAATCAGCTGGCTCCAAGGCAGGAATTGCAAGACAGGCATCACAGGAGAAACAACGTGGTGTGCACAAGGTAGTAAAGGTAACAAGGGACCTTAACAGCGTCTTTCTGACTCTTTTGTCCCATCCATAGTTCCAGGATTAGGGTGGTGCCAAACCAATCACTCACTTGTAGTGGTTTGGTAATCACACGCCCTTAATCCCAGCATCACACATTCCAGATTCAGCCACCTCTGAAAAAAACTGCATGAGGCTTTGGGGGGACATCTAGAATAAGCCACAACACTAATATTAAACCCTTATGAGATCTATGATTTTTTTCTTCCATTCCTCAGATTTTTCACTTTGTTGACTATGTCCTTGGACCCAGTCTGGCACTCTTGATAGTACTTTACATTGTCCCTTTACAGGATGGTTTACTAAGTGGCCCAATGTGTAGGTGGAGTCCCAGCCATTTATAGAGATGCTGAGGCTCACCATGGGGATGTTTCTGAAATGCATCCATGTGCTTCTTTCTACCAATGTCAAGATTTGTCACAGGGACTGAGGTGGGCCTGGGCCGATACATGAGGGCCAAGTGATCCCAGCAGTGGCAAAAGAAGAGATGCCATGGCTGAGAATTATTTAAGCTCTTGGCCATTTTGATTGAGTCATAGATGAGGAAGCTAGATTTTAATTTTGTTTCCTGTACGAAATTTGAATCACTATCCAAGTACTATGAAAAACTGGAAATGCCCCACAAGGAATTTGAGGAGGTAAATAATTGCCCCCAACCAAACACAGGTTCTGGATGAGCCAGGAACCCAGTTTATTATTAATTAATGAAATTTAAGCCTTCTAGTAAAAGAAGTCCTCGAACAAGATAGCCACAACCTGATGGAGTTTAGGGCTTATTATTGGAGCACAAGAATGAAGCCAGAAATTGTATGCTTCAGTGCCAAATGAGCAGCTGAGAATTGGTACCTTTCAGATAGAAACTAAAGCCACCTGAGTTGAGTTAGAAATAAAACTCAGATTATAAAAGAGCCAAGATTGGCAGATCAGAGCTGCTTTAAAGGAGACTGCAGAGTGAGTTGGTTTGTTAATGAAGTCATAGCTACCATTCTTTCTCTATTTTCGTTTGAAATCTTGGTCTCCCAGAGTGGCCAGAAAGCCAGACATGGCATAACCTGTATATTCCTGTTAGCTATATAGCTTAATACAGAATCGTCCCTCTTTACAAGTTTTCAACCAATAAACTCTCGTAGACACAAACGAAGCTTTTCTTCAGAGCAAGTTGTCTCAGGTTCTACTGGCAACTGTGGATGACATCAGTGGTCTGCAAACTTACTTGAGACTCAGCCATCACCATACTTATTATTTTATGTTTATCACTGAGATATTTTAAGAACATGATTAAACCCATAATATTTGAAAAGTACCACTGAGAAAATATCGAAAGCTTTATACCTAGAAACTCAAAATTACAAGGAAAACAGAGGAAGTGACTTGTAAAAACCCAAGGTAGTAAGGAAATGACAAATGCTCCATATGTAGATGAGATGAGTCATTCAACAGTAGGAATGATTCCCAAGATGAAGAGTGAATCATGAAAGAGCAGAAAGGTCTAGGCCTGTGCCATTGACAATAAGAGTCGAGATGAAGGAAAGAGATTTATGTGGCTGGAGGATCAGCCTTAGTTTCAGGGGGTATTAGCCTCCTAAGGGGACTTTTTAGGGTTTACTAGGCTTTAGTCTGTTCAACTAGGCAACCTAAAGCTAAGAGCCAGCGAATGTGAGGACAAAGCAAGGTAGTGCTACTGCAGAGGGAAGCTCTGTCACAGCTGTGGGGAGTTGATTGGGGCCATGCTCATTTGAATCTGCACAAAGGCAAAGTGAGAAGAGACAAATTAAATGTATGAGATTGGCATGGTGTCAATGAAGTGGCCAAAAATACTTTCAAAGATCCTCAGGGGTTGGGATCAGGATCAACTGCCTCAAAACTTTAGGTGCTGGGAACATGTGTGTTTGACTTTAATGCTTCAGTGTCATGACCCAAGACCAATCTGGTGGGAATGTATCTCAGGCCTGCAAATTTAAAACAGTCTCGCACTGGATTTATGAACAATGGCCTTTCAAAAGGTCTTTCAGGACTGAGTTTGTATGTAGGTAGAGGAATTTGTATAAATCAACTGAATTTATCTTCCTTTTTGTTCTATGTCAGCTGCAAATATCATGTAAGTGCTTTCTCTGTCTTTACAGACATGTTGGTGAAATATTTCAGACATGGCCAAGGGCAGTGCCTTGGGATATGAAACTAGAAGAATGTTTCTCAGAAAGTGTTGTGTGGGTTCTATAGGAAATGAGAAGATCCTATGAGTTAATAGGTCTAGGAAATGCTAAAATCTCAGTTAATAAAAGTTGCTGTGTTTCTTTTTGAAGAAAGTCCATGAAATTGGTTGCCTTAGGGAGGCACTCCCTGACTTCTGGCCACAGGCCCACTTAGTGCTGCCCTCCAACACCCATTATCACATCTGTGATGGGAACAGGCTTCCTAGAGGCAGTGGCCAGACAATGAACAAGGGCAACTGGGTCATGTTAGGTCCCTTCTGGGAAGGCACAAGAGGCTCAGATACCACTGCTGGCTCAGGGGCCTCCTGACAGCCTTGCTGAAATTAGACTAGGCTTCACAAAGTCTACAAACTTCAACTCCACCTTCCTCGCCTCTGTCCTTGGATCAGAGTCAGGCTTGCATTACGGTCAGATGCCCTCCTCACCTTCCCCATCTCCTCCTTATTTCATCTCTCAGACATTCCTCCTGATACAATTCTTCCATAGTCAATTCTATCTTGCCGCTTGCTTTTCAGACAGGCCAGAGAAACATAAAATGCATACTCCTTTGTGCACCTAAAAAATAGCAGCTAAAGATGAGAAGCAAAACCTATTAAGATAAACATTGTATAAAATGCAATATTTGGGGAAATTTTAGTATAACCCTCTCAAAGTCAGTCATAAGTAACAGACAAAAATTGAAATCATAAGGAAATTTATGAATCCATAACCATCAAATAGGTACTAAAAATTATTTTGAAGTTGATGTAGCACAGGGTTTCCTATCATTATCTAATAGAGTTAGAGTAAGAAAAGTGATAAAAATTAAGAAATATCTCCATAGACAAACATGAATAAAGAGGTAGTCAAAATTAAAACATGGCATGAACTGTTCCTAGTAGAAAATTTAGAAATTTAAATGCTTTTATTAAAGGAAAAACATTAAACATAAAAACTTTCTATCATAAAAAATTAAGCCAAAAGAAAATAGAAGCATATAATTAGTAAAGGCAACATGAACATAATAATTTAAAAACAATAACAAAAAAGTAAGAATGAATAAAAAATCCAAGAGCTGGCTTTGTGGAAATACCAATATACTAGGACATATCTTTTATGAATTTGATTATGACAAAAATTAAAAATAAATACTGGGCCAGGGATTTAGCTTAGTGGTGCTGCCACTTGCCTTGCAAGTGCAAGGTCCTGAGTTTGATCCCTGGTACCAAAAAATAAATAAATATTGAAAGAAAAAACACACAGAATTTGCATGATAAAAAAGGGAATGGACATAACATTTTTATTGCTACAGAATAAATTAAAAAGAATTACAATGTATAATATATAATACTTTAACAGTATAAAGTTATACAAATATATACTATATATTAAATATATACATTACATATTGCCAATAATATGACAAATAATGTACAATATAAATATTAATGTGATATTGATAGAAAATTATGCAGTGTCATATATAAGTAATATATAGGGATGGGGATTTAGCTCAGTGGTTCAGCTGTGTGCTTCGCAAGTGCAAGGTCCCAAGTTCGAGCCATGGTACGGAAAAAAAAAAAGTAATATATACAGGCTATAATATATAATACATGAAGAGGTTATATAACCTTTTAATAACAAATTTGACAACTTAGAAGAAAATACTTGACTCCCTACAAAATACAAACACTGTAATTGGCTCAAGATTAAGCAGAAAAAGTATAGAGACTCCATACCACAGAGGCTTGGAAAAGTGTTTAAGGACCCACCCTTAGGAAAGATTCCATATCCATGTGATGCCAAAGGTGAACTTCATTCTATTCTTATCATTCTGATAGTTTAACTGCTCCTCAAACTATTAACTCCAATCACAAAAAAAGATAGGCATCCCCCATTGTAGGTCAGAATTATGCAACTAGTGCAATCTCAAGTTCAAATCTGATCAAGATAATTATCTTTTTAAAAGTAGTGAACATTGGGCTGGGGATTTAGTTCAGTGGTTTCGCCACTTGCTGCGCAAGCGCAAGGACCCGAGTTCGATCCCCAGCACCAAAAAAAAAAAAAAAAGTAATGAACATTTAAAAAATCTCAGCCAATATTATATGTGAGAACAGATACAAAAATTATAAGTTAACATATAGCACATATGATTCAATACTTTTGCCAAAGATTAATATGCTGTGGCCAATTTGGATCTTTTCATGCATTTCAAGGATGGTCTAGTACTATAAAAGCTATCAACATAAACTCTGGGAAAATATGACTATGTCAGTAGATTCTTAAGAAGCGGTTGGAAAATCTAATAATCATTCTTAAGAAGAACTATGAGTAAACTAAGAATAAGTGATAGCCATTTGATGATTTGAAAAAGTTATCAAACACAATAGAAAATATTTTAAATAGTGAAATATGAAATCCTTTTGGTTAACATCATGAATATCATAGGATTTCTGCTGCCTCCTTAATGCTGTTGTATGTTCTAGCAAATGCAGTAAAATAATTCATAAGAACTGTGGAAAAGACACAATAATAATTTTTATCTTTACTCAAATGTAATTTTATACCTGAAAGACCTATGGATTTCTATTTTAAAAGTCATTTTAAAAACAATGATAAATTGTCTGGATACAAGATAAAACTACAAAACTCAATAGCTCTTCTTTATTTAGCAATAAAAAATTTGCACATGAAATAGAAAAAAAATTGCTTACAGTAGCCCTATAAGACTACAAGAACTAAAACTAAGTTTAATATAAAGAGTTCCCAAATAAAAGTAATTATAAAACCATTTTAAAGGAAATGAAATAAATGTTACATGTCTCAGTCTGTTTAGGACCCTATAATAAACTACCATAAACTTAGTGGCTTAAATAACAAACACTTACTTCTTGACATTCTTGAGGCTCGAAGTCTGAGGTTAGGTTGTCAGCATGATCAAGCTCTAGTGATCATGATCAAGGCAGACAGCTGCCTTTTTACTGAGCAGAGAGCAGTGGACTCTACAAGGGCATGAGCTCCATGGTGAGGGCTCTACCCCATGATCTTATCTAATTAAAATCACTACCTAAGAGCCTCACCTCCTAATTCTGGTGCACTGGCAGTGGGATTTCAGTACATGAATTTTAAAGGGACACAAACACTGGTTCTATAACAATGAACATGAGAAAACATGAACTTACTGAACTAGAAAACTTAATCTCATCAAATATGTCTTTCCAATTATACGTCACTGTAGATCCAAGTAGAATCCTGTGGTAGAAAATACTTTATCCTCAAGACTCTGTTCTCTTTCTTAGAAAGAACACATAACTTTTTGTAATAAAACTGTATTTTCAAGCTTCCATTGAATGTTGTCATGTTTCCAAAGTCAAATGAAAGTTATGAGTACCTCTAAATGAAATATGTGAAGATACAAAGACTGACAGGCATTAAACTAAACTGGGAATCAGAGAGTAGGCAGAGTGGGATTTTGGATGATTTTTCATCTTACTTGGTAAACTGACCTGATATTACTAAATTATATTTTCAAGATATGTGACAAAGTAAAAAAAAATAGAGATCAAAGACCATGCCTCATGCATATTTTGATATTTGTTCACAAGTGTATATGAACTAGAAAAATCTAGTGAAGTAAAGGTAGTCCATTCTGGAATTCTCCATTTCTTCCATTTTATGTCTCAACTGGAAATAGTTATTTTCTAATTCCTTGTCTTGTGTCATTGAGCACAAAAGTGCTCGTAAGATGATATACTAATCTGCAAAAGAAATTTTTATTTTATTTTATTTTATTGGTACTGGGCATTGAATTCAGGGCCTTTGCATTGAACTACATCCTGGGCTCTTTCTAAATTTTTTTTAGCTTCAGACGGGGTCTTGCTGAGCCATTAAGTTGCCCAGGCTGGGCAAAAGCAGCTTTTTACAAAGTGCTGAAAACAGGTGTGTGTATTTGCTGAACTCCTCAGCCAAAGAGCCAGAGAAGCCAAAGAGCACTTCAATGGCCTGAAGAAACCCATGGCTCTCTTACTGTGATCTTCCCCCTCCTCCCACTCAGCCAGTCCTGCTCACAGCTGACTCCCCCATTGCATCAGGGGCATCAGGCCTTGTGAGCAGGTAACAGAGCATCCACAACAGTGTCAGGGAAATGAAGAAAGATCCTGGTCCAGTGTAATGGGAAAGGTAACTACATGTTTACATAGGCAGCAAAGTGGAAAGGCAGGCTTGGTCCTCACCAAACACACTCTGGTGGCTGCAAAGTTCTTACCATGGTTGTCTCCTGAAGGTCACCTGTGCTGGAAAACAGATCATCAAATACTTGTGACAAATGTGCTCAAGGCGAGATTCCTATCCTAGAGGCTCAGGATGGCTCTCAGGGAAACTGGTACAGGAGGACAAAACTGGCAGCTGCTTTCCTCTACCCTTGAGCATTAGATGCCATGAGTTTCACGATGGCAGCTCTACATAAAGCCAAAGGTTTGGGAAAAGCCAAAAGGGAGGGAAAAGCCCCATGCAGTGTAGGCTGGCTACTTCCATACAACGCCTGTGGCCATGGGAATTGTCTCACTGGGCTTCCTATCACCCATCCCTGGTACAATGCCTCATATGGTGTAAACACTTAAAGTTGCTCAATTATTGAGTGTATAAGTGCAACCCTGAGCTCTATATAAGCCTTGGGTTCTGCCTTGGTAAAGAGCTAGCGACAACATTTATTATCTGAGGAGTTAAAAAAGAGTTCGCCATCTTTTGTCCCTCACTGAAAACACAGAGATCCTACAAAATTATTGTGCCCCCTCTTCTGGCATGTCCCTTCCAAAGGTGCCAAAAGGAGACCTTGGACTGTCACCCAGACTTGCAGGGAAGAGTGTGGTGCAGATTTGCCGGTGACGTGAAGGATTTTTGTCACACATGAAGGCTATATTGGTCTTGCCTTCAAGTGTCTCCGGTACCTAAGGTGAACCTTAGTTGTCCTAGGTCAGGGGCTTGGAGACATCTCAGAAAGACCTTTGGTCACAGTAAGCTGAGCACCCATGCAGGAGAAAAGAGACACTGAGCACTGTGTCACTGCGTGTTCTTCTGCACATCACTTGGGAATGCTGTCCCCTTGTGCTCTGCAGGTGTGTGTTTGGTGACTGCTCCCTGGGCCACTCTTAAGGACAACATGTGTGCACTGACAGCATGGTCTCCTGCTCCTCACCTACCCCCCAGGCTCCTAAGCGCACAGCCCCCATCATGCTCAGAGAAGTCACAGGTGGGGCATGCTTTCCAGGAAGGGGCCTCAGTAGAGCAGTAAAATGGCTTTCCATAGCAAACCCCTCTTTCGTTGGTTTGTACAACCCTGGTGTCGCCTATTGTGGCTGATGCATTTACTGCATCCTGTTCCCATTCTGGTTCCCAAAGCCCTGAATGGGTTCTTTCAGCACTGTTTCCCTTGCTTCTCAGGCCAGGAGGAGGAAAGACTGTGTTCAACACACATTTACCCTAAAGGGCTTGGCATAAGAAATCAGCTCTGGACTCATTTCACTAATAAAACAGCTAAAGTTCTTCCTGCTCTAGTTTTACTCATGAGGTTAAACTGTATGCTTGCAGCTCACCTGGGCTGCTATCCATGGGAAACCAGGCTTCACACAGCCCAAGGACTTTGAACCAGGAATCCATTTCCCCTTGAGACTGAGTTTCCATCTGCTCATTTATTAAAGGCAATGTGAACTGTTTTCTAAAATTAACTAGCTCCCTAAATGTTCAATAAAACTTATCCTGTGCTGCATCCTGTGCCTGAGTGGTCACTCCCAAGGGACAGTGAGTATATCCTGGCTGGTTGGTGACAGTCCAGATGATGTCAGCTTTTTGCTGTGTGGCCCTTAAGGGTCGGATAAATAGCAAGAATATGCACAATATCTGTAAATAACTGAGCCTATAAATTCATGCTCTTTCCTTGGAAAACACCCAGAATAAGCAGTGATCAGGCTCACCTGGAGGCCAATCAGAAGGGCAACTTTGCAATGGCTCAGCCTCCTGAGGTTGCCCACATCCTAGGCACTGCCTGTGACTCTCAGAGCTGATGCTAGTCACCCCACAACCACCACCACCCCTTTCCTGACTTGTGTGAGCTTAGGGGGGCTCCGGGCACCTTTGGTGAAGAGGAAACACATTTCTGTTCCTCCCTCTGATAATGCGGGCTGGGGCTCTGGATGGCCCCTTTACCCACAGACCTCTCCATAAATCCTTTCTCTTCCTTCTTCCCTTAGACATGGATTTTGTTTCTTGGTGCCACCTGGATATTCAAGATTGTCCTTCTGATTGCCAGGACAAGTATGTGGATATCAAGGAAGCCGTTGTCCCTTCAGCTTCACTTTGCACTTCGCCTGAAACATGTCCTTCATCCCCCACCAGAGTTGCAGGGTCCTGGTGGGCACATCATTGGGAACAGACTGTTTTCTGATTAAGAATGGTGCCAGGGGAGGCAAGAGAACTAGAGTTAGAGCCTGAATTCCTGCTAACCCGTGTTCTCCTTATACCTGGCTGATACCCAGGTCTGGAAATACAGATGATTCCCTATTGACAATGGTTCGACTGTCAACTTTTTGGCTTAAGGATGATACGCACTCAGTAGAAACTGTGCTTTGAATTTCAAATTTGATCTTTCCCAGGCTAGTGACACTGTTCAATGCTCTCTCTCAGAGCTGGGCAGCTCGTAG
The DNA here is from genome assembly GCF_053883595.1 of Heterocephalus glaber. Taxonomy (NCBI): domain Eukaryota; kingdom Metazoa; phylum Chordata; class Mammalia; order Rodentia; family Bathyergidae; genus Heterocephalus; species Heterocephalus glaber. The sequence goes on from NW_028258315.1 coordinate 28,089,051, forward strand.
TCCATAAGTAGCCATGAGATCATGAGAGAAACAATCGGGAATCTGCAGTGTGCTGTGTTACCAACACTTCATGGATACTGTGTTTTGTGTTTCCATATCTATCCCACCATGTCCTCAAAATGCCCATCTGTGTGTGTTCAGGAGATATTCAACACTATTATAAGCTAGCCTTGTGCTGGATGGTTTTTCACAACAGCAGGTGAATGTAAACATCCTGAGCACACTGGAGGTAGGTGAGGCTCAGTGAAGCACACTTTTAACTTAGGCTAGGCTTGTGAGTGAGGAACACCTGTGTGTCAGTACCATGGAGGTTACCTCTTTTCTTCCTTCCTTTCTGCTCATGGGGACCCTGAGACTTTTAGTAAAGGAAAAAGTGGAGAAATGTGTTTTCCCCACATTACCTACGGCTAGCGCATCCATGGTGATTACCTCACCTTCTGATCTTTGAATCAGCTGCATAGGAGCAGATCCTGGGAGTTGCTCACCTCTGAGATGCTCTGAAGATGCCACTTGTCCTCAAAAAGCCCACTTCATCCTCCAGTGTTTGTAAAGTTGGGTCTTGTATGACTTTCTGGTTCAGGGAGTTGTAGTCAGGAATCTATCAGCCCCAAATGAATCTGTGACTAGCAGGAGTTCTTCAAACTCCTTCCAATTGCATGTGAATTTTTCTGCATGGGATTTTCTGTTTTCTGGAGGCAAGAATCCACAGTGCTCATTAAGTATTCAAAGAGACTCACAGTACTAAGATTGAAAACAGATGTTTACTGGGGCCACTTCTCTCATTCTGACATCCCATGAGACTCTGACCATATTTGCGGCTTTACCACAAAACCCAAACCCAAGAAACCTTTATCAGGGAGTGTCACGGTGGCATTCCTGGGCTCTGTCTGGGCCTGTGGAAGGACGCATTCCAAATTCTGAGGCAGGCATGCCTCACTTCAACATGACAAATGCTTTCCAACAACTTTGAGAATCTTATCACAAGTCATTTTCTGCAATAACTGCCTTGATAAGAGGCCTCTGTAGGACAATTTTTCTGATCCATAGAGACTTCACAAAGACCTTATAAACTCTGCCTCAATGTTGGCCTCCCCTCCAATCCCTGGGCCTCCCCTGCCTTGAAAAGTCAGGATCAAGGCCTCCAGGATGGCAAGGGAGTCACTGCATCCTAAATAAATATCCTTACAAAGCAGGAAGCCTTCCTGTCCAGCCCAGAGGGCTTTTAACTCCAGTTGTCTCTCTCCCTGAACTCCGCTCAGTCTTTTAACGCTTCCTTCTTTGATCAGTCTTATAGGAACCCCCACCCTGTGCGAATGCCTAAAGATAATGCCCACCCCCTACTCCAGAGCCACATTCCAACTTCTGAATGCCTCTCCAATCTCCTGCCACAAATCTTCCTCTTTCCTTAGTTCTTCCATCTAGACACACATCATCCCTCTTCTGGTTGGTGATATCATGATGTCCGGGCTACCCTCAAAATCTCTCCCCTGGTCCTCCATAACTAATGCATCAATTGCCTTGTTAATTGTATCTTCAAATAGAGCTTCTATCTGCCTCCTTCTCTTTGGTTTCACTGGCTTCTCCAGGTCCCATTGGCCCTAGTGAGAATATCATATTCCTGACCTGGTTTCCATGCTTGTCTCTCTGATCCTTGTTACTTAATGCAGGCAGGGTGAACTGTTAAGAATGTGTACCTGGTCATCGCACTTGCCAGCTTAAGGCCCCAACAAGGGTTCCTATGGCATGTGGGATACAGCCCAGACCTCTTTGCTGCAGGCTGGGTCCCCAGGAGATCCCATCTCCTCAGCCTATCTCCTCCTCCTGGCTCTGTTTCCTGAGCTCAGCCACACTGGCCTTACAGGACCTCAGAGCACTCAGCTTGTCTCAACAGCAACAGGCCTGCTTTTTCTCCTCTCTCTCCACACAGAGGTGGTTTGAAGACTTCCATTCTGTTTGAGGGGAGGCAGAGGGCATCCTCCAGGCTGAGGAACACCTGAAAAGTTTCCCTCCTCCCCCACACAGCATGCAAGTCATTGACTTCACGGCCCTTGCTGTATTATGCTATAATACACCTCTATATTCAGCCATAGCAGCCTAAAGTATTGTTTAATCATTTTATATTCATCAAATAAAATCCACAAAGGCAAGTTATTTCATGGTACTATTTATTTAAAAAGCTATGTGGTTGGGCTGAGTGTGGTGGTGCAAGCCTATAATCCCAGTATTCTGGAGGCTAAGGAAGGAGGATTGCCACAAATTTGAGGCCAGCTTGGGTTACATAGGGAGTTCAAGGCCAGCCTGAACTATATAGCAAGACCCTGTCTCAAAAGAAAAAAAAATTTATGTGGCAAATTGAAAGTGGGACCAACCTATCCTTCCCTTGATGGTCTCACGTGTGGCTTTACCAGGTCCACGGAGACCTCAATTCAACTATTTAATCATTAAGTCAGTCACAGGGGTGCTGTAAAACTTTCTTGGATAATATTTGGAATATATAAAATGATCTTAGGCAATGGGGCAAAAACATGAACAGAATAATTTGCATATTACTTTTAACTTCTAGTGATATAGAAGCAAAAAATAAGCATTTGAATAATGATGGTTCTTAGAACTTTCATATTTTAAGCTCTTTGTCAAACACATACAAAAGTAGAAAATAGTGTAATGAACTATCATGTATCTATCACTTAGCTTCAATAATTATAAGCTCATGGTAAATTGTGTACACGAATTCCTTCCTAGTGTCTCCCTCTCAAGTTATTTTCAAGAAAATCCCTGAGAATATTATCATTTCATCTGCAAATATTTTACTACTCTAAAAATTAAAGGTTTTAAAAAGCACAATTAAATAATAAAAGCACAAATTAAATAATAAACATAACATTTAGTGGTAATGTTTTGATATCATAAAACATTGTCTTACATTTAGAGAGGAATTACTGCCACTACTGTTTAAACTCTTCAATGAAATTGAAAGGGAAGCAATACTCCCGAATTCATTCCTGGAAGCAAGCATCATCTTGATCCCCAAAGCAGAGAAAGACCCACCAAAAAAAAAGAACTATAGGCCAATCTCACTAATGAACATAGAAGCAAAAATCCTTAATAAGATACTGGCAAACAGAACGCAGAAGATCATCAGGAAGATCATACACCCTGACCAAGTAGGATTCATCTCAGGGATGCAGGGATGGTTCAACATCCGAAAATCAATCAATGTTATACACTATATCAATAGAGCCAAGGACAAAAACCATATGATCATCTCAATAGATGCAGAAAAAGCATTTGACAAAATGCAACACACATTTATGGTAAAAACCCTACAAAAAATTGGAATAGAAGGTCTCTACCTCAATCTGATAAAAGCCATCTATGAAAAACCAACAGCCAATATCATACTGCATGGTCAAAACTGAAATCCCTCACACTAAAATCAGGAACAAGACAAGGATGTCCACTATCACCACTCCTGTTCAATAGAGTTCTGGAAACATTAGCCACAGCAATATAGACAAGAGAAAGAAATAAAAGGAATAAAGATAGGAAATGATGAAGTCAAATTGTCATTATCTGCAGATGACATGATACTCTATATAGAAAACCCCAAGAACTCCACCAAAAGTCTTCTAGATTTAATAACCAAATTCAGTAAAGTAGCTGGATACAAGGTCAACACACAAAAATCAATAGATTTCCTCTACACAGACAACAGACTCACTGAGAGAGAAATAGGGCATACAATTACTTTCACAATAGCAACCAAAAAACTGAAATACCTAGGAATCAACCTAACAAAAGAAATCAAAGATCTCTTCTCAGAAAATGATAGCACTCTGAAAAGAGAGATTGAAGATGATACCAGAAAATGGAAAGACATCCCTTGCTCCTGTGTAGGAAGAATCAACATAGTGAAAATGGCCATACTTCCAAAACTGCTATATAGATTCAATGCAATCCCAATTAAAATCCCAGCAGCATACTTCATGGACCTTGAGAAAACAATCCAAAAATTCATTTGGAACAAGAAGAGACCTAGAATAGCAAAAGCAATTCTAGGTAACAGAGACATGGCAGGGGGTATTACAACCTCCAGCTTGAAACTATATTACAAAGCTACTGTTATAAAAACAGCATGGTACTGTCAAAGAAACAGACCTGAGGAGCAGTGGAACAGATTAGAAGGTGCAGAAACAACTCCAGACACACTGAAGCCACCTCATCTTTGACAAAGGAGCCAAACACCCTCACTGGAGGAAAGATAGCCTCTTTAATAAATGGCACTGGAGAAATTGGGTTTCAACTTGCCAAAGACTAAAACTAGACCTCTATCTCTCACCATGCACTAAACTAAAATTGAAATGGATTAAAGATCTAAATATTAAAACAGAAACGCTGAACTGGCTGGAGCAAAAGTTAGGTAGAACTCTTGAAGACATTAGTGTAGGAAAAGATTTTATGAACAAAACCTCAGTTGCCTGTGAACTAGCACAAACAATCAACAAGTGGTATCTCTTCTTACTAAAAAGCTTCTGCACAGCAAGAGAAACAACCAGCAGTGTGAAGAGACAACTGACAATGTGGGAAAAATTTTTCACCAGTGGTCCCTCAGACAAAGGTCTACTATCTTGAATCTATAAAGAACTTAAAAAAATCAGACCGCCCCAAATTTAAAGACCCAATCCAAAAATGGGCATCCGAAATGAACAGACATTTCTCACACAAAGAAGTAGAAATGGCAAATAAACATGAAAAAATGTTCAACATCACTGGTCATTTGAGAGATGCAAATGAAAACAACACTGAGATTCCACCTCACCCCAGAAAGAATGGCTGTTATCAAGAAATCAACCAATAACAAATGCTGGCAGGGCTGTGGGGAAAGAGGAACCCTGCTCCACTGCTGGTGGGAGTGTAGATTGGTGCAATCACTGTGGAAATCTGTATGGAGATACCTCAAAGAACTAGGACTGGAAATCCCATTTGACCTAGCTATTCCCCTGCTGGGTATCTTCCCAAAGTATTAAAAGAATCATACCACAGTGATATATGTGCACCCATGTTCATAGCGGCACAGTTTGTAACAGCTAAAACTTGGAAACAGCCCAAATGCCCATCAACTGGAGACTGGATAAAGAAAATGTGTTTTTTAAAATAAAGTGGAGTACTACTCAGCCATAAAAAATGAGTAATTAGAGACATTTATAGCTAAATGGATGTACATTGAGGTGATACTCTTATGTGAAATAAATAGGACACACATGTGTAAATACTGAATAGTTTCTCTAGTGTGAGAAACTGAAGGTGTAAATAAGGACTAAAAGGTATTATAGACAATGTGAAATAGGAAGAAAAGGGGCACAGGGGAAGGGGAAGTGGGAGGGGTAGGGGAAAGGAAAGAAGGGAATGGAATTACTATGAGAAAATGAAAAAATGGAAACAAAGTCTCTGTAAATAGGGAGGGATGGAGGGCTTGAAGGGAGGGCAGGGGATGGGGGAAAAATAAGAACCAAGAGAGATTATGTAAAGGAGCAAATTTCCATGATGAATGTCATTATATTGTATACCTAAAATGTACCAATAAAATAATATTTTAAAAAAACATTCAGTCTCAGTCAAATTTCTGCAATTATTTCAAAATGTCTTGGTGGTTGGGTTATTTGAATAGGGATCAGTCGGTACCCACTGCTTTGGACAGTACAACTCTGAAGTTTCTTTTAATCTACAGGAGAGTAAATAAACCATGCCCTTTTTCATATAAAGTGTGCTGATTGCATTTTCATGGTTTCATTGAATATGTTCCTCTGTCTTCTCAGAAACTGGCAATTATATCTAGAGACTTCATTAGATTACATCTCCATTTTTTGGCAAGAGTGACTCATAGTTGTCTGCTTCCTCTAGCCAGCACATAATGTCTGATTGCTTCTCTTTCTGTGATGCTCAAGTTGATTGCTGGGTCAGATCTTGTCAGAATTTCTATCATTTAAAGTTCCTATGGGTTTTCTTCTCTAATGGTTTTCCTGATCACTGATGATCATTGCCTATATCCACTATGTTTCTAGGACTCCTGAAATGATGTCATTATACTAACCCACCTCCATTTATTAGCTAGAGTACCAATATGAGAAGTGTTTTCTTTGTGAGCTATTCAACTACCCTTAAGCACAATTTATTTCAGGGAAGCAGGATAAATGCTTGACTCCTTTCCAGCATTTAGAGTGAGTAGTAAGTTGTTTCACTAACCTCTTCCAGCAAGGCCCAATGGCCAATGATGGGACTTTTTCAATATCATTTTGAATTCATAAATAATAAGATGTTTGATGCATGAAAATGCTTTGTAGTTATTATCCTGTTGGAGAATCAAACTGTTCCCCCTGTGTAAGTGGGAATTTCTTCAAGTTGGCTCCCCTAGCCTTTCGACTCACCTTAGTGGACATTAATATATTTCTGTTATCTTAGGGATAAAATGTTCTGGCTCATCTTGTCTGTTTCCAGAGCCAGATCTGGAGCAGATGATATTATAGATCACAATCTGAGCACCAGCCTTTTAGTAGACAAGGCTATAAAATGTACATTTTTAAAAAGAACCAAACACCTCATAAACATCAGATATGGCCAATTGAAATAGAAGTTAAAGTTTTTACTTCTTGCTTTTATATTTGTAACCCAATCCCTTATGTTAGAAATGTTGGTGGTAGTGAGAAATTAACATAATTACTTATAGTTTTATCTTATATATCTTAGTTTTATAATGCCAATATCATTAGTAACAATACAAGCACTGAATATAGCTTGAGATTTCTTTGGAGTTTCTTTTTGCTATTAGGATATGTATCAGTCAGTGCTTACTATAGAAACAGATTTAATGCAAAATATATATATATGAATTTACAAGTTTAGCTTACCATGGCCACTTGCAGAGTCAGGTGTGGAAAAGTACAAAAAAGCTATTTGTGCACTGCAGGTGCAAAGGATCTAGCCAAAGATCTGGAGCTCACTATACGTCCCCTGCTTGTCTGTAACAGGAGGCTGAGGGGTCTAGGATGCAAGGCTTAAGGGTCTGCACCAGAAGGCTGAAAGATCTGAAGTGGAAGCTGAAGAGTCTGTGCTGGAAGCCAGGAGATGACATCCAAGGTGACGTGAAGACTGGAGCTCTTACAAAGAAACAGAAATGAGCCTTCCTTTCTCATTTCCCTTCTGTTTCATTCAGGCCGCAAGCCTATTAGTTGCTGTCACTCACACTCCAGGTGGGTCTTCTGTCGTCAACAAACCCCTTCAGCTACCTCTAGAACTATGTGATCCAATTTAGTTGGGCATTTCTTGCTTAAATTGACACAATCAGTTGACACATACATACACTACAGTAGAAAGAATCAATCATGTTACTATATTTTAAAATAATTTGAAATAACTTACCTTTACACAGTTCAATAGCTATTTATTTTTAACACTGCAAAAAGAATTTCTTTGATTATTCTGATTATTATTATTCTATGATTTCAAATACCCACAAATATTTTCTGAACATTATGATAAGAACATTCCCAGAATGTAAAGATGAAAAAAGTATTGCCCTTTTGTGTTTATAATAGGGAAACTCCACTGATGTGGCCAGTGGGCTGAGCTCCTCAGTGGGAATGATGGGGCCTTAATATGAGGTACAGCACCCACCCTTGGGTTCAGGCTAGCAACAATCACCAGAGTTCACCTCATGCCCAAAGCTGTGGGAGGACATTAATGCACTATAGGCAATTTCTTCAATGAAGCTTTCCAGTGTACTGAGAAGTGAGTGGTCATCATCCATTCGGCTCCCTTCTAAATGTGCAGTAAGCATTCTTGTCTTCTCCTAACCCACAAAAAGAAGTCAGCCCCTTGCTCAAACTGTATTCCACCTATAACCCAAGGGATGGTTAACATGACTTCCATTTCATGACAGTGTTTTGTCCTCAGATCCTTTTAGTCTGCCTTCAGAATGCATTTGGTCTGTCTTTTGGGGAATCATAAACAAAGCAAAGCAGCCTTCTAATTAAATGGGGGTGCATCCACCCAAGACTCTGCATCCATATTCTTTAAGAGATGGCAGCTGAGACTCATGGTTTTATATAAGAAAAGAATAACCTTTATGTAGCTTTCACACAAAAAAGTTTTTTCAGGAGACAAGCACATAGTAAGGCATTTGGATATTAAACATTAGTAATTAAAAAGAGGAAGAAAAAGAAAAGAAAGGACACAGGTGGCATCCTATCCAACCTGGTTTTTGTGTCAAATTTCCCCTTTCTGTTTCTCAGCAGTAAAACTTACCATGATCACAAAGGAATCTTAGGGTGGGCACTGCACACAGACTGTCTTCTAGCAGCATTGCTTGTTGATGTGGGGAGGAACGCAGGTCACCTGGGACCCTTCCAGCACTGTAGCATGGTTTAGCCAAGTGATTAACATCCTTGAAACTGAGGGGCTTCAAAGGTTAGTCTTACTCCTACCCTGCTCTCTGGTGGCTTTGGGCAAGGTAATCAGCCTTTCTGTGCCCCCTGGACATAAAAACATATGGCTAGGGTATGGCCTTCTGGGGTACAGTAAGAAAGCATCCATGGTACCCCCTCCCTGCCCCAGGAGAAACTATTATGGGCATTCAAGGAGAGATGCACTTCTTCCTCATAGCACAGCAGTCTGTTCTCTTGGTCTGTAATAGTTTCAAATTTACAACTTATTTGAAAGGTCTTCTCGGGAATCTATTTTTGGCACTCCATTCCTGAGTTACCACCACCTGTCTACGTTACCTTTTTCTCCCTTCCCTTCCCTTACAACTAAGCAGTGTAGATGGGGAGGGATTCATCCCACTCTACAGATGGTTGATGGGGCCTTGCTTTGCCCCGTGCCACACTAGGCTGTGTTGTGCTGTCATGTGTGGTGCTTCTGTGTGAGCATGTGGTGCATTGGAAGCTTTGCCCTGTGTTTCTGTTTTGTTTATTATTTCATATTTGTTGCTGTTTGTACACAGCTCTGACAGATTTGTTTGACAATCTCAACCTTTCACACCAGAGGGTCATGTGTGCTAACTATGGCCAATGTTTCCGTTAACAAAGCCAAATCTGGTGAGGTGTGATGACCGTGAGCTTCCCAAGACTCCACGGTCTCAAAGGCTTCCCTCCAAGTGCCTTTGTTTGCTGAGGCCATGTTAACTAGTTATGTGATTTCTTACATTCCACTTCTGTGCCAATGTAAAGCATTGGAAAGCTAAGACCATGTTACCTCACTCTTTAGCAGAATGTTATTTTTGACAAATTATTTAGAATGTTCTTCCTTTTAAAGTTGGCAGCCAAACCACCCTCATTGGAGGAAAGATAGCCTATTTAATAAATGGTGTTGGAAAAAATGGACTTCAACCTGCCAAAGATTAAAACTAGACTCATATCTATCACCAGGCACTAAACTAAAATCAAAGTGAATTAAAGATCTAAATATTAAAATGGAAACCCTAAACTTGCTGAAAGACAAGTTAGGTAGAACTCTTGAAGACACTGGCATAGGAAAAGATTTTTATGCACAATGCCTCAGTAGCACGGGAACTAGCACAAAGAATCAACAACTGGGATCTCATCTTATTAAAAAGCTTTTGCACTGCTAGAGAAACCAGCAACAGGGCTAAGAGACAACCTATAATGTGGGAAAAAAATTTTAGCAGCTGTACTTTAGACAAATGACTACTATCTAGCATATATAAAGAACTGAAAAAAATCAGACCCCCCAAATTCAAAGACTCAATTCAAATATGGGCATCTGATATGAACAGACATTTCTCAAAGAAGTAAAAGCAGCAAATAAACATATGAAAAAATATTCAACATCACTGGTCATTTAAGAGATGCAGATGAAAACAAGACTGAGATTCCACCTCACCCCAGAAAAAGTGGCTGCTATTAAGAAATCAACCAATAACAAATGCTGGCAGGGGTGTGCGGAGAAAGGATCCCTTCTCCATTGTCGGTGGGAGTGCAGACTGGTGCAACCACTGTGGAAATCAGTATGGAGATACCTCAAAGAACTAGGGCTTGAGGTCCCATTTGACCCAGCCATTCCCCTGCTGGGGATCTTCCCCAAAGAATTAAAAGAATCATACCATAGTGATATATGTGCACACATGTTTATAGCAGCACAGTTTGTAATAGCTAAAACTTGGAAACAGCCCAAGTGCCCATCAACTGGAAAATGGATAAAGAAGAAGTGTTTTTTTTTATAAAGTGGAGTACTACTCAGCCATAAAGAATGAGAAATTAGAGACATTTATAGCCAAATGGATGCATACTGAGGCGATACTCTTAAGTGAAATAAATAGGACACACATGTGTAAATACCAAATAGTTTCTCTAGTGTGAGAAACTGAAAGTGTAAATAAGGATTAAAATGATTAAAACAAATAATTGATAATTTGAAATATGAAGAAAAGGTCCAAAGGGATAGGGGTGATAGGAGGGGAAGGGGAAACTAAAGAAGGGAAAGGAAAATTTATGAGAAAAGAAAAAAAATGGAAACAAAGTCTATGTAAATAGGGAAGGGTGGAGGGAGTGAAGGGAGAACAGGGAATGTGGAAAAAATAAGAACCAAGATACATCATGTACAGGTACAAGCACCCAGTGATAAATGTAAACATATTGTATACCTAAAATGTACCAATAAAAGAATTTAAGAAAAAAATAAATAAAGTTGGCAACCAGAACAAGATACTGGTTAAACATTTGCCCACCATCCTCTACGCAAGTACTAATTTGGTATATCGGTATGTTCCAAGAAGCGATCTTCCCCTCAAAATAGATTTGTGTTCCTTTTTAAAAGTCATAAATGAAAAGCTATTATATGCAAGTATAAAAATGTATTATATATAAATCTACACCTATATGTTATTTTCTGTTTTGTATGAAAGTAAACTTTGTCTCAGATTCATTACAAAACACTTGTACTTTTAAAGAATGACAAAAGTTTGTATGCTAAATATTTTAATTTGTTTTAATCCACAAGTATTTCAAATCCTTTGGGAAATGATCATGTGAAAATTTTTGCGTTGGGCATTAGATGCAGGAGGGCCACACAGGTATAAGGGCCCTTCTAGCACCCCATTCGTTTTCTTCCTTGTTTGGGTTGGAGATTTTCACCGAGTGCCTCTCCCCACCCCTCTTTCTTGATTGTTGTTCAGTCCTAAATTTCCCAGTCTCCGGGAGTTTTTTTTCTGGCTTTGGGTTATTTGATAAATAAACAATGGGTTTGCATATTTTGCTCTTGCATTAGGACCCTTTTCACTCTAAGTACCCTTCCTGCTTCTAGCTTTAGGGGTGGTGGTGCAGACTTTGTATCCAGTATTTGTAACCTGAGTAAAGTGAATACTTCCGCACAGTCCAGCCTGATGAGACAGCCACTCAGAGCACCAGTGTGCCTTTCTGAGCTCAGATCTAATCCCCTGCCTCTGAGAGCTACTTTTTGCAATGCTTATGGCAACTGGCTTGTGATAGGTCCAGAGAGAGACACTGGCAGGAGGCAGGAGGATGGAGGAACGGAGAAGCCAGCATGACCCACCCTCCCTTCCCTGGCACTCACCTCCTCTGGTGGCTTCTCCACAACGGCTGCATCTCCTTTGTGTGACCAGATGCTAGCAAATGCCCACACTCTGAGGTCCAGCCTCTGCCTGGGCTACCTAACGAATCCACATCCTCTGTGTGGGTTCCAAGTACAACTTTTATTAGTTTCCTATGCTGCTCTAACAAAGTATCACAAATCAGGTAACGTAAAATAATAAAAATTTATTGGGCCACAGTTGGAGGCAAGAATTCCAAAATCAAGGTGTCAGTAGAGCATAGTCCTCTGAGACTCTGGGTAGAATCCTTTCTTGCCTTTTCCTAGCCTGATGGTGGCCATCTGATAACATTCTTCACGTTCCTTGGTTTGCAGCTGAGTCCCAGTCTCTGCCTCTGCCACACATGGTCATCTTCCTGGTGATTGCTATGAGTTTTCTCTTTTTATAAAGACAGTAGTTAGATTAAGGCCCACTACTCCAGCATGAGCTTTTTTTTTTTTTTAGCTTAATTAACATTTACAATGGCTCTATCTCTAAATAAGGTCCCATTCTGCAGTACTAGGAGTTAATAGTTCTGCCAAGCAAATGGTGTATGGAAGGCAGGTGACCTGGATGGTAAGGGAATTTACCAAGAGTCAAGGAGTATGAAAAGACAAGAGTTTATTTAGACCAGAGTACACTATCAAGAGGCACCATGGGCCAGTTTCCAAGAGTGGAACTATGCCATCAGGGTAAGAGATTAGGGTTTGTTTTTTTTTTTAATAAGAGATTTAAGATGTGGGAAAATGTATGAGTTAGCAAATATAGGTATCTCAGAAATGCATTTTCCGGATCATCCTGTTCCTTGTTAATTTCCCAGGAACACCTGCATTAAACTAAAGCTGTACATCAAAGTTGTAAATTGGCAAGGTCATTTACTTCGGCCTCATGGAAGTCCCCTTCTCACTGGGAGAAAGATTAATTTTATCTCACGCTGTTTTGGTCATTTAGGTGCTGGGCAGGATTGCTTTAATGGGAGATTTTTGTTGCTCAGGGTTTTAACCCTTTTGTTGCCATTGGATAATCACTACATTGGATATATCCTTTTTGAGGGATTCAATTCCACCCATAATGTCCTCCACTTTTGGTGATGGCTCACTGCAATTGCTAATCCTTACATCCTTTCATTGCACCCTGTGGATCTTCCAGCCCCTCTAGGACCTTCCTATGAGTTCTCTGAATTAAATTTCCCCTACTGAATGTCTTACCCTGGGCTCTATTTCCTAACCAGACCTCTATGGACACCCTGATGAAGAGGTGTGTCCCTTGATCTTGTTTCTTCGTATTCCTCTTCTTTCCCTATAGGTGCGATCTAAGGAACAATAGAAGAAATGCCAAGACTGAAGAATTGGAGCAGGTGGCTCTTCCTTAAGCAAGAGCTACCAGAGGATATGCATCCCCCCAAACCCCTACATGGTCTGATGAACACGAAGGCAACAGTCATTATTAAATTTTCTTTTAAAACTGCAAATGAATAAGGCATAGAGCCCCAAACACAAAGGATTGTTTAACGACTGATGATATTTTGGTCCCATCAGAATGAGAAATATAACCAACCAAAAGAACATCTTGAGAGGGGCAGTTTTCCTGGCCCCGTTAGGTCTCTTGCATACCATTATTTCTCAGTGAATTTCCTCTATTTGCATTTAGTGCAAGCCTTTATTTTCTTATGATAACATTCATGCCTGTGAAAGACAAAGCCATAAAGTGGAAAACCCTCTGCTTCCACAGAACTGCTGGGGCACAAGCTAATGTCCTCTCTGTTCAGTTCTGCAGGCAGAGGAGATTATACTCTTTCTCAGCTCTGATCAGAGGTTTCAGCTCACTGAAGACCTTGACCAAGTGCCATTTGTAGAGACATTTTTCTTCCAGCGATAACATCTACTAACAAATGAATCTGGGGGGCATGGGAGTGAATGACTGTCAATCAATGGGCTATCAAAACTATCCTAAAATAATCGAGGTGGAAACTTCCTCTGGCCAGATTTACATAGCATCAGAGTCAGGGCCTAAACAAAGATTTAGTTTTCTAATGAACAATGCCATGCAGATATCCAAAGCCAGGACAAGTGTGTAATTTGATTTGTGGAGTTGGCTCTGTGTTTATTAATTAATTTTTCATTCAGTGATAGTTATCCAGGACCTGTTGCATGTCAGGCTAGCTTCAGGATATGGGGAATACAGAGAGGAACACAGTAAAGCCAGGGTTTGTCTTCTCATAGAGCCTGAACTATAGCAAAAGATAGTTAATAAGCCAGGGAGCTGGGCCTGCGGGGTGCTCAGGACACCAGCCGGCACTTCAGCCCAAAGTCCTGGGTTTCCTGCAGCCCCTGCTGCCACTGGCCCAGCCAAGGACTGCCTCGACCAGGAGCAAGGTCCGGGCCCGCTCCCAGGTGCCTCCCCTGCCCGGGGCACCCCCAGAACAAAAGAGGCCCCTGAGAGCTCCACCTAGCTCACAGGATGAAATCCCCCAGCAGAACTCAGTCAGCAATGCCTAAGCCCCAAGTGGTTGTGGCTCCTGTGTTAATAATGTCTAAGCTGTCTGCCAATGCCCCCTAATTTACCCATCAGGTTATTCTGCTTATACAGAATCCTATGAGGATGGTTGTGAAGATTATCCTACTCTATCAGACTATGTATAGGAGTTTTTGAATCATCTTACAGAGCAAACTGGCAGTTTTGAAACTGAAATTAAACAGTTTGCAGAGACCCTGAATGGCTGGGTTACAACAGATGATGCTTTGCAAGAATTTGTGGAACTCATCTACCAGCAGTTGTCTGACTGGATATGAAGTTAAAAATCAAGCTGCAAAAGGGGATGAAGTGACTCGAAAATGACTTTATGCATTTGTCCTTTTTCTGGGAGAACTTTATCTTAGCCTGGAGATCAAGGGAACAAATGGACAGGTTACAAGAGCAGGTATTTTTCAAGTTGGTCTGCATGAATTACTGAACGCTCTCTTCTCTAATCCAGTGGATGACAACTTAATTTGTGCAGTAAAATTACTGAAGTTGACAGGGTTAGTTCTGGAAGATGCTTGGAAAGAAAAATTAAAGACGGATATGGAAGGAGTTATTCAGAGAATTGAAAATGTCATCCTAGGAGCAAACCGCAGCAGAGATGTAAAACAGATGCTCTTGAAGCTTGTAGAACTCCAGTTGAGTAACTGGTGTAGAGGCCATGCATCTTCAACATACAGAGAAGCAACACCTGAAAATGATCTGAACTACTTTATGAATGAACCAACATTTTATACATCTGATGGTGTTCCTTTCACTGCAGCTGATCCAGATTACCAAGAGAAACATCAAGAGTTACTTGAAAGAGGGGAGTTTTTTTCCAGATTATGAAGAAAATGGAACAGATTTATCAGGGCTGGTGAAACATACTTGGATGATATTGATAATGAGATGGACCCAGAGATTGAAGAAGCTTGTGAAAAATTTTGTTTGGAATCAGAGCATAAGTGAAAACAGTAAAGTTAAATTTTACTTTTACATTTTATAAAACATTTTAGGTATGATGATTTAGCAGAACACAGGAAAGCAAGAACATGTGTCATACCAAATTAATGATGTTGAGTTATGTTACTAATGTATGCAAGTTTAATTTTGTTTAACACTATTTGCCAAAATAAATTTCATTCCCTACAACTTAAAATGTGTATATATTAAAAATAGCTTATTATGTACAGTTAATTCCACTGTTTTGGCTGCAATATAATCAATTTTGAAATAAATGAAATGTTGAAAGTAAATTTTGCTAGCTGGTTAGATGCTTATTCATTAAGTTTTCTTTCTTGAGGGAAAAAAATGTCAGCCTAGAAATATGTATTACTGCAAAAATGTAGCATTCTTTTTTAGATAGAAATATCACAGCTTTTATTTTAGTTTGACACTTATATCTCAATTAATTGAGTTTCAAATATTGCTGGTTGTGGTGGCACACACTTGAGAGACTGAGACAGGAGGATCACTGTGAGTTCGAGGCCAGCCTGAGTTACATAGTGAATTCAAGGCCAGCCTGAACTATATAGTGAGGCCCTGTCTCAAAAAACAAAACAAAAAAAATCAAATATTAATCATAGTCATGAACATCATCAGCACTAGTCTTGGAATATATCTACAACTGATTAACATATGTAGATGCTATTTGATCCAAAGGACTTGTAAAATATCATTAGTAGGGGGAAGAAACAGAACTCTCAGCTAAACAACCAAGACTCTTCAATGAGGATTTATTTCAATTCAAGCTTTCTTTTTTCTTTTACTTGACTAACTTCATTACCCTAAGGCCTAGACATTATTCTGCTTTATTTATATGGCTTTCTCACTTTTGTAGCATGGGTTATATTGACTTTTTTACTGGGAAATTTTACTAGATATTTATCATTCAAGTTTTCATCTGCTTTATAATTGATACACCTTGAGGATTACTTTTCTAATACTTTTACTATAATGTGGTACCACCTCAGCCAAATCTAAGTAATATTTTTACCTAATGTCAAATGTTTTTACAACTAACTAAAAGTAAAACTTATATATAAAAGGGTTGCCTGTAAATACACATGTAAATAGTTGTGTTAATAATCCAGTGTTTAACATTTCGTACATCTGTGTCTGCTAATACAGTTAGCTTTCTCACTTTTCTGCTTGTTTGTTCTGCCTGAATTAAAATTAGACTTTGAAAATAAAATTTAAATAGTTTTGTTTCTTCTAAAAAAAATAAGCCAGGCAGTGAGTGATAGAGGCCTTAATAAGATTAAGATGGCCAATGTGACAGAAATAGCCTGGTGTTTGATTGGGGTCATGCCAAGTGCCTTTCCTCTTGGGCAGGGTGAACCTCTCCAGGGATCTGCAGGGATCTTCAGGGCAGGGAGATCCAGCCATGCAGACACCTGAGAGGAGAACATTTCAGGCAGAGACAACACTAAGTGAAAAATCCAGACCATGGGGATAAACTCAAGGAGTCTGAGGAATACAAGCAGCTTGGACATCAGAGTATGTTGAGGAGTGGACCAGGCACGAGATGAGGTCATTTTATTTGGCCAGCAGTGGAAACTTTCTGGAAGGCTTTTAAGGCATGGAAGAGAAACTGCATGATCTTCTCTGGGGGTGGACACTGGGGAGAAAGAATGAAACCAAAGGACCAAGAACAGCCCAATGAGAGGGGGTGCCTGGATCTGGAGTGTGGCTCATGGTTGTGGGGAGATGTGGATTGATCCAGGGCATTTTGGAGGCAGGGTTCATGAGACTTAGCCATGAACTGGGTGATAGGGTGTAGTAGGCAGACAAAGGTGACTCTTCCTACCTACCTGCTAAAACCCCTCTCTTTGAATGTGGCAGGCTTATGACTTGCTTCTCATTGAATATGTAGCCTGTGATGAAGCAGCACTTCTAGGCTTACATTACATAAGATCCTGATTTCCACCTTGCTGGTGGACTCTCCTGGTCCTCACCTTGCTGGTTTTGAGGAAGGCAGCCATCACATGGAGAGGCTCTTGTGATAAGAAACAGGGTCTGATCAGTAGCCGGCAAGGCATATTGCCTGCAAGCCAATACCCCTAGGGGCTGAATCCTGGCAGTAATCCAGGGACCCTCCCCTGTAGAGTCACTATAGCCCAGCAGCACCTTTTGTCCTTGCTGGAGACCCCGAGAGAGGGAAGCTGTGTATCACTGACTCTAGTATCGCTGAGTCAAGAGTCTCTCAGCCCACTAAGGTTTGAGCGATGCTAATCTGCAGGAGCAGCCAACTAATCTGGCATGAGCAGAATGAGGATCAGGTATGACATCTGGGCTGGAGCAACAGGAACAAAGATGCAATTGTTCCCTGAGACAGGGACTCCTGTGGGAGAGCAGGTCAGGTAGAAAGAAGGAGCAGAGACTTCAAACGTGTGGTGGACAGGTGAGTATGACATAGGGGAATGTCTATGGTCATCATCCAGTCTTTTCAGGTGGGGAGTTAGAGAAGAATCTCCAGGTTCCCTTTTGATGGTGCCATAGAGGAGCCTGGGGCTAGTCCTACTTTCTGCCCCTCACCTCTTTTCTGGGATCTACTCCTTCACACAATCTGGGGCCTTGCCTGTCATCATATTGTCACTCCACCTGTCTTCCTTTGTGTCCCCTGTGGCTGGGTCCTCCTTACCCAGAGTGCCTCCCTAGATTTATCCCTGATGGGCACATGTATTGGAGCTTCCCATCCTTTCCTCATCTTCTGCCCAGTTGGAACTGACATTCTAAGCCCATTCTCCTGGGAACCCTGCCTCATGGCAAATGCAGCCTGAGGGTCGATGTGGGGAGAAAATATGGACACAGACACAGACTGGAATAGGAACTGAGAGGCTGCTATTCGTTGGCTATGTTTGAGACACAAAGTCTTCACTTTTTATTTTTTGGTACCAGGGATAGAACTCAGGACCTTGCACTTTTGAGGCAGGCGTCGTGCCACTGAGCTAAATCCCCAGCCCATCACTTTTGCATCAGTAAATGATGACATTAGTGCCACCTCTTAGCATTGCGGAATGGAGTAACAGCAACACAGATACAAGATGCCTCGCACAGAGCTTGGCAGGTAATAGGCACCAGGAATACTACCTATTATTATAATCAATGGACTTTTATTAAAGTGAAAAAGTCCAGAAGGCTGACATGTCACCTCAGAGCTATTGAATTCATAAATTTAAAACAACCATTTTCAGTTTTTCTCAATGTGCCAGTCTGCTTTTATCAATATTTAAATGTGTTTCAGGTACATTTGTCTTTCAAAACAAAATGTTTTTCCGTCATGTTACCTTTCTCATTAGATAGCCTTGTCTGCTCTCTGTCTCCATAGCCTCACCCCAGGGCTGCTCTTGGTCCTCTTCACCCTGGCTTCTCCACCCACTGCGCCACTTTTAAGGCTACAGTTCTAATGTCACCAAGATCTTGCAGTTACTAAAGGCAGAGGTTATTTTTCAGTCCTTTTCTTCCTTGAGGCCTCTGTAGCAGTTAACTGTGTGGACCATGATGTACTTTTGCTACGGTCTCTCCCAGCTGTTTCCTCCAAGGACATTTCCTCTATTTCCAAGGCTCAGAGGACCAACCCTGTGCTGTGTCTTCAGCCCAGCTTTTCCTGAGGCTCCTGGGCTGCATAACTAGCTTTATTTCCATATCTCACAGGCTCTCAATACTAAACCTCACTGCTTTCCTAGGGAGCTGCATCTTCTCACACTGTAATCCCATGACTCAGTTTCTAAGCCTAATTCCTGAGCCATACATGTCCCCTTCTGCTCCTTTTCTACCTCAATCCTAATGGTCACTGAGCTGTGTTCTGTAGATTCTGCTTCCACAGAGTATCTGGAATCTGACTGCGGTCCTCATCCCCTTGGGAGCATTGAATGTCCAAAACTAAAAACAAAGCCTATGACAGCTTTCAGAGCAATCGTCTAACCATTTAACCATACTGCCTTCCTTTGCAGATTGCAGGACATAAGCACTAAGATGTGATTATATTACTGAAGAACAAGAAGGATTAGAAGAGAGAGATCATGGAAGTAAGAAACATATTTTTTTCTTTCTTTCTCTCTTTCTCTCCTTATTTCCTTCCTTTTCAGTGCTGGATGGAGGAAGGAAAGAAAGAAGGAAGAAAGGAAGGAAGGAGAAAGAGAATCACCCTTAGGTGCTGTCTTAGTTACTTTTCTGTTGTTGCTGAGACAAAATATTCAACACCCAAAATTAAAGGGGAAAGGGTTTATTTAGCTCAGAGTTTGTAGAGGTTTCAGTCCATAATTGGCTGGCTCCAAGGCAGAGGGGTACACGGCAGAGGGGCACTGCAGAGGAAACACAGTTCATGGTCCCCACACTGTAGCAAAAGCAACAAGGAAACCTCAACAGCATCTTTCTGCCCCTTTTATCTTATCCAGACAACCAGGATTAGGGAATTTATAGCTTTACATTATATATCTTGGTTCTTATTTTTTCCCCATTCCCCTTCAACCCCTCCACCACTCCCTATTTACAAAGACAGTTTCCATTTTTCCTTTTCTCATATTTATTCCTTTCCCTTCTTTGTCACCCCGCTTTCCTCATGATTGTATGAGTTTAATCTTTAGAAGATGTCATTTTCTTGTCACTTATGAGGATTTGGGGCACCTGGGGAGCTGGGGAGGCACTGTCCTTACTCAGCCTGCCACCCTGGCCCACCCCACTTGCCATTTCCAATGGAACCCTCAGTCATAGTCATCTCTGGGTTTCAGTTTTAGGAAGTAAGTTATTTCCTACCAACAACTTTCATAACTGTCTATTCAAAAATATAAGCTTTAAGAATTTAACTATTTGATGTAAACATTATTTAAAAATATATTCTTTATTCTCTGGTTTCTTAAGTAGAGGATCCTCAGCGTGACTCACCAGGTATCTATACCCAATCACCCCCTCCCAACCATGTCCCCCGTTCTGAGTGGCAACGTAGTCAGCTTGCCCCTTGGTGCCTTTGACCACATCAAGCAGCTTTCCTGCTCTGAGTTTAATGACTTCTGATGCCACCCTTTGTTCTTTTGAAAGTTTCCATTTCTAATTTTTTTATGGAATGGGAAACCACATGGCTAAGCATGTTACAAAAGCACATGCTTCATAATTGCCACAAATAACAAGGTCTAAGGGAGAGAAAACTGCCTGGTGAAGTGGCTTTTTAAAGCATTTCATGCATGCAGAAGCTTTTGCTGACGTCGAGACACCGGGGTTTCTCCAAAGATGAGGGTTCACCAGAGGGCTGACCCTGACTAATAGAGGTGTTTCATATTGCATACCTAAAATGTACCAATAAGCTTAATAAAGAAAGAAAGTGGGGTGACATTGAGAAGCCCTGAAATTATGAGGAATTCTTGGAAGACAGAAAGCAGATGGAGTGGTATTGGAAAGAACCAAGGAAACCATAGCCGAACATGCACACAGAAAACGTCTAGCAGGATGATAAGAGATGCAGGAAACCTGAACCCAGTGCCAGTGATGACAGACATCAGAAGGGCCTTTGGTGGCCACACAGGTAATTAAGGGACCAGGTGCAGAGTATTGACCCAGTGGCAACCAGACCGTACGCACCTAGTTCTAGATCATTAGGGATAAGAGAATGTGCAAAAAAATCAGACTTGGGGGAGGGGTTAAAAAAAAAAAAGGAAGAGACAGAACACTGACCCTAGAGCGGATAGAAAGTTCATGATGAACTTCTAAGCTTTCTAGCTCCTATAGTCTTCAGAGGAGCTTCAGATAATGTTAGACCTCCATGCAAGAGTATGTTGCTGTGAGCGAGAAATGAAGGAAAGGACAAGCCTTCTGATTATTAGATTATAAAATAAATCTCTTTGTAGATGGAAGGAACAGAATGGGCACACTAATGGACAAGTGGGGATCTAAAAGGAAGCCAGCAAATTTTTTCTGCAAAAGGTCAGATTTTATATTATTTTAGCTTTCCAGGCTGTATTGTCTTAGTCATACTCTTCTTCCATTCTGCCACAGTGAAAAGGCAGATATTGACAATGCGTAAACAAGCAGAATAATTTTTCTTTACAAAATGATGATCTAGAAGATAAAATCAGGAAATATCATAAAACAGAGAACAAAAAGACAAAAGTAGAAAAATGTGAGAAAAGAGTCAGAAGACACAAAAGTTTAGTTCCCAAATAACTAATAAAATTGCCAGAAACAGAAAAAATGGAATGGAGGACAAGAGAAAAATAAATGGAAATTTATCACAGTTGAAGAATACAGATTTTTTACATATAAAGAGCCACCCTAGAACTTTGTAGGGAAATATACATCGACATGATGACTGTTTATGAAGTCTCCAGATTATTACTCAACAGCGATTTCTAAAAGCTCCCAAGGGAAAAATAATTATCTATACAGGAATTAAAACCATACTTTCATTGAATGTTAAAAAAATTCTGAGATGTTCTTAGCAAAAATTATTTACGCCAGGAATTCTATACCTAGCTAAAAATTCTATACCAGCAGGAGGGAAAAGATACGAATATTTTTGTAGACATGAAAGGAGTTATAGACCGATTTTTGTTAGAGTTAAGATTTGATCAAGGTGCAAAAATCCTCAACAAGATATTAGCAAATAGAATCATCAAAAATATCATACATGATAGTTAAGTAGGTTTCATCCCAGAGACTAGAGGATGGTTCAACATATGCAAATAAATAAATGTAATACACCACATAAATCGAAGTAAGGCCAAAAACCACATGAAAATATCAATAGATGCAGTAAAGGCTTTTGACAAAATCCAACATCCCTTCATGATAAGAACCCTGAAGAAAATAGCTATAGAAGGACTATACCTGAATTTAATAAAAGCTATATATGACAAACCAATGGCTAATAATATATTAAATTGTAGGGAACAGGGAAAAGGGATGTTACTAGAACCTCTGCAGTGAGTCCTAGTCTCCTGCAAACCACGGCAGGACAAGGTGAATTAATTTATTATACAGGAAAGGTAGAAAAATCAGACCTTGAGAAGAAGCTGAGCTTTGGGTCTGATCAGTGCTGCTCTGGGTGGCAAAGAGGAAAGCCCTGAGTTTGCTGCACCTTTTATTCAGTACATAGGAAGAAACAAATGTAACAAATGATTTTCAGAGAGTTTAGTACATCTGGGGGTAAACAAAGTGTAACAAATGACTGGGGTGGCGGAAATCCAAGAACAAGGAGGAACTGAGTAGAAGAAGATTTTGTTCCTCCCAGGATGTCTTCAGCTGGTGTAATCTTGTCCTGGAGAATCACAGCATCACCGCATCACCGGATCATTGAGGTCTCAGTTGTGACCCGAGGCCAAAATGGAATTATGTCTCCAAATGCCATAGCTGGCCTATAGGCAGGAGAATGAGGATTTTCCCCTAAAATTATGTAGCATCGCTCCCAACATTAAATGGGGAAAAAACTGAAAGCATTCCTGCTAAAATCAGGAACAAGACAAGGATGTCCACTATCACACTTCTATTCAAAATAGGACTTGAAATATTAGCCAGGGCAATCAAGCAAAAGAAAGAAATGAAAGAGATACATATAGGAAAGGAAGAACTCAAATTACCATTATTTGTAGATGAGATGATACTCTACATAGAGGACCCAAAAGGCTTCACAAAAAACTCTTAGAAATGATTATTAACTTCAGCAACATAGCAGGATACAAAATCAACTCATAGAAATCAATAGTATTTGTGTACACCGCTGATGAACTCAATGAGAAAGAAATTATGAAACAATACCATTTATAGTAGCATCAAGAAAAATTAAATACCTAGGAATTAACCTAACCAAGGAAATGAAAAATCTCTACAAAGAAAACTACAGTACTCTGAAAAAGGAGATTGAGAAGGACATCAGAAAATGGAAAGATGTCTCCTGCTTCAGGATAGATAGAATCAATATAGTGAGAATGGCCATACTCCCCAAATTGTCATACAGATTGAATGCAATCCCAATCAAAATACCAATAGCATACATCACAGACCGAGAGAAAACAATCTTAGGAAAATTCATATGGAACACAGAGACATCCAGAATAACAAAAGCAATCTTGGAAAACAAGAGCAAAGCAGGAGGCATCACAACACCTGACTTCAAGCTATACTACAAAGCAACAGTAATTTTTAAAAAGAGAGAGAGAGAGAAAGGGATGGTACTGGCACAAAACAGACTTTTGGATCAATGGGACAGAATAGAGGATACAGAACCATCCCCAAGCACATACGGCTAGATCTTTGACAAAGGGGCCAAAAGTATACCATGGAGGAGAGATAGCTGGTTATGGTTTCAGTTTAGATGTCCCCCCAAAGCCTCATAAGGTCATAAGTGAAGCTTTTTCAAAGGTGGCTGGATCTGGAGTGTGTGATGCTGGAATTAATTCATGGTGCAACGCAGGCTCAAGGGCACTAAGATTAAGAGTGTGAGTGCTACCCGTCCTAAGTAGTCTGGATAAGATAAAAGGGGCAGAAAGACATTGGTAAATTCCCTTATTGCATTTGCTACCTTATGTGTGCCATGAACTGTTTCTCCTCTGCGAAGCGTGTCTGCCACCAGCCTGCCTTGCAGCCAGCCAATTATGGACTAAAATCTCTACAAACTGTGAGCTAAATAAACCTTTCTTCCTTTAACTTTGGGTATCAGGTATTTTGTCTCAGCAATGAGAGAAAAGTAACTAAGACAACAGCCTATTCAATAAATGGTGCTGGGAAAACAGGGTATCTTTTTGTAGAAGACTGAGGCAGGACTCATGTATCTTACCATGAGGTAAACTAAAACCAAAATGGATTAAAGATTTAAACATTAAAACAGAACAGATATTTGGAGAGTTACTTGAACTTCTCCCTACTTCCTAATTTATCTATCTTCTCTTTCTCTCCATATATATATATATATATATATATATATAACAGAAATGTGATATTATAATGTGTGTATATATATTTATAAAAATATATATTACAGATATGTGATATTTAAGCTTGTGTGTCTAATTTATTTCACTTAACACAATGTTCTCGGGTTGCATCCATTTGCCTATGAATAGATAAATAGGAAGTAGCAAGAAAAAAAATAGCTCCCTAAATTATCTATTCTGTTGTTTGAAAAATATTTCAAGATAAATGCTAATTGTTTCATTTATATTACTAGTTTCTTTTGTTCATTGAAAAGAAAATTGTGTCCTTTGTTTCTTCTTCATAAGAGAGAATTTTGTTGTTGCTGTTTGTGACTTGTACTCTGAATAACATTTTGGCTGTTCTTCTAAGATCATGACATACAATATATTAAACATTGTTATTCTCTAATTATTTTGTTATGAAATTTTATTTTATTCTTCATAGAAGTAAGAAGTGTTTTTATATTTTCTTTGTTAGTATTTATTTGTATTATATTAAAACAAAACAGAAACATTGAACCTAAAAATACTTGAAGTCATAGCTATAAGAAAGGATTTTTTAAAAAACAGAACCCCAATTGCACAAGAAATAATAACAAGAATCAACAAATGAGATTTGATATATCAAATTAAAAAGCTTCTGCACAGCAAAAGAATCAATTAGTAGAGTGAAGAAACAACCTAAAGAATGGGGGAAAAGGACTTCCAGGAAAATGGCAGAATAGTGAGCAGCAGAGAAGCAGCCACTCCAATATTTGGAATCCAGACACTGAAATGTAGCAATATGAGGAAGAGAAGGAGGAGGGAAGTGGGCCCCTGGGACTCAGCTAAGATTTGAAGCAAAACTTAGAGCCCATAGGGAGAGTGAAGAGAGGGACCACAATGCAGAGAAAGGTATGGCAAGTAGCACTTTCTCCCTGATTCCTGGCTCAGTGTGTGGGAGGGGTGGCTTGATCCTGCAGAGGCACAGTGGCTACTGGTGACCCCAGAGGCCTCCAAAGAGAAATGCACCACTGGAACAGAGCAGTAGACACTGTGGACTGCAGTGGCTAGTTGAGTTATTCCAGTTTAGACTCCCCTAGGACAGGGAGATTGGCCGGTAGCCATTTTGAAAGGGGCCAGCAGAAGTCAGAACTAGCAGCTCCAAGGGTCAAATAACAGAGTTAAACCCAGCAGGAGTCACTCAGAGTGTTGCAGGCTGAAAAACTCAGCTCCCAGCCTCACAGCCAGAAACCAGAAGCAACTTAAACTTCAGTGGGACTAAAGGCCCAGATTGGATGGACATTGCTAGGATCAGTCACCACCATAATTCTACTGCTGGCTTGCTAGGATTAATCGACACATATCTAGGCTTTGTCTGCTTTCTTTGTCGAAGAGTGACAGCACAGACACTCACTGAAGTGGACTTTATTTTTTCAGCTTTTCTTCCTCTCTTTGCTTCTTTATTTTTTCTCTTTTTCTTCATTGTTCCTATTTTTATATGAGAACATTGTTTCTAGGATTTTTGTTTGTTTCTTTGTTTTGTTCTGTTCTTGTTTCTGTTTCTTTCTTCTTTCTTTCCCTCCTGCCTTCTTCACCAGTTCCCAACGCTTGTGTAATCTTCCTTTGTCCTCCAGTCTTGCTTCTAATCCTTTTCTCTTCTTCTATTTCTCTACTTTTCCCTAATTGCTTTGGAATTTTCTCCCCTGAGGGTAAAATTGTCATATTGAAGGAATATTTACTGTACACAATTTTCTGGTTTGTTTTAGATTTAGTTATATAATTATAAAACCTGTTCATATGTTTAATGGTAGCAAATTGAGAGCTACAACAGTTTGTCATTTTCTACAGTGTGTGGTCTGTGTGATGTTATTGTTATTACTGATTGTACTACTTTAGCCAAGGTGACATCATTGTTCTCATCAATTGTTCTTCCTTTTCTGCCAAGGCTGAGATTGCCCAATGGTCATAAACAATAGGCCAGTGCCAAAGAACCAGTGGTTAGGTCACATAGGCAGCAACTTCTCATCTCCAATAAATTGAAAAGGTAGGATCTTGCAACAGGCTCAAAACCCAAAAACTAGCTACATCTGGAAGACATCTCTGAGAAGTAATCATTTCCTAAGGGTTCTTGATATTAACAATAAAGACATCTACCATAAATGCTTTATAAGTATAAATGCAAGAATTAAACTTTAAAAAATAGAAAATGAAAAGTAAGATGGAACTCCAAACTTCCAGCTTGCCAAAGGCAAACCTAGGAGACAATGAGATGAGACAATTCAAAAGCCACCCGATAGACTCTCTGAAGTGATAACAGTGGCAGTAACAAAGCAAATGAATGAGGTTCTAGAGAAAATGAAATCAGAAATAATTTCTCAGATAATTTCAGAGATGATGAACATAATTAAATGCATGACTAGTGAATCTAGAGCAGATACAGATTTTTTAAAATAGATGAGCTTAAGAAAATGATGAGAACCATGAATGCCCAACATAGGAAAGAAATGGAACCCATGAAACAGATTCAATCAGATTTCCAGGAGATTAAAAATTCAATTGAAAGTACATACATCAAAATGAACCAATGTAAGAACCAAATATCAGATCTAGGAGACAGGATTGCAATTAGTGAGCATGAAAAGAAAGATATCTTAAAAATAGCAAAGTGGGGCTGGGATTTAGCTCAGTGGCACCATGCCTGCCTCACAAGCACAAGGTCCTGAGTTTGATACCTGGTACAAAAAAAAAAAGCACCAGCAAGGGAACACACAAAAAAATCAATCCAACAGCTGCTAGATGATGCAAAAAAGAATAGCATAAGATTGATCAGAGTCAATGAAAAAGCAGGAGATACCACAAACAACATAAAAAACCTACTCACAGAAATAATGGCAGAAAATTTCCCAAGCATAGTAAAAGAATTTGACATACAGTGAGGCATATAGAACTCCAATTAGCCATAATAAAAAAAAAATCTCCCCCAAGGCATATAATAGGTAAGATTCCAGAAACTCAACACAAAAATAGACTTTTTGTTTTTATTAGAGAAAAGAAAAAATCACTTATAAAGAAAAGCCCACCAGAATTACAGTAGACTTCTTAACACAAACCCATAAGCCAAGCAGAGCTTGGAGTGAAGTGTTTCAAGCCCTAAAAGAAAACAACCTCCAGCCCAGATTGATGTACCCCATGAAACTATCTTTCAAAACTGATGGACAAATAAGATACTTCCAAGACAAAGAACACCTGAAGAAATTCATGACCACCAAACCAGCACTCCACAATATTCTAAGGACATTCTAGAAAGAGATAATGAAGAATACAATTCTATGAATCTCAACAGAATTAGTCTACCAGGCAAAGCAAGTAATTTTACAGGGGGGAAAGACAGGAAAATAACAAGAATAAATCAAAATGTATCAGTTATAACCATGCATGTAAATGGTTTCAATTCACCAATCAAAAGAAAGAGACTGGTATAATGGATCAAGAAACAAGATCCAAGAATATGCTGCATACAAGAAACACATTTATCTCAAAAAGAAATTCATAGGGTGAAAGTCAAAGGATAGAAAACAATACTCCATGGGACAGGAACCCAGAATAAAGCAGGAGT
This sequence comes from Heterocephalus glaber, assembly GCF_053883595.1. Taxonomy (NCBI): domain Eukaryota; kingdom Metazoa; phylum Chordata; class Mammalia; order Rodentia; family Bathyergidae; genus Heterocephalus; species Heterocephalus glaber. The sequence goes on from NW_028258315.1 coordinate 28,116,655, forward strand.
GGCTATTCTATTTACAGACAGAGTGGATTTCAAGCCAATACTGATCTAGAGAGACAAAGAAGATCACTACATCCTTCTTAAGGGAAGAATCCAAGAGGAACAGATAACAATTAAAAATATATACACACAAAGTACCAGTGCACCCAACTATATAAAACAATTTTTTTTCCAGAACCAGGGATCAAACTCAGGACCTTGGGTTTGCCAGGCAGGTGTGGTGCCACCAAGCTAAATCCCTAGCTCTAAAACAAATATTAATGGACATGAAAAATGAAATAAGCTCTAATACAATTGTGATGGGGACCTCAATACCCCACTATCACAAATAAACAAATCAACTAGAGAAAAAAAATCAACAATGAAATATCAAGATTGAACCAAATTTTTGAACAAATGGACTCAATAGATGTCTACAGAGTGTTCCATCCCACAACATCAGAATACACATTCTTCTCAGGTGCACACAGGATGTTCTCCAAAATAGACCACATACTAGCTCATAGAATATGCTTAAGTAAATGCAAAGGAATTGAAATTATCCCATGCATATTATCAAACTATAGTGTAATGAAATTGGAAATCAATGGCAAAAGAAACTACAGAAACTTCATAAACACATGTAAATTAAGTAACACCCAGCAACCAATGAGTCACAGATAAAATTAAAGAAGAAATCATACAGTTTCTATAATTAAATGGTAATGCCAATACAACATACCAGAATTTATGGGACCCAATGAAAGCAGTCCTATAAGGGAAATTCATAGTCATAAATTCCTACATCAGAAAAATAAAACGAGTTCAAATAAATTATCTAATGTTGAACCTCAAGCTTCTAGAAAAAGAAGAGCAAGCCAAGCCCAAAGCTCATATAAGGAAGGACATTACAAAAATTAGAGCAGAAATCAATGCAATTGAGACTAAGAAAACAACACAAAGAATCAATGAATTGAGGAGTTGGTTCTTTGAAAGATCAAATAAAATTGACAAACCTTCAGCCAATCTTACCAAAAAAAGGAAAGAAAAGACTCAAATCCATGCAATTAGGAATGAAAAGGGCAAAGTTACAATGAATCCTGCAGAAATCCAGCAGATCATTAATATCTACTTTGAGAACCTGTATTCTAGTAAGATGGAAAATACAGAAGAAATGAACAGATTCCTATATACATATGAAGTACCAAAGCTAAATCAAGAAGATATGAAAATGGTAAATAAACTAATATTAGTCAATGAAATTGAAGATGTAATTAAAAACCTACCAACAAAGAAAAGCCCAGGTCCTGATGGATTCACTGCTGAATTCTATAAGAAATTTAGAGACGATCTAATGCCACTACTCCTCAAACTCTTTAATGAAATTGAAAAGGAAGCAATACCCCCAAACTTATTCCTGAAAGCAAGCATTACCCTCATATTAAAACCAGAGAAGGATCCAATCAAAAAAAGAGGGGTACAAGCCAACCTCCCTAATGAGCATAGTTGCAAAAATCCTCAGTAAGATACTGGCAAACAGAATACAGTAAATTATCGAGAAGATTATACACCATGACCAAGTAGAATTCATCCCAAGGATGCTGGGATGTTTCAACATACTAAAATCAATAAATGTAATACAACATATTAACAGAGACAAAAACCACATGATCATCTCAATAGATGCAGAAAAAGCATTTAACAAAGTCCAACACCCATTTGTGATTTTAAAAAAACCTACAGAAAATTGAAATAGATGGTCTTTATCTCAATCTAATAAAAGCCATCTATGACAAACCAACAGCCAATATCATAGTAAATTGTCAAAAACTGAAACCTTTCACTCTAAAATCAGGAACAAGACCAAGATGCCTATTATCACCACTCTTATTCAATATAGTTTTGTAAACATTAGTCAGAACAATTAGACAAGAGAAAGAAATAAAAGGAATAAGTATAGGAAAGGAAGAAGTTAAATTATCTTTATTTGAGGAAGACATGATACTCTACATAGAAGACCCCAAAAATTCTACCAAAAGACTTCTAGATTTGATGAGCAAATTCAGTAGCATAGCTGGATACAAAGTCAACACTCAAAAATTAATAGCATTCGTGTACACAAATAACAAATTCACTGAGAGAGAAATTAGGGAAACCACACCTTTCATATTAGCCTCTAAAAAAAATGAAATACTTAGGAATCAACCTAATGAAGGAAGTAAAATACCTTTACTTTGAAAACTACAGTACTCTGAAAAAAGGCATTGAAGAGAATATCAGAAAATGGAAAGATATCCCTTGTTCTTGGATAGGAAGAACCAATAGAGTGAAAATGGCCATACTCCCAAAATTGTTGTACAGATTTAACGAAATCCTAATCAAAATACCAAAGGCATACCTTACAGAATTAGAAAACAATAGTAAAATTCATTTGAAACCAGAAGAGACCTGGAATAGCAAAGGCAATTCTGGGCAACAGAGGAAAGGTTAGGGCCAACACAATCCTTGACTTGAAATTATACTACAAAGCTACAGTGATAAAAACAGCATAGGACTTAGCAAAAAAGACAGACCCATGGATCAATGGAAAAGAATAGAAGATGCAGAAACAACTCCAAACACACTCAGCCACTTTATCTTTAACAAAGGGGCCAAACATCTTCACTGGAAGAAAGGTAGCCTCTTTAATAAATGGTTCTGGAAAAACTGACTTTCCACATGCCAAAGACTAAAACTAGACCCATATCTTTCAATATGCACTAGACTAAAATAGAAATGGACCAAAGATTTAAATATTAAAACAGAACATTAAATCTGCTGGAAGATAGAATAGGTACAAGTCTTGGATACATAGGTATAGGCAAAGACTTTATAAACAAACCCCAATCACAGAAGAAATATCACAAAGAACCTCTTGTCTTATTATAAAGCTTTTGCACAGCAAAAGAAAGAGACAACCTACAGAGGGGGAAATTTTTTTTTGCTAGCTGTTCCTTAGACAAAGCACAAACATGTAGAATATGTAAAAAAAAAAAAAGAAATCAGACCCCCCAAATTTAAAGACTCAGTCCAAAAATGGGCATCTGAAATGAATAGACACTTTTCAGATGAAGAAATAGAAATGGCAAATAAATACATGAAAAATATTGAACATTATTGGTCATTCAAGAGATGCAAATTAAAACCATGCTGAGAGTCTATCTCACTCCAGAAAGAATGGCTGCTATCAAGAAATCAACCAATAACAAATGCAGGTGGGGTCGTGGGGAAAAAGAAACTTTTCTCCACTGTTGGTGGGAGTGTAGACCGGTGAAACCACACTGGAAACCAGTGTGGAGATTCCTCAAAAAAGTAAAGCTAGAGATTCCATCTGCCCCCACTATTCTCCTTCTTGATATCTTTCCAAAAGAATTAAAAGCATCATACCACAGCAATAAATACACACCCATGTTTATAACAGCACAGTTTGTAATAGGTAAATCTTGGAAACAGCTCAAATGCCCACCAACCATTGAATGGATACAGAAGATGTGTTTTTTTTTATGCAATGAAGTAATACTGTGCCATAAAAAAGGGTGAACTTGAGACATTTCTAGGTAAATGGATGCACCTTGAGACTATACTCTTAAGTTAAATAAACTGGACATGCATGTTCAAATATCACATAGTTTCTCTGGTGTGAGAAACCAAAAGTATAAATAAGGACTAAAATATGTAATAGATATTGTGAAATAGGGAAAAAATGTTTCTCTGGTAAGGGGAACTAGTGAGGGGAAGGAGGGAAAGGAAGGAATGAAAAAGGAAAGAAAGAGAATAGAATTAAAAATGGAAACAAAGCTTTTGAAAATAAGGAAGTGAAGTGAGGTTGAAGGGAGGGGAGGGAAAAGGGAGAAAAAGACTCAAGATATATCATGTACAGGTATAAATTCCATATGATGACTATTATCACTATGTATATCTAAAATGGACCTACCAATAGAATTAAGTTTTTAAACCTGTAAAATAAAATAAAAATTATTGAAAATGAACACACACACCCAAAAAAAGAATGGAGAAAAATTTGCCAGCTATTCTTCAGACAGAGGACTAATATCTAGAATATATAAAGAACTCAAAAAAGTTAGGCCACCTAAAATAAAAGACCCAATCAAGAAATGGGCAAATGAAATGAATAGACACTTTTCAGGAAAAGATATACAAATGGCTAACAAATACATGAAAAAATGTTCAACATGTCTTGCCATTAGAAAAATGCAAATTAAAACAACACTAAGATTTCATCTTGTACAAGAATGAGTGGTATTTATCAAGAAGTCAAAGAATAATGAATGCTGGCGTGCAGTGAAAAAGGGACTCTCCTCACACTGTTGGTGGAAATGCAAATCAGTACAACCAGTATGAAAACCAGTAGGGAGATTTCTCAAAGAGCTAAAATTAGAAATTCTATATAATACAGCTATTTCCTTTCTAGATATATTCCCCAAAGAGGTAAAGACATCATACTAAAGCAATACATACATACCAATGTTTATAGCAGCAGAATTTATAATAGCTAAATGCTTGAAGCAGTCAGTGTACCCATCAACAGACAATGGATACAGAAAATGTGGTAGCTATGCATAATGGAATATTACTCAGCTATAAAGATGGAAAAATTTGAGACTTTTTAGGAAAATGGATGCATATGGAAAAGAAATGAGTGAAATAAATCAGTTACACAAGCGTAAATACTGAATGGTATCTCTCATTTGAGTAAGTCAAAGTACAAACGAAGAGAATAATAAAGGATGGATACAAGGGAACAAGGGGATAGACTTGCAAGTGGGAAGGAATGTAGGAGTTTGAGGGTATGAGGGGAGAACGGGTTGAGAAGGGGAAGTAAGTAGAATTACAATATATCATATACAAGAGCCCAGTAATTTCAATGAATGTAAGCAGTATATGTCAAAAACAGGAGCTAAGAATTGTAATTACAACAAGAATGAAAATGAGGAAAGGGGATTTAGAGGTAGACCGAGGGAGGTGGGTGGGAGGGGGAAGAAGAAAAACAAAAACAAAAACAAAAAAGAAACAAGCTGTATTATGTACACATACTCACTCCCCAAGATGAATGTAAACATCACGTACTTCAAACATGTACTAATAAAAGGAAAGAAAAATAAGTAAATAATACAAAATACAAAAAAGATATTTAATCAGGGGTGGTTTACAGTAAAATGACAATTCAATCTAAGAAAGAACCTATATAAATACAGATTAAGTAGTGGTATGCAAAGTATTCTGTACAATGTATAGATACATTAAAATATGTAGTGATTAATAAAACAAAAAACTTTAAAGTGATTATAGTATAGAAAGTAAAGAGAGAGAAGGTGGCATGGTAGAGTGCTAAGATTTTGTCATTTTGCTAAAGAAGGATGTAGAAAATAATTTTAAAAGTTCACAGATTAATAATGCATGTTGAAGTGGGCATATCAAAAATGTAAGAACATAAAAATAATGTAAGAATACCCACTTGAACACATAGGTGAAGTAACTTCTAAACTTACAAGAGAGAAAAATGGGGGAAATAACATTGATCCATGTAACAAAAGGAGGAAAAGGGAAATAAATAAGAAATTATTTACATACATAGACTGATGTAAAATAACAGTGCAGTAATGTAGATGGATTAAAGTCACTGAGTGAATGTCAGACACTTCCAAATTTTATGAGTTTGTAAAGGCACTGATAACACCTGAAAACACAACATGCCACTTCACCATCATCATCTGTGAACGGGGAGTGGCACAGGAATGAGATGCAGGGGTTAGAAGTTGACCCGGGCTTTTGTGTTGTTTAACCTTTACACACGGAGAATAGATAAAATTTTTTTTTTTTCATGTGAGGTTAAAAAAATCACATTTGACCAAGTCAAATATGGAGGAATGTTAGCAAACAGCCTGAAGAGCTTGTATCCCTCATCCTCTCTGTGGGCAAGGGATCCCCTGAGTGTAGATGAAGGTAGAGTTCATTGTGCCTCCTCTCTGGTTAATTGCCATTTTGATTCCTAACTTAAAGTTAGCATGGTACCTGGTTGAAATTCTTCTAAAATTACTGATCTTTTTCTTATTTCAAAAATACCTATGTAAATTGCAAAGATATTTTATTAATTTTTATCTATTTCCTTATTTTTGTGGTGCTGGAGATTGAACCCAGGGCCTTTCCAATGAGCTCTACCAACAGCCTTTAAATTTTTATTTTATTTTGAGACAGGGTTTCACTAAATTGCTAAATTGCCAAGGCTGGGCTCAAACTTGCAATCCTCCAGCCTCAGCCTTCCAGAGTGCTTTTGCTACTATGCCATTTAAAATATACTTTTAGAAAGGAAACACTACAATTTCTTTTTCCAGAAATAATGAAAAATAGAAAAGTCTTAGATTGCCACTTAAAAATCCAGTTAGAGCACTGCCAGAAGAAATTTCCATACCAGCAGCACTTATGCCAGACCACACTCAGATGACCCTGGAGTGACTGCGCCAAAAGAAGCCTTGCAGCCCCCACCCCACCCCGCCGTGGGCTGGTACTGGCTCAGCACCTGGGGCCTGCAAATGGACTGGGGTCTGTGCAGATGTGATTAAGGATCTTGAGGGAAGGAGATCTACAATTATAAGAGAAACGTTGATTAGGCACAAAGAGATTGTCCTTGTAAGGGGGACAATTAGACACAGAGAAGCACAGAAGAGGAGAGAGGTGAAGATGCAGGCCGAGTGGGGTGGCAAGGAACTTGGGGGAAGCCAAGGGATGCTGGCCACCCTCGGAAGCCGGAAGAGACCGGAAGCATTTCTCCTAGAGCCTCCAGAGAGAGCACAGCCCTGCAGGTCTCCATAGATCCTGATAATGCATTTCTGTCACTTTCAGTCACCAGGTTTGTGGACTTGGTCACAGAACTCACAGGAAACTACCTGGACACCCCTTTCTCCACACCCCACATAAATGACACACCATATAATCGCTGTCACTCTTGTCTGTGTGCCATGGCAGTGCTTCCCAGGGTCTGGATTACGGGTGAGTGAAATTTAAACCATAATTTTGGCAACTAACATTGGATTGTCTATAGTTTTTATTTCCCAAGCTACATGGGAGAATAGGTATTACTCATCTGCTTTTACAGCGCCCCAGCCAACTACCGCAGCCCTCTTGCACATGTTCTAGAACTCTTACTTTCCTTGCCCCCTGTGCACCAGATTTAGTAGTTGTGGAGCCTGCAGTGGTGCTGTGCCTCCACGTGTGTTGGTCAGCAAGAAAATCAATGATGATTCAAAAGAACTTTGTAGTGTCAGTAGGAAAAAGATTCTCTTTCTATTAGTATGTTTGAAGTATAACAGTCATGTTTCAAATAATTGTTAATAGAAGGAGAAAAAACAAATATATAACATCTGCACTCCTGGATGGGGACAAGGCACAGCCTCTCCCTGAACTATCCTGACTTAGGTGAATTAAACCCCTGGTGGGTGGTGAAAAAAAAAAGATCTAAAAATGGGATAAAGAGAAGTTTAGGAAGGAATAAGCAAACATACAGAGATGAGGATCAGAGGTGGAACCTGTGGCATAGTGATTTCCATCTCAGATTCAAATGGCTGTATTGTGTCCACACTCCAGGACTTTGGCTGAGCATCTCATCTTACTGGGAGAGATGCGATTCAAAGTCTGAATTACCAACTCCCTACACAGGCCAGAGTTATGGGTGGATTTGAATTATTCTCCACCCTAAAGCTGTGTTCTGTGATGGCTGTACCCTCCCTTCCCTTGTCTACAAGCTTTAGGACTTCTTGTGGCATTGCCATAAAACTGACAAGACATTTATAAGGAAAAATATTAAAACATTTGCAGAACTACTCAAGTGCCTGGTACCTTGCATTAGGCCACTGTCTCCTTAGGAGGTCATGCTGCTCGGTGCTCTTCTTGCATCTTCCTACCTTCATGCACCTTCAGACATTCTTGGCCCACTCTGAAAGTATACATGAGAATTTCTGTTATGCAGTGAAATATGAAAGCAGAGGTGTAAATCATTATATGAGAAAGGAAAATTTGGGATGAGGAATTGGTTTTTGTCTTTGAGAACTTGCCTTTTTGCTTCTCTACTATGGTCTTTAAAGAAAATCCTTTCAACTTTAAAAATAAAAAGACTAGAAAGGATTTGGGATTATCCCATGAATTATTTAGTTAGTTGAGAGAACGGAAGTCCAGAGAGGTCATGTGATCTATTGTCTCAGAAGGTGGAGATAGCACCCAGGGCAAGGACAGCAAAAGAACCACTAGCTCCAAAAGGCTTCATATTGTTGCAGAATTTGAGAAAAAAATCATAAAATTTTATTGTCTTTTAATTTGTCCACCTCCTCCTAGGCTGAAAATGTCCAGTTTCCTCATCTGCATAGACAAAGGCACCATTACAATCCCATCCGCTCCGTCTCATTTTAGGTAATGAAGTATGGGAGCTTTACCAGACCCCACCTTGATAAATCGAGTATTAAACCAATTTGCCAAGGACCTTCTTGTACACTTTTGCAGAAATGTCAACCCAAACCAGGCAAAAGCACCTTTGTTAAATGCCTGATTACAGTTGCCAATCTTGGTTACAGTTATTAAAAAAAAAATCTGGGGATAATTGCCAATTTGAGATTGGAAGAGAGCCAGACTGACTGTGTTAAAGGCCCTTCTTTGGCAGTTTCATCTGTTTTTCTTTGACGTTTAATTTTGCTTTTTAATTCTTCAAACAAAGGCAATGGGACTTTGGTTTGGGGGCTTACTCTGGCAAGATTGGGGTGCATAGTTGCTGGTTTAATTTTTTTCATTTACTGTGGGTTTTGCCACCTTCTTTCCATCCTTTCTCACAGCATCATCTGTAGTTCTAGGTTATCAGGATGGGAGCATTTTTCAGGAACCCCAAGCCATGATCAGAGTAATTTCTTCCATCGAGATGGTTGTCACTCCTGCTGGTGCAGCTGCCTGACTGGGAACTGTCAGTGTGGTTAGATTTGGCCATCTGACAACCCCAGATGCTTTACTGACAAGCAGGCACTGACTGTAATTGTCACAGCCACACAATTGGTGTTTGTCCAGCCTTAGTGCCACCCAATGCAGCATCATGCCATGTGTCCCCTTGGAGAGGCATTGCTTGCTGACAACTAGCTTGAGCAACATCACAATGACTGCCGAGTATAGGAACACCTGTGGAAAGCCTGTTGCAGTAGGACACAGCCCTCAGCATCTCCAGCTTCTCTAGCACTGGGACAGATGGGCCCAGATCCAATCCTAGTGCATTTCCATCCTGGAGTTAAGTTGACCTTTTCAGAAACAACATCTATTTCCACATCACCAAGTGAGCACCCATTAACTATTGGGTTCACTATGAACCTCAAGTGAGTTAACTAATGGAAACAGCACATTATGACCTCATCTATTGTGTGTCATTTGTTACCCAACCGGCACATTAACTAACTACATGTCGCTATGAATAACTAGTGATCTTTGGCCACATACAAGCCCTTCTCTGAATGTCATGCTGACATTGAACTTTCTGTAGAATTTTTCCAGTCAACTAAACTGAAAGAGAAGGATTTTCTCTGGAGTACATTTCCTAGTTTGGAAACTCTCAGGTTGTCAGGATACCAGTAAGGGCTCTAAGTAGCTTCCTCCTCAGTACCCAGAGGCCTGGAGCAAGGGTCACTTCTCTACCTCTGTGATGCTGCTATATGGCCAATCCGACCACCTACTTCCCAAATGGAGAAACCACCCTGTGGATGTGGGAAGTGGCTGGGTCTGCATCATGAAGCCCATGGTATGGTGGAAAGAAATTTGTCTTTATGTAGCATGACTTCCAGAAATGAAAAGAAGTGGCAGGACAGGACCAGAGGAGAGTCTAAGGTAGAATTAGGGGCTGGACTCCAGCCACCTGCTCAAAACTTCTTTTATTTTATCTTTCCCATCTCTTCTTTTCCTTTCTGTAAGGATCTATTCTGTTTTTCACCTGTGCCACTTTTTTCATTTTTGCTGTCTTCCAAATGTCAAGTGATCTTAGTGTAATGGGTCTGCATTGGAGTAAAAGATGAGAAAGATGCTTAGCGCTCTTACCAGGTGTGGCATGGATAATGTAAAGCATTGTGCTGCTCTGGTCAGTGTTTCCATTCTGGGTCCTGCAATATTTTTGACTCTCCTCAGTGCAGCTGGACTGGAAATCTGTGGTACCACATGTAGGATAAGGAAAATAGCTTCTCTCTGCACCTCTACATCCCTTCCTGTTCTCTGCCACTTCCACCAAGATCCCACATCCAGCTATGTGGCTGCAGCAAGAGTGCACAGACCTTGCCCAGGAAAGAGAAAATGCTTTTACTTTTAGCCTAAGATAAATTTTTCTGAGTGAAAAAACAACCCATCCTTTTGGCAAGTGGCGATCCTGTTTGCATGAGATAATTCCTTTTCTCCTTTTTTTGTATCTCCAACAGTGTACTTAAAGGACAACCCAAAATAGGATGTCACTGTTGTATGAAATTGTTTCATCTGTATTTCACTGATTAGTTGGGAGCTGAGACTCTACAATAGGCATCAAAAGTAGCACATATCACATCTGAGAGGCAAATCTGAGGGGTTACAGATCCTAACTCTGCAGATGGAGAGAAGAGACTGAGCTCCTGGAACTCAGCAGAAGGAGGGCACCTCACTGGGCCAGTCCAGGGAGGGGAAGAGGGAGCTGGAAGGCCAGTTCGAGTTGTGTGAGTCAGACGAGCTGGGAAAAGGGCAGCAGGAGAGAAGAGGGCAGGCACAATTTCTTGTTGGTCCCCAGGCTTCCTGTCTCCTGTTAGCACGGGCCCTGAGTGGCTCATTTCCTGCAATGGAGGCCTCAGCTGTGTTTTTTTTTTCCTGGCACATTTAATGAAGCTCTTTAGATTCTTCCTTCTAAAAAGCCTCTGAAAGAGGGAGAAAGAAAGGAAGGGACAAGACAAAAAGTGAAAATAGGAGGAAAAGAATAGAAACAAAGCTTCTGAACATAGGGAGGGAAGCAGGCTTGAGGGGGAAATGGAATAAAATAAAATAAAGTTTATTTTTTTTCAAAACCCTCTGAAAAGTGCATGTACCTGTAGTTATGAGGAATCTTAGTGAAATTAAAGATGTAGTCTAAATTGTTTTTCTTTGCTCTATTTCATGTTCTCTCATAAAATTCAAATGTGTCACCAGACTGCAAGACCCTGACCACAGGCAGTTGGCTGAAGTGTGGCAGGATGACCAGGGGCCAATGCCTGAGATCTTGGTCTGTGCTTCTCTGTGAAGGTCACCCTGGGGGACACATGGTGCTGGATCACAGGACATAAGTGGTGTGCACCAGCAGCTGCAGGCACACCCTAAGTTGTAAGTCTTGGAAGACATACAAAAGTTCTAAGTCATTTGAATTTGCAACAGTGTTTGGAAAAGGCAAGATGCTGGGTAGATCTATTCTAACATCTGAAGAGAGAAAGCCAGTTTGGGAAAAATATTTTAAAAATTGTCATTCCAGCTTTAATATTTGCCTTTTTAAGAAAATTCTCACTCTATCTGAGTTCAGAAACCTTGCTTAAAGCAGTTTGTGGCTAAGATGAACAATAGGGGCAGAGGAGGTGAGCCTCTCCCAGTGCCCAGGAGGAGGCTTCTGGGCCGCCATACCACCCCCTTCAGCACAGAGGAGGTGAGCCACACAGGCACCAGTAACATCCCCCCACCCCGCCCATCAAAATGAGAAGGCACGTAAACAAGTCTCATAACCAGACTTCCACATGACCTAAAGCAACCCCAAAGGGAAATGAGATGGAACACTCTGATACTCAACCACTTCGACTACCTGAATTGACAACAAAAGAGGATCTGGAAAAAGTAAAATCAGAAATAATTTCTCAGATAACAGCAGAGATTGTGCCCATATGAAAGACATGATTAATAAATCTAGAGAGGACACAGATAAAAAAAATAGAGGAAATGAGAAACATGATGGAATCCCAACATAGGAAACAAATGGAATCTATAAAACAGATGCAAACAGATTTCCAGGAGATTAAAAACTCCAGTGAAAGCTAACGCAACAGAATGAACCAATGTGAGGACAGAATTTCAGATATAGAAAATAAGATTGCAATTAGTGGCCAGGAAAAGAAAAATTTCTTTAAAATTGTAAGGGACCATGAGAAATCAATCCTCCAGCTGCTAGATGATGCAAAGAAGAATAACATAAGACTGATCAGAGTCAATGAAGAAACAGGAGAGAGTGCAGACGACATAAAAAAAACTGTTCACAGAAGTAATGGCAGAAAACTTCCCAGACAGGGGAAAAGAACTTGACATACAGATAAGTGAGGCATATAGGACTCCAACTAGCCTTGATTAAAAAAAAAAAAAATCTACTCATAGGCATATATTGTTAAGATTCCAGAAACCCAACAGAACAAAATTCTACAAACGGTTAGAGAAAAGAAACAAATCACATACAAAGGAAAGCCCATCAGAATCACAGTAGACGTCTCAACACAAACCCTCAAGGCAAGAAGAGCTTGGAGTGATGTATTCCAAGCCCTAAAGGAAAACCAGACTGATGTACCCTGCAAAACTATCTTTCAAAATTGTTGGAGAAATAAGATACTTTCATGACAAAGAGCACCTTAGGAACTTCATGAATACCAAACCAGCACTCCAAAAATTTTAGACAATATGCTAGGAAAAGACAACAAGGATCACAACCTGAGAAAGCCCAGCAGAATGAATCCATTGGGCACAACAAGAAATTAAATGCAAAGGAGGAGAATCCAACAAAAAGAAAAAGTCATGACAGAAAAAGCACAAATAGCTATCCTCTTTGCAGATCAAGTGAATTTCAAACCAAAGTCTGACACACTTCTGGTCCCAAGAATTTCAGATAAGGGATAATCAACTTGTATGTACAAATCTATTGTGAACATGTGTTTTCATTCCTATTAAGTAAAAACTTAAGAACAGAACTGTTGGTTCTTAACAATAATACAAGAAATTTCTATATTGTTTTCCAAAATGGTTTCATCATTTTACATTAACATTAGCAGTATTCGAAAGTTCTAACTGGTTCACACCTAAACTGACATTTGTTCTTTTAAAACTTTTAACTTCATCTCCCTAGTGAGTGTATAATATGATCTTGTTATTGTATTGATTAGTATTTTTCTGATTCTAGTGTTGTACACATTTCCTTGTGCTGTACTGGCTATTTATCATCTTCTTGTGTCTACTTTTTAATTGGATTGTCTATTAATGAGCTGTAAGTGTTCTTTATATATTCTGGTCAAAGGTTATATATATTATAAACATGGTCTGTTTAAGGACTACTTTTCATTTTCTTAACAATGTCATTTCAAGTTCTAAATTTTGATGAAATCTCATTTATCAGTTTTTTTCTTTTACACATCATGTTTTTTGTATCCTACAAAATTCTTGCCTACCCTAAATTCATGAACATTTTCCCTTATAATTTCTTCTTAAAGTTTTATAGTTTTAGTCTTTCACATTTAGGTTCATAGATCCTTTAAAGTTATTTTTATGTATGGAAATAAAGGGTTGAGGTTAATTTTTTACATACAGGTTTCTAGTACCATTTGCTGAAAACACTCTTTTCCTCTGCTCTTGAGTTGAGTTTATGTTCTATACAATGTTAGTGTTAAATAATCTTTCAAAACTCAGTGGACCATATATGTGTGGTTCTATTTCTAGATTCCCTGTTTTATTCCAATGACCTATGTCTTTCCTTGCACCAACACTGCCTTGATTACTGTACCTTTAGAGCACATCTTAAAATTAGGTAATAAATGTCTTCCAACACTGTTTTTTTTTTCTTTTTACTTTTCTAGATCCTTTGTACTCCTACATAACTTTCAAATTTCAATATCCAATTCTCCATTTATAGCAAGTATGCATAGACCTGAATTTTTATATATACCTTGTGTTTTCTAATCCTGCTAAATTCAGACATAAGTTCTAGGGGCTCCTAGAGGTTTACTAGTATTTTCTCTGTAGATGATCATTTCATCTACATATAAAGATTTTACTTCTACCTTGCCAATCCTATCCTAATTGTGTCATTTTATTGCTAGACTATTTTGGTCTGGGCCCATGTTTCAAAGTTTAATGGACAAATGAAGAGTAGGCATATCTGCCATTGTTCCAAACCTTAGGGAGAAAGCATTGTATCTTTTCCATTCATATAAGGCATTTTTGCTGGAAGTATGGAGTACATGTCTTATCTGTTGAGAAAGCTCTGTTCTTCTTCTAGTCTCCTGATAGCTTTTACCATGAACAGCTGTAGAATTTAGTCCAATACTTTTTCTGCAGCTAATGACAGGATCATATGGCTTTTCGCTTTCCTCTGTTAAAATGATGGCTTATGGGGGTGGATCTTCCAATGCTGAACCAACATTGCCATCCCTAAAATAAAACCACTTTCTACATACTGCCAGATCTGACTTCTAATAGTTTGTTTTGTTAAACTAATTTTTGTCTATGTTCATACGTTTTTCTTCAATTATCTTTATCCAGTTTTAGGATTAGCACAATGTTGATTTCCTAAAATGAGAGGAGAAGTGTTCCTTGTTTTTCTGTTTTAAATGTTTGATATAATTTACCAGTTAAAATGTATATGAACCTGGCAGAGAAGCTCAGCTGGTCCCAGCACCTGTAAGGAAGCTCCCCACCTCCATCCCAGGCTCCTAGGGCAGAGAAGGTGAGCCGGTTCCAGCACCAGGAAGGAAGCTCCCCCACTGCCATCCCAGGCTCCTAGGGAAGAGAAGGTGAGCTGGTCCCAGCACCTGGAAGGAAGCTCCCCCGCTGCTATCTCAAGCTCCTAGGGCAGAGAAGCTGACTCGCGTGGGTGCCAGAAGCCCCCCCCCCTTGGAAATGAGAAAACACATAAACAAGCCTCAAAAACAGACTTCCAGATCACCTACAGCAACCCCAAAGGGAAACGAGATCGAACAATCTGATACTCAACCACCTGGACTCTCTGAACTGGCAACAAAAGAGGATCTGGGAAAAATGAAATCAGAAATAATTATTCAGATAACAGCAAAGATTTTGTTCATGATGCAAGACATGATTAATAAATCTAGAGAGGACACAGATTAAAAAAATAGAGGATCTGAGGAACATGATGGAATCCCAACATAGGAAACAAATGGAATCCATATTCCATATTAAAACAGATGCAAACAGATTTCCAAGAGATTAAAAACTCCATCGAAAGTCTGTGCAGCAGAATGAACCCATGTGAGGATAGACTTTCACATATAGAAGATAAGATTGCAATTAGCAGGAAAAGAAAAATTGCTTTAAAATTGTAAAGGAACATGAGAAAGCAATCCAGCAGCTGCTAGATGATGCAAAGAATAACATAAGACCGATTGGAGTCAATGAAGAAAGAGGAAAGAGTGCAGATGACATAAAAAAACTTCACAGAAGTGATGGCAGAAAACTTCCCAAGAAGGGGAAAAGAACTTGATATACAGATAACTGAGGCATATAGGACTCCAGCTAGCCTTAATCAAAAAAAATCTACACATAGGCATATAATAGTTAGGATTCCAGAAATCCAACAGAAGAACAAAATTCTACAAGCAGTGAGAGAAAAGAAACAAATCATATACAAAGGAAAGCCCATCAGAATCACAGCAGACTTCTCAATGCAAACCCTCAAGGCAAGAAGAGCTTGGAGTGAGGGATTTCAAGCCCTAAAGGAAAACAGCCTCCAACCCAGATTGATGTACCCTGCAAAACTATCTTTCAAAATTGATGGAGAAATAAGATACTTTCATGATAAAGAGCACCTCAGGAACTTCATGAATACCAAACTGGCACTCCAAAAAATTTTAGTCAATACCCTAGGAAAAGACAATGAGGATCAAAACCCCAGGAAACCCAGCAGAATGAATCCATTGGGTGTGACAAATTAAATGCAAAGGGGGAGAATCCAACAAAAAGAAAAAGTCATGACAAGGCTTTTAAAACTTTTAACTTCATCTCCCTAATGAGTGTATAATTCAATCTTGTTATTGTACTGATTAGTATTTTTCTGATTCTAGAGTTGCACACCATTCCTTGTGCTATACTGGCTATTTATCATCTGCTTATGTCTACATTTTAATTGGGTTGTCTATTAATGAGCTGTAAGAGTTCTTTATATATTGTGGTCATAGGTTATATGCATTGGAAATATGGTCTGTTTAAGGACTACTTTTCATTTTAATGATGTCATTTAAAGTTCTAAATTTTGATGGAATCTTATTTATCACTTTTTTTCTTTTATACATCATGTCTTTTGTATCCTAGATAGTTCTTGCCTACCCTGAATTCATAAATATTTTCCCTTAAAATTTCTTCTTAAAGTTTCATACTTATAGGCTTTCTTATTTAGGTTCATAGATCCCTTCAAGTTATTTTCATATATGGAAATAAAGGGTTGAGGTTAATTTTTTATATATGGATACCAGGTGTTCTAGTGCCATTTGCTGAAAACACTATCTCTTTCTTGGCTCTTGAATCGAGTTTATATTCTATAAAATGCTAATGTTAAATAATCTTTCAAAACTCAGTGGACCACATATGTGTGGTTCTATTTCTAGATTCTCTGTTTTATTCCAATGATCTATATGTGTTTCCTTACAGCAACACTGCCTTGATTACTGTAGCTTTAGAAGAAGTCTTAAAATTAGGTACTAAATGTCTTCCAACACTTTTTTTTAACTTTTCTAGGTCCTTTGTACTCCTACATAACTTTTAATTTCAATATCCAATTCTTCATTTATAGCAAGTATACACAGACCTGAATTTTCATATGTACCTTGTGTTTTCTAATCCTGCTAAATTCAAGTACAAGTTCTAGGGGCTCCTAGAGATTTCTTAGTATTTTCTCTGTAGATGATCATTTCATCTACATAGAAAGATTTTGCTTCTGGCATGCCAATCCTATCCTAGTTGTGTCATTTTATTGCCAGACTATTTTGGTGGGGACTAGGTTTCAAAGTTTAATGGACAGATAAAGAGTAAGCATATCTGCCCTTGTTCCCCACCTTAAGGAGAAAGCATTGTATCTTCTCCATTCATATAAGTTGTTCTCGCTGGAAGTATGGAATACATGTCTTTAATCTGTTGAGAAGTTTCTGTTCTACTTCTAGTCTCCTGATAGCTTTTACCATGAACTTCTTAGAAGTTGTCAAATTTATTTCAAAAAAGATTTTTGTAATATGCTTTCTATATCCTTTTAAATTCTGTAAAATCTGTAGTAATGTCTCCTAGATCTTAATATTGTAATTTAAAAAATGTATAACTGATATTGTGTAACAGGAAGAAAAGATCTAAAAGAGCAGAGCAGGGGAATTGGGAGGGGTAGGGGAAGGGAAAAAAGGGAAAGGAACAAATATGAGAAGAGGAAAAAAATGGAAACAAGGCCTTTGCACATAGGGAAAGGTGGAGGGGGTGAAGGGAGGGCAAGTGTAGGGGGAAAAAAATAAGAACCAAGAGACTCATGTAATGGTACAAGATCCCAATGATGAATGTAACTGTATTTTGTATCTAAAATGTACCAATAAAGTTAATGGGGAAAAAAAATTTTTTTTAAATGTGTATGAGCCTGTTGTTGTCATATAGGTAGGTTTTCAAGCTAGGAATATACTTTCTTTAATAGGTGCTATTCAAATTTTATATTTCCTCCAGAGTCAGTTTCATTAATTTGTCTTCCAAGGTACATCTTAGAAGTTGTCAAATTTATTTCAAAACAGATTTTTTGTAATATGCTTTTTATATCCTTTTAAATTCTATAAAATCTGTGGTAATGTCCTCTAAATTTTGATATTGTAATTAAAACAATGTATAATTGATATGGTGTAATAGGAAGTAAAGGTCTAAAGGAGTAGGGGAAATGGGAGGGGTAGGGAAAAGAAAAAATACGAGAAAAGGAAAAAAATGGTAACAAAGTCTTTGCAAATAGGGAGGGGTGGAGGGGGTGAAGGGAGGGCAGGGGAAGTGGAAAAAATAAGAACCAAGATACTCATGTAAAGGTACAAGATCCCAATGATGTATGTAACTGCATTTTATACCTAAAATGGACCAATAAACTTAATGGAAAAAAAAGATGAACAGTATGGTCTGACTGAAATGTGCCCCTAGAAGCCTTCTGAAGGCACCATATTGCCAGTGTTGGTTCCCAGCCATGATGAGATGTCATCTCCAGATTGGTCTGGGCTAGTAGGCCACACATGAGCTCTGAGTCCTCTGGGCTGGAGAAGCAGCAGCACAGGGGTGGCTCCTTGGTGCCAACAGCACCGAGTCTATACTTGTTGTTCAGGATCCTTGTCTCTTGAGTACGATTTTGGCTCCACTTTCTGCTACAAAACCACTCAAAGGAAAAGTGTTAATTTATCAAGAACTGCTGTTTATTCAGTGATCTTTGTCTGAAGTTGTGTTTATTCTGTTTCAAAATATCACAAGGCACAAGGCAAGAATACTATCCTCTGAAACACTTTCTCCGATCTCCTGTCTAATGGACACTTTTAGTCTAAGAAATCACATCATCTTATTTTGAATTGTACTTTTTCATTGGTCTAGCCCAGACTGCCCTCCTATCACTCACCCTAATCGTTCCTGCTGTAGTAAATCTCATAATACCTTGGCCTATATTTAGACGAGAACAGGAACCCACAGCCCATCTAACTTCATGCTTGCAAAGCTAGAGCCAGCATCTGACAGCCAGATTCCCCTCCTCTGTTCTGGATCCCAAGACTGTCCCATAGCCACCACCTCATTATATGAAGCTGTCACACAGAGCACAGCCCAAAAGTATGCACATGCATGTATTAGTCAACGTTCTCATTGCTGGGACACAGTACCTGACATCTACAACTTAAAGGAGAGATTAAATTTGGTCCACAGTTCTGGTGATTTAATCCATAGTTGGCTGCTCTAAGACAGAAAGATTGAGATGGAAGGGTGTGGCAGAGGAAAGCTACTCACCCTGAGGCAGCCAGGAAGCAGAGAGAGAGAGGATGAGGAGCTGGGGAGATATATCCTAGAACCACTATCCCCCAGTGACACTTCACTTCCAGCAAGGCCTCACTTTCTAGAAGTACCTTTAGTGATGAACTCATCAGTGTATTGATCCACTGATGAGTACATCTTGCCTGTGATCCAATCATCTTCCAAAAGCCCCCCTCTGAACACATGAGACTCTTAGGGGACTTTCTAGATCTAAATCATAACAATGTACTTGCTCTGCTTCATTACTGTGTGGAATATACCAACTCTAACCAAAGATCAAGTAAATAATAGACAATACAGATTTCATTGTCAATAATATTTCATTCTGGAAATTATTACATATCTTCTTATTTTCTCCTCTAGATTAAATATCCAGAGACTTTCAACATTTCTGCTGAGTCAAATTTTTACTTCTTCAGTCAGTTCTTACCTCTCCTCTGATGACATAATTGTACATAACTTTATTAGGGCTATCAGTCCCCCTGACCAATATTTACAGGGGACCACCCAATGGTGAGGAAGGTGCCAGGACAATTTACTGGTCTCCCATTGTGATGAACATGTTTTTCTGAATCACCGATCAGGGAAAAATATTGAACAAGGCTTTATTCACCATATTTGTACGTAAGAGGCAGCTGAAACCAAGTCTGGATGCTGTTCTATTGGAACTTTGTGGGCATTTCAGGAGTTGGGTACCTCAGTATCCCACACTGTAACTGGAAATAGAAGTGGCCCGGAAACTCTGTGGTTTCCTGCCATGTTTCTGAACCTTATTGCTTTTTTTTCTTTTGCTTTACTTTTAATCTTACAACCTAAGACAAAAAGGGTGTGTTTTCCCACGTGTACAGTTTAATAAACTTTGCAGAGTCATATTTAAAATGTTCAACAAATATTTAGACATAAAACAAATTGTCTTAGTAGATTCTATTCTAATCTAATTTTGTTCTTAGGGGATGAAAATAATCTTTGGATTTAGAAATTCAGTTACCCAGACATACAGGGGACTGACAGAAGTGGAGTACTACCCAGGAGCTATAAATGGGAATTCCCAGCCTCAGCACCTGGAGTATCAGTTGGCAAACAGGCCTCTTTTGGGAATGAAGGCAACCTACCTGCTCTTTTCAATTACTTCTCTTTTGATAAATGGAAGCATCTCATGGAATTTCTGTAAATTCCATGAAGTGTGGGAAGGAATGTTCAAAAGTGTTGCCGCTGTGGTGAGACCTTCAGAGGCAGCTATTGTAACGGTGGAGGAGGATCTGGGAGGATTCTTCACGTTAATGAAGGCATCTTAGGAGTCAGCTTCCACTTGGGGCCTGAGGTTCTTCCAAGTGATTTCTATTTTTGACTTCTCACTCTTTGTTAAAGCCAAGAAGATGCATATCTGGGATCTCCGGTGGGAAATTGGTGTTTTCTAAAGCTCCTGCAGCCTCAAGAAAGGTAGTTAATAGCTTGTTAGACATATCTATGTGGGTTGGTTTTTGTGTTTATTTGTTGGTTTTGGTCCCTCATATCTTTTTGGGGGATTGAATCTAGGGACGCTCTACCACTAAGCTAAATCCTGTCATCATTCATTTTTATTTTGAGACAGTCTCATTAAATCGCCCAGGCTGGCCTTGAACTTGTGATCCTCCTGTTTCAGCCTCCCTAGTGGTTGGGATTATATGCATGTGCCACCACATGCCCCTTGTATATTGAATATATAATATTTATGTTTCCCCTCTGAGAATGGACTGGCAAGTAATAAGGAAAAAGAGGAGACCCTGTGAGACCTCAGGACTCTGCAAACAACAAATGCAGAGTGACCATCTCCTTGGTACCACAGAATCCCAGGTTTGAAGACACTTGGGATGGCATACTGCAGCCCAGGTAGGCCATGTGGCAGGGACAAATGCCCACCTGGGTGAGTCACAGCTGGAAGCCTATGCTTCCCAGAGTCGCCATGTTCCCCTCAGGGCAACACACTGCTTCTTCCTGTTCATGAGAAACAGGAGAACCAGGGCTGTGGTCTGGTCTTGCAGAGAAACACCTTGAAAGACACAAAACAATGCCATCAGCCATCATCCCCATCACCAAATTACCTCTGCAGCTGTAGGGGTTCCTCAGCTACCCACAGGGTCTGTCAATGGCATGGATAATCTTTGTCACCAAAACCTCATCTTCAAAAGATTCCTTATTACCCTTCTTTTCCTGAATCTGTTACTATTCACCTTTAGGAAGCAAGATTGCAACCTGGAGAGAATGAGCAGAATAGTCATAAATAAATGGTAATAATCATTGCATTCAGAGTAATGACTAAAACCCTAGTAAGTATTTAGAATATCTTTTGCACTGTGCCAATGACACACATGCAACACACATGAAGCCTCTGTGAAATGAGTATCTCTATTAAGCACATTTGCAGAGAAGGAAACTGGTTAGAGGCAATCTGACCCAAGGTCACCTACTGAGGAAGTGATTCAGCAGGGAACTGAACCAACTGTCCATCCCAGATGTGCTCCCGCCTGCCTGGACACCGTGAGATGTGCGCTGTGGGATCCTTGAAGCAGAGGCACCTGGGGCCAGAGAAGCCATTGCTATGAGCTCAGGAAGGTGATCTAATGGTGAGCAGTAGAGAGAGGGCCTCTCCAAGGCTTGTGGAAAACTGAAGCCTATGGAGACAGAGTGGACTACAGCAGTTGGTGAGTGGCTGGGACCAGCATCTCCTACTGAACCGGATGTGCTACAGGGGAAGGGTGGCTCAATCCTGCAGTAGAACCATGTAGAGTTCTAACCTGCAGGAGGTCAGGGAGCTCAATTCCAGCCTCACAGCCAGAAACCAGCCTGAAACTCAGTGGACTATGGCTGGCTCACTGAGATTAATCAACTCTGTTCTGCATGCTGCTGCTCACGTTGTATACCAGTAATAGCACAGACATGCCTTGAAGGGCACCTTTTTTTTCTTCTCTTTTTCTTTTACTACTCTTTTCTTCTCCCTTTCTCTCCTTTCTTGTTCCTTTTTATGTCCTATTCTGTTTTTTTCTTGATTGGTTTTATTGTTATAGGAGTGTAAATACAGTGTATAGTTTTCCTGATGCTCTTGTTTTTGTTCCCTCCTTCTCTCTTCTTCTCTGTCTTCACCAGTTTTCCAAAGTTTTCATAATCCTCCTATACCCTCTAGCCCTATTTCTAACCTCTTCTTCTCCTTCCATGTCTCTATCCCCCACCCCCCCCGCCGCCACACACACTCCTACTAAGTCTTCTTCCTGGAGGTTAAAGCCGTTATATTGAAGGGCTTATTTATGGGTAACATATTTCTGATTGGTCCTTGATTTTGATATATAACTGCAAGTCTAGTCCATGTGGTTAAAGGTGTCAGAACAGTAGCTACCACAATTTGTCATTTTCTAAGCTGTGTTTGTTTCTACTGTTGATGCCGATTGCATTACTTTGGCAAGGAGACATAATTGTTCTAGTCAGCTGTCCTTCATGGTATACCAAGACTGAAATTGCTTAAGGGCCATTACAGACTCAAAACTCAAAGGCCTCCTATACCTGGAAGACAATCTAAAAAGCAGCCATTCCGTAAAGGCTCTAAACACTGTCAATAAAGATAGTTGCAATAAGCTATTTATAAGCAGCAACCCAGGAATTAAACCAAAAATTTCAACAATAAGAAAAAATAGAAATGAGAAAACACCTAAACAAGATGCAAACCCAAACTTCCAGATCATCAAAGGGAAATACAGGGGGCAGGATGGAGCAATCCAAAACTCAACCATTTGGACTCCCTGAACTGGCAATGAAAGAGGATCTAGAAAAAATGAAATCAGAAATAATTTCTCAGATAACAGCCGAGATCATTGCCATAGTAAAAGACATGATTAATAACTCTAGAGAAAACACAGACAAAAAAAATAGAGGAGCTCAGGAAAATGATGAAATCTATGAATGTTCAGCATAGGAAAGAAATAGAATTCATAAAATAGATTGAAATGCATATTTAGGAGATTAAAACTCCATTGAAAATATACAGCAGCAGAATGAGCCAATGTGAGAACAGAATATCAGATGTAGAAGACAGGGTTGTGCTTAGTGACCAAGAAATGAAAGATTTCTTAAAAATAGCAAGGGACCATAAGAATTCATTCTAGTAGCTTCTAGATGATGCAAAGAAGAATAACATAAGACTGATTGGATTCGATGAAAAAGCAGGAGATAGTGCAAATGAAATAAAAAACCTGTTCTCAGAAGTAATGACAGAAAACTTCCCAAACAGGGAAAAAAATGTGACATACAGATAAGTGAGGCATATAGGACTCCAACTAGCTGTGATAAAAAAAATCCACACCTAGGCATGTAATAGTCAAGATTCCAGAAACCCAACAGAAGAACAAAATATTGAAAGCAGTTAGAGAAAAAGAAACAAATCACATACAAAGGAAAGCCCATCAGAATCACAGTAGACTTCTCAACACAGACCCTCAAGTCAAGAAGAGCCTGGAGTGAAGTATTTCAAGCCCTAAAAGAAAACAACCTCTGACTCAGATTGATGTATCCTGAGAAACTATCTTTCAAAACTGATGGTGAACAGACTGTCCAGCTCCCAACTAACTCTTGTTAACTGTGCTTATGAGACAGACAAAGAAGAGAGGTGGAGAGGGCTTCAGGTAGAAGGAAGAGTATATGCAAAGAACTAAGAGATCTGAATGCAGAACCTGTTTGAGAACTGCTAGGACTCCATCTTGTCCATAGCGAGGGTGTGTGCAGTAACTCACATGGGGTCAGGCTGGGAAGGAAGAAGGGGGTCCAATCAGAGAAAGTTAGATAGGAAACTTGGAAACTAAACTTTATCTCAGGCAGGAGCATCAGGGATGAAGGGAAGGGGACCTGGTCAAATATTCATGAAGCAGAGGTAAATAGGACCTATTGATTTCCTGTTCATCTGTTCAAATTGCCTTCCCAGGTGACATGATAAACCTAACCTACCCTGTGCATTTTTGACAATATTTCTTTTAAACAACACTATAATTTGCTAGGCATAGTGGTACATTCTGTAATTCCAGCTACTTGGGAGGCTGAGGCAGAAAGATCATGAATTTAAGTTTAACTAGGGCAACTAGGATGGATTCCAGCTTTAAAAAAATGTACCATAGATATGTAAACATAAGATATGTAAACAATTCCTTAGTTTCAATCTTGGTGGTATCATTTTAGTTCAGACTGAACAAATCTTTTTTTTGGTGCTGGGGATCGAACTCAGGACCCTGCGCTTGCAAGGCAGGCGACAGAAACACTGAGCCAAACCTCCGGCCCCAGATTGAACAAATCTTGTTAGAGAAGATGTATCATGTTCCATTAAAGTCACATTTCATTTTAATATTAGCTGAATTTTGCCTAAATACAAGAGCAGATGATTTAGATGCAGTTAGAAGCTTCTACACCTTGGAGCAGAGATGCTGCACCAGGCAGGAGATATTCTACTCCAACAGGGAGATGGCACTTCCCATGTTTTTCTTGATTATTTTCTTTGCAAGATTAACATAAGCAATTGAAAAGGAAAATGGAATTAGCATATTGAGGGAGTGTGCATTATTTATGAGATGGAAATCAAACTTCTATATAATCAAACTCATTCAGGCTCACATAAAGCCTTTCCCATCTTGAACAGATACAATTTCTATAATAGGTAATTTATACATTCCCAAAGCACATTAAACTCTCTGAAATCCAAGTTTACCAGCCAGAAGTATAGAGCATCATCCCAACTTAAGGCTTCCCTCCATCACAGCAGCACTGTCTCAAAATGTACCTTCAGAAGTGATGTGTGGGCAACAGCATCTGCAACCTGAATTGTAGCTGGGCCCACCATGCTGGAAGCTGGCTGTCCCTGGGAGATCCTGTCTATAATCAGCCTTCCACTCATGCTTGGCTCTGGCCTGGCCCACTTTGTACCCTGCTTGGCAACTCTGGCAGCTTTCTTAGGTGTCCTGGTTTTACCATCCTCTCTGT
Organism: Heterocephalus glaber; assembly: GCF_053883595.1. Lineage (NCBI taxonomy): Eukaryota > Metazoa > Chordata > Mammalia > Rodentia > Bathyergidae > Heterocephalus > Heterocephalus glaber. The sequence continues at coordinate 28,141,672 of NW_028258315.1, forward strand.
CACCCTGGCCCAAGTGCTTGTGAATTGCTCCTCTGCAGCCTTGCACTCATCAACCTGCCTTCTGCCCCCTTCTCAAAATTGTCCACCTTCCTCATCAAAAGGTATTGTGAGGCTGAGTCAAGGAGCATCCTACTGTGCACAGGTGATGGTGGGCACATAGTAGGCCCACATGAGTGTCGCTGGCCACATAGAGATTCCACACATACAGGGATTTGGGTTAGTTTCTTGGCCATGGTGTTCCCAGTATGTAGATAGGGCCTGATAATTTTAATGCTCAGTAAACATGTATTGAATGATCAGTGAATGATTTTGTGTATTAAGTTCTTAAGAAAAAAAAACCCTTTACATTTCACAGCATTTAATTTATTCATCTTCTCTCAAGTGATGCCTGTTTTGGTGTCAGGATTGGAAGACTATTAACATCTTCAAAATTATGACACTATTTTCATAAATGCAAATATTCATTTACAAATGTTTACATAACATAAATATATATGTCGGTTAATGATACATACATATGTATATATGCAGAACAGAGAGAGTGAGAAAGATTACTAAATGTTACCAAGTATTATCTGTATGTCAAATATTGTTAAATACTTTGTATTTTGTCACTTAATCTTCATGACAAGGCCTTGTGGTAGATTTCAATTTTCCCCTGCCAATTAAAAAATCAAGGCTGAGGATTTAAAGAACTAGATAACCTTCACACAAATGTTATTTTTTTAATGTTTAATTTTTAGATTTAAAGTCTTAATCCATCTGAAATTGATATGGGTATTGAGAAGGGCTCAAGTTCATGATTTTATGTCATGCACATATCTATATAGAAAATCAATATTTCTCATCAAGTGGCTCATTGCCCTTAAAGTGAGCAAATTTCCTTTTGTTACTGTGGCAAGGTGAGGAAGGCAACTGCCACGACATTGCAAAACTCAAGGAATAAGTTTATGGAGAAACGATATGAACCAAGCATCAGAGGGAGGAGACACATGGTGCTGTCCTCTCGTCATCCCCCAGACAAGTGTCCTGGCCTGAGGCACCACAGGACACACAATGAGTGGAGTTTCAATATTCTATCTTTTCATAGTGCTAGTGTCAGATCTGCTCTATATGTGGCTGTGCCCTGCAGATTCACTTTCTTCCCTACGCCATCCACTCTTACATCAATAGGAAAGTCCTATAATATATGAAAATGGGATCAAAACTACAGGGAGTGATTAAATTTTAAAAAATTATTATAGTAAAAGAGACATTGACATTAATCCCCCTCAAAACACTTCCCCTCTCTTTGAATAGTGAATGTTTTTGGTTTCTCTGTTGTATCTGCCTTCATGACCTGAATTGATTCCAAATGTTTACCTTTTATTGTCATTTTGACTTCAGAGAACAACCAGAAGTTGCATGGTGTCAGATCTGGTAAATAAAGTGGGTGAGAACACATTGTAATGTTTTTACAAGCCCGCCTTTCCACTGGATGGCACTTGGCAGCCCCATTCATTACATTTATGATCACATCTCATAAAGACACTCACAAAAGAGGACTTCCATAACTGCTTCAGAAAGTGGTGAAAATGACAGGTTATGTGTGTTTGAAGTGAGAGGGATTGCACTGAGGATAATTGATGGCAACTTGTCTTTTATTGTAATAAATTCTTTCAAATTTAAACATTTAATGTATATTTTGATCATACCTCAAAAACTCAAAATATCTTATAAAAACCCAATCAAAAAATTTTAAACTTTTCTTTAAAGAAAATTCTGTAAGAAGCTAAGAAATATTTCCTGGATATGAAGAATATATTAAAACAACTGCCAGGTTCACAGTTGACTGCTATAAAGCAAAATAAATAAAAGCCTAGTGTTCTAGTTTATTGGGAACAAAAGAAAGAAACTCTTCTTTGCCAGTATTCTTTAATAATATTTTGGAATTTCAAGTCAATGCAATAAAACCTGACATAGACATAAATAAAAAAAATAGTTTTGGAATGGTAATAACAAAAATTAGATCAATATTTTCAGATGATGCTTGGCATTTTTCAGGTATAAAGCTATGTTGTTTACAGTCTGTCTTTGCTTGGGATGCTATAACAAAATATCTTAGACTGAGTGATTGTAGGAAACAGAATTTATTGCTCATAATTCTGGAGGCTGGGAAGTTCCAGGTGCCAGCAGATTCAGTGTCTCAGAGGCAGAGGGAGTGTGAGGCACCTTCTTCTTCATCTTCACATGACAAAAGTTCAAGGCAGCTCTTTGGGGTCTCTTGTAGGAGCATTAATCCCACCCATTAGGTGTCAACACTCATGACTCAATCACCCCTAAGGTCTTCACCTTCTAATACCATCACCTTGGGGAGTAAGTGTCAACATAGGATCCTGGGGGAGAGGGACACACAAACATTCAGAGACCCATTCCTCCAGACAACTGCTTTGCTTGGCTTGGACCTGGAGGTAGAGAAGCCAGCCTGGCTCCAACTCATTTTTTTCTGGTTCCCATTAATGTTGCTCTCCTTCCATTCATGTCCACCTTCCCTTCCCAATGGCCTTGCCTATACTAAGTCTTTTATTTTTCATGTAGCCTATGTTCTCAGTTTTATTTCTTTATTTGAACCTGCAGTGATCTATGGTTTGGGATTGAGAATAGTTCCTAAAGGATTGCTTTTATGAATTAACTTTGGGTTCTGTGGAGTTTTCTGATTTGATTTAAAGGCATTACTGATCCTATTTCCTATGGTCAGAGGACACTGGTAGCCATGGTGTGCAGTGGCAAAACAGTTATACAAATCAGCAGCTGTAGGTAGATTGAGAAATAAGGAGTTTTTTCTCACCATTTAGCTCTTAAAATTCATAGTATTGTCTTCATTTTATCAAACTGTAGCTTTTCTGAGTTGGAAATCCACCCATAAAACGTCTAAACCTGATGATTACAGAAAAACCGAACTGTAGAGAAATATGAAAAGAAAAGGTAAAAACTCCCTATAGCTCCATGCTTGGAGGCAGCTGTTATTAACATTTATTTTGTTGTGTATCTTATGAAAAGTAAGGTGACATAGTATATATTATTTTGAATCAGCTATTTTTCTTACCCCTATTCCCTTCTAAAGAACAGCTCTTGGGAGGTCTTGGAATCAGCTCTTAAAAGGTGTTCAGTTGCTCAGGAGGTGCATATGCACCTTGCCTGTGTTGCAGAAGTGACCAGGGGAACTGGGGACAGAACAGATCAGGTGATAGCTACTAGGGCTGGAGGGGACTGGGGTGAGGCTGAAGGAACAGTTTATTATTTTGCATCTCTCTGTTGGATTTTTAATTTTAATATGTGCACATTTTATTCTTCAAGGATTAAAAATGATAATACATTTTTAAGACATGAAGAAAGGTCTAAATATTAATATAAGAGGTATGAAAGAAATATGGAGAACAGGCTGGGTTTAGAGGTGTTGGACTCCAAGGTTCTACATTGTCACATTGGTATGTGCCACTTTAGAATATATGCCAGGGGCAGCCTATGGACCTAAATGCTTCTTCCATTTTATTTTAGTGATAGTAACACATACAATTATAGTGAATGTGAACTATAGAGAAGTATACATAAAAAGATAAAACTCTATTATAAATCAACACTTAGAGCCAGATCCTATTTTACTGTGTATTTTAGCAACACTAATATTACAGAGTATATATTATTTTGGATAGATTTTTCCCCCATTGTAATGCATCAGGAACATATTTCCAAAGTTCTTGATTACTTCTTGCATTGTCATTGATAAATACTTTCACAGTAGCCCACTGGTGGATACGCTGTAATTTGCTTAGCAAACTCCGGGCTCATGTTGTCATTCTCCCTTTTCTCTTTGCTGTAATAAACATTGTGAGGTGGAAAGCTTGGATTTGCATACCCACTATACGATGTTCATCTAATTCAACTTACACCTAAGCCCACATAGTCACCCTTGCTGGTTATAAAGGGATTGCCTCACAGGGTCATTACAAAGCTGGCATGAGATAATAACATGCATAAAAGCTTTAGCATAGCATGAGTCACATGGCAAGCACTGAAAGAATAGTAGCTAATTTTATTCAAATATTGGCATAACACATTTGTGTGTAGATTTTTGTGCACATTTATGATGTTTTTGTTAGATAAAATCTTAGAGGCAAAGAGCTAAATCAAGTAATTCATAAAATTATTGCTAAGTATTGCTAACCTGCTGCTGGGGGCTATTAGCCATGTAGCAAAGACATTTTGCCTAAGGTATATAAGCTGGTATTCATTCCTTTGGTATACCAGCTATATTAGTCAACTTTCCCATCAGTGGGGCACAATGCCCAAAACTCACAACTTTATGAAGGAGAAATTTAATTTGTCTCATGGTTTCAAAGGATTCAGTCCATAATCAGTTAGCTGCAAGGTAGGAACATCATTGCAGAAGGGTTTGGCAAAACAAAGTTGCTCAGTACATGACAGGTGGAAAACACACCAGGGCAACAGTGTTGGAGAGGAAGGGCCCTGGGACTAAACATAGACTCCAGGGTCATACTTCCATGACCCATCCAGCCACTCCCTGGATGCTTCTTAATCCAATCAAGTTGACAGTCATAATCAATGGTCACACTAGTTTGGGATTTTTTTATGGTTAATTTTAATAGGCCATTTATAGAACAAAGATGGCATCTCATTTTAACTTCTATTTCTCTAATTACTAGTGAGACTGAAGTGGTTTGTATATCATATCATTACCAGTTTTTAGTGGTTTTTTTGAGGATTCTTTTTCTTTTTCTTTTTCTTTTTTTGTACCAGGGATTGAACTTGGAAGCTTGTGCTTGCAAGGCAGGCGGCAGCACCACTGCACTAAATCCCTGGCTCAAGGATTATTTTTCTATATTATCCACTTTGCAACTGGGTTTGTCAGAAAATATTTTAAGAATTTGTGAAATCCTTGCATAGTCAAATACTAATACTTTTATGGCTTCAATGAATTTATTGGGTGTTTTTTTAAGTCAATTTTATTTTGTCTAAGTCCTCCATCATACAAGGCCCTCTCAGCATGGAGAGATATGCCCACAGGGTTCACCATGGCTTTCAATTTAGTGTAGTTTCTCAAGCACAAAAAGTAGTAGAATTAAATCAGTAGCTGGAATTTAATAAAAGCAAAGAAGAATATGTATATTTCCTTAAGCCTAGATTTAGTGAAACCACAGAACAGTAAATTTTGTTATTTGGAAGCTACTTTTTCAAATACTTAAACCTATGAAGGTCAGACATAAGGAAAGAAATACCAAGTTTCAGACTCTCAAGTGAGAAAATGCTAATCAAATGTTATAATGTCCCATTTGTTTTTTATTTCAGTATTGACTGCTTCACCTAAAAGGTATCCAATTTCTAATCTCAATTACCGTTGAGAACTTTACTGGGGGTACCCTCAGTAATGGAGTACATTCTTTTCTTACAATCATGGAAGCCTCAGTGAAGTCAGAAAACTATTTTGCTAAGTAAAGAGGCAAAATGCTAACTTGCTCACAATTGTATGAGATGTAGAACAGGACTAGAATGTTTTCTTCCAACTCCAGGTTGTATTTACAGTGCTAGTACAGTGTCCTCTTCCTACCAACTATATACTCAAATTGGAACTGGACCAAGGTCAGCTAGGTTAATAGTTTCCACTCCTGTAAACGTCACACTTTGAAATGTCTTATAACCAAAAATAGCTGAACTTTAGAATTAAGGCTAACGATAAAGACACCTTTGTGCTAATTTAGAATCCTCCAATTTGATTTTAAGGTTATATCTCAGGAAAGAGTCCAAATTATTAATTTCCTGCCAATCTTCCATAACCTTGGGGTAAACCTGTGGTTTATTCTTAGAAAGCACCCCATCCCTATCAGGCTGTGTGGGATCTTCTTTAAAAATACTAAAATTGTAATGCAAAGACATAACTTTTTCCTCCTGTTGTTGGTATTAAAATTTAAAAAGATGCTGTATCCAAATCCTTTCTTGGTTACAAATAACCTTATAATCCAATAAGCTGAATTGCTAAAAAATATCTAGCTTGACATGACCAAAATTCTCTGTAAGTACTCTAAAGTTGCAGCTTTTATACTTCAGAAAGAGCTGAGGAAAATATAAAAGCCAAGGCATAGTTCATGGAAAATTACTGCCTTTTCATCTGAATGAATCTGAATCAGGGTTCTCGTGAGAACCCCAGACATAGCAAATTTTCTGTCATTTTGCTCAAGGATTTCTCACCAGGCTTGTGTTGATAGTATTAGTGTTTTGAGTTTTTGTTAAGGATTGTATGTACAAGTGTGTACTGATGTACCTATGTAGGTTGCCACCTGAGCTCTTCTGAATTCTGCTTGTGTGATATGCATGCTATGGTTTAGATCAAGAATGTCTCACCAAAGCCTCATGTGTTCACAGGTGGAGCTTGGAGAAGGTGACTGGATCATGAGAGTGCTGTACACATCAGTGGAATCACCAACTAGTGAATTCAACAGCTGCATGTGCTGTTGGTAGGTGGGGCTTGGCTGGAAGAGGTGGGTCACTGAGGGCGACAATGAAGGGTATATCTCCCTCCCTGCCTCCTTTGTTCTCTGTTTCCTGGTCTACATGACATAATCAGCTTTTCCTCCATTATGCCCCTCTGCCATGCTATTTCTGCCTGGGAACCAGCCAATCAGGAACTGTAACATGCTAAAATAAACCTCTCCTCCTTTAGGTTGTAGGTGTCAAATATGTGTTCCAGCAATGAAGAAGGCAGCTAAGACAGCATGTTCTAGCTATCTCCCCAACAGTCTTTACCTCAAGGACTCCCACTCGGTTTTGGTGCTTGTTGCATTTGGGTTTATGATTGGGGTAAGTGTGGCTGCTGTAATTATCATGGGCTGAATCAGTCAGAATTCCATTGCCCATGACAAAACCCAAGTATAAATGAGCTGTCTTACAAAAATAGCCATGGCCAGACTTAATAACCAAATTCAGTAGAGTAGCTGGACACAAGGTCAACACACAAAAATCAATAGCTTTCCTCTACATGAACAACAGACTTACTGAGACAGAAATAGGGCAAACAATTCCTTTCACAATAGCAACCAAAAAACTGAAATACCTAGGAATCAACCTAGCGAAAGAAATCAAAGACCTCTTCTCTGAAAACTATGACACTCTGAAAAGAGAGATTGAAGAGGATATCAGAAAATGGAAAGACATCCTCTGCTCCTGGGTAGGAAGGATCAACATAGTGAAAATGGCCACACTTCCAAAACTGCTATATAGATTCAATGCAATCCCAATTGAAATCCTAGCAGCATATTTCATGGACCTTGAGAAAACAATCCAAAAATTCATTTGGAACACGAAGAGACCCAGAATAGCAAAAGCAATTCTAGGTAACAGAGACATAGCAGGGGTTATCACAATCTCCAACTTGAAACTATACTACAAAGCTACTGTGATAAAAAAAAAAATAACAGCATGATACTGGCAAAGAAACAGACCTGAGGACCAGTAGAACAGATTAGAAGATAAAGAAACAACTCCAGACACACTCAGCCATCTCATCTTTGATAAAGGAGCCAAACACCCTCACTGGAGGAAAGATAGCCTCTTTAATAAATGGTGCTGGAAAAATTGGGTTTCAACTTGCCAAAGATTAAAACTAGACCTATATCTCTCACCATGCACTAAACCAAAATCAAAATGGATTAAAGATCTAAATATTAAAATAGAAATGCTGAGCTGGCTGGAACAGAAGTTAGGTAGAACCCTTGAAGACATTGGTGTAGGAAAAGATTTTATGAGCAAAACCTCAGTCGCCCGTAAACTACCACAATCAACAAGTGGTATCTCTTCTTATTAGAAAGCTTCTGCACAGCAAGAGAAACCACCAGCAGTGTGAAGAGACAACCCACAATGTGGGAAAAAATTTTAACTTGCTATTCCTCAGAGAAAGGTCTACTATCTAGAATATAGAAAGAACTTAAAAAATCAGACCTCCCAAATTAAAGACCCAATCCAAAAATGGCCATCTGAAATGAACAGACATGTCTCAGACAAAGAAATAGAAATAGCAAATAAACATATGAAAAAATGTTCAATATCACTGATCATTCAAGAGATGCAAATGAAAACAACGCTGAGATTCCACCTCACCCCAGAAAGAATGGCTGCTCTCATGGAATCAACCAATACCAAATGCTGGCAGGGGTGTGGTGAAAGAGGAACCCTGCTCCACTGCTGGTGGGAGTGTAGACTGGTGCAACCACTGTGGAAGTCTGTAGGAAGATACATCAAAGAACTAGGACTGGAAGTTCCATTTGACCCAGCTATTCCCCTGCTGGGTATCTTCCCCAAAGAACTGAAAGAATCATACCATAGTGATATATGTGCACCCATGTTCATAGCAGCACAATTTATAATAGCTAAAACTTGGAAGCAGGCCAGTTGCCCATCAAGTGGAGATTGGGTAAAGAAAATGTGTTTTTTTATAAGATGGAGTACTACTCAGCCATAAACAATGAGAAATTAGAGACATTTATAGCTAAATGGATGCACATTGAGGCAATACTTTTTTTTTCTTAAATTCTTTTATTGGTACATTTTAGGTATACAACATATTTACATTTCTCATTGGGAACTTGTACCTTTACATGATGCATCTTGGTTCTTATTTTTTCCGCATTCCTAGCCATGCCTTCACCTCCTCCACCTTTCCTTATTTACAAAGACTTTATTTCCATTTTTTCCATTTCTCGTCATAAGGTGATACTCTTAAGTGAAATAAATAGGACACACGTGTAAATACCAAATAGTTTCTCTAGTGTGAGAAACTGAAAGTGTAAATAAGGACTAAAAGGTATAATGGATAGTGTGACATGGGAAGAAAAGGGGCAAAGGGGAAGGGGAAGTGGGAGGGGTAGGGGAAAGGAAAGAAGGGAATGGAATTAATATGAGAAAATGGAAAAATGTAAACAAAGTCTTTGTAAATAGGGAGGGATGGAGGGCTTGAAGGGAGGGCAAGGGAAGGGGGAAAAATAAGAACCAAGAAAGACTATGTAAAGGTGCAAATTTCCAAGGATGAAGGTCATTACATTGTATACCTAAAATGTACCAATGATTAAAATGAATAATTGATCATGTGAAATAGGAAGAAAAGGTCCAAAGGGGTAGGGGAAGTGGGAGGGGTAGGGGAAGTGGGAGGGGTAGGGGAAAGGAAAGAAGGGAAAGGAAAAATTATGAGAAATGGAAAAAATGGAAACAAAGTCTTTGTAAATAGGGAAGGGGGCAGTGAAGGGAAGGCAGGGAATGGGGGGGGGGAGGAAAAAAAATAGCCATGGCCACCTACACCAGAAGCGCCATGTTTTGAAAAGATCAGATGTGGTTAATTGGGGAAAATTTCCAAAGTAAGAGTCACAAAGCACACACAATCCCCCTAGTTCACATTCCCTCAATTAAATAAAGGAGAGTTTCCCTTAGTAGCTCAGTCAAAAAATGCACACCACAGCCCTTTGCAGTTGTTCATAAATTCTGCTAAGTAGATTTTGTGAAAGCAAGGACATGTGAAAAACAATAATAAAAATGTTTGTGATGCTTTTGAATCTTGAAGACAACATGGTACTTTGTTGGATTTTTTAAAAAAATCATGAATCTTCCATTTACTCATTAATTAATTCAATGAATATTTAGTAAGCACCCACAGGGTTCAAGCATCATGCATACAGAATCACATATCACTGTAACTGCTGTTTCATCAGTCTCAGCTGTTTTTGTAATCCTCACTTTCTCAGGGAATTTAAATCTTTCCTGAGTTTGGGCAGGTGGTTTTCACATCTCTGAGAAGTAAGATGATCTAGCGAGCTGCTGTGTCCAGTGCCAGAACACTAGGACGCAAGGGTCGCAACTGGCCCAGGTAGAACACCCATCCTTGGACTCCTGAGCACTCCTTGCCAAACATTATCTATCTCTGGGGCATTTTCTGTCCCATGTGGAGTTCCTTGTGACACCCAACAGGTCAATGTCTGCTCAGGTGCGTCGGGAGGTGGAAGACTGCTAACTTCGAGGAGTCCAAACATCTTGAAGGCAGGGTGTTTTGCCACCTCAGGCAGAGATGGACCTTACGGGGAAAACAAGGAAGCTTCCGAGGGGACAGTTAGATAAAAGTTAATTATTCAGCCAAACTGTCACTGTGCCTTGCTTGCCAGCCTTGCTACCTATAACAAACATCTGCGCTCAGCAAAACTCTATGCCTTTGTTGTTTCTCAGTTAATCTGGGGGTTTGAGTCAGTTCAGGGCTTCATTCCATTCTGGTGAAGACCTTTGGCCCCTGACAAAGATATTCTCTGTCTCTCCCATCTTCATTCATCTAACGGAGTTTGCTGGCCTGGACTCAGCAGCCCTAGATTGCTATGATAAAATACCTGTAATTTTACTTAACAAAGAAAAAATTATATAAGGAAGTTAAAAATTAATATCTGCTTTAGCTCTCTGGTGATTCCAGACAGGAAATCTGTTGCTTGTACCTGAAGCCTCAAGCAAAGGAACTGGATTTTGCCCTCAAAGGACTCTATAATGTACAGCTTTGCAAAATAATATTCCAAGGTAATGGAAGAGTGAGGGGGTAGGGAGGGGGCTGTGTGCATTTGGGGGACTGTAACATTACGACTCTTTTTCCTTAGTGTGTAGAGAAACTGGATGGAACTCTACTTGGCTTTTTAAAAATCTCCCTAATCTCCTCAGCTGTTGTTAGTAATGCCAGCACTCATGGAAATGAGGGAGCCTGACCTCATTTCAATTAGAATGATGTCAAACTAAATATTTGCACTAAACCATATTGTTGTACAGATCATAAATCCCGTTTCTGATTAACAGAAGATGGTACAAAAGAAACAAGAACTTAAAGAGAAAAATAATTCACTTTAAATTGTGACGTTCCTCGCGGGTGTTTTAAATTTCACAGTGTGCAAAGATTTTCACCTTGTATATTTAATTTTTGTTACGGTGGTTTTCCAGTTTACTTAATGCATTTGTTTTCTTTAAGTTGCACTGAGTGCCAAGTTACATGATTTTTGCATTGATTATCATTTAACTATGAAACCCCAATAGAGCCACTGCTTGGTGGAAAATCTTTGAGACAATTCAGTCCACCAAAATACAGTGAATTTCTGTAAGGTACTTAAGGATTTGAGAAAAGCAACAGTGTAGAATAGACCTGGGCTTTGTGGCTTTTATTCAATTAAGCATCCAGCATTAAATTCATTAGTTTGGTTAATAAAATTAAGGAAGATAAAGATTTCAAATTATTTCTAACTCATCTTGCCTAGTACAATTTCATTACATTAATGATTTGTAGGTAATAAGGTTTTATGAGCCAATCATATATCATCTGACATGAAAAAAATCATGGGAAATCTAAATTACAATTCAATATTAGAAAATGTTTTCTAAGGATACATATACGACTGGAAAGAAAACATCCATAAATAAGGCATTCAGTTTTCTCTAGGAAAAAATCATGAATAAAAAAATCAAAGCCAAAATATCTAGGCAAAAAAGTCCTAAATAATATAATTTCAGGGTAAGGGATGGGAACATTTTTCCTAATAATTCTAGAAAACTAAATACAATATTAGCTTCTCCTTATAGAAGAGTCATTTAAAGAAAACTTTATTAGTATATTTTAATTGTTGTTTGAGAATAATAATAGTCACTCATGAACATAGATATTAGCTAACTAAAATTATCTTAAGTTTAAAAAACAAACAAGCAGGAATGCAATGAAGAGTTATAGAGTGGAGGAGCTTGGTGGGTAAAGGGTGCATACCCTTTCTCCTCTGATTTTGAAACCACTCCTACCAATACAGGGAGAAATGTGTAACTCCCAACCTGCTACACTGAGTTCATGTTCCCTGAAATCGAAGTAAGGAACAATGGAAATGAAGAGTAGGAAAAATTTATTGAGAGCTACAGCTCCTGAGAGACTGGAAGGGACCTGAAAGTGGGTTGCCACTGAGGCCCTTTGTCAGGGATACTTTATACAGCAAAGTCACATTGCAGGTACATCTTTGGGTCAAATTATAATCAACCTATAGGATTACAAGTATGGCTGCTTAGCTAATATTGGTCCAATAGGGAAGTGGGTCACATAGCAAGGGTACATGGAAAGAACAAAGGCATTTTTGGGAAGGGATGGGTCCAGATGCTCTCATCATCCACCTGGGCAACTGATGTCTAGCTAGATATTTACTGGACCAGGTGATATAACTATAGCATAATTCCAAGTTACTGCTTATGTGTTAGGGGAGACATATAGACCTGGTTGTCGTATCTTTATCTTGAGGCCTGGCCTTCTTCAGATGCACCTCCAGCCACAATTCTGATGACTTTATTTTTTTCTGCTAACTTCTTTGAGAACCTAGTCCCTCTCTGACTGTATATTCATTTCTAGCTAACTTAGCTACCTATAATACTACCAGATTAAGGCCACTGTGATCCCATTCATTAATAATCTTCCTAAGGTCCTAAATATAATCACATCAGAGGTTTGTGGTGCAATGTATGAATTTGGGGGAACATGATTCAGTCCATAACAGCCCCGTACTCTCATTCAAAGCAACTGCAACCACTGCACCACTTTACACAGTGCACCAGGGTCCCCCTTTCTTCACATGCTCTCCTTCTGTTGTTCACTTCTGGTGTTTTGATAGCAGCCATCCATCCTCAAGGGTGGGAGGTGTCACCATGCCCCTTCTTGTGAGGCCAGGGAAATGTGGGTTAAGTGGTCCCTATAACATTGGTCCCTTCTATTTATGGCTAGGAGTGCTGTCCCGGGCTGCCAGGCCATGCAGATGTGAGGCAGAGGGAAAAAAAGACTGATGTTTCAGAGAGGGAGGAACCAAACTGAATGATTATGGAGTCTATTTTTAGCTGGGCTGGATTACAGTTTCCTTTAGAGGTGGCATCTACTGAGAATAAGCATTTAAAAGAAGCAGAGGGTGAAGGGCGCACAGATAATGGGGAAAAAAATAAGAACTAAGATATATTATGTACAGGTACCAGCACCCAATGATAAATGTAACGTATTGTATATCTAAAATGTACCAATAAAAGAATAAAAAATAAAAATAAAAAAATAAAAGAAGCAGAGCTTCCAACTGCCTTGTGTCATTTGCAGCCCCTGCAGTGGCTGCCTCAGGGGTCCCTAGCCTCCCATGCCCTTGTGCGGCCTGAGCAGTCTTCAGAGAATGTTCATCTCAGGTACCTGAACAGCAAGCAAACCTGCAGAGAAGGCATACAATTGGCATGGGGAGAAGAAGCCTTAATCCTGTTACTTTAATCTCACTACCTGAGCCTTGAATTCAGCCAACCATAACTGTGCAAATGTAAGGCCAACTGAACTCAGTGGGGCCTCTTTGACAAGGCCCACACATTCTAGGAAGTTCTCTTGGGCTTCCTTGCAACACATTTCCAAACAGGACTGCAAACCGAAAGGCCCCCACAGCTTTCTTTCAAATGTTTATAAGTTTTTAGTTTAGGATGTTTTCCAACCCTTGTGCTTTACACAAGCAGGTCCCAGCAGGGGTTGGTCTCCATTTATTTGTTCATTAAATATATACAAATACCATGTGTAGAAACAAGGCACTGTGTTAATTGCTTTACACAGGCAAAAAATAAAAGAAGTAACATTATCAAGAAGCTTGTAGAGAATGAGGGACAATAATTCATGTGTGTAACAAAAATAGTACAAGACAGAAAAACAGTTCACAAAGGAGATTAAGCACAATGGGAAAGAAAAGATCAGTTTCAGCCAGGACTATCAGTATTAGAGTTAGATCTGTTTGAGATCTGTGGAGAAGAAAGGAAGGTCATACAAGGTTGAGGGATGCAAACATCAATATAGGCATCAATGCTGAGGGAAGGAAAAGACAGTTCTTGGACAAGGAACAACAAATGATAGATATGAAGGTGGGAGAGCTGGCTGGGATCTGGTCTTGGAGATTCCTGGATGCCTAAGGAGTGAATCATTTCATGCTATTGTTGCTTTAAAATTTAGAAACATGTCACTGTGTGCTTACCATTTTTATATATATTTATACAAATACATATATAACCTACTGAGCCAACTTTCCTTTGAAGTTCTAGCTCAAGACATGAAAACACATGTATATTTTAGGGAAAAACAAACCTGTAAATTGTAGCTGTCATCCTAAAATAGTTGTTGGAGAGTTTGGGAAGTAAATAAAAACATAAGATATGCTCTGAAAGGAGAGGTGGAGAGAGAGTTTCTTGTTGCTATATTTATGCAGAACCACCTCTATTCAAGGGGCTGGCATTGAGAAATAAGGCAAGAGCAGAAGGAATTCCAAATATGCTTGGCCTTTACAATCTATAAATAGGATGCATATATATATATATATATATATATATATATATATATATATATATATCCTACTTACAAATACCCTTTATTGTATGTGGCTACCTGGGATAGAACTGAATTCTGGTACTCAGAATCTCACAGCTCCAGCTGGAGAACGTTTTCCCTGGACATGTTATTATAGAGCATGGTTGGTTTTTACAATACTGATACCCAACACTGCCCTCCACTATGCCAGCATACAGTCTTTCATGGCTGATCTGAAACCTGTGAAACAAAACACACTATTACTTTACAACAAAGAACCACACATGTGCGCACGTGCACACATGTATGGAACATAACACCACAAACTCCTAAATCCCTCTTAAAATAGATTCAGTGACTGCCAAGACTTTCCACCTCTGCTTCACTATGTCATTCTTCTTTATCCTGAGACATCATAAAACACATTTTAGGCTTTGTTATTTTCTTCCTACTCGTTTAGTGTGTTTTATGTGAAATAATATTTCTTAAACAACTTTCATGACATGGACACATTAAAAATACCTCTTTTTGGATTGTTTAATACCAGTCTTGAATCAAAGTGCCTCACTGTACTTTTGTTCCAACGGTTTGTTTGGATAAAGCTCAAAAGGAGGTGTACCCATTACATTTAGTGGCTCCATCCCTTATTCAGACTTAATTTGGAGCTGCCTTCCTCTCTGCCTGCCCTTTGCTGTGCCCTTGGTTTGTTGTTTAAATGGTGTCTTAGTCACATTTTTGTTGCTGTGACAAAATACCCAACACTCACAACTTAAAGGAGAAGAGGTTTATTTTGGCTATTTTTAGTCCATTGTCTGCCGGATCCAAGGCAGAAACGGAATAATGGAAGGGTCTGGTAGAGCACAGCTGCTCTGGCAGCAGAATGCTGCTCACTTCATGGTAACCAGGAAGCACAGAGAGAAGGGAGGAGTTGGGGAGGGAGATTTACCCTTCCTTTATGCATCCTGTGACCCATCTCTTCTAAACATACCCTACCTTCTAATGGTACATTCAACTCTGATGAAAATAGCACCTCCATGATCCATTCACATTCCAAAAGCTCCACCTTTGTTGACATGAGGATTTGGGGGGATGTTTCTCCTCTAAACCATAACAAATGGTGCCAGTTTTCTTACAGAACATACCATGTCCTGTGTTTGCCTCTGCTTTCTGGTGGCATTATTTAGTCATCCTTATAATAGACAGCTAAGTTAGACTGAAATTAACAGACAATCAGAGAGAGATTGGGGTCTTGAGGAAGACAGTGCAGAAGACAAGACACACCCAGATTGTGGCTCGAGGCAAATCTGAAGAGAGCTAGGCCTCAAGTTGGAGACATAATCGCCCAGCCTGCAAGCCTCCCTAGAGATAAACAGCAACTTGAGATTATACTGAAATTAGCACCACCTGGTCCAGTGAGATCAGACAGGCATCAGATGCATAGGTGGATGACCAGAACATCTGGACCCATACTTTCATCCCTTTCCAATAATGTTTTTGTTCTTTCTATGATTAAAAGTTATAAAATTAATGATGAATGATGTTTGCCATATACCTTTGCTAAATGCCTCACTTCCCTATTGGATCAATTTTAGCTAAGCAACTATACTTGTGATCCTATAGGTTGATTCCTTTTAACCCACACACTGCAGTTCTTGCTCTGCTCCAGTGAAGACTGAGTATGGGTGCCTTGGCTAGTGTGCCTTCCATCCTTCACTTAAGAGAGTACCCACATTGTGATTTTGCTGTACAAAATACCCCTGACAAAGATCCTTAGCAGCCACCCACTCACCACCTTCCTTGGAAATCCAGGAGCTATTCTTATTATTTCCAATAAAACTCTCCTAACTTCTCCCTTTGGTTCCCAACTTCATTCCTCGATGTTGTGAGACCACAAATTCAGCATATCTGATATTTAACAGTTTGGGAGTTATTTTCCCCATCATAGTCCTCTGTATCCTCCTATATATTCTTGAAATGGATAGTTCAGTGTCCTATATATTAATGTTTTCTTTGAGCATGGACAAATAAACTAAAGGAATCTGGTGGGATGAACACAAGCTATTTTTCTTGAAATAGGCAGAAATGAATTCTGTTGCAATGTTACCATTTACTTGGCATGGAAATTATATATGTTATTTAATCTTTCTAAGTTAGTTCCATTACTTTTATTAAGTACACCAATAACTTTGTGGGCTGTCATGAAGATTAAACAAAGAAAACCTGTAAGGACTTAATTCAATGCCATGCACATACAACAACCTTGACAAGTCTGACAGCTATGTATAAAGTTATTTGAGCTGACTCTCAGCTCCAGTCTGTGGTCTGAGTCTCCTAAAGGACTGGTCTGCTTGATAAAGTTATCAAGACTTTTGGTTTTATTTCCCAGATTTCAAAAGATAGATGTCTTACTAATTATGAAAATAGCAGCTGGCTATCTTTTAGAGGAGTCTAAATTATATCAGTGGTAATTTAAAATAAACACAATTTAAACCTAATTCCATTAAATGGAGGAGCTATGTACATTAGTCTTGACAAGACAGTCTAGGTCAGAATAACTAACAGTGTCTATTTCCATGGGAAGAAAAGGATTTATGAGTTAGGTTATATCCTTCAGCTTACCCCTTCAGTGAAGGCTGGAAGGCACCTATAATCAGTCTTCACTGGAGCAGGACAAGGACTGCAGTATCTTGTACAAAGGCCTCAGTCCATTGAGGGGCAAGAACCTCATAATCCAGCCGCAGAGACTTTCTGCAACCTCTTCAAGTTGTCTCTGCTGCTGCTGCTACACTGGCACCTCCTAGCTTGGGTCATGCTAACATGATACTTCCCAGCTAAAGGCCATCCACTCCATTTCTCCCATTTTACCTTGAAGGAGGCTACATGGATTACATAAATGCATAAATTTTTCTGCTGTTCTATTGGCATGATAATATATTCAGTTTGTTACAAACTTCTCAAATAGTAACATAGTCTTTGGCAATGCATCAGAAACTAGAGTGGTGGTTCTCATAGACTACTAGCACAGGGGCTTTCTGCATCAGAATTACCTGGGACACTAGTATTACAATGTGTACTAGTATTACAATATGGACCTGGCTTAGTTTGAGTAAATGGAAATCTCTGGAATGGGGATCCAAGGATATGCATTTTAACATGTACACTACAGGTTGAGAATGTATGAGATAATCTGAGGGGAAATCTCCAGACTTTGTGAATTTGTGCCAAAGCTACATGGTTATGAAATGAACGTGCTGATATTTTAATCCAGGACTACTTAACTTTAAGCCTGCATTGACTCCACTAGACTACATTTCTAACCACCAATGACAGTCAAATCACTTTCACTTACCACTTCTATCAGCCACACATACTTCATAGTTTATTCATCAACTGACAATTTTCAGTGCCTTAAGGTGCTGTGTGACTTCTCTTTCCCCTTCCTTTCTGGAAGAGAGATTTATCAGAGTGGGGTTTAGGCCACACTTTCCCTGGAATCACCAGTTCTGCCTTAGTTTCTTCTCCAACCACTGCCCCTTCCTTCCTCCCCACACTCCAGACTTCCACTGTCCTTCCTTGGTGAGTGAATTTCCAAAATTAGGCTCTAACGGGTTCAAAACAAAAACTGAAAATGTAACGAAGAACCCTGATACCATTTTACAGAATATTTTAAAAGGTTATTTGTATTTATTTTCAACAGTTATTTCATATCTATATTGAAAGTATTGATCATGACTCTGATCATAACTCTGCCTCTAATTTAAGGACAACATATGGAAAACCTATGACTTCCTCCTCTGCAGAAATTTAGTAAGAGAAAGAGATTAAAAGGCTTGAAATAAATTAGAAGAGATTCACTTTCAAACACTGGACACTCATTCTAAAAATAAAGTTTTGTTATCTTTACCAAAGGCAAAATATGTTATGGTCAATGTTATTAACGGTCTTGTAATCTACATGGTTTAATATATATAAAGTTCATTTGTAACCCAGTTAGGAGAGGGAGGTATTTGGTTTAAGATTCCTGGAGCTTCTAACTGAGTCTTAGGGCAGGATGTCTTTCCATGTAGGATTTTATCTCACATACTAAATGAATGCTCACAAATGTGGCAGACCACCATGACTAAAGTCAGAGCATGCTGCAATATGGAGCAGGCATTTTCTCCTCATAATGGGCTATAATGTATCCGGAGCTGGACCAAAGCCTATGTGACTCACAGGATCATGTCAGAGGGCACCTAGGGCTAGTACAGCTTCTGCGCCAACAGCTGCCATGGAGATCTAAGTCTGGATCTGTGAAGCTGCAGGTCTCCTAGTGAGATAACACTGCAGCTGAGGACAGTGGGGCTCCAATCCACATTCCATTCCCAGAGCTACTCTTCCCTTAACTGTCTCAGTAGCTTCCTAATAAAACTGTGATCAACCTTTGGACCTATTGCCTTGTAACTGGGGCCTGAGGCCAGGGACCTAATACACAGGTGTCTGCTTGTCTTGATCAAAATCTTCTTGCTCCAGAATAGTGGTGGCAGACCTATGGCACATGTGCCCCAGGAGGCTGTTTGTATCATTGAAAGCTCTAAAAGTTTCTAGAACCCTAAGATGCCATGCTTTGGGAGTCTGTGGAGTAGAACAAAGAGACTGCAGCAGGACTCCCTACTTCTTAGAACACCGTCAACCTCCAGGAATTCTGAAGAGCGAGGTTCAAAAACTTACCATAGTGGGTAGGGGAAGTGGGAGGGGTAGGGGAAAGGAAAGAAGGGGAAGGAAAAATTATGAGAAAAGGAAAAAATGGAAACAAAGTCTTTGTAAATAGGCAAGGGTGGAGGGGGTGAAGGGAGGACAGGGAATGGGGAAAAAATAAGAACCAAGATACATCATGTACAGGTACAAGTTCCTAATGATAAAAGTAAATGTATATCTAAAATGTACCAATAAAAGAATTTAAGGAAAGAAAAAAAACTTACCATAGTAAATAAGCATTTGCCACAAGATTTAAACTATGGTCAAGGTGTTTAACTTAGCTTTTTCGTATGTCTATTCTTAAAATTGCAGATTGTATTTCCTTTTTAAAAAATATTCCTTTTGGAATTATGTCTTGTTTTATTTTTACAGATATTCTAGCTTTTTGTTATATTCTTTTAAATGAGGAAATGAAGTAAGGAACGTAAATAATTAGAGATGCTCAACTTATAATGCCCTGATAAGCTCATTGTAAATTAAAAATATCAAAATCTGAAAATGTATTTAATACAATCTACCCAACATCACAGCTTAACCTAGCCTTCCTTAAACACGCTTAGAAGATTTACATTAGCCTACAGTTGGGTAAAATCAACTAACATTAGTCCTATTTTAAACAACACATTGAACATAAAGCCTATTTTATAACAAAGTGTCTTATGTAATTTGACATGTATTTATGTAAATATCTTACATAATTTATTGAATACTGAACTGAAAGTTAAAAACACAATGGTTATATGGGTATGTTTTCACACCATTGTACAGATGAAAAATCTTAACTAGGGGACCATCTGTATTCCCAAATAAAGAAGATGGATTTCCACTTCGTCCTAGTTAGTTTCACACGGACTCTTCTTCCTCAACTGTGGATCCTCCTCCTGGCAGGCAGCATCTCTAGTTCCCTCTGTCCCAGTCAAGTACAGATGATTATACAGCCAGCCTCTTATCAGTGAGTTTGTATCCATGGAGAATGGAGGAGATGCTGGTTAAACAGATTTGATAAGATTCTTGCTGAAGGACGGCCAGATGGTCAGATATCAAGAGTGTGCGTGTGTGTGTGTGTGTGTGTGTGTGTGTGTGTGTGTGTGTGTAGGGGGTTCCATCAGAATGGAAGGGTGACTTGTTCTCTCTAAACTGACTTATCAGGATTTTTGGTACAACTGAGTGATTCTGACCCTCTGGATTGAAGCTGAGGTCAGACACCTTGGGAAGAGGGCTCTGGTGACCTACTTAAATTGTCAGAGAGTCCATCAAGAGGACATACTCTGTGAGTGTGTCTTGGTGCCACACAATGTATGAACAGGGATCCCAGGCAGGAGGCTACCTGCAGGCAATGGCTAGTGGGCTCTGAAGTCTGGGGTGGGGGTGGGGGAATGTTGAGTAATTTTCTGACCTGACTCCCAAATTGCAGGCATCGGTAGTGGTAAACCCCACTCTCTTAAAAGAAAAAAAAAAAAAGGCCCATTCTGCTCCTCATCAAATAGTGCTCACACACGTCAGGAAGCAAAGGAGCTCACCAGCAGTCCTACACACAGGGCCCAGGAGGCGGGGCAAAGGGGCCGCGGGGATGAGGGGTGGGGAGAGCCCTCCAGTCTCGCGAGAGAACCGCCCGCTGCTGTTTTCTCCTCACCTCTCGCGAGTCTAGGACTTCGACTTCCGGACAGTGGCGTCTCGGAGGTAACGGCAATGGCGGCCGTGGAGGCTGAGCGCCTCTTTTCCCTGGAGTTGCTCGTGGACTGGGTGCGCCTGGAGGCCGGACCATCGTCCCCGGGAGCCCCATGCCCCGCCGTGTCCTTCTGCCTGCTGGACTTCCCCCCGCTGCTCGTCCACCCGCCCGCCACTCCGGTCCCGGGCTCCCAGCGCGATGTCATTGGCTTCGGGCGCGGCAAAGCCTGCCTGTTCCGCCTGCACCCCGCCGCCCCACGCTGCCTGCTGTTGCGCGCCGCACTGCTGCAGCTGCCGGCGGGCCGGGCGCCCACCCCGCGATTGCTGGGGGCCTGCGACGTCCAGCTGGCCGACGTCGGGGTCGCTCGTTTGGGCGCCCAGAGCCGGCGAGGCACTTTCGCCCTGCTCAGCCGCACTGGAGAGCGCATCGGGGACTTGGCGCTCTTCTACCGTCTGACTGACCTGGGCAGCTGCCAGCTAGGCTCTCTAGAGCCACTTGTCCCTCTCGCCTCTTCGTCAGGGGCGGAGGGAACAGTAGTGGGCCGAGAACTGCAGCGGGCGCCCTACATCCCACGGGAGAAGAGACGGCCTTCGTCGGCTCCGGAGCTGCGCCCCAGGGATGCAGACC
This sequence comes from Heterocephalus glaber, assembly GCF_053883595.1. Lineage (NCBI taxonomy): Eukaryota > Metazoa > Chordata > Mammalia > Rodentia > Bathyergidae > Heterocephalus > Heterocephalus glaber. The sequence goes on from NW_028258315.1 coordinate 28,163,100, forward strand.
AGACTGTAGGGGCCCTAGCGGGGCGGCAGGATGGTGGAATGGGAGGAGTTTTCTGCTCCAAGAACACCTCTGATACCGCAAGTTTTGTTAAGAGCCTCAGAACCTGCTCTACTGTTGCTCCTGTGGCTGGTAGCAGTGTCAACCCCCTCAATGAGGAAGTCGCAGAGTTGGACTTCGAAACCAACACATTTTGCCCTCCTCCTCTCTGTTATACTCACTTGACCCCAAAAAAGACGCCTCCGGCACGGGTTAAAATCATAACTGAGCCGCAAATGAATGTACCTGTGGAGTTAGATGGTGCTTTTCCGGAAAAAAGCCTTGTAAATTCTCCACTGCATCCAAGTCCTCTAAAACTTACAAATTCGGCAACACAAGAGAGAGCTACAGTGCTTGTAAGTCCTCCACCTAGTCAAGATACAGGAGCAAGTAATCAAACCACATGTCCTCAAATTGACCAAAATACAATTAATACAATAAGGCAGTTACCTTTGTTAAATGCTTTGTTAATTGAGTTGTCATTGTTATACAACCAACCCATGGCAAGTCCTACTGATGTACATCCTCATTTAGCCTGGTTGTATAGAACTCAGGACCAGGTGCCAGAATCTTATGCCAAGTCCACTGAATCTGAATCCAAGAAGCATCAGCTTTCTGTGGGAGAACATAAAAAGTCAGCAAGTTTTCAGTGTAAAAAGAATCAAATTGAAAAGCTTAAGAAAGATAAATATTTTGAAAAGAGCAGTGGAAACTCCCAAATAAGAGTTACAAGGAGGAGGCTACTTTATGGCTTAACAAATACACTAAGACTACGTTTAAAGCAAACAAATCCTGATATGTTGGTAGTACAGGAAAAGAGAGAACACTATAGAAAAATGCAAGCACAAATGTTAGGTACTAAATGTAGAATTACACCATCCAAAGTTAAAAAGCAAAGTTTTGCAGAACAAAGTCACCAGCCACAACTTCCTAAAAATAATTGTTTAGATAGAGATGCATCTCTTGTTGAAAACAGTAATACCTCAAGGCAAATTAGTGGAGGTTTTGATGAGCCAAGCACGACTAAGGAGACTAAACTGAAACAAGCAACTGAAGAAAGGACAGTTGATTGTGGTCAAAATAGAACCAAAAATGGTTTATTGGAGGGAATTGTAAGTCCTGAAAATTCCATTATTCCAGAAAGATTTACTCACACAAATACTTTGGGAGGAAAATTGGAAAAGAGTGTCCAAAATCCATATGTGTTCCAACCGGATGCTGTTGACAGAACTTTAGATAAAGAAATAGATGGTGGGCAGGTCAAATCAACAGACAGTGATATTCTTGGTGCTGATAAGAGTGAAAATAGACCAAGTAAAAATAGTTTCTATGAAAGCATCTCAGAACTAAAGTATTCAGATGACTTCACCAGCCCTTGCTATTCTGAAGATTTCCACACCACTGAGGATACTAGCAGAAGTTTAATAAGTTTACAAGCTCATGATAATAGTTCAAAGGCAAAGAATCCAAAACATGGTTCATATACAAGTAAGTCTAGTGAAGCAAGATTGTCCATAAGGAAAAATAGCAGTGAAAAAAGTTCTATTCTTAGCCCACCTTTTTCTGCTGGATCACCAGTACTTTCAAAAGGAAGATCTTATTTTTCAAAGAATCAGGACAGAAGTTTGGAGGAAACATCTAGTATCTCTACTGGTAATTTATCTTCATCACATTCAATTGAAAAAGAAAACCAGATGGACCAAAATGGTATGCATAATTCTAAGATTATAAAGAACGGTCATGGTGTCGCTATTAAAGCAGGAACTAGTCTCAAGTCTTTAGAGAGAAGCCATTCACCACGGACATCTCAGTTGAGTTCATACTTGCCATCTAATTTGTCAGAACTAGAACTCAAGGTCCTGGATAACAGTACATCAGATCACTTTGGAGAAGATGATGATGACATTGGACCACTAAGTATTTCCAAGCAATGCAAAGATATCTGTGAGTTAGTAATAAACAAACTTCCAGGATATACTGTATGAAAATAGTGCTTTTGAAAACATTTTTGCAACCTATGTATATAATTCTTGAAAAAATTTTAATAACTTTTAGTACATTATGTGAGTAGTTCTAATAACTGTATGTAAGTTTGTTATTCCTTTAATGTTTAGTATTTACCATTAAATCTGATCATATTGATCATGAAATCACCTTATAACTTAGGTTAAGTTTTCAAGTTGTTTAAGAATAAAAGTAAAGTATATCTTTCTAAATTTCTCTTAAAGTATGTTTTAAACTATAAATCATTCTAAAGCTGATTTCATGTGTACCTTTGAAAAAAGGGTAGTTAATAAAGGCTGGCCTTAAATGTTAATGGGAATAAATCATTTAACAAATGTAGAAGTCTTAGGGTGTGAGATTCAGAAAGGTAAACAATAAAAAAATACTCAAGATACAGTCCCGGCTGTTAGAAGAGCTCACAGTTTATATAGACACAGAGTCTTTGACAGGCACACATCCCACATCTCCAACAGGCAGAGACTTCTGTATTCTTTTATATGCTTTGTGTCTTTAATTTTCTTTAACCACAGTTTTTATGAATATTTCATTAATGTTTGTCTTTCACTGGGCTTAAAAGTTTTGTTATGAGAAGACCTTGTGTCTTTTGCACATCCATATTTTCTTAATCTCTGGCACATTTCCTAGCAGGTAGTTGGGGTATAATAAAAACATTTGTTGTACAACATTTAAAATACCTGACAGAAAGATATTGAATGAAGCAGTAAAAACAAGGCGAAATCCTAAAAATAAAACCTGTGAAAATCCTTATTAAACCATGTGTGACTAATATTTTTAGTTTACTGGATGTAAAAAGCCTTTAGGTGTTCTTTGAAACATTTGGAAAGGGGAGCTAAGAAAAGTATCATCCTGTACAGTCATTTCAGGTTTTAATGTGTATAGAACCTAGTAATCATTTACCTATTTCATTGACTTTAGACTATTTTGTGTTCAAATATTTGCATGTATTTTCTTCTAGCTGTGTTATACTTTAATTTTTAGAGCTTTTATTATATCTAATCTTTTTGGGTATGTGAAGCAAGGTCCTAATTTTTCCTTTTTTTAACAAGTAACTAAGTATTATGTTCTAAGTGATCATAATAGTAGATAAAATTTTGATGATAAAGGAACAGTATGTTTTGTTTGAAGGATTGATATAAATAAAAGAATAATGATGGGAATGAGCATGAGATTCATGGAAGATTGAGAGTATTATCTTGATTAGGTTCATGGTACTGAGTGGTAGAAAGGAAATTTGTTGAGTAAGAAAAGTCCCAGGTTATAGAGAGCCATGAATACCAACCATAATAATAAAATCATAATCAATAGGATCAGTAGGTTATAAATGAACACCAGTAAGTTGTCATGATATTTTAATATTTTAATATTGAAAGTAATTATTTGGAGGTATAGAAATTAGGCCATTGGGCTGGGGATTTAGCTCAGTGGCACCAAGCGCAAGGTCCTGAGTTCAATCCCCAGTACCCCAAAAAAAGAAATTAGGCCATTAAAATTTTGGAATAAGAATTTTTATGGCTAAAGATTGATCTTAATTATATAATACAATGTATATACAATATATACAAGGTATATAGTGTAAATAAATACAATGTATATAGTGTGTCATCTTACAATATCAAAATATGCCAAGTACTGTAGCTATTCAAATGATATGTTATGCAAAGTATTTAATAGCCATTTTCAATTACTGTAGAAGAAAAAATAAAAATATAAGCAATATCAGAATCATCAAAGATATAAGTTCTAAAAAAACAAACTTTTATTATTTCTTTAAGAGTAGGTTGGCCAGGAGTGGTGGTGCACACTTGTAACCCCAGTACTCAGGAGGCTGAGGCAGGAGGATTGCCACAAGTTCGAGGCCAGCCTGCTACATAGTGAGTTCAAGGCCAGCCTGAATTACAGAGCAAAACCTTGTTTCAAAAAACTAACTCCCCCTCCCAAAAGAGTCTCTAGGTCATCTTTGATGAGAATATGTGAGGAAGATGATGAATTTAGTGTGACAAAGTTGGAAAGTGAGTAACTGAATAGCTTGTCTTTGTGATATTCCATGACTACTAATTTCTAGAATTGTATTGGTTTTTGTAGATTAATTCCAGTGATGGTACTTATTTTCATGTATTTAGTACTACTTACTTGCATTCTGTCTTCAATTTGTATTTCTAAATTTTATACTGTATAAACTTTTTTTAAAATTTCATAATAGAAACTACTTGTGAAGCCTGATTTGATCTTAGTTGATTCAGATTATTGAAACATAAAAAGGTAGTCCAAGATCACAAATAAGAGAGATCTGTCATTCCATAGTAAACTTAACCTTTGCAATCTAGCTTTTCTGAACAGCCTGGGTATCTAAACTGCTGTGGACAAAAGTGAATGAGACAGGGTCTCAGAAGTAAAATGAGCCACAGAAATGGCATTGGGCCCTCTGTATAGTAAATACTACTTCCACCTTAGGAGACTGCTATCTGTAATGATAAATCCTTTGAAATATTGTTGTAAGCACATTCACAGAGGCCTGTCAGAAGCATAGCTGATGACATCTTTATATATAAAGAGCTATTGCTTCAAACTTCTGTCATGCACTTGTGGCTTTCTGTTGAAGGCTACACTTTACATCTCAACTTACAATTTTCTTCATGAACAAGCAGCAAATTTATTATAGAATTCTGCTTAGGAACCATACAGGTCAACACCTATATGTTAAATAAACTTTCTTTCCAAAAGGTTGAAACAGCTTTCCCCTGGCTAGGCAAGGCACAGAAAAAGCCAGATGCAGCATGAAGACCTCTGGCTGAGGAAGAAGACTGCACAGCTCAGAGAGCAGAGCCTCCAAGGCAAGTGGCAGGAGCCTCCAAAAGTCACTGAAGCACAACATAGAGCTTTTTGTAGCTCAGGGCAGTGGGGATACAAAACTGCCATTTAGTTAGGAAGGGAACTCTGAACCAAGGCAGAAGTAAAGACGGAAATTTCTTAAATAGCAAGAAAGGAGTGCGTCCATGCAGGGGAAGCAAACCTGAGATTCTCCTGCAAACTTCCAATAGGTAAAGGCTTTAAGATCCCCTTAAGTTTTTGTTATCATTTGCCTGGACATTTCCCATCTTTTCATGGTAGGTACACAAAAGTGTTACTTTCCTTTATATTCCTTGAGGGTTGGGGTAGGAGTCAGTGAGCAGGTAGGAGCTGACCTTGTACATCATGACAAAATAGCCAGAAGCTGGTGTGAGAATAAGGTAGGAAGGGATGAAACTTAGCTTTTGAATCAGATAATAGGAGCACACTTGGCAACAGGAGTCCATGGAAAAGTTTGGATTTCAGAAGAGAAAACTGCTTGTTTGAGAGGAGTGCAGGGCAAAGTAGACAAGCTCCTGAGTAATAGTAAAATGAGAATAGTCAAACATTAATGTTGAAATGGAGAGGGTCTGTGAGTGAATTGGTCACTGCAGGATCTGAAACCTGTCTTGTGGCTTCTTGGCTAAAGTATATGTTTCATTGATTTCCTTTTTGTTTTACTCTCAGTTTTTTTTGGTTTTGGTTTTGGTTTTTGTTTTTTTGGAAGCAGACACATTTTATTAACTGACCAAAATATAAAAGCACCATGGTATGTACCTTAGTTCATCCTTCTAACAAGCCTGTTGATCTGGTCTTCCCTGTTGCCAGCATCTCCAGCTTTCACAAAAGGTGATGTTTTTCTTCATTCCAACTCGTGGAGAAGATAATTTGATGAGCCACAGAAAGTTATTTGCCTCTTTGAAGCATTTTCCAACAGTATAGATCTCATGGATCAGATCCTCCATGCAGATGATGCCATATTTACCAAGAGATGGAGCAATCAATGAGTTATCTGTCAAAGTAATTCCCTTCTTAGCAATTTTGCCATAGCCAGGATTGTCTATTAGTTCATTTACTGGCTTCAGGTTTGGGTGCCCCAATGCAATAGTTCCACAACTCTCAGCATGTTAATTGAAGCCTTGTTGAGCTTAACAAAGATACCATTGAAGATTTGGTGAAGACGAAGCTGCAACACCTTGCAGACCTTTGGGCTCACACTATCCATACCCATGATCTGGATGACAAATGCCAATTTGGGTTCTGGAGGTACATAAAAGTTATCAGCTTTTCTTGCCATCCTACCCATTCGAATCTCAGTTCTGTACATCTGTCTCTACTCCTTATGATAGTGTCTAGCTCATTCATAGATGAATTTCCTCCTTGCCTTTCAAAGCATCTTTTGGGTAAACTTCTTTATCGGGTTTTTTACCTTTAGCTCTGCAAAATGTCCGATTTTTCTTAAGAGTTTCTGGCACAGCAGCAACCTTCTTTTTCTTCTCTTTGACACCCTCTGTGGTTCTGGCCAGAAGAGAGTTCCTCTTAGTTTAAATATAGTTTCTTTTGAAAGATCTAGTTGAACTATATTAGCAATGAGAAATGGATTTGGTTGTGGTTCATGGTTGAACTGAAATCCTGAGGGAGGAGCTGCATACCATGGAGCCTACATATAGGAAAAGGAACTGGGGCTCTTTGGTGCCTCTCCTTGCTACCCAGAGAATTCTTCAGCTATTGTCTACAAAAAACCTCAGAGGGCTTCACATTTTGCTTTACTAAGGGAGACTGTTCAGTTACAGAGCCTCACACCCATTAACTGCATCTCATAACTTGAGATTTCTGTGTCAACTCTGGAGTCAATTGGGATTGAGTTCTGGGCTTGGAGTGACAAAAAACATAATGGAGTGTTTTACATACAGAGAAGCCAATTGCCAGAGGAGTTGGCTCTGAAAATGACTGCTTGCATATTTAGAATCTTTAGGAATGTTCCAAGTACTTTAGGGCCGCATTTTATTAGCTTAAGGGAACAAATTTCTAATCTGGGATGGTCCCTAGAATGGAGAGTTGCTGCTTCCTGGCTGGCCCTCCACACAGCCCAGCTCCTGTGGTGGCCAATAGCCAGGCATTTAGCCAGTAGAGCTCATGTCTCCAGATGAAATCACCTTCCATTCTGATTTCTTAGGGCTCCTTTCCTACCTCATGAATCATGATGTGTGTTTGTACCATCCACCCAAGAATCCTCATGAGAGGTAGGATTTTACTAAAATGATGGCCTTGCTTTTCATTGGAAAATAGAGATGCTAACAATGTAGTTTAATGAGATAGCCTTCATTGTCACTAATTTTAACTCTGATGCCTGTTCATGGTCTCATTTCATTCTCACAGGAGCCCTGAGAGCTAAATATCCATGTAGATGAGGAGACTGAGGCTGTTTCTATATTTATATTCCTTCTCACTTTCATAGAGACATTGGAAGGTTCTTGGCATAAGAAGTTAATGTTCCTTCAATACTTATATCATTTCCAGAAATAGGGTTGATAACAGTACCCTATAAGTAGATAAAATTCCAATTTTATTTTTTATGTGGCAAGAATATTTAACACAAGACCTTCCCACTTAGCAAATTTTAAGTATAGTTACATTACTGTTGACTATAGGCACAGTGTTGTACAGTAGATCTCTAGATCATATTCATCTTGTTGAATTGAAATTTTATGCCTGTTAGCATCTTCCCAATTTCCCTTCATCCAAAACTGAGACATCCAACATTTTACTCTTTGATCATATTCAGTTGACAGTTTTAGATATTTTCAAATATTACCTCAAATAATGGAAATTACGCAGTGCCTTTCTCTGACCTTGTGGTTCATCCATATTGTTGCATATTACAGAATTCCTAATTTTTAAAAGGTGAGTAGTATTTCATTGCATTGATGTGCTACATTCCCTTTATCCATTCATCTGTAGGTGAACATTTAGGTTGTTTCCACATCATGGTTATTATGAATAATACTGTTATGGAAGAAGAAATGCTAATACGTCTTCAAGATCTTGATTTCATTTCTTTGATACTCAGCAGTGGGAAACTGGTATTCTAGCCCTCGCTTTTATTTTTGTGTATTTTATCTTTGTTTCCTAACTAAATCAGTTGTTCTTATGAAGCAGATGTATGCTTTTCTGCATCACAAAGAAGTCTATACTGTCATAAATCTAGGTATAGTGGTAAAAATGAGCTTACATTCTTATTGTTGGAAATCAAAGGTTGAGTTTATAGGCATTTGGAGCTAGAAATACAAATTATGTAGTTCAGCTCCTTCGTTTTATAAATCAGGTGCATGGTCCAAAAAAATAAACTTTCCTAGCCTTTTTACCCTTCCTCCGAGATTCTTTCTATTTGAAAATACCACTTTATATCCCAAGTGGGAACATGGAAAACCCCAACAGTGTATCTGGCAGACACTTTGTAATAGTGTTGCAGAAATCTCAGAAAGAAATACACAGAGACACAGAATTTGGATAAAATAATAAAATTTCTTCTCGCGAGCGGGCAGTAAAGCCAGAAACCAGTCTGGTCAGTATCCGTGCCCCCTTTGTTCAGCGTTTCCCTTTTTATATCCTTTTTAGCTATTATCTCATCCCTAGTGGTCTTTGATATTTAAATACAATTCCAGTTCCTATTTACAAGTCACAGACACAAGATAGGCCATATACATTGTAAATTCACCCTGGCATGGTAACTTTGTTAGGTTAATGAAGTTACAGGTTAGTCAGATAATCCTCACCTTAAACGAGGAGTTACTGGAAAAACAAATCTTAAAAGAACACATTACTTATTTTGCTTCTACAACTACCTTAATATTCAATCTATTAAGTTATCTAAAACTTTTTCGTTTCAATAGTTATAATGAAAGTACTAACCAAAAGTAACTGGGAATTCAGCCAGTGTTCCCAGAAAAGGCATTTCTATTTGGGCTGCAGTCACATAGGCCTGTTTGAGTCCTGGTTCCTTCCACTTACCATAGGTCAGTCTCTCTAGCACTCAACTTTTCATCTGTAAAGTGGAGAAACTGATAGTACTTACAGAATTATAAAGATTAAATGAAATATTGTAGGAGGCTCATTAGCATAATCCCTGCTGTCTGTCAAAATATGCTCACTGTTCTTACTTCTCCAAATCTCTGGCTAGCTCACACTGAAGCCTTTGAGACCCTGAACAGAGAAACCAGCTAGGCAGAGTCTGGACACCTGACTGGTGAATACTATGAGAATATTATGAGAACATTTATGAAGTGGTGTTTTAAGCAGGTCATTAGTTATCCAGCAACAAGAAATATAATGGCCACCAAAAGTCACCATGACAAATCAAGAGAGAGAGGGGTGCTGGAAAACAGGGAAAAGCCATGCATTTTATGAACTTTTTGAAAGGAACTAGCTGTGCAAATCGTGGAACTGGCCTGGAGGTTACTCTCAGCTGATAGAGACAAGCGATGCCATCCACAGTTCATTTAATATGTTATTCCAGGGTATGTAGAATTTGGCACCTCCCTTTTGGACTTCTTGGTGCATATCATATTTGAGCATACTGGGTTGGGGGTGATAGTTTCCTCTCTAGAATCTGAACATTATATTTTAAAAATTCTAATTTTGTAGTCTGAACTAAAATGCCTACATTTCATACTTCTTAGGAGTTTGTCTTCTAAAATGTTTATACAGAGTGACTCAGCAACTTGGTTGCTGAGCTAATACAAATCTATAGTTGAGAACATGAAGTCACCAAACAATATAACCATGTATGAACTTCTTTTATTTATTCTATCAGTTAAGGATAATTTTGAAGACTGGCTATTTCCAAAATGTTTCTTTACACTAGTTGCAGACTTCGGTACTCATGCTGTATTCTTAAAATGGTTTATTTTGCACATGTTCTGGGGGTGTGTACGTGAAACCAGTTATGGTTCCCTTTACTACTTGGGGTGAAGATGTTGTGGGACTGTGTGATTCAAAAGTTAATTACTCCCCTAGATTCTGTTGTAAATTTGATGGTTGGAGTGTGTTTGCTTCGGGACAATGGACAATCAGTAATAGGGCGAGGTTACTCAGCCATCTGTTTGCCCTAAATCCAAATGTCCCGGGGCCCAGTATCTATAGGACAATCTGTAAACAGGGTGGTCGTAACTGTCAGTCAGAATGTCTGCTGAACATCAGCATGTGACAATGAGCCACTAACCTTTGTTCTTTTTTTTCTGTGAATCCACATGTTAACCCCCCCCCCCCTTAACCCCCTATAAAACAACCTCGGACTCTGAGCCAGGTGCCTCTCTGAGCTATTTTGCTTCTGCTTCGGGAGTGCCGTCTGGCCAGACTAATAAAGGTCTGTTTTCCAACATGGCCGGTGTGTTCCTTCCCGGGTGGTCCTCGCTGTAGCTAGCTCCTTGGATCGTTTGGTAAGGCCTTGGTCTTACATTCTGAAGGCACCGCTGGGATCCCTGGGTGTGCTTCACTATAGTCAGCTCCTTGGAGCGTTTGGTAAGGCCCTCGGTCTTACAATGTAACAATTCCCCTTTTACTTTCTAGTAGATTGTTCTGGCTCCATATACTCTTCTTAGCACGACATCCATCAACAGAACTTATGATCTGCACCATCCCAAATAGTCCAAGGTCCTAAGAAACTTTTATATAACCTCTCCAACTTATGAATGTCAGGTCATGTGATCTGCCACCATTTGTCTTGGTTTGCAACTGCTGTGGCTTCTGTTGTTGTGACATCATGTTGTCTCCTCTATGGTCATGATTCCCACACAAGTGGTTTTGGTGTTTACTCACGAGTTCACATTCACAGGGTAGCTTCACGTCCTTCTCTGGGATGTACTCTGTGTGAATGAGGATCTATATATATGTTGTTTCTTTCCTTGTTGTGGGGGGGGAGGGGTAATGTCCTTTCCTTCCAGAGAATTGTGACTGAAATTATCCAGAAATATCAGCATTTCTAATAGCTCTGAACATCTTGATGATTTTGTTCCTCCCTAAAGTCTGTTTAACCTCATCCAACTTTTTTCTTCCTCTTTCTCTTTCCATCCAACCACAAATTCTCAGATTCTCAAATTCAGTGGATATTATTCTACTTATATTTATATAACCAAGAATGATCTTTGTCGTATTGTGGAGAGAGCCCAAGAGGTTTTCCTAGACAGTTTTCTGGGCTATCTTATGGAAAACAGTTGGCAGTGCTAAATTAATCAACCCTACTTATCCTAGATGCAGTGGTACTTCAGTTCGTGAACTTAATTCTTTCCAGATTCTGGTTTCAGTGAATTAATTCTTAATTTGTGGAAAAAATTAAGTTCTTCAACCAAGGTACCACTGTACCTCTACAAATATGTGTATTGAGAATGTATTACTTAATTTTTTCTCCCTAATCACCAGCAAAGAGCCTACCAGTGTCTTTCATAAAGTATATTGTCTCAGTCCATTTGTGCTATTATAACAAAGCGTTACTGTTTTAGTTACTTTTCTCATTGCTCAGACAAAATACCCAACCTCCAAAGTTAAAAGAGGAAAGGTTTATTTTGGCTCACAGTTTGTAGAGGTTTCAGTCCCAATCGGCTGTCTCCAAGGTGGGGTGGCATGGCAGAGGGACATCAGAGAGGAAAAACAGTCCATAGCAAGCAGGCAAGTGAGAGCACATTTTCCCTCTTTCTGTCTGTCTCTATTTTATGCAGGCTACCTGCCCTAGGCAGGTGTAGCATTCACCCCTTAATCCTAGCCAGAACTATGCCAAACCAATCAGTGGACTGATTTAGTAATCACACATCCTTGATCACACACTCTGGATCCAGTCACCTCTGAAAAGGCCCCCACCCCTCATGATATCTATTCAAAGTTTATAAATTAGGATGTTCTTAATTTCACCTGTCGTACTGCTTAGCTGAGAGATACTCAGTCATCCAGAGATTTGGAGGCAGAACATTGGAGATGATGATCCAAGAAACTAGTTTATTTTGTCCACTGCTAGGCCAAGACATGAACCCAGACCAGAACCATTCTGATGATTACTCAAACCACTTCTTTTGACCAGAGGCCAGGAAGAGGCCACTGCCTATTCTTGACCCTGACCCATTCTACAAGTTTGCTCTCAGGATGGGTTATGTTAAGCCAACTACCCCAGAAGAGCACACTGTTGTAGTAAATTCGTTCCTATTGGACAACTGTTCCAACATATGGCTTATACTGGGAAGCACCAGAAGACTGAGATACTCTGATCTCCATGCTTCAACTGCATTTCTTCAAATAGCTTTGTCATAAAACCCATAATATGTAAAACTTCCTGTAACACTACTGGAGTGTGAGGAGGAGCTAGACTTGGTGTATTTTTAGAACACTTTGCACCTGGATTTAAATTTTTAACATTTTCTTTATGGGCTACCAGTTTCATCGTGTGCATTATAAAGAACAAAGAGGTAAAGCCAGATGTGGTGGTGCATGCCTGTAATCCCAGCACTTGGGAGGCTGAGGCAGAAGGATTGCTGCAAGTTTTAGGCCAGTCTGGACTATGAAGTGAGTTCAAGGCCAGCCTGAACTACATAGCAAGACCCTGTCTCAAAAAAAAAAACAAAAAAAACACCAAGAATGTAAATGAATGCATTGGATCTCAAGTCTGTGGGCTCATTCCCTTGTTTTTATTTTACTATGTAATGCTTCAAATGTTCAGAAGACTAACAAACTCCTATGTATACATCTCCCACATTTCACCCAGTGTTGGCTCTGTGCCGTTTTTGGTTTCTCTCTTTCACAAAACTCAGACACACCTGGAAGTTTCTTTGTTTCCCTTCCCCATTTCCATTTCTTTGCCCTTCCTTCCAAGGAGCAAGCATTATTCCGGAGTGGTTGTGTTTCTTTCCTTCTTCTGGGGACATGTGAGCTGCTTTCAGATTTCCCTTGTTACAAGCGATGCTGCAGTTCACCTTCTTGTCTCTCTGTGCTCTTGTGCTTGGGTTTTCTTGGGGTTTTATACAAGATTGGGAACTACCAGGTCTTAATGTATGCATGCCTTCAATATTGCCAAATCACTGTGGTAAAGAACCAAGCCACCATATCATCAGCAAGTGTGAGAATTCCTGTTTCTTCACGCCCCAGTCCAAAACTGGCAAATTAAATAGACATTTTACTTTTGCTGTTATATTTAGCTGCTTTAGCTTTATGATACATCTTGGTATCTGGAAAGACAAATCCACTCCCTCTTCTTTTTATACATTGTTTCAACCAGCATTCCTTACATTTTTTGGTCCCAGGACCCTGTACACTCTTAGAAATTATTGAGTATCCCCAAAGAGCTTTTATTTATGTGGGTTCTATCAATATTTACTCTATTAAAAATTAAGAGTGGAAAATTTTTTAAATGTCTATTCACTTAAAAGTAATATTAGTATACCCATTATATGTGAATATAAGTGACTTTAAAATAGAAAATAATCATTTTTCAATATAAAAAATTTAGAAGAATGTCAAATTTTTTGTTTAGCCATTTCTTCAGTGTTTGGCTTCATAGAAGGCAGATTCTCATATATGCTTAATTGAAGACACCTAGATTCTCATATCTGCTTCTGCATTTAACATACTGTGATGTCTCAGGTCATGTGGCCTCCAGAAAACTTGCCAGTTTGGCACTGAGAATTGAAAAGGCCTCGTTGAGGTGTTATTGAAAACATAGTTCTGTTTTTACTGACCCCTTCTTCCCTCAGTTTTTCCTCTTCTCTTGAACCACAGCAATTAACACACAAGATTTCTGTGACTTCAAACAGTGTGAGATTTGCATTGACCCACAAGCAGTTTGTTCTGCAGCAGACTCAGACTGGACATCCTCTGATCAGTTTAGTTCTGACATAATCTACCTGGACACAGCGTCAGATCCCATAGGCTGAGGGTTCCATACCCAAGACCACCCCATCGGACATGGCAGTCTTTAGCCCCGGGTCATTTTCCCTGTGTTTCTGACTGATGGGATACAAACTAGGTTTCCCATAACCCCTGCTGTGGTATAGATTAATTTGCTCAAATGGTTCATAGAATTCATGTGAAAACACCAGTTTAGTAAAAGGATATTAGGAAGGACAATGAGAAGATGCGTAGCATGTGGACAAAGGGGTACAAATCTTCGATGCTGTCTCTGGTCAGGGCACCTGCAGGGACCTCCAGCAGCTCTCTGGACTCAGGTTTCATCATGCAGGCATAACTGGTTAAGCCATGGCCATTGGTGGACTTGTCCTTCATCCAGAATTCTCCCTGAAGTAGGGGTAGAACTGAAAGTCCCAATACTCTAATCATGCTTAGGTCCTTCCAGGGACCCACCCTCATCCTGAAGCTACTTAGGGGCTCCAGTCATGGTCACCTTATTAGCGTGGGAAAAGACATTATCATTTTGGAGGCCCAAAGAATTTTAGGAGTTGTATGATGGGAAACTGGATGAGGACCAAATTGAAATTACACATCATAATATCACTCTCACTCTGCTAAGAAGGGTCTTGGGCACCCCTGAGATCACACTTTGAAAAATGCTTTTCTAGGGTACTTTTTGGCCCTTTTTCTTTTATTTGAATTTTAGGATCCATTTCTGGAGGTAAAAATAGCCATTTATTTGCATTACAGGGTATTTGTAGGTTAATTTACTAATAATTTTTGTGGTATTGTATTACATATATTCATGAACAAAACGCATCATTCTCTAACTTTGAACAAAATATATTATTCTATAACTGTAAGTCTTTTAGTATCTTTCAGTAGTGTTTATTATCATGTTTTTTGTTAGGTTTTTTATCTATCACTTATGTTGTAATTACATAATTTATGGGTTTTGTTATTATTTGAAAAGACCCTTCATATATACACTTTAAAATAAGTTGGTTGCTGTTGCATATTTGGAATCACTTTCACTAATGTTTAAGGCACACTATTCCATGATATCCCTTAAAGGTGGAGAACTCATTTGACCTCAGGACCTTTGCACATGCAGACCCCTTTATGGGGAACTCACTATCCCCTACATAGAGTATTTACTCTGCTGGTCTGCATTCCTTCAGGTTTCCACTTAAATGCCACCTCTTCAGAGAGCCCTTGTGACAATCCTAACAAATTAGATTATCTTGCCCAATCCCATCTTGACAATCCTATCTTGCCCAGACCTTATTATTTTCTATCATTGTCCCTGGTTGATTCTGTCATAGTTTATTAAAACATATAATTATGCATATTGACAGTTTTTTCTACTTGTTTATGTTCTTTGCTTATTTTCTGTCATCCTCACTAGGCTGTGACTCTTTGATGACACAAACTGTCTTGCCCACCACTGTATATCCAGCTTTTAACACAGTTCCTATTTTGCTGGCATATCCTGATGGGGAATTGCATTCAATAAATATTTACTGAATGCACAGCTACTTAAATATTCAAGTGGAAGAGATAAGTATTTCATCCTTAAAAGTTTCACAACAAATAATAATGAAACTGAAAAGATGATTTTGTGTGTATATACACATATATCTATACCCCAGCCCCAGGGGACAATCAATATTCAGATGTTCTTAGCCTGTTGAGAATCCAAGAAAACCACTTAGCTGCAGAGGAAATTTCAATTACACAATGGAGCTTAAAGTTTCAGCACTTGGGAGTAATTACAAAGATGTTTTCCACTACATATGCTCAAGAAAAAAAGAAAGGAAAAAGAAAGGCATGAAAACCCAATAGGACTAGCATTTCAAACACTAACCAAATTGTTACCTTTATTACAATCCCAGGAAAATTATTTCAAGCCCTCAGGTTTTTGGTCTAGGGCCTGCAGACTGATCCCTGATGATGTGGTTAAAATTCAAGAATTCAAAGAAGCTTGGTTTTGCAGGAATATTTTAAGTCATCCTGTTAGTACTAGTGAAGGGATGACCGCCAGCTAGTCAACACACAGGGTGTTTCCCCTCTTCTTGTTATTTATACAACAAACTCACTATAGTACTTAGTATGCTGAGTCTTTTATTGAAATTATTTTTCACATGTAAGCGGTTTACTCTTCACTGCCATGTGATATATTTTGTGGCCACTGATGTGTTTTAAATTTCTTTTCATGGTCTAAATGATCTTCTCAAGGGCCATAGTGAACATCTATGAATCTTGCCACCCAAAATGCATTTACTTGTCTTTGAATAAAATAGCCTGCCATGATTTTCCCTTGAGGAAGCCCTAACTCCCTATACCCTGAGCACTGTGATTTGATTAGTTTAATCCCACTTCCTATTTAAAACAACAAGTATATTTTCTCTCCCAGCAAGTAGTAATTGGATGGGCACATAATTCCACATCAGGAAATGTTTCAAGACTGCTCTGGGGGGACACTCCCTTTTTCCCAGTGTATGTAAGTGTTGAAGCATGTTTGAATCCACTCGGGAAGCAATCATAGGAGAGAATTGGTCTAGGGATGAGGCCAACACTAAGAGAAGGAAGCAAGGAAACTAGGTCCTGGTCCCAGTTGAGTCTGGGTCATACATCTGAAAGGAATTAATTCTTGGACTTGTAAATTACACAAGTGAGAACATCTACTTTTTAAAAATAAAGACCGTTTTGGATTGTTACATCTGTCAGTTGCAACCAAAATAATTTTTGTGCACAGTAGGTACTTGATTAGTGCTTTTGATTAATTTTTACCGTTTCCCTTTTATCTTAAGTTGTTACAAAATCTGAAAGGATTTTTGATTTGAATAAATGGAAAAGCAAATCTTTGCTAAAATCATCATAGTTCTTAAATCTTCTGGGTCCAACAACTCTATTTAACAGACCAAAGTTTACCTATTAATTATTGCTATTTCCAAGTGATTCCTAATAGCTGGAAAACTTGCCTTTCAGTGTTCTAAAAAAAAGCAAATTTCTGAATTTTATGCAAATTTAAGCTTAGAATGTATTCATTTGTTCTGAAGAAAGCATTTTTTTCTGTCAACAACTGGATTTTCAATCAAAAGTGTCGATTTAGTTAATGCTATACCTGATAAAGTAGTTTAAAATTAGAAAGTAAAATACTTTTTTCAGAATTAAATGTGACAAATACTTTTGTTTAAAATTAAATTATTCAGATGTGTAAATGGAAAATGAAAATCATTTGTGATCCTATCCCCAGAGTAGCTGATATTTTGAAGCATAGCTATCTAGATAATCTTTATACATAGCGTTTTTTGTTAAATAGTAAAAATATGGACTCCTATACAACTCTCTCTATATTTTTATTTAATAATAAAAAAGTAAAGTCCTTCCATGTCGAAATATATAAATAACATCATTATTTTGAATTATTAGTATTCCATTATATAGATATACCAAAATAGTTTTTTAAAACATTCTTAGCAGGATGTGGTGGTCCCTACCTCCGATCCCAGGACTCTGGAAGGCTGAGACAGGAGGACTGAAAGTTTGAGGCCAGCCTGGACAATTTAGTGACTTAGACTCTGCCTTAAAATTTTTAAATAAAATTTTTTTTAAATAATTAGGAATGTAGCTCAATAGGAAGGCCATAGGTGCAATCCCTACTACTACAAAAAAAAGAAAAAAGAAAAAAAAAGAAAAAAGAAAAAACAAAGCCTCATCACTTGTTAAAGAACATTCAAATTGATTCCCTAATGTTAGTATTACAAATGAGGCTAATAAGCCATCACATACTTAGATTATATTTTAAGAATGTATTATTATATTTTAAGAATAAAATCCAAGAAAGGTAATAGCTGATACATTAAAAAAAAAAAATACATGTTACCAAATTGCCTTCCAAAACCCGTGCATGTCAGCTTTCTACAAAATGACAAACCTCCAGATGATCATTCCTGTTCATTTTTACCCATCTTATAAATGATAAATATTCTGCTAGCTTTTTTAGTTTGAATTTCTTTGATAACTAATACAGCAGAACTTTTTCATGGCTGACCTATAGATTTGTATTGCTGTACGAAATTTCCCAGAATCTTAGGGGCAATCCTGTTCAGAATTCCTGGCACCAGTGGTGTGGTGCTGCCTCAGTGGTGTTAGGTGGTTCCCGGGCAAGCCTGAAGTCACTGCTGGCAGGCGAGCTGGAGGCCTCTGCTTCCAGGGCTGGCCTAGGTCCTCAGGGGCACCATGGCTCTTTTCACGGGGCTCCCAGCACTCAGCAGGAAACCGAAGCTGGTCCCCAGGAGAGAATGAACACATATGGCCAGCATCTTGACACTAGACTCCAACTGGCCCAGCCTCCCATCTGCCTCATTCTCTGTGCCAAGTGAGACTCAAGGGATGGGAAAGCAATTCCACCGCCATGCAGGGAGCTACGTGCCCACGTTGCAAAGGGATGTGGGCACAGGGGAAGAGGAGCCATAGCTACTTTTTCAAACCCTCTACTACATAGGCATTCTTTAAGTTAATATGTAATAACTAGGCCAAAACTCACCTCAGTCTCTTTTGAAACAAATTTGTATTTTGGAAAGCATTCAGGTTTCAACATGAAGGGTAGACCATGACAGATTTATTTCTCCATCTCTTGGGTCAATAAAAGCATTAATCTAATGTCTTCTATATCAGCTGTATGCATTTTCTGTTAGCCAGCGGTCACCTCAGTTAATCCAAGTGTAGATTTTCCAAGTCAGTCACCACTGAAGTTCACTAGGATCAGTCCATTAGCTCTGTCCATAGAATTTCTGTGCACACTTCAAACTGAATGGAGTGACTTTTTTCCATTTAAATGCACTTATTGAGATGCCTTACTGTTTTCCAGGCTGTGATAACAATATACTGCCTGATGCGAAGAAGTTTCTTCTGTGATTAAATTTTCTTGGCACTGTGTCCAGGAAATTTCCTTTACGTTTTTTCCCTAACACTTTTCTAGTGCTGAGATCCAGGGGTAAGGACCATGTTTATTTTAGAAACATATGCATGTCTTCCTTAATAAAGAGTCATTCAGAATGAAAACAAACTTTTATGCTGATAATCTGAATATTCTTTTTTGAACATGAGATTGTTCTTGCTGAAAAGACAACTAGAGGAGATACAGGCTCAAGTGACCAGGTGAATTTTTTAAAAATCTACAGTCATTTCCTTTACAGCAGCGAGGCAGACCCAGATCCCAAGAAGTTTACAAGCTACTGTGAGGCAGATAATTTAGCCGGTGGTTACAAAAACACATGACAAGCAGTTCTGCCTTTAGATCCAGACAAAAGACTTGAGACTTACAAGGGCCCCACATTTCTCAAAGCCAAAAGAGTAAATTCATCAAAGCACAAAGGGTATTATCCGAAAATACATTAGTCTCAGGTAAGAAGGGGTGATGTTCAAAAAGTTATTTGCAAAGGGGAGGGGTCAGTAGCTATGTGGCAGACACTGACCCCCAAGATCTGTGCACAACTTCGAGGTCTTTTACAAGGAAGAGTAAAGAAGACCATGGACAACTATGGGTGGACAGTGGAGGCAGGGGTGGAGGGATAAGACAGGGAGCAGTCTCTGTTGGTGAACATCCCACCTCAGGAGCAGCCTAGAGAGAGGCTATCATGAATTCTGATGCTTGAGGATGAGCCAAAGTTGAGGGGTCTGGGGGATGGTCTGAGTCAAGTGTGGCCCACCCACACTAGTTCCATTCTTCATGGGACCCTGAATAGGAATTTGGAAACCAGGTGCAGTTTATTTATTTTTGAAAAATCTGTTGTTTTTTAATAAATTTATATTAGTATCTACTTGTGTTAGTTATGTATTTTTGTATTAGTTATGTATTGCTCTGTAGCTACCCCAAAATACAGTGGCTTCAAACAACAACAGACGTTTATTATTTTCACAGTTCGGGGGGAACAGTATCTTAACTGGGCGGGGGGCGGCGGGGGGGGGGGTAGGTGTTAGTATCAAGAGGTCAGCTGGGGATGAAATCATCTGAAGACTTGGCAGGGTAGAGGACTGCCTCTCTCCATCCTGGTCGGGCCCTGGGAAGCTTCTCCACAAGATGGTGGCTGCCTTGCCATAGGAAAAGTGACCCAGTATAGATAGAGGCAGAGAGAGAGAGGGAGCTGTTCTTTCTATGACCTTGCCTTGGAAGTCACGAAAAATCGCCTCTAGCACAGTCTACTCATTAGAAAAAAATGATTAAGTCCAGAGCCCTTCTGGGGGATTGGGAAGAAATAGGTTCCAACTTTTGAAGGAAATCGTATCAGTGAAGATTTGGATGGTATTCAGCAGTATACAGGTGTTCCTTGTAAAAGTCAATGCCATTTATCCATCTAATTCAAACAGAACTAGTTTCTGTTTTTTCATTTCCAACATCTACACAAAAGCCCATTCATGTGAAAAAGACAGGAGTGTGGAATCATCAGGATGCCTTTTGGGAGAAAAGCTATATTTGCTAGTGAAGTTCTTGATTCAAAGGTGAAAAGGCAGAGCTTCTGTGGGATGACTTTACAGTTTGCTTTGGGGCCAAGGGCAGAGATGGGCAGGATGAGAGAGAAAGATACAGAAGGAGTGGAGAGTGCAACCCAGTGGTGGTGGGAGATGGTATGCTCCTTCCCCAGACTCCTCAAGGAAAGATAAGGTCACCCAATGGCCCAGGTGAGGGGTGTTGTTTGCAGGCTGGGGTAGAGCTAGCCCTTCTGTCTTGACTGAGTTGAACTAAACTAAGAAACATATGTGAATGTGGGGGGCAAATGAAGAGAACCAGGAGGAAGGAAGCTCATAGAGTTTGCAGAATGCGGTAGGCATGGGGTGGGCCATGATGGAGCAAGGAGCCTCCCAAGGCCCCAAAACCAAGAACCGAGGTCGAGGTCAGCAGAGTCTCCAAAGGCCAGAGAGGACCAGCTGATATGTAGTCGAACGTGATTTTTACTGTTCTTCTATTTTGCTGAGTCAAAGGCATGATCAGAATATTCTTTAGTGAATTTCTGCTTCTGGTGCTAACTGCAGAAAGTGTTAGAAAGTAGCTATGGGGACTTCTTAAATTGGAAGAAAATATTTATTTAGCTGGGAGTAGGGTAAGGCAGAGCACAAAATATGACTTCACTTACAGCTCACATCTGTCTACACTGCTGTCTCCGTACTCCCTCTGGGATCTAAAAGGTCCCCAGCACTTAGGAAGCTCTTAGTGTACAACTGCTGTGGCTTTTCTTTCTGTTTCAGAAGCATGTTGTTATAATATTATAAAATCCTGGCCAGGACCAAATGAACGATCCAGAACAAGGGGTCAACACGACCTTCTATCTGGCTTAATAGTTTGAAAATCCATTTTGAGAAGCTAAATGCAAAATGACCTTCCTCAAAGAGCCTTTTCTGTATTTAGAGTTTTAAATAATATTTTTTTTTCTGAGAAGACAGTAAATGTCCGGGAATTTCATCCTCTAAAAGCTTAAATAACTTTTCTTTAGTAGTAGAAAATAATTGGCTATGGTCTTGCTGCCCACCTTTCCCAGACACCTACTCATGCGAAGGATGTAATCCACAATGTGCTTGTTCTAGGAACCCTGGGCAGAAGCCAGGTGTAATTTAACATAATGTACAAAACTAGTGACAATGAACACACTATTATTGCTTGGAAGCATTGCAGGAATACTGATCTTTTTCCTTCCTTTGAATCTTAGCTTTTGCAATTGAAGCTTAGATTTTTGCTCAGTCTGTTTGGTTTCCTGGGTGGCAAATGCAGACTTGGAGCAGATTAAGTTAGGCACGCAGAGACTGACTATTCCCTGGGGACATAGCCACTGACTCATGGCTCCCTTGGGAATATGGGGAAGTGGAGCTTCTCTTGGCTTTGGACTTTCGTCTGGAGCATGAGATGATGCAATTCAACCTTCTGTGACCCATTTTGTTGCCATGTCTTATTCTGGGGTTGATAATCTCAAGTGCTGAGTCCCATTAGGAGTGCAGAAATTCAGCTGCAACTCATGGGGACAGTCGCTCATTGACTTTGTCCCCAAACTAATGTCACACTCTTGATGAAACGCAAATACTTTCTTTACATTATAATGTTGCCTAAAATAGTGAATTTTTAAAACAAAACTGGAACTAATATCTTGGCCCAGGAATTTAGCTCAGTGGTTCCACTGCCTGCCTCGCAAGCACAAGGACCGAGTTCGATCCCCAGTGCCAAAAAACAAAAACAAAAACAAAATAAAATAGTGAATTTTTTAAAAGAAAGATGGCTCATATTTATTTCCCCTTACTCAGGTGTAGTGTTTGGGTGTTTTGTTTATTGTTAGTCAACCTCAGCTTTCTACCACATTGGTTCATGTGGTCAATTCTTGGCTTTTCGCGACTCACCGTCCTGTCACCCCAAATAAACTCAGCTCTTCTCTCCTTTAAAACTGTTTCATTTCAAATGAGTTCCTTTGGGGCCTCCGTAAGAGCACCTATGAAACTTACTTTTATGGGTGTGCTTTCTCTAAATGTGTATCTTCGCTTCAGCCTAAGAATAACCATTTTTCAGGATGATTTCTCCTCTCTCCTATCTTGCTTCCCTCTCCTCGCTCTTCCCTATGTATTTGATGGCCTTCCCTGCTGCCCCCAGCAACCCTGCTGTCTTCTACTCAGCAATTTCTCAGTTCCTGCTATGTGCTGTAATGGTCTTCATGCTAGAGATGTGAAGATGAAGAGCACAGAGCTCAAGAGTCCAGAGAAGAAAGAAGACAAAGACAGAAAGCAGCCATCAACAACAGAGGTAGTTTGTTCTCTATTTCATAAACTGCAAACACCAATGTGGATAAAATGGTCATAAGCCAGCTGGATGGGAAGAAGTCGGCTGTGATCCATTACTGTAGTATCTCCAGAAAAGGACCAAAAGGAGGGGCCTTTCATATACTATAGGGGCCCAGCCAAGGCAGTTAACATGTGACTCAAGGCATCATATTCTGGAATGTTCCCACTCTGCCACCTCCAAGAGAGCTGGCAGAGCTCTCTTGCTGAATAAGGGGTCATGCTCTCTCATTGGCCACTGCAGTGGGAAATAGGAGCAGAAAATGACAGAAGTCATGTGACTCACAGGCTGTTCTGATTACTCTCTGTCTGATTTTTGTGGGGGATACAAAGATCCTGCCTCCAAATCCCTTATGCTCTATTCAGTAGGAAGGACTATTAGCAGACACAGAGAAGAAGCAACGAAATAATTTTCGTAGCACAAACTATCAGCCTGCACAAATTGGTCTTTGGGGTGTCCAATTCTATTGGACACGGAAATAGAAGAGCTAATAAGGCTGTTCCTAGCTGCTTCCAAAGGAGGAGAGCTTAAGTGTGGAGGATCTAATTGTTTCCAAACTTTGCTGTTATAGAAGATACATTATGATGACTCTGTCAATGTATAAATGTCTTACTTTCCCAACACAAATGCCTCAATATATAATTACTGTACAGTAAATCAGGAGAATAAACATGACTAAAGATTTTGATAGATTGCTACATAGTTTCCAATTGTTTTTCTTTTTTTATTGGTACATTTTATGTATACAATATAATGACATTCATCATTGGAAATTTGCACCTTTACATAATCTCTCTTGGTTCTTATTTTTTCCCCCTTGCCCTGCCCGCCCTTCAACCCCTCCATACCTCCATATTTGCAAAGACTTTGTTTCCATTTTTTCATTTTCTTATATTAATTCCATTCCCTTCTTTCCTTCCCCCTATACCTCCAACTTCCCTTTCCCCTTTGCCCCTTTTCTTCCTATTTCACATTATCTATTATAACTCTTAGTCTTTATTTACACTTTCAGTTTCTCAAACTAGAGAAACTAATCAGTATTTACACATGTGTGTCATATTTATTTCACTTAAGAATATGACCTCAATGTGCATTCATTTAGCTATAAATGTCTCTAATATCTCATTTTTTATGGCTGAGTAGTACTCCACTTTATTTTTTAAAAACCCAACATTTTCTTTATCCAGTCTCCAGTTGATGGGCATTTGGGCTGTTTCCAAGTTTTAGCTATTACAAACTGTGCTGCTATGAACATGGGTGCACATATATCACTGTGGTATGATTCTTTTAATTCTTTGGGGAAGATACCCAGCAGGGGAATAGCTGGGTCAATTGGGACTTCCAGTCCTAGTTCTTTGAGGTATCTCCATACTGATTTCCACAGTGGTTGCCCGGTTTACACTCCCACTAGCAGTGGAACAGGCTTCCTCTTCCCCCACAGCTCTGTCAGCATTTTTTATTGGTTGATTTCATGATAGCAGCTATTCTTTCCGGGGTAAGGTGGAATCTCAGTGTTATTTGCATCTCTCAAAGGACCAGTGATGTTGAACATTTTTTCAAGTGTTTATTTGCTATTTCTACTTCTTTGTCTGAGAAATGTCTGTTCATTTCAGATGCCTATTTGGATTGGGTCTTTAAATTTGGGAGGTCTAATTTTTTTAAGTTCTTTTTTTTTTTGGTACTGGGGATCGAACTCGGGTCTTTGCATTTGCGCAGCAGGCAGCGAAACCACTGAGCTAAATCCCCGGCCATTAAGTTCTTTATAGATTGTAGAGAATAGACCTTTGTCTGAGGAACAGCAGGTGAAAACTTTTTCCCACATTGTGGGTTGTCTCTTCACACTGTTCTTGTTTTCTCTTGCTGGTCAGGAGCTTTTTAGTAAGAAGATATCCCACTTGTTGATTGTTTGTGCTAGTTCATGAGCAACTGAGGTTTGGTTCATAAAATCTTTTCCTAAACCAATGTCTTCAAGAGTTCTACCCAACTGCTGTACCAGCTGGTACAGTGTTTCTGTTTTAATATTTAGATCTTTAAACCATTTTGATTTTAGTTTAGTGCATGGTGAGAGATATAGGTCTAGTTTTAGTCTTTGGCAAGTTGAAACCCAATTTTTCCAGCACCATTTATTAAAGAGCCTATCTTTCCTTCCGTGATGGTGTTTGGCTCCTTTGTCAAAGATGAGGTGACTGAGTGTGTCTGGCGTTGTTTCTACATCTTCTAATCTGTTTCACTGCTCCTCAGGTCTGTTTCTTTGGCAGTACCTGCTGTTTTTAATCACAGTAGCTTTGTAGTATAGTTTCAAGTTGGGGGTTGTAATACCCCCTGCTATGTCTCTGTTACCTAGAATTGTTTTTGCTATTCTGGGTCTCTTCTTGTTCCAAATGAATTTTTGGATTGTTTTCTCAAGGTCCATGAAGTATGCTGCTGGGATCTCAATTGGGATTGCATTGAATCTGTATAGCAGTTTGGCAAGTATGGTTATTTTCACTGTTGATCCTTCCTACCCAGGAGCAGGGGATATCTTCCTATTTTCTGATATCATCTTCAACCTCTCTTTTCAGAGTGCTTTAGTTTTCAGAGAAGAGATCTTTGATTTCTTTTGTTAGGTTGATTCCTAGGTATTTCAGTTTCTTGGATGCTATTGTGAAAGGAATTGTTTGCCTATTTCACTCTCAGTGAGTCTGTTGTTTGTGTAGAGGAAAGCTATTGATTTTTGTGTGTTGACCTTATATCCAGCCGCTTTACTGAATTTGGTTATTAAGTCTAGAAGACTTTTGGTGGAATTCTTGGGGTCTTCTATATAGAATATCATCTCATCTGCAAATAATGACAATTTGACTTCTTCATTTCCTATCTTTATTCCTTTTATTTCTTTCTTTTGTCTAATTGCCATGGCTAATGTTTCCAAAACTATGATGAACAGGATTGGTGATAGTGGACATCCTTGTCTTATTCCTGATTTTAGTGTGAAGGATTCACATTTTGACCATTTAGTATGATATTGGCTGTTGGTTATTCATAGATGGCTTTTATCAGATTGAGGTAAAGACTGTCTATTCCAATTTTTTGTAGGATTTTTTCATAAATGCATATTGGATTTTGTAAAATACTTTTTCTGTATCTATTGAGATGATCCTATGGTTTTTGTCCTTGGCTCTATTGATATAGTGTATTACATTGATTTGCATATGTTGAAACACCCCTGCATCCCTGGGATGAATCCCACTTGGTCAGGGTGTATGATCTTCTTGATGATCTTCTGCATTCTATTTGCCAGTATCTTATTAAGGATTTTTGTATCTATGTTCATTAGTGAGATTGGCCTATAGTTCTCTTTTTCTGTTGGGTCTTTCTCTGCTTTGAGGATCAAGGTGATGCTTGCTTCCAGGAATGAATTCGGGAGTATTGCTTCCCTTTCTATTTCATTGAAGAGTTTAAACAATAGTGGCAGTAGTTCCTCTCTAAATGTGTTGTAGAATTCAGCAGGGAAGCCATCAGGACCTGGGCTTTTCTTAGTTGGTAAGTTTTTAATTACATTTTCAGTTTCATTGATTGATATTGGGTTGTTTAGAATTTTTAGGTGTTCTTTGTTCATTCTTCCATTTCTTCTGTGTTTCCCATCTTATTGGCGTACAGGTTCTCGAAGTAGGTACTGATGATCCTCTGCCTTTCTGCTGGGTCCACTGTAATTTCATCCTTTTCATTCCTAACTGCATGGACTTGAGCCATTTCTTTCCTTTTTCTGATAAGTTTGGGTAAGGGTTTGTCAATTTTGTTTATTCTTTTGAAGAACCAACTCTTGGCTTCATTGATTTTTTTGTATTGTTTTCTTAGTCCCATTGCATTGATTTCTGCTCTGATCTTATAATTTTCTCCCTTGTATGAGCTTTGGGTTTGTCCTGCTATTCTTTTTCAAGAAGCTTGAGATTCAGCATCAGGTTGTTTAATTGGGCTCACTCTTTTCCTAATATGTGTATCACTGCTATGAATTTCCCTCATAAGACTGCTTTCATTATGTCCCATAGATTCCAATATGTTGTATTGTCATTGTCATTTAATTGAAGGAACTATTTGATTTCCTCTGTGACCCATTGGTTACTCAAAAGTGTGTTGCTCAATTTCCATGTGTTTATGAAATTGTTGCAGTTTCTTTTGCTATTGATCTCCAATTTCATTGCACTATGGTCTAATAATATACAGGGGA
Source organism: Heterocephalus glaber (assembly GCF_053883595.1). Classification (NCBI taxonomy): domain Eukaryota; kingdom Metazoa; phylum Chordata; class Mammalia; order Rodentia; family Bathyergidae; genus Heterocephalus; species Heterocephalus glaber. The sequence continues at coordinate 28,189,898 of NW_028258315.1, forward strand.
TAACTTCAATTCCTTTGCACTTACCTAAATATGTTCTATGAGTGAGTATGTGGTCTATTTTGGAGAATGACCCATGTGCAGCTGAAATGAATGTGTATTCTGATTTTTAGGGGGTGGAACACTCTGTAAACATCTGTTAAGTTCATTTGTTCAAGAGTTTAATTGAGTTCTAGTATTTTGTTGCTTGTTTTTTGCTAGTTGATCTATCTATTTGTGACAGTGGGGTATTTAGGTCCCCCACTACTATTATATTAGTGCTTATATGATTTTTCATGTCTGCATTTGTTTTATATAGTTGGGCACACTAATGTTTGGTGCATATATATTTATGTTTGCCATCTCTTCCTCTTGGATTGTTCCCTTTAAAAGGATGTAATGTCCTCCTTTGTCTCTCTTAATCAGTGTTGGTTTGAAATCCATTTGATCTGCAAAGCGATAGCGACTCCTACTTTTTTTTGGGTTCCTGTTGCATGAAGTATTGTTTTCCAACGTTTAACTTTCAGTCTATGAGTTTGTTTGTTTTTTTTTAATTAAGTGCGTTTCTTGTGTGCAGCATATTGTTGGATCTTGCTTCTTGACCCATTCTGCCAGTCTATTTCTTTGATTGGTGAATTGAGACTGTTAACTTTGATGGTTACACCTGATACATATTGACTTATCATTGTGATGACTTTTTCTTTTTATTGGATTCTCCCCCTTTGCATTTAATTTCTTGTTGTGCCTAATGGATTCATTCTGCAGGGCTTCCTGGGATTGTGATCCTCATTGTCTTTTCCTAGGATATTGTCTAAAATCTTTTGGAGCACTGGTTTGGTATTCATGAAGTTCCTAAGGTGCTCTTTGTCATGAAAGTATCTTATTTCTCCATCAATTTTGAAAGATAGTTTTGCAGGATACATCAATCTGGGTTGGAGGCTGTTTTCCTTTAGGGCTTGGAATACATCACTCCAAGCTCTTCTTGCCTTGAAGGTTTGCATTGAGAAGTCTGCTGTCGTTCTGATGGGTTTTCCTTTGTATGTGATTTGTTTCTTTTCTCTCACTGCTTGTAGAATTTTGTTCTTTTGTTGGGTTTCTGGAATCTTAACAATTACATGTCAATGTGTAGATTTTTTTTTTATCAAGCCTAGTTGGAGTCCTATATGCCTCACTTATCTGTATGTCAAATTCTTTTCCCCTCCTTGGGAAATTTTCTGCCATTAGTTCTGTGAACAGTTTTTTTATGACACCTGAACTCTCTCCTGTTTCTTCATTGGCTCCAATCAGTCTTATGTTATTCTTCTTTGCTTTGTCCAGCAGGTGCTGGATTGATTTCTCATGCTCCCCTACAATTTTAAAGCAATTTCTCTTTTCCTGGTCACTAATTTCAATCTTATCTTCTATATCTGAAATTCTGTCCTCACATTGGCTCATTCTGCTGCATAAGCTTTAAATGGAGTTTTTAGTCTCCTGGAAATCTGTTTGTATCTGTTTTATGGATTCCATTTGTTTCCTATGTTGGGATTCCATCATGTTCCTCAGCTCCTCTATTTTTTTAATCTGTGTCTCTCTAGATTTCTTAATCATGTCTTGCACTATAGGCACAATCTCTGCTGTTATCTGAGAAATTATTTCTGATTTCATTATTTCCAGATCCTCTTTTGTTGCCAGTTCAGGTAGTCCAGGTGGTTGAGTATCAGTGTGTTCCATCTCGTTTCCCTTTGGGGTTGCTGTAGGTGATCTGGAAGTCTGGTTTTGAGGCTTGTTTACACATCTTCTCATTTCAGCTGGTGGGGGGTGCTGCTGCTGGCACCCACATGGCTCACCTCCTCTGCTCTGGGAAAGGTGCTATGGCAGCCTGCAACCTCCAATTGTTTTTTGAAAAGCTTATGTAAATGTATACTCCTCACTCCCAGCAATATATAAACATGGCCACCTCAAAAACTAAGTAGCATCAATAATGGTTTTTTAAAAACACTACCAACTTTGAAAATAATCTCATTTTTTCTTTACATTTTCCTGATTACTAGTGATGCTGAACATGTTATATGTTTATTAGTCATTTTTATATCCTCTTCTACCAACTAGCTGTCTCTCTCTTTTTTTTTTTTTTTTTTTTTTTTTGCTCCACTGACCCTCTATAGATGAGTTATATAACAACAGACAGGTTTGAAATATAATGCTGTGCTATTTTATGATGTTACACTCATAAAGTTCAGAGTTTAAAGTTGTGGTTCTCAAGAGGGATCACAAAGGTCATGTCTGGATGAACTGTGTCAGGAGACAATTCTGAAACTGGAGTGTGCTAGCATTCTTTCAGAAACACTATGCTAGGTACCAGCATCAGATGCTGCCTAATGTCAGTCTGCATTTCACCCCAAAGCAATGGATGCCTTTGATGCGCAAAGGGTATTTTTACTCTTAAGTTTAATTTTAAAGACTAGCAGGATTGCAAATTTTATTCTACTATGGAGCAACAGATATATATATATATATCTTTATGTAAATTTGGTAAATTTTGAGATCTCAGTTTGTGGTGAAAAATTTAGAATTATTTTTCTAGCTTCATATCTATTAAAACTGGGCATATATTTATAAACCTGGCTTTATGCTCAATCCTGAAATAAGCCTAGGTAATAACAGAAGTTAGTTTTCTAGATTGTTAGTTTTTCATATTTAAGACTTACAGATATGACAATTTTTCTTTACTTTTATACAACCAATTGAGAAAAATTGATTGGTGATATGATACCTGATCCTTTTGTTTGCTTCTGTTGATTATTAAACTATTTTTTGTATGTTTTGATTCTTTAAATTAGCTCTACAGATGTACCAGTCACAGTTTTGTTCCTTTCTTAATAATTTTTAATGGAAAGAAATATAGGAAAAAGATGTAAAAGTGAGGCAAAAATTGTTACTGAGGGCCATGATATGAGACACTGTCAGAGTGAATCTCATAAAAAGCACACTAGTGTATGGAGATGAGTTTTAGGATGTGGTATAAGATCCAGTTTCTTCATCAGATTTTGTTTGATGGGGTGACACCAAAAGGTGATAGTTTTAATATTCAGTCATCTCTGCATTCATTGTTATATATATATACTTATCTCCAAAGGATCCTTTATTCACCAGAGCAGGACGGTGGCAAATATATAGGGGATTACTGCCTGCCAGATCTTCAGATTATATAATCTGAAGATCTGGCAGGATATATATAGTCTGAAGATCTGGCAGGCAGTAATCCCCTTGCCCCCCACCCCTCAAGGATTTCCTGGCCCCTGTGCATGGAAGGGGGTTGACTCCACCACCCAGGCCACAAGGCAGTAGTCCTCTGCAAAGAGAAAGAAAAAAGCTTTTGTGGCCACTCCCTGCCCATCAGAAATCAAGAAGTATTCTCTGAAAGAAAAAAAATATGGAAATCAAAACATTTAAATATGAAAAGAGAGGGGGCTGGGAGGGGAAAGGCAAGAGGAAAGGAGCTGGAGTTTCTTGGGAAGGGTTTCTCATGTCCCCCTGGCCATTAATGGGCCCAGGGCCTGGGGTACGAGGCTCACACAGTGAGTTTGCAGTGACACAGCTCCTTGTAGATCGGCCGGCCGAGGAAGTTTGGGCATGTCCTGCTGAGTGAAGCTGAATGGCTGAGACAAGGCCAGGTGCTTGCAGTGCTGCAACACAGAGGTGCCACAATCACTGTCATTATTCTGCCTGGCCACATTCATTTTGAAGGAACCCTTCCAGCCCTGGGGGAAATCCAGCTGGTCTTTCTTCACTGCCTCTGCCTGTAGATACTTGGCAATATGCTTAGGGCAATGGCGGTTTAGAGTGCGCTGTGAGTCAAAATAGGTGATGGTTCCTTGTCTCACATCAACAAAGATGAGGGACCAATGTACCTCCAGGTGTATGGGGATTAGCAATAGCTCCTTATTGAAGATGTCCACATTTTTGGTCCACCTTTTCACCCCATCGTAACCCTTGGTATGGAGTTTATCATAGAAGAAACTGTTGAAGAAAAGCACCTTTTCAGGGACTGTGTCCATGACCAGGTCTCCATATGTGTTCATCACCTGGTCATTGAGCCAGTTCTGTCCATACAAGGTCCCCAAGTCGTCCATAGTCAGCACATGCCGCTTATAGGACACTCGGAAGCCCCTCACCATAGCATTGCCTGGCATCCGCTAGTATGACTGAACCAGCTGTAGTACCAGGCCCTTCCTAGATGGTGTGGAGAATTCCTGTTGGGAAATGTCCTCCAACTTCTCCACTACCTCATCAGTGCTGAGGGGGATGAGGCTGCCATAAGTCTGAAGGAATTCATCCAAGATGCTCTGCACACAGGTCACATGTTCTTCCTGCAGGGGGCTGTGCTGACCAGCTTTCTCCCCAGGCCGCTCTGCTTCTTCTGCCATGCCCAAATCAGAGCCCTGAAAAAGTTCCTGAGCCACATGGTCCCCAGTGCTGCACACATTGCAGATGAGGATGCTGGCATCAGGGGGTCCCAGGCTGTGCTCCCCTTCTGGCCCAGGTGGTCCCCCAAAGCCGTTGGGCAGAGTACATGAGAGGAGACCCGAGTCAGGGTCCAGACGAGACTTTGGAGTCCACCTCAGTCCATTTTCCTCCACGGGGGGCCCAGAGGGCACTGGTAGAGACACTCTCACCCCATCCTCAGCCGTGAGAGCACCTAGCAAATGCAGTCGGGGTGGGGGTGGCCCCCTGGGGGAGTCAAATGACAGCAGGGGGATGGCACCTGTGGTGTTGCACCCCCTTCCTGGGGTGAGAGATGGTTTTTGGGGTGTGCAAGGCTCCTCTGTCGGCCCCGGTGGTGCCCCCAAAGCTTCCGGTGGAATGGCAGCGAGGTGCTTTCTGAGTAGGGCAGCATCTGGAAGGCTCTCGTGGCTCTGCGGCGGCGCTGTGAACAGGGTTTTCGATGCGTGGGCCGAGGAGGGCGAGGCCTCTGGGAGGCTCTCAGTTGAGCCCATCTGGGGGGCAGCCTCCAAGCTGCCACTTCCTCCTCCTCATCTTCGTCTTCTTCATCCTCCTCCTCTTCCTCCTCTTCATTAGCTGAGGCATCAAAAGAGGGCCGAGGAACAGGGAGACGTCAGGCTGGCACTGTGGTCCCTGACCCAGGATCTGCCCCAAACCCTGCGCCTGACTTGAGCCGAGGTTTAGGAAGTGGAGGCCAACGAAGACGCTCCCGCCTGGGGCTTGAATAAGCGGTGCGGGGTCCGGGAAGCTCAGGCCCTGAAGACCCAGTCCCTTGTATAGTCTCTTTCATCTTCCAGTACCCGGGAACGGGGAAGCCGGGCGGACAGGCTGGAGGGCTGGCGTCTCGGCTCAGGCTTCCCGCCTCAGCTTTTAGGCGCGGCGGCTGCCCCGCCACTCCTGCTGTCTTCAGGCGCCGCAGTCTCAATTCAGGCTTCCAACGCTTCCGGGTGGAGCGCACTCCGCTCCGCCCCACCTCGGCCGCCTCTTGCTCGGCTTCGGCTTTGGCTTCAGCCTCCACCTCCACCACTACCACCTCCCCCACCTCTTCCCCCTCCCGCAATCCCCAGGCCCACCTGTTTTATGTATTTTGATTAGTGCTTTTAGGTGGCATTTACCTCTTGGGAACATTCAGGTTTCTTCCAGCTAAATTAATAAATAGTGATACTCTGCATTTCCATTCAAATGAGATAATGTGAAAGGCTCTCAGTAGGGCCTGCCCTTCCTGAGACTGATTTTAATGTGGAGCACTTCACACTGTGTTTGAAAAAACCCAACTATGTCAAGAAAGTGGCCCTGTCACAGTGAGGGACAGATGCAGGTGGCAGAGGAAAAAAGGAACAATGAGATTTGTCATTTTGCACACTGACCTCAGTTTCTTCACCTATAAAATAAGTATTAATTTTAGTAGAATAAAAGATTGGATGAGGTAATGTATATTAAGTGGTCCTCAAACTTTGATATGTATTATAATCACTAACAAATTAATAATTACTAGAATATAGAGGCCCATATGCATTGAGTAAGATAAGAATTTCTGTTATATGTTTTTGTAGATTTTTTATCCAAAGCGCGCGCGCGCGCGCGCGCGCGCGCGCGCACACACACACACACACACACACACACACACGTGTTAAAAACCCTTGGGAACTCTTCAGAGGATCCTTGAATGTGTTAGGAATGTCTACTTCCAACAAGAGTGGAACACACGTTTTTAGCAATAAAACTACACATCAATTGAAACATTTCAAAACATCCATTTTTAAGATTCTCTTTCATGTAATAAATATGTTTTGAAAAGAAGCAATTACTTTCTCTCTCTCTCTCTTTAAAGTGACTTTTTCTTCTTCTCAAGGGCAGATGAAGTGTGTTCTTTCTTTATAGAGTAGTGTCTGGCCCTCAGTGCTGAGCTGTCTCCAAATGGATCTTGCTCAAATAATGCTCTCTCCAGTTTGCTCTCTATATCGCTTTCACAATAGTCTTACTTAAAATAAACCTAGACCTTGACACTCTCCCCTGCTAAAACCTTCCACTGATACACGATTGGCTGCAGGATGAGTGCTAAACTCTTTAGAATGCACAAAGTCCTTTGCAGATGTTCAGGGTCACTTGCAATCACAGCTGGCTCTGTATTGTAGGTTTCTTCCTTGCTGCTCCCTGGGTGTTGAGCATCCTTCAGGCCTCTGCCCATTGGTACATGTTTTGCTTCTTTGTTTTGAATATTTTTTCTGCTCTGCTAAGAAATTTCTACTCATCTCACCAATACAGAGTATGTGTGTCAGATTTTCCTGAGGGTTTTGCCCTGACTCCCACAACCAGAGATAGTGTTCTCCACTGTAACCACTCAGTCTTTCCCCCACTAGAGCCGTGATTTTGGGTTGACATGATCTGTTTCTCCCATGGACAGGAGCGGCTTGGTTGGTCATGCCCACCTTTCTCAGCCCTAATGCCTCAAACAGGGCCAAGTCAAAGCTCAATACATATTTTCAAATAAAGAAATAAAACAGACAGATGATGGCATACCAAAAAAATATATCATAACTAAAATCTCTTTTTTACCTAAATGTTTTTATTTGCTTTTATAATTGAGTCAGAACTTGAATGGGGCCAGGTCATCACAGAGTATACATTTCCATTCTAGATTTTTCTAACAGGAGAAAGAGCCCAACTCTCATGTTGAATGCAAATCACCCTGTTTTCAGTGATATGTGTGAAGATTAACTGCTAGGACTTAATAATGAGCAATAAGATCAAATGATGATAGAGCATTAATTTGAACATAAACTCGTAAGTGAAGAAAAGATTTTTTTGTCAAAATTTGAAGTATTATTTATGATGATATCAGTGGTATAAATAAAAATAATCGATTAAAATTAAGAAAAGAAAACTTTTAAAGAAAGATGAAAAGTCTCTAGACAGTGATACCTACTAGACTGTGAAACAGACTTTCAAGGAAAGTGATGGAAACCCGATCCCTGGAGATATTCCAAATACAGAGACAGTGGGCTAGAACGCACTTTGCAGAGGGGAATTCTGCATCGGTACAGTGGGCAGGGAAATTCACTGACAACCAGCTGTGGTCCCAGAGAGGCTTTTAACAGAAAAGTAGTAGGAGGATGAGGCCAAGATCCCCGAGCCTTGCAGACAGCATTAGAGTTGGGAGGAAGGACACAGGAGGCAGAGTCATCCCGACACTCACAGGGATGTTTGCAGACTGTTAGACCCAAACCCTGGCCACAGAGGAGAAGCTGGGCAGAGAGCTGATCTCCATGAAGAGCAGCCCTCTGAGGAGAAGGGCTTAGTCTGGATGTCCTAGGTAGGAAGTGAAGGGCCCTTCCAGACCTGCACAATGGGCTGTAATCTCACTGACTGTCTCTCTCCTCATGGACAGAAGGGTGGGCTGGGGTGGGGACCAGTGTAATTAGTTTCTGTAATGCCAGCGTCTAGCACAGAATGCCTATTTGCTGAACACTTGTTGAAACAAGGAAAGAATGACTGGATAAAAGTTACGTAATTAAAGCATAGTTGTAAAGAAGAGTTTCACAATAGGATGCAAGATGTATTAGCAGAGAAGCTACAGTTAGGAAAGTCTCTTGGAACATGACACAGAGTTCTGGCTTCCAAACACTTCCCCAAGTAGGAAACATATGTTACACTGTAGCTCAGAGTAGGTAGCGCACACTCACATGCATGAATGTCTCAAACAATACTTTCATCTTAAATAGGGTATGATTTGAAATTATCTCTTGTGTTTGATTTTTTTTATTTCAATGCTGGCTGAGGTATACCAAATTGATTATACGACCAACTAACGCCACCGAGTCACAACCTGTCATTTGAAAAGCATTGATCTGGAGATCAAAAGCAAAGCACTATATATAATCAAATGAGATACAAAAAGCAGGATACATTTGGCAAGAAATATTGAAGTATAGCTTTTCTTAAAGTGGGAAACTCTCAGCACTAGACCAAATGGTTGGACCCTGGAGACACAGTAGTTGTGGGGAGTAAAGGTGGCGTGACCTCAAACTACAAACTGACCACATGAGCCTGCCAGGGCCTTTGTTTTACACATCTGTCCTTTAACACAGAGAGTGCACAGCATTTTAAGGAAATTTACCAGGGAATCTGGGTGGGGAACTCAACTAAAAACCCCAAGAGTTGTTCTGAAGACTCAGGTTGATGCCAGCATATTGCAGAAAGCCCTAAAGACAGTTGTTATTGTTATCCTTATTTTGGCAGAAAATATGTCATGGGCTTTCTAATCTAGGACAGGGTTGCATTGAATTTCAGGGCTGAATATGAATCCCACCAAGCTTTTCATGTTTCGGATTTTTTTTTCCTCTGTGACACAGACTTTTCTTATTTTCACAATTCCTTCTGGTCCAAGTCTCTTGGATAAAAATGTTTACACACTGTTCTGCTTTCTGTTGCACTTCACACTGGCAGACACAAAAAACAATTTGGATTTTTAGCTTCTCATGGGCTGTTGATCTAATTCTCTCCTCCTTCTTAATAGGTTTAAAATGATCCTCGCTGGAATTCTTTTCTCTCTTGACATGATGGTGAAAGGCCAACTTCTTTCCCTTGATCCCTTGGCTGACAATAATGGATCCTCCTTTTCTCATCCCTAATTGATGGTGTTAATACTCACAGGGATCCTTTATCCCCTTTCCTTCCTGGCAGTTTAAAAACCACCTCTGTTCACACCTCATTTGTCTGGCACCATCCCCTTGGGAAGCCTTGCTGGCAGTGACAGTCTCTTGGAACCTCTTTTCCAATTCTGGCCTCCCCTCTGGGTCTTAATTATGTTTCCTCAAAGTTCACAGGTCTCTTTCAGCCTTGTGGATGGTGATACAGTGGGCTTCAATTAATTGTCCTTTAGGAAAGGGGACCTCTGTAATCCACAGAGTTTGTGTGTTTAAAAGGGAAAAACAAAGTCATTTTTGTAGATCTTGGGAAGCAGTATGGTTTGCTTTCTGGGCTCAGTGAAAAGACAGATGGTCCCTTGCTGCCCTTGTGTTGACCCGTGTGTGATAGAGGAAAGAGAATTCAGAGGCGGATGCATCAGGTCTGACCACTGAGTCTGCCACTCAGTGTTTGTTATATGACTTGATGTGGGCTACATAGTCACTTTGAGCCTCAGATTCCCCACCTGAAAAATAAAGTTTCTACTTTAGTAGCACAGAGGATTAAGTCAGATGATGTACAGTAAGTGTTTAGCACATTGGCTCTCAAATTTTGATGTGTATCACAATCACTTACAAATTAACAAAGAATTCAGAGGCCCACATGCATTGGGTAAATAATGTTCTCTGTATTTCACCAAGATTACTGTGCGAGGCTGATAGACACCCAAGTCTGTGATATACTAGTCCATCATTTTGTAGACATTCAACATGTTAGCCTTTTGCCCTATTTTTGTACTCAAAACATTCAAAATTTTTGAGCAATTTAAAGGGTGTTAGTCTTGACTTAACATTGAGTTTTAAAAGCCAGAAAGCTGGAGAGGAGAAGAGTTATGTGAAGATAAATCTGTTTTAAATTTCCCCATCTGTACCCCTAAAGGCCCCATCTTTCAGCTTAAGGTTGCAATACCTGATTGGTGTCAAGGAAGAAAAGTAATATTCTAGAGAGGTGTAGCTTTTATACATTTTTAAGTTAAAAGGTAAAATTCACCTTAGCTTTTAAAAAGTTTATTTTTATTTGCTTTTTTCATAATTTGTGCTTCTTACTGAATACTTTTTTAAATGGCCTCTATTTTCTGTGTTTGAACATGTCAAATCAACTGATACTATTGTGTTTGACAGCAGTATTATTTTTATTTCCTTAGAGGATTTGAGGCAGCCCTCCTACCTCTACCCCTACCCTTTTTCTTCTCTTCCTCCTCTTTTTCTTGCTCCCCCTCCTCCTCTTCCTCCTTCTCCTTCCTCCTGCACTAGGAATTTATCCCAGGCCTCATATACGCTAGGCAACTGGTGTACCACTGAGATACACTCCCAGCCCATTTTATTTTTTGAGATAAGTTCTCACTAAATTTCCCAGGCTGGCCTTTAACTTTGAATCCTCCTTCCTCAAACTCCTGAGTAGCTGGGATTACAGGCATGAGTCATTGCGCCTGGCTACATTTTTAATAAATTTCTGAAGGTTGCATGCAAAGCAGCATGAGGGTATTGGAGCCCAGAGAATCTTGGACACAAGAGGAGCCTGCCCACCCTCAGCATCTTCACAGACCTCCTGTGTTCACAGGAAAGACCCAGGACATAGCAGGAGCTCACAGAAGGCTCCCTTCTCCCTGCCTGGTGTGCAGACCAGAGAGGGGAGCAGTGACTACTGTAGGGAAGGTAGAAAGTGGCCCTCACCCCAGACCCTGGATCCCTTCCTTCTGTGGAGTAGAAGGCGTGAGCCACTGGAGAAGGACAGCAAAGTTCTTGACTGTAGACAGAGGTGAGGACTCACCTCACTTGAGGCAGAGACAAAAGACAAAAGCCCTCTCTGTTTAAAGGGTGGGGGGGGCTCTAGTAAACTATAGTTGGCTGGTTCCCACTGCTGTCCATTGACTTTACCCTTCATCACACTCAGGACAAGAGGCCAGAGAGAAAACTGGTTATGCAATCATTTATATTGTTGGATTTGTTTTGCTGGTATCTTGTTTTGTTTTGTTTTGTACTGGAGATCAAACTCAGGATCTTGCACTTGCGAGACAGGCGGCAGCACCACTGAGCTAAATCTCTGGCCCTTGCTGGTATCTTGTAGCTAGTTTTTGCATCTATATAAAAGATACTGGCCTGTAGCTTTCATGTGATACCTTTGTTTTGTTGTTGGGCTACTTCTGGCTTGAAAGAATAACTTGGGAAATGTTCCTTGATTTTGTAAATTTTCTGAGTTTGTGCAGGATTGGTGTTACTTTCCTAAGCATTTGTTAGAGTGTACCAGTAAGGCTGCTTGGAATTGGACTCTTCTATTTTAGAATTTTACTTTTTGCTTATAACTCAATTTTTATAATTATAAATTACTACAATTTAATCTTGTTCTAGATCTAGATCACACAATTGCTCCCCCTCTACTGGCTATGAGTTTGCTGGGGATTTTTGTTGTTGTCACTTTTGGGTTATTTTTTCTTTTCTTTTCTTTTTTTCTGGTACTGGGGATTGAACACAGTGCCTTTGCACTGAACTACATCTCTAGCCCTTTTTGTTTTATTTTTAATTTTGAGACAGGGTCTTGGCTAAATCATTAAGTAGTTCGTGCTGGGCTTCAACTTTCGATCCTCCTGCCTCAGCCTCCCAGAGTGCTGGAATTGTTACCCAGTTCCTGGGTATCTTGATGGAGATCTGTAGGTTTTCAAGGGTTCTTAGAGCTGGGGCGAGGTTCTGAGCAAAGCTCAGGTTGCATCCCACAAAGCTCATCTCTTCATAGACTCAGCCATTGTTCTTGAGCAAATACTCCTCAGATTTTTTGTGAGCTTTTGATTAATTTCCAGCATCTGAAAAATTTTATTTGTCATTTTTTTCCCCACCATTCTCATTACTTTGACAGAGGAACAGATTTCCAGATGTTCTCATTTACATTGCTCCCAAAGGTTTACTTTTATGTGTCATAGTTGGAAGTGAGTTAGGGATTCCATCCATTCCTAGACCCTAATTTTATAGGTACACAGCTAAGAACCCCAGAAGATACAGTTGAATTTAGGAGGTTGCACAATGTTCTCCACCTTGAGATCCTTAACAGTAGAGACTTTTTCTCACTCCTATTTGCCATGGAGCTCAGTACTGGGTTTGGCACATGCGAAGTGTAGGGAAAATTCGAACTCATTCTTTGCCTAGTGCCCCATCCCCACTCACTGCCTGTCCTGCAGCTTATATATCCCGTGGAAGAGTGAAGATTCTTGGAGCCAAGGATGGGCTGTCCCCGGGGCCAGATCCCATGTCTCTGTCACATAGAGATGCCAAGCAAACGGTCAATTATATGTGGAAGTTTTACAGGCTCTGTAGTCTGAAAATACCATTTTTTAAAAAAAACAAACTTGTTAACTGTCAGTCTGAGACAGCCAGGGACCACCTGAAAGGGGACAGAACCATCAAATGTAGAGAAGGGGTCCTGCATGGTTGATGCTTTCACAGAAGATCCAAACAAGGACATAGATGGGATGAAGACCCAGGGCTCACATACAGCCGGGGAGTTAAAAACAGCAGCTGCAAACACATCCTACTGACAGGACTCAGACAAGGATCGGCCTCACCTCAGCAGAGCCCACCAGTGAGCTACCTACAACTGAGCTCAGAACCCAGCACTGACAGAGCAGCCAGGACCCAGCACTTCCTGCAAGCTTGAATCCCTATTGCATGCAGGACCAGATGGGAACTTTTGGTGAGAACTTTTTCTCCTTTAACTTCCCCTTTCCTTTTTTGGGGGGAGCCACCTGCCTGACTTACTCTTTGTCAGAATGGTGGCTCCCTTCTAGCTCAAGCGAAAGTCTCCTTAAAATCTTGTCTATGCTCTTATTGCTTCTGGTCCAGTCTCATTTCTACCATTTCTAGATTCATAAACTCAGCCCTCGTACCAAGTCTATACTAACAGGTCTATTGGTATTGATTGAGTTCGTTTCCTCAAATCTCATTTACAATAATAATCATTCTAATAATGAGAGTAAACCCCACTCAAAAGCCTGAATTACATTTTTTAAAATATGAAAACACTAATGAAGCCAGGTGTGGCAGGATGGGTCTATAATTCCAGCATTCTGAGAAGCTGAGGCAGGAAGAGATCACAAGCTCAAGCCCAGCCTAGGTAACTTAAAACTTCTTGCAGCCTAGGTACTGTAAAACTCTGTCCCTTAGTTGGGCATGGTGGTGCCTGCGTATAATCCCAGCACTCAGGAGGCTGAGCCAGGAGGATCACTGGGAGGTCAAGGCCAGCATGGGCTATGCAGTGAGGTCAAGGCCAGCCTGAACCACATAGCTGTCTCAAAAAAAAAAAAAAAAGAAAAGACCCTGTCTCAAAAAAACAAAATAACAATTTTTAAAAGGGCTGAGAATGTAGCTCAGTGTGAAGGCTCTGGGTTCAATCCCCAGCACTACAAAAACAACAGTAAAAATCACTAATGAAGGGAGACTTTCTTTCAAGATGGTTTTATTGCATTATAATTCTTTTTTTTTGGGTATCAGGGATCGAACTCGGGTCCTTGCACTTGGGCAGCAGGTGGCGAAACCACTGAGCTAAATCCCCGGCCCTGCATTATAATTCTTTGGTAACTAATAAAGGATTCACTCATCGATTTACAAGTATTTATTGAGTACATTGAGTATGCTGAGTGCTGGGAGTATAATGGTAACCAGGATAAACATGGCCTCCTTCCTTCCTAGGAAGCAAATAGCAACTCAAAACCAAGCGAACAATAAAAAAGAAATTTCCAGAGAACCTCATGAAAATTCTGGATACATAGACATACACTACCTATTGTAGCAACATCACTAGAACATCTGCTGGGGTGCACATGTTCTTATGGGGGTTGACAGCATTTTCAAATGATTTCCCCTTGTCCTGCTCGTCCTTTGGTCACAGCTGTGGGCCTCTTATGCCTGCTGTGGTCTCCTCACTTGCCCCATCTTTTCCATGTATTTTGTTCTCCCTCACCCTGCCCCCATCCTGAGGGCATGGTTTTTTTCTTTAAGGAGTTTGTTCCCTAAATGTGGTGTGTAAGGTGAGATGCAGTGAGAGTCACAAGGAGACAGGACAATTTCAGCGACTCCAGGACTCCCCTTTCCCCCTGAGTCTTGTTTCAGAAAGCTGAGAACTCTGGGTAGAATGCTGTTACTCCTGGGAGCTTATTTTGAGTCATCCAAGTTGTTTCTGTATGGAAGTGAATGAGTTTATTTAAACCTTTTCTGAGAACAGGTTTTGAGTGGGGGAAAAAAAAATTGCCAGTGGTAGATAACTGAAGCTGTTGGGGGAGGAGGCAAAAATGAAGTGAAGATGCCACTGTCACAAAAAGGTGGGGGACGCCACCATAACAGGGGAGGGATGAGTCAGTGCTTCTGGCTGAACTGATTTTACTATACTGTCAAGCTAGGTTGCTATGCTCCTTCGCCGGGGACTTAGCTCAGTGGTTCCGCTGCCTGCTTGTGCAAGCGCAAGGACCCAAGTTCGATCCCCGGTACCAAAAAAAAAAAATAAAGTGCCGTCTGAACTATGACACTGGCAGGTAAAGTTACTCAAATGCCACTGACATAACCCTTGGGATACAATGACACTTGGGTTATCTGAAACAATCTGGAGTCTCTCCCTGTTCTGTGCCTCTGATGTATTTCTGTCCTACAAACTCCATTCGTTCCCAGTCTCAGGAACAGTTTCAGGGTGGGCACCGTTCTTGAGACTTGAGTGCACAGTACTGAATGCCAAGTCAATGAACTAAAAATTAAGGTTAGAGAAGAACACAAATGGATTTGAGAGTGATCAAAGAAGCACTGAGGTTTAGAGACTGAACAGAAGTTAACCAGTTATGTTACAGATGAGGCTATGGGCTCTGGTTTGGTTAGATCACTGATCAACACAGATGCCCTCGCTGCATTCGTTCCTTGGATATGTCAATTCCTGCCTCTTCTGCAACAAAATGGAGAGTTCTGTGCAAATATTCCCATTCTCCTCAGCAACCTAGTGCAGATTTTAATTACATTAATTACTCTTTTACTTTCTGTAGAACCATTGCAAGCATTTTTTTCAATTTTAACTGATTAATTTTAATGATAGATTTTACAGTCATATTGAACAATAATATAAAAGAAATATCTTAAACTAACCCAGCATTTAAACGAAGAGCAGTTCCATGAAATCACTCATGATACCATCCAACATAATAATGTGGACATAACAATTACAAACCATCAGTTAAACTGGCATTTTGTTGTACAGGAATGAAATTTCAATTAAGTTTTATCATTGGGAAGTGTAAATGACGGATCCCAAATGAAAGTCCGCAGCCAGCGAATTGTCCTAGTAAAGAGCAGCTGTCACACAGTTAATGAGCTGAATCAGGCTCCCTGATTAGATACTTTGTAAATAATGTGCTATTCACCAGCTCTTGGACACTGGTACTGTTTACAAGGGTGGTGGGTGCTTTTTAAGTGATGCCCATATGGAAGGTAAATTGTAACTGTCTTGCCACACAGTCCAGAGTTGTCTGGTTAATGTATGATTCACCAGTTTAGCTAGAGAGGCTGAAATTAAATCATGCATAAGATAAAGAATGTCTTGGAAGTGGAGAAATGAAAATCAGATTTCGGCTGTCTCTGATGAAGTTTGATTTGCTGTAAGCTGTGTATCTATGGCTTGTAGACAGATTGCCAGTTCTGAGGGACTGATGTCATGATACAGTGAGGTTCAGCTGAGGCTCTGAGTCATTCAGAGGGAAACCAACAACGTTGTTAGCAGGTCTCAGGACAAGGGTCTAGACTATTAACGGCAGAACAAACGGGCTTATAGTTTTAGCAGTGAAATGTGTCTAATAACGCACTGGAGAAGGTCCTCATTTTCTGACCTGTAGCTGTCATTTGTGTCTATTATGCCAAGAAAAAAGAAACCATATCCATATTCTTCTAGATGCTCAAGTAGTAACTTGGAGACTTGCCAAAAAGAAGCTTAATTCTCATTCCTGTAAAACAAGCCAAAAATAGTCTAAAGTGGTTTTCCCTTAGTGCAATTCTGAAAAAAAAAACATAATTAAGTAATGCCCTCATGTATCATAAAAGGCAGAGAGTACAGCTGTGGACCCTTGGGAAGTCATCAAACTCTTTTGGACTTTTATTGAATAATGCCTGTGTGATTTAGCAGCGAGGATCCAGGCCTGGGCAGGATTTGCCAGAGGTGTCTGCAGATGGGTGACCTGTCCCCCACTGGGCCCTGACACTTCACACTTCAAGGTTCCTGAATGGAACTGAACCCCTGAAAAGGAATTCTTCCATGAGTCAACTTATTGTTCAGTCATTTGTCTAGTTCTCAATGGAGAGTGGCTTTTTCTTTCTTTTTTATTAACTTTTGAAAAAGAATAAGTAGATTAAAGGACAATGAAAAAGAAAAGAAAGTTTTACTTGATTTGAGGCTAGGTTAGCCCACATGCTTCTTCGGAGGTAGTCTCAAAAACTTCCTATGTAGTACCGGCGTTACTGCTGCCAAACCAGTGTGGTACACCAGAGCAGAGGAGCATCAGACAGCTGAGGAATTTTGACTTAATTATTAATACTGTAGTTTTTAATAGATATGTAATTTACAAACATGAAATGCACAGATCTTAAGTCTGTAGTTCATTTTTGACAAGTCATACACCATGTAATTCCCAACCCTGTCAGTACTTCAAACTGTTCCACCCCACTAGGAAGTGTTCTGTGTCCCTTCCTAACCAGTCCCTCTGTTCCCTCTCCCAGGCAACCACTGATCTGATCTCATCACCACAAGATCATTTTCATGTGGTAGATGTTGTGTTGCTGGAATCATGAACATGTGTGCTGCTGGGTAAAGCTTCATTCACTCAGTAGGGTGTCTTAGAGATTAATCCATGTTGCACTTAACATATACAGTGGTACCTCAGTTCCTGAACTCAATTTGTTCCACGATTCTGGTGACAAACCGAATTGGTTGCAAACCAAATAAAATTTCCCCGTAAGGTTCAATGCAAATAAGGTTAATCTATTGTGAACTGTATGTATTTTTTTAAACCACAAAAATATGAAATAAAGTATATTACAGTACAGTATGAAGAGAGAGACCACTAACCTTGCTTGAGATGACTTCTGACCTAGAGGACAGGAAGGTGGGTGAGAAGAGGTTATTGTTTGGAGGGAGAGTCCCCGTCCATAAGGACATTAGAGAGATCTCCTTTACGGGTTTCCCTTCTTCTTTGTCTCTTAGCTGCAGGGTCAGTTTTGATGAAAAACCTGTCTAATGTCACTTGTTTTCTTCTGTGTTGTGTAACCTTCCAGAAATGAGAGATTACATTATCATTCATCAGATTCAACCCTCTGTTTGTTACAGTTATGTTGGGGTGGGTGGTGCTTCTCAAAGAAATCCTGGCACTCTTTCCATTTTTCCAGAATGGATTTTATCATATTTATCACAACTTCTTCCCTGTCTTCCTCTTCCTCAGTGCAGTGCTCCTCAGCAAGCACCTTCTGCTGCTCACTCTGGAGTTCAGCAAGTTCTTCCCCCATCACCTCCTCCTTGGTCCTCCACAAGCTCCTCTATGTCTGTCCCATTGATGTCCAGACCCATACTTCTGCCTGTGGGTGCAATCTCTTCCCCTACCTGTGCTATGAACCCTTCAAAGTCACATTCAGTGACACATTCTGGCCACAGTTTCTTCCAGGCTGAGTTTAAGGTCTGTTATGTGACATCTTCCGGGGCTTGTCAATGAGGTTCATACAATGGAGGACATCGAAATGTTTCTTCCAGAACTCTTTCAGAGTCAAAGATGTCTCTTCAGTGACATTAAAACACTCAGTGAATGGTGTGAGAAACTAAAAGTGTAAATAAGGATCAAAATGTACAATTGATAATGTGAAATAGGAAGAAAAGTTCTAAATGGGGTAGGGAAAAGGAAAGAAGGGAAAGGAAAAAATATGAGAAAAGGAAAAAATAGAAACAAAGCTTTTATAAATAGGGAGGGGTGGAGGGTTTGAAGGGAGGGCAGGGGAATGGGGAAAAAATAAGAACCAAGATATATCATGTAAAGGTACAAGTTCCCAGTAATAACTAACTGTATACCTAAAATGTACCAATAAACTTAATTTTTTTAAAAAAGAAAGGAAGCAGTGGTTAAAGAGATTGTTGGAGGGAATGCTAGAAAACTGACAGGGGCTTTTGAATTTGGAGATATGAAAATATCAAGGAGTGGGCTTACTCAGGATTTCCCATCTGCATGACTAGCAAAATAAAATACAAAGAGAAGGCATGGCAGACAATCTAAGCCCCTCCTACCTACCACTGGAAGGTTCTGTGATGTGATAGAGAAAATATAAGCAAAACTTGCAATAAAGGATGGACTTATTATGGAAAAGTCATTTTATGAAAAGGCTTTTAGAAAGGCTACCCTTTTACAGAGCTAAAAGTTGTTACTATTTTGATTATACAGGTTTATTTGGATTAAAGTTATCAAATTTGGATTAAAGTTATCAAATACTAAAAAAAAAAAAAACAACAACAAAAAACCAGATCTCTCAGTGAAAAGCACCTTTGTGTACAGCTTTTTGAAGTTACAGATCATTTGCTGGTCCATGGGCTGCAGAAGAGGTGTCATATGGGAAGGGGACTTGACCTTTATGAAGTCACACTCAGCCTCCATATCATCAACCAAGGCTGAAGGGTGTACCAGGGCATTGCCCATCAGAAGATGGCATCTTTCGAGCTGTTGGTTGACAGAAAGATATTTCTTAACAGAGGGTGCAGACACCTTTTGCAACCATCCCATTACCAACTGCCTTGTGACCCAAGCTTTCGCATTGGCCCTGCACATGACAGGCAGTCTGACCTTGTTCACATTCTGTTCCTTGAATGCAGGAGAAGTGCACCAGTAGTGGCTTAATCTCCATATCAGTGCTTGTGTTCACACAGAGCAAAAGGGTCAATCTGTCCATGGGCTTGCGCCCCGGAAGTGCCTTTTTCTCCAATATAATATAGGTTCTATCCAGCATTTTCTTCCCGAAGAGCTCTGTGTCACTGTAGATGAACACTAGTTGAGCAATGTGTTCTTCTGCCTTCATAAATCCTGCAAATTCTTTCTTCTAGGCTTCTGCAGAACTGGAAGACTTACCATGTTTTATCTCATGTGGGTGCAACTTGTCTTGTGGAATTTATCAAACCACCCTCTACTGGCTTTAAACTCAACAGATGGAGCATGTGTAGAGAGGTTTTCTTGCAGAAAATCACTGTGAAATTTCCTGGCTTTTTCACAGATCATAGCTTCACTAATGCTTTCACCTGCAAGCTGTTTCTCATTCAACCACACTAACAAAAGTTTTTCCCCCTCTTCCAGCACTTGTATCCTCCGCTTGGTTAACGCCATTATTCCTTTTCCCATATCAGCTCCTTTGATGGCATCTTTATTCTTCAAAATAATTGAGACTATCAATTTTGCCATCTTGTACTTCGAGGTCATATCAGTCACATGAATACCATGCTTATACTTTTCTACAATTTTCTTCTTCAATTCAGTGTTTATTTTCTTCAAAATCTTCTTCTTACCACTCTTGCTCTGTATTTTCTTCTCACTTTCTGCACATTCTGGTTACCTTCATTACTGCTCTGCTCTTTGTTTGGAGTTATGGTGGACTGAATAACACTATACAGTACAGGATGTGCTAAAAGGCACACAAAACAGCTTCACAGCAAGTGTGCACAGGTCTGTCTGCAACCGCAATCTTGACTAGAGGAAGCCGTGATCACGTGTCAGAGCAGGGAAGATGGCCATGGTCGTGTTCATCATCCGATGGAGACTTCACAAACAGAAGCACAATTCTGCTGAACACTTCTGTTCATAAACTGAGTTGTTCTCAAACAGAAGCAGAACTGAGGTATGGTATTGCTGTATCAGGGGTTCATCTACTTTTATTGATGAGGAGTGCTATAGTTTGGATAGGGTTTCACTGTGGCTCCCCAGAAGTCCATATGTCAAAGACTTGGTCTCCATGTGGTGATAGTGAGGTGACAGAACCTCTAAGAGGCAGGACCTAGAGGCAAGTCCTTAGGATGCGCTCTGGGGAGGTGATTCTCATAGCACCCTGCTGTGAGAAGGGAGAAGGTTGCTTGTTGTAGAAGGAGCAACCTCACCCTTCTCATCTTGTCTCTTTTTCCTGCTCAAGATGTCACCTCTTGCTGTAGGCATCCCCATCATCCCTATTCAGCATGAGGTCACAGGGGATGGCCCCCACCAGAGTCTCTGCTGTCCTTAGACCTCACTTCTTCATGAGAAACTTTTCTCTGGTATTTTGTGAGAGTGAGACACACTGACTGCTACAAGGAGCATATTCTGTTATGTAAATACACCAACAAGAGAGCTCACCTATTTTTCTGTCAACAGATTCCTGGTGGATGGAATGTGATCAGCTTCTTGGGCAAATTCCCAGTGAAACAAGTAAAGCTGGTGAAAACATAAAAAACACACAAACAATTATTGAGAGTCTCTGAAAGTTTTTCTAGCAGCATCAGCAAATGAAGAAACACTGTTCAAAAAAACCCACTTAAACTTGATAAGTGCAGCGCAACTCTGTGATGTTGGAGCTATGACTTGCCCCTTCTCTTCCTACCACCTTCCCCCCAGCTCATTCGAGTGGAAGCCTGGCTCTTATCCTCTGAGCTCCATCCAGGATTATGGAATCTCTCTGGCAGGAATCTCTCCTGTTAGCTTTCCATCACTGTGACGAAAAGTATGATGTAAATCAACTTTAAGGAGGAAAGATTTATTCTGGCTCATGATTTGAGAGGTTTCAATATATGGTCAATTGACTCCATTGCTTTAGGCCTGTGGTGAGGCAGAAATATCATGGCAGAAGGGTATAGTAAAGCAAAGCTGCTCACCTCATGGTGACACAAAATTTAGAGAGAGGAAAAAAGCCAGAGAGAAACGAGCCAGGGACAAGATATAGTCCCCAAGCTCAAGCCTCCATGATCTACTCTCTTCAACTAGGCCCTACCTCCTAAAAGTTTCTATAACCTCTCAATAATGTCATCAAACTATGTCTTACAAATGGATTGGCCCAGTGGTGAAGTTTTTAGAGCTCTCATGATCCATTTACCTCCTGAAAGTCCCACCTCTACACACATGAGACTTTTGAAGGACATTTTATATCAAACCATAACAGAGGGGCAGACAGCTGTCATTTCTCATTTCCTCCACTTCCCAGTTAAGGAGCTAGAACCTGAAGAGAGGCTAAATTGTCATTCCCTTGAGAGGTGATGGGCTATCTCCTGTCTCCTCCATCTTGTCAAATCCCAGAAGATGGAGGTTCTCTCCTAGACAAATTGAAAATACCAAGATCCTTTTGCCTCACCCCAGTTTGGTAACATGGCAAAGTTCAACATAGAGATGAGAGCCAAGGACACAGAGGGTGCCTCTCAGCCAGTGTGCAGAGTATGGAGCAGCACTCAGATGTTTTGTCCCTGGGAAGAGGGGCAACCATCATGAAGAGAGTGCCAGAGATTCCCAAAGGACTGTTAAGATTTGAAACAGTGTAGGTTATTCACAGTGGAGTTTGTGCAGAAAATAATAGCTCCTCTCTAATCAATAGCAGCAAGTTCAGACTGATTTTCACTGAACCCTGCTTTTATCACCATCTGCCCCAGTCCAAAGCATGCCCCAGAAACTGCTGTGGGTTTTCCTAATATAGACACTAATATAGGTAGAAAGTGGTGTTCTCTCAAAGCTTTTTTGTCCTGACCAATGTCATCACTCAGGATTTATCTGGTTTTGAATAAGAACCGGAGATTGGAAGGGATATATCGTGTGACAAGTTACATCATAGACTGCTTAGCTCACCATAACGTAATATTTATTTCAAGATTTGGGATTGGATGTGGAGTTGACAGAATTATTGGATAGTTTCTATCTTTTCAAATCCTAACTCACAGAAGAACAGTTCATTGCATCTTGGGCAGGACAGAAAGCCTTTATCGCAGAACTTCATGGCAGGCCACAGGAAGTGGTCACTACAGTAAAATCAGAAACTCAAGAAATTGTGAAATTGAAAATTACATGGAGAAATCCAACTACTACTCTAAAATGCTCCATTGAAATGAGACAGGTATGAGAGGTGCAACCTTTTACGAGATGTCTTTGAACATCAAGAGGGTACACTGGAAGGAATAGTAGTAAGGTAGAATCAGCTCTCTCATTCAGAAACACAGAGAATCCATTATGCACCATGTTCTGGCCTGCCAAGGTGGATGCATAGTGGTAGTGTTTCTGGTTGAATTTATGCTTATGTGGCAAGTGTGTGGGGTCTGTAGGAATTCTTAACTTTGGTTAATTTGTCTGAAAACCCATTATTTTCCTTAGTGAAATGGATGAAATTTTCCAATGTTTTATCCATGGGACATGTATAATTCTGTGAATCTCAAGGAAAATCCATTTTGAAGACATTCTAAGACCACTGGAATATTAGAAGTTATTAAGAATTGGAAGGAGGCTATGGCAGGAGGACTGAAAGTTCAAGCCCCGCCTAAGCCACTTAGTGACTTAGTGAGAACCTGTCTCCAAATAAAAAACTAAGATAAAGTGACAACAGATTTGTCATCATGAACTATGCAAGCCAGAAACAAGCTGAATCTTTAAAGTTCTGTAATAAATAGTCTATGAAGCAGAAAGTATTTACTTGTGATTACAATGATATAAAATATATACAGGTTTAAATCTAAAAATAAATATAAATTAAAAAATAATATTGTGGATGTAGCTCAGTGCAAAGGCCCTAAGTTTAATCTCCAGTTCTTTTTTTTTTTTGGTACCGGGGATTGAACTCAGGACCTTGTGCAGGCGGCAGAACCACTGAGCTAAATCCCCGGCCCTCATTCTCCAGTTCTTAAAAAACAAACAACTGGAATTTATTTTTTCTGTATATTATTTATTTCAAAGTTTTGCTGAGACTCTTTCCTTTTTTTCTCCTTTCTTTTCTTTTTTACTTCCTTATTCCTCTTCTCTTCTTTCCCTCACCATCTTTTTCTTCCTTCCTTTCTTTCACACACATTTCCCCAGCCACATGTCCAGGACTCCTTCAGCCTCAGAGAGAAGGGCTGCACCCTATACAGTGAATGCATCTGGGCCCTTTCTAACGGAAAAGGAGAAAGGGAGAGAATGAACAATCCGCAATCACACCCAGCAGGAAGATTCCCGAGAACAGTCAGGCAAGAGCTAGTTAATTCCAAGAACATTCTCTCAATTCTGATGGGGAATTTCTACAAGTGGCATAAAAAGAAAGAGGGAGAGAGTGTGAAATAGAGAATAATATAGTACAGTAGAGGACTGTGAACTGAGCTATGAAACTTTTTGTTTGTTTGTTTTTGGTACCGGAGATCTAATTCCGGTCTTTGCGCTTGCGCTTGCGCAGCAGGGGGTGAAACCACTGAGCTAAGTCCCCCCCCCAGAAACTTTTGTCTTATCTTATAATTGGATGTAGTTTAAAATGTAATGGTTCCTGTAGGATTAGGTATTTCATTCCATGCTGTGTACTGAGTATGCAAACTCTTCTAAATGGGATATAGAAATGCACTGCTTAGTTCATATAAAGAAACTGAACAATTGTACCTCAATTACAACAAAAAACTGTTGATTTAAAAAAAAACTGCTGATTTTTAAAAATAACTTTCTTCTTTTGTTCTATTGGGAAGGATTTGAAGACATTTGCCAACACTGTAGGAAATCTCTGGTAATTTGCAAGTGTTATGGCTGGCTTGTGTCCAGATGTCCCCCCAAAGCCTCATGCTTTTAGGTGGGGTTTTTTCAAAGGTGGCTGGATCTAGAGTGTGTGACACTGGGATTGACTCATGGTGCAATGCTAGGTCAAGGGCACTAGGATTAAGGGTGTGAGTGCTGCACACATTTAGTAGCCTGGATAAGATAAAAGGGGAAGAGAGATGCTGTTAAGGTCCCCTGTTGCCTTGCTACCCTCTGCCTGACATGAGCTGTTCTCTGCCATGCCACCCTGCCTTGGAGCCAGCCAGCTATGGACTGAAACCTCTGTGAACTATAAGCCAAACAACCCTTTCTTCCCTTAACTTGTGGGTGTTGGGTATTTTGTCTCAGCAATGAGAGAAAAGTAACTGAGACAGTGAGGAAAGTAACATTCCAACCCTAATGCAGCAGCTGTATTGTTCCAGGCTAGGAAGCTGACCCCACACTTGAGCTGAGGCTGCACCTGCCTGACCTCAGCCCTGAGGCAGTTTCCAAAACTTCACTGCACTAGAATCACCTCGGGAGCATCTGTGGGAACCAGTACCTGGTGCCCACTGTACACCGATTACGTGGCCTCTTTATGGGTGGGGATCAGGCACAGATATTTCCCCAATCCTCTCCAGATAACTGCAATTTCAGAAAGAGGTGAAAACCATTGCACCAGGAGAAGCAGAGCACTGCATGGAATTGCCTGTTGGACCAACAATGAAAAAGGAACAGAAGTGAGGCTGGTAGGAAATAGGGCTGGAAAAGACAAGTACAAGAAAGAAGGGCAGGTAGGTTTCAGACTGAGTGGCCAAGGGGTGCCCACACTTGGTCCAAAGACAGCAAGTGCATCACTTTTTCAACACCCCGAAGCTCGGAGAGACATTCCAGGGCTGGATGTTGTTGGAATTCCCTGAGCAGAGAGGATCTCTAAGAAACTTCAAACCATAGCAAACAAAGATTCTGAGAATCTTATCTCACTAAAGAACTTCAAGCAATTCAGAACAAGGTAAGTTTTGAAGATTCAGATTTTCCCACAGTGAAGAAAGAGGTGCTACCAGGCAGAGTCAATCCATGTTCCTCCTGAAGCAGGCAGTGAGCAGGGTAGCAGCCAACTGCAGCAAGACTTTTAGCAACAGGCCACCTCCTGGGAATTCAAAAAGGAAAGGTGATTGCCTGATTTCTGAAGATAAATGCTGGCCGCCTTGGTGCAAGGTCCCTATGCATGAGCTAGCAGAAGGGCTAGGTCACTTAATGATGATAAAAGGTTACATGTAGTAAAAGGTGACTTTCAAGTTGAGAGAAAGTCCTGAATTCTTTATCCTTCATCTTTCTAGTATACACCCAAGACAGATCTACAGATTATTCCTACTTCTTTTATAATTGAAGTATCAAAAAAAGAAAATTCTGGCAACATCAGAGACTACCTTATTAGTTTATTGTGGGTATCTATCATTGTAAAAACCAATTTAATAGGGTGCTATACTTGCCAAATTGCTGGATCTCCAGATTTGCTCAGCATTTCCCATCTGCTCACATGATAGCCAGAAGGCATTTGCTTCCCTGAGTACTTCGTAATGCCTCAAAAGTGCCTGAAGGAATCTTCTCACCCAAGCTGGTTTATAAGGTTAAGTACATAAAATATTCACTTCACAGGATACATGCTCATATGCCATCTCACTATTAGTCACAAAAAATAGACATTTAACTATTCTGCTCTCTGAGGTCCGTCCTTGTTGTTAGAATATGAAGGACCCCATGAATCAAGCTGTCTTGTTTATCAGTGATGGCATTTTTGCCTAGTTCACAGTGTTTTCCTCATTTGGTCATATTTTACCTGTCTACCCATCTTGTAAATGCTTATTCCTCATTGTCAACTCTCCCCATGTACTTGGAAGCAGCTGGCCCTAGGTACTGTGTACTCCTTGACATCTTCTTTTAGTCTATTATGTGCTTTTAAACATTCCTACAGGCATGGAGATTTTGTTCTTTCTTCCCAGATAGCCAGGAAGGAAGCTGTCCATACATAGGCACAATAACAGGTCTATACACTCTTGCTTGGTGATATGGCTTGGGTATTTTCTGAATGTGTCCCCTAAGAATGCATTTGCTAAGATGTAATCCTCACTGTGAGGAATGAAGAGAAAAGAAACAGTCTGACTATGATGCTTAGAGGTGGGGGCTGTGGGTTGTCAGGGTTAGGCCACCATCAGTGAATGCTGGTAGCTTGATGAGAAAGGGAGAGAGACCAGAGGAAGGGTATGCACGTGCAGTGCACACAGGCATGCATACTGTTGGTCTCTCACCATGTGATTCCCTGAGACGATGCCTCAGGACTACCAGCAAGAGAAGGTCATTAGCAGCTATAGCTCTTGACCCTCCAGGGCTGTGACTTAAATAGACCTTTTTCCTTTAAAAGTTATGCTGCCTCGAGTATTTCATTTTAATAATAGTAGACAGACTAATTTAATATACCTGGAATCCCACTTTCCAGGAATTTTGGAGTCAGAAGCTCTACCCTTGCTACAGGCTGGCCTAGTATAGGAAGCCACATTCTATGTTGGGAACGAAGAATTCTTGGGCTACTGAAAGGCCTTTTAGTATGTTTCCCCTGTGTTTCCCTGTTGAAAGTCATAAACCAGATTTGGCACCTAATGGAGAGAGAACAGGTGAATGAATCATTAAGATAACACTTTCCCAAAGGAAGGCTGTTTACACTTGTTTTTTGCCGTATTTTAAAATCTGCATGCATATCGAATCATATATGTATATTCCCACTGCAGATATTATACACCTCCTCAGGCATTCTATACCTATTAGATGCCTATTTATATTTTCAATAAAATATATTTACCATTGTATACCTATTTATATATACCTATCAGATATTATTATGCAACTATTACGGACTTACTTATCAATTTTTATTTACTGCAAAAATTACTATTTCTCTAGACACCTACTTATATATGTCTGACTACATTTCTGTTTACCCATATAAATCTTGAAGGAAGCCTATCTGAACAGTAAAAGTGGTCCTCTCTAGGTGCTATAATTAAAGGTGGATTTTATTCCTCCTATTTGCTTTTTGGCAATTTAAAATTTTTCAGTCAAAAATAATGCACAGAGGTGCTTGCTTGGCCAGCATTGCTGTTTTCAGGTCAGGCTCAGTTCCCATGGGGACAACAGCTAGCCTGAAGGAGGGAAAGGGCTGGGGTCAGACAGAGCAATTGCCATCTTCTATCTGATTTCCTGAGAAAATAGCAGTGGGCCAAAATGGGCTGTAAGAAGCAGAGTGCTGGAAAGAAACCAATGTTTAGAAAGTGCTCCTTTACGGTCTCCGTGGGGTTTGGTGTGTTTGCTGTCTCATTTTCTTCACAAACTAGCACCATTCCTGTCTTGCTGGCAAGAAACCGAGGCTAATTGTGCTTTGCTATCCTACAGCAGAGGCACTGCCTGAACTGTCCCTAAGTACTGCATCTCTTTCCACTCTACCCTGACCGATGCTGTTTTCCAATTTCTAGAAGATGTGCAGACGCATGTGCACAGACACAGGCCAGGCAGCCTTAATAACTTTTCCTCATGCTTCCCTCTCACAGGAAACATTTCCCCAACCCCTGCCCATGCTCTTTATAAAGAATCTCCCCATCAGCCTTAGGGTGCAAACCCACCCAGCTAACAAAAGCCTCCTGGACTTTGGACCAAAAACAGATACACAAAACATTCAGCAAATACCATAGTACAGTATGAGCTACCGAGGTGACTATCGGCAAAAAGAACCATTTGTAACAAGTCTTAAAACCTTGCCAAGTAATCATTGATCTGACTCTTTGGTTCAATTTCCAACCAGCCAACCGGTGTTGACTGGTTCTGAAAAGAAGCTTGACTTAGAAGGAAGCCTCCAAACAGGCTGGTCTGGACTCCCAGGCATCAGCACTCAACGTCAACAGCAGGCACTCTTCAGTGTTTGAAAATGGTTCTTGGTCTCCCTCCAATGCCATCTCTTCTTCAGGTATAAAACTTTTAGTTCCTTTAAACCTGTCTAAAGTTGTGTGGTTGTGATATGTGCATCCTCACACATCTGATGGGGAGTGCCAGGGGCCAGGCTCCATCCTTCAATCACATTAAATCCAACAAAAGTCTCTGAATGCCGGTGCCTGTGATCTAAAGTGAACAAAGGGCAAAGTTGCCAAGTCCACAGTTTCTCTTCTACCGCTCCCTTTCACAGCTGTGTGTCTTTGCTCCTCCCCTGTCCTCACTGGAAATCAATGTCACCTTCTTCCTATAATCTTGGTACTCTTTGTTCCTTCCTGTTTGGTTCACTGATCGGATTGCCCATTTCTTTGCCAATACTTTGCTATTTTGATTAGGGTTATTGTAGTTTTATCTGGTAAGGTAAGATTTCCTCCCTCAACAAGTTCTAGAAAAAAACAAATAGACTGGAATTCTGATAGGGATTATCTTAAAAATACAAATTAATTAAGAGAGGGTTTTTGTATAAGTTCCCTCATCAAACACAAAATAAAATTCCCAGTTCATTTTGGCTCCGGTTTGGTATTTTTTCAGAAAAATGCTATAGCTTGCTTCTATGGGTCCTGCCCTTTCTTGCTAAAGTTGGAAACTATATTTAGGGTTAAAAACAGCTTTTCACAATCCCATTCAGCACTAGCATTCTAAACTCTCTATTCTTTAAACTAGTGTTTCTTAAGCCACTTTATTGGAATCCCATGGTAAGATACTAGTAAAAATATATATTACTGGGTCCCCCCAAACCTGAATCAGAGTATCTGTGTATGCACCCAAAACTGAATTTAAATGAGGCTGTACAGCTGGGGCCTGTAGACTGAATGCCTAAAGGGCCACTTTGTCCTCTTTTCCCAATAGGAACACATAAATATATCGTCTCTACCATTCTATCTGACTCTGGGAGCAAACCAGCTCCAACCTTCTAAAGCTTCAGGGCCAGAAGGGGTGATGTGAGCTTCCCACATGGAGCAGCTAGCACTTTCCAAGACCCATACTAAAAACAAACCAGAACAACTCAGTCCCTCATTGTTGATTCTGGAAGGCTCAAAGAAGCAGCAAGCAGCATGTACCTGCCCTTCCTGTGTCTTCTTGCAAGGGGGCAAGTCTGCCTCACCTGGTGCATGTGCCAGGCCCGGGGCAGACATGTAATGAGGCTTGGGGCAGTGCTCAAATCAGGTCAGCAAACAGAGTCACAGTGTCCATTGTTCTTCACTGGAAAACACAGTATATACTCAGAAACAATCACCCCAAAATGTCATGGCTGTTTTCCTTTGTCCTGCCCTCTGACTGTTTTGAGTTCCATGACCTGATGGAGTGTCTGGCCACCCAGGGAACAGAGGAAAACCATTCCTTTCCCTGTACCTGGAACACCTGGCTTTCACTGCGGCCTTTGAGAAGAGTCTAAGCAGGAGCCAAGTTCCAACAGCTTGGAACCCACAGGGAGGCCTGTTGGCAGAACAGCAGACCACCCCTGGCCTGGCAGAAAGGCCAAGATAGATATGCTTTCATCAGAAGAGGTGCAGGTTTCTGAGTAAAACACGCATAGCTCGTCAGAGCATGCCAAGTGGGCTACTGGACATTTTCAGTATTTTGACAATATATTTTATTGATGGTGGTTGACAAAGTGACAATCTTTTGCTCCTGGCAGGCAAGGATCCCTGATGAAAGACCTGGATTTCAGTGAGCATCTTTTGCCTCATCAAGGTGGCTGGTGCCTTCATCCCTTACTCAGCTGGCACCAGACCCCCCATCCTCCACCCACTCTAGTGAGGGCAGAGGATATGGGATCATAAATGCACATGTGTACACACAGTCATCCACTGCAGACAAACATTCATCTGCTCATCCTGCTGCCTGTGCTATTTCTTGATTCACTGTGTGTGTATAAACTGTGTTGTGATGCTGGCTTTGTGGCCATCAAAGTGGTGAATCTAACCTACTTTCCTCAGCACTTTCTTTATTATAGGGGGAAGAAGGGCATATGAGATGCTCTGTCATGGATGTGAAAGGGAAGCAGCAGGCATCGTACAGCATGTGGATCTACTCCTAGTGCTGTGAAGGGACTTTGCAGAATCAAGTAAAGTCTCTAATCAATTGACTTTAAATTGGGGAGATGATCCTGGTGTGGCGAAGCCCAACCGACCTCCAGCGCTGCTTGACAAAGTTCCAGCTGGGGGAAAGAAAGGGTGGAACACATCGTACCCTCATGTTTTATTTTTTCTTGCCATAATGTTTATAATTGTTACTCTGATCACAGGAGTCATTGTGTTTGTGACTAACAAGAAACTCTCCATAGGCAAATTGGTAATGATATATTGAAATCTGATCTGGCTCACAAGTCCCAAATTCCAGTTTCTCTTAGTTCTATTGCCACATCCACTCCTAAGGAAACCTCTCCTAAAACCCCCTCTGTTTCCCCACTACTATGACTCCCCCTCTTATTGTTGACATTCTACTTACTAAAGGGGTCTTACAAAAAGATTGGAAAGACAGACTTTACATGAAAGAAATAGTGAGAAATGAAAAATAGAAAGAACGTTAAGACAGGTAAATGCATTTAGGAGACAAGTTACTCAATATTTCTCAAAGTGCTGTAAATAGCTCCTGCTCATGGACTATAAACCCAAATGACATTTAGTTAAGATGAATAGAGGTAAAGTAGAATAGAGAGCTAATAGCAAACTATATTAACCATTGTGCAGTTTCTCAAGGGCCAACTGGCAACCACAAGTTTGACACTTAGTTGATTAAATCTTGCTTGTACCCCTGCTAATATAAAGATTTTGATTAAGTTACTTTCTGTTCTGTTTAGGTGTTGGTAAATAAGGGGACAATTGTAATTTTTAAATATGTATTCATGATGTTCAATAAAATGAAACAGCTTAGAGGAATTGTACTTCGTTTAACAAAAAAATAACCTTTACTTCAATAGAAATTGCTAAGGCAGCTTAAAATGTAAACATGTTCCGCCCAATGCCTCCCAGCTATTGCTTAAAGATATAAAAATAAGTCAGACCCTGAGACTTCTCAGAGGGAACCTGGACATTGCTTGTGGAGGTTCTTTCTCATCGCCGGCCCAGGACATCTCCCCTTCCTACCCTACATCGACTGCAGCTGGTCTGCGGCACTGGTGAACCAGCCTAGCAAACTGGAAGTCCTTGAAAGAGCACATAGACTTTCTTCCCTAGAGAGAGAGCAGGCAGCTCCCCCTATGAACAGTGGCCTCAGCCCGTGTCCATGGACTCCAGCTGTTCACCATCCTCCCTTCCAAACTTCTGCTTTACAGACTGTGGTCTTGATTCATCAGCCCCACAGCAGCATAGACAGTTCCTTATGAGAGACATACCCTTCTCTCCATCTATGCCTCTGTCTGCATGCCATTCATTCATATATCAATCCATCTGTACCTGTCTTTCTGTGTCTGGGTGTCTGACTATCTTTCTCTCATTAGGTCTGCCTCTGGTTGAAACTTGGGTGCTACCACAGTCAGCTCTGTGGACCCAAGGGCAATGGCTCATTTTCCTAACCCATCGTAGCTGATAGCGCAATGCTCTGTAGATGTACATCACTTTAACAGTCACTCCTTGGATAGTTTAAAGTGTAGGTACTGTGTAGTTCATCAGATAAGTAGCTACTTGAGAACTCTGAGATTGCTTCCATTTAGCTGTATATATTGAGCACTGGACAAAGGGAATCATATGTGTAAGTGTATATGTATGTATATTCTGTGTTTGTGTATCCACAGTGTATGTGTGTGCACATGTACAGGAGCCTGTACGTTAGACCAGGAGAGAAAATCAGACATAAGCTGAGACTCTATGTTGAGACCTGTTACAGATTAAGCAGATTCAAGACCATACTGGCTCCCCTCAACCTGGATTTTGGTGAAGCCAATAGTAAATAGCATTGAGATTGGGGCCCGGGATATAGCTCAGTGGCACTGTGCCTGCCTGGCAAGCTCAAGATCCTGAGTTTGATCTCCCAGCACAGTGCCTGCCGGGCACATGGGAGGTCCTGAGTTCAATCCCGATATGAAAAAAAAAAGAATTGAGGTTGACCTGATATCCTGTTGCTGACCTAATGTTCCACTGATTAGTCACTTGATTTTGCAGTCATTGTAACATCAAATGCAAACCTTCCCTTGGGGAAGCATGCGTTGACTTCAATAGACTCTGAAATATGAGTCTGTCCAGCACCTACCACTGGCAAAGCAGATACATCAGGCTACTTCATAGGAACAAATCACATCACATGGAAAAGCACCAATAGAGTCTCCTTCATCAGGAGTGCATTTTGAGATCATTTCTATGGAAAGAAACTTCTGTGTTCAATAGAGATTGAAGAAGGAAGACTCAGACAAACTGACTGCAGTTGTCCAGTCCGGTCATGGAGTAGACAGCCTGTGAAGCTCCGAGAGCATCCTGGCTTCCTGCCTGGGCCGGGAGCTTGCGAGGTGGGGGGGCTCTGTGCCTCCCTGGACCTATGAAGGAAGGACTCTATTCTGTGGCTCTGACCACATAGCATGGAAATCTTTTCTAGACCAGTAAAATAATGTTAGCCAAAACTTCCAGCCTCTTACGAGAAAAGAAGAAGCATAGACACAGGCAGGGGTTAACACCCTTAGGGATCTGATCCCTGCTTCTCTGATCTGACTTGATGAACTTATCAGTGCTCGAGAGGTCACTGCTGGCTCCCATTCCCAGGACAGATCCCAGCTCATGATCCATAGCATCATGAGCAAATCTTTTCTTGTAGAATATTACCTTTGAAATGAGTTTTTAATGACTATTTTATTAAGTATTTGCAGGTATTGAGCCTATCACAGCCACCCATTAGATGAGAAATCCCAAGCTGAAATTATCGTGATTGCTACTTTGGAGAGACAGCGTTTTCCTCACCAACTGTAGATCATTTCAACAAGAAATTCTCTTGACGACATTTTTATCATATAGAATATTTTTAAATGTATTTTATATTTTGATCATATCTAACTCGCTTATTATTCTCCCTTACACCTTGCCCTCCTTATTCTCTTCCTCAATAATCTCTCTTCTGTTTGTCATTTTTGCTTTGTTTTTCTTTTGGATTCCACATATTAGGGAAAACATGCAATATTTGATTTTCCAATTCTAGCTTATTTCACTTAACATGATTATTTCTCAGTTCCATCCATTTTTCCTCAAATGATATAATTTCATTCTTCTTTATGGTTAAATAATACATCATTGTTTATATATACACCGTATTTTCTTTATCCATTCATCTGTTGATGGGCATCTAGGCTGGTTCTGATTTTGGCTACTGTTAATTTTGGTGCAATAAACATGGGTATTCAGATATCCCTATGGAATGCTTATGCTAATTTCTTTGGATATGTACTAAGGACTAGTATAGCCAGATCATATGGTAGTTTTAGATTTCGAGGAATCTCTGTATTGATTTCCACAGTGGCTGTTGTAGTCAGAGTCTGCAAGGGAAATAGATTTAATACAGGACACATAATTTATAGGATTATTTTATAATATTCACCCAAAAAGTCAAATGCAGAGGAGTGCAAGTGATTAGCCGCATGCTATAGACCCAAAGAATCTAGCCAAGGGTCTGAATCCCACAGCAATGTCCCGCCCAAGTCCAGCTAAAGGCCTACAGTCCAAGCCAATGTCCCCCATGAGTCCACCCAGTGGCCAAGAGCCCACAGTAATGTCTCATGCTTGTCAGTATTGAGGATCTATCTGCACCTGTAAGGCCCAAAGGCCAGTGGTGGAAACCAGAAAGCCTGTGCCAGTGGGGTGAAGGATTTGTGCCACCAGGCTGAGGGATCCATACTGGAGCCAGGAAGTGATGCTTACATGAAGATCAGAGCTCCCCTCATGAGAACAGCAGCCATTCCCAGAGACAGTGAGACCCCAAGCTCCTCCTCTGACGAGAACAGCCTAGTTTACATCAGGAAAACCATCCGCAGCAAGCTTCTCCTAGAAAATCAACAGGCCATGATCTTCCCCTCCAGGTCTTTTTTTATGCCATTGGCAACAATCTTCAGGTGGGTCTTCCATGCCCAAACCAGACTGATTCAGTTCAGCTAGGCGTTCCAAGCTGACCATTAGTTAATCCACAGTTAATCCACCACAGTGGCTATGCTAATTTACATTCCCACCAAGAGTACAACCACTCCCCCCCACACAGCATATCTTCTCCAGTGTTTACTGAGTGATGTATATATCATATATAAATATATATGTGCATATGACAATATTTATATACTTATATATGATATATTTATATGATATATATTCATATATTTTATATGATAATATTTATATATTTATACATATATGTGTATATTATGAATGCATATATATTTATATTTATGTATACATATATATACTTATATATATTTATATACTTGATGATAGTCATTCTGACTGGTGAGATTGAATCTCAATGCAATTTTGATTTGCATTTTCCCAATGGCGAAAGATGTTGAACATACTTATGGGCCATTTGCACTTTCTCTTGAGAAGAGTCTGTTCAGTTCATTGGTCCATTTATTGATTGGGGTATTTTTTTCTTGGTGTAAAATTTTTTGACTTTTTTATATACTCTAGATACTAATCCTCTGTCTTTGTCTATGTTTAAATGCAAGGGATTTTTATTGTTGTTGTTTTTGCCCCCTTCTTCTACTCAAGCCAAAATTATTAACTATCCTAATGAGGAAGTCTTCCCACCTGGCATGAATAGCTACACCCTTAAATCCTTCTTTCTCTGCAGACCTCAGGGTGCTGACTCCACCCATCACCCTACAAGCACATGCTGCTTGTTCCACTGCAGGAGGTGGTGCACAGTAGTTGCTAGCTCCTGAAGGTGCATAGGGCTGTGGGACTTGGCTGGGAATATTATCCCCAGCCTGATCAGATGGTAAGTTGCTTTCTTAGCCTCCTGCTGCTTTTGGCAGCTGTGGAAGGCACAGAGAGATGAGGGGCAGGTGAACTCCTGGCTGCAGACCTGAGCACAGCTTTCATGGGAGCAGTGCTGCAGGGGAGCCAAAGTGTGAGGGCAGCAACTTGGCCTCCTCCAGGCTGCTGCAAGATGCTTTCTGAAAGCCAGAGATTGTCTGCAGAGAACTTTGCCACCATGGCTGGGTTGAAGGACTCAACACTTCATGGTGTCAATGTCAAAATTTAGGGATTAGAGAGAGAAGAAAATAACAGGTAATCCACATGGTGCAAATGGTAACCTGTGGGCTAAATGTGACACATGGATATATTTGGGTTTTCCCTCAAGAGTTACATCACAGAATGTTTCTAAAAAGTATTTAATTTCACATTACTAGAGCAATGCAGATTTCATATGACATTTCCAAATTCAAGCTCATGTCAAAGACTCAGAAACCCTGGTCATCCCAAGTCCTTGCT
Source organism: Heterocephalus glaber (assembly GCF_053883595.1). Taxonomy (NCBI): domain Eukaryota; kingdom Metazoa; phylum Chordata; class Mammalia; order Rodentia; family Bathyergidae; genus Heterocephalus; species Heterocephalus glaber. Next base: position 28,225,208 of record NW_028258315.1, read on the forward strand.
CCTACTCCCAACAAAAGCAGGAACTGAGCTACAAGCACTCCTCACAGCAGGACTAGAGATCTCCAGGGACCCCCTTCCCTCCACTGTCTCTCCGGTACTGGGCCGAGGTGTCATCTGTCACTCCATGTCTGCTGTTTGTCACACTGAAGACTAGGGGGAGGGACAAGAGATCATGTGTGTCTAACATGCAAATAGGGAATAGTGAAAGGTCACGACTGGAAAAGCTTTTATGAAGTAACCTTGACAACTCTACCTACTTACATCAGATCCCTACTGGTAGTTAAGCACAACTTGAAAATATGGCTGAGAAGAAAGGGAAATTTTGACCAACGGGATGCTGGAAAAGTCCAGGCAGATGTATCCAACCTATAGCCCTTGTGTTGGACATTCCTGTATTGTAATAAAAAAAATAAAAGGAAGTTTTGTTACTTACATACATTAACTGTATTGTATATTTTATATGCTGCATGACAATTCCTCCTAACTTAGTGCATGCAGCCCAATAACTCAGGCAGGGGAAGAGTTGGACACATCTGGAGCAAATGTTACTGAGCACATCCTGAGACTCTTGGGTGGGGTGGGCAAGTTCCTGGGCTCAGGGGAAGAGGGCTCCACAATGCAGAAAGGAAGGGTTTCCAATTGCTCTGGTTCTCTGGGATTCAAGGAGCTCCTGGCATGGAGGAGGACATTTCAGCTATAAACTTGGGAAGTCACTGGTACATGGGGTGATTGGCTACTCCGGTGGGGTGGGTGATTAGGGTGGTAAGGGATCACCAAGAGGAGCTTCCTTCTTCCCAACTTTGCTCAGAGACAACCTCAGTGGCTGTTCCACCCCCAGAGCCTGGAGGACCCTGAGTCACTCCTAGTTCTGAGGACTGTGCAAACAGGAAGTAATGTGCCTTCTTCCCTCTGTCCTCTATAAGAGACTTAGCTTTGGGTTTAGCTTGTGGTTCCCTGCAGAAACTCCCAAATTGCTGGTCAAGTGACTTCACTCACTGAGTCTTTTGCTGAGATGGGGAAAGAAGGGATGGGGCTGTTGGATGGGTGCTATGAGATCTACAGAGGACAGCAAGGACACCAGAGAAAGCTGCCTGGTCTGGAACGTTGTTGTCACCTGGTTTCCAGTTCACCATTCTCTCCACCTGAATATCCCCAAGTCATCCTTAAGAAGTGACCAGTTACTCCTGTCAGAGGGGAGTATATAGAACAACCTGTTTTCAGAGTCCCTTCTTCTCCCTAGAACTGATGACCCCAGCTCCCTGGCCCATCCCTGCCCTGCCCTATTTTGACACAGCTCAGGACTCATATCCATCTGAGCTCTTTCTGGCCCAGGTCACCTGGCTCGGATCACCCTACATCCTGCTAACCATGCGCTGTGTACACACAGCTCAGATTTCACTGACAGGATGCCCAGTGAGTCAGTCTAGCTGAACCACAAGTTTTATTGTGGCTTATATTTTATGAAGAAAGATTTCCACAAATGAATATTGACAACAAAGTGATAAGTTGTCTGGTTTATAGAGGCTGCTCTGCTAAGATTCTATTATGTTTTGGGGTCTAGTTCAAGTCCCTCACACATGTTTCAGCCCACAGGAAAGACAGACTTCTTCTCTTTCCTCTTCTTGAAGGGTCCCCTCTGTACCACCCTGGGCCTTATCTGCCTCTCCCACGTCTGACCCTCGAGGCATTTCTGTGCTTGTAACTTCTAGTCTGCATTTGGGACTTCTTGGCTCATTCTGTCAATGTTTGTCTAAAGAATGAAGAAATATGAGGGACCTCAATCACAGTCAAGATGACAGCACTCTGCATCAGAGGTTCTTTTAGCTCCCAGACTCCCAATGGACTCTGGCCGCTACTTTTTGCCCATGATTGTCCATGCCCCAAAATGAGTGACTAACTGGACTTGAGGAACAAGTGTCAGAGTACTCACCTGATCTCATGGCATCAACCTGTCCCTCCACATTGCACTTCAGCCTCTGTTTCATAATGGGTTGACTCTGTTTGATTCTCCCTCTGGCCATGTCACCTGCTAACTGCCACTGCAACTAGCCTATTTGATCTCCAGGCTGACTACATAGATTTGCAAGTCATGTTTGATATGTGTTTTGAGTAGCAAATCACAAACTCCAGCGAATCATTCTATTTTCTTCTTCTTCTTTTTTTTTTTTTGGTACCGGAGATCGAACTCGGTCCTTGCGCTTGCTCAGCAGGCGGCAAAACCACTGAGCTAAATCCTCAGCCCAGAATCATTCTATTTTCTTCTTAAGAAACAATCCGAAGATTCCACCAATGCCGTACATCCCTGTCTACCTCAGTTACTACCTGAGGTCCAAACCTTCCAGATCTTCCACCAACATCTGGGCTTTTATTCCTGCATGCCTCTGCATATTCTAATCAGACTGCAGCTCCTAGTTCCAAAAGCAGCAGGGTCAACTGAACATGGATTGAAACCTCCAAAATTGTGAATCAAAATGAACTCTTTCTCTTTATAAGTTAATGATCTCAGGCATTTTGTTATAGTAACAGAAAGCTGGAAACTTGCAGCTTCTTCACATTCTTATTCCTTTGTCTATTGAATAAACCATTTCAGGAGTAGAACTTGCACGTATATATGTGCCTGTGGATATTATAGTTTTTATTTGTAAATATTTTCAAATTATTGACTGTTTCCCTCTTGTCACTTTTAATGAGAAGGTTACATAGACAATGAAATTATCACATGCCTCAGAGATTTTTTCCCACCAAGAAAGCAAAGTGATGAGTCTGATCGTCTCTTGCACTCTGGCCCAGCCTTCCCTGCAGAAGTTAAGAACATAGGACCCTGGGCACTACTCTCTTCCCATCTGGCAGGTGTGCAGCCACATGTGTCCTGGGCTGTGTGGAAGCTACTCTTTGCAGCCACATAGGGTTCAGCAAGAAGCTTCCGGGTGTCTCCAAGTGGAAAGACAGCAGGAGGGAGACACTCTGTGTTTCTTTAGGAGCACAGGCACCTCTGTTTATGTGTGCTTTAAAATTCAGATTATGGTAAAATATGAAAAGCACGGCAACTTTTTGAAAAGCCATTTGGGATGATTTATGTGTGATGTTATGTAAGTTAATGAGATGCAACTTTTGCACACATGGTAATTCTAAAGGGCAGAGAATTTGGGAGAAAAAGTAAGTGATAGAAAGGGTGGCAGGCCTTGCTGATGTGGGGAGGCCCCTTCTGAGTCTGGGGGACAGGGACAGCCATCTCATGTTTCCACAGGAGACGCTCAGGACAGCAGCCCCACACTGTGTAGGGCGCAAGTCTTGAGAGTGGGCTACCTGAGTTAGAAAACACAAACAGGATGCCAGACTCAATTTGAATACTCATGTGAATACTTTTTTAGGATGACTATGTCCCATATAACATTTGGGGCATCTTATACTAAAAAAAATTTTGTTGTTTATTAGAAATTCAAATTGAACTCTGTGTCTTATACTTTATCCAACAATTCTGTGTGGGTGTCCTCCCCCCACTCAGAATAGTCAGGCAGCCCCAGTGAGAAGGGAGGTGGACAGGAACAGCACGGAGGGAAAATGACTACCCTCTCTCCTGGTGGAGAGGGTAAGGAGTTTAGGCTTCAGCATTAAATCTGCTTGAAATAAAAATTGCATAAAGGCTGAGTCCAGTGGACTTTCCAGCATGAAATGTGGTTCTGATTAAATTGAGAAGTGTTTTCTTAAAATAACACCAGAATAACATTAAATGGTGATCAGACAAGTTAAATTTAAGGAGCAAGTTCCCCACTTGTCTTATTCCTTCCTTCTTCCCTCTCTCTATCCTGCCCTTAATTTCATTCCTTCCTCTTTTTTTTCCTTATTTCTTCACTTTCTCATTGAATAAGTATAGGTTATGTTTAACTGTGTGCAAAGCAAACCTCCAACGTATCTGTTTTCATTCCTGCCCTACTGCATCTTTCTTTAAGAGTTTAGAAAATTATAATTGCATAAACCTCTAAAGTTTCAATAGAAAATGTCAAGTCTCAGAAAAGATGATGACTTTCATTGTAAAGTGCATCCACTGTGACCTGAGGAGCAAGTAGCTAGAAATTAAAGCGAACTAAAGTGGCCAGTGTGGCTGGGTGACACCAGGCTTGGGCAAATTCTGAGCCTCCTGCTCCTGCCACAGTCTAATGACATTGCTGACTAACAGCAGATGCAATGCTTTAATGGTATAACTCTAAAACAGGCTATGCTGCAGTGAGACCTCTTTTTAGGAACATTTCAACAAAGTGACAAACAATAATTTGGGTCACAGAAGAGCCAAATCCCCCAAAACAGAGAAGTGCAGGTTGTCTTTATGTTTAATTCTTCTCTTACCTGAATTCAGAAACCATTTCTAACCTACCCACTGTCCTTGCAAGCCAGAAAAGAAATGAAATGAGGTGTAGAAGGAACGTCACAAAATTGGCTTGCTTCTGTTTTTAAAAACCCTTGCCTGGATATTGAGCAGGTCATTTCTGATTCCAGAGTCCCCCCAGGGGACACTGAGAAATGACCCAGTTGCATCATAAGTAGTCAGCAGATATTCATCAGCTAATATTTGTCATGTGTCTCCATCATTTAGGAGTTCTGAATTTCCAAAGCCATGGAGCCCCGAGTTATAACCACTTCCTCTGCATGTGCATGCTAGGTGTGGACTCATCACTTTGCCCTCGGAAACTGAGTTTGTGAACTCTCCCATCAGGATGAACACAAATGTCAGTCATTGCCCTGGGCTCTTCCTTTGGGCCCATCTCTCTTGTCATGAAGCTGTCACCATGGACAGCCCCTAACCCACACCCAGTCTCTTTCTGCTATCTTTAGGTTAAATCTGCCTCCCTGTGAGTGGCTGCTCCTGAGAAAGAGCATGTTGCCACCTTTCATTTCATCTTCAGGTGGAAATTCATCTTCTTACAAATTGTAGGTTGAGAAACTGTTTACTCTTGCTATGATCAAGAGAAAGATGGTACTTTAGAAGACAGCCTTGAATACAACAGTGTCCAGGCAGAAATTCTCAGGCTATTCCCAAGGAAAAGGCACAAAGCAAAAGAGATCAGAAAATGCTGAGAGCAGATAGAAGTTTGTCATTAGTGTTGGGTGGCTAACCCCACTGGGAGGCATTCCAGTGGCTGTAATTCTGCTCTGAGCTTGGGGAAGGGTGTTAGAGGCTCCTATGGCCTGCTCCCATGGCTAAGGGGCCTGCCTCCTTTGCCGTGTGCCTTTCTCTTCACATAGGCTTCCTGCTTCTGCTTCTGTTCACACTGCCTCTGGCCCAAGGATAACTTGTGAGTCCAAAGGAGAAATTAAAATCAATGTGGTCAAATGGCAGGTCATGGGCAGGACCTATTCTGAGGTCTGTACTAGATCTGACAGCTTTTCATTCTTTGCCCATAAAGACCCCTGTGTATATCATGGACTAGGCACAGTCCCTAACGGCTTCTCAGAATCCTAGAAAGTCAGCACTGGAAGGACCCTAGAGGCTCACCTAATCTAGTGGCTATTTTTAGATTAGGAAACACATCCAGAAGAACAAACAATATTCTCTGCCTCCCTTTTTTCTAAAAGAAGCTCTTGTCTTCCTCCCTCAACCATCTCACCCTGCAGCCTTGTGTTTTACACCTTCTTATACTCCTAAGAGTCTGGTGTCGGGGAGGGCCACACTCTGTGGGGTGCACATAGTTGGAGGATAGGCAGTAATCACAACAACTACTTATTGAACATGAGCTATTCCGAGTGTTCCTTTTTATCACTCATAATCCTCATGACAGTCCACAGTGTATATAAAAAACACAAGTTATAGATGAATAGTCAGGTTGAGAGAGCTAAGTAACTGGAAAAAGGCCACACAAGGAACAAATCCCAGAGATGGAATCTCAACTAGGTCCTTTCAGCCTCAGAAGTGTATGCTTTTCATGAAAGATTGTTCTGACTTGCAAACACTGTCGGCTTTAAGATGCAAGTAGAATCCTGATGAATCCAACAGAAGCAGTGTGGTTCAGTTGTGAAGAGGTGTCTCTACTGACAGTTATTTAATCTATATTCTAATGCTGACTGTGAGAACAAAGACAGCAAGTACCATCAGAGAACAAAAAATAAACTTTACAAGTCCTGGGGCTGCAGGATTATGAGTCTAGGAGGAAGATATGATTTTATCTCTGCTTACTTGTGTGAGTTGTCATTTCCTTTCACCTGAGTGATTTTAGACTATCAGATATAGGAACTAAATCATTCAAGCATCTTGAGAGTTCTACCCAAGGGGCACCATGACAGCAAGGAATGTCTCTCCTATATTAAAATTCCAGGTTTCATAACTGCAGTGAAGAAGTTCGCAGAACAAGGATATGGCAGGTGGAATAGTAGCCCCCAAAGGTGTCCATGTCCTGGAATCTGTGGCACATTAGGTTGCATAGCAAGAGGGAATGGAGACTGCAGATGGAGATAAGGCTGCAAGACAGAGGATCTGGATATGGGGAGGTGATTTTAGATTATCTGGGGGTGGGGGGTGCCTACACATAGGTCCTTATAAATGCAAGAGGGAGGCAGAAGAGGAGCACCGGAGGAAAATGTGACCATAAAAGCAAGGCTGGAATGATGTGATGTGAGGACTCACCTAGCAGTGTTGCTGGGCATATGGAAGAGGGGTCCTGAGATGTGAGGAGCCCCTAGAAGTCAGAGAAGGCAAGAAGACAGAGTCCCCTAGAGATCCCAGGAGGAACACAGCCCTGCCATACCTTGCCCTTAGGACTTCAGATCTCCAGAACTGAAAGATAATACATTTGGGTTGTTTTAAGCCACCAAGTTGGGCTAATTTGTTACAGAAGCCATACATCCAGTCTCCCTTCTTTCTCGTGAACTGGTATTTATTAGGAAAGCAATGACGTGTCAGAATGTTAGTTTGTCTCACAGAGCAAAATAACAGTGCCTAAAATAATGCTGAAATTTAAAATAGAAGTTTATTTCCCTTGTGTAAAAGTTCAAACTGACAGGTAATTTTGGAAGTAGCTCCCCAAAGGCCTCCAGAGCCCCAAGCTCTTCCCATCTCATTCCTCAGTACCATCCATGGGGACTGCCCTCATTAGCATGAAGTAGGTTAGCTCCCATTGGACTGGACTCCAATACATGAGGGGAAGGGGTGGTGTCCTTCCTTGTAAGGGTACAAAAGGGAGAGAGGCCACACAGGGAAGTGCCAGAAAGCCCATCTCTGAAGTGGACATTAGAAGTCAGATCCTGTATTCTCAGAGTTGTTCCTGACGAAACAAGTTCCAAGTAATCAAAAGATTCCAGGAATGATGGCCACTACCCTGGACAACGTAGCCATCCGTAGGACCCTAAAGTGACCCCATGAATATTTAAGATGTAGATGGCATCACATAATGCTAAACTGTGCCCAAGACCACGAGGAATTTTCAGCATGCACCCTGACATCCTGAACACAGCCAACTCTCTGCAAAACAACTTCTGCCATCCCATCAACCTTTGGAACAACTGCAACCTGAATTCCACATGACTGGTCACTTTTAGATCCAGTTACTGAGAAGTGGCAGCTTTTGCTGTTTTATTTATTTTAATCCTCACAACACCCTATAAAGGAGATGCTACAATTATTCTACTTTACAAATGAGGAATGGCAGGTATGTGGACATTAGTAACTTGCCCAAGGAACAGGCAGTGGAATGAGATACACATGTGCAGACAGCCTGGCTCCAGTCATTGCAAAGGGAAGGATGAGTCCTGGAGAATAATGAGTAATCTCTGCTGGAAGTTCTTGGCTTGATGTGAACCAAAGACAATTGTGGTCAAATGTAACTTTGCACCAAAGAAAACATAAACGCAGCCTGAAAGGTTGTAATTATTTGTTTAGAGTTGAAAGCTAATATTAGAACTCTCTGGGCTATTGTATTATCAGATAAGATCTTTAATAACAAAGAGAGAAGATAAGGTAGTTTAAATAATGTGTTAAAAATTACTTACGCCAGACACCAAACTAGACACTTCACATGCCTCAAGGTAGAGACCCAGTAGTATGTCCTTGAAAACACATGCCAATGTTTTCTTTTTCATGTGAGAGCCTAGATATCTTAATCAGTTAACAAACCATTCCAAATCTCAGTAGTTTAAGCTACAATTATTTGCAAGGTCACAATTTTGGGCACTGTTGCAAGGGTAGGCTGTACTCCCTTTGTATGTGTTCTGTCAGCTGCTGCTCAGCTCACAGGTTCTGCTTTTGGGTGTGGGCTGCTGTAGAATGGGCAACAGAATAGACGGTCTTTGTCCCCAGCATCCAGCAGGCCAGCTTGGCTTATTCACAAGGTACAGGAAAGTTCCAGGTACAACAACACAGCAAGTTCTGAGGCACAAGTGCTTTTTGAGCCTCTGCACATGACACATTTGCTACTGCTTCACTATCCAAAGAAAGTCACATAGCCCACTCAGACATAAGGTGTGTGGAGGAAGACTTTGCCTCTTGATGGAAAGAGTACAAGGACACATATAAAGGTAGATAACAGGGAGAAGACCTGGTGACCATTCATACAATCCACCACAATATTAAAGTGGAAAAACCTGCCGCCCAAGGAAATGGGGCTCCTTGGCAATGTTTCATACTGAAAGTGGTTTTATCATCAGAAATACAAACAGTATCTTCACATGCTCTCAGAGCATTCATTCCCTAATAGACTCCTCACAGAGGAGAAAGCAGAGGGAATGGCCCACAGTTGTATTTCCTTAGGAGAATTCAATACCTGTTCACAATGGAAAGCTGAGATGCTCTTGGAATAAAACAATGGGTAATGGTAACCAGATCAAGATCTCCCTTCTTATTTTCCCTCTTGTTGACTCTTAGATCCACCCATAAAAGTCATGACCATTCATCTAGAAAGCCCACTTCAATGGCAGCACTATATCGCAGGTGATGCTGTGGCCACTCTGGGTTCAGGCTGCAGCTGTCCTGCTGACAGGACACCCCAACTCCATTTCTAATCTCCTTCCCTCAGTGGCTGGAGCCACCAGGTAGGTGTCAGCGAGGCCCACTGACGAGAGAAAGAGTGCCTCCCTGGGACCCTGGCTGCCAAGATCCAAATGTCCCAGTTAGGTTGAATGAGAAAAATAATTGCCTGTCAAAACACTTCATTCATTTGGGAAACCCTGTGTCCATCTTTCTTTTTGACAGGAGGCCTCAGATTTCTTCTTCTAGATCCAGGAATGAGGCAAGGCTGGCTGCAGTCAGGTTGAGAGCTGAACAAACTGTCATTGCCCATTAGATAGTGGACAGTGCCTAGGGACCATCCTAGGTTTGAGTTAGTGGGTGGATAAATGAGCAAGGAACAGGCTGTTGGGCTCTTGGTTTTTATTTATTCATACAGCATTCTCTTCTCCACAAAAGTGGGACTTCAGGTGGTCTCCAAAATATATGCACAACAGAACTTTATTAATAAATAAATAAATAAATAAATAAATAACGTGCACAATGGAATTTTAGAAATAAATTGGAGTAAAGGGGAAATGGGAGCAGCATTAGTAAAATGTCAAGTGCGGAATTTCCCTTTAGGCAAGTTCTATCAGGACTATGTGAGGTAGGGGTGGCAAGAATTATTTTCCTTATCCATTGCTAGGTTTATGGCTGAGGCACCTATGACTGAAGGCACAATAAGAAAAGAATTTCATGCAAATTTACTTAATGTAGGTTCATGTGATATGGAGCCTTCAGAAATGGAAATTCAAAGAGATGGGTAACCTGTGTATTTTTATGCTCAGGTATAACGAGGCATGGGGGAACAGAGGTGGCATGATGTGATCATGTGGGAGAAGGAGGGGAGAGAAAGGAGGGTCTAGCAAGGCCTGTTTGCTCAGAGTCTTATCTTGTCTCCGTGTCTCTTCAGATACAAGAATGTTCCTCTCCTTCCTCATCTCAAATGAGGGTCTCCTGGCCTACTTCAGGGGAGAGTGCCCTTCCTGGGGTCTAGGCCTGACTCAGGGAAGGATGGATGAGGAAAAGCTGAGAGAGACCTTCCCATTACTGCTATCTTCCCAAGTGCCAAGGGACGTGTTTTGGGGGTAGTGTGTCCTAAGCCCCGTCAACAACCTATGACCTAAGTCCTAGTGTTCATGAAGTTAAAATGTAGCCGATTCTATAGGAGAAGAACATTTTCTCTGAAGCATATTTCTCCTGAGCCTCTACATAGACAGGATGCCAGCCCTGTTGTGAACAGGTGCCTCACCAACCTCCTAATGAGTCAGCTCCCGGAAGCCCTATCTCGTGGTCCAGACAGACAGATGAGGGCCAGCAGATGTGCACAGCGGCTGACCTCAAGCACAGATTGATCATCTGAGTGGGGTTCCACTTGCTCCTGGACCTGGAGGGGTTTTTGGAAAGGTAAAAAGCACTGTTTCAAGGAAACCCCAAATTGGCTCCTCTCCTTAGAAAATAGACATTTACCTGGAGACCATGAAAGCCAGCTGACCACTGTGTGCACACCCGGATGCTAGCTGACTGCTGTGGACACACCTAGACACCAGCTGACCACTCTAGGTACACCTGAATGCCAGTATTGTCACTGTGGGCACACCTGGACACCAGCTTACCACCTTGCGTACACCTGGATGGGAGCTTACCACTGGGCAGTGTTGCGCCCTAACTTTGCATCTGAATTGCAGCAGGAAGAAGCCTTCTGCTGTGAGCCTTCTGTATATTCTCTAGAGAGGAGATACCAGCTTATCTCATCAGTCAGAGTCTGTCATGTGGTTACCCTCAGATGCAAGAGAGGATGGAAAGGCTACTCCTACCTTAATGGTGGAGGGAGGGAAGGACCATGGCATGCACCTAGTAGTAACTTCACTTTGCTCTTCCAAACCAAGGCCAGCATTTCTGCCAAATTGCTTTTGAGAGGATCAAGTTCCTTTAACTCACTTAGCCCAGGATCTGGAACATAGAAAGTATACAAATGTTAGTGCTATTTTAGGGGAAAGCACCTCAAAGCAAGACCTTGGCTATCTGGACCCAAGGAATTTGTTAACCACATGTCCCAGATTTTCCAGATCAGTCACAATTCTTTGTTTGAGCACGTACTAAATAATGAAAATGATTTGGGGCTCAAAAAATATGAACCTTAATGAGACATGATTCTAGAGGCAGGGACTGAAATAAAAGTTAATGGATACAGTTTTCAGGAACTCAGCATAGAGGCCTGGGAAATGAAGGAAATGGAGTCATGTCCATTGTAAGCATGTCATGCGTAGGCATGTAGCAACATAACAAGTGTGCCCTCGAAGACAGAGAGTTTACATCTCTGAAGAAATGTAGGCTTCAAGGAATAAATAGGGTATTTCTTCTTTCCTGGTAAAAATTACAGAGAAGAAAAAGGATCTCTAGATGAAAATTAATGCAGTTAGTTCCCTGTATCATTGTGTTTATATCTGTGGAATCAACAAACAGAAGATCAAAAATATTCAGAGAAAAAATTGCAATGATACTGAATGGGAGCAAACTTTTATTCTTGTGGTCATTTCCCAAATCAGTGATGGCAAACCTTTTACAGTTTTCAGTAACAAATAGCCTGCTGCAGCATATGTGCCTTAGGTTCATCACCACTGTCTTAAATAATACAACAAATATTTATATAGCATTTCCATTGTATTAGGCACTACAAGTAATCTAGAGATGTCTTAAAGTATGTGAGAAGATGTGCTTAGGCCACGTGCAAATACTACACCATTTTATATAAGGGTTTTGAGCATCCGTAGATTTTGGCATCTAAGGGTGTCCAGGAACCAACAGCCCGTGGATGTTGAGCTCTGGACTCCTATTTCCTCTGGTCCCCTATTTTCTTACTGTCCAAGGAGACTGAATAGGTGCACCCAGGAAACATCTAGAACACCCTGCCACCAGGGATGGATATGACCACCATGGTTTTGGGGCCGCCACCTTACAAGATCCTCCCACAATCCCCGCCCCCATAAGGTCTAGTCCACACTTTTAGTGATCAGGCAGTGAGAAGGAAGCAGCAAGAGATAAAGTTCCTCTTACCTACCTACAAACTGTGAGCTGGGAGCCTGCTGTGGCTCCCCATGGGAACTAAGTACAAATAAAAGGGTTCAGCCACAGAGTGTGGCTTGGAGACTCTGTGCTCTGGAATCTCTGTGTGAAGATAAAGTCCTACCTTCCAGATAATGACCACAGCTCTGACTGTCAGTGCTGCTCTTTCTTGTGTAAGGGGATCTGCTGGAAGTTTGCTAATTCAATTTGTTTCCCATTCTGGGCCCTTCCCTATTGTCGCCCCCTTGACCTTTGATCATGTTCAAGAAATTTGATGAAAAAGAAAATGTGTCCAACTGCATCTAGTTGAAAACCTCAGTTGTTAAAGGTATTAAGAATCAATTGATAGAGCAATTTCCAGGTACTGAACCATGACTTAATCAAATAATGCCTAAGAAAGATACTGTCAAAAAGTCCGATGTCATAGAAATCCTTACAGTAAATGAAGAATTACTATTTTTTAGACAAAGAGAAGAACCTTTTTATCCAACTCTAAGATTACTTCACCAAATATCCTTTTATCCTGCAACACCAGCAGGTTGATAAAGGAGCCATCAAATTTATACTCAGTGGAGCAAATATTATGTGTCCAGCTTAACTTCTCCAGGAGCTAAGCTTTATCCCACTATAGTAGATACAATTGTTGTGATCATGGAAGAAGGAAAACAGCATGCTCTTCGTGTTGGAGTCAGGAAGATGTTTTCAGAAGACATTGAGAAAATCAACAAAGTAATTGGCATTGAAAATATCCATTATTTAAATAATGAGCAGTGGCATATGAAGGGATATATAATGAGCCTCAGAAGGAATGCACTTGGGCTAAATATGGATATTGTGCTATATCTGTGTTTGTGTCTGTGTTTGACATCATGAAGACGATGCCTTTGTAGTTATGCTGAATAAATTCTACAGATGCTAAAAATTTTTTTTAAAAAGATAAAGTCCTGCACACTCAGAAGTTTGATCTATTTCTTCATTTATGCAATGGTGTCCTTTTCAGTCCCCTGTGCAATTCCAGGTCTTCCCTGTTAATTCTAGAAAGATGAGTCCCACCCATACGTAACATGCACGTCCTGATCGAAGACCAGAGTCATGGGAAGTTGGGAATTGTTGTATTGTTGGCCAGCCCAGGGTCATGGCCCATGGCTTCACCAAATGAGAAAGTCCTTTACAAGTGCTTGGGAGTGAGGACATGCCATTGTCCCATCTGTTCAATCCGTGTAGATAGAAGGAAACCAGGTCTTCACAGTAAGCACCTGCAGTCGTGTTAGGGAAAGTAAACCGGAGAAAAGCAAATCTTCCAAAACATCAAGATTGCTGTGATGCCACTGCTCAGAATAGGGACCACCAACTCCTGCCCTTTCTGCTCCTTTACTCAGCCCAGTGGGCCTCAGGCCACCAGTGTGCCTCTAACAGTGAGGCGGGGCTGTGAGAGGTCAGTGTGCACCACCACAGTGCCACTCCCCACTCTCCTGGAAATGCACAGCCATGCCATTTCAGTGACTGCCTGTGTGGGCAGGTGGCCCCAGAGGATGCAGAGGGACTCTTGGAGACACAGTTCAAACCTTACTAGAGTTTGTAAAGGCTGGACTGGGCTTCCCCACACCTCTTGAGAGGCTCAGTAATTCCAAAATAGGTCAGGGAGGCTGAGCCTGCTAGCTGTCCCCTTCTGTTTTCCTTCAGTAACAGAACTGCCTCCTTTTAGCCTGGCCTGTATGGCCATGCAGAGTAAAGACTCCAGTGTCCCTTGCAGCTCTGTGAGACTATATTATTGAATTCTGACTCATGGGAGTAAATAAGAATAGCGTGCAACTTCTATGTAAAATGCCAGGGCATGTCCTTATTCTTCTGTTTCTTATTCCTGCTGTCTGGAATGAGCTCATGATGCAATGACTGGACCTGGAACAGCTACAATGGACCATGTAGTAGCTTTGGGATTAAGGGCCATAGTTGATAAAGTGGCAAAATAGGAGGAGTCTGGGTCCCTGGGTATTTTAGGAAGTAGAGGAAATATCTCAGATTTGGATTTCATACTTCCAGGATAAATGGGAGAAAAATCTTGTCTTTTTTTTTTTTTTTTGGTACCAGGGATAGAACTCGGGATCTTGCGCTTTCAAGGCAGGCAGCAGAACAACTGAGCTAAATCCCCAGCCCAAAATCCTGTCTTTTTAAAGTAATTCTTACTTGGAGTTTTGCAGTGGTTACAGATGAATCTTTTCCTGAATAGTATGGGACACAGCAGGCTTTATGCTAAAGTCCATCATCGTATGGTATACTGCTAAGTATATGTATCTAGACACTTATAGTTATATATTGCTAGATTAAGTTTCTTCAGCCTAAAGCTATATAAACACAGGAAAATGAACATGAATGACTGAACTTCCCTAATCTCAAACAACCCTGTGTATAGGCTGGCATTAGCACTACACTGAACCACACAGGTTTCATTCCCTGCTGAGGTCTCCTGCATTCCTGGTCATTTCCTCTGTGTGCAGAAGGTGGCAGCTTCAAGCTTGCTGGGGAGTTTGCATGCAGTGGTTTCCACCTGTCGCACACTGTGGAAATACCCCCCATTCAAACCTGGGGGCAGTGCAGATCTGGGGATGATGACAGCAAGGTCTGTAATACCCCGCTGCAGGGAAACTGTGCTCCCTGGGCTCCGTGGGCATCAACATGCCTGGCAAGATGACGGTGATGAGCAGGGAGATGAGAAGGTCCCCCGTGCTGATGGATGCCACGGACAGCTGCCCTGGCTTTGGGTGCTCTTCCTTCGAGCTTCATATATGTAGGGAAACAAACCATCTTCTGTGCCTGGCACAGCTATCAGGCTTCTGCTGCTTGTTCTCAAGCACATTCCTGAACACTAAGTCTCTCCCAGCAGAATTCCCTTCCCTGAGTCTTCTCCTGGGAGGCCCATGTCTGTCTGTGCCGGTTTGCCCATGGCCCATGTGGCACCTCACAGGTGGACTTTGGTGAGCTGCATGCCTGGTTCACACTCACACAGGTTGGGGGTGGCAGTGAGAAGCTACTTCATTTTAGTGCCTCATTTCATCAGCATATGTGGTCCTGGAATGTAGTCCAAGGGAGCAGCCACTCAAGCCCCCTCGGGCCTGTGGCACCAGCACCCTTGCTCCACGTCCAAGGTTGAGGACAATCTGATGGAGAATAGATCTTTCTAATTCCAGGTCCAGCTGCCGTGACTCCTTCATTAGTGGACTCTATTGACTGCAAACATAGCACTGATTTTTGCTTTCCTCCTTCTGTGACAGGATTGGCTTTGCTCAGCAATCTGTCCCTTGCCGAGTAACCTCCTGCCCCCAGACAGGCAGCCCCCTGAGGTGGGTGTGGGCACCTTGAGTGCCATTTCCTGAGACAGGGGTTGATTCAGGAGTAGTGTGTGACCTGTGCCTCACCAGTGAAGTATCCTCAGTAGCTTCACTGTCCTGAGAAACAATGAGAGGTTGGGTCTGGATGCGGTATCTGGGGCAGCCGAGCCTGTACAGCCTATGGACCACAGATAGGAGCAGAGGAGATAATTCTGGGAAAACTGCACCTTGAAATCAAATGATCTTCAGATACCCTTCCCACCTTCTCCGTGTACACACCCCCTGGACTAGAAAACATGCTCATTATTGGGACAAAAACTCAACCTGAGCACTTGTCTTTGGCAAGGTGTCTTTGACACCTCTGGACCCTCTCCCGCCCCTCTCCTGAGCCCCTCACAGTCTCTCCCCAGTGCCCTTTGATTCCTTGACAGTCTCCATCACTTCCATCACTGCCGGTTGGGGGTCACACATCAGTTCATGTCCATCCACACTGTGGGACTCTGGGAAGTGAACCAGTCAATTGCCTGCAATCCTGCCCAGCACCAGCCTGGCAGGAGCCTGGGTCAGACTCAGTGAGAACCCAGATCCTGCCTGTTGCTGCACTGGTGCTGGTGATTCCCAAGTCACACTCAGAGGCTGCTCTGTCAGTACACTGTGCCTAAATGACCTGCACTTGGGGCAAGAGCAATTTTCCCAGGAAATCAAGACCAGGATGTCTGCTTCTTTGTTGCAGTCAGGAATTTATTTAATGGAAGAAAGCTACAAATTACTTTAGGACAAATTTGAGTAGAAAGACCACAGTCTTAAAGGGGGGTAGGGGTTTTCTCATTCTGTAGAAAATTTAGTCACAAATTAGATTTGTTTTTCTCTGGTATTTAATTTGCCCCTTCCATGCTTTTGCTATTTGACTTGAAAAGCAACTTGAAATGGTACAAGTTAAATATTTCCTTCCTTGCGACAGCATCAATCAGGACAGCAGTCACAGTGCTGCTATTTCATTAGCAAATTAAATGATTTAATAAATCAAAATGAGCTCTCTTGCCAGCAGCTATTTTATTATCTCCATATTTTTTCTTTGCAGTACTTCTATAAAATTTTTGCCTCCAATGGAATAGATTAACTGATATTTTCTTCCCCACCCCAGGTAACTGAAATTTTAAAGCTACTTTATGTTTTCTACAGTAGTATGTAGATGTACAAAGACATAGATTGCTTTTCTATAGTCTATTATTTTTATTATTTAAAATCTTTTTTTTTTTCAGTACTGGTAATTGAACCCGAGGCCTTTGCACTAAGCTACATCTCTAATCCTTTTTTATTTTTTATGGTAAGACAGGATCTCCCTAAGTTGCTAAGTTGCCTAGGCTGTGCTTAAATTTGAAATCCTCCTGCCTCAGCCTCCCAGAATGCTGAGAGTACGAGCATGTGCCACCACACCTGGCTCTGTTATTTTTATTTGTGCTTTTCATGTCTTTGACTAAACTTATCATTGAGATTTGAATATAGAAGCAGCTGAGACTTTGTTCCTTCTTAAGTTATAAAGAAAAACCTTCCACTCTACAAGATGCCCAGCCAGAAGCCAAAGGAGGGATGTCACTCAAGCTCTCTTTCTCTCTCCATT
This sequence comes from Heterocephalus glaber, assembly GCF_053883595.1. NCBI lineage: Eukaryota > Metazoa > Chordata > Mammalia > Rodentia > Bathyergidae > Heterocephalus > Heterocephalus glaber. The sequence continues at coordinate 28,242,192 of NW_028258315.1, forward strand.
GTTCCCTCCTAAAATTATGGCCCTCCCAGCAGAATGGGGCTGCTGTAGCAGCCCCTGTGACTTCAGAGGACCGGCCTTGTATTGATTAATAAAGGAATGCACAGAAGAGAGCAGTGATGGTAACTGCTACCGGGGGAAATTTCGCTGTTTCATAAAGACCAAACCATGACACCGTGTTTGGGACCTGCTGGTACCTTGGACCCTGGGCTACAAGTGTGGGGAAACAGCACTCAGAGATATGGGCTGTATTGAGTAATGAATTGAACTGGTTCTTCCTCTACAGACAGCACAGCAGCACAAGGCAGAAAGAGGCAGGATTTGTCATGTCATAGAAAAGCCCATGAACTCATACAGCAGAAGGCAGCATCATACAGAGAGTATCCAGGACAGGGGATGGTCCTCATCTGTTTTGTGTTGCTGCTACAAAGCTCCAGAGGCTGGGTACTGTAGACAGAGACTTTTCTGGCTCATGATTCTGGTACAGGTCCAGAACCCCGGCTGCCTCACAACAGGTGGAGAAACAGAAAGGGAACCAGTTGCATTCAGAAGGGCCAAGCATATAGGGTGGCCTAGTTTCATCATGTTACTAAACCCTTATCTGTGGCTCATACAGGGGGCCAATGAGTTGGAGTGAGAAAAAGAGATTTATTCAGGTGGCAACAAACCCAGAAAATGGTGGACTGATGTCCCCAAAAGATATCTTCACTCATCCTGTTTCAAGCTCCCTTTATCCTTATGTAGGAGGGAAAGATGAGGGATTGGATTAGGAAAGGGTGGACAACCAGACACCTCCAGGTGCTGCTCCAGTGGTTTGAATGAGACATGGTGAAACTTGGTGGTTGGTACGCACAGGATCCCAAGGTCGTGATGCCCCATGATGGTAAAACTGTCTTGGTTCTTCTCGTCTTAGCCCCACAACTCTGTTCCAGACACCCACTGAATACCTCTACAGGGCCAAGTTAAGCATCAGAGGTTTCAACTAAAGTGGTTGGCAAGTCCCTGAAACATATCCTAGACAATCATCATCATCTCAGCCCACATGTCACTGGTGTCATCTACAGGAAAGCGAGTGGGAGAATAATACTATGTGCAACCTCCAAAATTAGTGATTTTTAAAGTGAACTAAAAAGCAAGTGAAGCCAGAGGGTTCATTTTGGTTACACCTCTTGTCTTTTTTTTTTTTTTCACTTCTTTCATTGGTACATTTTAGGTATACAATTCATTTACATTTATCATTGGGTGTTTGTACCTGTACATGATGTATCTTGGTTCTTATTTTTTCCCCATTATCTGTGTGCGCTTCACTCCCTCCACCCTTCCCTATTTACATAGATTTCATTTCCATTTTTTCTTTCTTTTCTCATACTTTTTCCTTTCTCTCTTTTCCTTTCCCCTTCCCCTCCCTTCACTCCTTCGTCTTTGGACTTTTTTCCCTATTTCAAGTTATCAATTATTCATTTTAATCATTTGAACCCTTGTTTACACTATCAGTTTCTTACACTAGAGAAACTATTCAGTATTTACACACGTGTGTCCTATTTATTTCACTTAAGAGTATGGCCTCGATATGCATCCATTTAGCTATAAATGACTCTAGTTTTTCATTCTTTAAGGCTGAGTAGTACTCCATTTTGTTAAAAAAAAACCCCACATTTTCTTTATCCAGTTTCCAGTTGGTGGGCACTTGGGCTGCTTCCAAGCTTTAGCTATTACAAACTGTGCCACTACGAACATGAGTGCACATATATCACTGTGGTATGATTCTTTTAATTCTTTTGGGAAGATACCCAGCAGGGGAATAGCTGGGTCAAATGGGACCTCCAGTCCTAGTTCTTTGAGGTATCTCCATACTGACTTCCACAGTGGTTGCACCAGTCTGCATTCCCACCAACAATGGAGAAGGGTTCCTTTCTCCCTACAACCCCGCCAGTATTTGTTATTTGTTGATTTCTTGATAGCAGCCATTCTTTCTGGGGTGAGGTGGATTCTCAGTGTTGTTTTCTTCTACATCTCTTGAATGATGAGTGGTGTTGAACATTTTTTCATATATTTGTTTGCTGCTTTTACTTCTTTGTCTGAGAAATGTCTGTTCATTTCAGATGCCCATTTTTGAATTGGGTCTTTGAATTTAGGGGGGTCTGATTTTTTTGAGTTCTTTATATATTCTAGATAGTAGTCCTTTGTCTGAGGAACAGCTGCTAAAATTTTTTTCCCACATTGTAGGTTGTCTGTTAGCTCTGTTGGTGGTTTCTTTTGCAGTGCAGAAGCTTTTTAATAAGATGAGATCCTACTTGTTGATTCTTTCTGCTAGTTCCCATGCTGCTGAGGTTTTGTTCATAAAGTCTTTTCCTATGCCAATGTCTTCAAGAGTTCTACCTAACTTATCTTCCAGCAAGTTTAGTGTTTCTGTCTTAATATTTAGATCTTTAATCCACTTAAACCTTAGTTTACTGCATGGTGATAGGTATGGGTCTAGTTTTAATCTTTGGCAGGTTGAAATCCAGTTTTTCCAACACCATTTATTAAATAGGCTATCTTTCCTCCAATGATGGTGGTTGGCTCCTTTGACAAAGATGAGAAGGCTGAGTGTGTCTGGAGTTGTTTCTGCATCTCCTAATCTATTCCACTGATCCTCAAGTCTGTTCCTTTGCCAGTACCATGCTGATTTTATCACAGTAGCTTTGTAGTATAGTTTCAAGTTGGGGATTGTGATACCCCAGTCTTTTCTCTGTTGCTTAGAATTGCTTTATCTATTCTAGGTCTCTTCTGGTTCCAAATGAATTTTTGGATTGTTTTCTCTAGTTCTGTGAAATATATTGTTGGAATTTCAATTGGCATTGCATTGAATCTATATAGTAGTTTTGGAAGTATGGCCATTTTCACTATATTGGTTCTTCCTCCCCAGGAGCTAGGGACGTCTTTCCATTTTCTTGTATCTTCTTTGATCTCTTTTTTCAGAGTGCTGTAGTTTTCAGTGTAGAGGTCTTTTGCTTCCTTTGTTAGATTGCTTCCTACAGATTTAATGTTTTTTGGATGCTATTGTAAAAGGAATTGTTTCCCTAATTTCTCTCTCAGTGAGTCTGTTATTTGTGTACAAGAAGGCTATTGTTTTTTGAGGGTTGACCTTGTATCCAGCTACTCTACTGAATCTGTCAATTAAGTCTAGAAATCTTCTGGTGGAGTTTTTTGGGTCTTCTATGTAGAGTATCATATCATCACCAAATAATGACAGTTTAACTTCTTCTTTTCCTATCTTTATTCCATTTATTTCTTTCTCTTTTCTAATTGCTGTGGCTAATGTTTCCAGAACTATATTGAACAGAAGTGGGGATAGTGGACATCCTTGTCTTGTTCCTGATTTTAGCGTGAAAGTTTTCAGTTTTTGACCATTTAGTATGATGTTGGCTGTTGGTTTTTCATGGATAGCCTTAATCAGATTAAGATAAAGACCTTCTATTCCAATTTTCTGCAGGGTTTTTATCATGAATGGGTGCTGGATTTTGTTGAATGCTTTTTCTGCATCTATTTAGATGATGATATGGTTTTTGTCCTTGACTCTGTTAATATGGTGTGTTACATTTATTGATTTATGAATGTTGAACCATCCTTGCATCCCTGGGATAAATCCGACTTGGTCAGGGTGTATGGTCTTCTTGATGACCCTCTGTATTCTGTTTGCCAGTATCTTGTTGAGGATTTTTGCATCTATGTTCATTAGGGAGATTGGCCCATAGTTCTCTTTTTAGGTTGGGTCTTTCCCTGGTTTTGGAATCAAAGTCACACTTGCTTCCAGGAATGAATTTGGAAGCCTTGCTTCCCTTTCAATTTCCTTGATGAGTTTAAAGAGTAATGGTTTTAGTTCTTCTTTAAATGTCTTGTAAAATTCAGCAGTGAAGCCATCCAGACCTGGGCTTTTCTTTGTTGGTAAATATTTTATTACATTTTCAATTTCACTCATTTTAATTGGGGTGTTTAGAATTTCTATATCTTCTTCATTTAACTTTGGCAATTCATATGTATCTAGGAATCTGCCCATTTCTTCTGTGTTTTCCATTTTATTGGAGTAGAGGTTCTCGAAGTAGGTATTGATGATCCTCTGGATTTCTGTTGGATCTGTTGTAACTTCACCTTTTTCCTTCTTAATTGCATGTATTTGTGCCTTTTCTTTCCTTTTTTTGATAAGGTTGGTTAAAGGTTTATCAATTTTATTTATTCTTTAAAAAAACCAACCTTTGATTCATTGATTTTTTGGTATTGTTCTCTTAGTTTCCATTGCATTGATTTCTCCCCTGATCTTTAGAATTTCCTCTCTTGTACGAGTTTTGGATTCATTATGCTCTTCTTTTTCTAGGAGCCTGAGGTTAGGGTTAGGGTTAGGGTTAGGTTATTTATCTGAGTTTTCTCTGTTTTCCTAGTATGGCCATTCACTGCTATGAATTTCCCACATAGAACTGCTTTCATTGTGTCCCATAGATTCCTGTATGTTGTACTGGCATTTTCATTTACTTATAGAAACTATTTAATTTCTTCTTTAATTACTTCTGTGACCCATTGGTTGTTCAAGAGGGTGTTATTCAGTTTCCATGTGTTTGTTGGGGTTTTGTGGTTTCTTATGTTATTGAACTCCAATTTTATTGCACTGTGGTCTGATAATATACAGGGGGTAACTTCAGTTCTTTTACATTTACTTTGACAGTCCTATGAGCTAGCATGTGGTCTATTCTGGAGAATGACTCATATGCAGCCAAAAAGAATGTGTATTCTGATTTTGTGGGGTGGAACACTCTGTAAACATCTATTAAGTCCATTTGTTCAATAGCTTGGTTCAGTTCTAGAATTTCCTTGGTAACTTTTTGTCTAGATGATCTGTCTATTTGTGATAGTGGGGTATTGAGGTCCCCCACTACAATTGAGTTAGTGTTTATTTTGTTTTTCATGTCTATTAATATTTGTTTTGTATAGTTGGGGGCATTTGTATTTGGTGCATATATATTTAGGACTGTCATCTCTTCCTCTTGGATTGTTCCCTTCACAAGGATGTAGTGACCATCTTTGCCTCTCTTAATTAGTTTTGGTTTGAAATCTACTTTGTCTGCAAATAAGATTGCTACCTCTGCTTTCTTCTGGCTTCCTGTGGCGTGGAGAACTGTTTTCTATCCTTTTACTTTTAGTCTGAGTTTCTTTTTGAGTTAGGTGTGTTTCTTGTATACAGCATATTATTGCATTTTCCTTTTTAATCCATTCTGCCAGTCTATTTCTTTTGATTGGTGAATTGAGGCCATTAACATTGAGGGTTATAATTGATAAATATTGATTTATCCTTGTCATGATGTTTTACTTTTGTTGGCTCTTTTATTTCTTATTTTTCCCCCTTTCCCTTTAGTGTCTTACCTTGCCTGGTGGCTTCCCTCTGTTGGGCCTCATGGAATTGTGACCTTCATTGCTTTTTTCTAGGATATTGTTTAGAATTCTTTGGAGTGCTGGTTTGGTGTTCATGAAATTTCTCAGGTGTTCTTTGTCATGGAAGTATCTAATTTCCCCTTTGATTTTGAAAGATAATTTTGCTGGATACTACAGTCTAGGTTGGAAGTTATTTTCTTTTAGGGCTTGAAATACTTCACTCCAGGCTCTCCTTGATTTGAGAGATTGTGTTGAGAAGTCTGTCATGATTCTGATGGGCTTTCCTTTGTAGGTGATTTGTTTCTTTTCTCTAAAAGGATTTTGTTTTTCTGTTGGGTTTCTGGGGTCTTGACTATTATATGTCTAGATGTAGATTTTTTTTGATCATGGCTAGTTGGAGTTCCTTATGCCTCACTTATCTGTATGTCCAATTCTCTACCTCTGTCTGGGAAGTTTTCCAATATTACTTCTGTGAACAGTTTTTTTATTTCAATTGTGCTTTCTTCTGTTTCTTCATGGACTTCTGTCCCAGCCCGTGGGTAAGTCAACGGAGACCCTAGAGGGGGAGCGAGAATGACAAAGGACAGGGGACACGAGAGATGGAGACAAGACAGGTTTCTGATCAAGTCTCGTTTATTGCGGAAGCTGCTACAGCATATATACCGTAGGGCTAGAGGGAGGGAGCAAGGGGAGGGTACTGGGGCTACTTCCTTGTTGCCGGGTAGACTTGCAGCAGGCTTAGACATGCCCGTAAAAGGCACTCAAGAGTTCTAGCGGGGGGGGGCAAGGCCCCCCACAGGTCCTCCCTTTAAAATTATAATTTTAGAAAGGCGTCAGGAGAGCCAAGCCTGCGGGGGCTGAGCCTGTCTTGGGTCAGAGCGATATACATGTCTGCACCGTGCACCTTACCCGTCATCGGTTAACCAGAGAATCAAGGCTCTGGCACCTGTCTTAGGCGGCGCACGAGGGCTTTCTCATTGCATGGCACACATGCTCAGTTGCCTGTCATTGGCTTGCCAGCCCACTCACCAGGCGGGGCGAGAACACTTCGCCATGGCAAGGACCTAATCGACGGTCCGACATTCATCCTGGTCAGCCATTGCCAATCTATTATAGTAGACCTGTATGGGTGCTGTTTTTATTGCCTCTATCCGGGCTCTAAGGAAGGCCATGATTTTGTTGTATATTATGGGCCCCAAAGAAATGAGCAGAAGTAGGCCCAATAAGGGTCCCAGCAAAGGGAGAAGGTAAGGGAGGAAACCATTGAGGCCAGTCCAGAGGGGATTTTGAGCGAATTCTTGTCGTTGTCTGTTTAGATCTTCTTGAAGTTTGCGAATTTTTCCCCTGACGATCCCAGATTTATTGGCATAGAAACAACAATGTTCATTTAGGGCTATGTAAATCCCTCCTTGTTTTGCCGTGAGGAGGTCCAGGCCCCTTCTATTTTGAAGGACCACCTCAGCCAAAGAATCAATCTGATCTTGTACATCTGTAAGAGTGTTGGAGAGAGCTTGAACATCATTAATCAACTGGTTGGATAATTTGGCATAGGAGTGTACCGCCACTCAGATGTCAGCAGAGCCAGTGGCAAGGGCACCGGACACCCCCAGCCCCACGAGCAGGGGGACCAGTGAAACGGTCCTGTTATGTCGCCCAGCGATATAGTCAAAGCTGGGCAAGGGCACCGGCTCATCTCCAGGAATGAGGGCGATGTCCAGGAGGACAGTCGCCACCACGCACAGCCCAGTCCAATTAGTGGGGAGGGAGGTGAACGCCAAGCTCCCTCCACAGACGAGCACGTGACCCGGGGCAGGGCAAATGGCGGCAGAGCCATTAAGCATTACAGAGCAGAGAGAGGAATTTTGGACTCTGACAGGTATATCAAAGCTATCGTTGTGGCCCGAACTCAGATAACAAGCTGAAGCATTGAACTGTACTGGCTGGACCCTGAAGGGCAGAGAAAAACTGCAATTGTAACTAGAACTGTTGGCATAGTCAGTTTGGTCGACAACTGGCAAGGTGAGGGGCAGGGGTGTGGCAAGGGTCAAATATAGCCAACAATCCGCAGCAAAGGCTGGGTTGGATGTATTGATCAATTGATAAGTGGCCTCTAAGACACTCAGGGTTTGGACTTCAGGGTCTGGGCCTCGAGGTTTGGGAAGGTCCAGCGGATGATAATTTAGGGAGGGGTACATCTCTTGGATGATAGTCTCGAGCTGTTTTTGTACTCGCTCTTCCCTGAGCTGATCTGAAGGCCCGCCACCATCAGATACATGAATTGAGGCCTGTGGCGGCCAGCAGACATCTTTGCCGGGACTGCCGTTGCAGGAGGGTTGGCCAAATTTAGGATATCCAGTGGGGCTGGAAAAGTCCCAGTCACCTCCGACGCAGCCACTGTAAGTTTTTTGTAGAACAGCAGTTAGATATATTTTTCCATCGGAATGCGTACATTGTTGGGCTTCAGTGTAACAGGTAGAATGCATCTCTGTGGCCTTGGCATAATTGGCAGGGCATGGCCCTGGTTCGCCATTGACTGTTGGTATGACTTTAGGCTTAGGGACGCAATCCCATTTTTGGTTATATCCTTCCGCTAGCGCGGCCTCATAAACCAAGTAGGCAATCTTGTTGCCGCAATCAGTACTACGAGTGTAACTTGTGGGTGCAGCCCCGCCAGAACCCCCAGCACAGTCACAGGGGTTACCATACAGGGCAACGAGCAGTTCTTTGTTAACTGGTTGAAATCCACTTTTTGTTAGCGGTGCCAGGAACAGCAACAGACCATGCAACAAATTCAGGGATGTCATCTTTTTAACCTGTAAGCAAAATTTCGTCCTGCAATGTAAGCAAGGCTGGGCTGTAGATAAGAGAGTTAGGCTAACCTGATTAAGCTTTTGAAGATAACCAATGTGAGCATATTACAATAACATATTTAGAACTTAACCAATGTAAATATTTTGTAACAACATAATCAGTGCTTAAATATCAAGAATAACCAATGTAATCAATTTATAACATATTTAGATAATATTCGTTGTGATGTGTCTCCCATAAGATTATAATATAAAATTTACTAGGGGGTCCCTTTAATGAATTAAGACCAGAATAATCATTTTCTGGGTGGCCACTTCTATATTCATCAAAGGGAGTCCCCATCTATATTCATTTTGACAAACAATTAAGAATATATATCTTTTTATTTTACAACTGTCAATTGCAATTTGATTATTGCATGTAGGTGACAATACACATTACTTTCATAAAATAAATCTCAGTGGCACTTTGATCAATTAGCAACCTCGGAAGGAAGGCATGTCTTTAATTTAATAATATTTATCTGTAAGTCAATTTAACAATAGGCGAATATCCTTTGAAAAGGAAGGAACATATTGAGCTCAACTGTACGAACACAAACAACAGACAATAGACAAACATATGAGACAGTGTATAAAATTAGGGTGCACTCAAATATAACTGGCCAAATTGAATTATACTATTCTCTTTATGATTATTAGATTATAATTGTAGGCGCCATTGTTAACTGGTTGAACTTGGACAATGTTAGGTCATCGGCATCATTAACACGCTTATCAACTTGTTTTACTAAGCGTTCTGGAAGCCACCTGGCTGACTTCATTTCCTTGGAATAAACACACACTGACCCTTGGCCCCAGATGAGTACGGGGTCAGGCCCATGCCATGAGTGGTCCAGGGGGTCTCTCCACATCACAGAGGCAAATTGTTTTTGTGTCTCTGGTTGCCAGAAACGGTTAGCTGCGGATAATCCCTTAGCATCCAAATTTAAAAAGTTAAGAATAAATAGTGCATGTGATATTAGGTTTCTGGGTGACCCCTTGATAGGGTACCATTCCCCCTTTTTAATTTTATCTAATGTAATTTTGAGTGTGAGGTTGGCTCGTTTTATAATGCCTTGTCCTTGTGGATTATATGGGATTCCCGTTATGTGTGTTATATCTAAGTGTTTGTAAAACTTAAAAAACCAGAGCTAGTATAGCCTGGACCATTGTCTGTTTTAATTTGCTGTGGACATCCAAGTACTGAGAAGGCAACTAGAAGGTGGGCAATTACATGTTTAGTAGCCTCCCCGGATTGTAGGGTGGCAAATATAAATCCACTATATGTATCAATGTTGACATGTATATTTTTAAGATTTCCAAATTCAGGGTAATGTGTGACGTCCATTTGCCATAGGGCATTTGGAATTAAGCCACGAGGATTAACTCCCAGATGAGGTGTGGGAAGATGGAGGGTGCACGTAAGGCAGGTTTTAACAATTTGTCTAGCTTGTTCTCTAGTAAGTTTATACATAAGGCGAAACGTGCGAGCATTAAGGTGATGTAATTGGTGTGCCTTCTGTGCCTGGTCAATCTGAATGGAGGCATCAATACTTAGTGAGTAGGCAAAAGCCTGAGGTCTTGTGGCCAGATCTGTTAACCGGTTGCCTTTTGTAAGTGGGCCGGGTAGGTTACAGTGGGCACGAAGGTGCCCAATAAAAAAAGGCTGGGATCTTTTTCTGATTAGATCTCGTAATTGAATAAAAAGACCACCAGTTTGAGAAGCGTGTTTTATCAATCCACATGTCTCCAATAGGGGAACAGATTGGGCAATGTAAGCACTGTCAGTAAAGAGATTAAAGGCTTGTTCAGGGAATGCAGAAAAGACTGCTATGACTGTATGTAGCTTGGTTATTTGGGCTGAAGAACAGCTGGTTTGGAAGTGGACAATGTCATTGTCCCACACATAGGCAGCTATCCCGGTAGAAGAACCATCTGTAAAGACTAATAGGGCTTCTGTTAGAGGCGAACAGGAAGTGACTTTTGGGAAAATGAACTCATGTCTATTGGCAAAGTCAATAAGTTTGTTTGGAGGATAGTGATTGTCTATTAAGCCTGTATAAGAAGCGAGAGCAACTGGTCAGGAGCCGGTAGTCTGCATAAGCCAATCGATTGGGGTGAGCCAATTTTCTGCCACCAATTCTAAAATGGCCATTGTGTAAGGTGCAGTGGCCCTGTATTGAGCTGCGGCCATTTTAAATTTTTTAATGACCTTAAAATCGGAACCACTGTGCTGTCTCCACGCCTGTCCCTGTGCATCAGTAGTTTTAGTTATGGGAAAGGCTTCCACATTGTTAAGTTTTAGGGATACTCCCGACCCAGATGGCACCCTAGGGGCCGCCCCTCTAACGGGGGGTCGTGGCTTAAGTTTGTCCTCTCTACGGACATTTTCATGGGTTTTGCCTGTTCTTAAGCCCTCGAGCTGGGTAATAAGTTCCTGGTGTTCCTTTTCTAACCTTATTTGTTCTTTTAGAAATTTTATCTTGTCCCGGAGTTCCTTTTGGGGATCAACAGCAGGGCATGCCAAAGCGGGTGCATTGGGAGTGTTGGGTACCAGAACATAAGGAGGAGGACCTTGGACTATGGGCGGCCAGGCAGGATTATGATATCTGGCTGCCTCCTCCCCAAGATTGGCCCAGTCAGCCTCCCCCGGATCGTTCCGTGGCAAGGGGGGGTGTCTGAGGTGGCGGAGGGAAGGGTACAAGGCCGGTTCCTCCTTAACAGGCGGGGCGGGGTCAGAGGCAGGGGCTGCAAGAGCGGAGGCGGAAGCTGAGGAGCGCCGAAGCTTTTCTGTAAAAGGCTTGGAAGAGGCAGAGCCCGCCTGTAAACCCTCATCGGTTGCTTTTTTTTTTTTTTTGGTCTGGTTCATCGTCACTATCAAAAGACATCAAGTCTTTTTCCTCATTTTTTGAGGAAGTCCCGTCCCACAGGGGCTCGGGCCTCGGCGCCATCTTGGCATCTCGGGGGGTGTTTACAAACTCCTCACTCCGAGGGAGAATGATCGACCCTTCCTCCGATCGGAGAGCTGTCTCCCCGACCTGGATGGCTTGAGCCACCAGCAGATCTTTGGTTTTTTGGGAGATAATTTCATTAATAAGATTTCAATAAGAAAATGCAGTAATCGGGACCTTTTCTGGTCCACAAGTAGCATAATAACCTTTAAGGGCCTCCCCTACTCTTTTCCATCTCCTCTCGTCAATGGTACCCTCGGCAGGAAACCAAGGGCAGAGATCTCTAATATAATAAAAAAAAATTTTAACAACTGTTTGACTGTAACCTTTACCCCTCGTGTCTGTAAAGTTTCTTTAAGACCTTGTACAAATAACTCATGTTGGCTAATGCCCTGTCCCATAATCGCTGCTCAACTCACCGAGGTGCAGGAAAGACGGCAGGTTCATGTCAAACGCAATCCTCTTTTTTCTATTTTATTTTATTGGGCCCCCGAGCAGCGTTCTTCACTGGATCCCCCATTCTCTGGCCCCACGTTGGGCGCCACTTGTCCCGGCCCGCGGGTAAGTCAACGGAGACCCTAGAGGGGGAGCGAGAATGACAAAGGACAGGGGACACGAGAGATGGAGACAAGACAGGTTTCTGATCAAGTCTCGTTTATTGCGGAAGCTACTACAGCATATATACCGTAGGGCTAGAGGGAGGGAGCAAAAGGAGGGTACTGGGGCTACTTCCTTGTTGCCGGGTAGACTTGCAGCAGGCTTAGACATGCCCGTAAAAGGCACTCAAGAGTTCTAGCGGGGGGGGGCAAGGCCCCCCACAGACTCCTATCAGTCTTATGTTATTCTCCTTTGCATCATCTAGCAGTTGTTGGATTGATTTCTCTTGGTCCCTTACTATTTTTAAGAAATCTCTATTTTCATGGTCTCTAACTGTGATCCTGTCTTCTATATCTGATATTCTATCTTTTGATTCCCTTAATCTGCTGTGGATACTTTCAATGAAGTTTTTGATCTCCTGAATATCTGTTTGAATCTGTTTCATGGAATCCATTTCTTTCTTATGCTGGGTATTCATGGCTTCCACCATGTTTCTGAGCTCATCTATTTTTTTTGTCTGTTTCTGTTCTAGATCCTCTAATCATGTCTTTCACTCTGCTCACCATCTCTGCAGATATCTGGGAGATTATTTCTGCTTTGAATTTTTCTAGAGCCTCATTCAGCTGTTTTGTTACTTCCTGTGCTATCAGTTCACAGTATCCAGGTGGTTGGTTATGGGACTTTTCCATGTCATTTCCCCCAGGATTTACCCTTGGTGGGGTAGAAGTCTGAGTTTGTGCCTTGCTTAAATGTCTTCTCATTTTTTTTTGGTACTGTCCTTGGTTTAACTCCTGGGTTGATAGTTTGAAATTGCTCGTTGTAGGTATCTTTGTTGCTTGTAATTAGAGCCATTATGGAATGACTGCCTCTCAGAGGTGTCTTCCAGATATAGCTGGTCTTTAAGTTTTGAGTCTCTAATGACTCTAAGGCTATCTCATTTTCCTTATGCTAGGAAGGTTCATTGACTAGATCAATACCAACATCTTAGCCCAAGTGATACAATCAGCAACACCATTGCATCAAATACTTCTTCAAAAATGACATTTTGTGGTAGTTATTAATCTATCACCTTTAGCTGTGTGACTTAAATCAAGATCAAGGACCAACCCAACATATATTGAATAAACTCTTCAATATAACAACTTTACCCTTTGGGATAGGGAGTTAGAAGGGGTTGGGGAGGGAGGGACAGATGGGAAGAAGGATAGGGGAAGGTTATCAGTGTGGCCAGAGGACACAGGTGAGAAGAAAAAAGAGAATAATAGGAAAATAAAGAAGAACTCCAGCTGAGGACCAAAACAGGGACAAAAAGGGAAGATGAACAATGTGGGAGAGCAAGAGAGTGAGTGTAAGAGAGAGAGAAAGGAAAGAGAAAAGAAAGAAGAAAAGAAAAGAAAAAAAGGGGAGAAAAACAAATATTTGCAAAGAGTATGAAAAAAATTAAAGATAAGAGGAGCAAAAGAAATGAAAAGAGAAAAAAACTAATAATACTAATTTGGGGAATAAAAAATAACAATGAAGATGAAGGGCCTCTTTCAGGGTATGTCTCTACTGTCACAATAGACAATGTGGGTTACAGTGTGCAGATATAAATCAATGAGTCCCAGCAAGCTAGTCACAGACCCGTGAGATTCAGGCAGATTTCTGTCTGCAAGTCTCAAGTTGAGCTCCCTGTCCTCCTGTAGGGTTGAACTCTGCAGAGTTGTATTGCAGGTTCCAGCTGCCCTCCCCCTGAAGATAGCCCAGGTCCTGATGGGAGGTGAAGATGACTCCAACTTACCCAGTACAGTGGTCTGGTGGTCCGGTATCCTCTGAGTCTTTGTAGTGTGGAACCAGGTGGTTGTACAGAGAAGAGGCCAGAGGAGCGGGGTGGGGGGCTGGGTGTCCAGTGGATTGCTGCCGGGGCATGGGCTGATTCCACGTGTTCCGCATGACTCGCGACCTTGGTATGGCATTCGCAGACCTGCCTGTCTCCCTCTTGTCTTTGTTCATTCCTCAGTATAGAGGGCTGTGGACTGAGTGCCAACCTGGCTATTTCCTGTTGCAGCAGACCATAAACCTAGCTTAGCTTCCTTTGGGAATACCTGTTGGTCCCCAGCCAGATGGTGAATTGGAAGGGACTCTGTCCTTGAACAAGTAGTGAATTCAAAGGGAACAAGCAGGGTCTTGATCAAGCTGGATCTTGACCAATGTCTGGAGCCCAGAAGTTTCACCTGGTGAAGGAGCCAGATGCTCAAGCCAGAGAAGCTAAAGCACCTTGAGGAGCTGTAAAGCAGAGCTCAAAGTGATCCAGAGCCAAAGGACCTGTTATGGCTTTATCTAGATGTCCACCCAAAGCTTCATGCACTCATAGGTGGGGCTTTTCAGAGCTGGCTGGATCTAGGGCATGTGATACTGGGATTTAGGGTATGTTGTACTAAGTTAGTCCACTGATTGGAATTAACATAGTTCTGCATGTCACCATTCAAAAGGCTGGTAACCTGGATGGGAAAAAAGGGAAAGGCAGGCTGCTTTCAGGCTTACTGCCTTCTGCTTTCCATGCCATGAACTCTTTCTCCTCTGTGATGCCCCTCTGCTATGCCACCTTGCCTTGGAGCCAGCCAACTATCAACTGAAACCTTATGAACTGTGAACTGAAATAAATCTTTCCTCCTTTAACTTTGGGTGTCCAGTATTTTGTCTCAGCAAACAAGAAAAGTAACTAAAACAGATTTTAGTCCAGAGAAGTGGGGTTGTTACTGTGATGTTACCTGGCCATGTAATTCAGGAGACTTTGGAACTGGCTTGTGGGAAGAGTTTGGAAAGGTTGGAAAGAAGCTGAAGAAGCAGCCCTGGAATGCTGTAAGGTGAACTTGATAGGAGATTCTGGTCAGAGCTTAGAAGACCAGAATGCTGATAGAAATGCATCTGGTAAAGATCAGGCTCAGGAGGTTTTGATTAAACAAGGACTGAACTGGACTCCAGGCCATGTATGTTATGCTTTAGCAGAAAATTTGTCTGCATTTTCTCATGTCTAGAGACTTTGCCTGAGATTGAGATTAAGGGCAGTGGACTAATTAATCTGGTGGAGGAAATTTAAAGGCAGTCTAATGTTGAGGCAGAGGCATGGCTACTGTTGGAGGCTTTTCACCAGATCTATATTGAGAATCAAGAGCAAAGATCCTAACAGAACGATTTGAAGTATTTTGAGTTTGGCCAGAAAGAAAGCTCTGGTAAAGTTGCAGCCTGTAAAGATAAAGCAGAGGAGAACTTATTTGCTGAAAAGGAACAGGATAATAGAAAAAGATGGCCTGAGATATCACAAGAACCAGAAGGACTCCTCCCTTTCCAGCCTCAAATTTACAAAGGTGAAAGACTTTGCTTTGAGAAGAGGACACCAGAGCCCCAAGTTCAAGAATGATAGCAGCCTAGAGAATTTGTTCCTCAGGATTGGGTTCATATGGCTCAGCAATCCAGGCACATTCCTTCAACCAAGAGAGAAGGAAGCCTGGGTACTACTCCGGCTGGTGGCAGACTTTGGCATCATCCATGTGGTGCTGATTTAAGGCACATGCAGAATGCAAGAGTTGTGGGCCCAGAAAGGCTTCCACCCAGACTTCAGAAGAAGGCCTGGAAGGGCAGGCACTGTGACCCTGAAGTGACAGTTTGTGAACCTGTCAGTGTGAAGCCAAAGGTGCAGTAGAGACCCCTGAAGGTTGGAGAGGCCAGGAACATGGGTCATCTGAGGAAACTGCAAGGAGGGAGCAAAGCTATCCCAAGATAGAAGCCATGAGAGCTGCAAACATCTGCGGTGCCATAGAGGTAGAGCCACCTGAGCCCTTTGGAGTTCACATCTTGCCATAGATGACCCTAGACACTGGACTTGGAACTACAGGACTTAATGTCTGTCCTGCTCAATTTTAGTCTTGCTTGGGTCCCATTCCTTTCTATTTCCCTATTTGTACCCTTTGAAATGGAAATCTTTACCTGTACCATTGTATGTTGGAAGTGGTTAACTTTCCTTTCATTTATACAGGGGCTCACAGCTAAGTTTGCCTTAAATCTCAAAGGAGACTTTGGACTTGAACTTTTCTGCAAGGCTTAAACTGTTAGGATTTTGACAACTAATAGAGATGGACTAAATGCCTTTTGTATAAAGGGAGGTGCATGAGTCTTTGAGGGGACAGGGGTGGAATGTTACAGCTTGTATCTAGATGTTCCCAAAGTTTCATGCACTCGTAGGTGGGGCTTTTCAGAGCAGGCTGGATCTAGGGCATGTGATACTGGGATTTAGGTTGTGTTGTACTAAGTTAGTCCACTGATTGGAATTAGCTAGTTCTATATAGCACCACCCAAAAGCCTGATAGCCTGGATGGGAAAAAAGGGAAAGGCAGGCTGGCTGCCTTCAGCTCACTGCCTTGCCTTCTGCCTACAACACCATAAACTGTTTCTCCTCTGTGATGCCCCTGTACCATGGAGCCAGCCAACTATATTCCAAAACCTCTATAAACTGTGAGCTGAAACAAACCTTTCCTCTTTTAGCTTTGGGTGTCCAGTATTTTGACTCAGCAATGAGAAAAGTAAGACAGGACCCACCTCAGTAAACCACACAGGGCCCTCTGTCTTTATACCCATGGCAGGGAAACTGAGAAAACACCTGGAACTGAGACAAAAAGAACCAAGGATCCCCTCCTTCCACCCTGTCACAACTCTGTTGGCAGAGATCTGACTGTTGCCCTGTCACTTATCTTGCCCTCTCCTACTCTTGTCCTCTCCAAGGTGACCCAGACTGCTGGCCCTAGGGTGTTCTGACATCCTAGTGAGCTCAGAACCTCTAGGCCCCACTGACAGAAGCCAGAGAGCAACATTCTCCCCACTCCAAAAGAATCTTCCTGGGCCTCAGTGGGCTTGAACCTCAGACCTGTCCCAGATGAGCCCACCCTGACCCTGACCCCCATTGCTGGGACAGTTCTCAACCAGATCCACGAATACACAGATTGAGCGTGTGTGGCCCAGTGCTGCTATACAGCAGCTCTTTGCAGTCCTCAGACAGTGGAGGAGGGTGGCTCCTGAGAGGCAGAAACCAGAGAGGAACCCCAGAGAGGCAGTATAGGCTGCTGAGAGAATTCCAGAAAGCAGCCAAGGGGATCTGAGTCTGCTGAAGAGCTGACAGGGGTGGCTGGGAGCTGCCATGAGCTATGACACTGAGGACTGGGAGCTAAGGACACTAGGGCCAGATCTCTAACACAGAGGGCCAGGTGGTGTTGGAATTTAGGGTGGAGGGCTGCTAACATCAAGGAAGCTACAGCTGAATTGAACAAAAGAACCTCAGCTGATTGGTGACAGGATCAGTGAACATAGTCTTTTTCTCTCTACACAAAAGACCCTAGTGTGAAGATGATGGGCAGAAGGGCTTCTGCTCCCTGTCTTTTTCCCCTAGGTAACCTAACTTCATGTTGTCCTTGGTCACAGAACTACTCCCCGCTGTGAACATCTCAAGATCTGGATTCTCTCCAAGGTTTGTCAGATCAAGCTCAAATTTGAGCTTTTGAACCCAGGAGAAATTTTAATGTGTATAGGGTGTTACAGCTAGTATTTAGATGTCCCCCAACAGCACCATGTGGTCATAGGTGGGGCTTTTCAGAGGTGGCTGGATCTAGGGTATGTGATGCTGAGATTAAGGGTGTATGATATGATTAAGGGTGTAAATTAGTCCACTGATTGATTTAGCATAGTTCTATGTATGGATAATGAGAAGGCCCACCCTGGGTGTAGATGGCACCACCCAAAAGGAGGGTAGCCTGGAAGGGATAAAAAGGAGAGGCAGGCTTGCTGCTTGCTGCCTTTTGCCTGCCCTGCCACACCATGAACTGTTTCTCCTCTGCAGTTCCCCTCTGCCATGCCAGCTGACTACAGACTGAAACCTCTACAAACTGTAAGTGAAGTAAACCTTTCCTTTGTTTACTTGTAGTGACGAATAACTTTTCTCAGTAACAAGAAAAGTAACTAAGATGGTAGGCACAGCTGTCTTTGCCTGTCCCACTTTCTATTTGCCTATAGTCTAGTTCTCCTGGAATTTCTGTGCAAGCTTATGATTCTTCAGTCTTTTTATTTTTTGAGACAGTGTCTCAATATGTAGTTCAGATTGGCTTTGAACTTGCATAATCCTTCTGCCTCAGCCTCCTGAGTGCTAGGATTACAGGCATGTGCCACCATGCCTGTTGATTCTGCAGTCTTCTGTGACAGTTATGGTCGGGTAATTATGTGTAAGAACCCTTCACAGCCTCCCAGATTTATTCTTTTGACTGGGTTGACACAACTAATAGAATAAAGCAGGACGAACAGGTTGCAAATTTCTGGACAGAAAAAAGTTCAGTCATTTTTCAGGCTCATTCTATTGATTTCAGAATTACTGAATTTAAGAACCCTTCTATATTAACTGGGTACCTGATTCAACATGAGGATCCTTTATGATTGACTGTCATGATTCTAATGCCAGCATAGACAAGATCAGGTAGGCAACACCCTTTGTAAAGTATTACTCCAACAAGCTTTATTTCTATGGGGTCTGCACAGATGACTGGGGGCAGGACTAGTAGAAATATATAAATTTGTTTCTGTCCCTCTGGAGCAGGCATTTCCCAGCTTTGTGGAGGGGCCAACATCCTGTTTATTTGACTGCTTCATTTCCTCCCCAATTACCTCCACTCAGATTCAACATGGTTTATTTATTTAATTTTAATGGATGGGATTTTTTTTGTTGTTCTGAAAATGTTTAGAAACTTTTACAAGATCTTTTTACATTAACAGGAGCTTTTGCCAGGTGTTGATAATCAGCTTGAAGACACTATTAAGAACACTGTATGGATGTAGATCCAGGGGGAAAAGATAAATCAGAAGGAAAAATAAAATAGAAGGAAAGTGATATAAAATTGGGAGGGGTAAAACTCAGCACAGACAATGGAACCCCTGAATCCCCTCAGAATGTGCTGAGAGTAGATTTTTATATTCATGTCATTGCCAAGGGCATAAAGTTTACTCAGTTCATTAATTCATATAGAAATATTTTAAGCACTTGCTGTTATGGGCAATTTGGGATCCATCAAAGGAAAAAATAAGGATGAATAAAATAATAAATAGTATAATAATAAATGAGCAACATAATAACCAGCAAAATAACAAGCAATAAATTCCCTTAAGGAAGTCCAAATGTAGAAAGGAAAAATGAAGGTAAATTGAGTCAGAGAACAACTGATAAGTGTATTCATTAGGACAGAACCAGAACCCAGGGCCCAGGCTTACCTTTATACCCTTTCCATTAAAACTGGCTCCCTCTCTGTTACCAATGCTCTGGGTGGCAGCAGAAGAGCAGCCCTGTTCTCTAACCTTTTTTGCCAAATAGCTTGAAGATTCCTCACTACATAGAACCCCTCAAGGGATGAGCACAAGATCCCCATTTAGCTAGGAGAGAAACTGTGGGAAAGGTCTACATGTGGGCAGAACAGCTCACGAAGGTCAGGACATCCTTCATCTATTTAGCAGGCTAAAAGCAGAAGGAAAAATGAACCCCTACCATCCCATATCTATATCTCTGTGTCATGTGCTCCTATCAGAAGATGGGAATGGAGGGAGATTTCCACATGGCATATATTGAAGGCACAGCACTCAGCGCCGTGTCTGCCCAGGAGGTAGGGCTCAAAAGCATGGAAGGGCTGGGTGACTGCCGGGGTGAATGAATGTGAGGAGCTCCTACAGGCTAGTTCAGATGTGGTCAATGAGTAGATGGGTCACCTTTCAGGAAGAGATCTTTGCCTGAGTGCCCCAGGTTTACAGTCTGCATCCTGCCTAGCAAGATGAAAGATGCCCTTGTGGAAATGACTTTAACCCAGAATGAAGCATGCCCTTGAGGAAATGACTTTGACCCAACTCTTAACTAGCTTCCTATCTGTGTCTCCTGCTCCTTAGTAGTTGTCAGTTTGCTTTCTTTGTTAACGATTCCTTCTAATGGAAAAGACCACTTCTGTCCTTTACAAGAGCTCATTTGTTTCCCAGCCAATGGACGGAGCTGGCCAGCACCCTTCCCTCTGGCTGTCGCTGCCTGCTTCTGCCACTCTTCTTGCTGCAGCCTTTCTACAACCGTCTAGCAACTTCTCCACTCCAGCATAGCCACTGCCAATCCTGTGCATTCTTTTCCCTGGGTGCCTTAAATAATTGTAACCATAGTGCCTACAGCTGGTTGTATCCAGCTTTTATATATTGTCAAAACTGTAACTGCTTCTAAGTTAAAATGCCAAGTAGTTACAAAAAGAAAAACAGCATCTTTTGCCATGTTTCCTTCTCCTCCAAGTTTTGCCCTCTGATAGCTGTTTTTAACTTCAGCTGCTTCCTATATTGCCTTTTCTTAGTATTTTAATAGCTTAGAAATTATTACTTTAAAAAAAAAACAACTCAAGGCTTTCCACTTCCTGTATCTCACACATTTTTCTCCTTTCACATCCATATTCCCTCTACCCAGCTCAGTTACACAATAATTTTTATATTTAGTGGTTGTTACGGTCCTGGCTGACTTACTTCTTTTCTTGAAAATATTATATTTCCTGGGGTTAGTAGTCTCTGCTGGAGGCATAAATGGAGCTGTCAACCTCCTTTCCTTCTTTCCATGGGGATCCCCCCAGCCCTGTCCTCACTTTCCTGTCTCGGGGACTGTATCACTCTCTGTTGGAGCCCTGGTTTATGAGTCAATTTCTTCCTAGAACATATTCTTATGTTCTACAACAGTACACATAGTAGCTTCTTAAGAAAGTGTGTATGGTTAGGCTTTTATTTTTTGTTTTGGGGGATTCTGCATGTGCATAAATGTTTGCTACAGAGGCCAGGCCATGGGTCCTGTGCCACTAACCCTGCCACTCCAGGCTTCCCTTGGTGGGAAGATGAGCAGATGTATAGGAGGTAAGACACTGCTGGAAGAAGTCTGGGAGGTTCAGGACCTAAGGAAGTGACCAGATGCATTTGTGCTGTGGCCCTGATAGTGGGAGAGAAGCTACAGAGGAGGCCAGCCACGGGTGACATTTTTCATATGAAGACTGGCAGGATATATGGGAAAAGAAGAACACAAAGAAGGCATCAATGATGTTAATAAAAAGAAAGACTTCTCCTAGGATGTCATCTTCCACAAAGCCAACCCAAGGAAGGGAGCAGGCAGGAGGAGTATGTGAAGACAGAGCTGAAGCAGAAGAGGGAGTCAAGCCAGAGAGTGCAGAGGACCATCCTTGGCACCTGCAAAGGCCAAAGGCATGCCAGCTTTCCGAGCCCATACTGGGCGCACCCCATGGTAGCCCTTTGTGTTGATGCTGCAGTAAAACTCATCTGTCCACTGAAGGGTGTCAGTGGCTCCAAGTCCTCACTAATACTTGATGTTGGCAGTCATTCTCATTCTGAACATTTAGACAGCAGCATTTCTTACTATGGTTTAATTTGTACTTTCCTGATATGAGGTGGAATAACTTTTCATCTATTTTATTAGTCGTTGGTGCATCTCTCTTATGAAATGCTGCTTGAGCCTCTTCTCTATTTTCCTACTTGGTTCTCTTTTTCTTAAAGAGTCAACATTTTCTAGAGGAGAACCTGTTGCCATATATGCAGTGGGTATGACATCAGTCAGCTGAGGGTACTTTTGCTGAATTCAGATGAAAATCACAAATTAACAAAATGCAGCTCCCTGGGTGTTAGCCCTCAACATCGCAGCTTTGGGCCTGGAGTGCCACTGGCCCTCAGTGTCACAGTTAGCACCTCCCAGGGACCCCTACCAGCTCCTCAGCAGCTGGGGCTCATGGCCCTTGAGCAGCTTTCTGGAGCTCTTTCAGCAACTTCTGTTGCCTCTCTGGAGTTATCTGCTGGTTTTCTGGTCTCTGCCCGGGTCTCCAGAGTTCTTCAGATCTGGCAGCCCCCAGTATTACCAGCTTTTTAAAAATGCAACCTGTTCTGCCCACACTACTGGCAATAAGAATCCTGAGTAGTGGGTTTTTAGGACCACCTGAGCCAGGCATTACTGGGACCTGTGCTGAGCAAGGGGTGGTACTTATGAGGGAGTCTCCTCTACTGATAAGGACTGCGAGGAGTTGCTTACTTAGAGCAGCAGGAGGCTCTGCACATGCAGTTTATATATTTTGAGGACCTTCTTACAACTTTCCCAGTAATGGGTGTTAGGGTCAGAATGGGTCATCTGGGACAGGTCCCAGGTGCAAGCCTGCTGTGGCCCAGGTAGGCTCTCCTGGAGCAGCTGAGAGGGCATACCTGTCCCCCAAACCTGGCTCCTATCAGTGCATCTTGGACCCAGAAGTCACCCAGGAGCAATGGGAGACCCTGGGACCAATGGTCTGGGCCACCCTGAGAAGGACGGGAGTTGGAGAGGGCGTGGTAGGTGATGGTCACGGCTCCTTCTGGCTGTTGGAAGGAGGAAGAAGGAAGGTATTTTTTTTCTATCTCACATGTACTTTCTCCCTATGTGGGTAGACTCCATGTTTTTTCAATTGTCTTTTTGATAAATAGAAGTTCTTGATTTCAATAGTTATTATAACATATTAGTCTTTTTTTTTTTTTGGTACCAGGGATCGAACCTGGGACCTTGCGCTCCCGAGGCAGGCAGTGGCACCACTGAGCTAAATCCCTGGCCCCATATTAGTCTTTTTAATAGTGTTTATCCAGCTTAACAAATCTTTTCTTATGCCAAGATTCTGATGATTTTCTTCTTTATTAACTTCTAGATGTTTTATTGTTCAAACTTTCACATCTAGTTCTAAGATTCATCAGGAGCTCATTTTTATGTGGTCTAAGATAGGAATCAAGTTCAAACTTTTCCCTTATACATATGCATTTGTTTCTTCAACACTGATTAAAAAGAGCACTCATCCCTTGTCATAAATCAAGTGTCCATCTTGATCATAAATCAAGTGTCCCCATATGAGTAGAGCTGTTTCTAGATTCTCCTTCCCGGTCCATTGGAATATTTGTCTATCCTTGCCCAAATAACACTGTCTTTTAACATGCTTGAGTCTATAATAATTCTCAGTACTTAATACTTAGTGGAAAGTCATTCCACTTTGCTCTCCATGAGTACCTGGGCCACTGGCATGTCCATACAAACTTGAGAATTAATTTGCAAAGTTTCACAAAATCCTACTGGAAGGTTGATCAGGATTGGGTTGAATCTGAGGTAAATTTGGAAATGTTCACATATTTACAATACTGAGTCTTCTACTTCTTGAACTTGGTTTATTTCTTGCATTTATTTAGATCTTGATTAATTTCTCTTAATGATGCATCATGTTTTCTCCTGGACAGAAGTCTCATACATCTTCTATCAGAGGCGGATTTCCTCCAACTGCCTAGAAAGGGGGACAGTGAGGGCTAGAGAAAAAAAAGACAATAGAGACTTGTGTAATTTCAAAGTATATGGGGACACAGGGAGGTCAGTGCCTCAGCATGGACAAAGACAAAGACTCTCTGAGCTAGCCACTATTTATTGGGTACACACAATAATTGGAGGGAGTATTGGGTGACTATCCTGTGCGATGCAAATCTCATGCTGATGAGGGCCAAAAGGAGAGCATTCCCACCTCAGTAGGCGGGATGAGCTGAGCTGATAAGGAACTGGTCCCTCCCCAGATGAAACCTTTCTCCTGTGTATTACTACTGGGTTCTCAAGGAACTAGGACTTCTTCAACTGGTGTTATCTTGCCTTTGAGTGCCACAGCTTCACAGATCATTGAGGCCATGGCTGTGTCCAGAGGCAAAATAGTTATGTTTCCGCATGCAGTAGCCGGCTCTTGAGCAAGACTGCATTGGTTGGGCCTTAGACAGCTATAGTCATACTTTAATTATGAAATGATTTTTCCCTAAAATTTATGTAGAAATGCTCCCAACAATCTTTCATTAAATTTATTTTGAGTTTTATTTTCTAATTGTTTAGTTCACTTATAGAGAAGTGCAATTGATGTATATTTCCCATGATCTTGTTAAATTCTCTTTCAAGTCTATTATTTTAGCAGTAATTGGCTTTGGGCTTTCAACATACAGTTATGTCACTAATGAGTCATGACAGGTGTGTTCTTCCTAAACTCTAAATGTTTGTCTATTTTATTCTTATTTTTTTCTTTTTGTACTGCATAAGCCATCCAGGACCTATGGACATATTTTTCTCCCATTCATAGTCCTGTCGGTGACACAAAGGCAAACCTCAGGAAGAATACTTCTAGGAAAAGAAGAGAAAAGTGTTCATCTCAGATTTGGTGCAGGAGTGGCCTGGTCTATGCTTTTCATGCCTTCTATGGAAACATCTCTCGAGAAAGACCATAAAGTATGGCACTTACCTCGGAAAATGAAGATCCCAAAGAAGTAAATTCCAATAAAGAAACTAAAGAAACATAGGAGCACTTTTCTCTCCCCATAAGCACAATGTAGGGAGCCTTTTCTTGTGCCATCTCCTACACAGATATTTCTCACGTAGTCCCCAAATATTCATCTTATGTGCCTCAGGGAAAACTGTACAACACAGTTACTGTGGGTTGAATGATGTCCTCTCAAAGTCCCTATGTTAAAGTCCTTAACCTCAACACCTCAGAATATCAGGTTATTTTGAAATAAAGTACTTGTAGATATCTTTAATTAAGATGAGAATTATGTGGGAGGGACGCTGATGTCCTTATAAAAAAGGGGGGCATGTGGACACAGAGATACATATGCAAAGAGAACACTGCATCGTGATGAGGGCAGAGGTCAGGGTGGTGCATCTGCAAGTCACATAATGATGAAGATGCCAGCAAGCCACAGGCAGAGAATGCCTGCCAACACCTTGACTCTGGACTTTCAGCCTCCAGACTGGGACAATAACTTCTTGTTGTTTAAACCATCCTGTCTGCAGTATTTTGTTACCACAGTCCTAGTAAACTAGTATAGCAATGTTTTAATTTGCTTTTCTTTTGTTACCAGCAACAGAGAATATTGTTTCCTAGTTTGCTTAGTAATTATAAATTAAGAGAGTTTATAATTACTAAAAAGTAATTAAGTTTAAAATAAGGACTTTATATCTTAGTGTTGTACAATGCACTTTGCAAAGTGCCTTCATCAAGCCCCTGGGAGGTCTGGATGCCTGAACCCTCCTGTGAGCTCCTGAGGAAGATTCTCCTGGAGTAGTGTCCAGAAGCCTGCGCTCTACCATGCTCCCTGATGACTCAGATGCACATTCAAGTTTGAAACTCTGTTACGGTTTATGTCTAGATATCCCCCTAAAGCCTCATGCAGCCATAGGCAGGACCTTTGGAATGCGGTTGGGTTGTAATTGAATAGCTGTTAGGAAGTGGGGCCTGGTCAGAAGAGGTGGCTTTCCTGCTCTTCCCATCATTCTCGGTACTTCCTGTCTGTTGTGACATGAGCAACTCTCCTCTGTCATGTCCCTCTGCCATGCAGTCCTGCCTTGGAGCTAGCTGGCCAGAGACTAGAACCTCTACAAATTGTGAACCAAAATAAATCTCTCCTCCTTTAAGTAGCAAGTGTTGTGCATTGTGTCTGAGCAACCAAAAAAGTGGGTAAGATAAACTCACTGTTCTAAACATAGACTTGTACTCATTGATGAAAATTTCTAACTTGGGTATTTCACTCTGTGCAACTCATGTCACATTCTGATGGTTAATTTTGTGTATCATTTTGGCTAGGCTGTTTGGGCAGATGCTTGGTCACATAGCAGTCTAGATGTTGCTAAAAGGTACTTTTTTCTACATTTAACTCAGTGGACATTGAGTAAAACAGATTTCCCTCCACAATGTAATGTGGATAGGCCTCATCCTATCAATTGAAGGCCTTCATAGAAAAGGCTAAACTCTCCTAGGGAAAAAGGAATTCAGCCTCTGATGGCCTCAGGGCTATAAAAAGTACTTTTCCTTAGGTCTCCAGCCTGCTGGCCAGCCTTGAAGTTTTCCAAACTACCAATCCCTACCATCACATCACATGAGCAAATTCTCTCTCTCTCTCTTCTTTCTCTTTCTCTCTCTCTGTCTTATGAGATATAGGTACATATAGATGAGAAATAAGATACATAGGTAATAGAATAGATGATAGAGATAGATAGATAAATGGAACCTACTGGTTTTGTTTCTCTGGGAAAATATATATACTGTGTCCATGACTGTCTGTGTTGTTCATGTGTTACACTCAGTCAGGAGAGATTATAGAGAATTGCCAATATTCTGAGCCAAATTTGAGTCCTTTTATTGCCAGTGGTCAAGAGCAGCTCTCACTCAAAACCTCTCAACTCCAAAAAGTGGCTTTCGAGTTTCTTTTAAGTGGCTCTTCTAGTTGGGGAGGGCTCAGGGAGAGTCAGAAAGCAAGTGGAATTTTACAGAAGCAGAACTTTGCTAAGTTAGTGGGAGTCAGGGGAAGTTTCACATAGTTTAGTTGAAACAAAATATGACACAGGAGTATTCTGTTCACAAGGTCATAAAGATAACATGGGCCAGAGATACAGCTCATGAGCACCACACCTACCTTGCAGGTGCAATGTCCTGAGTTTGATTCACTGTACCCCTCCCCCCCAAAAAGAAATAGATAAAATATAGCGCCAGACTGCTCTACCAAATGGGATGCGGCAGCCTGTCATGCATCTGCCTAGGGGATTTCCAAGAAGGGAGGGGTACAGTGATGAGGCACAAAATGGAGACAGGTTGGCATTCACACATGAATAAGTCTGGACCTAAATCAGTTATTTTCGTCTTTGCCTTTCATTGATAAGACTGGCTCTGCTTTCATTTACTTTGTAACTTTGAGCACTTAGTATGTACTAAAAAACTACCAGAAGTTGTAAGATTTTTGCACAAATGAAATAACTGTCAGTGTTTCAGAGCCTCAATTTCATTCATCAGCGAAAGCAATACTTTAACTGTAAGGATTTTTTAAAGAGAGGAGCTATAAAATCTATTAATTTTCTTTACTAAAAAAGTTTTCTGAGCCAGGTATGGTGGCACCTGTGATCTCAGCACTTGAGAGGCTGAGGCAGGAGGATGGCTGGGAGTTTGAGGTTAGCCTGGGCTACACAGTGAGTTCAAGGCCAGACTGAACTACACAGAGAGACCCTGTCTCAAAAAAGAAAAAGAAGAACAACAGAAAGTTTTATACATACACATAGAGCAAAGATTACAGAGATTTCAACTTAAGCCTTACTCTGAGGAAATCATCATGGCTGCCTAGAGCACTGTTGTGTAAGAAAATCATGTGGGTCAGAGGGAGAGACCAACACATGACACTGACTCTGGACAAGACCACATATGTGTTCTGTTTTTGTCATCTTGGCACTTCCATTTCTCATCATAAGGAAAATTCCTTGAGCCTTATTTTGGAAGCTGGCACCTATTCTGTGTCCATGCTTGAGCCTGGAAGCATTGTAACTTCCTATAAAGAATACCCCTAGCAACTATCATGTTTTGCTCCAACATTATACTGACATAAATTTAAATGAAAGATTAATGTTGTTGGCCACGGTTAGACTGTGTTGTTTGGAGCTGGCCTACTTACATCTCATTGTGAATGGTTGCAGTCACAAGAAATGTTGCCCCATTGGAAGAGAAAAAGAATGGAGCAAATGCTTTCACAGAACATAGGACAGTAACTCATGGTCACATTGCCAAAGGGCTTCCCAGCAAGAGAAAGGGGGCCAAGGGATGCTGCATGTTCCAGTACTTTTGTTTCATTGTTCAACCTACTCATCTTTTGAGAAAAAAGAAGATTTATAATGCTTCCAGTTAATGCATCTATGTTAGCTTCTGGCGCTTCCACAACAAAGCACCACAGATGAGTGGCTCAAATGAAAGACATTTCCTTCTCACAGTTCTGGAGGTGGGAAGTCCATGATCAAAGTCCAGCACTGTTTGGTTTCCAAGGAGAGCTCTCTTCCCAGCTTGCAGCCTGAATCCTTTCCCATACCCCTTTATAGCCTTTCTTCTGAGCTCCCACACTCCGAGAGAGAGAGAGAGATCCCTCTTCTATCTTCCTCTTCTTAGGAGGTCACAGTGCTACTGGATGAGGTCCCACACTTATGCTCCATTCACCCTTAATTATCTCCAAAGACCCTATCTCCCTATACAGCACATTGTTGTTTGAGGCTTTAATATATGATTTTGAGTCATATAATCCCATCCTCAGCAGTGCCAGATAGATTACAGATTATAAAATCATGCTGCTCTTTTTAAAATTTATTTTTATTTTTGTGGTACAGTGGTTGAACCCAGAGCCTTTGTACTGATCTACATCTCCAGCCATTTATTTTTCTTTTCTTTTCTTTTCTTTTTTTTTTTTGCAATTTTGAGACAGGGTCTTGTTAAGTTGCTAAATTGCCTGGGCTCAAACTTGTAACCTTCCTGCCTCAGCCTCCCAGAATATCATATTGCTTTTTAAAGGTATAAGAAACTAGCAAAGGAGAATTATTGTGTATTGACAAAGATGAAGGAAAAGAGAAGTGATGTGACAAAAATCTGAAGTTACTTGCCACTTAGCCTTCTTACAATCGACATTTTTCTTACAATAAAATCCAGACATAGTTTTAGAGTCCTTACCTGTGTATAGAATAGCATGGCACAGTCTGAGGATTAATAGCTTAATTTTTTAGGAAATAAAAAGTATTGTAAGACAACTTACCATATATCTCACATTCTGCTATAAAACAGAGGTCTAAAACTAACAAAAATCTGGACACTGACTTCAAGAATTTTGTTTTGTTTTGTTTTGTTTTTATTGTTTTGTGAGACAAGGTCTCATGATGCAGTTCGAACTAACCTTGAACTCACTATGTAGCCAACACCAGCCTCCAAATCATGGTGATCCTCCTTCCTCAGCCTCCCAAGTGCTGGGATTACAGGTGTGCACTGTCTGTCACGCCTAGCTGACTTCAAGAATTTAAAATTTCTACTGGAGCTATTGAATGTTTCTAATTCTCAGAAAAAAACAACTTTGTATGTCTACTGGGGAATAGTAATTTGATTACTTTAAATAGATGTAGCTGATGCTCTGTAAAATAAAATGTTTGACTTTTAAAATTTCTAGACTTGATTGGTTATAGACTGAACTAAAGAAATAAATTTATATTTTGATGCAATGATGACAAATTCTCCCCATCCAATGACAGATCATGCATTTCATTTTTACCTGAAGCAAGTTAGTGATCACATCCCAAGCCTACTTGCTTCTCTTTTTCAACAAATCAGTGTCTTCTTCAGTAATAAGTGGGCAGTAGGAATCGTCTACATAAAATAATGCCTCATTAAAAGGCTTGACAAATTCTGAGTCCAGTTCTTCCTGGGTGGAAGGCTGAATGGGAAGTGGCAACATCACTCTTTTAGTCCCATTTAGTAAATTACTATGTCAGCTCCTCGTCCTGAGCCTGTCACATAGCTTTAATCCCTTGGGAGTGGGCAGCAGTCCAGAAGCAAGGGTGAGGAGGACTTTCCAGCTTCTTCCCCACTGGGATCCTGAGCTGAGCTGAGCCGGCCCCCATGCTGCTTCAGTGGCCTTCTACGGAGGGAAGCTGGCATTTATTATGAGGTTGCATAAAGGTGAAGGAATGCTCTTCCAGAAGAGTGGCTGCTCCTAACCATGGAATCAGGTATGTGGCACTGGCTGGTTGTCACCCTGTGAAGTCAGCCACCCACCATTGGAGTACCATGCATGGAGGCGTTGGTGACCTTCGCCCCACCTGAGGACCAGCTGCCTCACTCTCTCCCACCCCTCCCTTGGCTGACTTAGGTCAGCCTCAGTCTCGGGGAGTGGTGGTGGGAAGCAAAGCTGCCTTTTATTCCTGAGCTGGTCACCAAATCTAAATGCTACTCCAGAAGAAGGGACAGGATGAGAAACGTTCTTCTTCCTCCTGCCTGACTGAGCTCTCCTGATTCACCACAGCAAGGATGCCTGTCCTCTGTCACCTGCAGGCCCTTAGACTCTTTCCAGACATCAGACCCTGTGACTGGGACCTCCCAGAAGAAGAACCCTGAGGGGAGCCTTGGCAGTGTGCTGTAGCACAGTGCAAAATGACCACAAATCACCATCTTCCATTTTAAAGGGAACTCTTCATTTACTGGCATTCTTCAGGCTGTTAAGAGCCCTCTGGAATTGGGAGGGAGGCAAGTTTGGAAACCTTTCACCCTCAGGTTAGGACAGGAGATGGTGGAGATGAGACAACTGCCCTACGGATGTGGATGCAGGGATGTGGAGTAGGAAGTTACGGCATCACCCAGAGCAGCTGGAAAGAAATCCTTCTGCTTCACTCATTCCTGCCTGATGTGCAATTGTGAAGATGAACTGTAGTGAACTGCAATGACCTAACATTTCTGTGACATCTGACGGTGTCACCCCGAACACTCCCAGAAAGCAGCCACATAAGGAAAATGCATATTTGAAAAAAGAGTTCATGAATATGACCAAGCCAGATAATAAAAATGGACCATCATGAGCTAGCAAAAAATTCACCCTGATTTAACCTTTTTCTGGCAAATTATGATGAATTGACTTAATTTCCAGGGCCCCATGTTACTACAGAGAAGTCATCTCAGGCTTGGATAATTCTCTAGCTGGCTTGGAAGACACCCCTTGCTGAGTTCAACAGATGCAAAATCACCTTCAGTCAGGGTGGTGACTCATCCCAGGCGACACTTCAATTGTGGCAAGGCTGGAGAACCTCAATCTCTGCACACCCAGCTCTTATGCTCCAGGTGCAGGACCCCCAACCCCAGGACAACAGTTCAGTGAACTCACTGCTGGCCATTCTGACAGTGTTCTGCTAAGTCCAAGAGAGACCAAGACTCTCTGCATCAGCCAGGAAACAATTTGGCTCTGCAGGGTGGAGATGAAACGCCTGCTTCTCAATAGGTTGCTAAGTTCTCCATTTAACAAGAGTGGAAGAAAAAGTCCAGACCCAAAGCATCTTCTAAACAAAATTCCTGTTATATAGACATCTGCTCCTCTTCAGTGGGCTCTGCGCCCATTAGGGCCATGTGTGCGTCATGCACCTCAGAGCAGATGTTTGCTGCTACTTGAAGACGTCCCTATGATGTGGTTATTACTCAAGTCTCCTGTAAAAAGTGTTTTGCTCAAATTAAAAAGGACGGCGTAAATTTGAACCAGGGCACAATGCCCCACTGTGCGTTCCTCATGAGACACATCAAAGCTGAGGGAAGGAGCCAGAGGTTCCCAAGCCCTCAGTGGCCCCAGAAGCATCGTACCATGGTGAGGCTTGCTCAGCTCCATCCTATTAGGCTTGTCATACATGCTCTTCAAAAGGCCAGGCCTTGCTTTGAAGGGAGCTGACCGAAGCCATTTGGCAGGCCTGTGGCCAGAGCCAAATCTTCTGCCCAGGTTTTCTCACTTCATATAAGGGAATGTTTTAATTTTGAGAAAGAATGATTTAGAAGTCAAATCATGAGATGAAAGTAACCATGTACAGTGACCTGTATGGACTGAGGCTGAGAGGAATCAATGGAATAGAATGAATACATATTTACTGGGCACTTCCTCTGGCAGGAAGCAATGGCAGGACAGAGTACATTCTCCAGGGGTGATTGTAAGTTTAAACCCCCTCCCTTGTCACCTGAGGGGCTGAGGAGGGCATACACACTACTAATTTAACAGTGAACACCGGCAACGCATGGTGCCACAGGTCTGTAACCCCAGCAGTCTGGGAGCCTAAGGCAGGTGAATTGAAGTTTTACATCCAGCTTTGGCAACTTAGTGACTTAGTGAGACACTGTCTCAAAATTTTAAAAATAATGAAAAGGGCTGGAGACTTAGCTCAGTGCAAAGAACTAGGTTCAAAGCCCAGTACTACTGGGAAAAAAAAGTTAAGATTAGAATAATATTTCAAGATGAGAACAGGGCCAGAGATTTAGCTCAGTGGTTCTGCCACCTACCTCGCAAGTGCAAGGACCCGAGTTCGATCCCCAGTACCAAAAAAAGAAAAAAAACCTATACAACTGTCAAGATGAGAACAGAAAGGTTATTCAAATTGAGTGGTTTGCTAAATGAACAGTCCATGTTTACCCCAGATCCAAGCAGGAAAGTCTGGTCCATGCAGACATAGCCTTTCTGCAGAGGCCTCTGGGAGGAAGCAGGTGGCTTGGACTTAGCTAGAGGGTATTTTCCTGCAGCATCTTCTGGGAACCAGTAAGGCCTTAGTCTTCCCAAGGAGTCATGAGCTGCCTCACTGTCACAGAGAGTGATTCCCTGGTGATGGGACCCAGGGCAAACGAAGGAGGATGCTTGGTTTGCTGCACAAAGATCTTGTTCTTGGGTGGCAGCA
Organism: Heterocephalus glaber; assembly: GCF_053883595.1. Lineage (NCBI taxonomy): Eukaryota > Metazoa > Chordata > Mammalia > Rodentia > Bathyergidae > Heterocephalus > Heterocephalus glaber. Next base: position 28,274,300 of record NW_028258315.1, read on the forward strand.
GGGCCCACAGCCTCCCACATGTGTACAATATCAGGAGTCCCCACTGGCACTCTCCTGCATCACAGCCTGGGCAATGGGTCTCCACTAACTGCCTTTGTGGCCCAGAAGAACTTTCTTGTGGCTCCCAGGCCTGAGTCCCTTGGAAGATGTAATCTGGGTTCTCCTACCCTGACCCTTCCCGTTCCTCTCTAGGTAGTCTTCTGGCTCACAAGATAGACGCTTTGGGAGCTCTGGTCTCTTTCTGTCCAGGAGGACTAGCAATGGCCCACCTTTCCCACCCTTGCACTCCTTCATGAATTCTAGCTATTATTGAGCACTAACTGTGTGATGCATGGTGTGAAGTGTGGAGGTGCAATTAGAAACATGGGGTGTGTGCTTGAGTGGGGGATACAGATAAGTAAAGAGACTAGGATAGTATTGTTATGTTTGGTGATAGTACAGTTAGAAACAAAGGAGCTGAGTGGGACGCTCCCTTCCCTTCAACTGTAAACACAGCACCACCCTAATGATTATTCAGGTTTAAACTTAGGAGGTTGGGCAGATTGCTGACACCAGTAAAGAGAGACAGTGGGAGGCACATGGGACCAGTTGATGTCTGACCTGATAAATAATGGAAGCCTGAGTTACAAAGCCCTCTTTCTTTGTCAGCTTTGCCCTTCAGCCCATTCTTGCTGCTGCTCTTCAATCTTCAGTACTACATACTACAAAGTATATGCTTGACAATTCTTTCTTTGCCACACACAAGAACCTGGACTCTTGGCCCACTCAACTGTAGCAATAGGGGTGGTCACAAGAAGGGCTTCTTGTCCCTGGCATGGCATAAAGGAAGGTATCTCAGAAAAGAGATGACCTAGCTGAGCCTGAGCGAGAGGGTGGTCAGTAGGGGATATGCCATGTGGCAGGCTGGCTGCACTGGACGCCTCTGGAGGCTAGGCTAGCTGTGGGTGGTAGAAGCTCAAGCTGTTTGGGGGGTCAGGGCAAAAGGCAGGTTAGGAACACCAAGTGTTTGACTCCACAGGAGGGCTGGGGAGCCAGGGAGGGCTTTGAGCTCCCCAGGAGACAAGCTTCAAGTCCCCCACTTTACACTCTTGGGCACTTGGTTTCTCTCTGTATTGTAGAGAAATGACTGCATCCCAGCAAAGTCTTGGCTGATTCAGCAGAGAGGCATCTTCATTTTACAGGTGAGGAAACTTGAGATTCATGGGGTGCCTGGGCCTGCCAAAGTCATGCAGGACAAGAGCAAGAGCTGAGCTGTCAGCAGAATCTGTGACAGGAGAGAGGAAATTAGAGAAGAGGTGGTGAGCTTTATGTCCAGACAGGACTGTGCTAATGGACAGTGTAAATGCGTTCAGTGATTCCTTTAAAAAAATACAAAACCCCCTAACTAAAACTTAATCAGGAATTTATTGTACAAATAAGAGCAGGCATTGAAAATCAAGACTTTGAAGTTACATTCCAAATTCCTCTTATCCGGGCTTCTAAAATACAGTCAGACCAGGAGCTGTGTCACTGTTGCTCACTAGGTTGAGTCCTTGCTTTAATAACAATGGAAATTAAAACAAAAGCACAAATTTACAAGGGAAAAAACTTTCACTGGAAAGTTAGAGAATATAGGAAAGTATTCCAGTGTAGGTAACTGGAGAGGTCACACTCTGATACAGGGTTTCTGACTGGCCCACCTATAAAGCAGGAAGCTAGCTTTTAAGGATTAATTTGTGGGCTGGGATGCAGTTGATTATTACCTCAATCCTGGTGTCATTGTTCTGGAATCTTTTGGCTAAAGGGTGGACTGTCTGTCTGTGATGCTCAGTCCAGTGGGGCTCCACTTTTCCTGGTATCCAGGTGATCACAGGTTCAGGACAATGGCTGGAGATTTCCGAGCATAGTTAGTTGAATATCCCCAGAAATCCCCCCTCTTGCTGTCTTTGAAGGGGATGAGATGATGGAAGCTTAAGGTTAATCAATTTTGTTTTGTCAACTTTTAGACAGACACTTCCTAAATGATTAACATACCTATAAGCAGACCTGAGAAAGAATTTAAACCAAAGTTTTAAGGAAACAAAGAATACACAAAATGGTCAAACTTTGTTCAGCTTTTAGCTGCCAGCATTGGGCATCTTCAAGCCCAAGTGAAGAGTCATGGTTCATAGAAAAATGACTTTTAACAAATAATGCTTTTAACATGTAGTAAGTAAAGGTCCAGGATTCTGCCTGTTCTCCATCCCTATGGTGGTCCCTTATTATGTTGTACTGTGTCATCACCTAGGAGTATATCAAAAACTCTAGAGTTCCAAGCCAGTGTGGGGTGCACACCTTAATCCCAGCACTCTGGGAGGCTGAGGCACGAAGAGCACAAGTTTGAGTCCAAGTTGGGCAATTTAGTGACCTGGCAAGACCTTGTCTCAAAATTTAGAAATTAAAAAAGAACTAGGGAGTCCTGCCCCCACCCTGCCTCCAGCGAAGAGCAGAGCCACGTGGGCACCTGCAGGCCCCCCACCCCCACCCCTGGCCTCCTTGCTTCATTGCTACCTGGTTCCACACTTGAGAGGCACAGGGGGTCATAAAGGCCATTGTCCTGAGCTCCAGAAGATAGAGCAGAAGTGAACAGAAAGAGGGCCTCTCTCAGGCTCCTCGATGAAAATTGAAGCCCACTGGAAAAGTGGAGAGAATCTCTGCAATAAAGGCACATCAGACCACCATAGTTGGTAAGTTGGAGGGATCATCAACTCCCATCAGAACTTGGACTATCTTAAGGGGAAGGGCAGCTGGAACCTGCAGTAGAACCTTGCAGAGTTCACCCCTGCAGGAGGGCAGGGAGATCAACTTGGTACTTGCAGCCAGAAATCAACCTGAATCTCAGGGGTCTGTTACTGGCTTACTGAGACTCATTGACTTATATCTGCACACTGATTGTTTATTGTGACAGCAGAGACAGACCCTGAAGGAGGCCCTTCACTTTTATTTTTTGTTAGTCTCAAAATTATTATTTTTTTCTTATTTTTAATTTTTTTTTTCTACTCTTTTCAAAAATTTTTTCTCTTTCTCCTTTTTTGTTTTTTTTCTTTTCTTTCTCTCTCTCACTCTCTTGCTCTCCCACATTGTTCTTCATCTCCCTTTTTGTTCCTGTTCTGGCCCTAATTCAGATTTCTTCTTTCTTTTTCTTCTCTTTTTCCTTCTCTCGATTATCTTTAGTTTTAAAGGAAAGTAAATACAGTTTCTAGCCTCCTTATTGCTTTTAGGTTGTTCTGTTCTCATCTTTGTTCTTTCATTCTGTCTTTTCCTCTTGTCTTCAACAGTTTCCTAGAGTTTGCATGATCTTCCTCTGGCCTCACTGCTAACCTTTCCCTATTCTTCTATCTACCTATTCCTCCTTCCCCAACTCCTTCTAAGTCCCCATCCTGAAGGATAAAATTGCTATATTGAAGAGTTTATTCACTATAAACATATTTTGTGCTGGTCTTCGATTTTGATTTAATTCGCACAGTTAAAGGTGATAGATTAGTAACAGCCACAAATTGTTATCTTCTAAGATGTGCTTGACGCCATTGTGTTGCTGATTGTATCACTTGGGCTGAGGTGTTGTGATTGATCTAATCAGTTGTCCTTCCTGGTATAATGAAAATGAGATGCTTCCAAGTCATTAGAGACTCAAAACCTAAAGAGCAGCTATATCTGGAAGACACCTCTGAGAAACAATCATTCTGTAAGGGTTCTAAACACAAGCAACAAAGATACTTATAATAAGCAATATCAACCCAGGAATTAAACCAAGGACAGTACCAAGAACAAAAATAGAAATGAGAAGACATTTAAGCAAGGCACAAACCCAGACTACCAGCCCACCAAAGGCAAATTCTGGGGGAAATGAGGTAGAAGAGTGATAATCAACCACCCTTCGACACCCTGAACTGATAGCACAGGAAGTAACAAAACAGATGAATGAGGCTCTAGAAAAATTCAAAACAGAAATAATTTCCCAGATAACTACAAAAATGGTGAGCAGCATGAAAGACATCATTAGAAACTCTAGAACAGAAATAGATTAAAAAAAAAATAGATGAGTTCAGGACCATGATGGAATCATGAATGCCCAACATAGGAAAGAAATGGAATCCATGAAACAGATTTGAACAGATATCCAGGAGATTAAAAACTCTATTGAAAGCATACACAGCAGACTGAGCCAGTCTGAAGACAGAATATCAGATACAGAAGACAGGATGACGGTCAGTGACCATAAAGAGAGATCTCTTAAAAATAGTAAGGGACCATGAGAAATCAATCCAACAGCTCCTAGATGATGCAAAGAAGAATAATATAAGACTGATAGAAGTCCATGAAAAGGCAGGAGAAAGTACAAATGACATAAAAAAACTGTTCACAGAATTAATGACAGAAAACTTCCCAAACAGAGCAAAAGAATTTGACATACAGATAAATGAGGCATATAGGACTCCAATTAGCCATGATAAAAAAAATCTACACCTAGACATATAATAATCAAGATCCAGGAAGCCCAATGAAGAACAAAATATTACAAGCTTAGAGAAAAGAAATAAATCACATGCAAAGGAAAGCCCATCAGAATCACAGCAGACTTTTCAACACAAACCCTTAAGTCAAGGAGAGCCGGGAATGAGGTATTTCAAGCCCTAAAAGAAAACAACCTTCCACCTAGACTGATGAATCCTGCAAAATTATCTTTCAAAATTGATGGGGAAATAAAATACTTCCATGACAATGTACACCTGAGAAACTTCATGAATACCAAACTAGCACTCCAAACAATTCCAAACAACATCCTAGAAAAAGACAATGAAGGTCACAACTTCATAAGGCCCAACAGAGCAAATCCATCAGGCAAGGCAAGAAATTAAAGGGAGGGGGAGAAAAATAAAAAAGAACCAACAACAGGAAAATAACATGACAATAAGTCAATACATATCAGTTATAACCATCAATGTTAATGGTCTCAACTCACCAATCAAAAGAAACAGATTGGCAGAATGGATTAAGAAGCAAAATCCAACAATATGCTGTATACAAGAAAGACACCTAACTAAAAAAGAAACTCATAGACTGAAAGTAAAAGGATGGAAAACAGTTCTCCATGTGACAAGAAACCAGAAAAAAGCAAGGGTAGCAGTGTTATTTGCAGATAAAGTAAATTTCAAAACAAAACTAATTAAGAGAGACAAAGACAGTCACTACATCCTTGTAAAGGGAACAATCCAAGAGGAAGAGATGACACTCATAAATATATATGCACCAAATACTAATGTTCACAACTATACATAACAAATATTAGGGGACATGAAAAACCAAATAAGCACTAATACAATTGTAGTGGGGGACCTCAATACCCCACTGTCACAAATAGACAAATAGACATCTAGACAAAATTCAACAACAAAATACTAGAACTGAACAAAGCTTTTGAACAAATGGACTTAATAGATGTCTAGAGAGTGTTCCACCTCACAAAAACAGAATGTAAATACTTTTTGGCTGCACACAGGTCATTCTCCAAAATAGGCCATGTACTAGCTCATAGAACATGTTTAAGTACATACAAAGGAATGGAAGTTATCCCGTATATATTACCCAACCATAGCGCAGTTACACTGGAGATCAATAGCATAAGAAACTGCAAGAACTTTGCAAACAGATGGAAATTGAATAACACTCTCCTGAACAACCAATGGGTCACAGAGGAAATTAAAGAAGAAATTAGACAGTTTTTACAAATAAATGATAATGCCAACACAACATACAGGAATCTATGGGACACAATGAAAGCAGTTCTACAACGGAAATTCATAGCACTAAATGCCCACACTGGGAAAACAGAGCGAGCTCAAATAAACAACCTAATGCTGAATCTTAAGCTCCTAGAAAAAGAAGAGCAAGACAAACCCAAAGCTCACACAAGGGAGGAAATTATAAAGATCAGAGCAGTAATCAATGTAATGGAGACTAAAAGAATGATTCAAAAAAAATCAATGAATCAAAGAGTTAGTTTTTCAAAAGAAGAAATAAAATTAATAAACCCTTAGCCAAGCTTATCAATAAAAGGAAAGAAAAGGCTCAAATACATGCAATTAGGAATGAAAAAGGTGAAGTCACAACAGATCCAGCAGAAATCCAGAGGATCATCAATACCTACTTTGAGAACCTGTACTCTAATAAAATAGAAAACACAGAAGAAATGGACAAATTTCTAAATACATATGAATTAACAAAGTTGAATGAAGAAAATATAGAAATTCTAAACACCCCAATTACAGTGAGTGAAATTGAAAACGTAATTAAAAATCTACCAACAAAGAAAAGCCCAGGTCCTGATGGCATCACTGCTGAATTCTACAAAACATTTAGAGAAGAACTATTGCTACTACTCCTTAAACTCTTCAATGAAATTGAAAGGGAAGCAATACTTCCAAATTGATTCCTAGAAGCAAGTATTACTTTGATTCCAAAACCAGGGAAAGACCCAACCAAAAAAGAGAACTACAGACCAATCTCCCTAATGAACACAGATGCAAAAGTCCTCAATAAGATACTGGCAAACAGAATACAGAGGGTCAACAAGAAGATCATATGCCCTGAGCAAGTCGGATTTATCCCAGGGATGCGAGGATGGTTCAACATACATAAATCAATAAATGTAATACACTATATTAACAGAATCAAGAACAAAAATCATATGAGCATGTCAATAGATGCAGAAAAAGCATTTGTTAAAATTCAGCAGGGTTTTTAAACAAAAACCCTGCAGAAAAATGGAATTGAAGGTCTTTATCTCAACTTGATAAAGGCTATCTATGAAAAACCAACAGCCAACATCATACTAAATGGTCAAAAACTGAAAACCTTCATGCTAAAATCAGGAAGAAGACAAGGATGTCCGCTATCCCCACTCCTGTTCAATGTAGCTTTGGAAATGTTAGCCACAGCAAATTAAGCAAGAGAAAGAATAAAAGAAATAAATATAGGAAAGAAAGAAGTTAAACAGTCATTATTTGCTGATGATATGATACTTTACATAGAAGACCCAAAAAACTCGGCCAAAAGATTTCTAGACCTAATTGACAGATTCAGCAGAGAAGCTGGATATAAGGTCAACACTCCAAAAACAATAGCCTTCTTATACACAAATAGCAGACTCATTGAGAGAGAAATTTGGGAAGCAGTTACTTTTACAATAGCATCCAAAAAAATGAAATATCTAGGAATCAACCTCACAATGGAAGGAAAAGACCTCTAAACTGAAAACTACAGCACTCTGAAAAAGGAGAGGAAGGAGGATATAAGAAAATGGAAGGACATCCCTTGTTCCTGGGTAGGAAGAACCAATATAGTGAAAATGGCCATACTTCCAAAACTACTATATAGATTTAATGCAGTGCCAATTGGTATTGCAACAATGTACTTCACAGAACTAGAGTAAACAATCCAAAAATTCATTTGGAACCAGAAGAGACCTAGAATAGCAAAAGCAATTCTAGGCAACAGAGACATGGCTGGGGGTATCACAATTCCCAACTTGAAACTATACTACAAAGCTACTGTGATAAAACAGCATGGTACTGGCAAAGAAACAGACCCGAAGATCAGTGGAATAGATTAGAAGATACAGAAACAACTCCAGACATACTCAGCCACCTCATCTTTGACAAAGGAGCCAATTGCCCTCATTGGAGAAAAGATAGCCTGTCCAATAAATGGTGTTGGAAAAACTGGATTTCAACTTGCAAAAGATTAAAACTAGACACATACATATCACCATGCACTAAACTAAGATCAAAGTGTATTAAAGATCTAAATATTACGACAGAAACACTAAACTTGCTGGAAGACAAGTTAGGTAGAACTCTGGAAGACATTGGCATAGGAAAGGACTTTATGAACAAATCCTCACTAGCATGGCAACTAGCAGAAAGAATCAACAACTGGGATCTCATCTTATTAAAAAACTTCTGCACTGCAAAAGAAACCACCAACAGAGCTAACAGACAACCTACAATGTGGGAAAAAAATTTTAGCAGCTGTTCCTCAGACAAAGGACTACTATCTAGAGTATATAAAGAACTCAAAAAAATCAGACCTCCCAAATACTCAATTCAAAAATGGGCATCTGAAATGAGCAGACATTTCTCAGACAAAGAAGTGAAAGCAGAAAACAAATATATGAAAAAATGTTCAACATCACTCGTCATTCGAGAGATGCAGATGAAAACAACACTGAGATTCCACCTCACCCCAGAAAGAATGGCTGCTATCAAGAAATCAACAAATAACAAATACTGGTGGGGTTGTGGGGAGAAAGGAACCCTTCTCCATTGTTGGTGGGAGTGCAGACTGGTGCAACCACTGTGGAAGTCAGTATGGAGATACCTCAAACAACTAGGATTGGAAGTCCCATTTGACCCAGCTATTGCTCTACTGGGTATCTTCCCCAAAGAATTGAAAAAATCATACCGCAGTGTTATATATGCACCCATGTTCATAGCAGCACAGTTTGTAATACCTAAAACTTGGAAACAGCCCGATTGCCCATCAGCTGGAGACTGGATAAAGAAGATGTGGGGTTTTTTTTTTTTTAAATAAAATGGAATATTACTCAGCCATAAAGAACAAGAAACTAGAGACGTTTATAGTTAAGAGGATGCATATTGAGGTCATACTCTTAAGTGAAATAAATAGGACACACATGTGTAAATACTGAATAGTTTCTCTGGTATGAAAAACTAAAAGTATAAATAAGAATCAAAATGTATGATTGATATTGTGAAACAGGAAGAAAATTTCTAAAGGAATAAGGGAAGTGGAAGGGGAACAGGAAAGGAAAGAAGGGACAAGAAAAAATATGAGAAAAGGAAATACATGGAAAGGAAGTCTTTGTAAATAGGGAAAGGTGGAGGGGGTGAAGGGAAGGCAGGGGAATGGGGAAAAAATAAGAACCAAGATACATCATGTAAAGGTACAAGATCCCAATGTTGAATGTAACTGTATTGTATACTTAAAATGTACCAATAAAGTAAATGAATAAATAAAAAGAACTCGGGACACAGATCAGTGTGAGGCCCCTGGGTTCCTCGTACAAATAAATAAATAAATAGCTAGCAAGAGACCTTTGGTGGTAAGAAAGAGGACCTGAGGATCAATCATTGGAAACCACAGGCAGATGGACAGTGGCCAGTACCCTTGCCTACAGGATGGAAAATAGTGTTGCCTGCCTGTGAGGACAGTGCTAGGACAGCATGCAGCAGGTCCTGTCACAATATGGGGGAGGGGTGGGCATATGAAAGTGCCAGCTGGAGTGAAGCTCAGCCAGTCCCTGGAAGCTTCCCACCTCCATCTCAGGCTCTTAGGGCAGTGAACCTCAGCCGGGCCCAGCACCTGGAAGGAAGCTCCCTGACTGCCATCCCAGGCTCCTAGAGCCAAGAAGGTGAGCTGCGTGGACGCCAGAAGCACCCCTCACCCCGTGGAAATGAGAAGACACATAAACAAGCCTCAAAAACAGACTTCCAGATCACCTATAGCAACCCCAAAGGGAAACGAGATGGAACATTCTGATACTCAACCACCTGGACTCCCTGAACTGGCAACAAAAGAGGATCTGGGAAAAATGAAATCAGAAATAATTACTCAGATAACAGCAAAGATTTTGCTCATGGTGCCAGACATGATTAATAAATCTAGAGAGGACACAGATAAAAAAATAGAGGATCTGAGGAACATGATGGAATCCCAACATAGGAAACAAATGGAATCCATATTCCATATTAAAACAGATGCAAGCAGATTTCCAAGAGATTAAAAACTCCATCGAAAGTCTGCACAGCAGAATGAACCCATGTGAGGATAGAATTTCACATATAGAAGATAAGATTGCAATTAGTGAGGAGGAAAAGAAAAATTGCCTTAAAATTGTAAAGGAACATGAGAAAGCAATCCAGCAGCTGCTAGACGATGCAAAGAAGAATAACATAAGACTGATTGGAATCAATGAAGAAAGAGGAGAGAGTGCAGATGACATAAAAAAACTGTTCACAGAAGTGATGGCAGAAAACTTCCCAAGGAGGGGAAAAGAACTTGACATACAGATAAGTGAGGCATATAGGACTCCAGCTAGCCTTAATCAAAAAAAAATCTACACTTAGGCATATAATAGTTAGGATTCCAGAAATCCAACAGAAGAACAAAATTCTACAAGCAGTGAGAGAAAAGAAACAAATCACATACAAAGGAAAACCCATCAGAATCACAGCAGACTTCTCAATGCAAACCCTCAAGGCAAGAAGAGCTTGGAGTGATGTATTTCAAGCCCTAAAGGAAAACAGCCTCCAACCCAGATTGATGTATCCTGCAAAACTATCTTTCAAAATTGATGGAGAAATAAGATACTTTGATGATAAAGAGCACCTCAGGAACTTCATGGATACCAAACTGGCACTCCAAAAAATTTTAGACAATACCCTAGGAAAAGACAATGAGGATCACAACCCCAGGAAACCCAGCAGAATGAATCCATTGGGCATGACAAATTAAACGCAAAGGGGGAGAATCCAACAAAAAGAAAAAGTCATGACAAGGCTTTTAAAACTTTCGACTTCTCTACCTACTGAGTGTATAATTCAATCTTATTATTGTACTGATTAGTATTTTTCTGATTCTAGTATTGCACACCATTCCTTGTGCTATACTGGCTATTTATCATCTTCTTATGTCTACATTTTAATTGGGTTGTCTATTAATGAGTTCTAAAAATTCTTTATATATTCTGGTCATAGGTTATATGCATTGGAAATATGGTCTGTTTAAGGACTACTTTTCATTTTAATGATGTCATTTAAAGTTCTAAATTTTGATGGAATCTTATTTATCAATGTTTTTCTTTTATACATCATATTTTTTGTATCCTAGGTAGTTCTTGCCTACCCTGAATTCATAAATATTCTCTCTTATAATTTCTTCTTAAAGTTTTATACTTTTAGGCTTTCTTATTTAGGTTCATAGATCCCTTCAAGTTATTTTCATGTATGGAAAAACAGGGTTGAGGTTAATTTTTTATATATGGATACCAGGTGTTGTAGTGCCGTTTGCTGAAAACACTATCTCTTCCTTGGCTCTTGAATCGAGTTTATATTCTATAAAATGCTAATGTTAAATAATCTTTCAAAACTCAGTGGACCATATATGTGTGGTTCTATTTCTAGATTCTCTGTTTTATTCCAATGATCTATATGTGTTTCCTTACACCAACACTGCCTTGATTACTGTAGCTTTAGAAGAAGTCTTAAAATTAGGTACTAAATGTCTTCCAACACTGTTGTTTTTTTTTTTAACTTTTCTAGGTCCTTTGTACTCCTACATAACTTTTAAATTTCAATATCCAGTTCTTCATTTATAGCAAGTATACACAGACCTGAATTTTTATATATACCTTGTGTTTTCTCATCCTGCTAAATTCAAGTACAAGTTCTAGGGGCTCCTAGAGATTTCTTAGTATTTTCTCTGTAGATGATCATTTCATCTACATATAAAGATTTTGCTTCTGCCATGCCAATCCTATCCTAGTTGTGTCATTTTATTGGCAGACTATTTCGGTTTAGACCTATGTTTCAAAGTCTAATGGACACATGAAGAATAGGCATATATGCCCTTGTTTCCCACTTTATGGAGAAAGCATTGTATCATCTCCATTCATAGAAGGAGTTTTTGTTGGAAGTATGGAGTACATGTCTTTGATCTGTTGAGAAGATTCTGTTCTACTTCTAGTCTCCTGATAGCTTTTCCCATGAACAGCTGTAGAATTTAGTCCAATACTCTTTCTCCAACTAGTGACAGGATCACATGGCTTTCTCCTTTCTCTGTTAAAATGATGACTTTTGGGGGTGGATCTTCCACTGCTGAATCAACACTGCCATCCCTTTAAGAAAACCACTTTCTACATACTGCCAGATCTGACTTCTAATAGTTTGCTTTGTTAAACAAATTTTTATCTATGTTCATACTTTTTTTCTTCTATTATCTTTATTCAGTTTTAGGATTAGCACAATGTTGAGTTCCTAAAATGAGGGAAGAAGTGTTCCTTCTTTTTTCTGCTTTAATTTTTTGATATAATTTATCAGTTAAAATGTTTATGAGCCTGCTGTTGTCATATAGGTAGGTGTTCAAGCTAGGAATATACTTTCTTTAATAGGTGCGATTCAAATTTTATATCTCCTCCAGAATTAGTTTCATTAATTTGTCTTCCAAGTTACTTCTTAGAAGTTGTCAAATTTATTTCAAAAAATATTTTCAATATGCTTTCTATATCCTTTTAAATTCTGTAAAATCTGTGGTAATGTCTCCTAGATCTTAATATTGTAATTAAAAAAATGTGTAACTGATATTGTGTAACAGGAAGAAAAAGTCTAAAAGAGCAGGGGAATTGGGAGGGATAGGGGAAGGGAAAAAAGGGAGAGGAAAAAATGGAAACAAGGTCTTTGCAAATAGGGAAGGGTGGAGTGGGGGAAGGGAGGAAGGGAAGGGGAAAAAACAACAAGAACCAAGAGACTCATGTAATGGTACAAGATCCCAATGATGAATGTAACTGTATTTTATAGCTAAAATGTACCAATAAACTTACTGAGGAAAAAAAAAAAAAAAAAGAAAGTGCCAGCTGTCTTGATGTGTGTGTGCTTGTGTGAAAACTTGATGGCAGAAAGGTCTCCAGAAAGCTGAGTCCCCTGGCATCTTGCACTGCTGAAGCTGTGCCTTTAGGTGTGTGGGGCTATTATCGGGTAGCCTGTTTCTAAAAGTAGCTTGCCAACTAAGCATTGCTGGTCTGGGTATTCCAGATTCTTCTCATCTCGAACAAAGAACTAGATGAAATGAGCAAAAAAACAGGGATAAAATTTATTTGAGAAAGTAAAGGTGAAGGATGGGAGAGAAACTGGCTCAGCAGAGAGAGCTTGGGCTGAGTGAAGAGAAAAAGAGGGTAAAAGCAAAAATAAAAGTACATGCTGTGTCTGGGAAACAGCATGGGCTGTTGTGGAAAGTTACAATAGCAAGCTTTTGACAGTACTGGTATGTCCCTTATATTGTCCAAATCTTGAGGAAATGCGCAAGAACTTCTACATCCAGATCCCAAGAGGCGGTGCTGAGATTCCAAGTTTCAGGCTGAGGTCAGGTCTAGACTATCCTATTGAAAACCTGCTCTAGTTCTCACAAGAAGTCCTCTGGGAACTGTTTTGTGCATGTGTCCAGGATCTTGTAATTAACAGGTCACAGCTACTTCCCCAGCCAGCTTTGCCATGCCCTAATCTCCTCCTATCTCAAGGCCTGAAGAGGAAGGATAGTGGCCCACACCTCCCTGCCATTCCAAGCAGAAATGAACACAGCACTGTGGAGGCCGAACAGGCAGAAAATGAGTTAATCTATAGTGATAGTACAGTTAGAGTAAACCCAGCCTCCTGCCCCATCAGGCTTCTCTGAACTGACATATACTAAGTGACCACACCATTCTACACAGGGTAAATTGCACATAAAAGTAAATAATAAGCATGCCTCTGATGTAAAACATGTACATTTCTTCCAAATGACTGTGACCCTTTTCTTAAAGTTGATGCATCTATTGTGAGCCTAGGGGCCTTCTGTGAGAGCCAAAGTAGTAGACCAGGTCAAATTGGCTCCTTTAATATATAATTATTAACATAATATAAGTGCTCCCATGAGATAAACAATGAAAGCTGACCAAAAGAGAGCCTTCCTGACAGTTGTTTTGATCACCCATATCTTTTTATGTCCTCAAATCCTTGTAAAAATCTGCCCTTTTCACCTGGATAGTGTGGTGCTTCTTGGACTCACCTCAGTAAACTCTTCTCTTTCCTATATTCCTTGACTATTGAGAAATTCTTTTACTGCCTGTGGTTCTGGTCTTTCACATGGTCAGCACCTCCATGCAGCAGTGTCCCCACAACACAGGGGTGATGTCACACCTGCCATCGGAAGTGGACACCCGGAAAACACCAGATGGATCACCCCTCATGTGAGAGCAGTGAAGCTAAAAGTGTGCTGCCTGAAAAGTACTGTGATTTTAAATTGCATTTGTAATTTAAATTGCATATGTAATTTAAATTGCATTTGTAATTTAGGTCATATGTCATTTAATTAAATGTATAATAGTTAATAAAAATCCATGGAAAGCCACATATCTAAGCAGTACATAAAATGAAGGAACAAACACCCCTTCCTAATGATGCATGTCTGTTGCACTGATCCAGGGTGCCTGCCATCCGTTTTCTGCTGTGCCCTTTACCAACCTTTGGACCACAGACTCAGTGAAGGAAGAAGAAACCAAAAATGAATAAACAAACATACAAACAAGCAGGAGTCCTCACCCTTGTGCAGAAGTCCTTGACATTTGAAATCATGGTCTTAGGAAACAAATTGTATAGTCAAAATTATCCTTAAAAATGTCTGTCCTCTATGCACACAGGACAGCTCCTAGTGGCCAGGGCTCCTACAGTAGAGGAATTGGGTGTGTCTGCACCTTTAAAATTATTTCTCCTCCAATTTTGATATTATATTATTTTATTTTACTCTTATAGTCTTTGTGCTGCTGCATGCCTGGTTGATTTCTCTCTGGTCAGTGCACACACAGGCTGTATTGTGGAGCCTTTGTTTCCTTGAGGGTCTCTCCCTGCTGTCTCTGTGGCTATGGATGGAACAGCCTATTCCCTGTGAACACTAGGCTTCCTGCACACCCACTTCTGGGACCTCTGCTCCAGCTCCCTCTGTACCAGATTTAACTGGAACCTATTTGCATAACAATGCTGCTAACTGAAATTTCATATAGCAGGGCAGGAGTCAAGTATTTCCTTCCAGCAGAGATGGGGCCTGGATGGGCCTCTTATCTGCTGAACTCCAGGAATAGCTCTAAGGACATGCATCCAACTCTCTCTTCCACTCCACCTACTGCAGTGTGCAATCTTAGGTCTGTGGATGCTTAATTCATTAAGACTTCAACAAATTTCTGGGGTGTCTACTTTGCTTTGTTTTAATTCTACCATAGCTAGTGAGTGCCAAAACCAACATTGCTATGCCTCTGACAAAGGATTTGTATCCAGAATGTGTAAAGAACTATTATAACTCAGTAACCAGAAAACAAATAATCCAATTAAAAAATGGGAAAGAAATTGAATAGATGTTTCTTAAAAGAAGATATACAATGGCCAATTAGCATATGGAAGATGCTCAAGGTCATTTGTCAGCAGGAAATGCAAATTAAAAACACAATAAGATAATCACTTAATGGGTAACTTTTTAAAAAACTGACAGTATCAAGTCTTGGCAATGATGTGGAATAACAAGAACATTCATATATTTCTAGTAGAGATGTAAAATTTTATAAACATGTGGGTTGTTAGGTCATTTCTTATAAAGTTAACATGCATCTGCCATATAATTCAGCTGTTCTATGTATTTATTTACCCAAGAGAGATGAAAATACATATGCACAACAAAGACAGGTATACAAATATTTACACCAGCTTTTTTCTTGTTCCTAAACTGGAAACAATACCCAAGCATCAATTAACTGATGGGAAAACTGTGGTGTGTCTTATATCTCTATGATAGAAAAGGACTCTACAATAAGAAGGAGTGGAAAGGAATGGATTAAATGCCCCTTGAAACAAATTCACCAAGCCATTTATATCTGAGCCTGATGCAGTATCATCCTTGTGTCTTCTTCCTCTTGTTTTCTTCAGATTTTTGTGGCTGGGTTCTCTCAGGAGCCCTCTATGATGTAATTCATGCAAACAATTGCACAAATGAATACAAAAAATACTGTAAGTGAATAAAGCCAACACACACAAATGTATATCCTTCATGGTATTTTAAAATAGGCAGAACTACCCTGTTCTGACAGGAACAGGATCAGGGGTGGAATGGGGATTGTCTGGAAAGTGGTGAAGGAACTTCCTGGGGGGATGAAACTGCTCTTTGCCTCAACATGTATTTGTCAAAACTGATTGAAGGATGCATAGCTTTTGTTTTTAAAGTGCCAATCTTAGTAGTTTTGCTATGTGGATCAAATGAAATAATGCCTGTAAAGCATTAAGCATATAGTCCAACACATAATAGACACATTTTCCCAAGTAGAATTAGAAGAAGCATCTGGTTCCACAATGACAACCATAATGAGCTAGAGAAGAACATGCTTTGCAAAAGTCACCTATCAGTTTAAACTTCTCAAATTCCCAACTTACAGCATTATGAGAGCAACTCTGAGAGCTTCAAATGAAATTTATTTAGAGGAACAAGAAGAAAAATAGCCTCTCTTAAACAGATAAGAAGAAAGGAAGATTAATTTTTCTCTCCGACTTAAAATAATGCATTTGTATAATTAAAGTAATGTTTATTTGTAAGACCTAGTAGGCAGGCAAAATGTCCACAAAGTTTGCAAGTTAACAAAACACGTTTAAAATAAAACAAAAAACCCATTAATTATAAGTTGTTTTTTAATTACAGTAGGAGGCCATGAGGTAGATAAGTAAAATTTTCAGACTTCTAAAAAGGACTCCAGGCTTCTAGTCCATAAATAGCTTAAAAGTAATTTATATCTGTATAGCCTTCTACCAATGCTCAGACCCTGCAATCCAGAGACCACTGGATAACTCAGACCTTCTGCTACAAGGAGAATGAGGTTAGCCTTGTAATGTGGGAAGGATAATTTGGGAGTGTTTGATATATCTGAAGAGACTGAGAGCCAGAGTGCCAATTTCCATAGTCCTTGCTATAAACATGGCTCTGAAAAGTGTCGTAAAATAAATTTAAGGAGCTGTTTATTTCTGAGCCCCATGCCTGAGCTCCTTCTGCTTTTGTTTCCTCTGGCTTTTGTGGCTGGTTCCTGACAATGGGTCTCTCAATGTGTGCACAAGACTAGTCCAGATTCCAAATTGACTAAGCTTTGTGTTCATTTGTCCTGATATTCAGTCCTAGGATAAAGTATTGTAGTGCCCCCAGATCCCATCGCTAGCATTTGGTGTTCCCAAACCAGCAGACAGGAATGGCCTGCACTGGATAGCCAGGCTTCTGCAAAGAAGAGTGGCACTCACAGGCAAGGCCACCAGCCAGACACAGCCATGTTGTAAGTGAGATTGGCTATTTGTGTTATGTGTCTGCATGCTAGACCACTGAGCTTCAAACCTGGCGTGTTGCACAAGTGGGCATGGACACCAAGCAGGCTTTCCTCCCAGTTATTCAGAATGCACTCTGTCCTTTCTGGTTTTCCCATTTTGTGGCAATTCTACATGGTTCTTTCTTGACTCCTGGTCATTACACACACCAAACACAGTGGTGACATTACCTTCAGGTAGAAGAGACAGTGCAAACTGTTTTCATTGAACTATTTCACCTGATTCCTTCAGATTATGGGATTCTGGGGTATCAGGGGGGTGAGCTGAAGCACTGAATCACAGCTAAGGACATGTGCTGATGAACAGCAGGACCACAGCAGTAACTGCAATAGTCTGTCCTTAGTGTATTTGCTATTGATCTTGTTATCTCTAGAGCCTAAGTGTTGGGCCTTATTTGCATGAACAGGGAAACTTTGAATCTGATGAAGGGAATCTGAAGTGAGTCACTGCCTTCTACTACTCTACCTGGCTCTCTACCACCCCTCAGACTCTGGTCAATTTTCAGTCCAGCCTGGGACCTGCATAAGAAGGAGGTAGGGACAGCCTGAGGGCAGGACCAAAGGACTCTCAAGTCAGGTTCATGCAGGGCTGGCAGTTCCATCACCCTGACAGTAAGTGCCTCTTTAGGTTTTGCCATGAGTTCCTCTCTGGCCTCCCCCAGACCTGGCCCTGACTTAGACACTGAATGAAAGAGAACCCAAGTCCCTAAGTGGAAGGCCTTGCTACTAGGCAAACTTTGCATTACAAATTTACCTCCTTGACTTCATCAAAAGAATCTGTGACCATTTACCAGAGTGTGTATTAGGGAAGAAGGGCATAACATTGGATTACAACAACCCATCCCATACTTTTCTACTAAAAATTTATACTTTAGCATAATAGTAGCCAGCTGTGTGTCTCAGTAGCTGTGGCTGGGGGATACAGGAAGCAATCTTTGTGTTTACCCACTTGGTACGATGAATGGCAGGGTGTGTGCATGTGTGTAAAATTGTCAAACTGGGATTTTTTTACTCACATAATGCTCTAACAATTTTGCATATATTTACTTGAGCATCACAGTGGGTAAAATATACCCACACCACTCTTCTGTTATGATAACATGTATTTTTTATCATAATGGCATGTGGGTGTCACTCACAGTAGCTGCACCTGAGGAAAGAAAAAAACCTGTCTATGCATTCACCCACTTGGCAGACAAATAGCAAGGTGAGTACAGGAGCTTCAAAGAAGCAACAGGTGAGTTTTACCCATGAATGCTCAATGCTAAATTTCTGTGCATTTAGAACTTAAAAGAAGTTTTATTTTGATTTTTCTGGTAGAAGTAGCCCAATTCAGTACAATGGCACATGAAAAACCAGATTTGCAAGTTTTGGAGGAGGTCAAGAGGTGATCATCAGATTACTCTTGCATGGATAATGAAGATGATAATGACTTTGATGTTGGCCATGCAGGTCAAAGTTCCGGTGACAGTGAAATGGAGCAAGAATAAACTGATGCAGACATAGAGAATGCAGACCTCCTTGATTCAGATGAAGAAAAACAGCAATGTGAATGCATATTTGACTAATGTTGCAAAATGGTCACACAATCAAATGGAACCATCCAATGTTAGAACTAGGTCCGAAAATATAGTGAGGATCTTGGCAGTGGTGAAACATATCAGACAGAATGATCCAACTCTGCCATTCAGTGTTGGAAATTGTAACAGACAAAATGTTACAAGATGTTGATACACAAAGGCTGAAATGCAAGTGAAACATTCTGCATGCACTAGTACCCATATTAAAAAATGTACTTATTATGAGACCTCACTAGCTGAACTGAAAGCATTAATGGGTCTGCTGTACTTAGCAGGGATTTCTCATGGTAATCGCAGGAATGTAAAAGACTTATGGAAAAGTGGTGAGTCAAAATATGGCATAAAAATTTATGCCCTTGTAGATGCAAAGACTAGGGACTATGGATGTAGCTCAGTGGTGCTGTGCCTGCCTGTAGATGCAAAGATTTATTATGCTTTCTGTTTAGAAATTTATCCTGGGGCCAGGGATTTAGCTCAGTGGTTACACCGCCTGCCTTGAAAGCGCAAGGACCCGAGTTCGATCCCAGGTACCAAAAAAAGAAAGAATAGAAATTTATCCTGGAACTTAGATGCCAGGCCTTTATTTATATAGTAATAAACCGAATGATGCTGTGAACAAACTTGTTGCTCACAAGTTTCACAAGCCCATCTTCCAAACTAATTGTAATGTGACATTCAACAATTGGTTTACCAATTTCCAATCAACGTTACATTTGCTAACAGAGCACAAGTTGGCCAACATAGGAACTGTATGCAGGAACAAAGCAGAAATTCCAAATGAAATACTGCAATTTCAAAACAGAGGATTGTATAGTCCAATCTTTGGATTTCAGAAAGCTTTACATTGGCCTTGTATATGGCAAAGAAAAACAAACTGATATTGCTGATGTCAACATTGCACCTTGGTAGAAATATTGATAGGGAAACTTGAACAAAATGGAAGCCTGAGATGGAAACTTTCTACAACAAAACCAAAGGTGGAGTACATGTTGTTGATGAGTTATGCAGCAACTACGAGTGTCACTCAAAACACAAAGCATCGGCTAGTGGTTGTGTTTTACTCAATCTCAAACAAGTGTGATATAAATAGTTTGATAGCTTACAAAGAAAATAACAAGTGCAAAATATCATGGAGAAATTTTCTTAAAAGACTGGGATTGGAACTCATAAGAGATCATTTACAGCAGAGGAAAAACAAAATGTTTCTGCCTGGGGAACTGCATAAAAAAATTGTAGAGCACACTGGTGAGCTGACAGATAAATAGGCAGGCACAGAATCACAAAGAGCTACTACTACAACAGGAAAACCAAAAAGATGTCAACTGTGCCCTACAAGAAAGGACAGGAAAACAAAACATTTGTGCTATCAATGTAAATGATATTTGTGTATGAAACATGCAGTTCTCATGTGTGAAGACTACCTTGGGTGTGACAGCTAAAACAAAGGTTATTTCGGTGGTAGACTTTTGTTTGTATTTGCTTGTAGTTCACATAGGTTTTTATTTCTGATGTTATCTTTTAGGTTCTGTAAGCAAGTATACAGCTGATGTGAAAATGTTGATGTCTTATTCTAAGCACTCATTACTTTTTGATATTTTATTGATATCTTATTTTCCTGCTAACTGCACATTGTACAATATAGTAGGAAGCTCCTAACAAAACAGGAAGAGAAGTGACAAGAATCACCTGCCACATAGGAAAGGAAAGGTAGCACATGTATTATCAATGTAAGTGAGACTTGTGCATGGAACATGCAGTTGTCATGTGTGAGGATGTGACAGTTGAAGCAAAGGTTGTTTTTATTGTACAATACTATTGGTGTTTTCATTGTAGTTCATACAGGAATTTATTTCTGATGTTATCTTTTAGGTTTTATAAGCAAGTACACAGCTGATGTGAGTATGTTGATGTTTAGTCTAAACACACAATATATATTAAGAATCTTATACTTTATTTTATTGATATTTTATGTTCCTGTTAACTACACATTGTGCCATATAATAAGAACCTCCTGACAAAATAGCAAGACCAGTGAGATGTCAAGTATGTCCTACAAAAAGGCCAGGAAAGCAAAACACATGTGCTATCAGTGTAAGTGAAATGTGTGTATGGAATGTCCTGTTGTCATGTGTAAAGACTGCCTTAGGTGTGACAAATGAAGTGAAGGTTATTTTTGTTGCAGATTTCTACTGATATTTTCATTGTAGTTCATACAGGAATTTATTTCTGTTGTTATCTTTTAGACTTTGTACACCAAAAAACAGTTGATGTTGAAAATTTTGATCCTTTTTTTAATGAACACTCAATAAATAGTAAAAATTCAACAATTTATTTTTAATTTTTTTCTATTAAGTACCTATTGTTTAATATAATAAAACTCATAAAATTAGAATTAATAATTTACCAATAGAAATATTCTAAATAATAAATGTAGGTTTTAGACACTCAAGTTTCTGTGTCTTTATGACAAAATTTACATTATGCCCCTTAAGCAATCAACTTTTCAAGGATTACTAAACACTGCTCTAGAGAGGCATTAATGTCTGGAGCCCAAACCCTCCTAGTCAGAGCAGGTACTCAGGAAGGTCAGGTAAATGCCTTTCACTGGGGATTCAGTGAGTTCCAAAACCACTCTTTGGTGAGTCCCTTGTTTGAAATACATAATTGCAACGAGATACTCAGCACCTGGCAATATCTTCACATTGGATCTCTGCCCTGTGAAGATGATATGGTAGGAAAGTCCAAAAGGAAACCATGCAAGCTGCCTCTAGTTACCCAAATGTAAGCTAATGGCAAGACTACATTTGTGGAAGGATATTAGAGATGAGTGCCACCCATGAAGGATTCCAAGGATACAGAATGGTTATTTCCACCAAATGCCATTCCATTCACCCACCTGGTATGCTCAGAAGATAGGTGAATCTAGGTAGATGACAGTGGATTGTCACAACACTAATCAAGCTGTGACTAAGTGTACCTATTATTCCAAATGTTGTTTCATTGCTATGTTAAATCAATATTTGACATTAGCTCTATTTAATCATTTGATTCTAACCTTGCCTTTCAGCTTTAAGATAACACTACAAATACTCAATGTGTTACCTGAAAATGAAAAATTCAGTGACTCTCCTGATCAGTTTTTTTGGGGGAGGGGGGTTGGTACCAGGGATTGAACTCAGGACCTTGTACTTGTGAGGCAGGCAGCAGCACCACTGAGCAAAATCCCCAGCCCTCTTCTGATCAGTTTTGTACTATCGATAATACTACACTTCCTATTATCATTAACCATTTTCTTCTTCTTCTTTTTTTTTTTTTTTTTTTTTTGGTACCAGGGATCGAACTTAGGTCCTTGCTCTGGAGAGGCAGGCGGCAGAACCACTGAGCTAAATCCCTGGCCCAACCATTTTCTTCTTTTTAACCATTATAGATATTATAAGCCTCAGGTGTTGCTATCTCTTCTCCTAATTGGATCTCACATGGAATTTGAGAATCAAGAAGACTTTTGATGGCTTCTGATCTAATCTCTTCATGCCACCAACATGGAAGTGGGATAGGGAGACTTCTGGTGTACAGTCAGAGACGAGGCACACATAAGGTTGCTGTATCTAGCCATTATAAAGCATATTTTATTGATTTTGAATTTCAAATAAACAACAAATAATCTTAGTCTGAGTATGTCCCAAATATTGCATGGGACATATTTATGCAAGAAAATTTTCTCCATTATTTATCTGTGCTTTCTAGCAACTCGAGGTGCACTGTGACCCAGACCTCCTGGGCCTCTTGCCCAGCTCTGCATCTAGGACTATTTACTGGTCACCTCTATCTTCTCTGACCCACCTCCCAGTTCCAGGCCTCTGTTCCTGAAATTCCAGTGGGGGCTAGAGTATATTTTCATAACCCCAAGATTTTGTTTCCATTACAGTGTTGTTATGAGCAAATGGCCTGAATTCTGTGTCCCCAGAACTATGATACAGAGGTAAAAATGGCTTCCTCTCCTCTTCAGTATTTGTACACATGGATCACCAAGTCCTTTGGGAAGCCTGTGGTAGCAAAACACAGTGCTGTCCATGGAAAGCTGTAGGGCTGGTGCTCTGGGTGTGAGTAGCTCTGGTGTCTTACAACAGGGAGAAGGAGCCCTCTTAAGAGTGGCAGCTCCCTGGTAGGGTTATAATTGAGGTATAATCTGTGAGTGCAAACACATGTATGGTGGAGGGACTCCGCCTCCTGGGCATTTTCAGGGCCCTGCAGACTTCAGGCTGCTTCCCCAGCTCAGCACATGGAGCCTGTTGACTGGTTCTTCTATAACATCTGTTTTCAAGATAGTTACTGAGCTACAGTGGCAAGGGATCTAAAGACATTAAAATACATCTGGGTTTCAGCAAGATACTCTAGGCATATCTGGAAATGAAATTGGATCAAGTTATACATGAGAATGGGCCTCTGGGATGCACTTGCTCAGTTAAAAGCCTTTATTCCTGGCCATACGTGAACCCCACAATATAGTGAGTTTATATGTGTGAGATGATGGTGGGGTTTGTGCATGTGTTTATTTTCAAAAGTATTATTCATAACCTGGAAAATATTAAATATAGATTATAATGACGAAACTTAACTTATTTTCCCACCATTTGTCCACGCCGCTGTTAACATTTTGGATTTTTTTCTAATTATTTTTGTGTAGCTGTTTTAAATTTTATTTTATTTTATGCAGTTGTAATCACACTGCAGAATATGTGATATCCCATGCTGTTCCTTTTACTCTGTTACTTCATAAGTATCTTTCCATTCCATCAGTTAAAATTTTTCTGATTGCAAATGATTTTAATGATATGGAGACTTTAGAATTCCATATACCCTGAGGCAGGGCTGGTGTTGGGTGAGTTGATTCCATGGCTCAGTTACAAGGACTCTGCTTCCTTTAGACCTTATGTCTGGTCTGGATGGAAATAAGGTATCTGACAGGGGATGAGTAAATTCTGCCTCCTATAAAGAAAGACTCAAGATGAGCAGTTCCTCAAACAGAGGAAAGGGTATAGAATCAGCCGGTGAGCAGCTAAAATGAATGACTAATTTTAAACTATGCTCTTTCACAATACGGTTGTGAAGAGCTCAGGCAGCTGGTGTGTGTCAGTTTAGCACAGTGTCTGGTACAAGGGAAGGAACTCAATACACTTTCAATTCTACAATAATGATAATGAGGAAGGGAGGCTGCTACTGGAGGAAGGTTACACTTCACATACCTAACTTACTTCTTGACACAACACTGAGGGGCAGTGGGGACTATCTGGCATAGGGCAGGTCATCTGGTAAAACCTCTTCATAGATTGAAGAAATATAGGGAACAGAGCAGCAAGCTACACAATGCCAAGAGAGTCATCAAAACCTAGACTATGAAAAACTGTACAAACCAGTAGTACAAACCAGTAGTTTCCTTAGCAAAGAAATTGCAAGAACAAAATAAAAGGTGCAAGTGGTCTTTTATATTAAAGGGATACAAGATGTGTTGATCCATTGCTGTGTAGAAACCTCACGTAGATCCTACCAAGTGCACATCCTCATCAACACTTACTTTCTGTCTCTCAGTTCTTTTTTTTTGGACAGTAGTCATTCTGATGGATATGAAATGTCCCTTTACAGATTTTTATACAGATTTTATTTGCATCATTTTGTATATACATTGGTGTGGCTTCTGAATGAGAGTATTTTGGGGGGGGGAGGACCTCGTCACGTAGATCCTTTTTTTTAACCCAAGAACGCTGAAAGCACACTCTGTACACAGAGAGTTAGACATGACTGAGGATGCTGCAGCTAAGTTTATTTAGGATGCTTACATATCCAGGAGACCCTTACTTTTGATTTGTATTTCTTTATAAAAGAGCTCTATCAATAAGGAACATCTTTAAAAATATTTCACTGAGAAGTAAACTACTGAGTTCAGAAATTCATTTAATTAACAAGCATTAATTAAGCACATAGATGCTGAGGGTTTCGTGGTGAATATGTCTGATCTAGTTCCAGAGTCTTAAAGTACATTAAATTAATTTAAATGTCAAGTCATTCAATGACAATTCTGATGAGTGAAATGAACTAGAGATTCAGGATGTTAAGGGAGCATCATCTATCAGAGACATTTGGCATGGTCTGGGTGTCAGGAATGATGAGTAAATATTAGCCATGGGGAAGATAATGTAGGCTGAGCCTTGGAAACAGAGGAAATAGCATGTGCAAAGGCCTTGAGGCAGAAAGGGTTGGTACTCCCAGGCATGTGGAACATTTTGTGCCTCCCCCACCCCAACCAGGAGCCACAGGAAGCTTAGGGATTGGCCTCCTCCACACAGGGCCATCATTTCTACTCTCTGTATCACAGTGACATAGAAGCATCCTTGTAGCTTGATGGGCAGCATTTGGGCAGGTACCCCACGAGCCAACTATCCTAAGATCTTCAAATGTAGGGTTTGTGGGACAGTGACCGGGGTGGGATACTGAGTCTCTTCCCAACAACTGCTTACATTGCTCTAGCCTTGGCCTGGAGCCTTGTTAGGAAATAAGGTACGGAACCTAGGGGTTGGGATCTTAGGAAGGGGTGGGTTCTGTCTGTTCACATCTCCAATCAAACTGGCTGACACTGGGATAACAGAAACCCAGAATCCAGAATCTAGAATCTTGGCCTCTGTGAGATTCATCATGGGGGGAAAAGATTAGAACCTGTCTTAAAATGTCCCAAATTATTTATTAGCTGCCACAAACTCTTGTGTCACACACCCATACCAGGGGGCTTCAGATCACATGGTTTTAACGGGGACAATGGAGTTTGGTGCAGGAGAGGAGGTTGGGCATATCAGCAGGGTAAGAAGACCAAGAAGATACAGTAAAAAGAACAATGAATGATTCCTAAAGTTCTCCCTCCATTGTCAGCCACAGCACCTCATGAGTAGATCCAGTGAAAACATCTGCTAAACTAGGAGCTTGCAGGAGGGCACAGGACAGTGAGGGTGCAGTGCTCCTGTGTGAGGCACTCAGCTTACTAAAACCAGCCCCATTTGCCCAAGCTACACTGTACACACAATTCTGGGGATGGTGGAGCTGGACCACGTTAACAAGCACCATGTTTCCCCCACAGATGATTTATGGAGAAAGACAATGAACCTAGAATAAACGTCATTAATTTTGCACCTCTGTGAGAGAGACACTTCCTGACCTCACAGTGCTGGCTGAAAGAGGCCAGCTTCAGCACCAAGAGAGTGAGAGCAGTCCACCTGCACCCTCACACCCAGAGTGACTTGGAGGTGAAACAGTGCACCCACCTGGCCCACTTGATTGCTGACTGACTCAGGATTCTCCAAGTTAGCTTGTCCCTGAGGACCTATATGACAGGAATTATGATCCTGGAAAGCCCTGGGGAGAAGAATGAGATTAAAATCAGGCAGAGAGAGTGCTTGCATGCTATCTGTTCTCATAGCTTTTATCAGGGTTATTTTAGGTCTCCTATCCCACGGTATATGATTCTGTCCTTCCCAGAAGAAGAAAAAGCAGCCAACGGCCATGTCTGCAGTCCTCATGCAAGCTTTCTTGTTTTGTGATATTGTCTGTGATGTATTTTCAGGACAAAGGTAAAAAGCTGCATTAGTGAACAGAAACACAGAGCAGAGGCTGAGAGAACAGACTCTGGTTTCCAACACCTGGGTCTGAATCAGATGTCATATTGATAAATAGACAGATATCACCAATGTATACAGTCCCAGACTTAAGATGGTTCAACTTGTGATTTTTCCACTTTACCATGGTGTGAGAGTGATACACATTTAGTAGAAAATGCCTTCCAAATTTTAGATTTGATTATTTTTTGGGGATAGCACTCTGAGGTTTTTATACTCTTGGTGCCATGCTCAGCAGTCCCCATAGAGCCACGCCGTCACAGGCTGAATAAGCAACACTTTATTGTGTACTGTGCTGCATAGCTATGATGTTCTGTAGGTTTGTATCTCATCTTCAACTGAGGACATTTTCAAGTTATGTTGGATTTATCAGGCTGTATATTCACAAGGAGTATCGGCACGTGTATACGCATATGCATGGACTGAAGGGTGTACAGATGGCTGCATGCAAGGTGGCAGCCTCAGGCATGTCCCTTAACCTCCTGTGCCTTGGTTTCTCCACATAGAAAATGACATTTTTGTGGTGATTTGAGTGATTAATATGATTTATAATGCTCTTAGAAGTGCAGTTGGCACACAGCAAGCACTACACAAATGCAGCTATTACCATTTGTTAGACACATGAAAAGGTTGTGGCTCAAATGCAATACCAGCTCTCTCACTGGCAACTTTTATTTGACAAGGTAGGCAACCCAAAGGGTTGGGAAAGTAACTCTTCCCCTTGGAGCTGGAACAAAGTTATTTTCATTTTGAGTGAGAAAACACTGTAGCTCATGAACATTTTGCATTTTTTTCAAAACCTGGACCTCAGGTATAACAGACGCTCTGGGCTTAACTCTTCTCAAGACCAAAGCTGTTCAAATGTGTGCTTGGTCCCTGTTATTCACCATAGCAACTGGAACAAAATGGAGAAAGGAAGAGGGAAGGAGAAGGGGGAGAGGTATATTCAATAACCAGCTTGTTGAATATTCATTAGATGCAGCAATCTTTTTTATTTCTACTCATCAAAGATAGATTCAAACGGGAACAAGGGCCATATTATTTTACAAACAGTTAATCCTCCTCTAAAGGATCCGAGTGCAATGAATGAATATAGCTGAGCACTGTCAGCATTCCTCATGCAAGAACCACAAACTCAAACAGAAGCTACTTTAGCCTCCTTCTCCACACCTTTTTGCTTATCCTAAACATTTTGCTCTGAATATCGTCTTCCTTTACTGCCACTAGTTTATAGGAGGTTAGAGAAAATTCCCTTCATTTCTGCTTATTTGCTGGGGATTGAAGGGGTTGCTTAGAAAGGGAACTTGGAATTTTAAAACTAGGACAGTCTTGCTAGGTGTAGTGGTGCACCTGTAGTCCCAGTGCTCAGGAGGCTGAGGGAGGATGAGTTTGACAACAGTTTGGGCTACATAGTGAGTTCAAGGCGAGCCTGAATTACTTAGTGAGACCCTGTTTCAAAAAACCAAAATAAATTAATTAATAAACAAACTAGGACCATCCTGGGCCAAGGGAGATCCGAAAACAAAACAAGCAGTGATTTTTGGACTTTTTGCGATTCTATGACTGCAGACTGCAGAGGGACTTACAGACTGCTTCAGTGAAGAACTGTGCTGCATCCTATCCAAGGGAGACCATACAGGCGCTATAGGAAGAGTCACCTGTCCTTGGGGCAATTTCACTTTGTGTCTTAGCTAAGGCCACTGCGACAGGATTCTGAAGACTGAGTGGCTTCAACAGAAGCATGTATTTCTCACAATTCTGGAGGAAGTCTAACAGGGTGACACCACTGTGAGGTTCATTAAAGTCTTTCCTTGACTCCTTGTCTGCTCATAGCAGGGGAGCAGACAGAGCAGAGCTTACTTCCATCTTTTTGTAAGGGCACTGATCGTCTTCATGAGGGCTCCATTTTCATGTCCTAATCATCTCCCAGAGGCCCTACCCTCTCACACCTCACATCAGGGGATGTCATGCATGAATTGAGGGGCACACCTTCAGTCCATACCTTGGAAATAAGTCCCAATTTGAAATAAGGTCCAATTGTCAGTGAATATTATAAATAAAGTGAATATTAGACATCAAGAATCTCAATAAGGCATTTTGTTTTATATATGCCAAAGGATGCAAGCATGAGGTAGCAAGTGCACAGGAACAAAGAGAGTTGCCCCTTTTACCCCTAAGGCAGGAGATGCAGCTGATCTTTAAATTCAATGGCTAAATCCAAAGGCATACAATCTATTCCAATTGACTAACTCCAGGGCACAAGGTGAGGGTGAGGGGGTGCGTGGCTGAGTCAGTTAGAGACAAGGGGTATGGGGTTTGGAAAGCAAAGTCCTTGGTTCTTATCTTAGAAACCCACTGTGTTCTGGGAAAAAGTACATAGTCATCATTTCTTAGAGCTCAGGACATTAATGGCGGGGGGGGGGGGGGAGTTGGGGGGTGGATAATGAGATGGCCAGGTCATTTAAATCCAAAATGGAGTTGCTTTGGCCTTGTGCTTTGATAGAAAAGACAAAGCCTGTTTCTCACACATAGCACTCTGATGAGATAATAACTACAGGTTAGATTTAGCATTGTACTTTGTTGCTAATTATGTCATTCCTTTAAAAAAATCTCTTAACACACATGTTCTTTAACCTATGTTATTATTGATGTGTGATGACACACAGAGAACATTTTAAAAATTGTGTTCAATGAATTAGTGTATAGTGAAAATTGCCATGTAACCATCACCCCAACTTGTTTTAAATGAATAAAAACACTCACCTATAGAAGAATTTTCTTTCTCTTCCCTGAGACATTGATTCTTTATATCTGGATTCTGTATGTTTTAAAATTAGAAAAACTGATGCCAGAGTTCCACATAATACAACATTAAAAGAAAATAACCCAACTTCTGTGAACCTTGCAAATCCAGACCGTTTGTCAGTGATGGAAAATGTTACATAATTAAGTTAAAATTCTTATTTTAGACACAGGAGTACATTATGACTTTATACATGTTTTCCTACCTTCTCCTCTCTTTCTGATCCTTCTATGGGTTTACTTTGTTATATCAACTGTACATTGACCTTTGCAGGTGCAAGATGTAGAAGAACCCTAACCCTAACCCATTGTACCTGTTGGTATAGTAAGTAACATACTGTAACATACTGTTACATAGTGTAATAAGTGTTCCAGGAATGATAGTGACAGCTATAGCATACTTTTTATTTTAGATGATTTTTTTTTTGGTACTGGGGATCGAACTCGGGACCTTGGGCTTGCGAGGCAGGCAGTGGAACCACTGAGCTAATCCCCGGCCCTTAGATGATGTTTTTGAAACAGCCAGAGATTAAGGCCATCTGACAGCCATATATTGTAGGCCAAAGGGAGCCAAGCAGGTCTGTGTGTGTGCACAAGCCAATTAAGTTGAGCACACCTGAAATTACTTTCTCAGCCAGGAGGGAGAATGATTGATCACAAGTCAAATTGTACACATGTTAGACTAAAAGAGTTTACAGGTAAAGCTGGTCCACTTTATTTTGCTGGCTGGATTACTTGCTGTGGTTATGTGAGGCTGGGAGTTACTCGATTCTTTACAAAGGAGAGACTCAGCTGTCGTGTTGGTTTACACTCGGTGTAGAGGGGTGAAGGGGAAACAGTTTCACTCATGTGGCTGGATATGGAAAGCAGTCCTGGACCAGTGATTCTCAAGCCCTGACTTTAGGAACTTCCTGATTAAAAGATACAAATGTTCAAGTCCAGGAGCCCCGCTCAATCAGAATGGAGTCACTGTGTCAAGTGCCTACTAATCAAAGTGACGTTTGAAATGGACCAGTTTTCCTAAAAAACAAGAATTGCAGTCCTCCTGAGTCAGCACAATAAGCAAGTCCTCTCTGTTTTAACCATGTAAGGGGAATAACTTTGCAAAGACCAGCACGCTTTGTGTTATTTCTGCTTCCTTCAGCTTCTGTCTATAAAGCCAGCTTCCTCTGCTCAGCTAAGGCGAACACTCATTCTGCAGTTATTTCTAGAATGCAAGGAAAACTAATTAGAACTTTAAATGAAAGCTGCTGTAATCTGACACTTGGCATCGCTGAAGAGACCAAACAGAAGAGCACGAGAACACTGAGCAAAACCTAAGGATCTTAGGGTCCTCAAGACCTAGCACAGGTATCCCTGACCGGGTTCAGCGATTAGCGGACAGATGCCAGAGGCGCGCAGCGAGGAGGGTGCGCACAAACAAGAGCAGCTAAGGGGAAAGCGCACGCGCAAACCCAGGCAGAGGCTCATGCGCAGAGTAGTCTTTCCGGTAGCGGGGCGGGGCCTGAGTTTTGGCGGGGCGGGGTGGGGGGGCAGGCTGCGACCCGAACCTTGACCCGGCGGTGGCGAGGACTGCGACCCTCCCGCTCATGGCGCGGCACGTGTTCCTCACCGGGTCGCCAGGTGACCACGGGGGTCCAGCGCCTCGGACCGACCGGGCGGCGGCGCTGTGAGCGGTGCTGCGGCGGGGAGTGGCGTGGCTGAGCGGAGCTTACCTGCGGTGGGGTCAGGGGTGTGGCCCGGGTGTGCGGAGGGCCACGTTCCCCGCCGGCCCCCGCCTGGTCTCAGGGAACAGGAGTGCGCCCCGAGGCCGCAGGTGTCGCCACTGCCCGTGCTCAAGCCCAGGGAACAAGGGGCGCCGGCGCCCGAGAGGGCCCCGCGCTGCGCCCAGCCCTGCGGTCGGAGGAGGGCCGGGCCAGAGGCTCGACAGCGTCCCAGAGGGCAGAAAGGGTGACCTAGGCTCCTGTGCGAGGAGGCAGGTGTGATGGTGAAGTCACTGCAATTCAGGTAGCCCTTAGCCTTAAATACAAAGGATACATTTAACGTCGCAGACTTCGGGTATTTATTTTACCAGGCATTAGGGGAGACGATGGTGAGAGCTGTGGCCAAAGAGGGTGGTTTGAGAAATGTCAGATCCTAGCGGTCCAGCCCACTCATTGCAACGAACCGTCCCTGAAAGCCAAGGTGCAGGTCCTTTATTTGAAACTTGGGTTGAAGTTGGATCTCTGCCCCAAGTCACCTGACCCCAGCTAAGGGTGTGCTCGTGCTGGCCGTTCTTTCCACCCTGTTCTTCATAAGCTCAGGGGCACACAATTGAAAGACCCATAATCTTCCAGGACAGCTCTTGAGCCGCCCACCTTCAGCATCTTTCTCTTCCCAACCCAGTTACCTTGTCAGTTTAATTAGCTCGGTAGTCAGTGTTTGCAGGATCATGACCGTGTAAAAACTAATCACAGCAGAACCAAGTAGTAATTGATAATTCCTTTTCCATGTGTGCACAGCTCTTCCCCTGGCTTGGAGTTACTGTCGTGTTCTCATTTGTTTCCTTTCAGTCGGTTACTAACTCTGTCCCAAACTCTGCTGCTGTTCAAATCCTCTGGAGGTGTTCATCAACAGATACCTACTGTATCTTCTCATAGAGGTCTCTCTTTGTTGCATGTGCCCTCAGCCCCCCTGCCACTCAGGATTTCCCCAGCTTTCACTGGCTGGAAGAGCTAAGGAATTCCTGCCTCCCAGAATCATTAGCCTTCTACCCATGATTGGGGAAAGTTAGTTGCTCAACTTCTGTTTTCCTCACCCCTCAGGATAACTGAGCCATGAACCCCCAAGCTGTCTCCTAGGGTTCTCCAGTTGAACTACGCTCCCGCTGAACACAGTGGTGACTTGCTTGATAAGGCATCTCCTGATAGTGTCCTTCCCCTTCTGATCTCCTTACTTTGTACCTGAGTGTTTGTTATGTCCCAAGTTCAGCTACTTGCACTTGAATCTTTATCCGAAGATCTGTATAAGGGAGAACCAACCAAAATAACTGGAGCTTTCTGACTTGCTCTCCTCTCTGTGTGGCTGTCATCTTGCGTGTCCCTTCAGCCTAGGTCACTTCTTAGCAAGTGTAGACAGCTGTAGAATAGTAGTTCAACTGATGAAGATGAAAAGTTAGCCGAAAGATTCCTAGAGCTGAATTAACCAAAAAGGTCTAACCCGAGTGTTTCCTATTTATGTGTTCTACATAACATACAACTTCTTTTAGTATAGTCCTTTGAACAGGAACTGTTATGTTGCTCCATTTTATCTTTTTCAAAATACAGTATAAGTGTATTTTTTTTGTTGGAATAAGAGTAATACCTGCTCAGTGTAAGAATGATAACTAAAAAATTAAGAATATCTTAAGGGAGAAAGTGATAATTACATGAACTCCAACCTATAGAAATAAGCACTATAACCTCTTGTTCTGTCTTGACCTTTTCTTCTGTAAACACATACATATTTTGCCTTTTTAGAAAACCATAATGGAATAATACTATATACTTTCGTGGTTAGTTAACCTGCTTTGGTTTTCCCATGTATTATTTTCATGTATTGTGGTCTATTTCCATGCTAATCAGTGTAAGTTAATAATATTCCTGCTAATGGCTGCATGATATTCTTGTGTATTTATGTGCTGTTGTATGCATGGTGTCCTAAGTTAACATTCCTAACCAACTGACACTTAGGTTGTTTTCAGTGTTTCACTGTTATAAAGAATGCTACCGTGAACATCTGATTTCACACCTCTTTGTACTTTAATCAGGTTGTTCCCTGAGGATAAATTTGTAGTCACAGAAACTGCTGATACTGGTGGGCACACTAAAATTGCCCTTCAGAAAAGGGCTATGTTGTCCATTTTCCAGTCAGCAGGTGCCCTTATTTTAATGTGAAGTTTGTAGGGAAGGAATATTAAGAATTAGGAATCATATTTTATTTCAAGGAAACTAAAAGGCACCTTGATGACTCTGTGAGGATGGCAATAGAAATAACAGGATTGTGACTATGGTACCTCCAAGCGCCTGTTGCAGATCTGGTAGAACATTCCCAATCTTGGTTGTGAGAACTTACAGGAGCCAGTTTGCGCTCCTTCAGATTGCTGCTCAGTGTTCCTGTGTTCGGCAGCAGCACTTGGTTCTTGTAAACATTGGTGGGCTCATCTGAGCAGTCACAGGCCAACTGTTAGGGAAGGAAGGGCTAGAGGTGGAGGGAACAGGGTAGAGGTGCATAGCCTCTGATTTGAGACAGGTCGAGACAGTCACTCCTGTCTCTTAAGCAGGAGGAATGCTTAGGGCCCCTCGAGAAGGTGATGTTGGAGGGGTTCGAGATCAGTGAAGGGAAGCCTAGGCAGCCTGGAGAGGGTAATGTGTTTTTAAAGGGCTTAGGGACCTGCACAAGGGATGTTCAGGGACCCTGTAGAAGGGCTTTATAGAAGGGATCGATGGCGAGTTGAAGAGATGCTCAGGGCCCACGGCTTAGTTGATGTTGGCATGATTGAGAGCAGATGGAAGGTTGGGGCCTTGGAGATGGTGATATGGGGAGTAGTTGGTGGTGAGCGGAAAGGATGCTTGGCGACCCTGAAGAAGATGATGTTGGGAGGGGTTGTCCACCTGATGGGATTGCTCTTGAAGAAGTCAAAGGTGACCCTGTGGAGGGTGTTCACGGGGTTTAGGAGAAACATTTTCAGGAGTTAGCAGGGGTAGTGAAGAGATTTTCCCAGCAGTGAGTGCAGACTAGTCTTTTGAAGATTGGAACCTTGGTCTCCAGTGGTAGCTTCTGGCTGTAGCATGAACAGTATCATTTCCAAGGTGAAGGAAGAAGGTAAACCTAGGAGAAATTGAAGCCCAACTTGGGATGCAAATTGCATTTGACAGTGTTATCAGAGAATAATCACTCAGTGAGTTCCAGGATTGTGTATGTGACAAAAGTAACAGTGTTTCAGAACCCAAACTTTGAGATACCATTTGTGTTTTATTATGCTTATTTCTACTGAAATGAAAAATGCTTAACACCTGGCGGAAATAAAATTACGGTGAAATTAGTATCCATAAAATTCATGTGTAGCACATTTCTCTGCCCACTGTGGTCGCCCCCTGGAGTCTGTGCCTTGTGTACCCAACAGGGGCTGCTTTCTAATGTCCCTTCTCTTCTCTTTTCTCTTTCAGGAGTTGGAAAAACCACCTTGATCCAAAAAGCCAGTGAGCTTCTGCAGTCCTCTGGGTTGCCTGTGGATGGATTTTACACAGAAGAAGTCAGGCAGGGAGGGAGAAGGACTGGATTTGATGTGGTCACCTTGTCTGGTGCCCGGGGACCACTGTCCAGAGTTGGGTACTGATGTTTCTCTTCTGTGGGGATTTTGCTCTGAGCTGTCCTGTCCAGGTTTTGGGAGCATTTTTAGTCTTGATTACCTGGAGCTAACTTCTCCAGAACCTTCGGTAGGGTCCCGGATTGCTCTGCCTTCCCTCCATCCCTGGCTCAGGTTGAGCCAATGCCATCATATGTCTTGAGGAATCTTTGAGCCTTCAGAGCTTTCCTAAAGGAAGAACCAGAGACCGTTGTATGAAAAACAAGGTTACAGAGGCCTTTATGCACTTTGCTCCCTTTGTAATTCTTAGCCTCTTGTCTAGACAGCTGGTGCCTAGTTTTTGGAGCTGTGGGGCCAAGGTATGGAGGAAAGGATGCCCCTTGATGGCACTGGGGACATTTAAGCTCAGCTCTTCTCCGAGGAAAGGCTGAGTTGGGGCAGCCTCCTATGTGGCAGTCATTGAGAATAATTTAGTGGGCACACCCAGCACGAGAACTCAGTATTCTTTCTACAGACCTGTCTTTTCTTTCAGGTCCGAGCCCCAGCCTGGGAAACGTGACTGCCGAGTTGGGCAGTATGTGGTCGATCTGACTTCTTTTGAGCAGTTGGCACTTCCTGTCCTGAAGAATGTGAGTAAGAGCTTCTGCCTGGCGAGCCCCTCTTTACTTGTGCATTGTGGAATTATAGGCCATGGGACAGAATGGCCTTTGCCTCTACAAGGAGGCTAGATTTGCCTTTTTACAGTTTAAAAGTCTTCAGAGCAGTTGAGCCTACATAAGGATATGCACTGTAGTCTGCTGTCACTCTGGGCCATACGCAGAGTCTTTGTCACATATGTTCAGTTTAGGTGACTATAAGCTCAGCTGGCAGTGTCTCCAAGGAGAGGTCCTTCCTGCATCCTCCCATGTGTTTGTTCAAGCCTTTTTATACCCTTACTTTAAGGTGTGTGATTGGCAGCTTTCTTTTCTTGGGGTATCTCTGTCTGGCTTTGGGCTCAGGGCAATATTGATCTCAAAGAATGAGTTAGGAAATGTTGCCTTCTCTTGTAATTTTTGGAAGAGTTTGTGAATGATTGGTATTTATTTCTCTTTGAATGTTTGATAGAATTCACATGAATGCCTAAGATTTTCTGCATGAGCAGCTTTTTAATTACTAGTTTAATCTCTTGTTATAGGTGTTTTTTGTATTTCCTGCTGAATCAGATGTGGTAATTTGTGCCTTTCAGTAATTTATCTATTTTATCTCAGTTATTTAATTTTTTAAAAAGTTTTGTAATATTGCTTGTGTTGGCCCTTCAGTCTAGCTAAAGGTTTGTCAGTTTTGATGATCTTAAAGCATGAGCTCTTGGCTTTGTCAGTTATCTGTTACCTGTTTTTGCTTCTACTTATTGAATATCCATCAAGTTCCCTATCAAGCTCAGGGTCAGGAACAGAAGAGATGTTCTTTCTGTCTTAGGACTCTCAGCCATGTAGGGTGTAGACACTGGACGAGTACATGGACCCTGGCCTCAGTGCTATGAGGGCAGAGTGGGGTGTTGAGAGAGAGCAGCAGGAGGGACTAGCTTTACACCATGGGACCAGGAGAGAGCTCAGAGGAGGTGATATCTAAACTGAAAGGAAGAGTGTGTGTTGGGGTAATTGGGGGGCATTCTAGATGGCAGGACAGACACCCTGTGACTGAAGCCTTGGGCCAGTGCTGATGATGGAGAAGGCAGGTCCTGTGGACCAGGTTAACAGCATTACTTTCTACTTGGATTTACTTCTGGGAAATCCAAATGGTACCGACTTTTCTCAAGAACCAATTATAAACCTTCCAGTGCTTTTCTCCTCACCAAGAGAGAAGACCAGGTCAGAGGTCAACTGGCTTGTGGTATGGGAGGCGCCTTAGTGACTGCTGGCGACCTGCTGAAGAGTTTAGATATAGCCTCAATGTCAGAGAGCTGGTGGGCTCCATGGTCTCTGCTGCTCCCCTGAGCTCTTGAGTTGTTTGCTCTCTTGCCTCCTTTTCCTTCCTCCTTCCTCTTTCATTCCTTCCTCAGGGGCCTGTGATGGCTGCTGTATTGCATGGGAGCAGTCAGAGAACATGGTATTTTTCTAGTTATTTTCCCATCAGGTACATAACCTCTCTATCTAAATGTTCAAACTGCAGGTGAACTGCTTCTAATGAAATCCAAGTGAAGAGCCTGGCTTTGGACATTAGATCAATATGAAGAATTGATTTTTCCTTACTGTACTTAGAGCAGACAATGCTGGCAGAGGAGTATGCGCACACGCTTACTGTTTAGCTGCAGGATTGCATAAGAGCTCCTGTGCGTATGGATCAAGAGCCTGCATCTGTTTTTAGTGAAAAAATAAAAGCAAGGACCGGGGATTTAGCTGAATGGTTCCACTGTCTGCCTTGCAAGTGCAAGGACCTGAGTTCGATCCCTCGTACCAAAAAAATAAAAAAAAATAAAAGCAGACTTCTCCTAGGTTTTGTACTCTGATTACCAAATCCAAACATTCACCATCCAGGTGGGAAAAGTCCCTGGCAGGGGGTCTTGGATTTCTTTTCTAGAGCAAAAATATTTCTCCCATGCCACATATTTTATTGGGATGAAGAAGGAAGGAATTAGTTTTGCTTTTATTTTAAAAAATTAAATTACCTAGACATCAAAAATAGGGGAGAATAAAGAGATAGTTTTTAAGTTGGCTGTTCAAATGACCAGGGAAGCAGGAAGCTTGGGGAACCCCGTTTTAGGCAGGTGAAACCCTTCCTCCAGTCCCCCAGCATTTTAGTGCATCATTCTGGGTGGGTACCTGTGAAAACATGCATTCAAACAATCAGTCAAGAAATAGTGTAGTATGAGTTAAGAAATTTCTCTCTCTGGGTAAAACATATTGTGAGTCTTTTTCTGCTTTTTTGAGACGGGGTTTCTAAGTATTCCAGGCTCCACTCACTATGTAGCCCAGGCTGGCTTCAAACTCATGATGATCCTCCTGCCTCAGGCTGCCAAGTGATGGGATTACTGATGTGTACCATGCCTAGCTCCTTCTTTTAAGATACTATGAAAAACATAAGAGAAACAATTTTCTGGTTGGGTCAGCATGACTTCCTTTTTATCCGCGGGGAAGCAAGACTGGCTGGGGCTGGAAGCAGCTTGAGGTGGGAGGGGTGAGAGGAGGCCCAGGTGCCTACTTACCTGCAGGTACTTTGGTCACATTCTGTAGACAGGAAGCAGATGGAGCCAGGTCACCTCGAGCACATAGGGAAATAGGGAAGCAAGAGTGGATTGGTCAGCATCTAGACTTCAGTAAGTTTTAGAAAGTGCTTGGTAGTCTTGGCTGTTGTTGATTGCTCCTTCCACAGGTGACATCTTGTCATATTTGACAGCTGTTATTTTACCAAGTTCTAAAGATCCTTATGCTCATGGTAGAGAATTTGTAAAACAGAAATAATAAAACAGAAAATATGAATAGCTTACAAGCTTATCGCCGAGCTAGCCACTGTTAGCATATTTTGTTTCTGCCCCCTCCATTTTTTAAACTTAGTCATCCAGAATTGAGAAAAATGGAATAAGTAATTTTTGTTTTGTTTTGGTTTTTTTGAGACAAGGTCTCACTTCGTAGTTCAGACTGGCTCTGAACGCACTATGTAGCCCAGGCTGGTCTTGAACTCGTGTAAGATCCCCCTGCCTCAGCCTCCTGAGTGCTGGGATAACAGGTGTGTGCCACCATACCTGGCATGGAATAAGTAATTTTATAGGCTTGGTTTGTTTTTTTCTCAGTATGGTTGAATAACATGGAAATGGTCTCATAACTTGATAATTCGCAAAACTGCTGTTTAATGATTGCATATATTATGGTGGGGTATCCATCTTTGACCACAGTGCTGTCCACCGGGTTACTATCCCTGCTGGGAGTAACCTTGCAACCAAACACTGTGCAGGAGTCTGCAGCTGCGGTGGTTTCCAGGGAAGGGTCTGGAAGTGAAGTGCTGGCTGTGTGGTACTGTGGAGGGCTCCTGGACCAGCGTGTCACTTTGTGCCCACTGCCAGTTTGAGGACATCTTTGACTTGCTGTGCTTTTGCTAGTGCCGAACTGATTTTAAATTAAAAACATAAGCTGCTTTGTTTTACATTTTTAAGTTACTAATGAGGTTAAATGTTTTTCAGTTGTTTATTGGGTAAGTTTATTTTAATCAAAGTTGTAGGTCCATCCCTCTTTGCATTTCTTTTTCCTTTTGGCTTAAAGAGGTCTTTTAGATGGCAAATAAACTTTTCATATTTATTGATTCTATTTTTCTATTTGTTGCTTTACTTTGGTCATTTCCTTCTTCCCTTCCCTGCCTGCTTCCCTTTCTGCCTCCCTTTCCTTCTCATATAAACAGAAACCCTGTTTCTATTCCAAATTAATATAAAAATTTACCTGTTTCTTATGCATACTTTTTAAAAAATACATTGTTGCTTCATCTGGATTTATTTTGAATGATATAAACAATGAGACTCTTATTTGGTTTTCTTCCAGATTAGCCAGTTTACTAGAATCATTTTTTAAATAACTCACTTCTAATTAGTTTATGTTTCATGAGTTATATTTTAAAAAGTGTGTGTGTGTATGTGTGCGTGTGTGTGTGTGTGTGTGTGTGTGTGCATGTGCATGCATGCATGCTTTAGGGATATCTGTTCTCTTCCATTGATCTGTTTGATTCTTGCATGAGTACTATTTGTTCTTCAAAAAATGGCCTTACTGTCATTGCTCATTCTTCCAAATTGTACTATACTGGTGGTAAGAGCAGTGGCAGCAGTTAACCATCACTGAGTGCAAACTATGTGTCAGGTGCAGACCTGTTCAGTCCTCAGAACATTTCCACTATATTCCTGTTTTACAGGTGGAGAAACTGAGGCACGGAGGAGGAAGGACCTTTCTAGGGACACAGAGCCTGCGGTTGGTAGAGCTGGCATGAATTGTAGAATCAAGACTTTATCATTCATGAAAAAAATTATATGGAGTAATTGGAACTATACAAAACTATAGCTATTTTAATATAAAAGATACCTTAATTTTTCAGAGCATCTTCATTGTCTGTAGCCAAAAAAATAATTTTTCTCCTTTCATTTCTTTAAAATTTTTCCTGGTGAGGTTATTCATAGGCTTTCTATTTTCTGGTGCTGCTGTAATGAGAGTTGGGTTTTAGTTCTCAGATGATCAGGGCTGATAGGATAGCACTGGCCTTTACCTCAACAGTCTTTTGAGAGCTACATTGAATACTCTACTGAAACTTGGTGCAGTATAGTATTTAGCATGTGACTGGTTTTCTGTATATCTCTTACATAAAAGGAAAACAATGTGTTACAGTATTTAAAGGAAGATAGGACATCTATCTATAGCCCTATTTCGATTGCCATTTTTTTACAAAGATCTCTGGGAGGGATAGTAAATTAGAATCAAAACATCCATTGGAAACCAGCACAGTTTGAACCTTGTACTTCCCTGTTTTGATCCAAGTAAGGCTTTAAAGTATATTTGTTTTTGAAGTAGGATCTGCTTTTGATTCTGAAATAGACTCTATCACATCTTCCAAGTTTGTTCAACTCCTCTCCCAGGAAAGGTGATAATTCTTAATGCTTGACCTGGAAGTGTGTGTTGCTTTGTGCCTCAGGCCTCTGGGCTTTGGGAGGGTTCAGAACCATCAAGTTTCAGTTGGATCCATTCTGGAAAGATTGGTGGGAGTGCCCTACAATTTCCTTCACTCTTGTTAGCAATTGTGGCATTTGCTCTTGTTCTTCAGTGTGTGTTTCTCTGCTCTTGATCACACATATACTGCAAGGTCAGCTAGGCAGGCAGAAAGCTTTCTGGTGTAAACATAGACCTTCACTTCACAATCCTCAGTGAAAACATCCCTGCAGGGAAACAGAAGAGGAGCAGGAGCTGAAAGCTGGCCCAGGTAGCCGCTGTAGCTCACTTGCAGCATTTGCTGAAGATCTGGCGACTCTCACTGGCTGCCTTCCTGGTGTCACCTGGCAGGATGAGGCCTTACTGTCCCGTTGCTGGCTTTGGTGTGATTCTGTGGATCAGATGCCCTTGGTTACCACACCCACTTGAGGCTCTTCATGCAACCACTTATCAAGGTTGCAGGCTCCGTAGGCCGGACTGGGGTTGCATGTGTGCAGACTGTCACATTTACTCTTTCCCCACACACTTGGCCTCCTCTCTGGTACTTTCTCTTCTCACCTCCTGTAGCTTCTGTCTGAAACCCCATTCTTCTTAAAGGAAGAACATTCCCATGGGATAAATTGGTTGTTTTCTGGGATCTAAATCTTAGAAAGTATTTATATGTGTAATTTTCTTTTTCACTTTTGTACTGATTATTTTTTTTAAACTTAATTTGAATCTAATTTTGCTCTTCAAGAAAATTACAAGAATAAGAATCTTACAAGAACACTTTTGTGTGTACTTATTATCTACTTACCTATTTTTAACATTTTAATTCATTTACCTTATATAAGCTTCCTCACTATATGTATATGAGCGTATATATGCATTGTATATGTGTTTGCATAAATATATAAATGTACAGATTAAAGGGAGAGTTGACCATTTGAGACTGCATTGTAAGCATAGGGAGACTTTATTCCGAAACATTCGGTATGCTTTTCTTTAAAATACGGGCATAGTCATGTAATCGATACACACATGGTGGTTGAACACTGTGGGGCTTTGGGGCTGTGATACTCCTCATCTCTCACCCCCACACAGTTAAAAATCCACAGATAGCTTTTGGCTCCCCCAAAATTTGACTGCTTCTAGCCTGCTGTTGATCAGAAGCCTTACCAAATATAAGCAGTCATATACATTGCAAAATGTGCAGGGCCCCAGCGGGGTCATTTTTTACTGCAATACGCAGTTTACTGGAGGTGAGGAGCGGAGATGAGGAGCATCACAGAGTTTTGGAGTTGAAACTCCAAATGTGACTCACCACAGGAGCAGCGGGAGGAGGCTGCAGGATCATGGCCATGGTACAGTGCACACCGTGGTTTTACAAGGTTATAATGCTATATCTTTGTTTCTCAACTGCACATGGTGCCGGTGTCACGTATGGGCTGTGTCTATGTGACTGTTTAGACACATTGAACTCTTTATAATAGATTTGTGTATATAGCATTTTATAGTAAGCAATAAAATAGACTGTTGTCCATATATTTTATGCATTTATGACATACTGAACTTTTCCTTAATTTTTCAGTATTTCTGGGCTGTGTGATTCTTCTCCAAGTTTTTTCAAATTGTCACAAATCTCCAAAAAGAAAAAAAATATATGAGTATAGGCAGATTGCACAGTTTAAACCCATGTTCAAGGGTCAGCTGTACTTAGCAACTCTATAAACATCACGCAATGCAGATGCTTTACCTTTATAGTCCAGGTCTGTCATCTGACTTAACAATGTTTTAGTGGTTTTCCTTTTCCTCCAGTTCAAATGTAACTTGAGTTACAATGTAACTGCAGTGTAACTTGAGTCAGAGAGACATCTTGTTAGCCTCCTGTAACCTAGAAAAATTCCGCAGTCCCTTTTGTCTTTTACAGTAGTGACTTTTATAGAACTTTCCTCTTTTGCAGCTTTTTGGATACTTCTTCCTGACTGGATTCGGCTGGAGACCTGTTGATATGAAGATACCCTTTCTTATAGCTCACGTTGAGGCAGGTGGCCTTGGTGATATTGGTTTGATTCCCTAATCAGGGAGTTGCCCAGTTTCACTATATACTGAGTACTGAGCTATGATAAGACTATGCACAGCCTCCTTCCTAATTTTCCAATTGTATCTAAACTTCATTAAATCATCTTAACATAAAAATAATTTTCTTTCGAGGCCCTGGCTGGCAAGCAGATTTAACTACTGTCTTTGAAATACTCTATCCACCAAGGTAGCAGTAACTAGAAAGCACAAAATTACTGCGCTTTAAAAGGCTAAACTTTGAACACCTTGGTGGTTAGCTGTTTCCTAATCTAAGCTGCACTTGTGTCTGTATCCAGCCACCTTGTCAGTTAGAAACAGGTCATCACCACTTTACTGTAGGGAAACAATCTGCTTTCTCCTTGAGGCAGAGATAAAGGGGAAGGATATCAGGCATTTGAGATAACAGACTTTTATCTGAAGTTCAAATCTTCACACCAGTATTTGTTTGCTCAGTAAAGCTTTGAAAGCATTTGCTGTTGTGAGTGCTGCCTGGTGTTAGAAAAGGGCAGAAATTCTGGCCGGGCTGGTTGCCTGCGAGGGGCAGCCTCCTGCCATGTCCAGAGGTGACTGCTGGTGGAGGCCACTGTCCCTGTGCTGCACCCAGGCCTTTCTTTGTGCCTGCACAATGACATTGGTGATGCCAAGGGCTCTCAGACTAACAGTGTGTCTTCTCTTGTGTCATGCCGCACATATGAGGAAGTTTGTGCCTATGGCTCCCTAGGAACTCTCCTTCCTCTGGGAGAGGAGAGCAGCTTCTTCCTGACAAGAGGGATTTCTTAGTGCTCTCCTTGTGTTGCTGGACAAAAGTGTGCAGGTGCAGTGCACAGGGGCATGGGCAGGGCTTCAGAGTCAGGTGACCTTGGTTTGACTCTAGCTTGTCCCTGTGTTCTATCAGTCACCTGTACACAGATGCTGACACTGCTGCAGTGGGGGCATTAAATGCAACAATGCTTGGTTCCATCTCTTGTTGAGGAGTCGAGGGAGGCAGTGGGCAGCAGCACCGAGAAGGGGCCTTCTATCACAGTTCAGTCTGTATTTGTCAGGGAGCTGGGGGCCAGAGTGGGCCCTTAAATCTGTCATGGAGTCCCACGGGGCCAAATGTCCAGGCTGGTCCCAGGGCTGGGGTGAGGGGTAGGTAGCCCTGTGTTCACTGCTGCCTTCCAAGGTGAGGAGCTGTGAGCTGGCCAGTTGCTGCTGTTGCCACTGCCTTCTGCTTGCCCAGCCCATGCAGGGTTGAGGGGACAGACTGTGATCATCCTTGTCCTTTCTGTGACTTTTAGGACTTGCCGTCCCAGAGGAGTGAGCTCAGAAGCCAGGCTGTGTGCCTGATATTAAAAGCAATTAACCTTAATCCACCAGAAA
Source organism: Heterocephalus glaber (assembly GCF_053883595.1). Lineage (NCBI taxonomy): Eukaryota > Metazoa > Chordata > Mammalia > Rodentia > Bathyergidae > Heterocephalus > Heterocephalus glaber. The sequence continues at coordinate 28,317,934 of NW_028258315.1, forward strand.
TGTTTATTGTGCAGATAAGTCACATAAGGCAAAGGCTACTTTCATCAGCTTCCTCTCAGTTCAATATTTTGGGTAAATGAAATTGCTTGTTTTATGTTTACATTTTCTTTGTATTCTTAAAGTACAGCGCATGATAAACAAAGGACTAAAAAATAATCTCGTTCTTTCCAGGACTCTGGGCTGACTGGTGCAGAGGTGTTCTGCTCCTCAGTGTGTTTACTCTTTTGGGAAACAAACTAGCTGAGTGCAGCCAGAGCCCAGCCCTGGTGCTGTGAGCCATGTCATGTGCATTCATAATCTAGAGTAACATCCACAGGGTGGAGGTTCACTGACTTGTTTCTGTTTCATCTAGAGTGGCTTGAATTTGTGGAGAAATAAAGCACTTATGGATGCCATAGTTCCTTTTAAAGCTCACGTGCTATTTAGAAAAACCAAGTAAGCTGAGTGTGGTGGAGAATGCCTATAATCCCAGGACACAGGAGGCTAAGGCCTGAGGATTGCCCAGAGTTTGAGGCCAGCCTGGACTACACAGTGAGTTCAAGGTCAGGCTGAATTACATAGTAAGATCCTGTCTCAAAAAAACCAAAAAGAAAAACCAAGTAAGTGTTGCCTGGTCCTAGGCAGCTCAGTACCTGGGTACCTGATATCTGTCCGAGTGTGAATCTCTTGCATCTTCATTACAAATCACAAACTTAAATGAAATTACTATACCATTACTAGACTACAGAGATCCCTAATTCTGTACAGAATGAGAATTTTATGTAAGTGTAGATTTTACAATGAGCCTTTCCAGTTGGTAGAAGACATTGTGTGCATGTGTGTCCAGGCGTCTTGGTGCCGAGCATAGTGATGGGGTTGGATGGCCCTGGACAGCTAGCAGTGCAGCCCCACAAGATCATACATTTTTACCATTATATTTTGATTTGTAGTGGTGTTTGCATGAATTGGCTGCATGGTGCTAGAGCACAGACCACACAGGTGACCGCGGGATGCTGGGGAGGGGAGGGCACAGTGTTGTGCTGACTCTGCCTCCTGCGCCCACTGCACACATCAGTGGAGTCGAGACTCGGGTGTATCAGATGTTACACGTGCTTGTGCAACTTGAGTAAGATGCAGCATTAAGGTTCATAGCTCTTCAGCCTCCCTACACATCCATGATCCTCTGAAGAGAGATGTTTATTGTTATTAAACAGACAGGTAAATTTTCTTATTTAACTGTTAAACTCAGGTTTCTTGTGTTATTTCATTTTAATATTATAATAAAAATATCTGAAAAATATGGGAAGTTTTGTTACTTATATATATATTAGCTATATTATTACAGTGAACCCTGAAATTCGAGAGAATTATGTTCCTAGAGCATCTACAAATTGTGAAAAACTGTGAATTTCAGATTTGGTCAGAAAATTGCCATAAATGCCTATTTTTATAGTTTAAACTCTATGCTATGTCTCCTGTGGTTATGTAATTTAATTTAATAAAATACTGTATTAATAAAGCCTTAGAAGGTGCAGGGCATTTTGGCGGCATCTTAGAGATCTTAGGGCTTTAAGAAGAGCAAAACCTAGAACACTCAGATAGCTGAGGTGGGTTAAAGGGCAACAGCCAATCAGCAGCAAGAACTGAATAATGCTCTCTGATTGGGTACTTGCAAACCTCACCTGAAAAACAATTGTAGGGGGGATATTTGCAGCTTCCATGAAGTTGCAGGGGTTTCCTTGAACAATTATTAGTTAGGTTTTAAGGAGAAATCTACCAGTGATGGGCTGCAAACTCTGAACTGTGACTTCACGGGGGTATACTGTATTTTATATGTGGCCCAAGACAGTTCTTCTGTACTCAGTGTGGCCCAGACAAGCCAAAATGTGGGATACATACTGAACAAGGATCTAGGGCCACATGCTTTATATCTGCACATGTGTATTTTTACATGTGTGGCCATGTGCATTTGATTATTACATATATTCACATAAATCAATACATATGGGCTTAAAGGCAAATATTTTTGTATCAGTTTTCTTTGATCTGATGGCTTTCAAAACTGTCACCTTGTGCCAAAGTAGAGGCTTTTGGATGGTGGCCTCAGAGGTGACATCCACAGCTCCTTGTCTCTGGAGACAGTGAAGGGCTCTGCAGACCCCGTGGGAAGGATCAGGTCAATCGGAGAGGCTTGCTCCCAGGGAGACAGAGACCTTCCTGTGGCACTGACTGCTTTTATTATCACAGACAGTTGGCTGATGGCTGCTTTATTTCTTCCAAATTCGGTAATCATTTTTGAAGAAAGAACTTGGTATAACTAGTGCCTGGTTTAGCAGATGTCCCTCCCCAGAGGGAGTGTGGACTCCTCGTCCTTCCTCTTCTCTGGTCTGAGGCCCTGATCATTTCTGCAGGGAAGGTAGAGGTAGGGACTCCCAGGTCCTATAAAAGGGGGAACAGGTGTATTATAGGTGTACTTGATAGGTAAAAATGAAGTACATCAGAGACACTGAAGCTTGGCCACTGTTGAGACCTCTTAGGGTAATTGTGGCAACCTTCCTCATTCTTTCTGCTATGAAATAGATGGGAAACTACTTCCTGTGAGTATTCCTCAAACCAGGAAGAAGGAGGAGCTTCATTAAGGACTTCCTTAATGTCCAGGAGGGCTGCTTCATGCTTCCCTCCTGTCACAGCTGGCAAGGACCCTGTTGTTTTGGATGGACGGTCCCGGAAGACCTCTCCCTCCTCTCAGCCGTCTGTCTTCCTGAGCAACCTGTGACCCTCTCTGGCTTAGCATAGCTGAGGGAAAAAGGCCCCCTCCATCTCTGAGCACCATTCAAGGTCTCTAGGTCTAACCCGTTGGCCTTGTGTGTCACTGGCTGCCATGTGCACCCTGCACAACATCTAGCTGGCCTATACCACTGTTGTGGAAGGGCCCCAGTGCTGTAGCAAAGGAGACCATTAAGTCAGCTCTGCTGAAGCTTTCATAATAATGCTCTATACAAAGACATGAAATACATTTGCTGCTCAGCATCACTGAAGTGCTTATTACATGTTGGACTGTGTTCTTTCTCTGGAAGGACATTGAGTCTACTTTCTCTAGGAAGAATGTGTATAGTAGTTACCTGTTGCCAGGTAACAGATCACCCTGGCAGACAGTCATTCCACATAGTGTCTGCAGATCAGGAGTCAGTAATAGTTGCTCTGGGTGGTTCTTGCCCATGGCCCTCTGGTGGTCACTGCCCTGCCCTCTGAGGCAGGACAGCAGGGATCCACATCTGAGCTCCCCTTTGTAGGTGCTGCAGCTCAGTTTCCCTCTAGCTTCTGGTGCTGAGGCCTCAGTCCATTTCTCCCAGCTAGACTTGCTGTTAGTCCCTCACTTCAGGGCAGCCATCTCCCCAGAGCAAATTATCCTGGGAAGGGAGCCCAGGACAGAAGCAAAATCTTGTCTACCTGCTCTCAGTGGCATCCCATCACTCCTGCCACATTGTGGTGGCTGCACAGTCCAACCCTGGTGTGCGTGGGTGGGCGACCTAGGAACTGAGGGCTGGGAAGGCTGTGGCCGCATCTGCTTTGACTGGGATTTTAGAGACATGGTGGACATGAGTTGCACAAAGCCATTTAGAAAGTGAATGTGAGATTTGAGGGGCGCAGTTGTGCTCACTGGTTTTGCTTTTATTTATTTTTCTTTGTGTTCCTGGGGTTGGAACTCAGGGCCTCTGCACTGAGCTACATGCCCAGCCTTATTTATCTATCTGTCTATCTATCTATCTGTCTATCTACCTGAGACAGTGTCTCGATAAGTTCCCCAGGTAGGGCTCCCAACATGCTATTTTCCTGCACCAGCTCCCCAGAGTGCTGGGATTACGGGTGTGGACCACTATGCCCAGATATTTTTTTCTTTCAATAAGACTCCTTTTAATTTTCAGTTCTTACAAGCCTCATAGAGCAGAGTATGGAATACACAGGGATCTACCTGTAGCAGTTATGTCCTCTCCAGCAGACAGTGAGGGAATCTCCTATAATTAAAAAAATGCATGTATGTATGTATATACGGACGTGTGTATGTATGTATATGTTTATGGAAGGATTCCCTGCCTTGCTATCTCATTTCTTTTAAACCTGAGCTACTTGGGTGCTATTTATTTTCTGGGCATACATAAATCCAAAGACAGTTATTATAAGAACCATTCTAAGGAAATAAAAGTTTTGAGACAGCCTCAGGGGTCGAGGCAGAAATGTTATGAGTCTGCAGGCATCTGGTGTGTGCACTGGCAAGGATAATCCCCTGTCCTCCGAGAGCAGCCCACCCGCCTGCCGCACCATTAGCTGGGGAATGACTGACATGAAACACTGGGCCTGTGATCAGTGTGGCTTTGGTGTCTCAGTGACTATCTTTCCCATCCTAGGCAGGTTCCAGTGGTGGCCCAGGGCAGAGAGTGTGTGTCATCGATGAGATTGGGAAGATGGAGCTCTTCAGCCAGCCCTTCATCCAAGCTGTTCGCCAGATACTCTCCTCGCCAGGCACTGTGGTCCTTGGAACAATCCCAATCCCCAAAGGGAAACCACTGGCCCTTGTGGAGGAGATCAGGAGCAGGCCCGACGTGAAGGTGTTCAGTGTGAGTAAGCCAGTCTCCCCCACTCAGTCTGTGCCAGGGTGCAGATGTGCACATATCAGCTCTGCCTTGTACCTCCAGGTGCTGGAGCCCAAGCAAGTGTGATTGTGTAGTTTTCCAGGACTTAGGGCAAACCTCTCCTTGATGACAGAACAGACTGTGGGGAATACCGAGTGTCTTCTCCCCACATCCTGCTCTCCTCCTCTCCCCAACACCGCTGGGCACCAGACCCCTCCAGTGTCAGAACTGCCCAAGCAGCTGATTTCAGATCCAGAGTTGGGATTCAGAGGCAAACAAGTGTGCTTTTATGGAAAGGTTCCTCTGTATCTCTGTCTCCCTCTCTCTTTTTTGTGATACTGGGGATTGAACCCAGGCCTTCACCCTGAGCTACATCCCCAGCCCTTTTAGGTATTTATTTATTTTTTTAAAATTTTGAGCAAGGTTCTCACTGAAGTTACTAGGTTACACAGGCTGGGCTTGAACTTGCAGACCTCCTGCCTCAGCCTCCCAGAGTCCTGGGATCACAGGCATGTCCCTCCACACCTGACCGAATGGTTTCCCGTTTAAACTGCCCCACTCTTGCTTATGGGGAGAAGAGGCCTGGCTCAATGAGATGCACTATCTGTCAAAATAACCCAGGAAGATAGAAATACTGGCTTCTTTGCCTAGGGCAGCAGCCACCAGCCACCTGTGGCTGCTTCTGTTTAAGTTAGTTACATTTAAATAGGATTTAAAACAGTTTCTCAGCCACACTAGCCACAGGGAGCAGCAGTATTTGGCAGCATAGCTTTGGTGTCTTGCCACTCACAGTGAGGCCTGCCAGGGGCCTGTGTGGGGTCCCCTGAAGCCAATGAGATGTGCACACCTGTAGGCCTGACCCTGACCCTGGAACTGAGCTGCATGGGAGTCAGGCTGAGCCACCGTGCTCTGAGCCCTGGCTGTGGGCCACAGTCTGCTGCAGTTTGAGAAGCAGAACTGTGGCCCCTGGGGTATGAGGAGCAGCGTGTTACAGGCACAATGTCGGTGGGCTGCAGGAGGCTCTATAGCATGACTGGTGCCTTACCTCTATCCCTGTTCTCTGCTCTTCCCATGTCTGTCCATCTGGCCCACTGCTTTTCTTTCTTGTGTCCATCACTACTGGCCTGGTGCTCCCAGCCCCTCATCCTTACCCTCAGCTTAAACACTCCTGGCCGTGTACCTGCCAAGAGCAAGGCAAGCGAGGCCGCCCTAGCTGGAAAACTGTGCACTGGGTACCCTACATCACTGATGGCATGCCAACCTGGCCCTGTGGCCCTAGTGGAACATCCAACTGTGGCCACAGAGTGTTCCGGGGGTGGCTGTGAACAACTGTAGCATTAGACCAGCCAGACTTGGAAAAATGTGTATATCCTTCCTTCATCTGTTGGCTCATCATTTGGTAGATGCTGATTGAGCACCTACTGTGTGCTAGGCATTGCTCTGAATCTGGGTGACACTGGTGATAAGACTGACCAAGTCCTTCCATCGCTCAGCTTACATTCTAGGGCAGGAGCAGGGTGCCAGAATCATAAGCAGGTGAAATAAGTGTTTTCAGATACCAATAAAGGCAAAGAAAAGAAGCCAGGCAGTGTGGTGGTCGGGCAGGAATGGAGGAGCAGACAGGCAAAGGCAGTCCAGGGAGGAGACATTAGAGTGGAGATCTGAGAGCCTTCAGAAGTCACATCCTGGTGCCCTTATCTCCAGGGTCTTAGGCTGCCCTCCCGTGTCTCCCTCTGCAGTTGAGTTTTGGTTGTGACATAGCGTGTCTGTGGAGATAGAGGCAGTGAATAGTGAAAGACAATGTGAGAAAATGCATTTTCAGATCACATGGCTCCCAGGCCAGGAAACTGCCAGCATTAAGCTCCAGGCATTGGCTGGCTCTGCAATCACATCCAATGTCAGTGACCTAAGGCAGGTTGAGGGGAGTTGACATTTATGTCCAGAAATAACTGTTGTGTCTTAAGATAATACCATGTTTCCTTCTCTGGTACAGTGGTATTCTCCAGACAGGGTAATCGTTGCTCCTAGTGATCTGTAAAGGAAGCAGTTGGCTCTGAGTTAATCCTTTGGGAGGAGGCCACTATGCCCTGCTGTTCTGTGCCGCTGCTCCTGCTGTGGAACCTCATCCTTATCTGGATTCTGTGTAGTCTTGAGTCCTTTCCATTTCGGATGTGCACCAAGTATCTGAACCTATTTTTAAGAAGGTCCTTTGCAGCCAGCACTTGTCCCCGATCCACGCATGTGTGAGGCCTGTTTCTTTCCCTTAAAACCCGACCATGGGACAGTTAGACTCTGAGGCAGAAAAGGGAGATGTCTGGGTGAGCAGGGAGGGGAGAGGTGTCTGCAAGGGGGAATGTGCCAGGGCAGGTGATGAGCTCTGAGACCAGGGCTGGGTGAGTGTGTGTCCTGTGAAGGTGAGACTGAGCTCCTGCTGTGGGAGGAGCCCCCGACTCCAGAGTCAGGAGCATTGTATGGACATGTTCCTAACAGTGTTTGTGAGCTGAGATCTACTTTTCATAAAAACTCCCAGGAACGTTCTGGTTCTAGACAAGATGCAACTGACCACTGGTGTTTCTCCACTGACTGCAGCCAGCTGCCATGGGCAGGCAATATGTAGAGGTGGAGAGGGCAGGCTGGCAGAGCCTCAGGACAAGCAGTGACACCATAGACACATTGAAAGTCACTTGTCATACTACAGCCAGAATATCTCACCTTGAATGAGAAAATACAGTCAGCATACATCAACAGCGAGAAGAATGCTCTCTTCGGAAGCACATATACGAAAACAAGGAGAAGACAAGGATGTTGGGATTAAGGGCAAGGATTGTTAAACAGCTTCACAAAAATGCCTAATACTAGAAAGGTGTCACAGAAATGCCTCAATGATCAGTCACAAACATACTTGAGACAAACGAAAAATAGTCTCAGAAAAGATACTGGAAGTTTCAGCAAAATTATAAAAGATAGAGGAAGCAAATGAAATTTAGATCTGTAAAATAGCCAATTTAAAAAGCTATTCAGTGGACTCACCAGCAGACTGGAGGTGACAGAAGAAAGAATCAGGGACCTTGAAGGTATAGAACAATAGAAATTACCCAATAAAGAGCAGAGAGAATAAAAAAATGAACTGGTAGGAAATAGTGGCTAAAACTTTCCCATCTTTAGAAGACAGATCTACAGATTCAAGAGGCTGCATGAATCCCAGCAGGATAAACCCACGGGAGCCTGTGTGAAGACACATCATAGTTGGTCTTGTGAAAATGGAAGGCAAGGTGAGCAAAGCCACAGCTCACCGGTGGGGTGACCAGCTCGCTCATCAGACCTCAGGGCAGAAGCAGATGCCTCAGTGCATTGGTCCAGTGTGTTAGAAGAACTCTCCGTCCACAGAACTCTGCACCCAGTGAAACGACCCTTGGGAGTGGAGGGGAAACCCAGACTTCACAGATGAGGAGACAAGAGCTTGGTTGCCGTTAGGCCTGCCGTAGGAGATGGCGGAGGGAAGTTCTCCCATCAGGAAGGAATGAAGGAGGGCTCTCTGGGACACCAGGAAGAGGAGGGTCAGGGCAGCGAGGGAAGCTGTGCGGTGCATTCTGCTTCTTGAATATTTAAAATTAGGTTTAACAGTTGAGGCAGAAAGGGTAATGTTATCTGATGTGTTAAAACATAGATGAACAAAAGAACAGAAAGAAGAGAGGCTCCTGAGAAGGAAGTTAGGATCCCCCAGAGAGTTATCGCTCTTTCTGTTTCCTAACAGAGCACCGCTGAAGAGTCTCTTCAGACAGTTTCACCTGTCAGGAAGCCTAGAGCGCCCTGTGCACCGCGCTGCTCTGTCCATGGGGCATTGGGAGGGAACCAGGCGTGGGGCAGGTGCTGGCAAGGGGTCCTGGGAGAACAAGGCCGGCCGGTGACCACCTGGTGAGGCCTCAGACAAAGCACACTGAACATAGGCCTGAAGGGGCAGAGGGAGCAGCCAGGGGGCATGTTGGGGAGGCAACCTCCTGTCTCTTCCGGATTGGGTTCCAGAACTCTCAGTGGACTTGCCCATTGTGTCTCTTCAGTTTTGACTTCTCCACGAGGGAAGTCACTGATTTATCTTCTGCTGCCTCCTAGTCAAGGCCATAACATCAATAGGGTTGTGAACAGCTTTAGATCTTTTTGAAGCTGGTGGCCTTGTGACAGATTAAGCCCAGTGCTGGGACATGGGATCGTGTGTTTCTGGCAGCAGTGTGAGAGTGCCATCTGTTCTTCCAGACTGCTGGCAGGCTTCTTTCCTGCCTCCTATCGTGGTTCACATGAACTTGTGCAGTGCAGTTGTGTGTGCAGCTCAGCTGCCCTCTCCTTCCCCCCTCTCCTTCCCACCCCCCCTCCTTTCCCCCTTCTCCACGTTGTTGGTCATATCACAAGTGTGTCTTCCCACCCTGGCTGGCCCAGGTGCTCTTCTGCTCTGTGGGGCCCAGGTGAGGTGCCAGGTCCTTCCTGTATTCTGCCTCCGAGTCTCCCAGACCAGCGGGAGGGCAGGCACCATCACTTGGAAATGCCTGCTCTGATTTGGGTAATGATCGTGATCTTTCTAAAAGTGAGATTGTCCTCAGAGAAGTTTGCTCATAGTTTTATGTCACGTCCTCCAGGGCTTATTGCTTTCTAAATGTCACCACTGGTATTTGATTGAGTAATTGTGAAAAAAAGTTTATTATTATATTAATAATATAGAGGCAAATGACAAAGACTTTTGTGGATCAATATTACTGGGAAGAGCTGTGTGTACTTTTTTCATAGTTTTCTAATTAACAACATTAAAGAATAATTCTTATTCCTTTTAGTTATTTCTTAACAAAAGTAAAATACATGAGTTTGGTCTTCTAAGTGACATTTAGAAAGCCAATTTCTTTAACTTTCTGGTGCAACACTTCCTGGATGGAAATGCTGGAGATGCTTTCTGTGGAGCCATGAGGGAGAGAGGCCTAAGGGCTGAGGAACACCTCTGTGGAGCTCAGGGTGGCTCAGTCTTTGAGCACCCATGGCTGGCTCTGGGCTCAGTGATGAAGGTGCATTAGTAGTAGCCTCAGGAGGTAGGCAGTAGATTCTCCATTTTATACAGGAGACAGTGGAGGTATGAAGAGGCTAGGTAATCTGTCTAAGGTCCCTTAATTAGTTGGGGCAGGGCTGGGATCCAGACATTCATGCAGCCAACTCCAAAGTGAGCATCGGTTTGATCTGCTTTACTGCTGCCTTCACTGGTGGGATGATTCTGGTACGTGACCATAGAAGTTTAGTTGCTTAGAACTTATTTCATTTTTCTGCTTTATAAAAATATTATATAATCAAAGTCTATTTCAGTAATTCGAATTCAGAGCCATTTAAACTTGCTACTTCCATAAAATGATTTTTATTCTTCCAGTTTTCACTTTGGGGTTGCAAGGTCATCAGAAGAGTAGGAAGTAGTCCCAACTTCTCTCTGGTTTAGAAGTTTTCAGACTCACTCTTCCTGCTATGTGTTTCTTGTTTTCCCCCCTCAAACAGAACATACGCTTTCCATTTTGCCAGGAGTTTAGTACTGGCCCTGTGGTCCTCTCTTCTGCAGTATCAGAGGTGGGGTTGGGAGCTTATCTGTAACATGTAGATCTGAAGTCATTGGATAGTTTCTTTTACAGAAATTGAGCATGTGGGCGTAAAAGAGGTCAAGCCAAAATAATATAGAAAAAGAATGTCAGAGGACTGACACTTCTCAATTTTAAAATTTACTATAAAATAGTGATTGAGACAATGTAATAGTGGCATAAGGGCAGATGTGTAGAGCATTGGAATAGAGTGGGAGTCCAGAATTAGAGTCTCGGATCTGTGATCAGTGGATTTTCTACAAGGAAGCCTACATAATTTAATAAGGAAAAAAACTGGTGTTTCAGCAAACGGGGAGAGAGTGGTGGGGCGACCAGAAAAGGTAGATCTCCTCTTCCGGCTTCTCTGTTGACTCTCTCTGCTCCCCAGCCACTTTGCCATGAGCCACTTTTCCTCTGCCATGCCCATGTGCCATTCCATCCTGCCTTGTAGCCAGTTGGCAACGGACTGAAACATGACCCAAATTAAACCTCTCTTTGATTAAGTGGTGGGTGTTAGTATTGTGTCTCAGTGAGGAAATGACTAAGACACAGGTGGAAAAGAACTCACAGGAGGAAAGTATTTGCAAATCATACATCTGAGAGGGCCTTGTATCCTAGGTTATATGAAGAACTCAACAGTAAAATAAAAATAAAAGTAAAAGGCATAGGATTTGAGTAGACATTTGTCCCAAGAAGATGCACAAGTGTTTGGTGAGCACATGAAGGTGTGTGCATCATTGTTAGTGCTCAGGGCCGTGCAAAGCACATCACAGCAAGACACCACTTTATACCCACTGAGGTGGCTGTAAAAGGTAAATGACATAAATGGAAAATGACAGATGTTAGCAAGGATGTGGAGAAACGGGATCAATCCTCACACGCCATTGGTGGGAATACGAGCAGTGTAGTCACTAAAAAATAGCCCAACAGTTCCTCAGAAAGGTAAAATGAATTACCATAAAGCCAGCGATTCCACTCCTAGGTATTTATCCCAAAGCACTGAAAAACATATGTTCATGCAGAAACATGAATGTGTGTTCATAATGGCATTATTCATAATAGCCAAAACTTGGGAATAATCCAGATGTCCACCAGTGGATAAATGGGTAGGTAAAATATGCTATATCCATTACTGTGAGGACAAGCTGGAATAAACTTGTCATTACTTTTATTTGTTTTTGTACGGGCATTAATTACAAAGTGCACACACTGGGTCAGGAGACAGAGTTACGGCCTGCACCATATTGCTTTCATTTTGCTTGCCTCAGCTTCCCTGTTGTTTTTTAAAGGAGTAGTTAGCCAAGCTCAGGGGCCCCTTGCAGCACTTATTGTCCAGAGTCCTGTGTGTGTGCATGGTGGTTGATGAGTGGATTACACCAGCCTTTTGGAGCCTCACTGGGCTCAGTAGCTCACTGCCGCCTGCTGCACCCATGGGTCCACAGCCCATGGTCCTCCTTGCTTCTCTCCATGTTACCTTCTTTTTCAGTCGAGCTGCAGGGTGTAGGTCCCCTCCTGCCTCTCCATCTTGGTCCACGCCTCACAGCACCCAGCTGCGGCTCTCCCCAGGCTGGCCACCATCAGCACGCAGAGCCACTGTCTGTGGTCGAGTTGTCACTGCACAAGCTGATGGTGGAACTTGGTCCTGTACTGTCTCAGAGAAGCCCAAAGAGCTGGGCTTCCACTGCCTCTCTCAGCCTTCCAGGCTCTTCTTTTAGGAGATTTCTTGCCACCAGATGGAAGGAATTCTGAAGCCAGCTCTCTTCCTTCTACCCCCAGGTCACAAAGGAAAACAGAAACCACCTTCTGCCAGATATTGTGATGTGTGTGCAGAGCAGCAGGACATAAGCTGGGCTGAGTCCCTGCATTGCCGCCCCCAAGGTCGTCTGGGTCAAGCACAGCTTTTGATGCCTCCCTCCCTTCCTGTGTGCTGAGTGAGGTTTGGTGCCTCCAGGTTTATGGACCTTGTAGGCTTTACCCAAGAAAGCTTGACAACTGCTTTCCGTAAAATGTTTGAAAGATCAAGTTAGCCTTGATGCTGGTGGGTTGTGCGTGATTAACAACCCACTGGGGCTAATTTGTGCTTACAGCTTTGTGTTTATTTACTCTTTCAGCCAGGCACATGATTTGGTTGCAAGGTGAGCAATGGGTTCAGAGTATCAGATGGAATGAGCCCCCACTGATGTATATAAATGTGTCTGGGAGAGGAGAGAAACATTCACCCTAATCAGCTTACTGTGTCATGAAGACTAAATGCTCTCCAGGTGCAGCTTTGGTCTTGTGCTGCTCAAAGTGATTAACAGTTATTTGATTTTTTAAAAATTATTATTTCTAAAGAAAGTCATTGTAGCTTCTCTTCCCCATTTCTTGTTTATTTCTTTGTGTATTGCCTAATAAATACAGAAATAAATCTGATGGTACAGACACAATCTTTAGGACATTGATACAAGGATAAGGATGAGGGTGAAAGTCTGGGGTTCACACCCGAGCCTTGCTAGGCTGAGTTAACTTGGGTGCATTTGGAACCTTTCTGGACCTAGTTTGCCTTTTAACAAAGAGAGGTAATGACTGTCATGGGAGGGGGTGGCACTGCATAAGACAGTGTCCTCAGCTGTTCTGCCCATCCCTGTGAGAGTGCTCAGTCTTGGGGGCTGCAGGAAAAATAGGAAAGGAGAGAAGATGCAGAAACTCCAGAACTCGTGAAGCTGAAGATTGCCGTCCATGTGGCTGGTAATCCTGGAGAAGTGGGAAGCTCCGGGATTTTAGGTCACTTTCGGTAAAGATCTATGAGTACCCATGAAAGTTTAGCAACCAGCGCTAGCTACACATGCACTGGTGTGAATGCAGTATGTCCCCTCTGTGCCTGGACAGATTGGGCGTGTGTGTCTGCAAGTGCCCATGATGGTGTATGAAGCGCCCCTGTCTAAACACTGCCCACAGCCTGGACAGATGCTCACATTGTTGCAGTTTCCTCTGGAGAGCTTTTGAAGCCTGACCTGAACTTGCCAAGCTTTTGAGGGCCACAGCACAGAGGCCTGCTAGATTAGGGCCACTGCCTGGTAGGGAGGTGTAGGCATCTCCTTCCACTGTCCCTACCTGGGTGGGCTGTTCACGGAAGCCATAGGCTGAGCTCAGGACATCTGGCAGGCCAGCTGTGACCTCAGCAGCCACTGGAATGGGAGGGGCACTGAACACTGGTGTGGGCCATGTGCTTCAGCAGGTCAGGGTGGCCTCTGCCACACCTAGGACCTGACCCCGGCGGAAACCTGTGCAAGCAGCACAGCATCGTCTGGAACCCACCGTACCATAAGAGAACAGGAACCAAGCAGGCCCAGCAGCAGCCCGGCACGACTGTCTGCCCAGCCGAGGTGGGACCCAGCATTGGAACCCTGCCTGGCACCTCAGGGTCTCTCTGTCCTCCAGAACCCAGAGGGACACACACGCTCCCTCTGCCCCTTGTCCCTTTGCACTCAGTGTTCCAGCATGACTGTTTATTGAACTTCGATTTTGTCTTAAATTAGAAGGAAAACTAGGGGCTGTGGCTAAAGCTGGTTGGCACTATCTGTGGCAGATGGAGATCTGAACCCAAGTCTCAGTGACTCTGAGGCCCATGGTCTTTTATTACTCCCTGCTTCCCCTCCCATAGGCTCTCTGTCTGTGTCCCCAGACCTCACAGTTGACATTTTAGCTGCAAGAAACAGGCTAGTCCTTCAGTGATAGAGAGGCTGTCATGATGTCTAGCAGAGTGGGATAAGTCCTGATTTAAGGGAACTTCACTTTGAAAAATGCAAAATTGGCATGAACATTGCCCTATGAAGAATTTCAGCTAGGTCAAGTAGGATAAAGCAGAACCAGTTTGGAGAATGACTTGCCAAATTGTTCTTTCCTCCTGCTTCTTAGCAGATCTTAGCACCAGTTAGCTCACACACAGCGGTTTAACAAGTCGTTTTCTTTGTTCTTACCTCTATGAGAATGAGCCTCTGCAGAAAGGTAAGACACAGGCCTTCTTGCTTGATTAAATATCTTCTCTCTTGACTATCCTGCCTGACAAGGAGGGGCTCCCCAGTCCAGCCACTCCTCCTGACCCAGCCCTCACATCAGCCAGTAGCCATCCCCGTCTTCCTCTCCAGCTCAGTGTCTGTGGAAGGGTGTATCTGGGAAGATCACTCCTGTGTATGCCCATGGCAGATGTTATGTAGCACAAGGCTTGGAACAAAGTGTGGAGGAGGCCAAGTAAGCAGGTGGTGTGCTGTACATTTTACAGGTCATGAGACACCGGAGCACCCAGTGATTAACAGAAATACTTGCCAGACACAGATGCTTTAACACAGTGTCAGTGCCAAGTTAGCCAGATGATTTATAGAACACCCAAACGCTGCAGTTGTATATTATCTTTAAAGGAGAAACTTTTGTTCAGGGTCCAAATGTAGAAATAACTTCAGCTACATAGAGCCAAGGATTTAGCTCAGTGGTTCCAGCGCCTACCTCGCAACCGTAAGATCCCGAGTTCAATCCCTGGTACCAAAAAAAAAAAACAACACACACACTTCAGCTATATGTTGACAGAGCATGTGAGAACCCTGGCAAAAAACACTAACTCAGGACTGCCTCCTGAAATGGGCTTATAACACCACCCTGTGAGAAGCACTCCGCCATGCAGCTGACTGCCTCAAGGGCTGGGGCCATGGGTTCATGAATCTCATATATCAAAGCTGTGACTGCATTGCTGCCAGTGGGCAGCCGGCTGACAGGAGTCCTGGAGTGACTCATCTTTGCTTGGTGGGTGGACAGGAGGCTGCCCAGGTAGAGAAGCAGCTCCTGAGCTTATATGTGGGTGAAGGGTGAGTGCACTACCATCCCTGTCCCCACTGGGGTTCATCTTCTTGGGGTGGGTCCCTGTGTGCGCTTTCTTCTGGATGCCTGAAGAGTGGTCAGCTGTGTTCCACTCTGACCATGGCCAGTCATATGCCTCTTGCATATTGAACTCAGGGGCACACCCAGTGTGGGACTGCATACCACTCAGGGCTGCCTTTTGGTCCCAAGGGCCAGGCTGTGTGGTGGCCTAGGAGTGGCCAGGAGCTGTGGCAGGTGACATCATCATCTCATTAGACCAGTAGCTGAAAATGAACCAGAAATGAAGTCTGTCTCTAGGGATTATCGTGTGGTGGCACTCTGGTCTCTTAATTAGAAAGCCCTGTTGCTATTAATTGCTAATTCTTATCTTATAAAAACTTAAAAGCATTACCACCTACTTCCAGTGGTCAGAGGCTTTCTGCTATACTCTGCTATAGCTGTCCTCTTTGTCCTCCACTCCATCTTCCAAATCCCAGGTGCTTTGAAGACATTTTGTGACTATTCTACATTAAGTATTTCTTTCTAGCTATTCCAAAGGATGATCCCACAGGTCAGTGTAATATTCTTTGTGCATGCCATTCGGGACTCCTATTCTTCCTCCTGTCAGCAAAAAATCCAGGCCTCCTCTCCCCAGTGGGAGTTTGGAGATGGGAAAAATTGTCTCAGGATTTACCCAAATATCAGTCTCATTTTTAGGAATGGATATGTTTTTAGATGAGTTTTAGTCAAGGACACTAGTTTAGACGTGAAAACAATTGCACCACCAGACAAACAGCAATAACTGTAAACATTTTATTTCTGAAACAAAGGTGTGTGCAAGTGTGCTTGTGGCACAGCAGGGGCTGCTCAGCTTGGAAGACTAGCACGAGTTCCTGGGGAGCGGAGGGTACTGGTGGCCCAGAATCACTTGGACATGTGTAGTGTTGTGTGGTCCAGGATGTCTGGCCATGCAGTCCATTTCTAAACTCCCATCCTGACCTATCCTGGCTCCTCACAGAGCACGGAAGACGGGACTGCATGCACTGCCAGAATTCGGTGAGGGAAGTGCTGCTGACTACTCCTACAGCTGGATAAATACTACAAAGAAGTGAGAGTCCTTGCACGATGGCTGGACTTATACACACCGGACCCACCCCTAGAGTCCCATGTGCTGTGATCCCTGTCTTTCCTCATAACAGCAGTGCACAAAGTGCCAGTTACTAGTGTGCAGTGGTTACGGGCTCTACTTGCTTTACTTGTTTTCAGATATTAAATGGCTTTTGTTTGAAATGTCAAACTCTTTGTGCAGTGTGCGTGGGGAAGAGGTGTGGTGTCTTTGTCCCCCATCATGTGAGACTTTTTAAGAACCTGAGATAAACATAGTGACTTTTTCTAGAACAGCTCCCATTTCCCCTGTGGAAGAGCCCCTTGGGTGAGGAGCGGCTTGCTCACTGCGTTGGGGACAGGGAGAAGACGGAAAGGGGCTGGAGGGGAGCCTTCCTCCCTGCCAGGTGCCACTCCACTACTGCTCGTCAGAAGCACTCTGCTGGGAAGCTGTGTCGTCCAGGCCCATGTCCTCTTGGCTCGCTCTTCTGCACATCACCCTCAGGTTCTCTGCCACAGCCTCAGCTAGTCGTCGGTCACGAAGCTGCCCCTGCTCTGCAGCCTCAGTGGGGTCACACGGCTCAGAGAAGTGCTTTCAGGGAACAGGAAGAAGCAGCCATAGTCAGCATACATTCACTGCATAGGTCTTCTAATCCCCCCATCCTGCCATGGGACCCTAGGGCTGGGGTGGCAGTGACCTTGAGGGTAGGCCCTCCAGTTGGTCAAATAACAGGACTTGACTGGGTGGCCTCAGGTTAGGATGGGGCCTCTGAGTGAGGGGCCTTTCTCCTGAGGTCTGGGGTGCATTAGACACAAATGGCCCTGGAGAGGCCATGTGTGTGGCTGGCCCTCACACACTGAGCCCCAACAGGTTTGACACCAGTGGTGGCACCAAAGCCTTGGCATTCTGTTTGACCGTGGTCCTGAGGATTCATTATCCTTGTTAAGGTCAGGGAAGGAGAATTTTCCAGAATCCCAGAAACACCACCACAGACTATGACTTAAACACAGATTAGGGGTGGGGGAAGGGTATTTTGTGTCTTTTTATTGAGGAAATGTAAAACAGTAAGAAGCTTATACGTATAGTTACATAGCTAAACTCAGGTAGGTCAACTACAGTCACCAGCATGCCATTGCTGCAGCTCTGGGCTCTTGGGACATTCTCCATGGGAGGACAACATGGAAGAGAGGAAGGTAACACTGAGGATACCAGGGCTGGTTCCCATTCCCCCAAATAACTGCACCACGACCAGAAGCCATGCCGTGGTGACTGATGCCTATAACTGTGGGAAACACCAGGGAAATCTCCAAATCTGACTGAATTTTTAAATTAACACTGGTTTCCCGCTGTACCACATTATGTAGCAGGCTGCTGGGTGTTCATCGTTCATCTATTTACTTTCTTATGAGGCTCAAGTGGTCATCTAACATCAGTGAGTGTGGCATTCTGGACCAGTAACAGCTTACCTAGTTAAAAGTCCTTAAAACTCTCCTCAAATCTAAATACCCAAATGTCTTAGACATCTCATAGCTCCACAAGTCTGTTGGATGGAATTAGTGATCACTGAACTCCAGTGCTGCTGGATGTCCTTGCCTCTCCCTTAGCCAGAGTGATGCGAACAAGAAGAAAGTAACTGGGCTTCCAAGGCAGACAAGGGGACATTCTCACTAGCCTTGGGCTGATAAGCCTGAGATGCCCAGAGGGGCTTGTGTGCAGGTTTGCCCAGAGCACAGCGAGCAGCTTTCTGTCTAGTTACCTGCATGTCTGGGGGTGGGGGGGCACTGCTGGGGTACGGGGTGGGATTCTAGAGGGAGTGGGTGGGATCCAGGAGGCCAGGCCTAGAGCTAAGCGCTGCCCCACATCCCGCATCCCAAGCTGCCTTACCCGTGTGGCATGGCCTGCGGCCCTGGCTGAGGGGCCCATCACGATGTTGACGCTGCTGGATGACTGTGTGTCACTGGTGTTGCCCCCCTCTGCTGCGGACAGTCCAGAAATAACGAGAGCACTGGAAAAACTCCTCTTGCCAAAGAGGAAGCTGAGGGTAGAGCTCGTGGAGGAGCCCAGGCTGGACCGGATGAGTGCCTCAGCGCGCTCTCGGACACTCAGGTGGCCTGTGGTGGTGCCTGGGGGTGGCTGGGAGTGCAGGGACGTGGTCGAGGTATGCAAGGAGAGCCGGCTACCTGAGGGCCTCGGGGCCAGCTCATGGACCGACGTGGATGTCTGCAGGAAGGCCTGGCGGCTCTCCACAATGGGGCCCGATGAGCTCAGGACAGGCAGCCTCTGGCTGAGTGCTGAGGGCACCTGGACAGACTGGCTCCTGCCCTTCCTGTGGCCTGTGAAGGGAAGCAGAGCACCTGGTTGTCCATGTCCTGCTGAGGCAAGAAGTGCCACTAAGGACATGGAGGTTCATTCCTTCAGAGGGTGAGGACAGGGGCCAAACATGGGTGGATGAGAAGGCTGGCCCTGGGGTCTTGCGACACAGCGGGGTGACCACAGTCAGAATTTCATGATACATTTCAAATAATTTCATGATAATTTCCAATAAGGAGATGAAAGAGTCTGAAAGTTCCCTGCACAAAATGTTAAAGAGGTGTGATCAAATATACAGTGAAACTTAAAAAAATTATTACAAGCAGGTGTGGTGGCGCATGCCTGTAATCCCAACAAGACCTGCATTAAACCATCATCCAGTGCCCCATAAATATGTGCCAATTGTATAATAAAAACCCATTTTAAATCTGAGGAAAACACAGCCCGTGACTGTGGCAGGTGGCTAAGAATGCTGGTGTCTGTGTGGTGTCATGGACACCTGCTGAGCCTGGGTCACAGGAACCCACAGAGATTAAGACAAGGAACTCAAGGTTAGGATGAGGGCTGGGAGGCCAGTGTGTGACCTGGCTGCACTCCCACGAGCCTGCCAGCCCAGGTACCCAGCAGCCTCAGGATGGGGTGGGGGGGAGCTGCAACCAGCTGCAACCTTAACTCGGATGATACCAGCAACCTATTTGGCCATGTGGAATAATTCTGGATTTGTTCTTGTCCCAAGACTTAGGTTCCTGTGCTTATCCGATAAATGGTAATAAAGGAAAACATGCAGAGTTCAATCATTTTTAGAAGACTTGAAAAGGGAAAAGAGGATGGTTTGGACCATGTGCTCTCTAGAAGTTTCCTCTTGAGATCATGGTCTTTTGGGTGACATCCACATCACCACCATGCCCAGCCTTCCTTTAAAACAGTCTTGCCTGGTGTGGCCCAGCTGCCTTGGCCGACTGTCCCTCCCTGAGGCCCCTGTAGGTCCCAGTCCCTGCTGAGTCCTGTGCAGAAAGGCCATTTTTGACAATAGGATCAGACTGCCCCAGAGATGTGGTTCTATCCATGCCTCTGGAAGAACTCAAAGTGGGCCTCTGCTTAGGCTCTTCCAGTGGCCTCAGGACACAGCTTCATAAAGGGAGCAGCTAGAAGGAAGACAAGCCTCACTAGGACATTGCACTGCTCACTTAAGCATCAAGAACCCCTAAGCTCTACTTCTGTTCTAGCTGGTGAGGTGCAGCTCCACCAATGGCCTCATGGCCTACCTCCTGAAGCTGTGACAGTTGGGTGTCATTCACTGCAAAGAGGTGGGCTGAGGAGTGGCTCCCAGACACATTGTCTCCTGTTCTACGCCACCCCAGATGCCATTATTAATTGTGCATGTGATGATTCTCAATATTTGTGCATGTCCATAGGAGACCCAAAAGTGAGACATCATTTGAGAGAACTGCTTAGGGAACAGACATGACTATGGAATGTCCAGGGTCTCTCCAGCCTGTACCTCCAGGGGGCTTTCTTTCTGAAAGGGTCTTGCTCAGCCCCAGTGCTGCAAAGTCCCTGCTGAGAAGGTGGGGTGTTTCTCTTTTAGAAGAAAACAACAGGACGAAAAAGACTCCAACAAATTAAGAGTTAAGAGCAAGGATCATGATTTGTTAGTTTATTCAGAGTAAGACAAGCCCAAGCATCTGTTTGTGATTTACACTGTGAAGCTGATCAGTGCTGCACAGTGCTCACTGGGCGGGGAACATCCCCACTACTTCTAGGAACAAAGGGACAAAGCCACCATGGGTAGCAAATAGAGTAATGCACAAGGACCCTCCCCCATTTCATTGCTTCAGATGATGCTTTTTTAAAAAAAACAAAAACAAAACTTAATTTTGCAAATGAAACAGCGCCACGTAAGCAAACCACTCTAAAACCATTTGTGCTACCCAGGATCATTATTTTACGATTTAACTTATTTTGCCAATTACTGTATTACCAGATTATGAGTGTTTCTAGGGAACACTAAGGGGACATAGAGTATGAATTACCCTCCTCTGGGCATCATCCTTCATCTCTGATCGTTATCTGAGCGGCTGCAGAGCAAATCTTGGGCAATCCAAGGACCCAGCCTTCCTCTCCAGTGGGGGATTAGACTGCGATGGCTTTCCCAGTGCTCCCAGGAAGTAGGTCACAGGCCTTGTGCTCTGCCCACCCTCCTCCAGCTGTGATACATATTCTGCACCTCAGCAAGAGGGTGGTGGCTGGTCAGGCTCCAGTGAGGTTTGCACATATGTGCCTGCCAGCAGGGCTTGGAGTGCTGGGCAGAGACACAGCATGGTGGCCTGGGGAGAGGGGTGCTACTCAGGGGAACTTGTTGGGAAGGAACTGGTCCTCTGAGCATCTGGCAAGGTCTCAGGATTAGGACGCATGTTGGTAATGGAGGCAAGAGTAAGGAAGGGCAGTTGGGTCCGTAGGTACAGGCAAGCCTTGGTCACTGTGAGAGGAACAAGACCCTGTGAGAACTGGCTGTAGTTCATCCTTCAGAATTGCCCGCTCACTTCCATCCATCCTGTCCTTCCCACAGAGGCAGGTCCCAGCCTGTGAGGCCCTGGGCCTGCCTCTTATGGCACTTAGCATACTGTGTCATGACCAATACAAGGTCCACTCTGCCATTTGCCTCGATCTTTTGAAACAAATGACTACTGCATTGTTTCTGTTACCTCACACTCACCACCAATGACCCCAAAAATAAATTACAGGACAGAGCAACCTGTAAATTCACCTGGCACAGAAACCCTGCGGCGGGATCCAAGAGACCTCCCCAGAGTCTGCGGTGGATTCAGGGCTTCCTAACCTTAGCCATTAGCACCATTTGTGAAGATTAAAAAGCACTGCGCCTTAGAGGGTGAGACCCATGGGTGTCACCCACAGGCAGGCCACAGTGACAAAGGTAATTCCTCCACTGCTCCAGGTCAGGTATCGAGAGGTGGGCTCAGGAATATCCCCCTAATGGAGCACAACCCCTGTGCCCCACACTGGCTTCCTCTCTGGAAGCTGCTTGGCCCAACTTAGATGGGCAGGGAAGTTTGGAGAAGGGCAGAAGCCAGAGAAACCCATAGCTGAAATAAAGTCCACCGTCTTCCTAGCACTGTGAGGTGTCCCTTTGGAGGTGATGGTTTACTGGGAATGGCAGGCAGATGACTTCCTCGAAGTGTCCCAGGCACTCACAGGGATGCCAGGTGGCTGCCGCTCCTCCTTGTGGTGGCCTTATCTCAGGGCCTGCTCTTCTTGGGATCCCAGGGGCTTCCTGCACATAAGCCCTCAAGGCAGAACCTCAGGTGGAGGGAAACTGTGTCCCTGCACCTGGAAACCCCCTCAGTGCCCACACTAGGACTGGAATCCAGTTGGTTTAATGGTCTGGCAAGGTGGCTGCCCTGCCAGGCACACCTGCTCTATGGGCCTTCTGGAGACAGCCTGGGTGTGCTGGGTGGAAAGGGCCTGCAGGGAGGGAGGCTTTGGTCCCCTCTCCCCAGGGTCGGTGTGGCCAGAGCCCTATCACCAAGCTTCACCAGATGCTCAGTCCTTGGTTCCCTGGAGAATCACCTCAATCCAAGTCAGGCCTTGGTGGGACTTTAGCTCCCAGGACAAAATGGTAACTTCAGGAAAGCTACCAGGATCAGCATTTCTAGCTCTGATGATAGAGTCTGATGGCCAGAAGCCCCATGAAGGAACTCTGGGCCCTGAGGCCTGCTGCCTGCCAGTTGGGACACCGTGGTACAAGCAGCCAAAGCTAGAGGGGGACTGTCCACTCATCCAGTCACCCAGAATCTGCTGAGCTCAGGACCAGCCTTGCCTGAGTGGCCATTCACAAAGACAGGAAACTGGGAACAGGGGTTTGTATTCTGCTCCCACACATTGCTACTAGGACACATGCAAAGTCTGGGAACTCCAGAGTTCACTGCTGCCCTCTGGGCATGCACAAGCCTGGCCTTCCTGCAATGCCAGCACCCCTCCTGGTACAGGATGCAGGGACAGTGGGGAAGAGAGTGGTCCCCATGTACATCCCATCCTGGGCTCCAGTGAGTGCCCATTGTCCTGTGTGTGGGGCAACTCACAGTCACAGTTTCCCCTTGTGAATTTTTTTTTTCAATACTAAGGATTGAACCCAGGACCTTTCCACTGAGCTACATCTCCAACCATTTTTCATTTTGAGTCAGGGTCTCACTATGTCTCCCAGGCTGGGTTTGAATGCTCGTCCTGCTACCTCAGCCTCCCAGAGAGTTGGGATTACAATCATGTGCCACCACGCCCAGCTATTGTGGGAGAATTCTGACCACAGACAGCAGACCTGGTCATCAGTAGTTAGGGGAAGAGTGAGGAAGAGGCAGGGCAGGAGCATGGGCAGGGCATTCGCCATGCTTGGCTGGCAGGCCTCTGGGTAAGGTGGCCTTTGATAGAAGCCTGCGTAGGTGACTGGAGGAGACAGTCACCTTGATGGTTTAATGATCTGGAGAGGTGGCTGCCCTGGGAGAAGTGCATTTAAGGCAAGGATGGCAGCAGCCGCAGGGGCCCTGAGGGTGTGGCACTGTGCACCTAAGCACACAGCAGAAAAAGGCTGAGTGCAGAAGTCAGAGACAGTGGCAGGGAGAGGCCTGCGACCAGCTGTGGGCATGGGTGTTGGGACAGGCTGAAGTGTGTCCCTCCAAACTCATGATGACTTCCTAACCCCAGCACCTCACTTAGAAACAGGGTCATTGTGAGACCCTTAGGGTCCAGCACAGCGAGTCAGTGGTGGGACAGAATAAGCCTCTGGGTGCAGCAAACTATTATCCTTTGTAGCATGGCATGTTTCAAGAGGCCCATCATGAGACCCTAGTAAAATCACAGAAGCAGAATCTTTGCATGAAATGAGAAATTCTTACCAAGGATGAAAATAAATAAGCCCTCTAGCTTCACTTGCTCTTAGTCAACTTAAAATCACTAATTTTGGAGGTCACACAGCTGGGCAATGCATCATTAGTTTCTCCCTAGCATTGGTGTGGACAGGACGTCTGATGCAGGGGTTATGATAACAGTTGTCTGGGTTAATTCCCGGAAACCTGAAAGCTGCTTGCTGAGAAAACTGACTCCTTATTTTGGCTTGCAGAGACTTAATGGGAGTCTAAAATGGGATAAAGGCTTGGTGTCTCTGTCTTAATATTGTATCTGTCCCTTTTGTTGTCATAACCCTTGGATCAAATCCTACTCAGCTCTGCATGTAGACATATTGAACATTTAAAAATGTTTAGACTAAAACTATAAGACAGGGTTGACTTGGCCTACTGCCTGCTGGAGTTGGTGTGCATTTTCTTTTCTCTCTCTTTTCTACACTACCCCAGTGCTTCTTCAGCAGCCACTAAAGCCCAAGCCCTGAAGTTCTTCAGCCCCATTGTAGAGCCCAGACCCACAGCCACAAGGCCAGGATGTTCTCTGCAGGATGATGGCTCCAGCTACATGAAAATTCAACAGCCTCTAGGATGAGTTGACCATGACCATCCAGTGTCCAAGTCCATCAGGAGATGAAGTGTCTTTTGGAACCATCCCCTTGGCCAATGGGAATGAGTGGACAGCCTGCTGCTCTCTTTGTTTTGGTAACAGCTTGATCACTCTCTTGACCAATTGCTGACTCCCTTCAGTCAAGACCTCAATTGGCTGAACCCCCTTACCCCCTGTACCTGCTATCCATAAAGCTTTGCCAGTTTAGGAATGCTCGTGTTTGCAGTATTTGGCCCAGTCTCTTCTATCATATCTGGGTCAAGAGGTCTCATCATCTGGTATCAGTCATTGATGGAGTGGTTAAGATGAGGTGGGGCTCTAGTCCAACATGACCAGTGCACTTTTAGAAAGGGGTCATTTGGACATAGACTTGCACACAGGGAGAACAATGCTGTGTAAGGATGAAGGAGGAGGTCAGGGTGGTGCTTCTACAACCACAGAATACAAAGTCAGCCAGCAATTCCAGAAGCCAGGGAGACACTTGGGACAGACTCTCCCTCATGTCCACAGGAGGAACCAACTCTTGACTCTGGACTTTCACCCTACAGACTGTGGGACAAGAAGATTCTGTTTTTCAAGCCATTTGGGCTGTGGGACTTGTCACTTAACCTGGTGTATTCAGAGTAACAGGTGTCATTCAACACAAGATAGGAGGAAGTGACATAAGTGAAAATAAAATCACCCTGGCTGCTGTGTAAAGGGGAGATTATGACCGTGTGAGTTGTCAGAGCTCCCCAGAAGGCAGGGAGAGTGAGACTGAGCAGATCTTCCTGTCTTAGAGGTCAGGGGGGCACAGCCATCCTGATTCCACCCTATCCCTGCAGCCCTCTGAACCTCCACTGGGCACTTGCCAAGGGTAGCCTGCCTGGCTGCAGTGACTTCCTCCTCAGGCATGGCCGTGCCCTGAGCCAGAGTGGGTGCCAGGCTTCTCCAGGCAGGCAGGCCACCCCACATCTGTTCCCTCCCTGCCCATAGTGAGGAAAGGGAACCCTGGCTGGCTGCCTCAGAAGGACCAGAGCATTGGCTCTGCCTGCTCGTGGGACCAGAAGGAAGATCCCTAGTAAGTAGGGACCTTGCCAGCCAGGGGACAGGACAAAGTCATGGCAGCAAGGACAGTACCAGAGGCACAGATGGAGTGCTAGAAGTGAGCATGCAGGGATGGGACAAGGTGGCGGCATCCAGGGCCAGCACCACAGCAGTGCATGGTGGTTAGGATGGTGTCTGGTGCAAATCCTAGATCAGCTGCTGATCAGCTAGGCACCTTATGGCAGTGACTGACCTTCCCTGTGCTCAGTTTCTCCCTGTGCAAGGAAAGGACAGTGAACGCTCTTGGTGTCCCGTAGGCTTGGGGGAACCTGCCCATGTACTTTCCTCAGTGTGCCGGCCCCAAAGAGCACACCCAGAACTGACACCAGAGTTGAGCAGTCACTGCATGTCAGGGCACAGGGCGAGAAGGCAGCCTGTGCCAGGCTTCCTGACCCTCAACCTACAGTAGCAGTCTCAGGACTGGGGCAAACATGAGCTGCAGTGGGGCCAGTGGGCCAAGGCCAGGAGCCTGGGTGGGGAGTGTCACCAGCATGCCCTAAACTTTACACTGTGGACAGCCAAGTGGCCTTGGAGGAGCAGTTCTAAGAAGCAATAATGACGCACTAACAGCTGGTTTAGGCTTTCAAAGGTCCTGCCCTGACAGCCACCCCAAAGGGCTCAGAGGGCTCCAGTGAGCTGGAGGTGCCCACTGTCATGACCGGCTCTGGGCAGAGGGTGCAAGGCTTTTCCAGGCGGGCGGCTGCAGCTTGCTCCGTTCCCAGAGGAAGTAGCCCATCCACATGCCCTCTCACCACACTGCAGACCCTGGCCTTGCCAGGCTGACTGCGGCACAGGCTCAGGCTTCTCACCACAGGACCACCTTGCACTTCCCATCCGGAAAGTTGCCTACTCAACCCTAAGATTTGTTTCTCCTGCGATAACAAATGTTATGGAAGCAATAAGACCCTTCCATCCTGAGAGCCAGGTGCAGCATGGTGGCCTTGGGATGAGGAACTGGGCTCAGGGAAGACAGCAGGTGGAAGAGGAAGGGGTCTGTTTCTCTTGACAGTAGACGTTAGCTCCTCTGCCCATCTACCGGTCTACTTACCCACTCTTCTGTCTTCTGTCAATCATCTGTCTATGTATCATTTCTCTGCCATCGATTTCTCCTTTATTAGTCACCTGCTATCTGTCATCTACATCCCTCTCTATCACCTATCTGTGCATCTGTCATCTCCATCTCTGTCTTCTATTATCTATGTATCATCTACCCATTATCTAGGGTTTATTAATCATCTATTCATTACCATCTATCTCCGTATCTCTGTCAATCATCTATATATCTATCCCATCTATCATCTATGATCTTTACCCATCAACCTGTCACTATATATCATCTACCACATCTATTATCTCTATCTATGCTTCTAGCTCCTGTATCTGTTCCATCTGTCTAACTATCCATCTATCATCTACCCATCACCCATCTCCATTTTTCTATCAATTGTCCATCATTCTATCATCTGTGTATCTCATCTGCCTGCTATCTGTCATTTATCATCTATACATTTATCATCTACCCATCATCCATCTCCATTTCTCTATCAATTATCTATCTATCTATCATCTACCTCTGTCTACCTATCAATGATCTCTATCATCTATCACCTATATCTACCTTTCTATATCCTATATCTGTCTCTCATCTACTCATCATTCCTATCATCTATCTGTATTCTACCTATCGCATGTAGCAGATCTATCTGTGATAAGTACTATCACCTGAATCCATCCATCCACCCATCCATCCATCCATCCATCCATCCTGCCTGTATTTATATAATCCTACCACTGCACCTCAACCCTCTGCCTTACCTGGGCACTTCTCTCCGGGCTCACTCGGTGCAGGGCTCAAAGGAAGGCATGTACAGAGGTACTTAGTAAATACTTCTCAAAATGAGGAAGGAAGAACTGAGGCCAAACAATGAAACCACTAACAGGCTTCGAAGGCAGAACCAAGGAATCAGCAAAGAGCATCTGCCTCCCTGGTCCCCAGGCCATGTTCTCTGCAAACATCCCAGCACCCCCTCCCACGTGCACATCAACACCAGTGGATGTCAGAACCCTGTCCATCTGGCTCAGCTTGACTTTCCTATTTGAAGGTAATTTAAACAGGATTTTTAACTTTAGACTCAGCCTGATTTGGTCCTGGGCACCTGAGATGTTGCCACCGGAGGTGACCTTCCATCCCTCTTCCCTTGCCCGCTGGAATGGTGCTGGCAAGTGGAGGGGCAAGGACCAGGGAGAGCAATGGGTGCAGTGGCCTGTCTGTGCAGGAGGAGGCAGAGTACATGAGGGATACCCGTGAGAGAGATGAGCGGGGATGGATGAATGGCTGCCCAAGATGATGGACAGACTGACAGACAAATGATCAAATCCAGACCTCACAGGGGCAGAGGATTTTCTTGAGCAGAGCTCTACAGGGGTTAGTCCTTTCGGACGGCCATTGGCCAGGGGCGACTCTTACTGCAGGAGGAGCTGTTGGCACGAGAACGATGACTTACCCACAGCATGGAGGCCAAGGCCCTGCGCTGCAGCACTCACCTGTCCTCTGAGCACCTTTGCACGGGGAGACCCAGGGCTGGGTGCCACCTTTCTGGGGCTGCTCCAAGCTGCTGTCCCCACTTGGGGCCCCACCCCCATCCAGGTCCTCAATGGCGCCTCCACTCCTCTGCCCAGTGTTGCAGTCCTTGCGCATGCTGTGAGAGAAGACAACTTTCAGGGCTCAGCCATTCAGCCACAGGATCACAGCCAACACAAGGTCCGCGAGACTAGGTCACCCAGGGATAATGCAGCTGTCTTGGTCTTTGTTAAGTTGTGTTTGCTTACTGATGCTTGCACAGTGAGGAAATCACCTCATGATTTGCAGAAGGCATCCCTGCTGCTACGCAACAGGGGACTGTCCCCTGAGTCTCTCACAGCTGTGTCTGAGTTGGACAGAAGACCATGCTCTCCAGGTGAGCAGCACCCTGGGTGCATGTGGGAAGGGGATGCTTGTTTCTTAAGCCCCAGTGTCTAATAAGTGAACAGACACACCAGGGGGAAAGAGCCCCAGGAGAACTCATGGCCTTGATACCTGGTCAGGTGCACAGCCACATTGAGAGGCAAAGCTTAGTCACCGGAAACCACAGGCTCACTGCTGCACCAGTGAGACCCTTAATGAATGAGGTGGTGTGGGGAACTCAGGCCTGGTACAGGTAGATCTAGTGCAAGTACAGGTAGATCTCAGTCTGAGAGGCCCAGGAGGTGACTCCTTGTATAAACTAACTGCTCTTACCTCGCTTGGAGACCACTTGTTGGACAAATGACCAGTTAGATGCCACTTGGATGTGGTTGCGTTCAATGACACAACAGTGACAGGCAGTGTTATGGCTTGTGTCTAGATGTCCCCCAAAGCCTCATGCAGTCATAGGTGGGGTTTTTTCAAAGGTGGCTGGATCTAGAGTGTGTGACACTGGGATTGATTCATGGTGCAATGCTAGGCTCAAGGTAACTAGGATTAAAGGTGTGAATGCTGCCCACCCTAAGTAGCCTGGATATGATAAAAGGGGCAGAAAGATGCTGTTAAGGTCCCTTGTTGCTTTTGTTACCTTGTGGGCCCCATGAACTGTTCTCTGCGATGCCCCTCTGCCAAGCCCCCCTGCCTTGGAGCCTGCCGATTATGGACTGAAACCTCTACAAACTGTGAGCTAAATAAACCTTTCCCCCTTTAACTTGGAGTGTCGGGTATTTTGTCTCAGCAATGAGAGAAAAGTAACCAACACAGGCAGTGACATTCCAAACAGATCTCGAGAGCTCTGCATGCCCCCCCCACAGCATGCAGGTGCAAAGCTTCGTGGCGCACTCCTACCTCAGCCACCTGGCTTGGAACCATGTCCTCAGGCTGTCCAGCATGACAGGCCTGCCCCACACGTTCCTCAGCTGCCGGTGGGTCCCCAGGTAGGACGTGGTTAGCGGGGAGACATACATGGGGTAGCCCAGGGGCTGGTCACAGGAGGAGTTGATCAGGTTTCGCAGGACCTGCTTATTGTTCTGAATGCTGCCGCGCTCTGGGTTGCGGTTGCGGAGGAAGATGAGCTCCTGCTGCTGCCCAGCCCAGAGTCCTCGCACACACTCTTTGTTCACCTGCAGGAACGGGGAGAAGTGCATGGCCTGTTACTAACCACAACCAGTGAGGGGCCTCTGGGATCTGAGGTCTGTGACTGTACCACTGAGCCAAACGTTCTTGTCACAGTCAGTCCTACAAAACTGAGATGATGCTACTTTCATGGGGAAACTGGAAATGGAAAGATTTTGTTTTAGCCTCGTGGTTCAAAGCTATAATGAAAAAAGCACCATAGGGAATAAGGCTCTTCGATGGAAAAGCAGAAAAAGGAGCCAGATCCTGGCCCTCATCCACATCCTCATCCTGTGCCTGCTGAGATGTTCAGCCCAAGTCCTTGACCTCCAAGGTAGAGAGACGGCCCTTCAGGGGACTGTGGCACCCAGGCTGCTGGCTGGTCTCTGGTTCTGGCTGCTGCTGCTTCTCTGGGCAGCCCCTTTGACCTGAGGCTGTTGGCCCAGGGACATGCGCATTGGTGCCAACCACCTTCTATTTCTTCCCGGTGGTCCCCAGCCAGGGCCTTGGATAAGGGACGGGGGATAGCGCCGTGGCCATACCTTGATCACCTTGAAGCTCAGGAAGCCCCTGTGAAGCATGATGACCTTGTACTCATCAGTGCCCTCGTCCACCACATGGCGCAGGGTCAGCAACTCCTCCCTGTTGGATAGCACAGCGCCCCGCCAGGCTGGGTCGGCCTCATGGCAGATCACCACTTTCTGCTCAAAAGACTGGATGGCCCCATAGAGGACTGCAGGGTCTTCATATTCATCAGGGCACGTGAACTGGTCCTAGGGGAAGTCAGGTGGGCAAATGCAGGGATGGTGACCAATAGTAACCTCCAAGGCCACATTCTCCCCTGTCTTTCTCCCTCTCCGCTCGTTTTCTGAATCTTGAGTGGGGTGCAGGGGATGGGTCTCCTCTAATGACCCTCACAGTAGAGAATGCCCAGGGAAGAGCTTTGTGGCTATGGCCCTATGACTTATTAGACATTGGTTGGGCACTCTGAAGTGCCATTGTCTCTGGCCAATCATCTCCTTCCTTCCCAGAGGGTGTCACCTCCCCCCAGCAGCTCCTGAGGGGAAACTGCCATTGGCCAACATCTAGACTTTCCAATGGCCTCAAATTACCAAATGACCAAAATAATGAACATTCCCAGTGTTGTGCAGAGAAAGGGAACTATGCATTCGCAAGGCTATTTTTTCCCTCAAGTTTCAGGCTGAGACATTGTCACAAAGTGGGATTTTTACCTGGTGCAGTTTCAGGGACATCCTGATGGCTGGAACAACAACTTTATGCAACAGGTCCATGTCGGCAAACACCCACTCATCCCGCACTGTGATCCTGAAGTCACCTTTGAACAGCGCATGGAGGCCATAGAGGAAGGAGTCCAGGCTGCAAGACATGGGCTTATCACTGCCATCACACTGTGCACAAGGCGGGACCCCACCATCTGGCTAGGGCATGAGTCTCCCAATATAAGGTTTATCTTAAGATTTTTAAGTTGATTCAGCAGGAAAGAACCCAACCTAGAACACCAAATGCCTAGCCCTGCAGCCAGGTTTAGGGTCCCTGACCAGTGCTGATGCTGGAGCATGAGGCCACCTCTTGTCACTTTAGGAGACACCAAAATGATTTCTGAGGGCAAAATTCAAGGCTCATTTTGGGATAGACCAAATGTGTGTGTGTTCAGCGTGTGTTGAAGACAGCAGGCTCATCTCTCCTAAGACTCCTGCTGGTCCCCATTTCTCAGGAGGTGACAATGCCAACGGTGCTACCACCCAACACCCATATTTCTCTTCTTTATTTTCTGAATTTGATTTCTGGGCTGTATCATCTGTAATAAAAACTGGATTGTAGCATAACACGGAGAGAGAAAACAAAACAAAATAAAATGAAACTGGAAACTGGCCATTTAGATCCTTACAGCACCTCTGTTTCTGGTGTCACCCTGATTTCGAGGAGAGGAGGCAGAGTACAGAGGGAATGATAGCTAGCTCAGGATTCCAGGGCTGGCTGGTTTTCATGTCTCCAGACTGTTCTTGCTTTTTGCAGTCCCTGCCTTACTCATCATCACTGAGCAGCGCTCGGGGCTGGAGGATCTTAAGTATGGGGTGAGCATGGGGATAGGTTTGATAAAGTGATCCATTGTGCATCCTGAGATCAGGATTACTGTGCTCTCTTGCAGAAGGAGCAGCACCCTGAGCAAGCTGACCTTGACAGGGGGAGTAGGGTGAGTGTGGAGGAAGGAATCACCCAGGGCAGCTGCTCCAGAATTTAATAAGGCAGTTCATTGAGCAGGACTTTGGATTCAGTGAAGTGCTTTAGACTTGGACATCAGGGAAAGGGCTCTGCGGATTGCTGTTTTAACATTTCCCCATGAAATGTATCGCTATCATTAATTTCCTGCTGGAGCTCCCTTGAGAAAAGTGCTGAGGCTTTGCGCCAGAGCAGACTGTGGGAAACAGGAGCAGCCAGGGGCTGGTCAGGTGGGGCTAGTGATGCTGTGGCTTGGAGGAGCAGGGAGTTTTCCAGAGAGAGAAAGATCCTTCTTCAAAAAAGCCCTCCTCCCTGAAAGAACCAAAGCTTCCTGGGCCATGAGCTGCAGCCAGCTGCCTGGGAGGCACTGGAGGATGGCAGAGTCATAGAACAGCAGAGCTGGGCTGCAGGAAGGCTGATGTGAGAGCAGAGGCCTTGAAATATGAATGATGCCTGCCATCTGCCTTCAGCTGAAATATGTGAAGGCGCTCCTGTCATCAGAGAGGACTGAGCACTGAACCGCAGGACCATGTTGGACAGTTGGTGGCTTCATTCAGAAAAGGATCCGGGACACCATGCTGTGTGCTGAGAATGACCTCACACATGGGTCAGAGAAAATCTCCCTCCAGATGTGGGGATGAGGACAGTGCAAAGGAAGATCCAGGGACCTGCTCAGATGTGCCAAGCAACGCCACAAAGGAGACCAATGAGTTGCAGCTTGGCCTGTGGTGGACTCAGCAGCAACTGCAGAGAAGCTATCAAGGGTTTACTAGGCACAGAGGACATTCAGCAGCTTCCCCAAGAGCTCAGTAAGATGCCGAGCCTCCTTTCTATGGCCCCCAACAATACATACTGCAGTGTCCCTTTTCTTCCAGAGGGAATGACAGACACATTCAGCGCTTAACGCTGTCCTATGAAAATGGTTTTCACATAAACCAAAGCCAGGGTTAGAATTCCACTAGGTTGGAGGTATTAACCCTAGCACCTTACAGATCATGGGGTCCTAAAAGGAAGGTGTTTCATTACCTGCCTTTTTCCCTTGGGAGAAGGAAGGGAAGAAGGCAGCCAAAGGGCTATGAAAAGTAGGGCAGGCAGGAGGCAGAGTGAGCGGAGGTGAAGTGGAGCTTTTCCACTGAGAAGCTGAGAGAAGACAGCCCCCTACCCCAACTGTCAAGGATGGAAGAGAGTGGCACATGAGTAAACAGAGGTCAGCCTTCATGGGGACTGAACAGCCGCCCTGTTGCCCCACTGGAGGAGGGAGTGAAGCTGTTGACCTGCCTTACAGGGACTGGACTCACACCATGTGTGCGCTAAGTAGTGTGACAAAATCAAAACAGCACTGGTGGTTTTTTGTGTCTTTTTTTTTTAGATGAAAAAGCTGGTAGGTGTTGCTTACCACATAACTGATCCAGAACAGATCCTGACTTCTCTTTTTGTTTCCTGGGCTGATGTGAGGCAGGGTGGCCAGTGGAAACGCCGTTCCCGCCACCTTCCTGAAAACAAGTTCCCTGCCTGGAGGCTAAGAGCTGCTCACCCAGTATCCCCGCCCATGTTTCATGGCAAAGATTTTTTAGAGCTACTCCATGAAGCAGAGGCTGCCTCCACATTCTTGTTTTTCAGTTTTCATTATCCGCAGAGGAATTCTCATAGCTCTGCTCCAGCCAGAGGGTGATAAGTTATCTCTGAGCCCCAATTTGGCTCAATCACCAGCCAGCTCAGCCTAGTCACCACCTGTACCTTCTTTTAAGGTGGTTCTCAACTGGTAGCGATTTTGGACCCCAGGGAGCATTTGGCAATGCCTGTGACATTTTTGGTGTCACAACTGATGCATGTAATATGCCTGATACTCAGTGGTTAGAGCCCAGGATGTTTCTATAACAGAGAAGACAGGCCCACCACAAAGACCTTGCAGTCCCAAGTGTCAATCATGCCCCTGCTGCAGAGCTCTGTTCCTCTGGGAAAGAAGGGACTGGAGAGTGAGTTCACATCTGGGATCACTGTCTAGGATCAGGCCCTATCACACTGGGTCTTGGGGAAAACAGCTTTGGCACCAGGAGAGTTTCTGCAGGACTCACAGGGGCCTCCCTACTACAGTGACTGACTTGTCATTCTGGTGAATTCCCAACAGACCCCATGTACCACATGTCTGTACACTGCATCTCAAAGAGCCTTCTGCCATAGTGCGCTGCCACAGATGTGATGCTTGTGGAACACATGCTAACAGTCAGGTGTGCTTTGTGCCTGAGCCTCCTGAGTTTATTCAACAGTAATGGGGACACAG
Source organism: Heterocephalus glaber (assembly GCF_053883595.1). Lineage (NCBI taxonomy): Eukaryota > Metazoa > Chordata > Mammalia > Rodentia > Bathyergidae > Heterocephalus > Heterocephalus glaber. The sequence goes on from NW_028258315.1 coordinate 28,351,631, forward strand.
ATGGCTACCGGCTACCTACATCACCAGCCCAGGCACAGACAGCGGCCCCATGTGGGCACCGCAGCAAGCTCTCCCTGTGCGCCTTGTTCCTCTCTGGGGGCCCCAACCTCCATGCCCTGGCACAATGGCCACTTCTATGTCTTTTGACCCCACTGCCACAACTCCTCAAACAAAACAAAGGTCCAGATGACCACCAGCCCCTCTGAGTGACCAAAAGTGAGGCAGAGGGAGAATAAGGCCTCTCATTTTCCTGTTCTGTGGAGTCCACTTCACTGACTCCTCCCATCTCACAGATCCTCCGCAAGATATACTATTATTATATTATTTTCTCCATACATGAAGAAATAGGCCAGAAAAAATTTGAGAAAAAAGTGGATCTGATGGGAGAAAACAATACTCAGAATTTTACATTACAAGGAAGAAGCTCGGGAGCCATTTTCCTGAAGTGGCTCCTTTCAGCAGTGGATCCGTCAAGGCTGCAGAGCACCTGCCGCAGTGAAGTGCCGGGACCTCTCCCTCACACACACCACCACCTCAGGTCAGCCTCCAGCAATGACCTCATGTTTAAAGCAGTGGATGCACTGCGCGCCTCCCCTGCCTGGACAGATGTCAACACTGCTTTTGTGTTTTTTCCACAGGAATGTGGCTCCCACGCCAAGACACCACACTGCATCCTGATTCTCTCCTTCCCAATGAAGAATACTCTGGGAGAAGCCCTGGCATCCCTCACGTAACTCCATTGCACCTGGGTTCCTTCAGAGGAGGTACCACACTGGGAGGCAGAGTATGCCCCAGAAGAGTAGAGGGATCCCAACCCCAGCTTGGTTCTGACACTGATCTCCTGTTCTTTTATCACATATTCCTCTCCATGTTCAACACATCCAAGAGTATTGAAAGGCTTGGTGCAGTCCCGCAAAGAACTTCTGCTTGAGGGGACTGAGTGCAGAAATGTGGTTTGAGAACACTGGTGTGGGCAAGGGGTGGTGGCAATTCTGAATACATCCAGCATCTGACATTCATCTTGTTCTGTGCTTGCATCCTGAGAGACACTGCAGATGTGCCTGAGTGACCTGGGCACTGAAGGTGCATAGTGATAACCACTCCCATAGGAAAAGTGCCAGGCCAGCAGGGAAATGTAAAGTGCCACTCCAGAGGGCGAAGTGTCCCTGAGTTTAGGCCACACTGGGCTGCAGACAGCAGGCACCCTTAGCAGCTTTTGTTAGCACAAGTCAGCACAGAACACAGCAACAAGCAAGGATAGGTAGCAGGTAGGGTAGAGTGGACACCCTGTAGGACCCATGAGAGACAGACCCACACAGAGCAAGAGGAGGGAACTTGGATGGAGTCAACTGCTGCGAGCCATATACACCCATGCAATGTGGAGAGACAGGGCTGGGGACTGAGTAGATGGCATGCCCTGCACAGATGGCTTCTCTGCAGAGGCTCCAGCTGCAACATCAGACCAATAACAAACAGCATCTACCTTGTCATCCCTTGTGGCCTGAGAGAGGAAGAATGCCCCAACTCACATTAGCACTCACATTAGCACTCTGCTCAGTACCTAGTGAGTACCTGGTAAATGCTTACTGCTATTGTTTTTCTTGTTTTCATCTAGCCATCATCAGGGCTAGATAGGCTCTGAATATAAACTAACCACATCTGTACTACAGAATCTCATATAATCATTGCAAAGAAATCATGTTGGTCAAAGCATTTTGGTGGTATTCTTTCAACTAAATTCAATGTGAAATAATAATCACCAAGTAAGAAATAGCTAAAATGCAAGATCTGATGAAGATCTTGTTTTTTAAAATATATTTGGCCTTTTGACATAACACCCAAGCATTTCTGCACTTAGAGGCTCCATATCAAGAGGATCAATGCTGCCATCTACTGCAAAATGCTTCCTTAAGGCCAGTGAGGACCAGGGCTGGGCTGGTTTCAGGAGAATCAGTCACTTGTCAGCTTGTTCTAACCAGTCTTGCTTCACCAGATTTCTAGACCCAAGATCCAGAGGCTCTCTGTTGGTGGTTTGTGACAAGGCTCGGGGTCTATGGTCTGATCAAGAGTCTCAGTAGTTCTGAGGACACAGGAAAGCCCAGGTGTCCCCCCCTAGAGATCTGGCCCATGGAGTGAAGGCATTAGAACATAAGGTCCCATGAAGCTGCTCCTCTTTTATGTTACTTTTCTTTTTTTTTTTTTTTTGCAGTTCTGGGGATGGAACCCAGGGCCTCACATGTGCTACATCCCATGTCTTATTCCCTCCCCCCTATTTTTAAACTCAGAGTGTCCCCTATGCTCCAGCACTTAGCTTGGCAACCTCATCAGTCAATACCTTGCATCCTGTACACTTTGTTTATTTCTCCTCTAGCTTCTGAGTACTAAGTTTCCAACCCCAGTCTAAGAAGTAGACCTGGACCTCTTTTTCAGGATGATCTAATATGACAGCTCATCTCCCACAGAAGGCCAGCAGGAGAAGCAGAGGTGATGGCTGGGTTTCTGAAGAGCATGCCTTTCCTATACAAAGTCCACTGTTGGTGTGAGAAGCTGTAGATGCAGCCTCTCTTGTTTAACTGTCACTTTTCAAGATCAAATTTGCCTTGAAATCTTCAGCCTTGTCTACTTCAAGAGTCAGCAAATTCTCTTCTGCCAATACAGTAGCCTGTTGTGCTGCAAAATGCAGCGGCAGCCTCCTGATCTTTCTCTCTATAAAGGGAGCTTGGGCAGGACCCATCTCTCATCTTTCTTGCACATGAGTATGAGTCAAGGAACCTCAGCCTCCAGATCAGTGAAGCTGACTTCCTATGGAAACTTCCTGTTACAGTCGCGAGGCCCTGGTCAGTGGCAGATGCAGTCCTTCACAGAAGATATAACCCAGACCTCAGGTTTAAAATTATCAGTGTTTGCTTGTACATCCATATGAACCCATTACATCACTATAACATGTCAATATTTTATTTTATTTTGAGACATTTTATCTAACTGCACTCTTTTACCATTTGTATTCAGCAAATTATCTGAGAAGATTGTCTACTTACTCTTTCTTTCTAGTTTTGCATGCACATATTTTTCTTTCTTGGAGACTGTCCATTAAAGCTCTGTCACTTTTGGAAAGACAAAACATTTCCTCAACAAATCAGTCAAGGGAAGCAGTTTGTGATGTATGCCAGGTGCTGTGTAAGAACTAGGAGGGTGAGGGGTGATCAGTGCTCAGAAGTCACCTGGACTCTAACATGGAATATGGGGAAATGATTTGCTGGATCTCATAAAGCACACCTGAGGCACTCTCCTGATTTAAAAATCATACGAGGGTAGAGTTAACATAAGAGTTCACACATGTTCACATACATGCACATCTGCACGCACCCAGATTATGAGCCTCTCTTTGAACGTGGATATAGTTACAGTACAACATTAGCAAACTGAGTCCATCATTGTGTAAAAAGGATAATACATCATGACCAAGTAGAGCTTAAATCAGAATTGCAAAGATATTTCCACATGAGAAAATATATTACTTTAACAACTCACTGTATTAACAAATTGTAGGAGAATATTGTCTGAACATACGCCCTTAAATTCTAAAAGCAATCAACACCCTTTCCTAATGAAGGATAGGAAGAGATGAAAGCACATGACTTGATAAAAATGGACAAATAGAAACCTAAACTAAACTTCATTTTTACTGCTAAAATATTAGTCTTCTTCTCATTCATGTCAGGATTAAAAGAAGGATGTGGCAGGCCAGATGTCCATGTCTTACATCCTTGGGTCCTGTGGCTATACGGTTAAATTGAGGACCTTGTGCCAGGGAGTGACTCAGGTGAGCCCCATGTGACCATGAGGGTCCTGCAAGAGGAAGAGGGAGGCTACTGAAGTGGTGCTTGGATCAGAGGAGGTTTGGAGGTAGTACTCTGGGGGCTTTGAGGATGAGGGAGGCCCCAGGGTAGAGCAGCTTCCACTATGCCAATGAGCAGAGTTGACACTGAAATTACTTGAAACAAAGAAAAGCCCATCAAAGCAAAGTTGCCAAAGCATCTGAGAAGCACAGTACTTCATCAAGGACAAAGACAGTAGGCAGACCAAGCAAGAAGAGATGGGTCAGAGATATCCCATACAGTGCACAAAGACTGGATTGAAGAAGTATTTGAAAATGTCACAGACAGGACCTGAAAAATATTTGCAATATTTTCCATTTGCATGAAAATTTGAAATTTATAAAACACTTCATATTGATCAAAGACTTTGTTGTATTGTTTTAACCAGGTCCTCAGCTGCTACAGATATCTGAAATTTCATTTTGTGGTTTCAAGTGCAAGGTTCTAGGAGGGCCTTCACAGACATTGTCCTTTTGGATTAATATGCTTTCCCCAGGGCCACTTACTACTGTTTCCTGAAGTCAATGAAGTTCTAGTAGACTCTCAACATCATTAAAGTGGTCCCAGAGGGCCACAGGGACATCCTGGGTCAGACTGAGGGTGAGCTAAATAGGAGAAAAAGGAGAGGCAGGAGCCCAGTTCATGCCACCCTAGAGCATTTGCTTACAAATGTTAAGGGTCAGGCATTTGGCATCTCTCAGCCACAAAGAAAGTCACTCCCAGACACGGGAGTTGAAAGCACAGCTAATGTCACAAATTTAACTATTCTCAGTTCTTGTCTTTCCTCCTAGTGAGCAGGCTAAGGCTCCAGACAGAACTAGAAAGTGCTCACTCTGTAACAACACACAACTCATGGTCCGGCAGCGATAATGGCCCATAGCGCCCCCCCCACAGGAAAGACATGGAAACACAATCCCAGCAAGTCTCCCTGGACCTGCTTACCTGGGGCCTTCAAGCAAACATAAGTTTTGCCTTTGACAAGCTTATCATCAACCCACTAGCAAAAATCAAATATCAAAAGAGCCTCTTCTGCAGAGGACCATATCTTCATTGTTATACAGAAATACTTCAGAAAGCCCAGGTAAAGCAGAAACTGAGAGATGAGGGCAAACGGGGCCCTCTTCTTTTTTAAGCTCCCTAGTTCTATATGGTTCTCAACCTTGGTTGTGTATAGACATCATGTGGGAGCTTGAAAAATATTGCAATGCAATACCTTATGCACAAAGCTTCTGGAGGAACTGGTCTGGTCTGAGGGAAGGCCTGGGCATCAGGATGCAGCAAGGCCCCTTAGGAGATCTCATGCACAGCATGGGGTGAGGACCAACTATCAAGGTGATTCCAAAGGCCAAGCAGAGTTCAGCCTGCTGTGCTAAAGTGCTAACTTTCAAAGGTGCTGGTATAACAGCCAATGATTTGGGTGACTTGAAGGTGATGGATGGAACTGGCCAGAACACTGGAGCTGGAGCTGTGGGAGCACCAGGCAGCAGCTAGGGGACAGTGGAACATGAGCTCCACCTTTTGAAGGATACTGCCTGGGTGATGGGTGACAGGTGGCCAGGAGAGAGTTCAGGTTTGTTTTTGTTCTTTAAGAAAAGAGATCAGGCTATTTCTGCATAGAGTAAGGCTATCTGCATAAAGAGAGTGAGCATCAACCTTTCAAAAGCCCACGGGGACAAGGAAAAGGAGGGTCCAGCCCAGGGCACAGAGGGGAGGGTTTTCCTTCATGAGAAAAAACAGGGAACTAATATTTGCTGAGTATCGATTTTGCTGGGTAGCAGGCCAGGCCTGTTATACTTGTGATTCCCTTGACCCTTCTCCACAAATCCTCAAATACCTTTATGATATGGAAATTCCTGTACCCAGAATTCCTGGGTCTCCACTACCTATACTGATGATAGTTCCTAATCTAATACTCCTAAAGATCACAGTGATCAAAAGTCTTCTGCAAACTCAACCAGATTTATTGTAGAAAGAAGTACAGTATGTGAAAGAAATCTAAGCAACTTGGCTTTAAAGAACACAGTTGACAAAATCTGCCTGAATGTAAATGATGGGTGTCTGACCACTCAGAGGAGTGCCCCTCCCCCAGGTACCTCATGGCCATATTGTGTGCTGCAGTCCCCAGAGCTCTCCTCCCAAGGATGCACAGGGCAAAAGACAGAGTCACCAAAGGAGAGTCTTCATCACTGTCCAGGGTCTTTGAAGGCTGAAAGAGCAAGGACATGAGCTCAGCTTTTACCTAGGTTCCCTGTATACTGATATGGCATCACAAGTGTGGAGCTAGAGGCTGCTTGTTAGGGGCCACTGTGGTCACCCAGTCTCCTCTGAAATGGCTCAAGGATGGGAACTCTGCTTCTGGAAGCAGTTTTTCTTGTGGGTGGGCATGGGGGGAAGTGGGAAAAGTGCTTTGAGAGAAAAAGAGCTAAGCTGTGGCTGATGAACTAATTCTCTGAGATTTCAAATATGATTCTTCAGGTCATGAAGATGTCAGGCTCGAAGCCAAAGGATCCCCATCTCGGCACTCTCCTGCAGGGAGAGGCAAACCTTGATTCCAGTGCAGATGAGGGCCTTCTCTTCTCCCCATGGGGAGGAGCCCTTTGGATTGACCATAAACCTACAATCAACAACTAAGTTAAAAGAGAACAATCAATGAAAAGGGGGAATGCAGAAAAAATTTCAAGTCAAAGTATCTTTTGCAAGGAAAACAGTAATTTCATGAACCAACACTGGAGAATGAAATCATCACTGGACGGCCAACTGTATCAGTGGATGCCGTGTCTGGCTTCACCACCTGAAGAGGCCCTGCCTGGGCTAAGGGTCTCTGCACATTCCTTCTGGTTGTCTGGAGACAGCAGGTTCTGCCATGTGCTTTCCTGCCACCTGTTTTCAATCACACATAAGTAATCCAGGGCCTGGGTTTGTGCGCAGTTCTACTGACTTCCCACACTACGAATTTCATTGGCTGCCAAGGAAGCTGCTTCCAGCTTGAACCCACTTTCTCCACTGATGCACAAGGGCTCAGTGAGCTGAGTTCCTGCTGTGCTTTCCTCTATCCCCTTCTCCTCTGCCTCCTCTCTTCCCTTTGGAAGTGCCATTGTTCTTGGTTCCATTTCTAAGATCAGGTCTACCTCCAGAGGCATCCTCTGCATGGGGACAAAACTGGCACAGGGAAATAACACCTACAGAAGGAACCTGGATTGTCTAACTGCAAAACAGACTTGGCGTATGCACTATTCAATGGCTCAGCAAGTCTTCCCAACCTAAGAATGAAAATGTTCTGTCCAGCAGTCTCAGAATGTGGGTGTAAACAGAGCTTTCCAGTGTCCTGATGCTTAAAACTGTGCACAGTTTAAAGGAACACTTACCTTCATAGATCCTTCCTTTTGGAGAAAAATTATATTAATTCTTGCATTAATTTTGCTTAACTGTTTAACATTTATCTAGATACTACTTTTTCTCTCTCCTATTTTATATATACTACCCTGGAGAATAGGAAGAGATGGACAGTTAACAATCCTTGGTTTTTACATTTGTGTTCAATGTTGCAGCCCCAGCTACCTCTTCTACTCCTACCTCTTGTCTCTTCCCCGCACAGTACTGAATCCACTCCAGGTAGACGTTGCAATAGCTGGCTCGGGTTATCCCCTGCAGACACGGGACATAGTCATCATCGATGTTGATGTTGAACATTGCAAGGTCACGCTCAATGTGATGCCACTTGGCAAAGGGCTGCAGGGACTTGAGAAGTGAGTCATTCTTGACCCAGGAGAGGAGCTTGGGGGATGCCACCATGTAGTATATTATACTCTGCGGAGAGAATGTGAGATTTTGAGCTCTTAGAGCCATTCCAAAGCCAGGCAGGTTTTTTTTTTCTCTATTAGATATCAGGAAGTAAATCAATCTCACTCAGGTCAGCATGAGATGAACCCCATATGGGGGGCCATTTGCACTTCTTCTGGGTTTGATGCATGGAATCAACCTAAGACTTTCCAAGATGTCCTCTCTCTCAAGGGCCATTGTAGGAAAAAGTGAGAAGAACTGAATGTGAACAGAAGTTCATGACAGGATATGAGTGATGAGAAGGAGCTATAGCAGCCCTGTCCTCCAAGAGACATGTAAGAAACACCCTTTGCCAGGGTCCTGTAGGCCTCTGAGGATGCCAGGTGAGGCCAGTCATAAGGAAAGGAAATGGGCAACCCTCTTCCAAGGCCTGGCTGGAGCAGTCAATGCACTGAGAAAATTTAGTGCTTGTGAAAAGTCATGATGATGTACAGCTGTAGTAACACAAGTACATTCTTCATCCTGATGATCAGACAGTAGACACCTGTGGTTGTTTACAACTAGCCCACATAAGCTGGGTGTGGTGGTGACACCTGTAATCCCAGGCTTCTGGGAGACTGAAGCAGGAGGGTTGCAAGTTTGAGCCCAGTGTGGACAATTTGGCAGCTTGGTAAGACCCTATCTATAAAATAAAGGGCTGGGGATGTAGCTTAGTGCAAAGGCCCTGGGTTCAATCCCCACTGCTAAAAAAAGAGAAACAGCTCATGTTTCCCCTCATTCAGACTGTACTTAAAGGTCCCACCTAAGGAAAATGCCACCCTCAGGATTTGATATTCTGAGCCTCAGCTTTCTCAAATGTTGTCTTGTAGTTTCTGAATGAATTCATCCCTCAAAAAGGCTACTACTTAACCTGAGGAAGTAAAACTGCGACGGAGAAAATTAAAATCCAGGCCTGATATGGGCACACAGGCAACAGACAGAGGCATGCTGCTGAGTAGTCACATCTGACAGTTGCTGGATTTTCATGACAACAGAACAATGGAAATGGTGGCCAGGGCTGATGACACCAAGGGGTCTCTGGGAGATGGCTGCACATCTCATCTGGAAATCATGAGGCACAAGGGGGCACAGTGGTTGCAAAGAGAACCAGACAGGGAGTCCTTCTCTGTTATCAAACACACTCTTAGGAAGTAATGACAGCTGGATGGTTGTGGTGGGGACAAAGACTCCAAGCAGTGGGCACAGAGGCCCCTCTTTAGGAAGGCTCCTGGCTTCCTCTCCTACACCCCCCTCCCTCTGGCTGGGAAATGATACCCGGGGCACAGAGCGCAAGGAGCCCAGGTGTCTGACTTTAGTTTCTCCAGGGGGCTGAGCAGGGGACTGGGCAGCCATACAAGTGGTTAAACAACCTCAAATGCCTGATTCAGCCTCTCTTCTGTCAGGAATGAGGGTAGTCTGGACTTGGAGCAGGCTTATCTGTGGTTCCTGGCAGATGCTCTGCCTTCTTTGGAGCATAATTTCTATTAGGCTCCACAGTCTCACCTCCCTCAAAATGAGGAAGCAGGAGCGACGGAGTCTGTAGGCAAACATTGGAATTCAGTAGCCTGGGTGTTCCCTACTCTGCAACATTGTGCCCCAGGATGGCCACGCTAGCCTGAGAAACCCCTTCACTGTGAGGCAGAGGCAGAGCAGGAGGGCTGCAGGCAGAAGTGAAGGCAGCTAAAACTTGGAGGGACAGACAGGCGCACTGGTGAGACCCACTGCTCACTGCTGTCCTGAGGTCTGAAGTGAGATTGTGCACATGAAGGATTCTACATGGCCGGGTGCAGGGTACACAGGCAAGAAACAGCAGAAATGGTCAGGGGGTGGACAGGTGTGACTTACCTGCCCAGAAAGTGGGCGGAGCATGGGGTCAGGGAGCAGGCAGGGTAGCAGCAGCCGCAGCAGCAGAGGAAAGGCTGAAGCAGAAGGTGAGGGACAAGGGTGGTAGTAGGGGACAGGATACAGCTGTGCACATTTGATACTCAAAAACAAATACTCTGAATCTGGAAGGTTGCTGGCTGGATGACTCCTACAAGGTGGACAGTTTAAGTAGATGCCCAAAGTTACAACAAAAAGAGAGTACAGTGGTTCCCCCAATCCAATTTCACATTATAGTAAATGGAAAATTCCAGAAATGAGCCCTTCATATGTGAGTTTTAAATTGCATGCTGCTGTTATGATTAGCAGCATTAGTAGCACGGAAACATCTTGTGTTATCCTGCTCTTGGAATGTGAATCATCCCTGTCCAGTGGAGCCACACTGCATCGCTCACCCCTAATTGTCCTTTCTTAGCCAATTCAGTTATCAGATTGACCACAGTGGACACCACAGGGTTTGGGTTCAAGTGACACTTATTTTACCTAATAATGACTCCAAAAGAGTGAGATTGATCCTGGGAACTGGCAAATGGCAAAGAGAATCCATAAAGTGCTTTCTTTAAGTGAAAAGGTCAAAGTTCTCCACTTAAGAGACGAAAATGACATGCTGAGATCTACGGGACAATGACATAACTTGAGAGAGAGGGCGAAAGGATACATTCATACAACTTTTATTAGAGCGTATTGTTATAATTGTTCTATTTCATTATGAGTTACCAGTTACCATTGTTATTATCTTATTGTGCATTTATAAATTAAACTTTATCATATGTGTGTATATATATATATATATGAATGAGCTCTGCCACTCATGCACAGAGGGTCTCGGAGTGAATTCCCTGTGGATAGGGGATGACAGTGCTGTCCAGGCTCTGAACTGTGTCCACAGGCTCAGCCTCTCACTGAGCATTACAAGGAGAAAACAATTTTGGCCTCTGAACATCTGGCTCTAGCAAACATCTGACCTAGTTTTTCCAAATTTGTCCTAATCCTGTACTAGGTAAGAATAACAAACAGAACTTAAAATCAAAGCTTTCTATTTCATTCCTTTCTGGGGGGTGGGAATTGACCCTACAAGGGATGCAGTCAGAATAGTTAATGAGGACTTTGAATCCCAGAGGCGGCAAACATGCCCTCCTCCAGGCCTGCCAGAATCCTGCAGCATCAACTGCAAAATATGATCAGGCTCATCTCCATCTCCACTTTACTTAGGCAGAAATTCTGTTGTGGAGACATCATCAGTGAACCCTGTGAAATCCTTCAGCATCTGTCAGGGTGAAATGGAGAGCAGCCTAAGCCGAGGGTGGTGATGACAATGAATGACTGCGCAAACCTGGCCTGTGTCGGAAGAGGAGCCCCCAGAATGAGCCCACAGTACCTGTGTCCTGCAGCTGGCTCCTGGCTTCTCACTGTGACTGCAGGCCAGTGTATCTCACCAGACACCTCATCCTGAGAGGGGGCCTTGGTGGGGGACCAGCAGGGTGGGGTTTCACACATCATTGTGCACGGTGGCAAGCAATAAGGCTAAGGCACCAGACACAGTGGCAGCCACATGCAGACTAGGCCTCAAAGAAAGCTGAGTTCTTAATTCTAGAAGGGTTTCAAGCACTAATAAATTGAGGGAGAGATGGAGGACACACAAGGGAAAATATCCAGTTATCAGGAAGGACATGATTTCAAATATATTCATAGAGGGTGGGGAAAGTGACCCAGTTTATTAGAAGAGTTAAAAAAAAATCTCTTTGTGAAAAGAAATCATTTCAAAGTTTCTTTCCATTTCAATTTGCCTATGCAATAGGAAAATCATAGAAAAAATAAGACCAAACTCTTAAAAACTGAAGTAATTCTGAGCTATGAGGCGGCAGGTTTGCACACCAAGGAACTCAGACCAAAAACAAAGAATTCATTTATTTTCACCCCAATGCTGCTGCTTTTGCTACATTACCCCATCAGCCTCCTGCAGTTTCCCTTAACCCTAATACCATACTGGGGAGGTGGGAAAATTCTGAGCTAGAAGGGTGGAACGGTCCTAAATATTGTGTCTGGGCCTGACTTGGCATTAATTTCAGCGCACATGCCTGTAGTGGTTCCCCAGCCTACAAAGGTATCAAATCACTTAGGAAGTTACTAAGAAGCTATAAATTCTTGGGCACACCCCAGGCCTACATCCTCAGCACTGCTGAGTGGGACACAGGACTTTTCAGTCACCTCACTTGCTGGAGGATGCAAGGCCATGATCTTCCTTGGCTCAGAGAAGTGCAGTGCCTCTTCCTTCCCAGGTGGGAACCTGTCCTCTCTTCCTTTTCTTAGGGGAATGAGGGGCCTGGTTTCCTCACAAGCCTGGCACTCCCCTCAGCCCTCCTCTATCTGCACAGCACTCTGGATTTGTTGGTCAGATTTCAACCTGTCATCTTGGAGAACCCACAGGGGTTAGGAAGCACATTTCAGGAGCTAGCAGAGGAGCCAGGCGAGCAGAGACCACAAGTCCAGGGGAGGGAGGGAAGCATGGAGCCCCTGGCCTCTCAAAGAGCTGAGCAGCTCTTCTCTCTCACCTGTCATGACCTGCTGGCTTCGTGATATGGGGTCAGAGCTGTCCACATGTCTGGCTTCTGGAAAGGTTGTTTGGGTTAGAGTTAGAGACAGAGCTCAGTATTGAACCCTGCTTTCACTCCTGTGTCTGGCACAGGCTGTTCAGAACCTTAGCTGGACCTGGCTTTCTGCTATCCAGACTGCATGACCTGACCTCAGAATCCATGTTGCCCAGAACCTCTGTTCTTACCATCTGAACTGCCTTGGGTGCATCGATATGCAGTGCCCCCGAATAGCTCTGGGGAACATAGAGGGGTGGGGTGTGGCTGCTCTCATCCTAGAGGAGAAGGTAGGGTAAGGATGCAGAGAAAGGGGAGTGATGGACAGGCATGGCCCCCAGGCAGCTGAGAGGAAGGGCTGCCATGTGAGCCAAGGCTGCAGAGCAGCTATGGGACAGAGACAGTGGTCCCTTCGGTGGGCGGGCCAGGAAGATGTGCTCTGTGTGTACACAGAGCAGGAGGAGTCAGAGGAGCTGGAAATGGTGGCAGCAGCAATGGAGGGCTCTACAGGGCAGGTGAAAGAGCCTTGCCCTTCAGGCAGCATGGAGAGACAGCTCCAAGATTCATCCATCCGGCCTGTGAGGTACCATACTGCTGACCTAGCTGCCCCTTCTTAGCCATCTGCTTCACGAGCCCTTTACCAATCAGCCCCTGGACCTGGGCCTTCTTGTAACCGCCTCGGCTTTCTGCCTCATGAGAACTAAAGGAGATTCACAAAGGACAATTCTCTCCTTGATAGAAAATGACAGAGAGGGCTGGTGGCCACTTGTCACTTGTTTCCTCCTTTTTCTAGAAAAATATAATGCTCAAAATACACTTTCCAGACCTCTCCCCTCTGGCATAAGACAACATTCTAGCAACAGGACATGGCAAAAACATCCTGTGGCAGCTTCCAGGAACTGCCTCTTAAGGTAGCTGGCCTGTGTCCTTGGGCTTCATTCTCCCTGTCCTTTCCTCTGAGGCAGGAGGAAGAGCCTGGGATGGGGGCAGAGAGGCAGAGGATAAAAGAGAAAGCCAGCCCTCCAAAATGGCAGACAGTGCCCAGTTCTAATTAGCTCCCCAAACACCTGGTAAAGACGCGGGGACGTGTGCACTGTGGGCTTGGAGGGTGGGGCAAGATAGCTTTCCAAGACCACAGAGAGCATCAAGTTCTAACAACTAAGTCACACTTGGTTAAAAACAAGTGCACGCATGGGCTATGGGTCACCTGGAGCACCCAAAAGTAAACCTAAATTAACTATAATCTCATTTGCATTTTGTTTTTAAACCCCAATGGGCTTTGGGAACCATAATAGTTCCACAAAGGTCCATACAGGGACAAAAACTCCTCCCACCTCCAACAAAAAGGAGACTTGGTCCTGATTGAAAAAATCTCCCTGCATCAGTTCAAAGAGTTGCCTCCTCCCTGCTGAAACCACTTGTAGGCACTGGTACCTGGCTTCTTTAGGACCATGAACTTTCCCTCACTGGCCCACTTCCATCCTGTGGAGTGTACTTTCATTTTAATAAACTTGTGCTGCTTCCACTTTCTCTGTGTCCTGTTCAATTCTTTGGTTGGAATACTAAGAACTTGGAAAATTTTTAGGCCTCAACTATCCAGTAATACTCATCCTTTTAAGCCTGTGACTGAAGTCTTGGGAACATGCAATGGGGGGTACAACTAAAAGGTGGAGGTGGGCACTGGCAAGACTGGGGATTGCTGAGAACTTCATGGGTCCTAGCCCAGCCTCTATCTATGTATGAGAGAAATAAACTTCTAATGCATGTTTTGGCCTCTGTCATTTCATGGCTGCTGCCAAGTCTAACACCAGTAGGTGACCTGAGTCTGCCTAGGGTTGACACTGTGCATGAGAACTGCTTGTGTTCTCATTTCTGAGGACGTGGGGAACCAGCCAAGAAGTCATGAGGCCAGTGGGTCACAATCTCCCAATTTACATAAGATTGGACAGGACATTCATAGTTCTCTGTGAACATTGGATATACAGCTCTCATCTCACCAGCGCACACACTGTAGTGTGGAAAAGCAGATTGATTTCTAAATCCTTTGCAAATCCTCTGCCTCAGAACAGGGTCCTGAAAATACCCAGGGTGCTGTAAGGAAGAGCTATCGACCTTTCTGACCTCCAGAGTCTACTCTCCAACTCCAGTGAACTTAAGCAACGACAGCAGACATTGGGAGCAGCTATTCCAAACTTTCAAATCTCCTGCTTTGTGCCTGGCTGAAGCATCAGGACCTCTTGGTCTCTTTTTATTCTGTATTTCCTCATCTCTGCCATGCCACTTGTGCCCTCTCAGCTGGCAAGGAGTTTTGCAGTCTCCAATGGACATGCTTCTTCGTTTGGATCTGGATTAAGATGTGGAGCTGTCAGTGCCCCATCCAGGGCTCTCTCCATGACTCTTCCCCCAGGAGGGGACCCACCATGGAGACTCAGCACATTGCCCTCACCTGGCCCTTCCCCTTCAGAAAACACCTCAGTCCTAACCAGCTCTCTGAACTGCAGGCTGGGTGCCACACTCTAAACTGCATATTTTCTGAGCAACTGAGACAAGATGTGATTAGTCTCCACATGCATGAGGAGAAAAGGCCATCAGAACTAATCCTCACCAGGTTATTTAGCTATATTTTTGAGTTTTTATCACCAGTTTAAACAATTATTCTAGTTCTAAAGAGGACAATTTCTAGGGCATCTAATGTGACGCAGTTTAACTCAAACATCGAGTCTTGTGAACTTCTTACGACGTTTAACTTTATCATCACCATCATTACCGGTACCTTGCATTGGGTGGAAGTGAATACAGGCTGCCTGCTGTGCCGAGCTTGGGAGCACATGGCAAGACACATGCCTGAGACTAAAGCAAAGCCCTGTTAGGTTTTTCATGAGGACAGTGGTTCCCAAACCTAGCTGGATCTCCAATTCAGAAGCTGGGAGACATTCCAGCATCCAGCTGTCTGCAAAGCTCTTCAGGACCTGCCCTTGTCCACCCAGAATGATTCCTCAGACAATGTTTGCGAGCACAGTGGTACCTTGATATAGTACTGGATGAGGACCCTGCGGAGGTCAAACACCTGCAACATGGTGGCTGCATTGTTGTCAATGATGCTGTAGCCCTCCAGGATGTACTGTGTGCGTGCAACTTCCCAGGTGAGCCAGCGGAGGCGAAACGCAGCATTGCAGGACAGCAGGTGGGGCAGGTGACCAGGCTGGCAGCAGCAGCAGCCTCTGTCTTCCTCATCACCTTCCATGATGGCTTCCACTTCCCGCTGCTGGCAGTAGGTTCCTGGCCAAGCACAACAGGGTAGGAGTTAGAAGAGAGGTTGTGCTACAGCTGTCCTTTGTAATGATTTCACCTAGCCTTCATCAGGAGACAGTCTAGGAACAAGATGTGTTTACTCTTAGGCCACAGTGTTTCCCCCAAACAGTCACAATTCTCATTACCTTCTATTCATTCATAATCATTCTGATTCTCGTGTGCTACCCACATTTTGTATTCTGATGGCTTGTGCTCAAGGTAGTCATGGACAACAAGGTGAAATGAAGGATGTTGACAGCCCTGACCTGTACATCATAACTGAGCAGGCAGAAGGCTAATGGGATGGTGGCAGGTGGAGGTGCCTGAGAGCAACCAGGTGTGTGCTGAAGTGTCACCAGGTGGGGGCCCAGAAGGAGATGCTGCTGCCAAGGTGGAAGCACATGCACCTGCGATCACTGTGGGATCAGGAAGGGGCTCTTGAGCTGGGTACATTCCAGGGCCTTCACTCCAGAAGCAGGAGAATGTGGTGGTGTGAACAGTCTTTGGAAATGGACGCCATCCCTCCTTCAATATTTTTATCAAAAACTTAACAGGAAACAGACAAGATGCTCATGACAGGAGGTTATTGCTATGACCTTGAAGGCAGAATTGTCATCTAAAATGATCTTGGTAGGCAGAATCTAGTACACTCTTCGGGCAGAGTTCATTGTAAGAAAAACCATTTAACAACTGGGAGATGGACACCCCTGTGGGAATGAGAAGGTAGGGAGCTGGTGGTGGGGAGACAGAAGCAACAGGTGCAACAGCCGCAAGTGCACATTATGTGGCCTGTAATTCAGAGAGAAGAGAAGGAATAGGCAAAGCCAGGAAGCACAGCAGGTCAACTACAGCCTTTGCTGCTAGAGGTAGAGTGTGGACATATTATTCAGGATAGCTGAGTCCTAAGCATGCTTATTTAACCCAAGAGGAAAAAAGACAAAAGAATTTAAAGAGATGGATGACAACAGAGATCCTAAGTAGCTTAGGGATAGTAGAAAGAAAAGGCAAATGTAAAGATGAAAATAGTTCAACGAAATAAAGGAAGTGGGCTCTTCCAGATGCCAAATCTGTGTGTACTTGACCTTGGACCCCCTAGCCTTCAGAACTGTGAGGAATAGATGATTGTTGTTTAAGCCACCCAGTCTATGGTATAATTGTTACAGCAGCCCAGACTGAGACAAGTTCTCACCAACTAGTTCTGACAACAGTTGTGCAGAGTGGCAGTGGCTTTTAATGTAATCTCAACAACCACAGGATTGCAGCTACTTCCTGTGGCTGGCTGTAAAGATACACCTGCTTTAACAATTGGCCATGCTGAAGGTGAGGCTTATGTTTTCCCCAGAAAGCTGAGAGCCAAAGGAGGATGGTCACCTAAATGGAAGGTCTAGTAATGAAAAAAAATCAACCAAAAGTACCCCCATTCCAAACGAACCTACTGTAGGTGCCTCCTTAGCTCAGAACACTGGGCTAGAGGACAGGATCCATCAAGGGGCCTTGGGGGCTCAAGGCAATTGGAGCAGGAGAGTTGTAAACCTCATGTCTACAGGTAACAAGCAACAAGATGTTCAAGTCCAAGGAAGCACGAAGAGGAAGGGTGTACTCTCCCCCACAACCTCCAAGGTTAAGGGAAGAAAATGAGGGACAGGGAAACCAGACACCACCGTCCCATTTCAGATGACAAAGAATGGGGACTGGAACTAAGGTGTGGGGTGTTTAACAGATCCTACTCTTCCTGACACTAATTCCCTAGGACAGAATTCCAGGATATGAGATTAAAAGAACATTCAGGTCCTCTGACCCAGCCATGTGCCTGGGGAGGATATTCTTGTATTTGTTAGCTCTCACAGATTTAATTTCTGAGAAGAAATAACTATTGTAATAATTTTATAAAGGCTGTGTATGTGACAAAGTGACAGCTAACATCACACTGAGTGGACAGAAGCTGAATGTGTTTCCTCTAAGGTCTGGAACAAGACAAGGGTATCTACTCTCACTGCTTGTACTCAATATAGTACTGGAAATTTTAGCCTCAGCAATTAGACAAGAGAAAAAAATTAAAAATCATACAAATAGGAAGTCAAAGTATCCCTGTTTGCAGATGATATGATTCTCTATGTAGATAAAGCTAAAGTTTACATCAAGACTATTAGAACTGATAAAAAATTTAATACATTTTCAGGATAGAAAATTAACATACAAAAATCAGTAGCACTTTCATGCATCAATAACAAATTTGCTATGAAAGCAAATCCATTCACAATAGCTACAAATAAAATGAAATATGCAGAAATAAATTTAACCAAGAAAGTAAAAGGGTTCTACAATGAAAATTACAAAACACTGGAGAAAACAAATGCACGCACACACACACATGCACACACACGCACACACACATTGGAAAGACCTCCCATGTTCATGGTTTGGAAGAATTAATGCAGTTAAAAATGTCTCTGGTGGGAGGGCAGGGGAAGGGGGAAAAATAAGAACCAAGAGAGATTATGTAAAAGGTGCAAATTTCCAACAATGAATGTCATTATATTGTATACCTAAAATGTACCAATAAAATAAAATTTTTTTAAAAAGACCTTGTAAGTGCAAAAAAAAAAAAGTCTCTGTTACCAAAAAAAAGAGTCCATACAAGGGGTGATACAAGGGGTGATGAAAATATATAGTGAATGTTTAAATTTTAAAGACATTTTACAGTAAAAGATACATTGCCATTAATCCCTCTCAGAATACTCCCCTTCACTTTGAACATGCTTATCTCATTGTTCTTTCTGCTTTCTAAAGCAGTTCTGGAAGACTTCTCTTGAGAATGTCTTTTCGAGGTATGGTCAAAAGTACAATAAAAGCTGTTGCTGAAAGCCATCCAATGAAAAGGCAAGCATATAACAACATTACAGTGTGTCCTCATTTACCTTATTCACTGGATCTGGCACTGTGTGACTTTCAGCTCTTTGCCAAAGTGAAAATGACCACAAACAGTAAATGAGCCAGCCCTGACAGTGCAACTACAGACACTCTTAAAAAAGTTTCGGCACAGCAAAGGAAGTGGCAGAAACAACCTATAGAATGGGGAAATATTGCCAACTATTCATCTGACAAAAGATAACTAGCCATCCAGACTACATAAGGGACTCAAAAAGCGTAACAACAAAAACCACACAATCCAATTAAAAATGAGCAAACAATCTGGATAGATAATTATCAAAAGATAAAATTTAAATGGGTGACAAATGTATGAAAAATTTCTCAATGACCATTAGCCACGAGGGAAATGCAAATCAAAATTGAAATGAGACATCATTTCATCCCAGTCAGAATGGCTATTATCAAAACACAAAAACAAAAATAACAAATGCTGGTGAGGATGTGGAGAAAGAAGGAATCCTCATGTACTGTTGATGGGAATGTAAATCAGTACAACAATGTTGGGAATAGTATGAAGGGTCTTTAAAAAAAACTAAATATAGATTTACTGTATGACTCCGCTATCTCACTTCTAGATACATACCCCAAAGAAAAGAAATCAGCATACGTGATTGTTAACTGTGATGTGTCAACTTGACTCGGGTAAGAACCACCTCACAGATTAGTGAAGCTCAGGTATGACAATGAAAAACTGAGGAGGGAAGACCCACCCTGATGAGGGTGGCACTAACTAGTAGGCTTGTAGCCTAGATGGAACAAAAAGGGGAAGAAGGAGGAAGTCTTCCCCTTTTCTTCTTTGCAGGAGTTCCAGTCTTCACAACTGCCTATGGACATTTGTCTCCAGTGCCCTCTTTTGCCTTACAACACAGACCTTCAGCTTTCCCACACAGACTTGTACTGGACTCTGCAGTGGGCTTCAGGCCTTTGACCTTCAACTGGATCCTTTGTCCCTCCAGCATGCAGATGACCATTTTACATACTTCCACCCCTGATTTCACAGGTGGCCACTGTAAGTCTACCTAGTAAATCCTGTGAATGATCATATATCTATTTATATCTATATCTATATCATCTATATCTATATCTATATCTATATCTGTGTTAGTTACTTTTCTCTCATTGCTGAGACAAAATATCTGACACCCAAAGTTAAAGGGGGAAAGGTTTATTCAGCTCACAGTTTGTAAAGGTTTCAGTCCATAGTTGGCTGGCTCCAAGGCAGGGTGGCACATGGCAGAGAGGCGTCCCAGAGGAGAACAGTTCATGGCACACACAAGGTGGCAAAGCAACAAGGGATGTTAGTAACTTCTTTTGACCCCTTTTATATTCTATCTAGGCTACTGGGATTAAGGCAATGCCAAACCAATTAGAGGAGTGATTTAGTAACTACACACCCTTAATTCCAGCATCACACACTCTAGATCCAGCTACCTCTGAAAAAGCCCCACATATGACCACACAAGGCTTTGAGGGTACATCTCAACATAAAGCATAATAATCTATATCTATCTGTTCCTCTAATACAGCATACAGAGAGATATTTGCATGCCTATGTTTGCTACAGCACTATTCAAGATAGTTGATGTGGAATCAGCTTAGTTTCCCATCGAGAGATGAATAAGTAAAGAAAATGTGGAATATGTGTACAATAAAGTATTATTCAGCCATAGGGAAGAATGAAATTCTGTCATTTGCAGAAAAATTGATTGAACTGGAGGACATTATATTGAATGAAATAAGTGAGATACATAAATACACACATGGTATGTTCTTCCTCATGCACTAAAGCTAAAAGCCATTGACTTGAATGTAGAATAGTGTTTACTACGGATCGGTAAGGGTTGGGAGAGCAGGTACATAAAGGGAGGCTGGATTGGGTCAGTGTACACTGTATGAGTGTGTTGAAATATCACACTGAACCCCATTAATGTGTACAATTAGTGGATACTAATCAAAATGATATAAAATATTTAAAAATAAAAAATTATATGTCAAAGAACCTCAATTTGCCTTAGGATAGTCCATTAGGAATAAAATTCTATAAAGATTGCAATGTCTTAAAAGATTCACATTTCTATTCATTTAACTATAAAATAGTGTGTTTAAAATTTTTATTTCATTTTTAAAATCTAGAATTCCTCATCAGTGAGTCTCCAGGGGAAGGCAAGAATGGTGTTATTTACTCATCAGAGTAGATCAAGGAACAGCCTTATGATTTTTGGTGGTTTCATTCTGGTTCTGAAGACTGAGCTTTTTTTCAGAAGCAAAGATCCTTTCTAGACTGGATTTCTGAAACCACCAGGGCAGGAGCAGAAAGGCTGAGCCACGTCCTGGGAGACTGCCTCTCACAACCACCAGCTGCCAGCCTCCTCTCCACTACGGGGGCCACATGCTGTCCTCGTACCATCCCACACAGCTGTGCTGGGACACTTTCTACCTCACAATCATTAAACATCTCCTGGATAATCATCTTCTTTAAATTAATCCAATCTAAATTTGGGAAAACAATTGCCAAGTGTATACTGACGTGAGGTCACGAAGCAGAACTAAAACAAGGGACAGGACTGGCTACATGAGCTGCAGAAGGAGCTCAGTTCTGCATGGCTTGAATGAGCCATTTCTCTGCAACTTCAATTTCCAGCCCTTCAGCAACACTGTGCCCACATGTCTTTTAAATATGACCTTGAGAATCAAGGAGAAGTGTATTGGACTTGTGTGCAGTAGAGAAAAAAAAAAGACAAAAGTATATTAGAAAGATTTACATTTGTTTGCTTCTGCAAGCATAGCAGAGATTCTTTTATTATAACAATTTTATATTCCACGGAGCCTCAATTTCCTTTAAGATCTGCCCGTAGGAATAAAATGTTTCCTGTGACCTATTTGCCAAACTGGATTTTAAATGTGGTGTAATAACTTTAAATGAAACAGCATTGTTCTTTTCAGTATTTTTATTTCACAACATCATCTATTTATGTTGCACTGATCAACTTAAAAAGTGATGTCTCATACACCAACCTGGTTATGCAGATGTAATTGCTCCTCTGTAAATAAGGACACCAGTTCTCAAAAGACACACCCTATGGAAGGGTCTAGTCTTTAGAATTTAAAATTAGAGCTTTTCTTTTATCACAAAAGCTTTTCCTGAATTAACTTTTTCTTTACCAGCCCATACAAAAAAAAAATTTAACCAAACAATTCGGTACACATGGTTAGTTGAGAAGCATAGGCACAACAAATGATGAAATATAGAATACTGCAATTATCTCTGTGAATAATATGATTTCTTCAGCTTCTGCTCACTCACAGATGAGAAAACCCAAAGCTCTCAGCTTTACACAAAGGAGTTGGGTCTTCCCTTATTTATATTTAATTCATTGTTGTATTAGCTTCCTTTACTCTCATAAACTTCTTTTAAGTGTAGAATGCTAAGACGTGCATTCTCTGGTAATGTTCACGGGAAATCCTTTTTCTTCCCAGACTCGCTATAGAGACAAGCATACCTTTGTCTCTCCCACTGACAGGTCAAATAACTTGAAATGAAGAAAAATATATGTTTTGGAATTCTGACTGGAGAACATATTATTTTATGGCTAAAGTTTGGAACCAAGGGATGTAACAGATTATTCAAACTATGTAGACATCAGAATTAAGGACTCAGTAAAGATCTCAATGTTGCCATACAGAGAAGAATTCTAGATAGTTTCAAGATTACTGGAAGAGCTGTGGGCTCTGCATGAATCAGCCTTTAAGATTAGCTTTCGATAAGATTAGCTTACACAGATATTTCCAAATGTCCCTGGAGGCCAGTGATTATGAGGTGCTAGCCAAACTATGAATGGCTAATAACATTTCACACAGACAGGAACATTAATCCTGGTTTCTGATATTTTCCAGACCCTATAGAATGTGACATTTGCCTTTGCTTTCATCGTCTGATGCCAGAGGTTCCATGGTGGCCAAGGCAGTCATTTGCTCTGAAACTTGAGCTGCTGCAGTATCCCACAAAAGTAGGAACATTTAGGAATATTAGGAACACATTCTGGTAAAGCTAACTTGTAATTCTTAAATTTCAACATGCAAATAGATTTTCAAAAAACGGTTGTTCATTCTTTTATTTAACCATCCTCCTTCCCTTCCTTTCTCCCAACCAACTTCCTTCCTTTTTTCTCCTTCCTTCCTTCTTTCCCCTCTCCCTTCCTTCTTTCCCCTCTCCCTTCCTTCTTTCTTTCAATCTGCCTCTTTTTCCCCTCCCTTTCTTCCTTCCCTCCCTCGTTCCCATGGTAGTAACTCAAAACTTCAATTACCAAAATGGCTTCCCCTCTCTAAATATCAGCCTCAAACATCCTGCTCTCCAGTAAACCACCTCCTATGTTTGCAGCTCATTTCCTCTAATATCTCAACTTCAATGATCCTTGTCCTTTCCTGGCCCACAATTCATTGGTCCCATCACTGGATTCTGCTTCCTACCTCCCTATGCCCTCGCTTGGCTCCTTTCTCAGCTCACATTCTGTGACCAGGCATTTAATCACGATCATAATCACACTTTTGCACACATCCTTAGTCCCCTTTCCTGGCTCACTTGGCTCAGCCACACACCTGGTAACTCCAATGCTGCCCTGTGCTGACTGTGGCTGAGAGAAAACCATCCTAACAGATCTCTCTTTAAACTCATGATCACTAGCCTAAGTGAGCTTTTTATGCTGCTCAATGTTCACACTATATTTCTCCACTAATTCTCCCTTCTTATGTTGTCGCCCTAATGCTCTTTCCTGCCTGCATCCAGAAGATGTTCTGAGAAGAACAGAAATGGGTTGAACACATAATCTGCTCTCACTTTTTCATCTTTCTGTATATATTTACTTGAATGATGTTTAGCTGAGATTTCCAACCCCACAGATTTCATTTCTTCTGAAAAACCTTGAACTTGGTGTCCCTCACCCTGTTGGCCTTCTTGTGTGCTTTTTCTGTTACCCTGATTTAGACTTAAAGCAATGATTGATGTATCAACCCTTAAAGACTGCCTGGTTTGGTGGATGGAAGTAGTACTGTGAACCCAAAAGCAGCAAGGGAACCACAATCCTTATTTCTTAGGGTTAACAAGAAGAGAACTGATTTCTACCCTGGATACATGGGCCAAAATGAATAGAACAGGAATGAAGTGAGGCAAGGTCAAGGGAGTGCATTCTGGAAGGGAGGTGGAAACAGGGGTGTTCATCCAGTTTCTGGAGAGAGGAACAATCAGTGTCCAGGGCATGGTGTGGGCAACATGAGGGCAGTACTTGGATCCTCTGTGCAGATGAGGCCTCTCCCCAGCTGCAGTGGGATTTAAGACATGGCACTTATCCAGTAGCCGCCAACCCTGCTTTGCCAGCCTGGTCAACAAGTCCATGTCCTTTGACACATTATCCTCTAAGTCTCTCCAGCTGCTTAAACAGCTAGAGTTGGTTTCTGTGGCTTGTAGCTCAGAACTCCTGTTGACAAGAAGCAACACCCTCAAGGGAAAAAGAACAGTTTCCTGGCTCATGGCTGTGGAGAGCTGGCCTTACTCCAGGTGTGTCTTTCACATCTAAAAGAGGAGCCAGGGCTGGGGTGTAGCTCAGAGGTAGAGCACTTGCCTGGGACTGAGAGGCCCTAAGTTTGTTCTCCACCACAGATTTTTTTAAAAGGGAGAGGGTTAAAGAGCCAGAATCTCAGTGCCTGCACATGAACAGCTCCTGTTACCACTGCTGGATCCTCCTTTGGATTGTGGGAGAGAGATGAGCCCATCTGTTTGTTGACTGCCCCAGGCTGTGGAGAAGTTAATTAAATTTATCCAAAATAAAGGATGCTATTTGGGAAAATAGAGAATTCAAAAAGAAAAGTGAAATGTAGGGAAAGAAAGCTTAGAACAATACTCAAGGAGGTAAGAGAAAGCAGACTCTCCCTGGGAATACCATGGTCTATGTTGCAAAGAGATATAAGTAATGTAGTCACTGCAGGTCAGCCAGACTTCCTGAAAAAAAAGCACAATTCACCTTGTCCAGACACATGCTCTTTTAATGTTCTGGGGTTCCAAAGTATGAGCTAAGTCAGAGAACACTTCTCGCATGAGAATGAGAGTTTGGGGCAGACTCCATGCCAGCAGTTTTTCTTAATGCTGTTATTGTGTTGGGATGATCTTGCAGCCAGGTGACATTTCTGACATGTTGGCTGGAAGATGAAGAACCTAGAAACAATAGCAGAGAGGGCTCCCAGGAGATCCTACCTTACACCACCATAGCCCATCTTGGGCATGCCATCCACCTCTTTCTGTGTTCTGCCTGATGACATTTCAGGAGTCTGGGATGTTGTAATACTGACTGCTGTGATGCATGCCTCCCTGCCATCACGATCCAGTCCAATGTGGCAGGGCCATTTTCTCTACCTCCTGAATCCAGACTGTCCTTGGGAATGAATTTGACTACTAGTAAAAGGCAGAAGTGGTCCAGTACCTGACCTATAGGTTGGGCCTTAAGAGAACTTACGGTGTCCATGTTGTTCCTTCTAGAGCCCAGCACCACTGGGCTTCACCAGCTGTGAAGACACCTAGTCCAGCCCCCTGGAGAATCCTGGACTCCATACCTAGAACCCTGGATCTCTTCCATGCTGGTTCATCTGACAGATGAATGCAGCTTCACTTGTGACCTCAGGGAGGAGCTGCAGCATAACCAGCAGCCACCCACCCCGAGATCATGGTGTTGCCACCCCAAGCCATGGGTTTGGCAGTGGTTCATTACACCTCAAGAGACGACTGACAGGAGCTAAGACCAAAACATTTACTAGGGAAGATTGGGAAGGACCCCCGTCTGTGATGAGGAGCTTCAGACAGAAAAGGACCACAAATTTCTAAAATCTGATTCATTTTGAACCCTTTAAATTCACAGATGGGTTAAGTTTGCTAATGAGGCTAAAAACAGTGAGGAACTTGTGATAGAAACCACAACTCATGTTCCACCAGGTTAGCTTTGAAACTTCTTCCCTCAGATCCCAGGAAAAACTAAAAAGCTCTCAAAATAGCTGAAATTCAAAATCTCAGAGGAGATTCTGCTACCCTATCACACTGGAGACACTTAGCTTCTACCTCTGGTGGCATGTTCTGGTACCTAGGCAAAATCTAGGGCAAAATCAACTTCTGCAGTTTCTCTGGGGAGCCTGACCACTACTCTGCCCTATAACCTTTCTTCCCTCCTTCTACACCTGAAGTTCCAAGAAAGGCACAGAGTGCATACCTGAAACATGAAGCCTGCTGCTCTAGAACAAACATCATTTTTTATACAAATTTATATGTCCACAAAACTAATGCTTAAAAATTCTCTTTCACAGAACTTGGAGACTTGATTTTTTTTAGTAATGGTATTCAAGATGAAGAGTGATGGGTATTTGTTTTCGGCTAAAAGGCATTTTTTTGTTAT
The DNA here is from genome assembly GCF_053883595.1 of Heterocephalus glaber. NCBI lineage: Eukaryota > Metazoa > Chordata > Mammalia > Rodentia > Bathyergidae > Heterocephalus > Heterocephalus glaber. The sequence goes on from NW_028258315.1 coordinate 28,377,449, forward strand.
AAAGAGGCTCTGGACAGCTACAATCTGTCTAAGGACCATATCCTTATAACCACCTGCTGTAAACCACAACTAAGAACAGGGCGTCTCTTGGTCATCACCCCACTCTTTGGCAAGGAAAGCCCTTCCTCTCTCCCTTCCAGCCTCATCCTCTCCTCTGCTTAGCTGACGCTGACTAGATATGATCCCAATACACTCTTCTGGTCCCTGGGGTGGCTGTAGTCGGATGCTTCATGGCAGTCGTCTCAGGTAGCAGTGACTGCCCCACACAGGGCTGTCTGCTCTGGGGGATCCATGTTCCCTTAGGCTGAGGCCTTTGCTCTGTATCCATCCATGGCACCTGCCCAGTGCTCACACAGCGTCAGCACCAACCAACGACTCCTAAGCAAACAAAGGCACTGTGTGCAACTGGCTGCTTGATGTTCTCACTTGGACACGTCAAGGGCATTTAAAAACAAAAATATCAAAAAAGGAGCTCTTGATGACACCCCTTCTCTGAGCCAGAGGATCTGGCTCCTTGTCCAGACCTCCTCTTTGGTAAGTGCACTGCTGCCACACAGGCACTTGACCTGTAACCCTGGGGAAATGCAGAGCCCCATTTTTGCACCCTGGCATCTGCCCCTGCTGTGTCCACTTAGAGGGTCTCACCATTTGTTCATCTCTGCCATCATCTCTGGCTAGGAGGTCCCAATGCAGGGCACACATACAGTCTCCTTCTTCCTCTACTCCCTCTCTCCAGGACACTGCACAGAGCTGCCATAGCAGTCTCTCAGAGTGTAGAGAGAGCCAGCCATCCCTTTTCCAGAGGCCCACAGGCTCCCTGACTTGGCTGTGAGACTGTACATTCCTCAGCTGCTGGCCTCTCCTTCACCATGCTGCAACTACACTTAAATCTGCTCCAGGCTGTTGGTCCTCCCAGGCGGCTGTGGCCTGATTCTTCCATTTAGCACATTTTACTTTCTACCCCCATAAGAGCCTTCTCCCTCCTTTCCACGCCTCCCTTGATGGTCTCCCACACTGCACCAGGGCACCTCCTCAGCCAACCCTCTGCAGTGACTTTGGTCTCAGAACCCTATTTGCCTCCTTCCAAGAATAGTGACAAATGTCACTTGCTCGTGTTATCCTTCTTTCTGCCTGTTCTGCCACAGAACTCCAGTTCCTGGGTCCCAAAACACTGGGGCCAACCCCGTGGCCACAAAGCAGTGAACATTCATGTAATGCTTCATTTACATGAAAGCTCTCCAATCATGTGACTTTATAAGGTAGCCATTCTTATATTATCATTCTGCAGAAAAAAAAGAACTCCGAAACATTAACTTATTTATGCACCCCAACACCTGTGCCCAGCAGAACCCTGGTTCTCTTTGGGATTTGGCTGACTCCAACTAGAGCCAGGGGAACTCCATGGCCTCTTTTTGCTCCTGGGTTTTTCCCAGGAGGATCAAGTCCACCAGTGTCCTGCTTTGCTAGTCCACAGGTATACATGTGGTGACATTTCATATCATTATCCCCAGCTGTGTGCATTTGCTTACATCAGAACACCTTGCTTAAAGGTAGAAGTCAGCAGCCCCCAGTTCTCATTCAAGCATCAGGTGTTAAGTTCCCCACTGCATCTTTTCTGGTACTATGGATTGAACCCAGGGCCTTCACATTGAGCTACATCCCCAGCCTTTCTTTATTTTTTATTTTGAGACAGTCTCACAAAGACACTAAGTTGCCCATGCTAGGCTCAAACTTGGCAATCCTCCTGCTTCAACCTCCCAGAGTGCTGGGATTATAGCCACCATGCCTGGCTTAGATCTTTCTTAAGCCTCTTTCATGATGGCTTCTTACTAACACTTTGCATGCTGCTGAATTCCAACCCCAGCTATAATGCCTACCTCGGAATTCCAGTCCTCGGAGTTGAAATGTGACAAGACCATTGCCAATTTCGATCAGGTGGACAAAGGCATTGAGGTCATCTGAAGCCAAAATAAAGCAATCGCCAGAGCTGTAGTTACCCCAACGACCAAGAACCAAGTCTCCACACAGGGACTCCTGAAGTGTCCTGGTCAGGTGCTCATAAAAGATGGAATTGAGGTTGTTGTCATCACCCCCTGGAGGCAGACAAGAAATATGGTTGGTGAGTGCTCACATCTGGGACACACGATTTGTCATTAGATTAAGATAAAATCAGACCCTTCATGTAAGCTTCAACTATTTTAGTGGATTATATGAAATCCTATTTTTTTGCTCTAGAATCTCTGAGGCAATATCCTCTATATACATGGATTGATAAGTGACAAATGATTGCAAATGACAAATTCCTATCTCCCGTTGAGATTCCTGAGCTCTAGACCTGCATGCTTACTTAACACCTCCTCTGAAGTCTCCACCAGTCAGGCAACCCATTTCCCACCTTCACATCTGAGTGATCACATCCCCATCCATGCACCCATAATGAGGGACTTTCTTTTCCACTCCACTTTATCCCTTTCTTGTATTTTTTGAATCTTTCTACCTTTCTCCATCTCTCTTACCTCATATCCAAAAGAAACAATATTGCTCCTATGGACCACACCCTTGGCCCTGTAGCTCACTTTGTTTGCTCACCAGGACCTGCAACAGAATGAGCTTTCCAAGTTGAAAACCAGAATGTGATCCTCAGCATTGTCTAACCCCATTTCCTAAACCTTCTCAGTGCCCCTAAGATAGAGAGGACTTCTTCGCATGGCCTGCAATAGGGCGACTGCAGACTTTGTCAATCACAGGTGAGAGCTAAACTGTCCTGAGTCACCCAGCTCAAGAGGCACTGTGTTGTCTGTTCCTTGCTTTCCTCCTCACTTGACACAAAGCTGTGCCCAGTCCAGTGAACCACGTGTCCCTGCCACCCTGCGCTTTGGTGATGCTGCCCCCACCCCAGGCTGCTTTTCCATGTCCTCTGGCTTATCAGCTTCTGCTCTTCAGACTCTCTTCCCAGAAGCTGCCCCTCTGGTAAGAAAATTTCTGGTTACAGGCTCTCAGCGCTGTGTTCCTCTTTGAAACACTTATTACTGCTGGAATTTTGTTATGATTTACATAGGTATACAATTATTTGATTAACATCTGCTTTCTCTACCACATCATAAATTCAATAAAGACAGGTCAAGATCTGACTTGGCTTATGCTTGTGTCCTAGTTTAGTCCTGGCAGAATGTGCAACCTATAGTGAGAACTAACTATCTGTTAAATAATAGATGACATCATAGGTCATAGTTTAAGAGAAATGTTTTTAGGAACACACCCCTCAAGTAATTCTGGGACAGTTTTTGTTATTTGTTAAATTCAATAAGGTATAATTTACAGATATTAAGCAGCATAAATTTATATTTATATTTAGTTTATGCATGCTATGATATGTAATATAATTATTGCTAGTATTACATATTATATAAAATATCTTTTATTATAATATAAATTACATATACACATATATGTAAATTATCATTTTCTATGCATAGATTGGTGCCACTTATTGGTAACATATGGTCACAAAGCCTGCTTAATTGCAGAGCACTTCACAGAGAGTGAAAGCTGTCCTTCCCAGTGTAGCACTCCGAGAGTCTTGAGAAAAGCGAGCCATCACATGACCACACTTAGACCTGGCATCCTCTGTGCTGTGTGCTCATCCGTGTTTGTTCTGCTTCCTTAGGGAGCACTGGTCCTTTGCAATATAGTGTGTTTTTCTGTTGTGGGCTGTAGGACCTTGGGGTTGCGGCCAATTTGGGTGATTATGGGTGAAACTTCTGTGGATATTCATTGACTAGTAACTAGGACAGGACTTTGAGTCCCCTGCGGTGAAAATCTATAGTGGGAAGGCTGCACTCCACAGTGACTATGCACTTCTTCATCCTCAGCAAAGACCCGGAGCTCTAGTCCTGCCTCTTACCCAAGAACTGGTGCAGTCAGGGGCCGTTTGCTCAATAGCAGTAGGTATTCTAACTGAGTGGATGGTGATGCCCAAGGAGGATGAAGAAAGGATGCAGGAAGGAGATGGGATGACAGATACCCTGCTTCCCAATAGAAGGTCAGGGCGCAAGTGGAGGGGATGGAATTGGGGTGTGCTGTGTCTTTCCCATGTGCTCCCTGCTGGATACTCCTGGTGTCTTCCCTCCCTCTGGAATCTCTCAAGCTGAGGGACACAATTTTTTAAAGAGAAGACTGAAAAACTGGAAAGTCTCCCTGGTCTGTGGTCCTGCGGATAGAAGTTCTAGAAGAGAAGAATTTATTTTAGGGCTTCTATTTTAGAAGCAGCTATTCTTGGGGAGGGGGGTGGGATGCTGGCTCTGGAAAGCCAGAGAGGTATAATATTGCTCTAAAGAGGAAATGTCCAGAAGATAAAATCCAAGGCTCCCCCTGTGTTTTCTATTGGAGTGAAGCAGGTTCTGGAAAATCCAAGATAATAGGTCTCATTGAAGTATCCCACTCTGTGCTGGTGGGATACAGGGCAGGATGATGGGTTCAGCAAGGTGGAGATGTCCCAAGTTCACTTACATATGAAGAAGGGCACAGCCAGTTGCTAAGAGGTCTGAAAGCTAAGACTATGAGACAGTGAGGCCTTTTCTGGGCCGCCATAGCAGTTAAAAGCTGCTCTGACAGTGGCACACTTATCACCCAATTATGACCACTGGGAGGAACTGGGTGCTGAGTGTACCACATGGTTGAACAAGGCGTCAGTTGACTTGCTCTTCTCCACACTGGAAGCTGTCTGACCTGCTCTTATGCTCATTTTCTGCAATGAATCACAGGCATCCAAGACACTAATTAAAGATGATTTTTAGACTCTAGTATTTTAAAGGAAAGACCTAAGTAAGAAAATTAGCATTTGCTTAAGTGTTCAAACTATTTGACATTTGAATAAAACAAGCCAATTAAAATAACTGAAAGTAGAAATTTGATGCTGGGTATCTTCCTAGTACACGCTGACCACACATCTGCATAAGTAGTGAAAATGAGAGGATAATTATGATCAGCTGAAAGCATTATGTGCTTATGTAACTGTCCACACAGATGACACCGGTGGACTTGTTATGGCACAAAATTGCACAGTTGTACACCAAGAGAGCTCTGTTACTACTGATACATGACAGGAAGTTCTATTACAAAACTCAGCCTGGCTCTCCACATACTTTAAAATTTTAAATTCTGATTTTATATTAATCATGTATATGCAATTCAAATACAGATAGTCCTGACTTAAGATGGTTTGACTTAACAATTCTCAACTTTAAAATGATGTGAAAACAAGATAGGTTGAGTAGAAGCCATTTTTCAAATTTTGAATTTTGATCTTTTCCTGGCTGCCAATATGTGGTCTGATACTCTCATGATTCTGGGCAGCTGCCAGCCAGACCTGTGATCACTCGGAGAAACAACTGACCCCCCCTAGTGTGCTTTGTTGCTAAGCTAGGAAGTTTTGCCAGTTAGGGGTATTACATACATTTTCAGCTTAACAATATTTTTAATTCATACAGTCACAAGAGCATCTGTATTGATAATGGGAATGATACAATTCTTTCAAGAAAAAATCTTGGGCACAAAGGAGGATGTGACATCAATAAAAATATCCACTTCTTGGTTAAAATTACAGTTGAAATTTGGATTCTGGATAAGAGGAAGGAAGAGATAAAAATGGCTAAAGATAAAATAGATTACAGAAAGAAAAAAGTCAAATAATTTTCTAGCTGATAAATCCTTCTGTAGATTAATTTTGGCCAAAGCTTCTGGCTCCTGGCTCCTGGAATGGTTTACCTTTAAAGATAGTATAAGGCTGATGTTTTTCAAAAAAATATTTTTTTTTCTAACAGACCATCCCAAGGTTTATAATTTGTGTTTGATGTTTGCCATACACAAAATAAAAATGTCTTAACAGAGTCATTCAATACTGATTAAGTACCTAATCAGTTCTAAATAATGGAGAAGTGCATTTCCAGACCAAATCAGGCTGCTTGATCAGTCTGCTTACTTGGTTTTATTATATAGTTGGGATATTTACCAAGATGTCCATTGTCTCCACCATGATTTAAAAGAGTGTACTTAATTTCCCTTTAGGATCCATCATGGGTAGCAAAAGATCTTCTTACCTGGATCCTTTTCAATTTGGACCGCCAATCTTGTGTTGGAATTGTCCACTCGCCTTGTGCTAGAAGGGGCCACAAAAGAGTAGAAGGTCAAGATTAGCTGCCATCCAGCTGGAGAGCTAGTTTACAGAGATGAGAGAGAGAGCAGGACACATAGAGGAGCCCACACTTAAAGTGGGAGAATCACTTCAATTGGAGGGTGTTATAGAAAGAGAGGAGTCTCATTGTAAGAGAGGAGGGGAAAGGCACCAGAAGTATGCAGAAGGGAGAGATGAGTAGTTCTCCAACTTGAGAGGATAGCCTTGTGTAAGAAACAACTTTGAACACCAGATCCATGGAGTAAAAATCATGAAAAGCCCGGAAAAGCCCCTCACCTTTAGAACCTGAGAGCAGTGTTTGTTCACACAGGTATTTCTCTTTCCAGATTGATTCCAGAACATCGGTACCCACTGTCTCCATTTGATCACATGAGTTGGGTGCACTCTTACAGACCTTTCTTAGGTTGAACTTTTAACATTAAAATACCTCTTACAAACTTAGGAGGAGACAGATCATCTGCAACCATGGTGACAAATGGCCACAAGAACCAGTTTTGAACATGATTCCTCCCTGACAGTCACCTTGGTTCACAGCTTCAGAAATCCATGCAGTGGTGATCACCCTTTACTTCTGAGAGTCAGTGATGAGGGACTAGTGACTCACTCTAGACTTCTGAGAGGGGACCCATCAAAAACAGCCTCTCCAAGTGACCTCCTTACAGATGCAGACCACCCACGTGTACCCTTCAACTTCATCTTTCCTCAAATGCCACACATCCCCATAATTCTTTGTAAGAAGTCAGAGTCTGCTCTGCCAGTTCTTCCTCTCTGCTTCAAAGGTAGCATTGTGGTTTCTGCATCCTTTCAATGATGAAATAAGAAGTTGGCGTCAAGCCTCCAAAACTGATGACGTTCAACAGTGATAAACGTGGGAGCCTCATATTGTCCAAATTGACATGTTAGCCACTGAGAAAGGGATTTCAAAAGAACCATGTCAGCACTGAGCACAGGGTTTGAACAGAGTGAAAGCACTGAGGGTTCACTGACATGCTGGAAAGCCCGGACTGTGACTCACCAGGCCCTGTTTTGTGGTCATCCCGCCCTCTGATTTCCAAGACCCAGCTATGGAGTCCTTTCTCCCTACCTCACCATGCCTACCCTCCAGCTCTGGGTAGCATCCTCCCCCTTATCTTTTTCGACAGTTGCTTCCTGTCCTTGCAGCTGTCCCTTTCCATCCCCTCACTGTTTCTCTCTGCCCTCTTATCTCTCTTGTCTCCACCACTTGCTTTCTCTGAAAGCTGCTGTGAACTTTGTGCCAGGTGACTCCTTTCTTTGTGCTCTTTTTTTCCTTCCATATTTTTCTTTCTGTACTGGAGATTGAACCCAGGGATTTTCCAGTGGGCTATATCCCTAACCTGTTTTTTTTGAAACAGGGTCTTCCTAAATGCCCAGGCTGGGCTGGAACTCATGATGCTACTGCTTCAGCATCCCAGAGTCCTGGGATTACAGGCCTACAGCACCATGCCTGGCCTTTGTCTATGCTCTTTTGTACATCCTACTTCTCCATAGGAGCACGTCCTGGTTAATGTCACTAACAATGGTGGCCACTCATGTTCATATAGCACCTGCTTGTGTTGTGCACCTGATCCAGGTACTTTCCAGGTCCTGGCTCACTGTACTCACACAGCTTCCTTCTGAGACATGCTGTTATCATGCCCATTTTCGAAAAGGACACAGTTGAGCACCAGAGAGATGTAAAGTGCCCAAGGGAATGGACTGAATAGCTGGTGGAGCCAGGGTTTGAACTCAGGACAGCTGACTCTGGAGCCTCCACCCCACACCACATCCTATATGTCTCTGTGTGCTTATCTGACTATATCTACTTCTTAAACTAGACTCTACATGCTATGGGAGCAACATTTTGGTTTTCAATTGGCACTCAGTTGTCAGTAAGAACTTGCTGAATGAGTGAACAGTCAAAGATAAGGCTGTGGGTTTTGTCCCCGTGATACCTGTAGGAAGAAGGAGACAGGCTATCACTTGATGCCACAGATTTGGCTTATGTTTAAACATGACCACTGACATACTCCATATGACTTAATACATGGCAAGCATTTGTCAGGAATGGTGCTCAAGAAGAGATTTTACAATGTGTACTTTGTGAAACTGTCTTGTGGGAATCAGAGCAGATAAAAAGATATTGGGGAGGAAATACATTTTGAATAAATAAAAAGGCCAACATTCTAGGGGGGAAACCTCTAGTTTTTCTCCCATGCCTGTCTCAAACACTGAACAACTGCTGGGCCAGCTCCCGTGTGAATGAGGACGAACCAATCCCTCTCGGATGGATGGTTTGGAGAACACGTGATTCTGTTGCATCTCCAGAATGCCGTATGCCCCACACACCACTCTGCCACTGCTTCAATTTTCCTTCCAAATACCCTCATGGCAACTCTGGAAATAAAAGAGCCCAGGGTGGCAGAAAAATAAAGCAAACAACAAAATTCTTCCTAATGAAGGCTGAAATCCCATGTCTGCATGGTCGGTCCCTAAATGGAATTTTAATTTCACCTTAAGACCTAGGACAAATGGAATTTTCAGCAGCAGAATAAACAATTTTTACAGTGGGACTGAGCCAAAAGAAAGTCATTTACCAGACTCCTTAGGGAATGGGAACACCCTCTGAAACTACATCCAGTGGAAAGCTGTCTTTTCAAAGGCAATAGCCTATTTGGAATGCACAGTGTTAACTTTTGATGAGCAATGGCTCCTCGAGGCCACCTGGGACCCCTGGGCCTCGGGCTCTCCACCACTTCGCTCAGAAGGTGAGGTGTCAGCCACTCTGGGCAATCTGAGCCTCACTCTAGTAACTTCCTCCTGCAAATTCAGTGCTTACCACTTCAAGTGCTAATTAGCTCAGTAATTGGATTTCTGCCTTAACTGTCCTGTCCCATAACGTTAAATTTGTTGCTCAAAGACAAAGTGGGGCTTGGATCTCACCCCTTCAGTCTCAGGAGGAGCATGCGAGGCATTAGGCATGCGACTGCATGTGTGATGTCAGCCCTTGCCTGACGGTCACTGCACTGCTGGACAGAGTCATCCTAGGCTATGAGTCCACTTCTCCAGAGAAGTGGACTCACGGTGAGGCTCCTCTCCCATGTCAGCAGACAGCAGGGCTGGTTTCCCTCTGCAGCTGGCCTTCCCACCCCCAGGTCTGTCTCCCTAGGCAAATACCTCCTTTCCCCTATGGTTTTCTCAGAGCAACTTGAATGATTTAACATCAGTTTAATGATACTACTTTAAATTCCTCTTTGTCAGCATATATCAACTATTTACAGTGGAAGTATTCCCATAATTTGCTCAACATGATTAGCTGGAGTGAGAAATTTGGTGGTGTTTGTTCCACAAGCAGACACAGGTGGGGTTCAGAATGGACAGTGGATCTATTCCTGGGCAGGGTGGCCTTGGAGAGATCTGCATGATGAAAAGCAGCTGGAGTTTTGATGAAAGGTATTATCTCCTCATGAACTGGATACATGCAAGAGGCACATCTGGGTTTGGCTTTCAGTTTCATGCTGCTGCTCTGACAGCCATGTTCTTTTCTGCAAAGTCAGTGATGCCATGCTGGCTGCAGTTCCCATGTGTCTCAGGAGGGCTTGGCAAGAGAGACACTTCCTGAGGACAGGTAGCCTGCTGTCCTGTGGGCTCTGAGCTTTGCCTTTCCTACATTTGTCCTTCAAGACCCAAAAGACAGCTCAATTTGACCATTTCTTCCAGTTGGCAGACGTTCTTTGTTACAAAGTCGGCTGTTGTGTTGGGTGCTTGACTTCTCGGGATTTTGTCTGAATTCTCTAGTACCTTGAAGACTTTGAGAAAGCAATGACTTTAAGTTGTAAGAAAATAGTTGATTTTTTTCCCTTATATTTCATTTAGTTCTTTTTAGTTGCCCTTACTAGGGAGGGTTGGTCTTAAGTACCTAGCAGGTCATTACTAGTAACTGAACTACTAGGGTAGTTTGTAGAAATTACAGAAGGGTGAGTTCTTTCGAAGTCTAATATATAATCAGTGCTTTGCAATATTCCTGAATGGTATATCCCACATCTGGCTTTGTGCATATGTACTTGTGTATGGGTATATGCATGTGTTCTGTCATATACACTAGAGCTACATTCTCTTTTTTTGGTACTGGGGATACATTCTTAATTATGTTATTTAGGTCTTCTATATCCTTATCTGATTCTGGATCTCTTGATTCGTCATGAATGAGAAAAAGTGAATTACCTTTCCAACCATGGCTGTGTTTTTATTTTTTCCTTTGTGAATTTTGCCATGTAATTTAAAGTGCTGATATTTATTATTTACCTTCATTGTGAATTTTAGTTTTTAGCACTACAAAATGTTCTTGATCCTAATGGCTTCTGCTCCAAATTCATCTATGTTTAAGATTAAACCACAATTGTAGCTTTAATTTGTTCATCTTTGCCTAATACTTTCACTACTTTTATTTTAAGCTTTTCTAAATCACCATATTTTAAAGCACATTTTACTATGGTATGATTATAAAAACATAAAAACAAAACTGTAGTATTATAAATCATAAGATAATACCATGAACAACATAATTAGAAACAATTCATGAATCAAAATTAAGTTTTATTGGAAATGAAAATACACTGAACTGAAAGAAAACAAAAATACACATACAATATTATTTGGCCTCACTTAAAGCAGTGTTAAAAGAGAAATGCATAGTACTACCTTTGGTGTTTTATATGAGGACACATTAAAAATGCAAAATTACAAAGATTTGTCCTTTTTTTTTTTTTAAGAGTTCTATAATTTTAAGTCTTCCACTATGGCCTTTGAGCTATTTTGTATATTTTGAGTTAATATTTGTATATAGTATGAGAGAGGATACAATTCTTTTGCATACAGATCCCAGCCATCCCCGCCCCATTTGTCGAAGAAGCATGTCCTTTCCCCCACTGAATAGGCTTGGTACCCTGTGGAAATTCAGCTCATCATAGATGTATAGATTTTTGACTGTACTTGGAATTCTACCTTCTTGACCTACCAGTATTATGTCTATCCTTGTGCCTATATCTATTTTATAGTAACACTTTAACTATGTAGTCAGTTTTGAAACCAGTACATCTGGTCCTCCAACTTTACCATTTTTAAATATTGTTTGACTATTCATGGTCCCTTGAAATTCCATGAGTTTTAGGATGAGCTTCTCCATTTATGCAAAAAGGTCAGTTATAATTTTGACAAGAATGTAGATCAACTGGGGTGTACTACCTTCCTAAAAACATTAAGTCTTCAAATTCATGAATATGAATATCTTCTATTTATTTATAGCTAGTTTTTTTCAATGTGGTTTTCAGTTTTCAGTGTTCATAGCTTCCACTCCATTGGTTAAACTTACTCCTAAATATTTTGTTCTTTGAATGCCATTATAAGTTGAATTGTTTTCTTAATTTCATTTCAGATTGTTCTTTGCTGCTATATACAAATATAACTAACTTGTGTATGTTTATCTTGTATCTTGCAAATTACTTGAATTCAATTATTAAGGTTTAGTAGTTGTTTTGTGGATTTTAGGATTTCTTATCTATGACACGGTGTCCATCTGGTGAGTAGTGACAGTTTTCCTCCTTCCTTTCCAGTACCTTTCTTTCCTTGCCTAATTGCCCTGTCTAGGACTTTCAGCACAATGCTGAGTGGAAACAATGACCGTGACCATCCTTGTTGAGTCTTTGACCTTTTTATACATGCTTTTTATCATATTGAGGATATCCTCTTCTATCCCTATTTGTTTAGTGTTTTCTAACCATGACAGGGTGTTGTGGTTTTGTGAAATGATTTTTTTTGGTACCGGGGATCGAACTCAGGACCTTGGGCTTTCAAGGCAGGCAGTGGCACCACTGAGCTAAATCCCCAGCCCTGTGAAATGATTTTTTGACATCAATTGAGATGATATGCTTTTTCCTTCATTCTATTAGTATGGTATATTATCTTGATTTATTTTTATGTGTTGAACCACCCTTGCATCTCACAGCAAATCTCACTTTTTACACTGTAGAATTCTTTGAGTACCCTGCAGACTTGGTTTACTAGTATGTTTTCAGGACTTTCTGGATCTACATCAGAAGGGTTATTGATTGGCTTGAAGTTTATTTTTCTTGGGATGACTTTTTCTACTATTAGTTTCAGGGTAATACTGGTCCCACAGGATGATTTAAAGAATTGCTCTTCTCCCTGCTACATTTTAGATAGTTTGAGAATGACTGGCATTAATTATTCTTTAAACATTATAATCATCCTGAGCATTTCTTTTACTTTGTTGAAAATGTTTTTGATTAGTGATTTATTCCCTTATTATGGGTCTATGCACATTTATCTTTCTTCTTCAGTCAGTTTTTAATAGTTTGGGGATTTCTAAAATTTCTACATTTCATATAGGTTATCTCATTTTTTGGAATGAAATATCTTATCACAGACTTCCTTTATACTGCTTTTCTGACATTAAGCCAATAAAAATGTGCTGATTAATACTAATTTGAGCTGCTGCCTCCGCCTCCTCCTCCTTCTTACTCTTTTTCTTCACCATTCTAGCTAAAGGTTTGTTAATTTTGTTAATCTTTTCAAAGAACTAACTTTTGGTTTTATGTATTCTCTCTATTGTTTTTCTAGTCTCTGTTTTATTTATCTCCACTGTAATCTCTTTATTTCATTCTGCCTGCTTGCTTTGGAGGTTTTTGACTTTTTTTTCTAATTCTTTAAGGTGGAAGGTTAAGTGATTGATTTGATATCTCTCTTATTTTTTAACATAAACATTTAGAGTTATGGATTTACCTCTGAACAAAGCTTAACCTACATCTCATAAGTTTCACTGTAATTTCAATTTACTTCATCTCAAAGCATTTTCAAATTTCCTTTATGAGTTCTTCTTAGACCCATTGTTTATTTAAGAATGTTGTTTAATTTACACATATTGAGGAATTTTCCAAATTTTTTCCTGAAATTAACTTCCAATTTTACTACATTTTGATTGAAGAACATATTTTATATGATTTTTCCTTTAAATTAGCAGAGGTTTGTTTTGATGATCTAGTAGGTTAGTAACCTGGAAAACAGTCCATGTGCACTTGAAATATTCTTTTTTTGGTACTGGGGATGGAACTCGGGACCTTGAGCTTGTGAGGCAGGGTGGCAGAACCACTGAGCTAAACCCCCGGCTACTTGAAATATTCTTAAAGTGCATTATTTAGAACTTTACTTTGTAAAATGCCTTGTAAAGAAGATAAAAAGACAACTAGAGACTTGAAGAAAACATTTGCTAAACACATATCCAACAAAGTAGTATATCCAACAAAGTAGTAGTACCTAGAATATACAAAAAAATTCTCAAAGCTCAACAGCTAAAGAACAATAGCTACAACAAACATAATTAGAAAATAAGCAAAAAGACATGAACAAATATTTATCTGATATATCACAATATACTGAAGGCAAATATGTTCAAGCAAAGATATTCAAAATTATTAATAGGAAAAAGCAAAGTAAGATATCACTGTTTACTTCTCAGAATGGCTAAAATAAAAAATAGTAAGAACAACAAAATGTTGCCAATAATAGGGAGAAACTTGATCTCTTGTACATTTTTCTTAGGGAATTAAAACTATATAACCACACTAAAAAACCATTTGGCAGTTTCTTAACAAACAACCGTGAAAAAAAAAGATACCATATTGATCCAGCAATGTCAATTTTGAACAATTATCAGTGAAATCAAGACTTACATTCACACAAAAACCTACAGATGAATGTCTATGGCAGCTTTATCCTTAAATGCCCCAAATGAGAAACAACCCAGACAGGTGAGTGAGTTGTTAAGCAGACTCTGATGCTTCTGGGCCATGGGTCACTCAGCACCATAATGGAACAGAGTACTGGCCATACAATAACCCGGATAGATCTCCCCTGAGTTAACACTGAGCGAAGACAGCCAACCCCAAAAGATTAAATCCTGCATGATTTCACTTATATATATTCTTGCAATGACCAAATTTGAGAAATGAGGACAGACAGTGGCCAACAGGAGCTGAGAAGGGGGAGGAGCAGGGAAGATACCTGTGCCTATCGAGGGGCAACGGAAGAGATTTTTGTAGTGATGGAAATGCTCTGTCTTTAGTGCACCAAGTTCAATCTCCAGGTTCTGATAGTTTTGCATGTTGTTGCCATTGGAGAAAACAAGTAAAAGGTACATGAGTTTTCTCTGTATTTTTTTTTCAATTAACAAATCTATAATTGGCTAAAATTTTTAATTCAGAAAAATCTCCACAGCTAATGGCAGGCTTGGATGTAGTGACTATAATACATTCATGGATCATTCTTATCTCTGATCCTAACTTGTTTCATATCAATTTAAGATTGCTTCCCCTCCACTACAGCCAGAAAAAATCCAGGACTATTCAACATTTTTAAATACAGGATACACAGTCCAACTATTTATTCACACCAAAGCTGTAAATATTAGAGGTGAAAAGTTTTTTTTCTGGAAAAATAACTAATAAAAATGGTAATAAAAAGCCCAAATGGCATATGGTTGACCAGAGTCAGCCAAGTGGGAAGTTGAGGAAATGGAGAGGAAGAGGGCTGCAGGCACTTTGCAGTGAGACTGGCCTTAGTTTTCTTGTGCTTTTTCCTTCTCTTTCAGAGCAGAGCACTGCACTTTGCTCGCATTATATCTAAGGCTGTTGCAAAATCAAGCCCACCCAAATTTATGCTCCTCATTCTACAATCATCTTGAAGCCCCTTGTCAAATCATTTATTGATTAAAAACTGGAACATGGAAGCCTGTGTTCTATCAGTCTGAATTCTCTTCAAAGAGGCTTCTTACAAACTTCATTTTCTACCCAAACAATTTTCTCTAAGATGCACTAAGAACTTTCTGTCTTTCATTTCCACAAACTTCACAGTATCTTTCTTTTACAAAGTCCTCCCTGCAGCAAAATAGTCTCCAACTAGGCAGCCTCTGAAAAAAAATCTAAAAAGTAACCCAGTAGAACAGTACAAAATATAAAAGGCATATAATGCATTAAATTGCCTTTACTTGTTGGTGGGAGTGCAGACTGGTGTAACCACTGTGTAAATCAATATGGAGATACCTCAAAAAACTAGGATTAGAGGTTCCATTTGACCCAGCTATCTTTCTGCTGGGTATCTTCCCAAAAGAATTAAAAGAATCATGCCACAGTGATATATGCACACCCATGTTTATAGTGGCACAGTTTGTAATAGCTAAAGCTTGGAAACAGCCCAATTGCCCATCAACTGGAGACTGGATAAAGAAGATGTGGTTTTTCTATAAAATGGAGTACTACTCAGCCATAAAGAACGAGAAACTGGAGACATTTATAACTAAATGGATGCACATTGAGGCCATACTCTTAAGTGAAATAAATAGGACACACGTGTAAAAACCAAATAGTTTCTCTGGTATGAAAAACTAAAAGCATAAATAAGGTTCAAATGATATAACTGATAATGTGAAATAGGAAGAAAAGGTCTAAAGGAGTTGGGGAAGTGGGAAGGGTAGGGGAAAGGAAAGAAGGGAAAAGAAAAAATATAGAAAAGGAAAAACATGGAAACAAAGTCTTTGTAAATAGGAAAGGGTGGAGGTGGTGAAGGGAGGGCAGGGAAATGGGGAAAAAATAAGAATCAAGACACATCATGTACAGGTACAAGATCCCAACTATGAATGTAATTGTATTGTATACCTAAAATGTATCAATAAACTTAATGATAAATTAAAACAAAATAAATTGCCTTTACTTTTATTGAGTAATCTCCTCCTCCTAATTATTATGTATGTGATTATTTTTGTATTACTGGTCATTTTTCATTTACAAATCATGAAGGAGACCATCTGTCACAATTTTGCAGACAGCTTAATGTGGCCTTCTGTATGCAGAAGAACACTATAAATCCTGTGGTGGGGACAGAGAGGAATATTTCCAAAATGACAAGAAAAGAGTAGTTTCCCATATGCATATGATATATCAAGTCCAATAATGAAACCATAAATCTAGGTACCAAGCATCAGTAATTACACACAAGCCTGGGCAAAGTCTTTGATCTCAATGAAGCAGGACTGAAGTTAGTCTTGGATATATGCTCAGAGTAACAAGGTTAAGCAAGCCCTAGAGATGATCCTAGAATCCAATGGGACGAGTTTTAACATAGAGCCTCAAATCCCCTTCTGGGGAGTGACCTTCTTCCAGATACTGCATATCTGCCCAGGTAATAGCCTGCATCTCACATATTTAAGTCACATAGCAAAAGGTTTTGAAATAGTATAGATTTAAAGGTTGCATATTTCTTGCCTGCCTTTGTTTAGGATAAATCAGTTTCATCTCCCAACACTTCCCTCAAAGCTGGGTCTCTCCTCTCTGTGGCTGCCATGACTCAATCTAGGCTCTGCCCTCCCTCCTGTCTATTGTCCCAAGCCCGTGTGACACACAGCCATCCATCAACCCCAGTCAGATGCAAGGCCTCACTACTGGTGACCTTGAAGAGTCAGCAGCTCCCGACAGCTGGGAAGCAGGTGGCCACGTCTGGCTCTGTCCCACAGCCCATGGCCAGTTTTACGATTCTGCACTTTTAAAATGCTTTCAAGGCTCAGCAAAATGAAACAGAATCCCAAGTAAAATTATGCACCACAGTGTAATGAATAGCTCAAACCAGTGCTATTTGAGAAACTCGGTGCACTGGAGTTCCTCAAAAGCATCTTCTTTGTAGAATATATCTGCATAATAGCTCATCACCATGCCTCAAGTGTCAAACCTTTCCCTGGGGATGTACGTGAGAGGTTTTTCATCCATCAGCAAAACAGCATAATGGGGCCAAGCTCATAATTTCATTTCTCACATGAAGCAGTGTGCACACATAGACCTGGGACTCCTGTGGCAGGAGGTTCCTGAGGCAGAGAAGTGAGGACTGGCCTAGTCATGGAGCACAGCCACAAGCCAAAAAGCTGAGGAAGGCTCTAAATCCTAGCCACCACGTGGCCCTGATGGTACCAAGGGGATGCTGGGCACCTTCTCTGAAACCCTTGGCTATCTGGATCCACAGAAGTGTGGCAATAAAGGTCTATCTGTGTGCTGGCAATCCCTGGAAGCAGAAGGTAAAGAGAATGGATTTCTTTTATTAGGAGTCTTTTGATTTCAGTGACAAAAACTCTACTCAAAATGGCAAACACAAAACAAGGAATTCATTGGCTCATCAGCTAAAAGGTATGATTGGGCCCAGCTGGCTAACAGCAGGGGTGGTGTCGACAGGGAGCATTTTCAGTGCCCCTCGGCCCTGCCTTCCTCTGTCTGATGCATCCTCAGGTCAATTTTTGGCTTATGGTGACAAGAGGGTGGCACCAGCATTAGGTTTGTATCCCACATTGCTGAGGTGGGGTAAGAGACTCCCCTTCTCTGCAGGCCTCCCATGCCCCACGGTTCCCAGGCTCACTCTGGCCCACAGAAACAATGGGTGTCTGGGACTGGCAATCACTGTCTATTGCTGTGGCCCTGCTGGCCTGTCTCACTCACCTGTACATCAGTTGCCTGGCTGTGGCCTAACATAAGTCTCACTAGTATGAAATGAGACACGAGGCAGGTTTGTCCCATGTAGCCCCACTACTTGGCTGCATTTGTTGACTTTATACTTAATGCTCTCTGGGCTCCTCACTCAGCTTTGATACCTCAGATTCATTACACATAACTAAGACTCCTTCTTGCTAGTTTCTCTTCATTTCTGTTTCTTTAGGGAAGTTCAAGACTTGGTCCTTTGTCCTGCCCAGCCTGTACTTGTCAATCCCAGGATCTACAGTCTCCCCAGACATGGCTCTGTGGTGGTGAAGCCATGTTAATCCCTAACACGTCTTTTACTACCGCCCACCACCACCACATGCACCTGCACTATGGTGTTGGTTGGCTCAGGCTGCTATAACAAAGTAGGAAAGGATAAGATGCTCACACACACCAGAGTTCATTTCCCAGCTCTGGAGCCTGGAAATGAGGTCTGGGCACCAGCATGGTCCAGTTCCGAGGAGAGGCCTCCTCTGGGTCACAGATGGTCAACTTCTCATGGTGTCCTCATAGGGTGGAAAAGTCACCAATCGGTGAGGGTTCTTTTGTTCAATTCAGATGAAAGTCACAATGGCAATGTGTGGCACCCTTGATGTTAATGACTCTGGGACCTGAATACCTGCACTCCTTGGCTCTCCATGTCACAGCTCCAGCCCCTGAGCACCTACAGCCCCCAATGATCCGCCTTGGTATCACAGCTCCCAGCCACCCGACAGCTCCTCAGCAGCTGAGATCCATGGCCCCTTGGCAGCTTTCTGGTGCTCTTCTAGCAGCCTCCACTGCCTTTCTGGGGTTCTCTACTGGTCTCTACCTCTTATTTCTGGAGCCCTCAGGGCTGGCTGCCCTCCACTGACCAAGGGCATTGCTTATGTAAGACAGTGGGCCATGCATGTGCAGTTTGTACATTCACAGACTTGTTTGAGGACTTTCCCAGCAATAGAGGACAGAGTCAGTGCTATGGTTTACATCTGGATGTTCCCCCAAAACTTCATGGACTCAGAAGGGGGATTTGTGGAAGGTGATTAGATCACGGGGCACTTCCGCTGGCTGGGTATTAGGAGGTGGGATCTGGTAGGAAGAAGCCGGTCACTGGGAGTGTGACCAAGGATGGTGCATCTCCCTCCCTAGTTCTCCCCTTTGCTCTCTGCTTTTCCAGATACCATGGGGTGAGTAGCTTTCCTCTACCAGACCCTTCCATCGTGCCTTCCTGCCTTGGAGCTGGCCAACTATGGACAGAAGCCTGAGCCAAAATAAAGCTCTCCTCCTTTAATTTGTTGGTATCAGGAATTGAGTCTCAGTGCCTAGGAAAGTGACTAAAACTGTCAGGGTGGGGTCATTTGGGACAGGTCAAAGGTTCAAGCCTGCTGTGGCCCAGGCAGTTTCTCCTGGAACAGTGAGAGTGGGAAGAGCATTGCTGTCCCCTCAACCTAGCCCAGCCCCTGTCAGCATGGCTTAGAGGTTCAGAGGTCACCTGGGGATGGTGGAGACCCTGAGCTCAGTGCCCAGGTCACCCTTGAGGACAGGCAATGGGGGAGGATGTTAGAGGTGACAGTTGGTTTCTGCCCCTTCTGGCTGTCAGAAGGAGGAGGGAGAGGGAGCTCAGCTGACAGGCTGCTGGGGAAGTGACTGGCCCATGAGGATTCTAACTTCATCCAGTAGATTCGTCTATTGATGAGATCACAGTTTGATACATTACTGAAAATGGATCATGTAGTGTGATCTGGAGAACTTACCCTTTGCCTCATCCTTTCCCTGACTCTTTCCCTTCTCTGCTTCCTGGTGCCATGAGGTGAGCAGCAATCCTCTGCCACATCCTTCTACTGTGTTGTCTCTGCCTTGCCATAGGCCTAAATGGCATCAGCTAGTCACAGACAGAAGCCTTTGAAACTGCAAGCCAGAATACACCTTTCCCTTTAAGCTGTATATGGCAGGTATCTCATCATAGTGACAAACACAAGAAGTATTCTCTGCTTGAAAGCTCAGTCTAATGACTGAAATGGTGATTTGGGGTGAGTAGCATGCGTGCTGACCTGTCCTGAGACCACGATGAAGTTCAGAATCCAAGTCTGTGCAGATCCCTCCAGGAGGGACCAAGAGGCCATCCCTGGGGCCAGGCACACAGACAGAGCTGTCCCAAGGCCTGAGGCTAGGACCAACCATCCTTTCCAAACAGGCTCCTACAGTCACACTGGATACTTATACCAAGGCTGGCCGGCGAGGGCACACACTGTAGCTGAGAATTCCTGACTCTTTGTGTGTGTTTGTGAGTGGGTGGGGGCATGGATGGGACATAATGGAAAGCATTTAGGGCGTGGAACAAGGCCAGACCTGGGTTAATAAAGTTCTGTGGCCTTGGGCAAGTTATCTAACTTTCCTGAGTTTCCTTTGTTCCAATCTGTCAAATGAGAAAAATGAAACTCTGTAGAGTGGTTGTAAGAGCAGGGATGAACCTATTAGAGGAGGTGAGCAGGTGTTCAGTAAATATGGAAAGATGAGGACTGCCATTGTTACTGCTACTATTGCTGCCTTTCTCCTGCAGTCTGCAAATTCATCATCACTAATAATAGATTGAGGGGCCAATATACTCCAAAGCCTTAGGATTCCTCATAAGAAAACTTCACGACTTGTATCTCAGCTGAAACTGAAACCAGGCATCAGAAACACATTGAATCCTTTGCCATGTGTCTAGGCACCTAGTAAAGGTACCCAAGTAAGTTCTGGAATAATCTAACTACAAACTGAAATATGTGAATCCTTCCCTGGATAACTTTAAATGGAGAGCAACTCTTAATTATAGGATTGCATTTCTCTCTCAGCCCATGAGACAAGATGAGCTGCTTGTTTCAAACTTGAGGAAAAAAAAAGGCTTTGTGAGAAACTCAGCGCTTTGCATAAACCACCTTTAAACCAGTACATCCAGCAAAATCCATTTTGAAAATCTTTCAAAATTCAGTGCGAACTTATGAACTACTTTGTTGGACTGCCCTAACCCATTCAGCCACCTTGGTCCCGCCTGTTTGTCATCACTAGCAAAAATGAATAAAAACCCAGGTGGTGACAGGTAAGGATGTCTGCGGCCAAAGCAAGGAAACTAGAGAGATAGGGAATGGCGTGATGGAACACTGGGTTAAATTCAGTAAGGTGAGAATTGATGGAGGAAGTGCAAATTTCTTGTTTTCAGTAAACTACATATTCCCATAAGATTGGGATGCTGAAGGCTTGAAGTGGCCACCATTTGGTAAAATAATAGAGAAGCACTATATTTTAAGAGGTATAAAGAGAGAAGAACATTTGGTTCATGAAAACAACAAGTTCTCCTATTGCAAGCTGACTAGATGACATCAAGAGCAGGTCATGAATGAAGTCAGGAAGAGGACTAGGAACAAACCTAGGAACATCTGGACGAGGGTTATCTAGGTGCCCAAGGTCTGAACCACTTTCATAAGGAACTCTTAGTCTCATGCTGGGTTGCCCAGGACTCGACTGGTGGGTACATCCAGGGGACTGTGGCACCAGTGACACCACAAAGAGCAGCCTCAGCACAATGGCGTACAGACCTCTCCACCAGAGGGAAAGTGGCTGACTGCCTCCCTTCCATGGAAAATAGAGAAGATGCTATGGCCCTTTGGACAAAGCCACCCATAAAACAAACCCAAGAAGGGACTAGAAAGTAACACCATGACTCACAAGAGCTCACTGAGCTAGCTTGAATATTTTATCATATACTTTGCTATTAGATAAACCACAAAATAGTGGAACTTAGCCATCCTATTATTCCACTAAGGCAGCTGTGATGCTCAAAAATTAGAACTGGGCTCTGTGAATGGCCGAGGTGTGAAAATAAACAGTGCTAGAAGGAAAACTCATGTTTATGAGGCTCTCATGGAATGCTGGCTGCGGACTGCTGTCACATGATGTACACACATGTCATTTCACTGAGCAATGTGACTGCGCTCTGCCATTCCAGAAAGGACTTCAGGAAGGTTGCAAGGACCCATAAAACATGTCTGGGCATACTGTATTAGAAGTTGAATGAGAGAAGACAGAAACACGGAGAATGGGAAGGAGCTGGGGCAAGGGGTAAGGTTGAAAAGCCATCCATCCAGAGGTGGAATGATTCCCTTGCATTTGATCCTGGGGGATTGTGACTTGCTTGCAGAAAGTGAGATAGGATGATGCTGTGGCGCTTCTGAGACAGATCAGAAAAAAAAAATAGTGTACTTTCCCCTTTATTCACACTTATGCTGGAGTTCCTGAGGCTGCTGCACTCTGGGAAGCCCAAACCACCCCGTAGCATACCTGGACCCCACCTGGATACGCCCTGCAGCTACCTGAAAAGAGATGGAGCATCCTTCTTGGCCCCAGCTGGGACTCTGCTCTGCCAGCCCCTCACCTCGTGACTGTGACCCCACAGCCTCCTCTCAGCCTATCCCTGCCCAATTTCTAAAGTACAACAATCTTGGGTTATGATAAATGGTGTGTGGTCATTTTGACACTACAGTCTGTAGCAGCTGGCCTTGTCACAGAAATTTAGGAAAAGGGAAAGAATTTCTAGTCAGGGTGACTAGAGCAACATCACGGCAGAGTTACAATCTAAGTGGGGCCTTACTGAGCAGCTACATATGGGACATGAGCAGGGGAGAGAAAGAGAATGAGTCTGCAAAGGGCACAGCCAGGAAAGGGTGTGGAGGAGAAGCCCTGTGCTGGATGGAACCCCTGTCTATGAAAGGTGGGCTGGAGAGTGTGCTGCCTACAGGGGCTCCTTACACTCAAATCATCTCGATAAAGGAGAACTGGAGAGGCCCAGGGCACCTCAAGGGTTCCCATGTGAGCAGTGTGGCTGGCATCTACCCTGCCAGAAAGGCAACACCACGAGGCATTCCCATCATCAGAGCTCCTCCTGGATCGTGTCCCCTGGGTGGGGCTTCTCCTCACTCTGGCTCTGCAGGCTTCCCAGAAGGACAACATGCTGGGAGCTGTGTTTTAAGACAGCGAAGCAAGAACTATGTTTGGAAAGAGACCAGCCAATAGGTTAGCTAGGAGGTTAAGGTGATGAGGCAGGCAGGGGACATGTCTGTCACACACCCCTGTGAGGCACAGAATCTAGGGACAGGGACAAGCAGGTTCCAAGACAAGCTAATGAGGGAATGGCCCAGCCCTGCTTCCTAGGTGGCAGGAGAGCTACTTTACATTTCCTCCAGTATTAAAATGGTTTTGTTACAGTGCAGGGCTCCCTGGAGATCTGCACACCTCAAGGTTAGCTTCAAAGACCTGAAATAGACACCGAGGGACTACGAAGTGAGGGACCAGAATGGACAGGGAGAGGAGGCACACAAGAGGGAAAGTAGGCAACCTCTGATACTCGGCTTGGAGGTAGCTGTTCACTGTGGCAAATGTGCTCACAAGGAAGAGTCTCTTAGGCAGCTCCTTTAAAATGATGGAACAATGGATAAATAATTAAGCATAATCACTTTCACTAACAGATTGCTTCTTTGTAGCAGACTGAAAAGAAGGTAATTAGAATAGCTACATGTAAACTCTCCAGTAAGCACCAGAAATCATTAGTATTTCAAATTAAAAAATACAAAGCCAAGCTTAAAATAACTAGCATGAGTTTTCCAGAGTGCTTCCAAGAGCCCAGATGAGATGTCTTGCCATTTCTTTTCTTGGTACCCACTGCTCCACTGTCCGAATTCCACCCACTGATGGTTTAAGCAGATGGCCTGGGGATTCCCAACACTGATGCCTTCCAGAGGACAATGGACCTTCCAAAGACTGAGTTATATATCAAGAACAGTTCCTCAGGTGGAACTGAAAATGTTCAACTTAGCTCCTTCAGAGAGGAATAGTAAAGAGTTGACATCCTTCTATGTCCCCATGGACTCTGACGTCCCTTTCAACCCAAGATACACCCCTCCCCCAAAATGGGCCCATAACACAAGGCTAAATTGCATTACTTACTGATGAGAGGAATGAGTTGAGGCAGAATCAGCAATTTGTGACACTGAATAAAGAAACCTAAGTCTTGCTCTGGAACTCCGTATGATTAAGTAAACCACATAAACTGACAGTTTAGACCCAAATGTATCACCTGAGAAGGCTGGCTGAACTTTGGAAGTGAGGAGCCTGAATAAGACACCAAACTCTTTGTAGGGATTAAGATGCTTCCCTTCAATACAACCTCTACACAGAGATTTCTCTATCCTTCTATCACCCTTTTCAACTCAAGTAGGATGTGTTTGGCTTGCATCAAATCTTCCTGTACTAGAAAGACTGATTCTCTATCTGAGAATAAGGGACAAAAATAAACCTGTTATGGTGAGGATCAAGTTTAAAATGTTCTGTGCTTTCCTTTCCTGCATAGGTAAGAGTCTACAAGAATACCACATTCCTCATTCACAAGGATTTGCATTTTCCAGAAGTGACTTTCAGAGCTTTAAAATGGTCCTCAAAATTGGTTTCTCCTACATGAAAGTTTATTTATTTATTTTTCCTACATAAAGTTTAAAGACAAGCTGATGCTGGTAGTTCTCTTTACTCTGGTTGTGTAGACTTGCATATCTATTTAGATATGCACAGAAGCTGTTTCGTTGAAGTACAAATTTCAAGACTACTTTGTTTTCATTGCAAAAAGTCCTCCTTTTTTTGGAAGATGAAGGACCACCTCCTGTGGCCTCCCAGCACCAGCTCAGGTGGGTGTTCTGGTTTGTTAAGTTTCCCTGGGGAGCCCCCGAGTGCGCTCAAGGGGAAGGTGATGCTCTCAGTCATGCTGACCATCTGTTAGCACTCTCAGGGTGGGGACAGGGACTTCTCCACAGAGCAGCCATGCTAGCAGAGGTGTGTGCATGCCTACTATATCTAAGCCCTGCCTGAGGTGCTCCATGCATGCTGGCTGGTTTCTTTTGGTCTATGAAGTAGGTCCTGTTACATCACCCCAATTTTATAGATGAGAAAAGACAGGCTGAGGTCCCCAGAGTTATCTGGTGGAGGCGAAGTGTGAACCTAGGCAGCCTGGAGCACAAGGCTGTGTTTTAATCACAGTGCCACACTGCCTGCCCCAGAAGGATGCACATTTTATGCTCAAATAAACTTTCTCAAAGGAGAAACAAGAGGAATGGGTTTCCTGCCTTCACATTGGACTCTGAGACATAAAAGGCACACTGGAATGTGCCAGAGTTCTGCAAAATGTAAATGCATTATAGAAAGAGGATTAGGGTTCAGATGCAATAATACAACATAGCTGGTAAAACAGGGCCAAGATCTGAAAGAGAAGCCCTGCCTCAGCCCTGGGGTGGTTCAGGACAGCCTGAATCATGGCTCTCTGTGGTCCTACTGACCTCAAGTCATTCTACACAAACCATTAAAAGGTCTTTAAAATTACTTAGCAAATTGTTACTCCTGTCTTCTCAGCCTCCTTTAAAATAATGCACGGGCTGGGGACATAGCTCAGTGATAAAGCCTGCCTTGCATGCATGAGACCCTGGGTTCTATCCCCAGCACCACAAAACAGTAACTACAGAGAAATAATGGTTACCCATCACTGTTTGCTTGAAGAAATTAATGACCAGTTCAAATAGGAAAAAAGTGAACAGATATGTTCTACAAGTTCAAAGCATTCCCTTTATGCAGACCTTACATGTGCCTCTGTACAGGATGGGGTCTTTTATACACTGCCAGAAGGCTGCCAGAAGGAGGAAGGGAGAGATGCCAGAGAGGGGAGAGATGTGTCAGACAGGAACAATCACGGCACATCATGTGACTGGACTGGGCTTGTCCAGCACCTTTCCTAGGTCACCTTTTTTATAACCAGAGAGACTTGGACCAGCATCCAATCCCTAATTTGCAATCAATCCCAACTCACAGGGGTCGAGTTGGTGGACAGGGAGCCATCAGAGAGCCAGGCTCAGCCACCTGAACCAAGGAGTCTCAGGTCCGCATTTCCAAAGGGGCAGGGAGAGGGGCCTCAGCACATGGCAAAACAGTGTGGATTTGGGGCTCTTACTTGTAGTTTTTCTCCCAGAATTTCACTGGCCTGGCATAGGATGTGATGAAGATGACGCTTCCGAGGAATGGGCTCAGCGGGGTGGAGAAGACTGCTGTGGCAACCGTCTGGAAGAAGAGCACGGCGGAGTCTGGGAGCAGGGGTCAAGGCAAAAGAACTGTCATTACTGTATCTTAAAATATCATTCGGATTTTGACTGGTTCCCATTAAACCATTTTCTCCCCACAGACAGAAGGACAAACAATCTCTCTATATACAGAGTTGGAAATACAAAACATCCAGCAACATTCTGCTAAGCCTCCTTTTGTCATCCGGTAAACCAGATGATTCTCATAAAAATTCCTGCAGTCTCAGGCTCAGGCATGTCAAACATTTAACATCTAAGAACTAAAAACAACAATTTCCTTTAACTAACATGTCATCCCCGGGAGAAAAAAAAACACACTGTGATACATTCACTGAAACACTAAGTCACTTTATAAATAAGTAAAACTAAATGATGCTTTTTAAGAATAAATAATAACATTGTTTGGGAACGAAGCACCTCTGTATTTCAAATAATCTTTTTCTCACTATTTGAAGCACTGTGTGTGTGTGTGTGTGTGTGTGTGTGCGCGCGTGTGTGTGCGTGCGCGCATGCATGCGTGGCTGTGCTTTGGTGTATTTGTGTATATGTCATACATTGAACACCAAAGGCTCAGTGCAAGCCTGGCTCATGAGCAGAAAATACATACAAATGAAGTCATAGAGTTTTGTGGGTCTCATCACCTCGCCAGTGATTTTCCTCAAATTTCTCCTTTCCTGGCATGCCTTGGTTTCACACATCCTGGCTGATCAAAAACCTACTTGTAATTGTTCAGTATTAAGCTAGAAGGCCGGAGCTCAGGGTCAGGGTTGGTGAGGCCTGGGCTGGAAGAGCTGGGCTCAGAGCACAGGGTCAGCAGAGGCTGGACTGGCTGGATCTGACACACACACGACCTTCTGTGCTCTGTGCGGGGACCAGGTCACCTACTGTAGACCTGCTCTGACTCTTGTAGAGTTACTATCCCTCCTGAAAGGCAGTGACTACCTCTCTCAGTGGTGCATAAATGGGTCTCCCTGCCTTAGCCAGAGCTCAGAAGTTCCGGCAGGTAGGAAAAGGCAATGCTTGACACAGGGAGCATTGCAGCTCATTATCGTACTGACACCTTGGCTTCCATGCTCTCTGGTATACTGTCACCGGCTTAAAGTGCTGTGATTGGATGGGGGTGAGGCAGGGACTTCAAAGAACCCCAATTACAAGGAAAACCGAGAAGTGGGGGTGAACCTTGCACTGCCACAGAAACTTTCCCATACCTCTTGATAGATTTAAGACCACAACTTTGTTTCAAGAGTAACTATGTCTCCTTCCTTCCTTCCTTCCTTCCTTCCTTCCTTCCTTCCTTCCTTCCTTCCTTCCTTTCCTTCCCTCCTTCCTTCCTTCCTTCCTCCATCCCCCACCCCAAACATCTTCAGGAGCAAAATGATGCCACATCTTCCATTAATGGCCCATTCTAGTGTTGAATTGTTTGGTGTCAAAGAGTTCTCTATTATATTGTAAT
This sequence comes from Heterocephalus glaber, assembly GCF_053883595.1. Lineage (NCBI taxonomy): Eukaryota > Metazoa > Chordata > Mammalia > Rodentia > Bathyergidae > Heterocephalus > Heterocephalus glaber. Next base: position 28,404,809 of record NW_028258315.1, read on the forward strand.
TTTTCTTATTTTGAGCTAGGTGTAAATGGAAAATGGAATGTTACTGACAGCTAAAATACCTACATTTTAGACAGAACTACTCAGAAATTTACAGTTTCGGCAAGGAGGAAAGTGCAGGTACTCATAAGAAAGGACGGGAGGGAAGCTTTCTGTGGAGCCAGAGGATTCTGGGGCGGTGCCGGGAACAGATGGTATGGAGGGGTGAGTACTGCTCTTCCTTTTCATCCTAAAATTTCCCCCTAAGATTATATTGTACATTTTTTAAACGACCCAAACAATTATGCAGAAGTTAGGAAGGGGGGAAACTAGTAGTAGTCCATACAAAGCTGAGCATGGTGAGGGAGACATGGTCAGAGGGAAGGACAGGAGGGAGCAGGTGGCCTCTGAAGTTCTCTCACTAGGGGGTCACCAGTGAAGACACCACAGGCTCAGGGCAGAGAGGAGAGACTGTGACAGCACAGGTACGGTAGCGCCAGAGGGGCCCCTGAGAGAATTGAACACATGAAGCCCTTTCTAGATTTCCCCAAGAGAAAGGGCCAAGAGGTTAGCCTACAAGGCAGGTGGTGGACTCCTTTAAAAGCAGATGTAAAATGAAAACACCAACACCAATAATTAAAAGATTAAAAAAAATCATTAGAAGCTCAAAAGGCTGTGGCAAGTGGAAATCAGCCTTCCCACCACGTGCAGTTAGCAAGGATAATGTGGCGAGGTCTGTCTAATTATTGGAAGACAATGGTCTTGCATGGTCTCTACACACATTAAAAGGGTGAGCATTCTCATCTTTCCCTGGAGGTTATAAGCTCAGAAGCCAACAGAGGCACTGAGGGAGAAAACATGCCAGTACTGGAAAAAGCAATTTACCTACCAGTGCCCTGCTGGTCTGAGAGCTAATTCAATTCCAAAATGAAGCAAATTAGTCCATTCTCAATCCTGGTGTGGAATCTGCAGTTTCTTAATAGAGTGATAAAATAATTAACATTTCTGAATTAGCTGGGATCCTGGGTTGACATTTAGGAACCTGATAGTTTGTCTGGTCAGCATGTAAACCCAGTTCTGCAACTACTTATCTCATAGTATTCTGAGCAGGATGATGGTGAACTCAAGCTAGCAAACATATGCCTTTGCAACTAAGCGAGGATGGGGAAGTGTCTATGGATAAGGGGGAAGGAAAGGCCCAGAAGCACCAAAGGAAGGGGAGTGGTCCTGTGTGGGGTGGGGTTGGGGGTGTAGGGTGGGGATTCGAAGGCCCCTATGTTAGCTGGACGGAGGAAGAAGATGTCACTAACAAGGTTGGCTTTAGGAATGAAGCATGAGGAATGGTGGAATATTCTAAAACAGAACCAACAAATGCCCAATAAAATCTACACCTCTGATGTTTTAATTTCTCAAGAGAATGCAACAACGCATCAGGAATGGCCTCTGATTAACTGCACACAGTGTGCAAGCTAAGGCTAATGCTGCTTTTGTCCTTACAAGAGTTCTCAAGTGGCGAGCACACGTTCCTGCTTGTACAGGAACCTCACCCACAGACGGGGTAGACGACAGAAAGTCACAGTGCCCATAACAGCTTCAGCTCAGCTGTGGGGCCACCACTGCCTACCAATGTGCCAACATTGATAGGAAGCTCAACTAGTTATGATATTACTGGGAATCAGAGCTTCATGTTTTAAATTCTTATGGAGATCCCTCAACTGCAAATTTACATTACTGTAATAATTTTCATTTAATAAAATAGAAAAGCTTGAAGATCTGGACAAGAAACCTTAGAAATAAAAATTACCCCAGGGCCGGGGATTTAGCTCAGTGGCACCACGCTTGCCTCACAAACACAAGGTCCTGAGCTCAATCCCCCCATACAAAAAAAAAAAAAATTATCTCAATCTTTCACCTCCCCTGTCTTTGTTTAAAGAAACTTGTTTAGGGAAACCAAATGCCTAGCATTATAAAACATGAGTGAAGTTAGCAGGAAAGGGTGGTGTGAGAGCTCATGCTTTTGCAAATATTTTTTCCCTTTAGCTTGTTCTGCCAAATAGCCTTGAAACACTTCAGAATTATCAATGCAGGTCTAAGAACAGAAACACAGAACAATGTGAGGCCAGCTCTTGATTTGCTTTAAAATTTTATTTTAGAACAAGTGATCCTGGGAGAGCGAGCATTTTAAAAAATATCTAGAATATATTATGACTCAATGATTCTTCCAAGTATGTTTCCATCCTTGAATTGTAAGTTCAGTCCCTGAGATTCCTTATGAACCGTCTTAATGAGCGTTATGTAAATTTAAAGTGAAAGAAGCTCCACACAGTCATTACAAGAAGTTAGCAATACCCAGAGTAGATGGAGCAGCCAGTAGCACCCAGAATGGGTGGCCAGAGCTTAGAACTGTGGTTCACACACACCAGTGGGCATAAGAAAAACCAAGCAGGCTTCTGAAGGTGTAGATCTCAGAATTCACCCATGAAATTTGATTTGAAAGATGCCCTGGGCTCAGGAATTTATCATTTAACAAGTTCCTCCAGTATTCGAGAGTCCCTAAGCCACAGGGTCCCCGAGCCACAACTTGGAAACAAAGATCTAGAAAGCATGAGTTCAGTGGGATAGGAAATGTTTAAGAGCAAATTTTAGCACAGTAAGAAGTTTTCTACTAATCTCTCTTTTCAAGAATATTTTAAATCAGTGTCTCTCTCTATCTTTCCACTGGAGCACACATGGGAACATAAATTGAGCTATGTCGAAGTGGTATTTAGAAGAGTCATTTGAAGTTTGCTTTGAAGTGAATTAAAATGAATTCTCATCATGGAAATACACAAAAAACATACCAAGCCTTCTTGGGTAATAGCAACCACAAAATAAAGCCATAATTTCTTTTTTCAATCTTCACAAACATTTGAGTAATTCTGTTTGTACCTAATTGTAGGTTTCCAATATTAACGAAATATATATTATATAAAACTATAATATATCATAATAAATATAATAGATCAAATGCATCAACCCTATCCACAGTGATTAATAATAACAAATCCAATTGTACTATTTTGTACAAATCAACCCAGTTATTCAAGTGGTTATTTTCCATTTAAAAGACCAGTTTCTTAGTGAAAATCTGGACACGGGAAATGGAAGAATCAGAAAAAATAAAAGTAATTCCCAAGTAAGCACTCAAAAGCAAGAAGAGTTCAAAATTATGAAACATCTTTTAAGGCTAAGTGGCCTAAAGGGGATCCAAAGTACCTCCTTGTGTCTCCATTTAGACATAATCATAGATATTTTAAAATCTTTTTCATTGTCAGGGTTCACTGAAAAGCTCACATCCATAAAACATAAATCTGAGCTTGGGGTGAAAAGAGACCTAGAAAGGATATGAGGAATTGCAAAAAGCTGCGCGAACACGTGGAACGATGAACCCCAAGCCATCTGCCATGGAGCCACGTAGGCCAGGACAAACTGTAACTTGTGAAGCAGGTCCCCGAGCTAAAAGCAAAAGAGAAGAGATTCATCAGAGAAGATACCGGCAATCCACATAACTGTGTCAAGGTCATCTAAAGGACACAGTGTGTCACAGTTAGGAAGGGGCAGGGCGACAACTGCTGTTTGCCTTCTTACCTTACCTTCCTTTGCCCTGAGGGCAATGCAGGTGTTAATGATTTTCCACCACAGAAAGAAGCTGATCAAAAGAAGCAGCGCCTGACTAATCTCAACCCAGAGATTATGGTTATTTATCATTTCGACTATGGATGAGTTGTGTCTCTGCCTTTCTTACAGGACAATCACAGCTTGGTCTGTTCTCCTTCATATGGGATCTTTTACAGGGAGATCAATGCAAAACCTACCAACCTGGACACTTTGGTGCATTAATTTCGTCTATTCAACTGCTCTTGCCCATACCTTTGCATTGTAAGTTGTACAAAGTACTTTAGGAAGCCAAGAGTGTATATAGGGAAGCTGTTGCACTGACCAGACAAGCCAGCACAAGGAAAGAGTGAGTTCTGGAGAAAGGTGGAAAGTGGAGAGGAGGCTTCACACAGGCTAAGGATGAGCATGTGATGGTGACATGCCTAGTGGGTCTGGCTGGAGATTCAGACCATGAATTTGTGAGGAAGGGCAGGGAAGGGGAGCACCCAGTTGTGGATCACAGCTTTATGCTAGTGATGGATGAATCCCATGTACCACTCTGCTGCTGCCACTGCTAAGTACAGCCAGTCAGTGCCCTACTAGGGCGTTCCAAAAATACTCACTCTTCTTACCCAGAGTGGAGCTTCAGATGGCACTATGCTTATTCCTAGACTGGCTATCATTCAAGATAGTAAAACACATTCCTCACCAAGGCCATGGATGGGGAGGGGAATTAAAATAGAATTTTAAATTAGGCTCCATAGGTACTATAAAGAACATCAGAAGGCTGTCATATAGAGAGGACATGTCTGGGAAACAGGGCCATTGAGGAAAGGTTAAAGAAAAGTAACTCACGCCTTCAGTGAAAAGCCTACACTGTGATCTTGGAGTCAAAGACAAAGTAAAACTGTTTTGTTCCATGAAAAATGTCATGAGGCAAAATGAGGTAAGTTAAAATCCTCTCCAAATCTTCCCCCTCACTTTTCCTGGCTTTCTTTTCTATGATTCTGATTCCAAAGAAAAAATTTAAAGTAGAATTAAACATTTTGGGTAGGCCATTGAACATGAGCCAAGGATGAAAGGTCTCCTAAGGTCATAAGAGACCCACAAAGCCCTTGAGAAGTCAAGGTGTCTGGTCATGCACAGGACCCTGGGATAAACATGTCCACCAGGGACACTAACCACAAACAAGAGGTGAGATTTTTGTGGAAGCTGAAGGGATGTATGCACAGAGCATCGAAGGTGGACAGTGAATGTGGAGGGAAGATGGAGAAAAGGACTCAGAAAAGAAAAGAAAAAGGTAAGAGGAAGAACGGTGATGAGATTGGACTCAGGGCTGTGAAGGCAGCTGCATTCTGGGAGAGAGAAGCAGTGCTGGCTTCTTGCTCCCAACTTCCCACTGCCATTGCTCTTGCTCACTTGAGCCAACCAGAGAGGGCTGATCCCAGTGGGTTCCGAGTCATCCCAGAGCAGCCTCTCTGACAGTAGTCCTAGGGCTGGTAAGCCTCTTGGATCTTCTGGATGGGTCTCCACAGCACCCAGAGAGAATACCATCCTACTCTGCCATGCCAGTGAGAGGTATCATGTCTCAGTTCACACAAATCATGACTCCTCCACCTCACTTTGTACAGTCAGTGATGCACTTGGACTGAGGGTAGGAAAGCTCTCTTGCAGGCTTAGTCCTTGGCTCCCTTCTGGGAGAACACAGGATTTCCATTAAAAGCAGGTGCCTTTCTTCCCTAACATTAGCCCAGCCAGAGAGGGATATAAAATCACACCAAGACCTTCAAATGCATGGCTTCCAGGTACCACAAAAGCAGAGATCCTGAGAAGTCGTGGGGCCTTCCTTGCCGATTACGGCTACCTGCCCTCCATCAGACAGTGTCTCTGGATTGGACCTTTGCCTTCATCAGATGTCTCAGGAACAGACCCCTGTCACCTCACTGTTAAGGATTCTGGGTTTAGTGGTTAACAATGAATCTTGTGACTCCTGCTGAGGTGACAATAGCAAGCATGTGCAAGAGTTCCTTATGTGCCACACAGCCCCAAGATGCCTCAGGAATGAACCTCGGGTTATGAAAGGTAACTGCCAGCTGCAGTGTGCGGCTGTGCCCTGGAAGACTTCAAAACCACCTTGTCCAGAGCTGGCAAGTGGGTCAGGCACAGTGCTGCAGTCAGACAGGTAGCCCCAGGGATGGCCTCATCTGCAAGTCCAAAACTCTCACGAGTACAACTTGGCTGCATTCTGATTAAATGAAGCTATTACAATTATTTTTTGCTTAGCTCAGCAACTTGTATTTATGCATAAGCAAAATCAGTAATCAGGCAACTAAAGATTCCAAACACTAGAACTCTCATGCTCTAATTGCAGCTAGGGACCAAGGTATCTAAATTCTCTTCCCTCATCTCTCCCTAGGGCTGTTTTTTCTGGTGAATCTTGAAAAAATAAAACACAGGGTTTGTCAAAGATTTTCTACAAGAGGCTTAGGAAATAGACTGAGCTATTTTCTATCACTGAAGAAGGGGCTCTGTATTCCTGTGCTTCCTGCACAACATGGCAACCTAAAGTTCCTTCTTGAAGCCACCAGGGAAAGGATGCATGGTGGAGGGGTCAAAGCCAGGCTGGAACAGTGTTCCTGGCTAGAGGGCAGACGCCTGTGTGTGCATCCCAGCTCTGTTTCTGCTCATGCATTTCTGTGTCTGTAAAATGGAGACAATTGATTGTTCTTCCTCCCAGGGTAGTCTGGGGACTTCAGGCTTCATCTTTGTTAAGGACTTAGAACAGTGTCTGGCAACTGTCAGTGCCATATAAGCACTGGATAAGAAAATGTTAGAATGGGTACATATCTTAATTTGAAGTTGTACTTTGTTCACAATCTAATAAGTTTACTGGCCTCATGTCCCCTGAAATGTACTAAATCCAGGTCCTCTCATGTTTCAGAGAAGGAAGCCAAGTTCAGAGAGGTTAAGTGGTTTGCACAGGTCACAGAGGAAGTTACTGGCCAGAAGTAACTGATTCTCTGTCTAGCATTCTTTCTATGACCAAACTTCCTTGAGACCATGGACCTTCTGTGAACACAGCAGCCAAGGAACAGTCTACCTTGTCCAGGCCTCCTGCCCCAGCACAGAGGCAGGACCTCAAACACAGATGTGATATCACCAGGGACCTGTTCTCCCAGGACACAGTGACAAGAGACCCTGTCTCTTGATAATCACCCCATTAAAATGATGCAATGCCACCAATGGGCTTGGTGATACCCAAGAGGACTTCAAAAAATCACAGCTGACAGCTCTGAGAAGATCACATATTTTATCCTTAAAATATGCAGAGGCAGGATCCATGCTAAAAAAGCTCAACTTCACATTTTCTCTATAGTTTGCCCTTCGAGAGTGAAATTAGGTTAAAAAAATATTTAGAGGTATCAAAAAAGTAACTTCTAAGCACAAAGAAACCTAACTATTGATCATCACTGAGAAGAGTCTATGAAGAGGTTCTTTGTGCACCATATTAGACCATGGCATAAAATAATGAAATATATAAAATAAGATTTAAGGGAAACAACCACACCCACACCTTTCTCCTAAGCATAGACACATGTAGTATCGTGTTGCACTGAAGAACTTTAAATAGAAATCCCATTTAGATTAACTGTGAAATTGTATTTCCTTAGACAGTATGAAGTCTCTGTTTTTATGAAGCTTGTCTCACTCCTAGTGTTCTACTTCCAACATCTTAAATCTCAGATCTATTAAAATGTGTAACAAATTTCACAAGTTACTGGAGTATAACTATAAGAGAAAATCAAATCATTCTGGAAAGAGGAAAAAAATCACAATAGAAGAGTTCTGGCTGTTTCCTAAAAAAGGCATCATATTATCATTTCAAATGACCTACTTTGAAATCATCTTTTCAATGAGGATTAGATATGCTGTTATATACCTGTTATAGGCAATAAAACCAATTTGTGTAAATCCACAAACCATCTTGGAAGAAGTGACACCAAATAAAGGTGATCCCAAAACATTTTCCTTGGTGATACATTCTGTGGTAATGTACATGCCACCTTTACTCTGGGAACATAACAGGCCATGTACTGCACACTCTGACACTCAAGCACTGCCTTAGGAAGCTGTACATATCCTATGCCATTTGATTACAGTACAGTTTTGTTTTGTTTTTGGTACCAGGGATCAAACTCAGGACCTTGCTCTTGAGAGGCAGGTGGTGGTACCACTGAGCTAAATCCCCAGCCCGATTACAATACAGTTTTTTTTCCTCCCATTTCCTCTAGCCTGAATCACCTTCCAGGTTAGTTTTATTTTTGAATTTTGTTGTCAGATTCAGTTTCCTTCTCAGAAAGATACATACTTCAGTTAACTTCATATCAAACTGTGATTACCAATAGTCGAATGAAGGGGCAAACAAGGCTGGAAGGAGTTGCAGAAACTGGCTGCTGAGCAGAAGGTGTACTGAGTCCAAAAATAAGGAACACTGAGGAAGCTAGGGCTCTTGAGTACTTGGAAAGGAAGCAGACAAGACGGGAAGAAATCTTTGAGGTTCTTAATGAGTTCAGGTGGGAGCTAGCTGAGAGATTAAAGGACACTAACACTGGAACTAGGGAGAAGCATCAGATATATATATATATTGGCATCAGATATTTGAGGTACAAGTGAAAATATGGGAAGTAGAAAAATGTTCATGAAAGATGAAAAAAGTAAAATTGACAATATCTCAAACAGGGGTCCCAGTTTTTTTAAAACCACTTTTATAAAATAACCTATTAATAAGAAAATATGATAATTAAATTTGGGGATATTAGTTTTAAAGCATAAAATATCTTCAAACATTGGCTGAGAACATAATCTAGAACTTTATTAGGAGGTCATAACTGCCAATGAGAGTGAATTCCAGGTCAGAAACAGACTACCTCAGTAAACACCATGTGCCAGAAACTCATTAAACAGCAGAAGTCAATGAGACCTGAATGCACCACAGAGAGGATAAAACCAGGAGATGCTGAGAGGCACATGTGCCAGAATAGGAAAAGACATGTGCAGCCAGAGCTCCCAGGAAAGTATGGAGAGGAACAAGGGAGGGTCTGCTTGAAGAGTGTAGGTGCAGGAACACTGGAATGGAGAAAAGCACAGGATACTGCACTGAAGTTGCACACTGAGTCCTACACAGGATAAATAGAAAAATCCACATCTTATTTCATATCATAATGAAAATGCATGACATTGAAGTCAAGGAGAAAATCATCTTTCTTACAGATCACCTACAAAGGAATTAGATGGACAGCTGACTTCTCAGCAGAAAACAATGACATGTTTTCAAGGTGTTAAGAAAAATATATCGATCAAATTATATTGCTTAAGTGAGAGAGAGATGTGCAGGTCCTTTAAACCAAGACGGAAAGAATCGGCAACTCGCAGAACTTTGCAGTTAAAAAGCAATGGAGGGCCAGGGATTTAGCTCAGTGACGCCGTGCCTGCCTTGCAAGTACAAGGTCCTGAGCTCGATCCCCGGTACCAAAAATAAAAATTAGCAATGGGAGAATGCACTACAGTAAGACATTTATTCCTGAAGGAGGAAATGATTTACAAGAATTGCAGTGAATAAAGAAACTGCTAAAATGCTAGAATATTAATAGGAGGATCAACTATAAAGATAATCAAAAAATAGTGGTCTTTTTGAAGGTGGATTAAATGGTAGATATCATAAATACTTAAGATAGGAAGGGGGATTGAAGTTAAAGTACAAAACTCTTGTACTGTTTGAAAGGGGAAAGATTATAATTAATTTCATATGCTAATCAAGTGTACTTACTAATAATTTAAGAGTAACCACTAAACCACTACATTTTTCAGACTTTAGACTCACCCAGACAATCTATAAAATGAAAATGCTGCTTCCTACCTATAGAGGTTTAGACTCAGCAGTGGGGGAGGGAACTCAGAAATGTGCATTTCTATCAACTTCCTAGGTGAGGCTGATGCTGCTGGCTGGGGGACCACACATTTTCAATCATTGCACTCAGAGGTTAGAAACCTGGTATTTAATTTCCAAAGAGATAGAGGGAAAAGAGATCAAAGGAAGTTCAGTTCATTCAATAGAATGAAAGAAAGAAAGGGTGGAAGATATCATAAATAAAAGCCAAAATCAAAAAAAGCATGGCTAGAAAAAGTTCAAGTGTCAGTAATTGCAATAAATGCAAATGGATAAAATTTGTCAATCGAAACACAGAGATTCTTAATTTTTTTTAAAAAAGTTTTGCTAGATGCCTTTATAAGAAATACCAAAATGACTTAGAAAGTTTTACATAAAATAATAATAGCAATAATGATAATAAGGTATCAAGTAAGCTGGTTGAGCCATTAATATTAGACAAAATAAACTTTTACTGAAAAAGGATAAATACCAGCATATGACAAAAGGGAAGAGCCACTAAGAAGACAAAAGAATTGAAATGTATGTATTTAACCATGTAGGCTCAAAATAGCTAAAGTAAAGCTAGATAGAATTACAAGATAATATTAACAAATCTACAATGATTGGGAGTATTTTGAGACCCTGATCTCATACAATAGTAATTTAGATGATAAATAAGAATATAAAAGATTTGACAAACAGAATTAATAAGCTTCACCTAAGAGATATGTACTGTATATCAGAACCTTGCAACCAGGCAAAAGGGAAAGGATATAATTTTCAAGAATATGTGAATATGTACATCTATAAGAATTGACTATTTGCTGAACCACAGAAGTCTTAATCAAGGCTAAAAATTGTTATTATGCTAAAAATTATTATTGTTATTATGCTAAAAATTGTTATTCTTTGTGATGAAATTAGAAGTTAACAACAAAAAATTCCCAAATAACAATAGCAGTCCACAACCATAAGTTTTTGCATTTGGAAAAAAGGACAACAAAAGTAAGAGTTGACTAATTAGTTAAGAATAAATGATATTGTAAATTAGAAAATATTTTTAAAGGAATGGCCATGAGAAGTGCTAGCACCAATCAGAACCCAGCTAAAGTAATCCAGAGAGGAAACAATGCAACCTTCAAATATGCATGTTAGGAGCCTCACAGTTCATATTGGAAGACTATTTTTAAAGCCAAAATTAGACAAAAATAAGAGGAAACTATAGATGTTATCATCTATAAATATAAAACCCTCAATGAAATATTTAAAAAATGAATTTATGCATGTATAAAAACATCATGATCCAGTTTGGTTCATCTGATAATACTTTGCTATTTTAAAAAGTCAATGTAATTCATAAAATAGAGAAAATATGAAAGAAAAACCATATGTTGCTCAGTTGGTGCAGAAAGGATGTTGAAATATAAAGTCAACACCCACTCATAAAAATCCCTTGCAGCCCAGTAATAAGAGTTCTTCTTAAATCTGAAGGGGTTATTAATGTTATTCTCTACCAAACACCATAGTTAATAGTAAAATATCCGGATTATTTAGGCAAAAGATGTCAAGTGAGATAAATCTGATAAACCTAAAATAGGAAAGGGAATGGTGAAGAGAGAATAATATCTAAAGAGAGGGAAAGGAACCTGGAGTAGCATTTTATCATCTGTTTGAAAAACTGTGGCTAAGAGAAGCATGGAGAAGGCAGGGAGAGGGCACAGAGCAGGGTCACCTTTGCATATTGGAATTTATCATCCACCAAGAAGTAAGAATGCATACAACAGACAAGTCTGGCATAGGCCCCTGAGAATTAGGAATTACAGTGATCCTGGGGCTGTGTGTGCAGGGGTTTCTGCGGGTGGAGGGCAGTGAGGGTGCGGGTTACGGTATATGGGAAGGGGATCATTGCAGAGGGGGGCAAGGTAGATTTCCACAAGATACAGAAAATAGCAGTAACTGGTGATGCAGAATCACAGTTGTTCTTTAAGGATTCCGCTGATTTAACTTGGAGGGAAGTTGTAGGAACAACAGTGTCTGCACAGTTTGCCTTCCTTTCAATTCCTTACTCCTTTAAATTCCATTTTGATCTTCATGCAACTATCCTACATCTGACACTATGTCTCCACCTTTGTTTTGGGTCTAATTTAGCCTTCCTTTCCCTGTGAAGAGGCAGCTTCCTGGAGTCTGTAATAGGGAATTTCTCCCTCCCAAAAGTCTGTTATAATCCCATGGATGGCAAGTGCTGTTGTTGGGAAGGAGAATGAAATAATCCATATGGTTTTTCTGGATCAAGTCTTGGGATGTGATAAGTGCTCAATAAATGTAAGTCACTGAATTTATTGCAATTATGATATTGTTTTAGAATGCTTTTCACATGTACCTCTATGCAGATGTATCTTCACTGGCAGCTGACACCAATGTTATTTACATTTTCCCCTTTTTCTTGTAGGAGGTAAGTAGCAGTAGGTGGACAGCAGAGGTTTTAGTAAGCATTTGTTTGAATAAATGAAGTCTCCTGTGTTCCCCAAATTTACACAAGGGCCTGGGCTCAGTGGAATGATTCCTATTATTTCCAAGATTCATTTATATGCCACATCTTCAAAATTGCCACTGATTTTCCTAATAAGACAGGTATTTACCTTCTCTTGTCTCCTGAATGTTTCAAATTTACATAGTAACCACTTCAGCCTGAATCACAGCCTTTCTTCAACTAAAGTAGAAGGATCATGATTTGCACTACTGGAATGGTATCCAAGGAAATAAAGGAAGGAAGCAAGGAGAAAGAAAGAAAGAAAGAAAGAAAGAAAGAAAGAAAGAAAGAAAGAAAGAAAGAGAGAGAGAGAGAGAGAGAGAGAGAGGGAGGGAGGGAGGGAGGGAGGAAGGAAGGAAAGGAAAGAAAGAAGAGAGAGAGAAAGAAAGAGAGAGACAGAGAGAGGGAGGGAGGGAGGTAGGAAGAGAGGGAGGGAAGATGATAGAGAGTGAGAGAGAAAGAAAGGAAACAAAGAGAAGGAAGGGAAGGGAATGTGTGACTTCAGAGATCTCATCCTAAATATGAGTATCTGGTAAGGGACCTTACTTGAAATCTGTGGGTTCATGTATATGTGCACCCCTTAAAACCAGAAACATCCAGCCAGTAAGGATGGTGAATACTGGTGGTCAGTCTTGTGAGGAGACAGTGTTCACCTGCAGACTTAGTTTTTCTAGAAAGAATGCTAGGAAGGGGTCTTAGGAAGACTTTCTGAATTCTTCCAGTATTAAATCGACTCCTGAAGCCACTCCTCTAGCTTTTGTGCTGAAATCACACACTGCTTCCTAGTTCCTGTGAAGATTAGTCAATGGTGGCATTCAATTCTCTCTGTGAATGAAGATATGTCACCGTTGTCTCCATGAAAGAGACCAAAATGTTTAGCTAGTGAGTAGCCTCATTGGATAAAGAATGCAGCAAACATTTTTTAAAAATGGGCTCTGCATCCAAAAAAATGAAATATCTAGGAACAATCTAACAAAGGAAGCAAAAGACCTCTACACTGAAAACTACAGCACTTTGAAAAAAGAGATCAAAGAGTATATAAGAAAATGGAAAGACATCCCTTGATCCTGGGTAGGAAGAACCAATATAGTGAGAATGGCCATACTTCCAAAACTGCTATATAGATCTAATGCAATGCTGATTGAAATTCCAACAATATATTTCACAGAACTAGAGAAAACAATCCAGAAATTCATTTGGAACAAGAAGAAACCTAGAATAGCAAAAGCAATTCTAGGCAAGAGAGACATGGCAGGGGGTATCACAATCCCCAATTTGAAACTATACTACAAAGCTACGGTGATAAAAACAGCATGGTACTGGCAAAGAAACAGACCCAAGGATCAGTGGAACAGATTAGAAGATGCAGAAACAACTCTAGACATATTCAGCCATCTCATCTTTGACAAAGGAGCCAACCACCCTCAGTGGAGGAAAGATAGCCTATTTAATAAATGGTGTTGGGGGGCCGGGGATTTAGCTCAGTGGTTCTGCCGCCTGCCTTGCAAGCACAAGGACCCGAGTTCAAACCCTGGTACCAAAAAAATAAATAAATGGTGTTGGAAAAACTGGACTTCAACCTGACAAAGATTAAAACTAGACCCATATCTATCATCATGCACTAAACTAAGAGCAAGTGGATTAAAGATCTGAATATTAAAACAGAAACACTAAACTTGCTCGAAGATAAGTTAGGTAGAACTCTTGAAGACTCTGGCATAGGAAAAGACTTTATGAACAAAACCCCAGTAGCACGGGAACTAGCACAAAGAATCAACAATTGGGATCTCATCTTATTAAAAAGCTTCTGCACTGCAAGAGAAAGCACCAACAGAGCTAAGAGACAACCTACAATGTGGGAAAATATTTTTAGTAGCTGTACCTCAGACAAAGGACTACTATCTAGAATATATAAAGAACTGAAAACTATCAGACCCCTCAAATTCAAAGACCCAATTCAAAAATGGGCATCTGAAATGAAAAGACACTTCTCAGACAAAGAAGTAAAAGGAGCAAATAAACATAAGAAGAAATGTTCAACATCACTTATCATTTGAGAGATGCAGATGAAAACAATACTGAGATTCCACCTCACCCCAGAAAGAATGGCTGCTATCAAGAAATCAACCAATAACAAATGCTGGCGGGGGTGTGGGGAGAAAGGAACCCTTCTCCATTGTTGGTGGGAGTGCAGACTGGTGCAACCACTGTGGAAATCAGTACGGAGATACCACCTCAAAGAACTAGGGCTACAGGTCCCATTTGACCCAGCTATTCCCCTGCTGGATATCTTCCCAAAAGAATTAAAAGAATCATACCACAGCGATATATGTGCACCCATGTTTACAGTGTCGCAATTTGTAATAGCTACAGCTTGGAAAGAGCCCAAGTGTCCATCAACTGGAAACTGGATAAAGAAGATGTGGTTTTCTTATAAAATGGAGTACCACTCAGCCATAAAGAATGAGAAACTAGAGACATTTATAGCTAAATGGATTCATATTGAGGCCATCCTCTTAATTGAAATAAATAGGACACACACGTGTAAATACCGAATAGTTTCTCTAGTGTGAGAAACTGAAAGTGTAAATAAGGATTAAAATGATTAAAATGAATAACTGATAATTTGAAATAGGAAAAAAAGGTCCAAAGGGGTAGGGGTGGTGGGAGGGGAAGGGGAAAGGAAAGAAGGGAAAGGAAAAATTATGAGAAAAGGAAAAAATGGAAACAAAGTCTTTGTAAATAGGGAAGGGTAGAGGGGGTAAAGGGAGCACAGGGAATGGGGAAAAAATAAGACCCAAGATACATCATGTACAGGTACAAGCACCCAATGATAAATGTAAATGTATTGCATACCTAAAATGTACCAATAAAAGAATTTAAGAAAAAAAATGGGCTGTAGTGGATACTTTTCTCATAGATTAGCAGCGAGAAATTTGTGTTTGAGCTACATGACTAAATTACTGTACTTATTACAGTATACTTTGGCATGATACTAAAAGAAAGATGAAGAAAAGAAAGTATGACTTTTGCATACTAGGCTTATGTCCCTACTAGGTGGGAAAGTGACCCCTGCTTTGAAGGCTGAAGCTCAGAGAACTTGAGTTTTCATTTCAACCCCAACTTCCTTCCCAGGAGACGAACAGCAGAAACATGCATGGTTGAGTTAGGGGAAGTCAGACCCCCTGGCACATGGGTAATGTCCTGAGAGAGGGAGATGGGCAGGAAAGTGGCCACATGAGGCTGTGAATCAGAGTGAAGGGTAAGGGGTTCCCATGCGAGCATCTCATAACTACATGACACTGCTAAGAACTCAGCCAGGTGTGGCCACCATGCAGGGAGTGGGCCAGTTGGGTGCCACCGGCTATCACAACTGGAGTAGATCTACATGAAAAGTGACTGTGGCTTATGCCCTCTTGGATCTGCAAGAGGAGCTCAGAGGACCACAGGGCACAGATCTCTGGAGGCCATGTGCTAACTTCCCCACTGTGATCTGACAGCAGATGGCAGCCAG
Organism: Heterocephalus glaber; assembly: GCF_053883595.1. Classification (NCBI taxonomy): domain Eukaryota; kingdom Metazoa; phylum Chordata; class Mammalia; order Rodentia; family Bathyergidae; genus Heterocephalus; species Heterocephalus glaber. The sequence goes on from NW_028258315.1 coordinate 28,420,394, forward strand.
GCAGCTGAATGACATGAGTAAGAAATCAAGAAAACCAAAAGGGACACATTGTGCAAAGCCAGAAGGGACTGTAAGTGATCTGTGTGCTCAAAACCTTCCCTTCCTCCATGGACTCCCTCCCTTCCACTGTGAATCGTTGTCCTTGTAGAATAAAACATCATCTGACCACCACATCCAAGTTTGTGGTTTCTCAAAAGCCAGTTTTCCATCTTTGAAGCTCTGTACTGAGTTTAGATGATATATACAGAGTAGCTACCATGGCCTTGCATTTTGCTGGATGCTGTGGGGGGTTGGAGATAAATAAACAAACCAGTAGCCTCCACACTGGAGGCATCTTTGATCTTTCTGGGAACACAGATGCCATGCCTTGGATTCCCATTCTGCACATAGTACAGGGCTTGTGATGTTGTTCTGAGCTACTGATGACAACTGAGAGTGAAGGTGTGTCCTCGAGAGCTGGAAAGTGTGCAGCAGCTTCAGGAACCTCTACAGAGCACCCTTTACGCCTGTGCTATGCAGGCTGGGAACAGGACTGACAGGCATCCTTGATGAGTAAGTAACAGACAGCTGGAGTGAGGAGTAATGTTCAACACTCCAGAGATCAGCTGCACACCTGCTGAGCGCTGCATTGACAGCCTTCTGTGACTTGGGATACATCAATAGACAGAAAAAGCTCGGCTCTCATGCAACTTACATGGGGGCGGGGGCAACAACACAATAAGCCAGCCAGTCACAAGGTATGTTACAGGATGATGAGTGCATGGTGCAGAAGTAAAGAGGAGGGTGAGTCCTCAGCTGTGGGGTAGAGGACAGGGTGGGGCTGACTGCAGTAGAAAGCAGGGCATAAGGGCATGTCTGAGAAGGTGAGAGATGAGCAAAGGCTGGGAGGAAGAGGGGTGAGCCTGGAGGATATCTGAGGAGGAGCACTTTCTAGACTGAGGAGATGGTGAAGCAAGGGGACCAGCATGCCTGACAGAGTGGAGGAGTCACAAGTACACCTGGGTCCAGCAGGGAACATTAGGATAGAAGGATGCGTCCTGAAGGCCACTGTGAGGGACTGGGGAAATGCTGCAGGGACTGGGCAAAAAAAGGACCTTACGTGGTGTTCTGGCTTGCGTTTAGATGTCCTCCCAAAGCCTCAGGCAAACAAGGTGGGGCTTTTTTCAGAGGTGGCTGAATCTAGAGTGTGATTGACTCATGCTGCAATGCTAGCCCCAAGGCTACTAGGATTAAGGGTGTGAGTGCTACCCGCCCTAAGTAATATGAATAAGAAAAGGGGCAGGAAGATGCTGTCAAGGTCCCTTTTTGCTTTTGCTATTGTATGGGTGCCATGAACTGCTCTCCTCTGCAACACCCCTTTGCCATGTGCACTCTGCCTTGGAGCCAGCTGATTATGGACTGAAACTTCTACAAACTGTGAGCTAAATAAACCCTTTCCCTTTTAAGTTTGGGTGCTGGGTATTTTCTCTCAGCAAGGAGAGAAAGTAACTAGGACGTGGTGATTTAAAAGAAACTCTTGAGGGATTTGTAGTTTCTGCTGTGGCATATAAAAAAGAGTGTAGATGTTGCCACTTCTGTCCTTACAATAAGAAAAACATGGATATACTGCAAATTAATGACTCTTAGATCCATAAGAACACTGCTATGCTATCGTGCAGGCCTGGCCTCTCTGGAACACAGAGACAAGGGTGTCCCTAGAACCACGGCTGAGGTCTGCTTGGCTGGAGCAGATGCAACTAGAGCCACAAGCAGGTAAAAACATTTGACTGATAATTCCGATGAAGTGCTGGAGGCTGAGTGTGAGCTGACACATAGTCAAAAACTCACTATTTGGTACCATAGCGTTAGGGTGGCCCTACACCTGATGGGTGGTACCTCCAGAATCCCCTCTCTGTCCTCATAATGAAGATCTGAGAAGCACCCCACCCCAGCTCCAGGGCTCTGGTATGTGGAAGGGAAGGTTACATAATGCCAAAGACATAGGCCTCATCTCTGAAGAAAAGAGCTTCACAGGAGCCTTATCCTAGGTTGGGGAGGGAACACTCCAGCCCACCCCAGTTCATCTCACAAAGTGAGGAAGAAACACAGCCAACAGGGCTCAGGTTTCAGAGAACTAGCCTACATCTAGGGAAGGAAGCAGAGGGCATGAGAGACAAAGCTGTACCACTCTGGTTCACTGGTGATGGTCACAGCCCTCAGACATAAGCCCCAAAAAGACAGACTCAATTAGAAGATAATGGAATGTTCTTCCTCCCCCAAGTCATATAGAACAGCAATAGGGACCCAATATAATGGCCCTAGACTACAGACAACAGAGCTATAAGACAAACTATCTGGAGTTTCTAGGGGAGCAAAAGTCAAGAGGAGACAAAAACCAAGAATACTAGAAAGATCTGAAGACTCTGAGATCCACAGCTAAAGGAAACACTAACTATAATCCAACTCTTAGTCAGACGAGCATAAACCCTTCAAAGAATGCCTATTTACCTCAGTTCCCTTTACTTGACACAACAGACCCTGCTTTCCATAAAAAATGAAGGCCATAACAAAAGGCAAGAGAGCAGAGCCTGCAGAGACAAAGCAAGTGTCTGGACCAGACTCAGATCTGACACCAATGCCAGAGTTATCACATAGCAAATTTAAAATAACCATGATGCATGCGTTGAGAGGACCAATGGCAAAAAGTAGACAATACATGAGTAACGGAAACAGAGAAACAGAGACTCTAAGGAAGCATCAAAAGGAAATGTGAGGGATAAAAATACTAACAGAAATGAGGATTGCCATCATGGGCCCCTCTAGTGAACTGGGCACCACGAAAGAAAAAAACCAAGGAGTTTGAAGATAAATCAAAAGAAACTTCCCTAACTGAAATACAAGGAGAAAGAACACATACAGAATACAGGCTCTGTGGGGCCATACTAAGGATGTGATACGAGCATAATTGGAATCTCCAAGAATGCCAAGAAAGAATGGGGTAGCGTGGTCACTTATGAAATATTTCTAGATATGTGTATCTAGGTTGTAGAGGGTGTTACACACACATATACATCATTTCCTTGCTCTTTCAACTGAAGGGCCTAGAAGCAGTGACAGCCCAGTACCAACAAGCACACTTCATATCCAGATCCCTGTGTCTAGGTTTTCTAATATCATTCTCTAATAAGGTAAAAGAGGCCTCCTTAAAAAAGTGGCTAAGTCTAGGACTGGGACAAGAAGTGTACAAGATGAGCCTGGAGCACCCTGCAATGTCAGGAAGATCTACACAAACATACACATGCATATACACACACACACACACACTGACAAGGTTGTGCAAGAGACATGGGAGCCACGAGAACAGCTCCAAATAGCTAAAGCTGGACAAATTTGGGCATCAAGATAAATAAATATTGTATTACAGTTCAAGCATAAGATAAATATTTGAGTCCATACTGATACAAATGAATAAATGCATGAATGAACAAACATCCCATGCAGAAGAATTCACATAATTTATGTATTTTCACTTCAAGCAGGTGAAAGATAACTCACTCTTTCATCATGAGGTGTGCACAGTGACTCCCTTCTAAAGAGTGCAATATTGAAAGGGGATCAAAGGTCACTTTTGGGTGAAGATACCTGAGGAGCCCTGCCCAGGCCAAGAGGCCATGATGAACACCAGCAGTGAGTGCTGATGCTGACATATGAATCCTTGCCACGGTATGATGAGAGAGAGTCCTCACCTGTGTAGTCTACCTCCCCAGATCCTATGGCCCTAATACAACCATGAGAAAAACACGAGGTAAATCCCAATAGAGGGACAGCCTATAGAATACCTGAAAAGTGCGCCTCAAAATTGTCAGTTGTCAAAAACAGGGAAAACATGAGAAACTGTCACAGTCATGAAGAGCATGAGAAAGGATAACTAAATGTAATGTTCTGGATGGATCCTCAAACAGAAAAATGATATTCAGCAAAACCCAGGAAATCTGAAGAAAGTATGGATTATAACCCTAATATATGTTTGGCCTTATTAATCATGACAGATATACTGTACTAAGATGTTAATAATAGGAAAATCATCTAAAATTCATATTGAAACTTGATCCTCAAGGAAAGAGCATTCAGAGGAATGGCTCTTGGGAGTCATTGCCAGGACTTGACAGAGGAGGCAGGGAAAGGGGAACTCCTGTACACTGCTGGTGGGGCTGGAAATAGAGCAGCCACTATGGAAAACAGTATGGCAGTTCTTAAAAATAACTAAAAATAGAACTACTATATGACCCAGCTATACCACTCTTAGGTATCTATCCAAAGGAACTGAAATGAGTATATCAAAGAGACATCAGCACTCTTGTGGTTAATGCAGCACTATTCACAATACCAAGGAAAAGAAATAACCTCCATGTCTGTCAGCTAATGAATGGATAAAGAAAACGTGGTACATACACACAATGGAATATTATTCAGTCATAAGAACAATGAAATCCTGTGGTTTGCAGCAACATGTATGGAATTGGAAGATATTAAGTGAAAGAAGCCAGGGGCAGAAAGGCAAATTCTGTATGTTCTCATTAATTTATGGAAGCCAAAAAATCCATGTGTTAGAGAAAGAGTTGAGTAGTTGAACATGGTATGTCTACTGCACTGGTCTTTCCTCCCTTCCCTCATTCCTGCTCTCTCCTCTCTCACTATTCCTTTTCCATTGACACCTTCCAATCTACCAGTGTGCAATCTTGACTAATTGCCATATCCTTGCAGACTATTTAGGTTTTCTCAGAGTAGGGGTCATTTCCTTGATGATGAGACACTTAGAGCACAGAGAGCACCACAGGCCGTATGGATTGATGTTATTATGAGTTGAATCTTATGTAGCAATGAGAAAACTGTGATGTGCCCTTACTAGATATCTCAGAATTATGAAAAGATCAATAAATCTGACAAATCTATTCTTTAGTAGTGAAGGGAACTAAGATAAAAATTAACCCAAAGTGGAAAATGGAGCATCAGTCAAAATTATTTTGCCAAATAGATAAGGTAGAGATGCTATAGTCCTCTCCTTATTTCTGGATAATAAGAATTAGTCTATGTAAACATGCTGTGAAGAATGTGGGTACAGATGTCATTTTCCTTTCAAAACTCAGAGGAAGCCAAGGTAAATGGTACCAGGGGAAACAGATTTGTGGTCATGATTCTCCTGGCTGGGGACACCCAAGAACTCAACAGTAAAACATTAAGTGACCTAAAGTAGTTGTGACTATGGAGTTTTCACTTCAAGACAGCTTCAGTGAATAGCATCCTTCGGAATGTGCCAGACACGCACTGGCTTTGATCAATGAAAGTGTTTAGTCATTTACAAACAGATAACCACCTCTCACCATCATATGGGCACTAATGCAGATGTGGAGGATTCCAAAGGAGTAACGCAGGGTGTTGGCCGTTGAAGAACCAATGGCAGCAGTGCCAGCCCCCCAGTGCCATTAGACCCATTCATGACCTCTTTGTTGCCGAATCCAGTGGCCCCATCACAGTCCTGGGCCTTGACTTCTGTGATCCTCTGACCTTGCTGACCACCCTTTCTTGCTACTCATCACACTGTATATATCCTGTTTCACAGGTCACTTCTCAATCTCTTTTACTACATCTTCCTCCTGGACCTGTTCTTTAAACACTGGTCATCCTTGCTGAAAGCAATTAAGTCACTTGGATGATCCTCTGTTGAGATCCTCAGTGTCCTCAGCGCCCATCCCCAGTGATCCTCAGTGCTGCTGACCCAGCGAGTCCAGTCCTAGCAAGTACACTTTTGAAGTACACATACTGGCATGTTAAGTATAGAGTATAGGGTCTGTGTGGTCAAATGCAGTGGCTATCTACCCACAGTGACTTCCAAGCTTTGTAGCCTGGTTAGGGCCCAGGAGTGGGCAAGCCATGCAGGGGTCATTGGCTAGAGGACTCATACCCTCTGGCCACTGTGCCTGACTCATGAGTGGATATGCCACAGAGGGGTCAGTCAGACTCTGCCCAGGACTTTGGCTGAAACTGTAGGGAAGCTGCTCTCTCTTCCAGGATTATCAGCAGTAGGACTACTATAAATCTAGAACTGCCAGTGACCATAGTTACCTCCATGTGGAAAGAGCTGGTCTAAAAATGGAACCAGCAGATGAGAAAGAGAAGGAAATGAAAGCAGAGTTTCAATGCCATCACTCAATCAGCACATGCACTGTTAAGTTCTCTTTTTTCAATTAGGCTAATTTCATTTAAGTTCCTGTGGATTGTGACCACAGAACCCCAATTACCACAGAAGAGCTTGGAAACAAATTAAATGCATATTAATAGGGGAATGATTAGTCAAATTATGATACATGTCATAGAATATTCTACAAGGTCACAGGAAGAGGCAACATTGCTCATGTTACCACAGAAAAGTTCTCCAAGATATAGTTTAGTGACAAAAATGGAAGTAAAGTATGTGTGAAGAATACACCTATTGATATTTTAAATTTGTGTGTGTGTGTGTCCACATGTATGGCCGCACACATGCATACACAAGTATGAGCACATGTGGGTAAAAAAACAGAGACAACTGAAAAGATCTATTCCCAGAAGCTTGCAGTGATGGTCGACAGGAAGGGAGGAGAAAATGGAGGGTTGTGTACACAAATGCTTTCTCTGTGTTCTTCCATTGTTTTTCTAATTTTATGGAATTGAGCATACATTTATGTATTACTCGTGTAAATTTCAAAATTAAAATTGAAAAAGGAATCCCATCTCCCCTGACTTTAAATTTTGGTCCTCATAGCTTCTCATTCCACAATTCCACACATTGAAAACTACCATCTTTTTCCTCCACAATGTCTTCCTCTTTTTTGTTTCCTAATCTAGCTAAGAACACTGCCTTTGACCTCACTGCTTAAGTCCACCAAGCACTTGCCACCCAGAGATGGCTCCTTCCCACAGCCTGCTTCCCAGTGTCCACAGGGTCAGTCAATAGCATCAGTCCTCCCTCTGGAGTTCTGCCTGAGTCTCTTCCCTCCCCACCTCCTCCCTCTGCTACCCCAGCTCAAGCCTTCATCACGACATGCCTACACAGTGGCAATGATTCCTCTCTAGGTCCAGCCTTCTCAGCTTTCATTCAGCACCAAGAGATAAACCTTCCTTTTTTCCTTCTTTCCTTTCCTTCTTTTGAACCCAGGACCTTTGCATTCTACAAATTACATTCCCAGTCCTTTTCATTTTTTATTTTGAAACAAGGTCTTGCTAAGTTTTCCAGGCTGAGCTCAAACTTGTGACCTTCTGCCTTGGCCTCCCAATGAAGAGACATTTCTGAATGCCACTGAGATCTCCCTACCCCACCACCTTGCAAATTCAGCTTGCACAAACTGCAGCATGCCACACTCAGTCCCTTGTCTTACTCCTAATGCCACCTGCAGTTGAACCCACCACCCCCCTGACCACACCCTCCTCTCCCATATTTCCATACCTCTAGACATCTTGCAGCTCCTAGGACAGCCACCACCCTTGTGCTTCTGTGGCTTCCACTTTGTGTAACTTAGTTTCAAAACTCCAGGTGAACATCCTGCTCTGATTCTCCAGCCTGGATCAGTATCAGTGCCGTGCATGCTCTACAGGATCCCTGCAGCTCCACCTCCCTCTCTTCCTGGACTCCTCAAGCAATATCACAAAGAGATTCTACCAGATGGCCTAGGTTTGCATCCTGCTCTCTCATTTTAAAATGTTAAGTTCTGCCAGCCATTCATTTAATTTCTGTGCCTCGGCTTCCTCACCTGTTAAATGAGGAGCATCCTCTCACAAGTCGATGATGTGAATGTGCACTAAGTGATCAGCACAGCACCTGGCCTGTGGAGAGCTCAGAGAAGCAATGTTATGGCTTGTTTGTAGATGCCTCTGAAAAGCCTCATGTGGTTATAGGTGGAGCTTTTTGGAGGTGGCTGGCTCTAGAGTCTGTGACAGTGGGATTAAGGATGTGATGCTGGGATGGATTCACTGTTTGATGCTAGGATTAAGGGTGTCCCACCCTGGGTATGAGTACTACCTGCCCTAAGGGTGGGTAGCCTGGTTAGAATACGGAAAGAGGGCTGCTGTGGTTGCTGCTGCTTATTTGATACTTTGTTGCCTTTTGCCTTCCATGAACTGTTTCTCCTCTGCCATGACACTGCGCTGTGGAGCCAACCAATTATGAACTGAAACCTCTACAAACTGTGAGCCAAAATAAACCTTTCCTCCTTCAACTATGAGTGTCATGTATTTTGTCTCAGCAATGAGATAAGTAACTAAGACAGGAACCTATTGTCATTCCTACCATGAGTCACCTTTGCCCCCAGGGCAATGCCTGGTTCCTGATGGACACTCAAGGAATAAAGGACTGCTTTTCTGAACAAAGTATTTTGGAGTTCTTTTCTTTTTTTTTTTTATTGGTACCGGGGATCGAACTTGGAATCTTGCACTTGCCGGGCAGGCGCCAGAACCACTGAGCTAAATCGCCGGCCCTAATGAACAAAGTACTTTGAACAAGTACTTTTGCAGAAGCACACATTCTAAGAAAAAATGTAACTTTATTTTAATCCAAATCTATTCACCTGCACTGGTGAAATAGAGAAAACTGCCATTTAGAGACTGTTTCAAATCACTTGCATGCTAATTGCAGTCATCCATAACACGGCCCCTAGTCATGTCTCTGGTGTGATAGTCATAAACCATTATCATAAAGCACCTTACCCATTAATTTTAATTTCCTAAACAGCAAAAGCACCAGAACTAATGGTCTGTAGAATTTCAGGTCTAATGAGTTCTGAAACGCTAGCAGGGTTATCAGATGGCAGGACTTTCTCAAGTCATTCCTCCTCCAGCCTCTCACAACTAAGTTACTAAGACTTTCAAGACAGAGTAGTCTCTAAAGACATTGTCGGGGCTAGTGGGAGAACATGAAAGGGCTTTTGCAAAGACCTGGGCATACCAACCATGTTACCAGTGCATTACATGAGTTCTTAAAAGAATGACCATTGGTCAGAGAAGAGAGGAAGGAGGGAGTGAGGAAGGATGAGCATGACATCCCAAGGAGATTTCCTAGAGGGTGTGTGGTGAGGACAGGATAGAACTTGGAGGTGCCCCTGTCCAGGCCAGTGTACATGCACTGAAGTGTCCACCACTGTGTCAATCACCACTATATTTTTCCCATGGACTCTGGCCTGGAAATTGATTATTCCTCACTTTCCACCAGCTCTGGCAGACAGAGGAGACTGGGCAATGTTCCCCTCTCGGACCCCAGAGGTAGACAGAGACATGCAGGCAGCACCTGGACACTCTTAAGGCCACCTACCCCTCCCTGACTTGCTGGGGCCTTGAGCTGTGTCTCTCTGGTCACTTCTTTCTTTCCTCCTGAGAAGCCTGGAGGATCAGGGGGTACTGGCTTATAGTAATTATGTGTCCCCATGTTGGTGCGGCTCCTTTCCTCCATGGAAACGATATACTTGCCCAAATGTCTCTTCATCAATCTCACAGCCCTCTGTGAGGGGGCTTCCAGGCTGACAAAGCTCTGTACTCTGGCACACGGGGGCAGGGCTGGGGCAGTGGTGATGTGGAGAACTCTCAGAACAAGACTCCAATGAGTCGATGGGACAGGTGAACTCACACATCAAGCAACCAGTGACCCAGGAGAACTGTGAGGCTGTAAACCCAACCCTGGAGGTTTCTAGGAAGCCTCTAGGGAATGCACTCTGAGAGAAAGTGAGGAGAATGAAGAGAGCCACACTTGGGATGTGCAGGCAGAACCTCTGCAGGAGACACTAACTGCAGCTGATCCCTGCCACTGCCATTTTACATCACGGACACAAATGCGATCCATTCTTCAACTGTATTTTTGCCTTCAGGGAGTAAGATTTGTTCTTCATTCCAGGAAGCTCACTGTTGTCTGCTCTCTGATGATAAGAGATGAGCAGGCATCCAAAGAAGCCAGGGTAGGCCCAGTACTCAGTCTCACTCTCTGGCCATTCATTGTCTGGCTTTTTTCCCCTTGTCTCAGTTGCTTTCCTTGCTCTTTTTCTTTTAGACTCAGCCATTATCCCAATCTAAAAGCAGATTATTCAAATTGCATTTGCTAATGCTCCCTCAGTTAGAGAAAATAAGAAAGCTGCAACTATGGTTCTGCCTGAAATTATTAGCATTTAATTGGTGTTTCAAAAAGATTACAGCAAAGCAAAAGCTGAGTGCCTGCACCCGCCAGGTCTTTGTGGATTTAGTTCAGATCGTGCTCTATCACCCCACTCTGCATAGGATGAGTCTGAATGTCCTCGTGAACAAGATGGGTGAGCCATGCACATTCGTTTGATCACCCAGACACCTGTGCCTGGCCAAGCAGTGGCCGGCTAGCCCTCAGCTGACCAGCAGGCAGTGGGATGAGGAAAGACTGCCTGCGCCTGGACAGCAAAAGTCACTCCTACTGCAGCCATGGAGTCACTTAAAACCACCCGGGCTCCTCTCCGCCTGCTTCCTTTTTACCTGAAGCACAGCTTACCTAGCACATTCCTTACAAACAGTGTGAGGCTTCTCTTTTCCTACTTACATCTTGGCTCTAAAAGCTCTACCTTGTGTTTGCAGAGTAAGTTCTACTTTAAGATATATTTTATAGTTATTGAATGAATCCTTTCAACACCCAGATGAAACTGGCATTATTTTCCATTGTGTAGGAAAATGAGGTTCAAAAAGAAATATATTCACCATGTTGAAATATAAATAATGCCAGAGTCGAGAATTGAACCATCTGGGCACATTTCACAGCTGATGACAAGCTCCTACGCCCACAAGTGGACAGTCATGTATAAAAACTTCATAAATGCCTTGAAGACCATAGGCTACAACTTTACAATGATTTGAGGTAAGAAAGAAGAACAGAATGGGAAACCTGTGATGTGAAGTCAGAAACAGGGGGGAAGATTGATCAGAACCAAAGAGAGCTCAAACAAACACAATGTACATGCTTGTGGCTGAGGAAAGCTGAGGGGACAGTCAGCGGTGAAATACGGAAACCGAGGCAGGCTGCAGAAGTCAGAGGGAGACCTGGGGGAGAGGACACAGGAAGGATTCGGGGCACTGAAGAATCATTGCTCAGCTAGAGGGATGAGAGAAGACTCACAAGCACAGATGGCATGATGCCAACTGCTATTTGGGGAGTTTTTAGTATGATATGATAGTTTTCATTGTTTGTTACCTAAAGGGAGCAAAGAGAAAGCTAGTAGGAAGCAAAGACAATAAATAACAAGAAAATAAAAATTAACAAAATTGGCTCAGAAAAGATGGAAAATGAAATTCAGGGGAAAGGCCCTTACAATTTAAAACTATTGAACAACAGGATGAGGAGCTGGTAAAGTCAGTGTGGGCTACCGTGTTAAATGTAGGGTATGAGCGCAAGCACAGTGAGAAAGAAGCTCCGCCAGGGAACACTCATGAGCCAGGGTTCCAGATCCTTCCTTTCTCTTTTCAAACCTAGGCTTTGTTATCCTCATCTGACAGATACAGCCACGGAGGTACTCTCAAATACCCAGAGAATCTTATGTTTCTTGTGTGAAATACTAGCACCATCTACTTATATTTCCCTGAATTGCCACTGGGATTGCTTGCTGTCCTGTTCAAACTCATAGCAGATGAAATCGTGACTTGAGACAAACTCTGGGAATGAGAACACCCCAAGGGATCTTACCCTCAGATGCCAGGTCTCAACCCTTACCTCGAGGCAAAGTAAAAAAATTAAATAAGTAAGTCTGGTTGCTCATCTTTAATTTAATTCAGAGCATGCTAAGATCTAGGGAAGTCCTATAATGAGAGTCTAAGCAGAGATAAATTTTAAGCGACGCTAATGACTGATTCATTTTAATTAGTGATTTTTAGCAAGTTACATGGAATAGTTACATTCCATGAGGAATTTCCCCCACGTGGCAGCAGGAGTATAGCATACACATATGATTCAATTTCATTTCCTCTTACAAATTGTTTTATAAAGAAAATATTTTAAACTCTTGGAATATTTGATGAGAAATGCCCCTTCAAGATGTTAAAAATGAAGAAAACAACCATTTAACTTGCCTTGCTAAATAAGATGGATACCATGAAGAAATCCAGCAAGAAACTCTCTGAAAAGTCTTTGTAGTCAAAGTGGAAAAAGATGACAGTGAAGCTCAAGTTAATAAACTGGTGAACTGGGTTACAGAAAGAAGTCCGAAGCAGCTTCATGCCAGCAATGATCATCAGGAAAATGTCCCAGCTGTGGAAAGGAGAGAAGAGGACCACTCAATGACAGATGGAGAGTGCCAGGTGACTTATGAGAACTATAGTTTCCTGAGTATGATGCTGTGATACTCTTCACAGACGCAGAAGGCCAGATGGAGGCCCTGTTACTGTCTGAATCCTCCATGGGAGGAAAGGGGCTTAAGGGCACTTGAGTAACTGGCTAAGGTCTCACTAGGCTGAGCTTGGACCACTCAGTCCAGAGTGGCTCCCCCAGAGTGAGATCGTCTTTGCCAGTAGACATTCCATTTCCATCACAGGCTGTTTTTCTAACTCCTTGTGTTTTTCCGCAAGGACATAGAGCTCATTTGGGCTTGCTGAGTTAAAGACCTCAGCAATGAGGAAAATTTCATGGAAAGAAGCTTCTGCCCAGTTAGAAAACAGCACGTTGTCCCTGCTATAGTCTGCTCAAAGTATACCAATTCATGGTAAAGGAATTTGACTGAAACAATGGCACAGCAATGGCCAACATTCAGCTCTGAGCAGAGAAAGAAACCCAGTGTCTTAATAAAGCCAGTTTTCATTTGTACTATTAACTTTCAATCTTTTTCAGCACATTTGTCATCCTAGTGAACATAAGCTTGTCATGATCTTTCTCATTTTTTCCCTTAAAATCATAGGACCTGGCATTTTTTCTTCCATAGCATAAGCCTTCAGTGGAGGAGTTCACTCAAGTAGAGCCAGGCAAAGAAATTCTCTCCCAGGACTTTGCTTTGAAGACTGAGCTCCTGGACTCATTCAGAGATTCAGATTATTAAAGAGCACGGGGAGTGCATGTAATGTATATGACTCCCCGGATGGGAGCCAATGATGAGCAAGCTCAAAACTGGAAGGCAGGTGATGAACACAGGGAAGCCCAGAGTAAAGAGTGGCCTCCTTTAGGCTGCATTCCTGAAGAACCCAGATTCCCCTGCAACCGTAACATGCTACGTGAGAACCCGAGGGCACAGTGGAAAAGTTCTCAAGAATGGCTGCCCTCAAAAGCAAAGTTTTCTTTTTCTAGCAGAGAACTGGGGCTGCACTTCTACTTTTCTAGGCCCAGGAGAGTCCTCAACCCTAAACCATTATGGGCCTTATTAATATCTTGTTCAGTTTGAGGACATTTAGGAAGTGCTTTCAGAACAGTAATGACTTATAGACAATTAATTGAATACTTCAAAAAGAGCCAGCAGAGAGAATTTTGAATGTTCCCAACACAAAGAAATGATGAATGTCAGAGGTTATGGATATGCCATTCCCCTGATCTAATCCTTATACACAATATATATACATGGGGTATATGCATATATGTACATGATATATATGTAAATGACACACACTGTACCCTATAAATATATACAATTATCATGTCTCAAAGAAAATATTTTTTAAAAGTGCTTTCAAAATCCTTGCACCTATCAGGTGCAAAATTGTCACTTTTATCATCAAAAAGCTCTAATGTTGGCAGTTCCATATGCCTCAACCTGATCTTTTATCTCCCTTCAGACCCAGGACTTAACTTGTTTCTGCTCAGCCCCAGGATGCACAAGGTGAGGTATGCCCAAGGACCAGTCTGACAGGCTTGGATTTGGCTTCTGAGGGAACTAGCCCTGATTCCGTGCAGATTTAAGGGGAGGGGGGAAGTTCTGTAACCTCAGCATTCAGCCCTTATGTTGTGCAGTGAGGCCAACCCTTGCTTCATAGCCTGACTTCCTCTGCCACTGGGCCACCCATGCCACCATGATAAGATGGTATGAAAATAGGACCTCAGTTCCAGGTGCCTCAGACAGCAATCCAGAAAACAAAAATCTCTTCTGGACAGCCAACACCCTCCTGAGGAACCCCAGTGACAGGGAAGCTCAAGACTGAGGACATTTTTGATTTTAGGTATAAGCTTTTCATGCTTCTGCCTTCCATTTTGACTGTGGATGAGTGCCCAGTTCCAGGAGAAGTCATGGGTCAAGCATGGCTGTGCCCACTGGTAATCCTGGCTGCTAGGAGAAGTCCACCATGCTCAGAAGTGGAGCCATCTCCTGGCCTGGGCCTTATCTCAGCTGGGTGACAGGTCTGCCATCACATCCTCTGCTTATCTATCTGGTGTGACTAAATTTTATCCCTAGGGTCTAAGGTTTTAAGTACCAAAGGGTATAGAATTCTTGTCCTGGTTTAACCAAAACCGGTCTGGACTTGAAGGAAGACAGAGCCCAATAAAGACAGAGAGGTCATGGGATCATTTCATTTAGGGTCTGCTTTCTGTGACTCTGCATTTAGTCAAAGTCCCACAGAGTATTAAAATGCCTTTCATCTTAGCTTGCTCAATCTTTGGCAAATATTAATTAATGTATCCTCATCATGCCCTGAACAAAAGAGCAGGTCTGAATTAATATGTGTGGGATTAGCATCAGGGTTGACCTGGATATGTAGTTTTCTAGCAACGTGACTAATGAGCAAGTCTGAGAAGGAATCTCCTTTACATCCTCCTACACTAATAATGGATTTAAGCATCGACTCTCACCTTTTGTCAGAATGGCAAATCCCCAAATTATCAAGTACGTTTCCATTTGTAAATTCAGAACTGATTTTAACATAGGAAACCAATGAATCCACTGTGCATTGTTAATCCTTTGAAAAAAAGGGGATCTTGACAGTATGAAGTCTCGTGCTCCAGTTTCTAAATTATGAAACTCCTCTTGATAAATGCAGAGAGCAGTGGCACTGATTAATCGCCCCCTCCCTCAAGCACAAAATGATAGAGTATTTGCTAAATGAAATGGCACAAGGCAGTTCATAATGCTCTAGGCGTGGTGGTGAGAACTCCAGGAATCCTGGATTCACACTGTGCTTCCTTCATCTCATTAGCCTCCCTGACTAAGCTTCTGAGGATGGTTTTCAAATCTACTGACATTTATTCACAACATCACTTCAAGCATATCTAACTTCCCTTGCACCCTAGTCACTCCACAGTTACTATCTACTCTGGTGGGTGTGAGTAAAAGACCACGAAGGACCACTTTTATGTGGTCAGTAGTCAGTAACAGTTGGTTTCTTCTGTAGCCTGTTGAGCAAAAATTCACTAGATTCTGAAAATGTTGTGATCCAAATCTTTAAAAGAATAAACCATTCTTCACTTACTGGGTACCAAGTCTCCGGTAATTGCTTATTGAAAATGCATCAATGGTAAGAGCATTCAGAATTATTGCTGGGTACAAGATATATTTTTCAAAACACTGAAGCCAAACATAGAGTCTTTCAAACCACATTAAATGGGCGACATCTGAAAGAAATACAAAAACCACTTAGAACAGCCAGTAACAAAGTATTTTTCCTTAAGTACAGATTTAATAACAAGCGATATTCCCTCTCCAATTCAAAATTGCTGACTGAGGACTCCAGAACTAGTCGTGGTATAGGATTTTCTCTCTAGGCAGCAGATCTCAGCTTTGCTTCTGCATAGTTCAAACCAATAATGTACAGTGACACGGGTCAGCATCCAAGCCTTTGGGTCGATTGACTTCTGCGGATTGGTTCCTGGCACCAATGTGACACTGTCTTAGAGAGAGTGTCAAGTCGTCACAGTGAGTAAGGGCAGAAAGGAGGCAGGACTGGAAAACAATCCCCTGGACTGCTTTTACACTTGAGACTGGTTTCTGGGCTTTTCTCTTTCTCTTTGTACTCTTTAAATCCACAATCAAATGCCCGGGCAGTATATAAATGAAGAGAAAGCTGATCGTTAAACCCATCACTCAGAACATACTACATTTTTCTGATCCTTCATGATAAAGGAGAATGGGACAGTGATGTCTGTTAAGAGTTAAAATTTTAAATCAGAACAATTTAGATTTGCCTTCAGTCTCTACCAACTCTTGGGTGTGTGACTAGAGCCCTTTGTCATTCTGAGTCCCTGTTTTCTGTGTCCCGCCCATCCCCTGAGACTGCTACTGGAAAAGAATCCTCCCTGTCTGCTGCCCTCCTGGTGGGTGATGGATATGTACTTGCAGCACCTCTTGACCCTCTCAATAGCTTTTCTCCCTGGTCAGAGCACAAACTTCTTGGGCCACATTAGGAGCAGTATTATGACTTCCATCTAAAATGTGCCCCACTCAGTCTTACTTTGGAGGTGGGGCCTGGTTGGAGATGGGTCACTGGAGGCATAACCTGGAAGGGTGTATTCTTGTCTTTGGCTCCTCCTTCCTCTCTCTATTTCTTAGCTGCTATAGAGTGAGAATCTTTCTTCCACCATGGCCTTGGAGCATGTTTCTGTTTCTGCCTTGGAGCTGACTGTCCATGGAGTGATCTCTTTAAAAACCATAAGCCAAAATAAATTTCTCCTCCTTTAAGTTGTGGTATTTGTCCCAGAGATGGCAACCCTTAGAGATGGACTAAATGTATTTTACATCATGAGATGGACTTGAGTTTTTTGGAGGGGCCAGGGCCAGATGTTAGGGTTTAGATCTAAATATCGCCCAAAGTCTTATATTTGCAGGTGGGGCCTGGTTGGAGGTGGGTCATTGGATGCATGAGCTGGAAGGGTGTATTCTTGTGCCCACATCATCCCTTTTCTCTCTGTTTTCTAGCTGCCATGGGCTGAGCACCTTTCCTTTGCCATGCCCTCTGCCGTACCATTTCTTCCTTGGAACCAACCAACCATGGACTGAATCCTCTAAAAAAAATTAGCCAAAATAAATCTCTCCTCCTTTAAGTTGTTCGTGTCAGGTATTCTGTCCCAGTGATGAGAAATCTAATACAGGTGGACAAAGCTTCCTTATAGCCTCAGGGGTCCAGAGCCAGGGCTTGAGATCCCTTATGCTTCTGTCTCAAAGAGAGAAGTACAGCAAAGACAGGCTCAGGGTTCCCAGGGAGCCCACCCCTTCTGTCATATGCTTTCAATCTGCAGTAACCTGGACACTGTGACAGGTTGGATCCACCAGCAGACAGTGGCAAAGGAGTCATTCTGCGGGGCTTCACCCTCTCCACCCCAGGCTTGAGTCTACATCTGCAAGGGAGGATGGAAGCTCCATCACACATCTGAATCACATTTTTCGACAGTTTATGTCAAAAAAAAATTGCCTCACAGTATTCAGGCATGGGGGGAGAACTATATCACTTTTATGTTATTTTACATAGTTTTTGTCTGGGTTGCAAAAAAAAACAACTCATGACAGAGAAGCACTGTCACACTCATGTCACATGCTGTCCCCTCCAGGTCACTCACCCAGGACTTCAGGACAAATGACCTATTTTCCACTGACTCCCCTGGGACTTTATGTAAGAGGCCTCAGGAAGAAACACCAACACACACACAGGAACACATACACCCCAGACTGAAACTAATATTTTACTTTCTTCTTACATGGCTTATCTTCAGTATAAGAGTGTATT
The DNA here is from genome assembly GCF_053883595.1 of Heterocephalus glaber. NCBI lineage: Eukaryota > Metazoa > Chordata > Mammalia > Rodentia > Bathyergidae > Heterocephalus > Heterocephalus glaber. The sequence goes on from NW_028258315.1 coordinate 28,438,031, forward strand.
ATCTTTGTAACTCAAAAACACAAAAAAAATACTTTTACTTGATTAAAAACATGAAGTGAAGTTTGCCATTTAGAAATCTTATTTGAAAAGAATTCATGGGAGTAAGACAGCAATGGAGAGACTGGGCCGAGTGAAAGGCTTTCATGACAGGGGAACAAAACACAATGAGAACAAATACCTGACAAGGGGCCTCATAAACAGAAGAGAGATGCAATGAGGAATGGTAAAGATTAAAAGAAATCATAATGACCAATGAGATAGAGGAAGAGTCAGGAGAGTTGGAAGAGAATTAAATTCAAAGAGTAGGGATGATGGGTAGGAATTCAACTTTGGGCTTTCTTAACAGGCAAGGTGTAATGCTTCCTAGGGTAGATTTGAAAATGTGTTATTCCGCAATGAATGATCTTTTATACATAATAAAGTCAAGGTATATTATGCAATTCACAACTAGATGAAAGGACTTTAATCTTTTGTGAAAGTATATGAAAATTAAGAAAAAAAGTCTTCAAGACCCCTCCTCCATTTCCTCCAAGCAAATGATTCTAACTACTGCTTTCTAGAGAAAATGGAATCTTGAAGGCACTGATGTCCTCACCTTCCCACCCCTTCAACAACAAATACATCTGCAGTCATCTCCACACTCTCTCCTCCTGAGGCCACGGCCCACTGAGGTCCTAGACCCCCAGCTCCCCGCCATCTGGGTTGTACAGGCTCCCCCTGGCTACACTCCAGCTCTTTCCCATGTGCAGCACTTGTCTCTCCCCTGCATCTCCTCTATCCTTTTTTTGTACAGCCAAGCTGTTGAGAGGCTTCTCAATACCTGATGATGATGACCTCACTTCCATGTCTTCTAGTTACGGGGGAAACTTCTGCCCCTGGGCTTTTGCAGCTACACCTGCTCAGAACCTCACATGGCCAGGTCCCAGTGATTTCCTGACTGCCACATAACTGACACATCTCAGTCTATCTTATTGGACCTCTCTGAGGTGTAAAATCACAGCCACCCCCCAACACACACTCTGAGCTTCTCCATCCCACCCTTTCCAGCTTGTGCTCAAAATTTTCCCATTACTTTCCCCTCATTTCATTTGCAGACTCCTCTTCCCCTAGCCCTGTCCATTGGCTTTCCTTCACCTTGTATTATTGATTTCATTTCCCAGAGCAATGTCCTTAACACTCACAGCATTAATTATTACTTCCATGCTGGTAACACTCTAATCTGTCATTCTATCTCCCTCTCCCTCTCATCTCTCTCTGCTCTCCTGGACTCCAGATCTAAATACTTAACTGAATAGCTTCATCTGATGTCCCAAAGAAAATTTCAAATTCAGCATGCTGAAAAGAGATCCATCAAGCACCATAAGCCTGCTCTTTTCTATAGGTTCTCAATCCTGGATAATGACTCTTGCATTAACTTAGCCATGCAGGCAACACACATTGGAGTCCTCCAATGTCAACTGTTCTTGTTCATAGCTTCAGATTGGAACCACCTGGGGAAAGGCTGAAACCCATTATCCTAGAGTAGCGAGCTTCATCCTTCCATGTGCAAATAAATTACTTGTTAAAAGGCAGAATCTGGTCCAGTAGGCCTGGAATGGAGCCAGACATTCTCCATTTCTAATAAGCTTCTACGTGATACTGATGCTGCTGGATCTCAGGCAGCACACTGAGAAACAGAACAGAAGTACCAGTATCTTCTGGGATGTGTGAAACATGCAGGTTCTCAGACCCAGGACCTAGGGTACCAGAATTTCTGTGGGTTTGGCCTGGCAAGAAAATCTGTGCTTTAACAGGCCCTGAAACAATTCTGAGACATCCTCATGTTTGAGAAACACTGTTCTGGACGGTTTTCTTCCATGCCTCCAGGACTACGTGGTGTTGATTCCATGTACTTATCTCTTGCATATTATCTTTTCCTTTCAATCTGTAATATTTGGGCCTTTAATCTCTTTTTTCTAAGAAATTATAGCTATATAAAAACCAGAAGCAAAAAAATATATATAGCTACTGGACAGGATCCCATCCTTCTTTCCTACGTAAGAACCTTTCTCTTGCAATTACCCCACACTGTCCCTCATTCCTTGATTATCTCTCTATACTGAATCATTTTCATCAGCATATAATCATGCTATAATATCTTTGAAAAATCTGCTCTTTTTGGGGGGGGGGACCAGGAATCAAACTCAGGACCTTGCACTTGCCAGGCAGGTGCAGCGCCACTGAGCTAAATCTCTGGCCCAAATCTGCTCTTTCTTAAACCTTTTTTGCAAATATTGTTTTTCTTTTCAACTAATTTTCCATTTCTTTGTGTCCATTTGTAACAATTTTGCAAAAAACATTTTGGCTATACTCCCTTTCTCTAAAACTTTATATCTATTTCTCTTCTGAGTCTACTCAGATTCTCATAGAAAGTACTCCATCAAACTCCTTTTTTTGAGGTCACCATGACTTTTACATTGCTATATCCAGTGGTCAATCATGATTCTTATCTTGCTCAACCACCCAGCAGAGTTTGACCCAGCTAATTGCTCCCATCTTGTAACTCCCTATGTGATCTTGTGCAGTTCCGTGACTTTAAGTATCATCAGTGTGCTGATGGCTACTAAAAATATGTCCATGTATGACCTCTTTCTGGAATTAAATCAGTATTCCAACATCTCCTGCACACCTCTGATCAGCATCTTGTACAGAAGCTTTCATCACACTCTCTCACTAAACCTTTTCCCATATGCTTAGTCTGCAGTCATTACTGAACACATACAATGTGCCAACACTTTTATAGGCATGTAGGCTAAAAACAGTGTGCAATACAAAATCTCTGCCATTGTAGGACTTACAATGTAGCATAGACAATAAACAACAGAATAAATAAGTAAAAGTGCATAGCACAGTAAAAGGCGATGAGGAACAAAGGCTATGAAAGGAAGAGCAGAATGAAAAGGATCAAGAGTATAGGGGTAGCTCATGTGGGTTACAACAAAAAATTGGACAATCACGGGAAGCAGAATTGAGAAGGTGACTTCTGGAAAACAGCATGTGATCTAAACATCACCTCTTTAAGCAGCATCACTCAATCATCTGAGTTTTCAGGACAAATCCTTTCCCTATTCTTTTTTCCACACTTTATACATTCAACCTATAAGCAAATCATATTGACTCTACTTTTGAAACCTGTCCCCAAATTCAAGCACATTTCTCTCCTCCTTGGGCCATCATTTTGGGCCTAGCCACCACCATTTCTCATCTAGACTAATAAAACTTCCCGAAAACTGGTCTTGCTTCCAGGGGCACTTTAAAGACTTTGTCACAACTCCATTCCAGAATTGCCAATGGCTTCCTATTCTCATTATAACAAAGTCTGAGGCAAACAAATTTTGTTGAGGTGATCATCAAAAATTCATCCTTCCCTTAGCATAGAACTGGTGTTCAGAAGTGGTGCCCTGCTGGGGATTACGTTTCCTGGTTATTTGTCTTTACGAAAGAACTGTTAAGGCTCCTTCCTGCCAACAGAATGACAGCATTACACACGTCACCCCCAAGTGGAGGTGGTAAGTATGGAGTGCATGTTGCTTCTCACTCTCTGCTTGTTCAAGAATGTGAAGATTCAATGATGACCTTAAAAGTACAACACATAGATCCACAGGTCACTGTGGCCCTCTACTGTGCAAGGGACAGACACTTTGAACCAAAATCCCAATAGAGTTTGCACAAACAAGAAGTAAGCTTTTACTTTGTGTTATGATTTTTTTATTAATTAATTTTACCAGTACATTTTAAGATATAGATAATGATCACTATCATAGAGAATTTGTACCTGCACATGATATATCTCGCTTCTGCATTTTTTCCTATTTCCCTCCCCTCCCTTCAACTCCTCTTCCCCTCCTTATTTAATAAAAGCTTTGTTTCCATTCCTTCTTTTCGCTGTTCTTCTTTTCCCTTCCTTCCTTTCCCCCCTCCTCCCTAGTCCCCCTTCCCATTTGAACATTCTCTTACTATTTCACACTATCTACTATACATTTTGGTCCTTATTTACACTTTTGGTGTCTCACACCAGAGAAACAATGCAATATTTACATGTGTCCAATTTCTTTCACTTAAGAGTATAGTCTCAAGATACATCCACTTACCTAGAAATGTCTCAAGTTTATCCTTATTTATGGTTGAGTAGTGCTCCACTGTATAATAAAACCCACATCTCCTTTATCCATTCATTAGTTGATGGGCATTTGGGCTGTGTTACAGTTTTGCTCTACAATGTCCCCCAAAGTCTCATGTGCTCAGACTTCACACCTACTGTGTGAAGTACCGTGGCTCACTCCCTCATCCCTTCAAGTCTCCACTCAAATTTCACCTTCTGCATGGGTCCTCTCCCCGCTGCCCTATTGAAAGAACCTCTTCTTTTCACTACCTCTCTTCACCAATTTTATTTTTTCCTTATAAAACATATTCCTATCTTCTGTCTTGTTTATTTATTTTTGCATTTGTTTAGCATCTACTTCCCCAATGAATACTCAGCTTTGCAAGGACAAGGATTTTGTTGCCAGCTCTAGATTTGGAAGCACATTCTATGTGAGATTCACCGACAGTTGTGTGTGCAGTTGTAGTTCATTCATTCTCACTGCCACAGAAGAATGTACTATGTGAATATACATGGCCTACTTTTTCAGCATTCTGTGGATGGGCATCTGGTCGGGAACTGGCCTATGCTATTCATGAAGAGTACTGCTGTGAGCATTCCTGCACATGTCTCTTGATAAACACATGTGCATGTATCTGTGAAATGTACACCTGGGTGTGAAACCACAAGCAGTTAGGTGTGCCACCAGTAACCTCCAAGAGATTCTGTCAAACCATTTTCCAAAGTGACCGTGCCACTACCCACTCCCACAACAGTACAAAAGATCCCTTCTGTTTGCTCCACATCCTTGCCAAAGCATCTTTTCTCTTCTTCATTTCAGCCATGCTGGTGTCTTGCTATGGTTTTGTCTTACATTTCCCTTATGACTAATCTTGTTGAAAACCTTATCTGTTTACTGACCATTTGCATGCACACTTTTGTAAAATACAATAACTTATTATTTTGGTAAAATACAGTAACTTATTATGCCTTGGATTATATGTCTTGTCCTTATTGAGTTTTAGAAATTCTTTATGCATCCTATGTATGCATCTTCAGTCAGTATATATATTGAGATAATATCTCATGTATGATTTTCACTCTTTTAATAGTATCTTTTATAGTTATAGAAAAGGAATATATAATATTAACATGTCCTTACTTTTCTTCCTTTTAGGGCTTTTTAAGAGACCGATATCTTCACCATGTTCTCTTATACTTTTCTCTAGGACTTTGTTTTGTTTTATTTTTCAGGTCTAGAGCTGGAAACCTCCCGGAACTGGTTACCATGTACAGTATGAGACAGGGGCTCGGCACCATGTTGCAATATTACCATCTGAATGACTTCCACCATTTACTGAGAAGAACTTCCATCTCGCCTGTGCTGCCCCAAACATGATGCTTTTTGTGCCTCTATATCTTTGGGTGCTTTCCTGGAATGCTCCTCAGACTTTCTTGCTGGAGAAACTCCTAGTCTTCTCACAAGACCAGCCTTATGCCATATGGACACTGGGACTCTGTGGGCCCTGCTTCCAATACAGTCATTGCCAGCAGCTGCCAGGTTACACCTAGAGCGTTCATTCTGGTAGAGGCAGGACTTAGCACTGACACTATTTAGAAGTGTCAGCTGATGGTCACAGTATAGAGGAATAACTTTTAATAGGTTTTGTGACTGTATTTAAATGCTTTATAAACAGTGCACTCCCTTTCTGCCTGCTCCCGCAGACTTGTCACTTTCCCCTTGACACTCTGTCTTACTGTCACATACCCAGTATCAATTGGCTGTCTGCTTGACACTGACCTGGGCCTTCTCTACATATTACCTCTGATCTCAAGGCAAAGTATGTTATTCCTTGTGCCATGACTATATGTGCTGAATGCTACAATTTTAGTACTTGTCACATCATAGAGTAATTATTCATTTATATATTAATCTTCCTGCTAGGTTTTGAGTTTATCAAAGGCAGGTGCTATGTCTTACTTGGTTTGGTGCTTCAAGTACATAACAGGATGCCTGGAATAGAGCTGGGGTTGTGTAAATGTTATTATGGTCTTATACTGTTAGTGGTTGGGCAAATTCTGGATAGTTAAACTGTACAAAGATGGACTCAAAAAAACAAAAAAGGCAACCCCTTGGAATTGCTTTTTTGATTATAAAGCAAAAAGATCTCTAACTATATAACATTAAACATTTCCTATTTTAATCTTTTCTAAGGTGCAAATATTTAGTTTTAAGTTTCCACACAAATTTTTTTTCCTGATTTCTCCATTTATAAGCAATCAACAGCGTCAGATTGAGGCGGTCACATCAAATGCAATTCAGCCTGCTTACAAAAATACATTTACAGAGTTCTATTAATGTTTGTCACCAATTTAGAGAAACATGATAACCTTAGCGATTCCTGCAAAAAAAAATGTGAACAAAGAGAAATATAAGTCAATCTCATCTTCAGTGCTATTAGAAAAGCATTTGCATTAAAGAAACGTGGAGAGGCTCATCACTGCAGAGTAACCCAGGAACCATCTGCTTGGGGAGGGCCTGTCGGATTTTCAAACGCTATCATATTTGCCGTTAGAAAATGATATTTTCCAGTGGTAGAGATAAGACTGATTCTAGTGGAGGGGCATAATCCCATTGCAGTCCAAAAGGATTTACTGCAGATCATGATAACAAAAACAGGTTTGCCATAATAATTTCAGTTTACACACCTCAGAAACACATAAAGCAATGAATTTCAATTAAAATGGAAACCACTGGTATGCTCTTAACTTGCCATCCGTACCTTTCCAAATATTTGAGAGTGAAATGACTTGTTCTGTGAGACTTCAGCCACCTGAGCTACAGGGGGTATGTATGAATGTGCATGAAAGTGTAACCCAGGCCCTCTTTAGGGCATGAAATTAAGACATTCAGGCTTCGAGGAGACTCAGGAAGGAAGCTCTATTTCATCCCCAGACTAAGGAACAGGGAGTTTGTAAGGTCTGCATCTAATAGGCCAGATCACATTCATGGAGGATGGCCGAGGCCAGGAGATTTAAGAGATGATAAACAGTCTCCAGTTTGAAACAGAACCAGATGACAGCTATGAAGGAGCTCTATCAGGCTTCTGAAGGAAAAAAGGACTAAAAGACTAAAAAACCAGTTAATTTATTAGTTAAAAGGACTTTATTACTTTTTTACAGAACCCTTAGTCACAAAGCAAAAAAAAAAAAAAGAACAAGGCATGGAGGTGCAGGCCTGTAATCCCAGGACTCTGAGAGGCTCAGGATAGCAAGTTTGAGTCCAGCCTGACCAACTTAGTAAGAGTTTGTCTCAAAGTAAAATATAAATAAATTGAAAAGAGCTGGGGATGTACCTGGGTTCAATCCCTAGTACCTTCCCCCCACCAAATAAAAGGATTATGTGGTGAGAACTAGGCTGAGCTGTGTAAATCAACTCTTGTGCACTACCCAAGTGCCACCACAAAGGAAATGACTGTGTGATCACTGCAGTCGAAGTATGGCAGACAAGCTACCCGTGCCTTCTAAGGATGGATTTTGACTCAATTAGAAGCCCAGGTGAGAGGGGAGCAGATGTGTTCACACTGCACTCACCAACAAGCACTGGACATTATGAGAGATAGCAATCTGGGGAAAGATTAATCCCAGGGCAGAGTTTTCCAGCATCTGGCCAAAGCAGAAGTGGAGAAGGATGTTGGGGAAGAGCTAACAAAAATACTGGAATGACAGAGCAGGAACAAATCCCAGAGGTCACCAACTCCAAACCTCTGAGTTCAAGTTCTGTTCACCCTGCCTATTGACAGAAAATTAATTTCACTTTCATTCTCACTGTATCAGTCAGCTTTCCCATTTCCAGGTCACAATACCCAACACCCACAACTTAAAAGGAGAACAGGTTTAATTCGGCTTACTTTTTAAAGGAATTCAGTCCATGGTCTGTTGACTCCAAAGTAGAAGCATCGAGAGAGAAAGCTGTGGTGGAGCAAAGATGCCTACTAGTTCATAGGGACCTGTAAGTTAAGCAGGGGAATAGTGCCAGAGAGGAAGACTCCAGGGACCAGACACAGTATGGCCATGCCTGCCAGGCCCACCCAGACACACCCAGAGGTGTGCTCCATCAATCCCCCAAGTGGATCTCAAAGCCAATCAAGTTGGCACTCAACCCTAACCACTACACTTAGCTAATTTAGAATCTTTCCACCAACAGCAGTCATTTAATCTGATAAATGCTTCAATCTCTAGATAAGGGCAAACTTACACTGAATGTTTACAGTTAAAGGGATAGGGAGACAAACCAAAAGGTGAATAGAAATATAAGAGGAAGCTATAACAGAAGTACAAGTCAGGAATTCTGAATTCTCAGAGAATGAACTTAGTCTTTTTATATGAAACAAACATAAAAGCTAATAAAAAGGAAAGCTTGCAAATGTAATAACATGATAAATTTGTTTCTAAAGTCCTCAAATTGTCTCAGTAGTCATACAAAGTTAAAAAGAAAACCTTTGCGATGATATTTTATGACTGCCTTTCTGTAATGACCTGAATATGCAAAGAGACCATAAAAAGACATTACTTGAGCATTATCATTTCTCTTTTTCCCTGGAATATTAGGCCCTTGAGCAAATGAAGGCAAACTAATTATGCCATTTACAAGTTTATATACGACTCCTTACAATTGAAAGCTTTAAATTTTCTTAAAGTGCTTTCAGGTTGTGTTTTATTTAGATGGCTATGCTACTAAAATAGATTCTTCTCAGTAATTAAAAATTAATCACAAATCCTCAGGATGAATTTGGCTTTAGGAAGACAGCCTTCTCCAATTCAGATCTTGAATTGGGATTTGAGCTGTGAGGATCCAGGATTTTCTGCTTTAAAGAGCAGGGAGGCAGACAGATTTTAATGCAGGGCAGGCAGAGGGACTAGCCCTGGTCACCGCCACAAAACGGAATGAATACAGTTGGCTGTTGGCAGGCCCTTGTCATAGAGCATGAACATCTCATACTCACCTCTCTGGCAGGCTGAGGCCAAGACTCTAAAGTCCTCAGGAATGCATATCATGAATTGAGGGTCATCATTGCTAAACGTAAAGGAAATCTCATCACCCTGCTGTTTGGAGCCCTTGAATTCTGCGTAAGATAAACTCCAGGTCCATGACCTTGACCAAATAAGCTAACCTGTGCTCTCCATGACTTCTAGCCATTCCTGGAACCCTCTTCCTTCCCTTTGATGGCCGACCCTGCCTTTTCCTTCAGACAGGAAGGGGCAAGGAATCCATTCTTTCTGCCTGCCATACCCATCATACACAGGATGATGGGACATTCCCAGGGACCCAGCACAGCCTTGGTGCTCTGGAACCAGATGCCATGTTCCTTTAGTTATCACTATATATTTCAATAGATTTCATATGTGTTTTCAGGTTTGATAATTCCTATGCATTAATCTGTGTAATGAGTTATTCAGAAAGTACAACTACCTATTGACCAAAAAATTTTTCTAAACTGTATGGCATGGAAATCCAGATGATGCAGCGTCACTGACTTCCCAGCATCATGGGTGAAATGAGATATAAAGAAAGGCTCAGAGTGACAAGATTTCAGAGCCCTAGAATGAGGAGGAGGAGGATGCACTCATAGGGGAGGAGGTTCTTTCTGCTTCCAAGGACTATGCCAAAGGTAGTAGATGTCTTACGTTAACTCCATTCCTTCACAATTCTCTGGTATGGGGACCCTCGATTACAGATGGCAAGACTGAATCACCATGTTAAGCACAGGTAATCAGGGGCAGAGCCAGGACTGCAGCCCACCAATCTTATCCCAAAGCCTATTCTCTAGGCCTTGACACTATAATTTCTACCTAAAGAGTTTCCTGGAGGGAAAAATCCCAGTCACATACAAAGGACCAGGAGTCAGAAAACATCAGATTTCCCAAAGTAGCACTGGACTCTGTGGGATGATGTGACCATGCTTTAGAATCCTGAAAAAGGAGCATTTACCACCTGCCAGTTGTACACTACAGGTCATCTCTGAAGTACAGAGGAAAAAAAAATACTTTGAGACCTGGGAGGTGCTGGCAAGCATCCAGTGCACACACCCCTTTTGAGGTGACTGAAGCTTGTGCCTCACTCCAAACTGGGAGGAGGGGGCAAGATGGGTCTTAGCTGATTCTGGAGTGAGTAGGTAAGGCAGGTGTAGCTGACAGGTTGCCTGGCAAATCTGTTTCTGTGGAAGATGTGAGTGAGAGCTGGTTATACAACTATTGGAAAGGTGAGCACACAGCACACACATCCACAAATCCCACCACACCTGAGTGAGAAAGGAAATGCCGTCCTGGCATTCTACTGGACTGAGACGTGAACACTTAGACTTGATAGTCTTAAAAAAGTAAATATATTTTAATAATAATATAAAAACCATATTGGAAGGAAGGGGAAAGGGAATGCTTTAGGGAAGATGAAAGAGGCAAATCCTTATCTTTCATAAGGTGAAACCAGTAGCTAAATGAATCTGAAATATCAGAAGTAGCAGAACAGGAACATTATCATTATTTAGGAGAATTATGGTAAAATCAGAAAAAATACCAAAGAGTAGGAAGTAATTTTTCCTGGAGAAGAGGAATCAGAGATGGGAGGGTGGTAGCGCTGACAGGAGTCTGCTGCTTTTCATTATAACTTGTTCTATTTGATTTCTAACTATGTGTTACTTTAACACAAATGAAAAATACATTAGAGAAAGCAATATGTTTCAGAACCACGTCTATCATGTGCAGATACCAGTTGATCTGAAAATTGACTGCCTAGATTTGCTAAGAGAAAATCTCATTGAAGAATTACATATTTGGGACTCATTAGTGAAATGGTGAGTTTTTTTCAAATTACAATTTATATAAGATTTTCAAGTGATGTGTTTTGTAATTTATATAACCTTTTATTTGTTTTTTTCTAAGGTATCCAAAAATTATAGTGTAAGTTTTTTAGGAACCAGCAAGCTTTTGCATACTATTCACAGACTGGTGCACCGGAGCCCTTCAACCCACCTTGCACCTACAGCAGTTTGCCTGCTTGTGTCAGCCCACTGGAAACCCTTCTTTAGGAAAATTTACAATGCACTAATCATTCATTTGTTCACAACCAAAACTTATTAAAGACCTACTATGCGCCAGATACAAATCCAACATTTAGTTACACGAAGCCATATATTTTCCAGTTTATATGTCCAGCCAACCAGTTAGAAAGCCTTAACCAGTGAAACATAAAACTAACTGTAGCCAGAGGTGGTGGCACATGCCTGTAATCCCAGCACTTGGAAGGCTGAGGCAGGAGGATCACCACAAGTTTGAGGCCCGCCTGGGCTACATAGTAGGCTCAAGACCAGCCTGAACCACAGAGCGAGACCTTGTCTCATAAAACAAAACAACAACCACAACCACAACCACAACAACAAAAAACCTAATTGTAAGCACCCCAGTAGAGTCAAGCCTTCTGCTTCTCTGTATCTGCTATGAGGTTGGGCACAGCACCCTATTCCACATTGCCACCCACCACTATGGCAGGAACACAGGTTTACTATATTGTAGCTCTGTGATGTCAGAGTCACTCCTGTGTCACCAGTCCTAGGACATGGCATCATGTGGGACATCAGTGATCTTTTAGATGAATGGGTAGTATATCCAGGAGCATTTCTGAAGTGAACAAATAAGTAAACAATGAATTCCAATAATGTATTCATTCTTTGTCTCTCTTTTATAACTCCACAAAACTCCACTTTTATGGTAAGAGTATGATCATCAAATCAGATTTCTTCAATTTTCATTGAATTTTTAAGAGGCAATTCTTATAATATTATGGAAATTTTACCTTGGAGGACCATGTGAAAATGTAACCAAACCCCCTTATTTACTTTTTAAAATAATACAATTCTTTTGCAAAATTCTTAAATAAAACAAATTTGCAAAAGAACCAAATTTTATTTTTTTTATAACAGAAGTCAACTGATGAAGTCATTGGTCTGCAATCAACCTAGCATTTAGGAAAGTAAATTTGCTTTACTTTTGAAAAATATAAGGCTCCTCTAGCATTTAGTCTAGAAAATTCTCTGCTTGATTAATAAGGTGCTGCTTGTGGCCTATCTTCTTCAGTACAATCCACTTGGGATGCTGGAAAACAGCAAATTTTGTTTTAAAAAGCACAACTTCACACATACTCATTCACATAATCATACACACAGAACCACAGTTTCTTTGCTCAGCTGTACTACATGTGATAGAATCTTGTTCATTTAGCTAAAAAATAGAGTACAGATGAAAAAGCACAGGAGGGTTAGGGTAGGTTGAGGTTACTAAGATAAAGAACTAGATTGATGAAAAATACATTTTTAATGTACCATACAGTCTTCAACTCCAGTTGTGATACTTATTTCTATTTTACTATATCTGAATTTTACAACAGAATTAATTTGTCATCTCCACAGTCTGCCTAGAAGTGGATGCATGAAAAAGGCTGAAAGGCAAAGTAAACTGAAAAAAAGTACAGGCACAGAGTTCTGTGTTTGTTCCAGAGAACAGAAACAGATGGGTGCTGTTCAAATTAAATGCAGTTTAGCAAACATTCCCTGAAGGCTACCTCTGTGCCAGCATGGCCTTGAGCAAGCCAAGGGTCATGGGTGCCTTAGACACTAGCAGTCTCAGGCAGCGGATTATACTAGAGGGAGGCTCAGGGGACAATGGGAAGCTAGATGGATTTGAGTGCTTGAGGGAGGACTTCTGGAGTAGTTTGGTATTACTCCAGGGAAGCTGGAGGAACAGCAACCCAAGCAAGGGGAAAAGCAAGAGGGGAGAGAATGTGGAGTATGTGTGGGAAACCACAAGAATGTTTAAGATTCACAGTGGTGAGTCTGTTTCAAATCAAAGAGGAAAGGCTGGTAACATTAGCATCAGGACATGGAGTGTAGACTTACTTTACAGGACAAACCATAGTGCAGCCACATGGCTCTTTTGTAGCTAATATCAGCAAAACAGACAGAGAACTAAAACCACCTTGGGCTGTGCCTGTTCTACCCACCACACTCAGGGCAGCATGTGCAGCAGAAGGAGTGTGCCTGGACCCCTTGTGATGAGCGGGCTCTAGGTACTCACTGGCTACAACGTAAGTGGAACCCAATTTACAAGCCTGAACATTAGGCTTCTGTTTCCACCTGTGTAAATGAGTGAGATGGAATTAAACCAATGAGATAGAGCAGCACATGTGCTAATGGAAACTGATTAGTAATGCCTGCCACTGGCCAATTCCATGGCTCTGTTCTCAGGTAGTAATGTCTGCATGGATGTGGCCAGGAGCAGTGCACATTCACTAACCTTGGCTACTCTTCCTTCCTTCCCAGAGGCAATGTTCTGTGCTTCTGTGGCAAAGAATATCTGAGCATAGCCTGCACATGAGAGGCTTGTGAACAGCCTGAGTTTCCTGTGTGATTTTGTTGCTAGTGAAATCCCTAAAAGGCAGAGACTAGGAAGAAGAGGAAAGGACACTCAGGACAAGGATGCCATGGCATAGATCCTTGCAGCATTTCACATAGATGTATTTTATATTTTGTGTGTTTGGATTTTTCTTCCAACACACATAATTTTGAAATGGAATCTATTTTTCTTTCTGTGCCTAATTTGTCAAACCTGTGATTCTTGGCTACACTTCAGCCTGTTTGTAGACAGCTTACATAGCCAGGTAGGAACATCCAGGCAGCCTCTGCTCAAGCCTGTGCGAGCCAGGATGACGTATCCTAGCTACTGCCAGCGGACACAAGGGAGCAAGGACCACCTGCCCACCCATGAAGAAGGAAGTCAGAAACACAGACACACTCATCAGTATTTGAATCTTGTACTAAGTCTTCACAGGCTTAAAATGCTAAATGATTCTAATCTGAACTGGGCTCTGTTAGATTTAGGGGAGAAAAAAATATCAAAAAAAAAAAAAAGGAAAAAAAGAAGAATCTTGACTTGTTAACTGCCCATTTTTTTCTTTCCACATTGAATTACATACTCTGAGCTGCCATAGCAAGCATAGTCCAGGGCTGCTCTGTCTTGTTTTCCTTCCCTTCAATTTGGCAAGGTCTCTTTCATCACTTAAGGCATTTAAGTATGTAGGTATAAATAATTAAAGGGAGATTTAAAGGTATAGTTATAACTATAAGTAAAGAAATAGGCCTGGGTCTGGTTCAGGATGTAAAGTGTGGACATAGATATAGGTCAAGGTGGAGATGTAAGCATGAATATAGGTCAATGTGGCAGACGCCTATAATCCCAGCACTCTGGAAGAGTGAGGCAGGAGGGTCACAAGTTCAAGCCTACCCTGGGCAACTTAGCATGACTCAGTCTCAAAATTATAAAAGGTAGGGGCTAGGGATGCAGCTCAGAACAAAGGTCCTTAGTCCAGTCCCCAGTATCACAAAAATAAACGAACAAAGCACAAAGATGAAGGTATACATGCAGGTACAGGGAAAGGTCTGGGCATAGGTCTACTTCAAAGTACAGGTACACATTTGTATATAGATCACATAGATGTGCAATTCTCAGAGTTAAAGCTTCTTACTGCAAATCTCCACTGACTACTTACCAATGATGGCAAAATAATAAACCCTAAACACTCCACTAATTTCACCAGAACTCAGTCTTCCTAAAAATTGAAAACTGAATGGGAAGCAGGCTCTCAACAGTGCAGAAACTAGTTCTTCTCAGGCTTCTCTGTGTGTGCCCCAGTGGCCACCTGCGGGGGCTGCGGGGGGGACTTTCTCTCCCAGTGAATTGTGGGATGTCTCATTACACATGGAACCCACTTGGAGTCTGTCTTCTCTCAGCTTGTATCATGATAATAATTTTCATTTAAGTAGCACCTGAAATTGTACAGGACATTAAAAACATTGCCCAGCTTGATCTTTAAGCTGAGAACAAGGGTTCTGTGGGTGAGAAGCGTAACACTCCATGAGAAGAGCACCCCAAGCTCCCCTTCCTGTCCTTCTCTACCACATGTGAGCAGCAGGGACAGGAGGCCCGATTTCCCTCCAACAACCCACTGCTTCCCCACCTGGGCTGTTTCTCACTGAGGCAGCTATGGGTACCACCCAGAGATAAAGCTCACAGATGTGCTCTATTTTGGACAGAATTTCCAGTGTCTTTTTTTTAGCAAAACATTTTAGATTATTTTACAACATATTAAAACAATAATGAATGACTGCATTATGTCTGGACAATAACATTTTAAAAGGCAAGGCAAAGAATACACAATAGTAGCTTAGGTAATCAGGATTGCAAAACAAAACTTTATAAACAGATATCTAAGTGAATATGAACTCTGTAAGTCTTAATTTTGCTAAACACAACATAACAAAGACAATAGATAGCACAAGAAATTATTTTGACAAATGTAAAAATATTTTCTAAAGCTTTGCTTTAAATTCCACCTCTTCTCCTCCCCTCCAGATCAATATCCCAAGCCTTTTGATTTTAAAAATAGAGATGTTCACATTATTCCTGGTACTACACTATGAATTCCTTTTTATTTCTAACAAACTGTCTCTAATTCAAAATACTGTACTCAAAAGATATGTTGTTAAGATATATAGGGCTGGGGATTTAGCTCAGCAGTTCCACCACCTGCCTTGAAAGCACAAGGTCCCAAGTCCCATCATGGTACCAAAAAAAAAAAAAAAAAAGAAAAATTGGGCCAGGGATGTGGCTCAGCGGCACTGTGCCTGCCTGGCAAGTGCAAGGTCCTGAGTTTGATCCCTGGTACCAGGAAAAAAAAAAAAGATATATAATCACTTCATAACATAACTTTTAGATTGTTACAAAATTATGCCATACCACACATACATTTTCACTAGCTTAAAGGTCATGTTATAACTTATATGAGTGTCCCTAACCTGTCATGTATATTTGTAAACACTGTATATCTAGAAAAAAATATATAACCTATTTGTGATGGGAAAAGACAAATCTTTCTTTTGAGACTTGCGGGCATTTCTAAAAAAACAAAATGGGTTTTTAAAAAAACATTTTAATTACTTAACTAAAGCAAAGACTAGACAGTAAGTCCAGTGTCTTTTTTGTATCTTCATTTTTAACAAATTATTTTCCTTCCTTCCTTTCCATCCCCCTAATCCACTAACATTGCAGATGACAGTCCTGCACTGTCTTTGAGCCTATAATCCTGGAGCCCTCAGTACCACGTGCTTGGGCATAGAGACAACTGGATAACTCACATCACAACAAAAGTTACAGCAGGCTATCAATTTGCTCAGCCTGGGCAGCATTAAACAGCATGGTTACATTGGTGAGCAGTGATCTACTTAAAAATAGGAATAAGTCATTCTTTCTTGTTTATTCAAGCACAGCGCAAGAACTGCAGAGCAAAGAAGATCTCACAGAGAAATTTCCAAGAGATTCCTTATCTAGAAGGAATTTATTTCTTATCTAGAGTTCTGAAGTTGTCAGAATTACCAGACTATTACACCCAGAGGAACTGCAAAATCGACTCAATACAGATACAGGTATCATCTGGATGAACAAAGCATGTTTGTAGAAACTCAGGGGTCTGGGGCCTAAGAGCTAAGGGTCAGTCTCTGCCCCAGCTCCAACATACATTGTGTGAAGTATAGCGTGAGGTCAAGCAACATGCTTCAGCATAAGCTGGAAGCATAATCTTCAAATCTGAACAACAGAAATTAATTTTTCTGCAATACTAATAGTCAATAAATATTTCAATAAAATTTACTTCTAATTCACCCCCTACAACTTCCTTGTCCTGATTGACTAGGATATTTGTATGACACACTCTCACCCTTTTCTTTATTCTGCATTTTCCATTTGCAGGGTGCAGTCCTGTTGCCAGAGCACATCCAAGCTGCTGTGCACACCCTGCAGGTTACAGTGGCCACCACCCTTCCTGCACAGGGCCGCATTACTGACCTCTCACTTCCCGCTGCTTGTACTCTTTGTTTTTGAGGACAGGGTGAGAGACCCACATCCAGGGGTGGTGCTTGCGGAGCTGAGGGAGCAGATGATGAGTGATGAGGCCCACGGCGCCTGCCAGGGCAAAGAGCACCACACTGAGAAATGGCTGCAAAGGAAAAGGGCAAGATCGTGTTATGTAGCCCAGAGGCCAGGGGAGGGATACCCATGGATAACGCATTATACCACTGCCCCCTCCCTTTTTTTTCCAGTACCAGGGACTGAACCAGGGCCTTTGCACTGAGCTACATCCTCAGACTTTAATTTCTGAGACAGGGTTTCTCTAAGTCTCCAAATTGTCAAGGCTGGGCTCAAACTTGCAATCCTCCTGCTTCAGCATCCCGATGTGTGTCACCATGCCATTCTTAAAGAACAGTTTCATATTGAGAGCCTCTAAGATGGTGGGAAACTGCCCTGTGGAAACAGAAGCTGGGAGAATTCTATCCACTGTAATACATTTTTACATTTCTTATGGGGAGAAAGGGAATAACAAATTTAGCTAATAGGCTTCTCCCCATGGAAAATAGAGTTCATAAATGTCCCATACTTTTGTGTAGAGACAGAGACTGTAATAAGCACCATAAGCCAAAAACCCCACATGGCCCACCATCTTTGGTTTCCTCACTGACAACAGTGCTCCCATAGTCGCTGTGGCTCTGTGTAACCTCTCTCGACTCATGGTGTACTGCTAGCCAGTCTTACCACCACCAACGATCCTCGCCGAGGGTCCCACGAGATGCACCATTGCTCCTGCAAAGTCAGCACCTGTCCAGCAGGTGGATACACACCTGTAATGTGAGCCAGGTTCCTCCTGGACACTACTCAGAGTGCTCAGTGCAGTCCAATGCCCTCACCTGGCATTCTGTCTCCATCCCCTGGCTGGTCTACCTTGTCAGTGGCCCACAGTCCCGTCCCAGCCCAGTCACCAAGGAGACAATGATGGGGAGGAAGAGCCCAGGAGACACATACTCTCAGTGACAGGAACACAGTGCTGGCGCTCACAGCAAAGGATAGGACAGCGACCACCGAACAGACAACAAGATCTGATCTCAGGACGTCCTTCTGCAAAGAGAAGAGCACCCGTAAGACTGCTATTTCCCACTTCTCTCAGCAGCTTTGTGTCACTGGTGAACCCTACAGCAGAACATCAGCTCTCAGTACATGGCTTTTCTAGCCTATCTATCACCTGTGTGTCATGTCCCCAAGACATACCTGGACACACCACACACCTCCTCTTTCACTAGCTCCTGTTGGAATTTCAGGGAGACTGAGGCAGAAGGGGCAGAGGAAAGGACATGTACTCTGGGAGATTAGTACTAACTATAGAGAGAAGATGTGGTTTTATATAGTAAGAGGTATGTAGTTCTTTTCCACAAACCCAGACAGGACACAGGATGCCCGGAACACTACCCAGAGAGACCTGGACTTACCGAGGTCTAATCAAAGAGGTACTAACGGTTTCTCTATGATCTCAGGCTTAGGTTTTGACATGACCATGCCTAAGAACCCCAAACAGAAGCCTTTTGCACATTTCTTATGTTTTGGACCAGATCAGATTTTACATTTTAATTCTCCAGTAAGTGTGAGAAAGGGCCACTTTCAAATTACTTAAATATATGTGCAGTATGCACACAAAGCATATGCAGACAATGAAATGTTCTGTAACTTGCACATTATTTCCCACCACACAAAACTGTGGCCTGAGAAGGACTTGGGGAAAAAACAAAAAGTTAGACCGACATATGCCATGAAAGCAGATCGATGTAGAATGGCTTGGGAGCCTCGTGGGACACAATATTGCTGAATGGCAGATCTAAAGGGGACATGGGTGACCATCAATTCTCTTCTTTCAATGAAGGCAGATTAGCTACAATGCACAATTATTGATCATTTTAAGATATCATGCTGTTTTCTGAAAATTCTGAAGCCAATAAATTTATACTGCCCTTTCTGAAAAGGAATTACCCTACTTAAATAATTCTTCTAGATGTTATCTCACAGAAGTTTGTACAAAAGATATATCCTCATTCCCCCCATTTTTTATTTTCTTGGTTTTTAAAAACTAAAACATGTAGTTTCTTGAATGTAACATGGCTGGCTTGCTACCTGTAGTAACAGCCAGAGCCTGGAAGAAGCCAAGGGAACATAAACGGAGCAATGATGACCCCAGCTGCCTGTGGGTGAGGAAATGGTCCACGTGGCCCGGCTAGATTAATTAATCATTCGATAGAGAGACACAGTCTCCCTGTTGATTCACCAACTACCTGCTAACGTCATGTTGAATTTCCTCTCAAAATTTTACCATTCACATACAAGTACTGAATATAAGAAGAATCAAAGTTTTAGATCTTATTTTAGATTTCTTATTTTACATTTACATCTTATTTTAGATGATCTGACTTTACAGCATGGAAAGCCACTGGTTTTAAATTCTGAATCCATGAAATGTTTGGGATCAGACATTTTTTTCATCAGAATATGACTGTTAGTAATGGCTAAAATTCAGGTACTGCTTTCATTCCAAACACTGACAAAAGATCATACTGCTCCCAGCGCAAAATTCTTTAATTCACTGCATCCTTAGGCTACAGAAATATACTAATTTCCCTATATTTTATTGGCAAGGTTTTATGTCATGTAAAAAGTACAGAATGTTCAAGCAAAGGGAAGATTGACATTTTCCCAAATATTTGAATTTCAAATTGTGTCATCTTCAACTGACCAGACTCCTGGTTAAAAGGAACACTGGGGAAGGGGTCAGGAGGGTAACTTTCTAAGTTCGTTAGCGCTCCAATTGCTGGTAATTTTTTCATAATTGGATAATATATTGGAATTCCATTGTGATTTCTGTCAGTGTGCTTCATAAACAAATACAAACCATCACTATAGCCTTTCTCTCTTGATTACATGTTCTTTCCATTCATTTCCTTGCCATATTATAACTTTCAAATATTTTGTTAAGATATAATTGACATAAAGTAAATTTCCATGTATTTAAAATGCATAGCTGGATGAATTAACATATCTCCACAAAACCATCATCATAATTGAGATAATTTAGCACATTCATCATGCCCCAAGGTTTCCTCTCCTGCCCTTGCCTAATCCACTCCTCTCTGTACTCTGTCCTCATGGGGCCACTAATCTGCTCCATCACTACAGTTTGTTTTCATTTGGAAGAATGTTATATAAATGGGACCATAGACTATGTACTATTTTAGGGTCTGGCTTCTTTCACTCAGTGTAATTATTCTGAGATTCATTGATGTTGTCTTTAGCAAAGGTTTATTTCTTTTCATTACTGGGTAGCATTCCTTTGTATCGACATACCACTATATGTTTATCTCTTCACCTGCAGATAGGCATTTGGGGTTGTTCCCAGTTTTTATCAACGTAAGTAAAGCTGCTACAAGTATTCATGGACATGTCTCTGTACATGTGCTTTCTTTTTTCTTGTGTAAACACCTAGGAGTAGAATGGCTGGGTTATCTGGCAGGTTGAGGCTCAGCTTTCTAAGAAAATGCCCAACTGTTTTCCACAGTAGTTGTTCTGCATTCCTGACAGTGGCACATGTGTCCCAGCTGTTCCACTGTCTTGCCAAAGGCCTTGTTAGTGGCTGTGTAGTCTGGGGATCTCCCCTGGGAACACAAGTTCTCTTTTCAGGGGTTTATTTGTTTAATCTCTCTTCTGTATGATCTCAAATGATAAAAGTGAAGTCATCATTTATGAATTTGTAAAATCATAATGAATTTGGATTTTTTTGTCCTATCTTGATATCATAAAGGCAGTCTCCTCTATAAAAAGGATTCTCCATGTTCTCAGATTTTGTTTTCTCATATTTGAGTTTATAATCCACTGGGAATTGGCTTTTAAGTACAATGGGACATAGGAGTGCAATTTTGTTTTGTTATTTACAAATAACATCTATTTTTTATCATATCCTTTTTCCCTCTGTATGGAGTTGAAAGCTATATGCTCTGTCTCTAGTCCTTTAATAGCTGAAACAAACATTCTGACACGCAAATATATCAGTCAAGTTAATCAGTATTTTCATTCTTCTCCCCAAAATTATAAGAATTTAAATATTTGGAGTCTATATCGCTTCCTGTCAAAACTGTATGCTATTGCAATCATGTATTCTCAGTGCTACTTTACTTTTCTTTATTAGTACACAGAATAATAGTTTTGATGTGGCATATTGGTACATGCATATAGTATACTTTGATGATTTCCACCTCCCATTCTCTCCTTGCTCTTTCCTTCTTCCTCCCTGATTTCTTTCTTCTTCTCTAATAGTCTCCCTTTATATAAGTCATCCTTAATTATTTAGATCCCATGTAAGAGAGAAAATATGTAATATTTAACTTTCTGAGTCTGATTTATTTTGCTTTACATGAAGATCTCCAGTTCCATGCAATTTTTCTGTAAATGATATGATTTTGTTCTTCTTTATGACTGAATAATATTCCATCCTTAGAGATATGAAAACAGTCTAGGTGTCCATCAGCTGATAGATGAAAAAGAAAATGTGGGATGGAGTAATGTGTTAAGAGATGTTGTTTCCATATCTTGGCTATTGTGAATTGTCCTGCAATAAATACAGGTATGCAGATATTCCTACAGTATGCTGACTTAATTTTTTCAGGTATATATAAAAGTGTTATGTAAGTAGATCAAATGGTTAGTTCTATTTTTAGTTTTTTAAGGAACTACTGTACTGATTTCCATACTGACTGTACTAATTAAAGCCAACCACACACTCTCATTACAGTCTTACGCAACTAATATGTATTTAGATTTACAAATGTATCTTTTTGCTCTCCTCTTTGTTCATTCTTGCAAATCAGATCATCTATCCAAGATCCCTTTCTGTTGAAAAGTACCCTTCAGAATTATAGTTAGAGAGGATCTCTCAGCTTTTGTTTGCCTAAAATGTTTTTATTTGGCCCTTATTCACAATATTTATTTTAACTGGGTACAGAATTCTAGCTTGGCATTTACTTTCTTCACAAGACTTGACATAATATCAAGCAACTGTCTTCAGGCTCACATGCTTCATCTTGACTGGAGAGCATCTGTCTGTCACTCTTTGGATGTGAACTTGCTTGTTATTTATCTGCGCTGCACCAGCTCACATCTGTGGTACACGGCAGCCTCACTGTGCTGGTCTGGTGTCCATTCTCCTTTCTCCCTGTCATCACACTCGGCTCAAGTGGGGCTCCTTTCATGTCTGGCACTGAGGACAAGGAGCTGCCACCTTATGGCTCTTCCTCACCCCAGGACTGTGGCTCCTCAGTGTCCCAGCCTGGCAATGACTGGCCTGGCACTGGACATCCCCACTTGGCAGGTCTGAGCTTTAATCTGTGCTCTCTACAGTTGGAGCTGAAACACAAGGCTCAAGTTCTGAGTGTCCCTGCCTCACTGGGCAGACTGTGGGACAGAAAAGCTTCCAGCCTACTTCCCAGGTCCACTGTTGATTCACATTCTTACCTGACAGTTTCTTACTGTTTTCTCATAGGTTTTTTCCTTGTTTAAGATGGACTTTTTGGTCTTTTAATCAGAATTTTTGCTTTTAATCAGCAGAGAATTGGTTATGATAATTTATCTGCCAAATACCAGAAATGGAAAGGTCCTGTTTGATTTCTTGACCACTTCTTCTCTCTTTTTTTAAAACTCTTTAATCCCTCTCTGACTTACATTGGTATCTGTGAGGGATTAATACATAAAATTCTCTTTTCTCTCTCACTGCTAAACACCATACATTGAATAATCAATTCTTGATTGTGACATTTAATTTTCACATAATACCTTCATATAAATAACTTGTCTCCTTGCTGTGTTTCTCTGATCCACTAATCCCATTCTTTAATCTTGGATAGGTCTCCTAGGTTGTTCTTATTCAGTCTTTAGAATATACTCTTATCTCAAAGTGCTAAGTTCCCTTTTCCTAGTCTTTCAAATTGTTTTAAACTATTAACAGCTATTCTTCTATATAAACCTTAGAATCGTTTTTCTAATGCTGTGACTACAATTCCTTTGGAACTGTTTTGAACAATATTTAACCTATAAATTTATTTTAGAGGAATTGGCATTTTATAAATCTCAGTCTTCCTGTCCAAAATCATGTGAAATCTATCCATGGCCATTTATGCAGGGCTTCATTTACATTTTAATAGACCACTGCCATTTCCTTTATTTGTGACACTGCTTGTTAAAATCACTCCCACTGTCAATTCATATTTGTTGCTATTGTGAGTTGGATCATATTTTCTAAGATTATTCTGGTATGTTAAAATGTTCTTGGTTTTCTAAATTTTCTCTTGTGGTATTTATGAATCCTCTGATTAATCATTAGTGATTTTAGTAAGTTTTTCTGTGCATTCTATATACTTATAATAATATCATCTACCTGTTTTCCTCTTTCCTGTCATACTCTGGCCAGAACTTCTAAAGCAATATTCAGTAATGTTAATGTTTTGCTCTCTATTTTAATGGTAAGTTGATGTATGTTTAACCATGAAGCATATTCTTCCTTAGTATATTAAACATTTTTAATGTGCCATGGCATTTGTCTAGCACCTCATACTCACTCCTTCTTTGAAGCCTAAGAAGTTCCAGCACTCCACACCCAAAAGGTTTGGACAGCAAGTTGGGAACTGGGAAAAGCTAGATGTTACAAGCAATGGTTTAGAAGAAGCTGTCTGAATTTTACACATAAAAATTAGGAGTTTTTTATTTTAAAAGTGTGGATTTCTAGCAATGAAGTTAAACAGAATGAACGTGACTGATGTAAACATGATGAAGAATGTTGGCACAGATGAAGATGAGTGAGGGAGGGTGAAAATTGACAGGCTATGTGGACAAGGCATATGGAAAAAGACAGAGGAAGAAATTTTGGTTATGAGCTTTGAGTGTATGACTCCTTATGCTCTTTCCAGATCAACATTTCTAGAGGTGCAGTGTGTGGACGCTCTGTGCAGAAGCCCCGGAAGAACATTCTGGTCCGAATACAAATCCCCAGACCCTATACTGGCCTTGAGATTCAAAAGGTGGAGGGAGGGTGAGAAAACTGCCATCTAAGGAGGTTTCCCAGGGGCTTCTCATTCAAATCAAAATTTATGGAAAGAGACAGGCAGACAGACAGAAAATAAGAGGGCAGAAAGAATGACAGAGAAGCACCATAAGAGAAAACAAGGAGGAAAATTTTGTATTTCCACTGTGGTACAAAAGGTGTAATATTTCAACCTGTAAAAGCTGAATTTGATATTCCCATTAAAATATTATAATTAGATCACAGACTTTTCAGAGAATGAACACAGACATCATATTAGATCACCTAACAAGTAATGCTCTGCATTATACAAAGCATTTCAAAAGATATGAAAACCAGGAAAGGAGACACCTAACCCATCACATTTAATTATACTAATGAAATGAAGTCAGGGTCTACTAGCCAACTTTCTTGTCATATTTATTGGAAATTCATATCTTATTTTTTACTGTAATAAACCAGCAAGTGGAAAGGCATCTTCATTAGTCAAAATCAAGGAAGACTTGGGGGAGGGAGGACACAGCTTTTTTCAGCTATCCACGGGGAGACTTTGGGGCCACTGTACGGTTTCACGGAAACTGGCCTGGGAATGTCGGTTTGATCTCCCCGCCAAAATCTCCTGGTGTAAATATGAGAAGCAGCCAGGCTGCGGGTGCTATGTTTGAATATCAATGTCTTTCTCCTCCCCTTGCTGCCACCTTATCACCCCCAGCACCTTCACTTCCTACCCTGCTTTAAAATGTGTCTTTACTTTTAAAATTCACAAGCCACACCCTTCTTTTTTTTTTTTTTTTTGGTACCAGGGATTGAACTCAGGACTTTGTGCTTTCGAGGCAGGCAGCGGAACCACTGAGCTAAATCCCTGGCCCTACACCCTTCCTTGTATTCATCAATATGTCCCTTGATCCCCTTGTAATGACAAAGAAGCCTGAAAGGTTTAGCTTGAATTGTGACCACACCCAAAGGTTCTCAGGGCTCATGATGCATTTTAAAAAATACGATCATGTTGGCTGTACATTGTCTTGAAATGATAGACTCATCAATGCAACTCATCAGGGTAAACTTGATGGAATATACTGACTGCCTGCTATGAGTCATGCACTGG
The DNA here is from genome assembly GCF_053883595.1 of Heterocephalus glaber. Taxonomy (NCBI): domain Eukaryota; kingdom Metazoa; phylum Chordata; class Mammalia; order Rodentia; family Bathyergidae; genus Heterocephalus; species Heterocephalus glaber. The sequence goes on from NW_028258315.1 coordinate 28,463,300, forward strand.
TTCTGTGGACCAAACCTAGGAGACACAGTTCCTAGCTGCAGGAAGATGCAGTCAACAGACCATTGACTGCTGTTCCTTTTATCTGTCATTCCTAAAACACACAGAAAAAGCATCAACTGAAGACATCAGACTGCTTCAAGTTCAATAGTCTAATGTATGGGAGCTTACAAAACCAATGAGCATCGCTTTTCTAGGTATTAATGAAAGTAGATGCTAAAGGTGACATATCTGCTCAAAGGATGTTTAAAACAGCCCAGAGCCATTTTCCTGGTGCATAGGAAACAACCTTAGGACTCACTACTTCCTACCTTTTCTACCCAGTATGTGTTCCAGCCAATATGGTCACTCCCTTCTCTGCCACACCACTGTAAGCCCAAGGGCTCTAGCAAGAGTTATACAAATGTCAACCTTGAATCAAAAACCCTCAGAGTGGTGCTGCAAGCCCATGTGAGGCTGTGGCATGATGTGGAGGAGCTGCGTATAGAGCCCAGCAGGAGTGCAGGTAGGCTGAATGTTTACACGGCAAGCTTTTATTTGTGTAGAGCCTACCTGCTGGTGGGTGCCAGCAATGACATAATTGACTGAGCATGGTTTGGGATAATATCCAAGGAAGCTGCTACTGCTAAAAACCAAGGGTGCCAAGGGCCTAAAGCATCTGCCTTTGAGATGCTCCAAAGGTCTGCATCTGGCTGGGAGCTCAATGGCCTGCATGCCAGATCTGGGCCACTACCAGGTGCCTTCTCCTGCCCTGTCCTTCTCATGCCCATCTAGCCAGAGCCCGAGACCTCCAGCTCAGCTGACAAGTGAGTCCCTCCCACAAGAACAGGCTATGAAATACCAGTGTCTCACCACCGAATCCTTCATCTTCTGGGGGAGAGGGTCTGTGGACGACTCTTCCAGGCTTGGATGTAAAAATTTAGGAAAAAATCTGCATTGAAAAAAAGACCTAAAAGTGGAAAAACATACTGGTTTTACCTTTTAAAATACATGCCTGGGACAGTGTAGACATCAACAACTTCTCCTTAGACTTCACACCCACAAATGACCAAAGCAAGTGCTCTCTCCATTCCGAAATTCACAGTAACAAGTGGTACACAGGCAAGAGCTTCTGAAGATCAGGCTGTGATTTTTAAATTTCTTCCTAATGACATCAGTCTAGTACCTTAGGGGTATGGGTGACCTGCCTGTCAGGAGCAGGGTGTCCTCTTCTGCAGCCCACCGGGCTCCCTCCTCACAAACAGTCCCAGCAGGAGTCAACACCCTAGCAACACATTTGACACTAAAAGTTGTGCAAACCATGTCTAATTTTTCCTATCACCATATTCTATGTCTTTCATCTTAATGCATCCTAGCAGCCCCAAATTGTAGTGTCTCCAGCCCCCAGACAGAGTTATCTTCAGTCACAATCTTTTGTAAGTCTGGACAACTCACAGGCGATCAACACCTGAAACTTACTTCCACATCATGTAGGATTTCCAGTCCCCAAGTATATATTTATACTTTCAAGGGACTAAAGATTATATTAATGCATTTTGAAACTCTAACATATATCTTCATTTAAAGTGAAAGGAAACAAAAAGAAAAGAAAAAAAATACAAACCTCCTTTCAGAGGTACAAGTCTGGTCTCCACAAGGTGATAGGATTCGGTGCACTCAGAGGATCCCTGGGCTCACCTGACCCAAGGCCACTGGCAGTGAGTGACCAGCATGTGTAATGAGTGCCCAAGGCAGAGTCCCCACTCCAGGGAGCAGCCAGAGCTGCAGGAATGGCACCCACAGCATGGGAAAGAGGCCACTGTACAGGGCTACTCACAGGAGCACGGACGGGTCACTGCTCTGCCTGCTTAGATGGTAAGATGATGCAACCAGCAGGCCGCAGAAGGCTGAAAACAGCGCCGGGATGTGCTGCGTGCTCCAAGGCTCCTGAGGAAAGAGGAGAAGACAGCCTGAGCCAGAGGCCTGGGACTGCATTCTCCTGCCATACATACCTGTCACCCCATCACACGCAAAGAAAATGTCTATGTATTCAGCTGCTTCAATTATCTATAATACTAGATATCACACAGTAAATACATAAACGAGTAATGCAGCGCTAGTTATCATTATTGAATATTATGTGCTCTATGGAAAGGCAAGTGCTGTGCTTTGTGTGACTGGCCAAGAAATAGGTTTGCCCAAACCAGCATTACCACAAACATGTGAGTCGTGTATTGTGCTGGAATGTCATGACGGCTGTGATGTCACCAGGTGTCCAACGACATTGATGTAGTTCATGGAATAAAAGTTTAAGGGAGAGGGGGAGGCAGGGGTGTGCTCTTTCTACTAAGAAAATCAACTGAGTCTAAGAAGGTACTATTCTAGCCAAAGTGGTGGTACATACCTGTAATTCCAGCACTCTGGGAGGCTGAGGTAGCAGGACTGAAAGTTTGAGCCCAACCTAGGCAACTTTAGCAACTTAGTGAAGCCCTGTCTCAGAAAGGCTGGGAGTGCTGTTCAGTATGAAGGCCCTGGGCTCAGTCTTCAGTATCAGGAAAAATTTTTTTTAAAAAAAGAAGGAAGTAGGAGCCAGGTGTGGCTATAATTCCATCTATAATTCCAGCACTCAGTAGGCTGAAACAGGAAGATCACCTTGAGTTCCAGGCCAGGCTAGGCTACACAGTGAGTTTAAGGTCAACCTGCACTACATAGTAAGAAACTGTCTCAAGAAAAAAAAAGGAATTAATTCAGAATCCTTTTGCAAAAATCAGACTTGGAAGGAGGGGCCCAACAAGATGAACTGGCTCTGCTTTGTGTCTGTATTCCTCTCCTGCTATCCTGCTGTCGAGGCTGTGCACTGTGCACTCCTCTGACCCTTCCAGGGCTGGGACGGTCCCTGTCCAGACCCCTTGGGCAGGTGCCCCACACACTCAGAGTGATGGGAGTGGGGGTGGAGGGTTAGAGCAGAGGAGCCAGTACAGCTGAGCTATGGCTAAAAAAATACATTTGAGGCTACTTTATTTTACCTTTACCTGGAAACAGTAAAGAAAACACTGATATCTGAGGAAGAAGAGAACAGCTGAACAAAGAGGGATTTTGAACCAGACATTTAAATGCCCCGTGTGTGGCAGCTGAGAGTCAGCTCAGGGCTCAAACAGCTTCACTTCTACAAGAAGTAGAAGCCAGGAGAGGAGTATGGACTGGTACTTTTAGTGGTGCTTCAAAATAAACTTTTACATTTGAAACATGTATGTATTAGTCTTCATTTTATAGACATATTATTTATTTACCATGCACACACACACACACACACACACAGATGTATGGACCCACAAATTCACAAAGATTTTGGAGGAGGATCAGGGTTTAGATAATCTATCACCCACAGATAATGAAGCATACACTCTGTGACGGTTTGGTTCAAAATTAACAGCCCTAATTGCTCTGAGATGTGTCTCATGGGCCCCTAAATTGGGACTGATATGGATTGATGAGCACTGGTTTCATAAAACTCCCACAGGTTTTGAAATATTTTTATAAGGTAGAAATAAAACTGTCTAATAGTCCAATTCTGTGGTGGATTTCATATGCATTTGGGAATCATTTTGATGAGAACGTGCACATAGGGCAGTTTGTTTTTATGTAAAAACACACTCTGGAAAGAATCTCAGTTTCAGCATTTTTGTCCTTAGAAATTTTAGATGTTTCTTATGATGGGATTTACAGGCAGACAAACAGAGTCTGGTTATAAAGTGAACAGAAACAGGTCAATTTTCACTCTGCTATCCCTTTCAGATCAGACATAAATGTTTTCCCTTTGAAGAAATAGAAATGTGTTTTTCTTATCCCATTAAACATGAGGCATTTCTGACATTCAGATTTTCATAATCCTAAAATAATAACTAGATCTTATCACTTTGATTCTGATAGACGTGACCTGATAGAAATAGACCTATTTCTAGGTCTATTTTTGACATGAATCTCATCTTTAAGTAAGAGAAGCTCTGTACCTGTAGAATTTTAGAATTTCAGTGAGATCAGAAGTGTCACCCAGTGCCAGAACTGTGTTCTCTGTTCCCACTTCACATGTGGCTCATAACAGGCATGCAGGAGCAGGTGTGCGTGTGTGAGGGACAAACCCTAGGCTCTGGGCTCCCCAGCACTGAGTAGCTGCTCAGTAGAATTCCTCACAGCTCTGGCACACCCAAGGGGCTGCCAGTGGCCACACTGCGGCCAGCTCACCACAGTGGTCAGGATGTGACCTGCTGACCATGTGTATGGGCACGTTAGCAAATGTGACAAGTCAGACTGTATGCTAACGGCAGAATCTTTTTATTTCATTTTGTTTTTCCTCTTGGTGGAAAACCCTAAGTGTTTATGAGAAGAAACAATATTTCACTTTTAGGAATAGATGCTGGAGAAAAATGAGATTGTTAGCTAGCAGGACAAGATGATGGGTCCCTTGCATCCAAGTCTACCTGTATAGATAAACACACACACAGAGATTCACACACACACAGACACACACACGCACAAAATATGCATACTTCTTTGAAAACAATGACATTTGCTCTTTGTCCTGGACTTTCTCCAAGTTACTGGTAATTATTCAGTCCAAAATTTGATACAACACCTTTTATGTGACACCCGCTGGACTATGCAAATGGGATATAAAACAAAGCAGAGAAAAATTGTGGCCTTTGACTTCAGGTGTTCATAGTCGAGCTGGGAGCAATGAAAGTATGCACAAATAACCATGGCCATTACCCCAGCTGCCTATGCAGTCACTTCATTGACCTCATACTAAGCATTGCCACTTTGACCTTTTAGGGCGTCCTGAAGGTATAGGTGTCAGTGGAGTTGTGCAGGAGAAACCAGAGCTTTTACTTTTCCCATATCCTGTGGTGAACATCTGTACTTCTCATGGGAAGTGAGTACACACAGGAATTCATGGAATGAACATGAAGGGGATAATACTGTCCATGGGACTCTAGAAAAGAGGACCGAGGACCAACTTCTGCCTCATCACAGGGACAGGCCTCCTTCCCTACCACTGCCCCAACACCATGGTTCATCCCTGGGCCGGGGACACTCGCCTCCACAAACCCTGCCCCTCTGCACCTTTCCCTTCACACAAGACAGTCATTAGGCCCTAGTGAAAAGCCAACTTGCACTGTATTTCCTGGACTTGACCTTGGGCACTCCCTCTGCTCACTGCCAAAACCTGAGTCCATGTCTTAACTGCAGCTGACTGTTGTGATTCCATTTTGAACAACTTCTGAGCTGTCATTATTCTTCTTGTTTTTCTCCCAAATTAGTGCCAAATGCCATTGTCAAAGTTTTCCTAAATAAATTTGAAGATCATGACCATCCAGTGTTAATTGGATTTAGGACACAATATGTATTTTTTTTTTTTTTTAGACAAGCTCTTGCTAAGTTGCCCATCTGGCCTTAAATTTATAATCCTCCTTGAGTAGTAGCTAGGATGGTAGGTGTGTGCCTGGAGTCCAGCTAATTATACTTTTTAACAATCCAGGAAGGGAGGCTAGGCAGACATCCAGCTAGATACCTAAGATCCATTTTTCCTTCCTTTCTCACTAGCACAGATTTTTCCTAATTATTCAGACAGCTAAAAGCTTATGATACCTTGTGGCTAAAAGGGACACAATTCTAGCCATAAAATGCAATCTGTAGTAAAGTGAATTAAAACTCAAGCTTTATTTTCAACTTTTACTGCTATTACCATTATCACCATCTTGTTCATCATCATAAGCAACAGCTATTTATGCTAATAATAGTTATTATATATTTTAGTTTTCTGTTGCCATGTAACAAATCACCAGAAATCAGAGACTTAAAACCACACAAATTTATTGTCTCAGGTTTCCTCGGGAGTCCCCATAGGGCATGGCAGGGTTCTCTGCTCAGGGGCTTGCTGCGCTGAAATCAGTGTTGTCTGGTCCTCTGATCTCATCTGAGATTTGAGTCCTCTCCAAGGTCCTAGGGGTTGGCAAAGTTCAGGTCCCAGCTACTGGGGGACTGCAGTCCCTGCTTTCATGTTGACTGCTAGGACCCACTCTGGCTCCTGGAGGCCACCTTCAGGTCCTGGCCATATGGCCCCTCACACATGGCCATTCTTCTTCCAGGTCAACACAGAAAGGTCTTTGTTGTTTCCCCAACCCTAGAAAGGGCTCCTTCTTCTAGGTTGTATTGACCCAGAATGATCTCCTTTTAAGTTAAACTTTAATTTAAATAAAAGTGACCTGATTGGGGACCTAACTCCACCTATGAAATCCCTTTGCCTCATCTAGACAATGTCTCAGGAATGGCCCCTTCCTTTTCACATATCCTGCCCACACTCAGGATGAAATCATTCAGAGGAGCACACCAGGGACGGGATCTTGGGCATCGGCAGAATTCAGCCTATAACACCATTAATAAGAACTCTACCCCTATTTCAATATGCATTATCCATTCAATCTCATTTGCTTCTCAGGACACCCCTATGAGTTCGGTTTTACTAATCCATTTTACAATGGGGAAAAAAGTGTAAATGAGGTGTGTGCACTCAGGCAAACAGCAAAAGCTCTCTGCTTCAAATCTGCCATTGGAATATAGTAATGTTAATGTCTTCCTTGTCCATTAAGTGGGGATATAATAAAGGGCAAACAAGAAAACATTTGGGAAATTACTTTGTAAATTAAAGTCCCCTAGATGGGCAAGGTATCGGATATCCTGGGAATTGTCCTTCTGGTGGCACACATATATTTACACTTCCAGTGTGCTAAGAAGACAGCACAAAAGGGAGACTGCAGAGACTCAGACCTGGGGTCTGGGATCTGATGCGTGTCATTTGGTGTCTCTCTGGAGCTGTTTCCTCATTTTGAACAATAACGTGAAGGGACTAGAGTACATAATACCTAAGATCCACTCCAGTGCTAAATATACTCTAGAGCTATGAATGTTTTATATCTACTCTTAGGTATTAAATCTGAATGCAGGGAAAATGCCAATGTTATAGGTTATAATCCTTTTAGTACCTGGAAGAAAGATGGGGCGAACCATTTGACAAGCTGTCATTAATGATGCTTGGGGAACATTAAATTATAATAATGTGCTCCAACCTCTGGGTCCCCTTGCCATTAATAAAGTAGAATCTCTTCGTAAAAGATAATAAAAAATAGAAATCATGATTTATCCAGACAAATACAAAGCCTAGTTAATTAACTACTCAGCCATTTCTCCAGGGAGCAAATATTCTGGTTGTTTCTGTGTATCACTGTCAGATATTTAAGTTAGTGAGGGAGGTCATTTGTACGTTACTTGCTATCATCTTCATATTCTCTTGGAGTCAAAGAGAATATGAAATTAAAAGAGGAATCAAATTTTCCTTTCCTAATTAATATTGTAGAGTGGAAAAATTAATGCATATCCCTCAATCTACTTCCACCAAGCAAGAATAATAAAAATCAAAAGGTAGTAAATACATATACCCACATAGAGAAATACATTGCTGGTTGGGTAGCTGACATGTTGAAATTATTCACAGAGACCCATCAACCCATCTCAAGGCAGCAGAGGTGAAAAGGAAAAAAATTAAAGCAAAAAGTAAGCATAAAAGGTATAAACAAAAGCATCGTTAAACAAGAAGTGGAATCACAGCTTTGGGTCAGTGGGAGTTGTGTTAAGATGGGTGAGCTTTTCTTTCTATCTAAGGACCCCCTTGTGAGTTTGCTAACCACATTCACTCAATTCACAGCATTTAATAGGTGCTGCCTCTTAGAGTAGAGTCGATCTGAGACCATTAGGAAACACAGGACTTACAAATGAGAAGAGAAAAATGCAAATTGCTCTATTTTTTACCAAAATGAGTTTCAAAATTCAATTAGAACATTAACATTTTGTTACAACACACTATACTATTTGTCACAAGTGATGCTTGGTCTATGCTGAGCAGGAGAAGCCAATGCCTCCCTGAGAGGAAATAAACCTTGCCAAAGTACCTCAGTTCCACCTGCTCAAAAACCTGCTCCAACACTAGGGTCAACCCCAGAGCCTTGAAGTGCTCAGTCCTCCAGAGAGACAGCAGTTTGTTCTCACAATGGACTCTCTCTCTTCCCATCCAACAATTACTTTCCCCTCGAACATGTCTTGCACAGAATGGAGAGCAGAAATAAAAGGCTCAGCTCAGGACAATAAAGAGCTTACCATGGGGCCAGGTCTGAGTAGTGAGCACCGGGCTGCCTGCACTACTGGCTGGACAGCCCAAGGCTGGCCTGACCTTGGTGAGGGAAAGAGCTGCCATTAATTAGTGTGTCTCATGTGCAAAAGGAGGTAGACTGGGGAGAAAGGGAAGAAGCACCCTGACCCACAACTGCTAAAGCCCCAGAAAATTTCTGTCTCAATACCAAATTCTTCAAGTTTCTAAACACTCTATGATTTTGCAAAAAAGGTCATGTAACAAACAAATGCATGTTACTTTTCATAGCATTAGAGATAGTAAGAATGAGGCTTTGTCTCTTTCGTGTGAAGTGAGATTCTCAGAAGATACAGCTTCCCCTCAGGAAGGCTCACAAGTTGTTCCTCTATAGAAAGAAAACATTCTTAGGACTGAAGACTATTGTGTTTTCTATAGATTTAATTATGACTGGGATCAGTGAATTATTCACATCAAATGCACTTTAGCTGCTCAAAAACAGGAGGCATGAGACAAAGGTTCACCCTAAGTCAATGATCGGAATAAGCAGAAGTGATCTGATAGTACAGAGCTCAGCAGACTGAGGGGCAGGAAGGTGAGGTTCCAGTCCAAACAATCTCACAGTGACTTGAGAAGTTAACAGGCGGAATTTCTTAATGCCTGTTTACCAGCATGACTGGGCCATTAGCCAGGTATGACAGAAACAGGAAAGGAGGGAAAGACACAGAACTTTATTCTTGGAGGCACAACCTTCATCCAACAAGAATGAAGTGGATAATGAGAAAAGAGGATATCAGCCAGAGGAAGTGACAGATAACTCTGCTTCAAACATTTTATAAGGCTAAATGCAGACTTATAGTTGACCTCTCAATCTCAGGATAAATGAACACGCTCTATGGAGAGAGAACTAACTATAAAGGAACATTCTGGATGGTGAAGCTGCTATGTTTCCTAATTGTATGGTGACTACTTGACTATATACATTTGTCAAAATGCATCTAACCGTGCACTTAAAATTACTGAATTCAATTGTGGATACACTGTACCTTGACAGTGTACTTTTGATTCCAAACAAGTTTCAAGGAAAGAAATCAGATCACTAGTAGCCAAAAGGTGGGAAGAGACTACAGAGGGCTGTGAGAGAATTTTCTGAGTCGTTGGAGATATTCTACAAATTAACTGATTGTAAGCTTCTTTATATGATTACAAATTTGCCAAATGAAAATTTATTTTCAGTACTGGAAATTGATCCCAGGGCCTAGACATTGAACCCTTTTCTTAAACTTTTTATTTTGAGACAGGATCTCTAGGTTGTCCATGCTCTAACTTGAGATCCTCCTCCCTCAGCTTCCCAAAGTGCTGGGAAAACAGGTATTTTTAAAAGCTGAAGTTTAAACTTGATTTCAAAAATAAATGAATGAATAATAAACAACCAACTACTGAACCAAAACAAAGCAATACATTAAGGTTCTTGCATGAAAAATTTGTCAGTCACAAATTTTATAGGCAGTGATTTTAATCAAAGAGCAGAAGAGAAATATTTTCAGAAATATAAAGGCTCAGGAGGAGCAGATCCACCCCTAGAGCCGAGGAGGAGGTGAGCCTTCTGGGCTGCTGTACCACTGCCCCCAGCACTGAGGAGCAGAGCCGCCCCCAGCACTGAGGAGCAGAGCCACCCCCAGCGCTGAGGAGGTGAGCTGCAAGGGTACCAGAAGCACACACACATCCCCACCCGTTGAAATGAGAAGGCACAGAAACAAGTCTCAAAACCAGACTTCCAGATAATCTAAAGTAACCCCAAAGGAAAACAAGATGGAGCACTCTGATACTCAACCACCTGGACTCCCTGAACTGGCAACAAAAGATGATCTGGAAAAAATGAAAGCAGAAATAATTTCTCAGATAAAAGCAGAGATTGTGCCCATAGTGCAAGACATGATTAATAAATCTAGAGAGGACACAGATTAAAAAATAGAGGAACTGAGGAACATGAAGGAATCCCAACACAGGAAACAAATGGAATCCATAAAACAGATGCAAACAGATTTCCAGGAGATTAAAAACTCCATTAAAAGTTTACACAGCAGAATGAGCCAATGTGAGGACAGAATTTCAGATATAGAAGATAAGATTGCAATTAGTGGCCAGGAAAAGAAAAATTTCTTTAAAATAGTAAGAGACCATGAGAAATCAATCTAGCAGCTGCTACACAATGTAAAGAAGAATAACATAAGACTGATCGGAGTCGATGAAGAAACAGGAGAGAGTGCAGACTACATAAAAAAACTGTTCACAGAAGTAATGGCAGAAAACTTCCCAAGCCCAGGGCGGGGGGAGAATGCGATATACAGATAAGTGAGGCATATAGGACTCCAACTAGGCTTGATCAAAAAAAATCTACACATCGGCATATAATTGTTAAGATTCCAGAATCCCAACAGAAGAACAAAATTCTATCAGCATTTAGAGAAAAGAAGCAAATCACATACAAAGGAAAACCCATCAGAATCACAGCTGACTTCTCAATGTAAACCCTCAAGGGAAGAAGAGCTTGGAGTGATGTATTCCAAGCCCTAAAGGAAAACAGCCTCCAACCCAGATTGATGCACCCTGCAAAACTATCTTTCAAAATTGATGGAGAAATAAGATACTTTCATGACAACGAGCACCTTAGGTACTTCATGAATACCAAACCAGCACTCAAAAGAAATTTAGACAATATCCTAGGAAAAGACAAGAAGGATCACAACCCCAGGAAGCCCAGCAGAATGAATCCATCAGGCATGACAAGAAATTAAAGCAAAGGGGGAGAATCCAACAAAAAGAAAAAGTCATGACAATGATAAGTCAATACGTATCAGTTATAATCATCAATGTTAATGGTTTCAATTCACCAATCAAAAGAAATAGACTGGCAGAATGGGTCAAGAAGCAAGAGCCAACAATATGCTGAATACAAGAAAAACACTTAATTCAAAAAGAAACTCATAGACTGAAAGTTAAAGGGTGGAAAACAATACTCCATGCAACAGGAACCCGAAAAAGAGCAGGGGTAGATATCCTCTTTGCAGATCAAGTGGATTTCAAACCCACACTGATTAAGAGAGATGAAGAAGAACACTGCATCCTTGTAAAGGGAACAATCCAAGAGGAAGAGATGACAATCATAAATATATATGCACCAAACACTAGTGTGCCCAACTATATAAAACAAATACTAACAGACATGAAAAAAATCATATAAGCACTAATACAATAGTAATGGGGGAACTCAATACCCCACTGTCACAAATAGATTGATCAACTAGACAAAAAATAAGTGATGAAATACTAGAACTCAATCAAACTCTTGAACATATGGATTTAACAGATGTATACAGTGTTCCACCCCACAAAATCAGAATACACATTCTTTTCAGCTGCACATAAGTTGTTCTCCACAATACACCACATACTCGCTCATAGAACATGTTTAAGTAAGTGCAAAGGCACTGAAGTTATCCCCTGTATATTATCAGACCGTAGTGCAATGAAATTGGAGATCCATAGCAAAAGAAACGGCAAGAATTACATAAACACATGGAAACTGAACAACTGAATAACCAATCGGTCACAGAGGAAATTGAAGAAGAAATCAGACAGTTCCTACAATTAAATGACAAGAACAATACAACATATCAGAATCTATGGGACACAATAAAAGCAGTCTTACGAGGGAAATTCATAGCAGTGAATAGTCACATGTGGAAAGTAGAGTGAGGCCACTTAAACAACCTGATGCTGAACCTCAAGCTTCTAGAAAAAGAAGAGCAAGACAAACCCAAAGCTCATACAAAGGAGGAAATTATAAAGATCAGAGGAGAAATCAATGCAATGGAGACTAAGAGAACGATACAAAAACTCAATGAAGCCAAGAGTTGGTTCTTAAAAAGAAGAAGTAAAATTGACAAATACTTAGCCAATCTTATCAGAAAAAGAAAAGAAAAGGCCCAAATCCATGCAATTAGGAATGAAAAGGATGAAATTACATTGGACCCAGCAGAAATCCAGATCACCAATACCTACTTTGAGAACCTATGTGCCAATAAGATGGAAAACAGAGAAGCAAAGGACAGATTCCTAGATATGTATGAATTACCAAAGTTGAACGAAGAAGACTTAAAATTCCAAACAACCCAATATCAATCAATGAAATTGAAAACGTAATTTAAAACTTACCAAGAAAAGCCCAGGTCCTAATGGCTTCACTGCCAAAGTCTACAAGACATTTAGAGAAGAAATACTGCAACTATTGCATAAACTCTTCAATGAAATTGAAAGGGAAGCAATACTCCCAAATTCACTCCTGGAAGCAAGCATCACCTTGATCCCCAAAGCAGAGAAAGACCCACCCAAAAAAGAGAACTATAGGCCAATCTCACTAATGAACATAGATGCAAAAATCCTTAATAAGATACTGGCAAACAGAATGCAGAAGATCATCAAGAAGATCATACACCCTGACCAAGTGGGATTCATCCCAGGGATGCAGGGATGGTTCAACATGTGCAAATAAATCAATGTAATACACTGTATCAATAGCACCAAGGACAAAAACCATATGAACATCTCAATAGATGTAGAAAAAGCATTTGACAAAATCCAACATGCATTTAAGATAAAAAATCCTCCACAAAATTGGAATAGATGGTCTCTACCTCAATCTGATAAAAGCCATCTATGAAAACCCAACAGCTAATATCATGCTAAATGGTCAAAAACTGAAATCTTTCACACTAAAATCAGGAACAAGATAAGGATGTCCACTATCACCACACCTGATCAATATAGTCTTGGAAACAGTAGCCACGGCCATTAGACAAGAGAAAGAAATAAAAGGATTAAAGATAGGAAATGAAGAATTCAAAGTGTCATTATTTGCAGATGACAAGATACTCTATATAGAAGACCCTAAGAACTCCACCAAAAGTCTTCTAGACTTATAACCAAATTCATTAAAGTAGCTGGATACAAGGTCAACACACAAAAATCAATAGCTTTCCCCTACACGAATATCAGACTCACTGAGAGAGAAATAGGGCAAATAATTCCTTTCACAATAGCATCCAAAAAACTGAAATACCTAGGAATCAACCTAATGAAAACTATACTACAAAGCTAATATGATAAAAACAGCATGGTACTGACAAAGAAACAGACCTGAGGAGCAGTGGAACAGATTAGCAGATGCAGAAACAACTCCAGACACACTCAGCCACCTCATCTTCGACAAAGGAGCCAAACACCCTCACTGGAGGAAAGATAGCCTCTTTAATAAATGGTGCTGGAAAAACTTGGTTTCAACTTGCCAAAGATTAAAACTAGAGCTATATCTCTCACCATGCACTAAATTAAGATCAAAATGGATTAAAGATCTAAATATTAAAACAGAAATGCTGAACTGGTTGGAACAGGGGTTAGATAGAACTCTTGAAGACACTGCTGTAGGAAAAGATTTTATGAACAAAACCTCAGTTGCCCATGAACTAGCACAAACAATCAACAAGTGGGATCTCTTCTTATTAAAAAGCTTTGCACAGCAAGAGAAGCCACCAACAGTGTGAAGACAAAACCCACAATGTGGGAAAAAATCTTCACCTGCTGCTCCTCAGATAAAGGACTACTATCCAGAATCTATAAAGAACTTTAAAAAATCAGACCTCCCAAACTGAAAGACCCAATCCAAAAACGGTTTTCTGAAATGAACAGACATTTCTCAGACAAAGAAGTAGAAACAGCAAATAAACACATGAAAAGATGTTCAACATCACTGGTTATTCAAGAGGTGCAAATGAAAACAATGCTGAGATTCCACCTCACCTCAGAAAGAAAGGCTGCTATCATAAAATCAACCAATAACAAATGCTGGCGGGGCTGTGGGGAAAGAGGAACCCTGCTCCACTGCTGGTGGGAGTGTAGACTGGTGCAACCACTGTGGAAAACAGTATGGAGCTACCTCAAAGAACTAGGATTGGAACCCCCATCTGACCCAGCTATTCCCCTGCTGGGTATCTTCCCCCAAAACTGAAAGGATGTGAAATATGTGCACCCATGTTCACAGCACCACAATTTGTAATAGCTAAAACTCAGAAGCAGCCCAATTGCCCGTCACCTGGAGACTGGATAAAGAAGATGTGGGTTTTTTATAAAATGGAGTTCTAATCAGCCATAAAAAATGAGAAATTAGAGACATTTATAGCTCAATGGATGCACATTGAGGCCATCTCTTAATTGAAATAAACAGAACACACATGTGTAAATACCAAATAGTTTCTCTAGTGTGAAAAACTGAGAGTGTAAATAAGGACTAAAAGGTATAATAGATAATGTGAAATAGGAAGAAAAGGGGCAAAGGGGAAGGGGAAGTGGGAGGGGTAGGGGAAAGGAAAGAAGGGAATGGAATTAATATGAGAAAATGAAAAAATGGAAACAAAGCATTTGCAAATAGGGAGGTCAGGGGAATGGGGAAAAAATAAGAACCAAGAGAGATTATGTAAAGGAGCAAATTTCCAATGATGAATGTCATTATATTGTATACCTAAAAATGTACCAATAAAATTAATTTTAAAAAAAGAAATATAAAGGCTCAGATAATATCCATTCTGATACTTTTCCTGAATGAAGTACCCAAGGTCTTGGGACTGTATAAAGAAAGGTATGTCTTTAAAAACAACACCAGAAATACTAACGAATTATATAATTGTTGTTGTACAAAACAGGATGAACATGGTATCAAACAGGGTCATCAGGAGCACATGAACTACATGCGTGTTTTAGAGAAAGAAGCCTTCCTCTTCAGCCCCCCCCCGTCTCCCTCCCCTCACACATTTCTAAAAGAAACGATCCACATGGAAGGGATAGAAGGGATAAGAGAGGGAACTATGCCACTGATTACTCCAGAGAAACCAAGCTGTGATGGACTGGGAGAGAAAGATGCTGAAATCCTTCTCTTCCATGAAGGGAAGCTAAGTAAACAATTGTCTTTTGACACAGCATTGATAAGTTTAATAAGACCTGAAATGAGTCTTTTTCAAAAGGTATTTTAAAAGTGATCATATGCTAAGAACACTCTGAAATTTATATCATTTTTATTTACTCCTTTGCTTTTAATTTTTATTTTATCAAAGAGGTGCCTGTGGTTTATTGGTTTTGGTTTGGTTTGTTTTGGTTTTTTGAGACCAGGTCTCACTATATATTCTAGGATGGCCTCGAAACCCTTGTGATTCTCCTGCCTCCTCCTCTAGTGCTGGGATTACAGGCATGTGCCACCACCCCCGGCATGCCTGTGGTTTAAAAATTAAATACTGGTGTTTATAAGATCCAGAAATACATGTGATATTAGTTTATTTCATTCCCACTGGAAGATACCTGGACCACAGTGTGTGTGTGTGTGTGTGTGTGTGTGTGTGTGCGCGCGTGCGTCTGTGTGTGTGTGTGTGTGTGTGTGTATGTCTCCCAGAGTGTGAGTCACTGTCATCCTGAGACTCTGGGGACTCACAGAGGCCCCTGACACCATGCCCTGCTTCAGCTCCTCCTCCCAGAAGGCAGCAACATTTGGTTGTCTCTTCTTCACCTGTTTACCTCCCTGTTTTCAAATAACAACCTGTTTTGTAGTCAAAAGCTCTGGACGTTTTTTCCCATTTCATATATTACATACTGACTTTCTAACAGGAAAGAAGGATTTAGGCCACCCCTACACACAGCTTTCTCCACATTCTCCTGTCATAGATACAGCAGGATGATCACTCAGATCCTCATAAATACATAAATATGACCTGCAGCTGGACCACATGTGTAAGATAGTTATATTTCTTTTCTGATACACCTTTTTGTTTTCCTGAAGTCAATGTTTGTCCTGCTTTTGGTTATCTCAAGGTTGCTT
Source organism: Heterocephalus glaber (assembly GCF_053883595.1). Classification (NCBI taxonomy): domain Eukaryota; kingdom Metazoa; phylum Chordata; class Mammalia; order Rodentia; family Bathyergidae; genus Heterocephalus; species Heterocephalus glaber. The sequence continues at coordinate 28,479,394 of NW_028258315.1, forward strand.
GGTTGCAGGACTAGGCTTTGGTCCTCTCCTTCTGCACCCAGTGTCCTCTGGGTGCTGTCCTTTCCTGTTCTCTGGTCCATAAAGCCATGTGCAGCCCCATCCCTCCACGCTCTTTGAGTGAAATTTCAAAAGGAAGTGAGGGTCATGAAGACATGGGTTCTACTGACCAGGCCATGGATCAATGCCTCCCTGACATTGCTGACTGACTATGGCTGGGAGACTCCTGCAGGGGACAGTGAGGAGGCCAGATGCACGAAGGCAAAGCTGGCACCCTGACCTTTCTCCTGACACCAGTGAGCCTTGCCCAGCCAGCCGTGTTGTCCAGCTGCTCACATCCCTTTGCTTTTGTAATTCTAGAAAACATTTGTTTACATAAAACATACATTGCTTGAATGAATAAAAGAAGGAGGAGAGCCAGAGTCCTGGAGGGGCCCGCACACCTACCTTCACTGCGCTGAAGCAGAGAACGTGGAGCAGAGCAGCTGCCAAGATGCTGCGGCCCACGCTGTACAGGGCCGACAGGATCCCAGACACAGCTGGAACACAAACACCAACAGTTCCTTTCTCCACTGGCCATTCTCGAAATTAATGAATGGTATGAGACAGTAAGAGAAGGGTATAGCTTTCAGATACAAATTGCTTGTCCAAGGGGCAAGAAATATATCTATGGGATCTGTAAGAAAGCATAGGTGGCTGATGGTGCAAGGGAGGGAGGGAGGGAAGGGGTGACCATTTAGCTGGGCATGTGAGAGGGAAGCATCTGGGGGAAGCCTGCACTCCATTCTTGGAAGGTCAAGGTAATGAATGATCGGGGGGAGCAAAATCCGCAAAGGATGGGCAACAGGCAGGTGAGCCTGTGTGCGTGTGTGTGATGTATGGAGGTGACAGTAATCACTCTGTGCACGTGATGTCATTTCAGCGGCCTTGAGGTCAAGGAGTTTGGTCCCATCTAGAGAAGAGCAGGCTGAAAAGCCACACCACCTGGGGACGACTCCAGTAAGTGCTGGGTAGGGTCTAACCCATCTTAGTCTGCATCTCAAGCACTATATTAAATGGGTTCCAGGGACAGTATGCAGACACAGGTTACCTATCTGTTCAGGTGCACACACAACACACCCATGATGGCACACTCAGGCTCACACTGACACACTCACTCCAAGACTTGTACATGTGTGTATTCAGATACATACACACACACCCACTCACACACATGCACATACAGAGACTTCTCGCCAAGTCACAGAGAATCCTTTGCTTACTTGTTTCTCTGCTTATGCCTTTACTCATTGAGGCTGGCTGAGCCACTTCCAGTGGAGCTGGGTGCATCTGTGGACCCCTCATCCTGGCCCAGATTGAGTAATGTAAGAGCTCAGGATAAAGTAAGGCCACCTGCCAGGCTCCCAACCTCTGCCCAAGGCTGTCACCTCCTCTGACCCTTAGACCCTTAGCAGAAGGGAAGCAACTCACCAGAACCACCAAAAAGCAGCATGTCGATTTGTTCCAAAAGGTAAGTACAGAAGGTGTTGATCTGCGGGAAGAGCCCAAGGAGCGAAATCGCAGGGAAGCAATACAAAAATACTGAAAATACATGAACAGAATCGATGATAAGCTGAGTGCCATAACTGGTTGCTCCTACAAAGCTACTTCCTTGCCTTCTGGATTCTTTACCACCCAGGCCACCAAAGGCAGAACAGAAATGTATTGTGGAAGTAAAGGGGCTGGCCTACGAAAAGGTATGCAGAGCAGCTCAAACAAAGCTGAAATCTCAGAGATAGGAAGGAGATAGAAGAGCTGTCTTCAGAATTAGATTTGGAACTAGGTGTGGTAGATACCTGTAATCCCAGAACTCTGTCAAGAGGATCACAGATTTGAGCCTAGCCTGGGCAATTTAGTAACTTAACAATACCCTGCCTCAAAATTTTAAAAAAGAAGAAAATAAAAAATAAAAGGGGCTGGAGATGTAGTTCAGTGCAGACCCTGTGTTCAACTCTTAGTACCACCAAATTAAAAAGAAAAGAAGTATTGGACTTGGAGGGCTGAGGGAGGGAGGAAAGATGGGGAAACCATGGGGCCATTTAGAATAGAGAGCCAATAGTTATGGGGATCTCTTTTTGCACAGGGAGGGAACAAGAAGTGGAGCCAGGGGCACCTGGCCTTGTGCATCAGCGCCGTCATGATCACAAGAGAACTAACTCTTGACTACGCTTCGAACACTTGTTGGGAAGTAGAGTTGAGTCAAAGCCAGAGCTGTCACAAAGGGCAGGAGAGCACAATTCACTGAGGAACTAAGGGACCTAAGGGGCAGGACCCCCGGGAGGTGAGGAAAGACCATGTCACCTCCCATTGTCATGACTGTGCAACAGAGCAATCCTTTAAAGCCTTCCTAGGCTGTAATTCAATGCCTCCAAAATAATGTGTGAGAGGGCAGGGAAGCGAGAGCGCTGTGTTTCACAGCAGCTTTTCCCCCAGCTTCCCCCTCCAGGCTCTCTTCTAGTCCACAGACATGGAAATCTGAGGCAATGCAGCAATTCACCTGCTGACTCAGGTACCAAGAAGAGGGGAAATGAAGTTTGATACTGACAAACCTTAATAAAACTAAGGAAATTCAATATGAAATCCAGTATGAAGCATTGGCACCATGTCCTGAAACCACATAAACCACAGTGAGCAACAGGAGCAGGAAAGGAAAGGCAAGATGCTTCAGCTCTTCCAAAAAATCGGAAGCACAAACTACCCAAAGTGAACTAGCAGGCACTAGAGTATTTGTACATTCCTTTGTCTAACAATTGGTTAAAAGTATGGGAAAAATCTCTCCAAAACAAGGACTAAGGGACAGTGCCAACTCTCTGTGGAATTTGATGCAGTGGACATGGCCGTGACAATATGCTTGGGTTGGGGCCTCATCCTTTGCTTGGGTTGGGGCCATGCTTTGGTACATGGTGATGTTGTAGAAGATGTCTGTGGCAAGACTTTAACTCTGTTGTGGAAGCCAGAGCACCTGCTGCAGTTTGGATCTGCAATGTGTCAGAGCCTGGGTCGCCGGCCTCCACTGCTATTGGGAGGTGATGGACCTCAAGATGGGGCCTAGTGGGAGGTTTTAGGTCACTGGTAAGGTGTCCTTAAAGGGCACAGTGTGACACCCAGTCTCATCTGCTTTCTTTTCACATCCTGGCCAGGAAGTGAACAGTTTTGTTCTGCCCTGCCCTCTTGCCACCCTGTGCTACCACAGGCCCCAAAAGCAATGCCGTCAGCTGACCACAGACTGAAACCTTTAAAACTGTGAGCCAAAATAAACCTTTTTACTTTGCAAGTTGCCACATTGGGTATTTGTCATAGTGGTGACAGCAGACCAACCCAGCACCTGAAAGCAGCTCATTCCTCCATTCAGGGGAGGCAATGAGGTACAAACACCAATCTGCTAGACCCAGCTCTATTAGATCTCAGGTCTTTGTCAGTCTCTATGAATGGAATTCAGAGATATGAAAAGAAAGACAGAAAATTAACTATGGAACACACAGTCATGAGCATCAACATTTAACCCATACAATTTTGAGCAAACTGACCAGTTCCTCTTCCCTTGACCTTGGGGCTCAGAGCCCAGCCACAATGACTGGGTACTATGCTGTCCCCTCCCCTTCCAGGGCAAGCACAAGTGCTGAGAAGAAAGGACCACAAGACAGTGTTGGGATGGAATGACACTGCAGGCAGATGAACACTGAAAGTAAAGAGATGTTCTCCAGGAAAAATACATTCGCCAGTTCCATCAGAGTACAACTAGTGATGCAAAAAGGCCTGGAATACAGGATAGTGGTACAAGGTAAGTGAAGTGGCAGGAGACAGCAGAAAGCCATTGCCAAGGAGGAATGTGCCCACAGCCCTGGGAATTAATAAGACAATACAGAAGGGACACTGGTCAACAGGAGCCCATGGCACGAGGACCTCCACATAATGTTCTAGCAGAGGAAAGCTCCTGTGGGTAAGTAAAGGCTGCAGAGGCACAATGCAAGGAATGGGGGGGGGTGTCCCTGAATCTCACCTGTTGGGTGTAGCTAACCACATTTGAAACTGTGGAAATTATTTTGTCCTTTTTTTCCCAAGGGTAAAGAAATAAAATCCCTGCAGTTTTATTCATAAATTTCACTGGGAACAAACACTTTCTGTTAGCATACTGATGAACAGGTATTTGATTCTCTCCCACTTCTTCCTTACTCCTATTTTCTATGATAATTACCATAAATAGAGAGATTTCTGGTTCAATTCTATTTCAAGCAAAATGTATAAGTAAGAATACTGTAGCTTAAGCTTATTTCTTTTGGTGCCATTAGTAAGAATGACTGCGGAGCAGATGTAAGTGTATGCACTGTGGTCCCCAAAGGGCTGCTCCTGTACGAACTCACTCTTCTTTTATGGACTATGCAGCCAGGAAACAAACATCCCTGCAGACATACAGGGTGACGCTGTGTGTTGAGGGAAGGGGAGGGTGGTCCAAGCCAGTAACTGGCTACTAAGCTGCCACTCATCTCCAAGGACTGTGTGATTGAAGCTCCATTATGGTAGCCAAGGGTTTATCATCTCAGGGACTAAAATGAAAAAGAAAACTCACATCTGAAAAGAACCCATTTGAGAAAGTGCCTATCCTATGCATGGACTCAGCTAAAGCCATGGTCTTCTCTATCTCACCTCAAAGGTCCTCATGCCAGGAGACTCCTTGCATCCCTGGCTCCAAACATCCAAAAGACAGCTCCACCCAAGTCATCTCACAGGCCTTCCTTGCCCTGAGCCATGGTCCACACACCATGTGTCTAGAGTAGTTTTTGCAGCTGCAACAAAGAACAAAGTCTCTTCCCTCCAGCCTGGGCACCTTTGAGCCCCCAAAGGTTCTGAGTGTGCCTCTAGCTCCAAAGGTTTCTTCTCTGAGTCACACAGTCCCTGTTTCATTGGCCCATTTCCAGATCCTGTGTGGCTTTCCTCCTCAGCACCTGCCCCAGCTGTGTCCTGGTCCCTTTGAAATAGGATGTTCCAAACTAAGAACCCCTTGGCTTTCACAGCTATAGGTCAATTACGATAGCAGCCTCACCAACAGGATTTTGCTGAAGTTACCCCAATGAAAAGTAATCAGCTCTAGCCCTGCCGTTACCAGTCTCCGCCTGAGCACAGGACTTGAGTGCTAAGGAGGCATTTCACTTTCTCTTGAAAATAATGATTGAAAATGCAGAGTGATAGTCTGAACATTAATAAAGGGTAATAAAAGCAAAATAATTTACAGAAGAATATTATTTTTGGTGTTTCCATCTTCTTTATTCACTTTAACTCCTTCTTCCATAGTTCTGTCATCCAACATTCTCTTGCCTTTGAGGTGCTCCTCTCTTGCACTCCCTGTGACACAAAATGTCACCATCCTTCCACCAACTGTCCCTGCCATTGGGCAGGCTGCAACCCCTCCTGCCCATGGAGGCAGCACCAGCTCTCTGAGAGCAGCTCTTCTGCTTCTCTCCCTTGCTGCCCCACCTCTGATGCTGGAGGTGCTGGGCAAGAACCTCACAGCGCAGTGGTCCCATGGATGGCTCTACAGAGGCACATTCTAGAAGATACTTCACATCCTCTGTACCAGCCTGGGGAGGATCATTCCACCCAACACCAAGTGAGGCACAGTGGTGCCTTTGGCTACCTCATAGTGCGTGTCCTTAGTTCTTACTTCTCTTGCCCTTTTTATAAGCACTCTTTGTTATGGGTAGAATTGTGACCCACCTAAAAAAACACTGAAATCCTTAATACCAGTTCCTATGACTCTGAACTTAATTGGAAATAGAGTCTTTGCAGATGATCAAGTCAAGATCTGGGCCCTAATCCAGTATGACTGTTCTCCTTATTAAAAGAGTAGATTTGGACTCAGAGACACACAGGCACATGGAAGAAGGAATGAAACCCCAGGAAGATGATGTCAAGGAGGAACCAACCTTGCTGACATCCTGACCTTGGACTTCCCACTTCCAGAACTGTAAAACAATACATAATTGTTCTTCTAAGCCAGCCAGTTTGTGGTGCTTTATCACAGCAGCCCCAGAAAACCAATGCACATCTTCACCCTCCTACTAACCTTCTGTTTTCTCCTTTCTTCCTCTCCTTGCTGGAGATATTCCTGGATATCACAATGGTTCTGTACTATGCAAATCCCTTGACAGTTGGAGAGACAGAGGGAAAGAGGTTCCACAAAGCAGAAATGGCTTCAAATTGCTTTTGAAGGAGCCTCTGCTCCTTCCTCCCCATCTCATTTGCTCTCAGTGTGTTTCACTGTCTTGCTCATTGCAAATTAGTACGTCATTTAACACATTCATTTCATGAAGCTGCTATTGTTCTACTTTTCTATTTATCTTTACCACAGAGGTCATTTAGTCATCTTGCTGGATCATTTGCTGCCATTTCTACTTGTCACTGTTGACAAGCAAACAAAAATAACACTAGGAAGCTCTAAGGGAAAAGAAATTCCAGGGAAGAAGATAGGAAGGACATACTCCCTGCCCCCTCACTCCCTAAGGAATTGAAGAAAAATGAAAGGAGAAGATGCATAGCCAGTAGCTTTTTGCAACCCAGGGGCTACTGCAGAATGAGCAGTCTTGGTTTTCATGAAGTTCACTAAAGCCTTGCTTTTGAGCTACAATCACATTCTAATTCTACTGTGAGTCTGCCATAACAGGACAGCTATATTTACTCATGTTGGCATTTTTGGAGTAGCAAATTTTTGGAGTAGAAAAATGGGAATGAGGGAGAGATTCATGTTCTGAAAAGCCATTTGTGCATGGAATGTGTGTCATGCATTTCTTCTCCCGAATATCTTTCTACAGGTAATCTGCAAAACATGCTTCCTCTGCCATTGAAATCTAGCAGGCTAAGTTTCCTGATGATGCATGGAAAGTGATCCTAAAGTCCATTTATATGTTAATTTATTTAGCACTTGAAGCACTTTCACATCCATCAGTTCATGCATTCCACAAGTGTTTATCAGGTGCCTGTGTACCTCACAACCCACTCTGGATGCTGGGAACTGTGCGGTGAGTGAGCAGGCAGTCTCTGGGCAGGATTGGAGGGCATGAATCAAATGAGACAAGTGTAAGTAGATTACTACAAAAGGATTAAGTGTCATGCAAAGTATATCTCAAGGGAGTAGAAGATGGGACTAAATTAGGAAAATGAGCTGTTAGGAACCAGTCTAGTCGAGGGTGGGGCAGACGACAGAACACTTTGGAGTCTAGGAGCATAAGCCGAGGGGCTATCTGTCCTTGTCACTGTGAGAGGAAGAACTCTGTCAGCACTGACCCTCGCTTGAGATCCAGGGAAAACACAGCACACAGGATGGATGTGGGGTGCAAGAGGGAAAAGGTGACATTTGAACACAGACATCTTCCTCATTCTTGTAGACTTCTTCGTTCCTAATCCCCAGGGCTTCACGTGTTCATGACTACAGACTCCAGCACTGTTGTTAAAAAACAAAAAAAGATGGCAAGAAAGGGCAGTACTCCAAAGCGTGTGTAGTCATGACTGGGCATCTCTATCTGCTGTAACTCTGACTTCTCCACAGAGGCTGACTTCAAGGGGAAGATACTGAGCCAAGGTATCACAGAAGGTCTGAATGACTAAAGCCTTTATTGGTGTGTGTGTGAGTATGTGTGTGTGTGTGTGTGTGTGTGTGTGTGTATACACAATTTAAATAATATTAAGCAGTAAAATTAAAAAGTATCACTAAGATTAGAAGCAAATGTTCTTGGCACCAGAGCACTGCTTCTGTTACCTACCTAACTGGACTTCAAGATTTTCTGAAATGTGGTCCCTGAGCCCTAGGCATTAAGAAGCTGCTCAGCTCCTCCTCCAGTGTAACAGAGTGAAATGCTGGGCTCTGAATGTAGGGGTTGGAATGGAGACATGAAGTTTGCTACCAGTGCAGTAGGAGGAGGTATGGGGGCACAGAAGCTGGGAATGAGGTCAGGGGTGAAGTTTCTGTTCATATGGAGCACAGGGGAAGCTTCCTCCACCCCACCCCACCTCAGTTCCACTGAGAAAATCAGGGAGATGCCAGGAGGTAGGGGACAAGACGATGCCACCCTGAGGTTCTTGTGTCAGACTCCAAGCTGGCACATGAGAGGCCAGAGGTGGTATCATTGGTGCTGCTCTGCATCATTTCAGCTGATTGATGTGATCATAGCCAGTCACAAGGTGACAGGTATGTGACTCCCTGCTGTATGGCAAGAATAGTAGAGCACTTGCAGTCCAGCCTGCAAAGCTGTAGTTAATACTGAATAGGCTCTTTGCAAGCTAAGGATACCAGTGTTGCTGCTTGATGCCAGACATCATTCTGTACATTTAAGTATATTAACTCACTTAAACCTTACAATAACTTCTGAGGTGTCTTGTATCTGTGTCCCCACATGACAATGGAATGCTGCTCAGGTGCGCATCTGGTGACATGGCAGAGCTGGGACTCAAGTCACTGGGAGCCCGACTGAAATCAGGCTCTAAACCATACAATGACAAGGGGTTCACTTACAAGGAGTATTGTACAACACACTCCCGGACATGAAGGCAAGCAGAGTGTGCCTATGGGAGACAGGGTTCCCAGAGCATCCACGCTTCTGCACGGGCTGGGAATGGTGCCCACTCATGCATGCCCAGAGCATCTCTGCTCCAGAATGGGGTTGAGGCAGGAAGCTCGATGGCCAGGTCACCCCAGCAGCCACCACAGCCACCATGCTTCCGATGTCACGGAGTGCAACGTTTTGGTCATGGATATCAAAATCCTTTCAGAGGGCCCAGGGATTTAGCTCAGTGGTGCCAGTGCCTGCCTTGCAAGCGCAAGGTCCCGAGTTCGATCCCGATACAAAAAAAAAAAGAAAAGAAAATCCTTCCAGCGAAGTCCACTGGTGGATGAGTGGAGCTCCAGTTCCTGAATGGTCTCCCATAGAAGCACAAGCCTGGAGGGAAAGACTCATTTTTCACCCAGAGATCAAGTAATGAGGTATCTCCAATGAGTGAACCAGGTGAGAGGAAGACATATCCTCCTTCCCTTATAGTCACCCCTATGACCCAGAATTTCACTCACCTATCAGGTAGTCCCTGGCTGTCTGCAGGGACTCTGGGGAGAAGAGCTTCAGGCCATACACGATGTAATGGGGAGGGTGCCTGGATTTGGCTTCTCCATCAAGAAGCAAAACGAGGCCACAGAGAACGCAAAAATAGATGGGTCGGCTATAGGTGATGATTTGGTTGTGTCCCTAGAAAATAAATACAGCTTCTGAGTTGTACCTTTTTATTTTGACTAAATTACAAAAGTGTAGAGTCAATCATTTACATCACATAATTTATACCATTATAACACATCCTTCCCCTTTCCATGCATGCAAAATATCAGGAAGAGAAAAAGGAAAAAGAGTCTGATGCTTATTCTGTCAAATTGGAACAAGATTATTAAAAAGAATGATATGCTTCTCAATTGCAGCAAAATTTACCTAAAAATTTAATTACTATCTTTGGAGGAAATCTAGATCTAATTCAATGCTTTCTCCAACAATAAGACTTCCATTCATCTTGTTCATTTCCAGTGCAAAATTAATTTAAACCCTTGGGCTCTACTAGTAATAAGAAATAGAATTGTAAGTCATGAGCTTAAATTCCCTAGTGCCATAGAAAGCAAAGAAATTTAGATCCAAAGTTATGCTTGCATTGTTTACCATGTCTTGGTGAAATACGGTAGAATATTTCATTCTTTAAACAAACTTGTTAGTTTGACTATTTAAACATCATGTTCTTCTGAAGGGAACCAAATACTTAGCAGACTCATCTTAGCTCACAAGATATTGTTAGAAGAAGTAGAAAGATTTTTTATTCATTTTCTCCCATACTAGAAAAATTTAAGGAAAAGATGTAACATCAACTTCCAGGACAAAAGCCAGCAGTGAATTTACATTGCACAAATCAATACACAATTCATAAGATTTGAAAAACAGACAAAAATGAATTAGGGGGAGATTATACTTTGCAATTCATGAATTACTTTGACTGTAAAGAGTTAAAGATTAAAGTGATACAGTTTCAGATGTGAATTTCTAGTCACTGCTTTGAATAGGTTATATTTAGAAATGCAATTTAAATTGCCACTGCTTCTAAAATAGAAATAGTCCTATTCCAAGACCATCTTTCAATAGGAAGGAAGACACAGGATCTCCACAGAGGCGGGCTATGTTTGGTCCTAAAATCAGACTGAGTCTTGAAAAATATTTTCTTTTGAATCCAACTAGGTCACAGATTAATGAGTATGGAAATACTTTCTTTGCATTAAAGAAAAGAAAAAATTAAAGTCTAAGCTAAATCTAAACCCACTTTTCATCAAGTGAATAGCCAAGTAAATTAGCTGGTATAAATAGCTGTGCGGAATACCGATACACATGTGTAGGGGACATTTCCTCAAACTGACACAGTTCAGGAAATATGATTAAATAGCTAACTTTCATTTGCTTTGATTCTTCTTTTTATTAAAAGGTTAAAATATATTATGTAGCAGCTGAAAGTCTCTGGCCTTGAATAGTTTGAGATTTCATTTTGGGTCTTCCAAGTCAAACCTGATCAGAGATAGGAATGCTCTCTTTGTATTTGTACTTTGAGAAACAGAACATGTGGTGCCCTTACAAAGAGCTTGCCCTCTTCACCATGTTCACACATTTCCTAATTTCCTCATCCTGAATCTGAGGTCTCAAAACCATTCTAAACGTATCACTAATACATAGCACATAAGTCACTTATATCTGCCTTGATTCCTAAGAGCACATACTGACAAAATTTCCTCCCTTGCCAGTTCCTGATTTTATACATAAATCAATCACCAAATCTTCATGAATTTTCTTTCTTTTTTTTTTTTTTAATAAAAATTCCACTCACAGCAAGGTGTGATAATGCACATCTGTAATCCCAGAACTCTGAGAGGCCGAGGAAGAATTGTTAAATTCGAGCCCTGGCCAACTTAGTGATGTAATGAGGACCTGTCTCAAAATAAATAAAAAGGGAGTGGAGATGTAGTTCAGTGTAAAGGCCTTGGGTTCATTGTCCAGTACAGGAAGGGAGAGAGGGAGGGAGGGGGAAAAGAAAAGAAAATATTCCACTTGTTCCATCAGTTGAAGTCTGATCACAGTCTCTTAAAAGTTCACTTAGCTCAGTCATCCTGCATCGGCTTTTCACCTTAAAGTACACTACGGGAAGCACCTCTGAGGTCAGTGGGGAATGTCATACAAGGTTGCAGCACAGACACTGGTGGTGCACATATTCATGTTCCCATCAGCCCCCCACATGCAAACTGTGTGACATGCTAGTCACAGTGTAGTGGCAGAATGAGGAGACAAATCAGAACCACCAGCAAAGCACACCTACATGTACTCAGCGACAAACCAGCCTAATGGTCCTCTTAGGAAGAGAGTGGGATGGTCAGATGTTTTAAAATTTTGTTATTAAGAGCCGAGTGCGGTGGAACACACCTGTAATCCCAATACTCTGGGAGGCTGAGGCAGAAGAATTATGAGTTGAAGCCTAGCCTGGGCAATTCAGTGACTTAGCAAGAATAAAAAATAAAAAAGGGCTGGTGATGTAGCTCAGTGCAAAGGCTCTGGGTTCAACCTCCAGTACCTCAAAAGAAAAAAACTGTTTTTAAGTGAAAAAAGATTTTTATTACAAGGAAGATGGAGCATCAGAGGGTCTTAGAGAACCCAGGGCCTGGGGTATAGCTGGGCCTCAAGAGCAAAGTGAGGATACTGTCCACAGGCTGACTAGAGCCCCTCTAATCCCTGCTGACTATGGGAAACCAGCCCAGGGTGCACCCCAGGGCAGAGCATAGCCACTCACCCACCAGGCTCTCAGACACATGCTCCCATCTTGGCCACACTGCCAGGTCCAGCCATCCCTGAGCTAATATAAACCTACCATAGGGTGATAGCCACTAACCTCTATCCACTCTTTCCATGCCTGGCACTCTCTGCTCTCCCTACTTGGATGTATTCACTCCCTTGTCCTCAGGGCACCCTGAGGAGTGACACTATCACCCTTGTTTCAACAAGAACGAGCTGAGGATAAGGACAGACCGATCTCTGGTTTTAACAATATGTTCAAACTTGCCACCTATGTTTCTGGGAGAAAAAAGCAAAGAATAAACATCAGCCATTTATTCTTAAGTGCAAGAAGTGGCTGAATTGAGTCAGGCACGGTGGCATACACCTGTAATCCCAGCACTCTGGGAGGCTGAGGCAGGAGGATGATAAGTTCAAGTCCAGCCCAAGCAGCTTAGCAAGATCATTTCCCAAAATAAAAAATAAAGAGAGGCTGGGGATGTAGCTCAGTGCAAAGGCCCTGACTTTTACTAGGGTTCAATCCCTAGTACCACCAAAACAACAATAACAGCAACAACAAAAACCGGTAGAATTTATTAATAATCACCTCTCTACAAATACAACAGTCTAGTTTAAAAAGTAGTCAGATCTGTTGATAGCCCTATGTGAATGGAAATTGGCCATGGCTAGAGATGGCATCAGGCTTGAGAGCCAGCTCTGTTCCCAAAACCTCAGTTCTCTCTCAACCCTACTCCTCAAGTTGTCTCATCTATAAATTGAAGATAATAAATTTGCCTCCTAAATATCCACATGGCTCAGTCAGTTTGTAAGAAAAAAACATTTTGCAGCTAGTCTATTTTCTTTCTTCATTTCAACTACTGGAGAAATGCCAATTCAAATAAGGAACTGATCTACTTAAAAATCTGTGTAAGCAAATTGATTACTGCAATAAACATGGTTAGATAGCTACGCCTTACTATGACAGCAAGAAAAATCATTTCTTCCTGCTTCACTATGACAAGCTTGCTCAGATAATGGAACAGCAGCTTGGTCTATTCCTCTAGGAACTAGACAATATTATTCCAACTCAGTGCAGCGACGTGGGGGTCACAATAAGAGCACTGCAAATCTACCAGGGTGGTGGGACGTCCTTGCCCCTCCCATCCTACCACGCTCTGCCTCATTTCTGAGGGTACACACAGGACAGGGATAATATATAACTCCTCCCAACCAAGCTACTCAGAAAATCAGCAACAACGGGGCAAAGACAGGAGAAGGGAGCCAGTGATGCCGCACCGGGGTGGGCTTCCCCAAAAACCTTCAGAGCTGCACGATTCCTTCATACCACCTACCCGAGATTTCTGATGCTAATCACAACAATACATCTTAATAGTCTAATTATGCAGCTGCAACTTATCTTGACATTCAGACTCCGGGAGAAAAGGAGATGTATTATATGTAAACCAATTATGGGGAACAGAGGAATTTAACAAGACAGCGAATAGCATCTATGCCACGTGATCATCCAATTATAAGCTTTTCTTAATTACTATGAGCCAAACATGGGCTACCACAGATTTAAAATCAGTCCTAAATCCTGGATGTGAATTTTTTAAAAGTGCAATAAAGGGAAGATCCAGCTTTTTTTCACTGGAGGAGTTTTCTAGACATTCACAGGAGTTGAGTAACAAAGGCAAGAAGGGTGCTCAGAGAGCTCAGAGGGCCATCCAGCAGTGGGCTCCACTCAAAGAGCAAAGGTAGGTGCCTGCAAGGATGGCACCAACACCATGGTATCTCCAGGCTTCAGGGCCTCAGGGGTGGAACCACTGTGCAGTCACGGCAGAATGCCAGACACCAAGAAGATCAGCTTCAGCAAGCCCAGAGCCTCTGTACTAAATCAGCCCAAAGTCACGGGGTTAAATGGGACCAGTGTACTTAAGAACAAGGAATGAGAAGAGATCAGCTTCATGTAAAAAGAATTATCTATTCAGGGAAATGCAAATTAAAGCCACAATAAGATATTATCACACACCTGTTAGAATGGCTACTATACAAAAGACAGAAAGATAAATTTTAATGAGGATGTGGAGAAAAGGGGACTCCTGTTTACCACTGATGGCACAGCCACTATGGAGGACAGACAGTACCAAAAATGACAAATAGGACCACTATATGATCCAGCAATCTCACTTCTGGGTATATATCCCCAAAAATGAAAATACAGCAGCAAGTTGAAGAGACATCTCCACTGCCACATTCATTGCAGCATTGTTCACAATTGCCAAGATATTGAAACAAATTGTGCAACTTGTAAAGGATGAGCTGATAAAGAAATGTGGTATATATATATATATAAGTGTATATACACACACAAACACACACACACAGAGTAGAATATTATGTAGCCTTTAAAAAGAAGGAAATTTTGTCATTTGCAGCAACATGGATAAACCTGGAGATAATTATGCTAAGAGAAATAAGCCAGCCACATAAAGACAAATTACTTACGTGTGGAATAAAAAAATCATACTCATAGAAGCAGAGAGCAAAATGATGGATGCCAGGGAATGAGAGGAGAGAGGGTACAAAGATTCATGTACACAGAAAGAATAAGTTTTGAAAGTCTATTATTTAGCATGGTGAGTGCAGTTGATAATAATGTATTACAGTCTTGAAAAATGCTGAGAGCAGATTTCAAATGTTCTTACCAGAAAAAAAGGACTGAAGTCAGTTAATTTGATTTTGTCATTCCACCTTGTATACATATATCAAATTATAATGTTTTACCCAAAATATATGCAATAATTCTTTTGAAAAGAAGTATAGGCTTCTGGAATGACCTCTATATGCCAAGCATTGTTCTAAGCACATTGCATGCATTTCTTAATCCCCACAGGCAATTACTTAGCTTTATTTACACATAGGGAAACTGAGGCTGGGAAAGGGCTGGTGGTTTTCTCAGTATCAAATATTCAAGTGGAAGAATAGGAAATAATGGTAGGCGATCTGATGGCAGAGTCCACAGCCTCCCACTGGGCGCTCGGTCCTTCCCAGGATGAGTCGAGAGATAGCAAAGACCCACTGCCGGGCCATGTATCCCCTTCAGCACCCACATCATGCCATGCTCCTCAAACCTAGCCAGAGCATGACCACCATGCATGCACAGTTCTAATACCTTACTTCTGTTTAAACATTCAAGCCTCAAGCTGGGTGTGGTAACCCTAGTCCCCCACGAGGCTGAGGCAGAAGGATCTTGAGTTTGAGCCCAGTCTGGGCAACTCAGCAAATTAGTGAGATCTGGTCTCAAAACAAAACAAAAAGGAGTGAGGATGAAGCACAGTGTAAAGAGCCTAGGTTCAACCCTCAGAGCTGAAAAACCTCCAAGGTACAGATACAGATGCAGATTTTGCCTTTTGAATAGACTCTGGCTTCCCCCTTGTCTCCAACACAAGCAGACGACACAAGCTCCTTGCCTCCATATGGAAACTTACATGTATTGGTGAGGCAGGGTCGGGCTGGACGCTCTGAAACACAAAGCAGAAGTGCCTGTGTCATCTCATGATCGCAAGGCTAGGTCAGGGAGAGCACAGGCAGGGTGAGAGCAGGATGAGGTCTTGCCTTGAGCAGGGAGTATTGGCAGCTGGCCATGACCACACAGAAGAGCAGCACCCACAGGTCTCTGCAGAAGCCTCGGTTCAGTGTCAGAAATCCCAGGAGGGAAACCAGGACGCTGAGCACAATTGCCAGCACATTCTCTTTGACATCTTCAGTCCTGAGCAAAACACATAAAGAGACACAGGGGAAATAAGAGATAAGCTTGCTGGTATTTCAACAGAGGATCCCTGCCTGTGTCTACAAAGACAAGCAGTGACAACAGAGAAGCCACCATACGCAACCTTCCTTATTGCTGTGCTATTCAAAGCAAGTCCTTGTTGTGACCCCAGGTCTCTTTTATTGAAATAAATGAAATACAATCCCATTGGAGTTCCTTGGTCACTGTACTGGTCTTACTGTGATGCTGCAGTCAGTGATGTCTCCTGCAGTCAGGGACTGTTTCAGAGCTCAGGGCTCCCTCAACAGAGGGCAGGAGGTGGGACCTTAATACTCAGCTAAGGCCAGAAGTCAGATAGCAGACTGGCCAGACACCAGATAATGTCTCTGAGAGCCACAGTTTGCTGAGGACTTTCAGAAGCTCAGAGCTCCAGCTGGAGAACAGAGAAGAGCTGAGACCTCCCAGACTGTAGGCAGCCAGAGTGCCACAGGGTGATTTTGTTTGGGGGACTTCCCATGTGAGATGGAGGATCCCCCAGACCAGATGTGGAGTGTTAACAGGTGGGCATGCAAAGGGGTGGTTTTAGACATTGATGGGAATGGGTCAAGGGCTGGTCATGGTGCCAGGGCAGACAGGACATAGCTAGGGCAGGCAGGGCTGCATGGCAGGGCAAGGCTGATATGTCAAAGGCCAGGTGGTCAGGGAATGACTGCGGAAGTGCTGGGGGGAGCAGGCAGGGACAAGCAGAGATTTGGAATATGATTTCAGAGTTGAGAGGACGGGAGACAGAGTGGAGCACTGGGAGGGGTTACTGAAATGGAGGTAGGGGAGATGGTGACAGCAGTGTAGACACAGTCAGGGAAAAAGAATTCAGAGATTTAGTGGAGCATTCATAAGAATTCTGAGAACACTTCTGACCTTACCAATTTTACTCATGTGTATATAGGTTTCCCCCACTAAATTATGATCATTTTTAGGTAAGGTTAATTGACAACTTGTGCCTGACATGTAGACAGTCAGGAATGTTTTTTCAAATTAACAGACTTTATTTTTTTTTGAGATATTTTAACTTTGTAGGGAAAGTGAGGGGAAAGTTCCTACATTCCCCCCTCCTGCCAGGTACACATATGCAATATCCCCACCCTCAGCATCCCATACCAGAGAGGAACACTCTCTATCATCAAGGACCTACACGGATGTGTCCTCATTACCTAAGTCCAGAATTTACATGAAGGCTCACGGTTGGTGTTGACAAATACATGATGATGTGTACCATGATCATAGCATCACAGAGTAGTGTCACTGCCCAAGAACCAGCTGGGTTCACCTCTTCATCTCTCCCTCTTCCAACCTCCTATAATCTCCATCTTTTTATTTGTTCAAAGTTTGGCCTGTTCCCAAATGTCACACAGTTGGAATTATGCAGTACATAGCTTCTGAAGACTGGCTTGTTTCACTTAGTCATATGCATTTGCTTCCTCGGGGACTCTCTATGGCTTGATAGCCCATTTCTTTTTATCCCATGTAATAATTCATGGTACGGATGCACCACAGTTTGCCCATTTACTCACTAAGTTTGCTTCTAAGTTTTGACATTGTTATAAAGCTGTATAAACATTCATGTGCCAATGTTTGTTTTGTTTTGTATTTGTTGTTTTTGAATGGACATACATCTTCCACTAAATACCAAGGAGTATGACAGCTGGATCATGCAGTAGGAATATGTTTGCTTTTGTAAGAAACTGCAGAACCGTTTTCCAAAGTGGCTGCACCTTTTCTCATTCCCACCCACAGTGAGCCAGAGTTCTGCTGTTCCATGTCCTTGTCAGCTTCTGTTTTGGATTTACACCACTCTAAAGGTTGGGTGGCAGTATCTCATTGCTGTATTGATCTGCATTTCCCTGACAGTATAAGATGTACGGCATCACTTTATGTGTTTCTTTGCCATCATTCTTCTTTGTTGAGGTTTCTGTTTGGATCTTAAATCACTTTTGTGTTTATTTTCTCTTTTTTTCCCCATAAGATATGAGGTGTACCTCAATATTTTAAACTCTACTCCACTATTTTATTCTATCCCATTGTGTTTTCTTTTTCTTTTCTTTTTTTATTAGTCCATTCTAGTTATGCAGAATAGTGGGTTTCTTTTTGGGATATTTGTATATACATATAATATCATTTTTTTATTGTTGAGCTTGAAGTGTTCTTTGCATATTTTGGATAACAGCACTTTGTCAGATTGACCTTTGTAAATACTCTTCCAGCTGTAGAATATTTTTTAGTGAATAAATAAATCAGTGAAAAATGGCCCAAATCTAATACTGACACATGAAAATGCCTCAATAGCCAAGGAAAAAAGAGAGGAACAACTAAGGAGAAAACATGTAAGGACGCACAGTAAATGCATGAATCATTTGGAAAGGATATATATCTATATATATATGATAGATATATGTCATAGATACACATATGTGTGTATATGTGATATATAATCATATATATCATTTGAAAAGTATACACACACACACACACACACATAGAGACAGAGACGGAGAGAGAGGAGGAGAGGGAAAGAAAGACTTCAGGGATTCAAAGGAACAGAAACCAGAGCAGCAAAGCAAGCCCTGCTTGGAGTTGGGCCTGCCAAGAAGCAGAGCCTGGTGGATAGGAAACTTGGGGCCCGCAGCCAGGAAGTGGACAACCTGATCACTTTGGCTGGACAGGACAGCAGCTGACATGACAAGATAATAGGAGCAAGGTGAACAGAGGATGCGGAAAGGTAAAGAAATGTTAAGTATTTAGGTATGGTAATGCTAATATTGAAAATTAAAAATAACTCTTTGGGGAAACATACATATTTAGTGAAAGGGGAAATCTGTGTATCTTTTATTTCCTACTATGTATTTTTAATGGAGGTAAATGTATTTTTCCATTCAGGGCCATAAAATTCATTTCATGTTTTTCAGTGTGCTCATAACATTTTGATGTGTACTTAAAAATATCTAAAGGTCTAGGAAATAAAACCAAACAATATTTCAACTTTTAAAAGTTTTTTTTTTCCATTTGGAGAGACAGAATAAAGTTTCTAGAGAGTATTTTGCCCAGATATTCTTCCACCTGGAATTCATTTCTCTGCTCCAGCCTCCATTACTCCCTTGCCTTGGTTTCTCCTCTGTCTATCCTTAAATGCTGAGTTCACAAGTTAAATCTCCAGCCAAGGAGTGCCCTGATGAAGGCTACACTTCAGAAAGATTTATTGAGAAGAGGTTTATGAGGTGCACTGGTAGGGAAAGAGACAAAGGAAGGACAAATAGCACTCCCAAGAGAGGTAACCCAGCGCCTAGAAGAGCCACATAGCAGGAGAATTGGAAAGGACACACGACTTTATACACACACCAGGGCCAGACAGAAAAGACCCCCTGATCTTGAACAACTGGACTGTGTACAACAAGGACTGATTAAGCAAACAAAGTCAAATCCAAGACTTCCATCTTGGGGGGAAAGAATTGTGACAGAACTGATGCCCAGAACTAGCCTCGGAGCTGACTGGCAAAGAGAATTGACTCAGTCTGTTCATTCAACAAAAGTACTGGTCCTAGGTCACATTCTGGGCAGTAATTAATAATAATAACAGTAACTAATATTTAAAGAAGACTTTTATGGGATAAATTGATTTAATCCTCACAATCTTACAACGGCACAGGTTATCCCCATTTAACAGACAGGAAACTGAGGCACAGAGAGGCTTGGTAGTCATCCAAAGGTCTCAGCACAGGGAAGTGCTGGAGTCTGGTTTCTAAGGATGCACTGCAGCACCCAGGCTCCCCACATCCCCTAGGGCTCTGGGGACAAGGGAGCCATGCTGTCTCTACATCATCTGTGAGCACAAAATTTAAAACTCTTTGTGACTACAAAACAGAGGATTAAGGGGCTGGGGATTTAGCTCAGTGGTTCCACTGCTTGCTTTGGAAGCACAAGGTCCTGAGTTCGATTCCTGTTACCATAAAAAAAAAAGAAAGAAAAAAATCCAGTGACACAAAACAGGGGATTAAAACCATAAAACTATAAGCATTTTTAAAAGGCAATAATCTTCTGTTTATCCTTTTTTTAGATCTCAACTGAATTTCTGGTGAATTTCTTTTTATCATTGAGTAGATTATGAATTAAAAATCTACCAAAAGATTTGTTTTTAACATGAAGGGTTAACACAAGCCACTCTACATTTCAATAATTCCTTTTTAACAGAAAAAACATAACATTTGAAAAATGCCTCATCTAACAGAATGTATTGTCTTGGATTATTAGTTAAATATGAAATGTTCCCTTACTCGTGTGCCCTTTGGGTACCATAGTGTTGTTAGCAAAACCATTATAACTCCATTCCCTGACTTGTGGGTCCTGAAATTTACTGTTGTAATTTTGCAAGACTATCGTTTTTTTCTGTGTGTGATCAC
Source organism: Heterocephalus glaber (assembly GCF_053883595.1). Taxonomy (NCBI): domain Eukaryota; kingdom Metazoa; phylum Chordata; class Mammalia; order Rodentia; family Bathyergidae; genus Heterocephalus; species Heterocephalus glaber. The sequence goes on from NW_028258315.1 coordinate 28,499,475, forward strand.
ACCGTTTAAGACATTATTGTAACATTACTATAACAAGTAGTCACAAGGGGACTGACAGCAACAATGTGGCCTTGCTATTGCCCCTTTGGGCTGGTGCTGAGCTGTGAAACAGCTGAGCTAAGACAGTTTTAGCAACAGCTCTTGAATTTTCAAACCAGTCTCCCTGCCAGAGCTACAGCCCTAGAAGATCACAGCAGTGACCTCTGCACAATCTGAGGAGGGAAGGATAGAAAGAAAAGCCCCCGCCCAAGCCCATCTCCATTACACCAGAACCAGCTGGAAACATCCTGCCTGCCCCCCACCCCCCCCACACACAGTGGCCACATCTCCAGCCTGGAAATATTGTATGCCGGAGGACAACTGTAAGAGGTGAGAAGAGGGAAAGATTAGCATCTGAGCTGGTGCACATCAGGCAGGAGCACTAAATGAGAATCCAGGTCCAGGGAAAAACGAGGCATCACCCTACTTCATCTCCTCCATTCCAGGCCCTGTGATGCAGACAAAGACATAGGCTTTTCTACAAATATGGGCCAGGGCATGAGTAGCCCAAAGTGTGAACTGTCCCCAAAGCTAACCTAAATCCAGACCATGTCACCCATTCTCATACCTCCAGTTGCAGCAACTATAGTTCAAGGTTTTCACTCTCAGGATCTTAGTTCTTTGACTTGGGGTTTGCAGCAGTGAAGTCTAGGAACTCTTGGAAATGTTCCAGGGAACCTTAACAAGCAGCAGTTTTCTTTTTGAAGCATGCAATGTGCACAGTGATGCCCTGTTGCGTCTGGTCACGCACATCACACATGCATGCTCAGTGGCTTACCGATCAAGTAATGCCAACAAGGTGAGCCGGTCGTACCAGACTTTGATCCACTTGCCAGGAAAAATGATAAATTTGTAAAACTGTTCTCTGTTAAATTTTCCTGGTGCTGAAGAACATGATGAGTCTTCCAGATCCTGACTTACAAGCTTTTAGATAACAAAAGAAACAAAAGAGAGGGTTTCACAGTGCCAAGCTATTGTCACAAAATACACAATAACTTTAAAATGCAAAAAGCAGATCCCAAATCCTGAAATGCAAACCAACACATTTCATTCAAAATGGATACTCTAAAAAAAGGATAAAGATCAACAAAAAGTCAACACATACCAATTCATTTTAATGTACCATTAAAATTATGCTACTCATCAATCAAACCATGACTGCTCATTAAGGACATGAAACTGGCATGGAAATAATTCTTATTAAAGAGAAAAACCAAACCAAAAGCTCTTAAATGACTTAATTTTTTCAAATGGTGTAAGTAAATGCAATACTGAGATAAATATTCAAATTTTACTATGACTCCAGAGATTTTCATCAATGACACTCAGGTCATTGGTGAAGCTTGCCTTCAGAAAAACAGAAATATACACTGAAACAAATCTAAACCAGCAAGACTGAAATATGGGGAAATTGAGACCCAGACTGGAAAAGTTTTAACCCCCATCACACTAATTCTGTGGAAAAAATTTTTTGGAAAAAACAGTCATCATTCATCAAACACTCAGTGAGGGACCCTTACTGGCCTGGCTCCAGGTTGGGAGGAGGAAAATAAAAATGCTGCAGCCCAGAGAAGGCTCAGACCCAGACCTGGGCCTCACATCAGCACCAGGGACTATCGGACTCTGCCCCTCGGGTGCATGGGGACCCCCAGGGTGTGAAGCCACAGGAGGAAGGGTGCAGAGGCAGGAAGAAGAAAAGGAAGACTTCAGGGGAAAATAGCAGAACTTCTTTCTACTGAGGTCTGACTCTCTGGAGTGAAAATGGTTAAAAGAACCTGTTACAATGGCATTCCCAGAAACTCTGCCTGCAATTCAATGCCAATTAACATACATCTCATTTCTTCATTATGAGTGAGGAATAAGGTATTCCATACTACTAAATTCCCCAGAAAAGTAATGATTACCCTCCTTAAAGAGAAGGTATTTAACACTGACTTTTGCTACAGTCATCTGCCAAAAGTCTACGATTTTACCTCCTCGTGCTATTCAGTCATCTCTAGGTGCACTTGATGCTTCGTCAGCATTAGGTTCCCCAGCCTCACTGTCCCACTGTGCTGTGCATCTGCAAAGGCCCCAAGAACCTGCCCTGCTTAGGGTATTTTTCTCCACATTGCCTTTTAAAGGACTATCTTTTTCAAAAAGTATTTTTATTAACTACTAAATAGAAACCAATGCATACTTTAAATGTATATAAAGAAAAACAATTTGATGATTATCACACAGTATTTTCTTTTTTATAAAAAAAAAGGAAACATTACCATTAGTATTGATGTGTCTAACTAGGGTCCTCCCCACAATCTCACCTTTCTTTCTCCTTCACAAATAGTAAACATCCTGAATTTGTGTTTATTTATCATCCCGTCTTTTTCTGCTTTTACTATTCTTATTTCCAACATTTCTGCATTATTCAGGTTTATACATTATGAACTTCATATTTAGAAAATTACAGCATTCATATCCTTGTGCAATTTGCTTTTTGCTCTTCTTCCCACTCATTCTGTTCCTGAGACTGATCGAGATTGTGTTTTGTAGCTGTAACATCTGTTTCTTGCTATGTATCATATTCCATCACATGCCATCATACATCAAGGTTTATTTACGCATTTTACTGGTGAACATTTTAAAGTTTTGTTCTTCTTTCTCTTTTGTTGAGGGGGGGCCTACGAGAATTCTGGGACACATCTCCCACTACAAATGTGCAACAATTTCTTTAGACTAGGCCCAAATCCATGCAATTAGGAATGAAAAGGATGAAATTACAATGGACCCAGCAGAAATCCAGAGGATCATCAATACCTACTTCCAGAACCTATACGCCAATAAGATGGAAAACACAGAAGAAATGGACAGATTCCTAGATACGTATGAATTACCAAAGTTGAAAGAAGAACATCTAAAAATTCTAAACAACCCAATATCAATCAATGAAATTGAAAACGTAATTTAAAACTTACCAAGAAAAGCCAGGGTCCTGATGGCTTCACTGCCGAATTCTACAAGACATTTAGAGAGGAACTACTGCCACAACTGTTTAAACTCTTCAATGAAATTGAAAGGGAAGCAATACTCCCAAATTCATTCCTGAAAGCAAGCATCATCGTGATCCCCAAAGCAGAGAAAGACCCAACCGAAAAAGAGAACTATAGGCCAATCTCACTAATGAACATAGATGCAAAAATCCTTAATAAGATACTGGCAAATAGAATGCAGAAGATCATCAAGATCATACACCCTGACCAAGTGGGATTCATTCCAGGGATTCAGGGATGATTCAATATCTGAAAATCAATCAATGTAATACACTATATCAATAGCGCCAAGGACAAAAACCATATGATCATCTCAATAGATGCAGAAAAAGCATTTGACAAAATCCAACACGCATTTAAGATAAAAATCTTCCACAAAATTGGAATAGATGGTCTCTACCTCAATCTGATAAAAGCCATCTATGAAAACCCAATAGCCAATATCATGCTAAATGGTCAAAAACTGAAATCCTTCACACTAAAATCAGGAACAAGACAAGGATGACCACTATCACTACATCTGATCAATATAGTCTTGGAAGCATTAGCCACAGCCATTAGACAAGAGAAAGAAATAAAAGCAATAAAGATAGAAAATGAAGAAGTCAAATTGTCATTATTTGCAGATGACATGATACTCTATATAGAAGAACCAAAGATCTCCACCAAAAGTCTTCTAGACTTAATAACAAAATTCAGTAAAGTAGCTGGATACAAGGTCAACACACAAAAATCAATAGCTTTCCTCTACATGAACAACAGAGAGAAATAGGTAAATAATTCTTTCACAATAGCACCCAAGAAACTGGAATCAACCTAACAATAGAAATCAAAGACCTTTTCTCTGAAAACTATAGCACTCTGAAAAGAGAGATTGAAGATGATATCAGAAAATGGAAAGACATCCCTTGCTCCTGCATAGGAAGAATCAACATAGTGAAAATGGCTATACTTCCAAAACTGCTGTATAGATTCAATGCAATCCCAACTGAAATTCCAGCAGCATACTTCATAGACCTTGAGAAGACAATCCAAAAATTCATTTGGAACAAGAAGAGACCCAGAATAGCAAAAGCAATTCAAGGTAACAGAGACATGGCTGGGGGTATTAGAACCTGCAGCTTGAAGCTATACTACAAAGCTAATATGATAAAAACAGCATGGTACTGACAAAGAAACAGACATGAGGATCAGTGGAACAGATTAGAAGATGCAGAAACAACGCCAGACACACTCAGCCACCTCATCTTCGACAAAGGAGCCAAACACCCTCACTGGAGGAAAGATCACCTCTTTAATAAATGGTGCTGGAAAAATCGGGTTTCAACTTACCAAAGATTAAACCTAGACCTATATCTCTCACCATGCACTAAACTAAAATTGAAATGAATTAAAGATCTAAATATTAAAACAAAAACGGTGAACCAGCTGGAACAGAGGTTAGGTAGAACTCTTGAAGACATTGGTGTAGGAAAAGATTTTATGAACAAAACCTCAGTTCCCCATGAACTAGCACAAACAATCAACAAGTGGGATCTCTTCTTATTAAAAATCTTCTGCACATCAAGAGAACCCACCAACAGAGTGAAGAGACAACCCACAATGTGGGAAAAAAATTCACCTGCTTTTCCTTAGACAAAGGTCTGCTATCTAGAATCTATAAAGAACTTAAAAAATCAGACCTCCCAAATTGAAAGACCCAATCCAAAAATGGGCATCTGAAATGAACAGACATTCCTCAGACAAACAAGAAGAAATAGTAAATAAACGTATGAAAAAATGTTCAACATCACTGGTTATTCAAGAGATGCAAATGAAAACAATGCTGAGATTCCACCTCACTCCAGAAAGAATGGCTGCTATCATGAAATCAACCAATAACAAATGCTGGCGGGGCTGTGGGGAAAGAGAAACACTGCTTCACTGCTGGTGGGAATGTAGACTGGTGCAACCACTGTGGAAATCAGTATGGAGATCCCTCAAAGAATGAGGAATGGAAGTCCCATTTGACCCAGCTATTCCACTGCTGGGGATCTTCCCCAAAGAACTGAAAGAATCATACCACAGTCATATATGTGCACCCATGTTCGTAGCAGCACAATTTGTAACAGCTAAAACTCAGAAGCAGCTCAATTGCCCATCAACTGGAGACTGGATAAAGAAACTGTGGGGTTTTTTATAAAATGGAGTACTACTCAGCCATAAAAAATGAGAAATTAGAGACTTTTATAGCTCAATGGGTGCACATTGAGGCCATCTCAAGTGAAATAAATAGGACACACGTGTAAATACTGAATAGTTTCTCTAGTGTGAGAAACTGAAAGTGTAAATAAGGACTAAAAGGTATGATAACGTGAAATAGGAAGAAAAGGGGCCAAGGGGAAGGGGAAGTGGGTTGGGTAGGTGATAGGAAAGAAGGGAATGGAATTAATGTGAGAAAATGAAAAAATGGAAACAAAGTCTCTGTAAATAGGGAGGGATGGAGGGGTTGAAGGGAGGGCAGGAGAATGGGAAAAAAATAAGAACAAAGAGAGATTATGTAAAGGTGCAAATCTCCAATGATGAATGTCATTATATTGTATACCTAAAATGTACGAAGAAAATTAATTTTAAAAAATAAAATTATACATGTAACAAAAAAGAATTTCTTTAGACTATACATCCATTTTAGGAATACAAATGTTCAACTTTACTGGGAAACATACAGTACTGATTTTTCCAAGAAATGTACAAATGTACCAGGAATGGAATGTTGGGCGTGGTAATGTTCAGTTTACCAGGTAACAGCAAAGTGTCTTCTGAAGTGGTCTTACCACCTCCTATCTCCACAACGGCACAGAAATGCTGCATTGCTGCATATCCCCAACCACATTTGACAGTGTTGGGCTATTTTTAATGTTTGCCAATCAAGCAAGTATAAAAGGGTATTTCACTTATATTCTACTCTGCATGTCTATCATTGTTAATGAAGTTAAGCATCTCTGTTCATTTTAATTATCTCTTTATGAAAGGATTTGCCCATTTCTTGGTTCTCTTGTTTGTCTTTAACTTGCATGTGTTATGTATGTGCATGAACACGTGTGGCCAAGCAGGACTGTATCAACTTCTTTAAGCTGTGTGGTTTTGACTTCCACATTTAAATCATTAGTCTACCAGGAATTTATTTTTTATATGGTGTAAGGGTCCATTATCTCCAGTTATTAAAATGTTCATACTTTTCTCACCCACTTACCAGAACACTAGTGCCTAAATTCATGTGTTATTTTAGCTTTTACTTTTTTTTTTTGGTACTGGTGATCGAACTCGGGTCCTTGTGCTTGCACAGCTGGCAGCGAGAACACTGAGCTAAATCCCCGGCCCATTTTTACATTTTTTATTATTTTTACTACCCCATTCTTTCAGCATCTTCTGGAATTCTAACGAGAAATACATTAGCCCCTCTCCTGTTCTCCACAATTCTAACCTTCCTATTTTCCTCTTTGTCTCTCTGTCTGTGTGCTATATTTAAATAATTTCTTCAGATCTAACCTCTATTCTACTAAATCACTCATGTGTCAAACGTCCTGTTAAATCCATCTAGGTCTTGTTTTCATTTCTAAGTATAAAGTACATTTTCAGATGTGTTTGTGGACAATAAGGAAAGCACCTCCTCGAGCTGGGGTAATATCACACCCTGAGCCATCAGAGAAGGGATTCAAAAATCATGTGAAGACTTCCTCTGCATTGTTTGTGAAACTTACTAAAGATTCTGATTTATCTAGCTGTTTACTGCTGCTTCAGTGAAAATACTTATTTTTTAAAATCCCCACAGAATTTGATGGAAAAAAGAAATGATTTGACTTCTTCTATGGGAAAATAATGTCTAAGGAATTTCATTTTTTGTCTTAAACAGCAAGGAAGCTAAGAGCATAATGTTTTGGTGAATTACAAATAATTATTTTCTGTTCATTTTGTGGTACAAAATTCAAATTCTGATCCAAGTTTTTCTTGTTATTTTAATATTGTTCATTGACTCAAGTAATAAAATTTTTATTGTATAGATTATAAAAGCTGGGTACTATATGTACAGTTACTATATGCTGAAAACTGATAGGACAACAAGAGAGAGTTCCTATCTTAAAGGGGCTTAGAAATTTCTGGGGATAGAGAAGCAACTTAGCTATGATAGCATAGATACCACAACATGTTCACACACACACATACATTCTCTCTCTCTCTCTCTCTCTCTCTCTCTCTCACACACACACACACACACACACACACACACACACCTATACCTATATATCTGCAGAGAGTAAGGTGAGCCATGTTGGGTACTGTCCCCAAAGAGGCCGTGGAGTGAGGGGTCTGGGGCTGAGCCCTGGGGAGCATCAGCAAGTAATGGGCTGACAGAGGGACTGAGGAATATCATACCCATGACCTTTAACTCTAAGTAAAAGGATGTATGGACAAGGCATCAAGAAGGCTGCTTCTGTCTGGGATACACCTTACTAACAAACACTGTGTCACATAGGCAAGGACCGAAAGTGTCACTTCTGGGCTGAGAAAGTAATTAGGAAAGGGGGAACAGGGAGCAGCTGAACTTGGCCTCCTCCTCAGAGACAAGAGGACCACACTTCTCCCACCCATATAGACCTGTGTCTACCGCCCATACCCAAGGCCCACTAGTGAGTCCCAGTTGCCAAGAACAACCTCAACTATGATCAGAATGAGCCACTGAAGGAGGCAGGGAAGCATATTTTAGAAATTTTCTTTGATGGAACTGAATACACTTAAGAAGATAAAAGCCTGTGGTCTTCCCAGCTACCTGAAAACTCCTACTGCCTAGAGCAATCTTACATGCAAGAGCTCCAGAAAACTAATAAGAATTCAGATGGTGCTAATTACTGCTGCAACTATTAAAGTCATAATTTTGTCTTATGTTACCTTGAATGCTTAAGTGCTCACAAGAACTCTTATAATCTTCATTTAACACATGCAGCAGGGAGGCTCTAAGAGGCTGGGTTGCTTGCCCAGGGTCCCACCATGGAAGAAGCTTCTGGATGTCAGAGCCTGAATCCTTGTGCAATCTCCAGAGGAAATCCAGAAGAACCCATTTGGCCAACCGTACTCATCAGCAAGGAGAGGCCATTACACCAGAACAAATAAACAGCACTCATGGGACAATGTACAGGGATCCGATTGTCAAAGAATGAGGCAAAATCCAAATTTGAAATGTGATAGACACTAGCTAAAGTAATGAGGATGGAGAATCATGGATTACAAACAAAATATTATTTTGATAAAAAATTTAAAGTCAGATTTGTGACTATGAAGATTAAGTGTATGTATGTATGTATGTATTTATTTATTTAGGTGGTAGGGATCGAATACGGGTCCTTGCATTTTTGAGGCAGGCAGCAGAACCACTGAGCTAGATCCCCAGCCCCAAGGAAGTGTATTTAATAAAAGCTAATGCAGATGAGGGCCTGTTATGTGGAGAGAACATGAACAGCTCTCCAGCACCCTCCCCCAAAGTCCAACAGGCACAGAGGGAATGAATTGTAGGCTTCTTTTACAGAGAATCTGGGAAAGAATCCCAGGTCTGCATAGGTTTACTGAAAGGGGAGAGGGAGGCGCTATGTAGCTGTCAAGCTCAGAGTGAGAAGTTTGTGTCAGAAGTGGGCTGGTGAGAGGTCACAGCAGAGGCTGCCAAGGGGATGTGAGCAGAACTGGACATCCCAATGGTGACTAAAGGACCAAGGGAAAAGGGACAGAGTCAGGGCCCCACTGACATCCTAAGTTCCAGGACCCTGTGTGCTTCCATCTTGTTAGATGTCAAGCCCAAGGTGAGATAATATCTAACCTCAAGATTTCTATAAAGATAAAGATTTGATGCCAAATAGGAGGGCACAGTAGCAAACACATAACTAGTCCCCAAAGTGTGCAAGTGGAAGATGAGTTACAACTAAATGTGAATAACACTTTGAAGGGTAAAACACATCAAACTCACACAGTGATGCTATTACAACAGTGGCTCTGTTTAGCAGCCAGAATTCATAAGAAACCATGTCTATTCCACAAAGATTTCTTAAATGAACTTCTGAACATGATAAATGAAAAGTATGCAGATGCTCATTTTTCTTTTTAAGGCCATAACACACTTTCAAGTAAATGAATATATGATGGAAAAGAAATATGCTAAGATATTATAACTGATGCTCATCTCTTTCATCTGTATGATTGTTTCATCTGTTAATGTCATTATTCTTATGGATACCCATTAATTCTTCAGTGACAGTAAGTGGTTATGTAAATGCCAGCTTTACATGAACCAAGGAGAACAGTCAGCTAGGTCCTGGGCTCCATCCATTTATGCAGTTCTCACCAAATCTGGTCATTTTAGGATTGTGTGGCTTTCACACTATCCATAAAAGCAACATTGAGGTCACCATCATGGTCTGATGTAGAACTTTAGAGTTTACAAAGTATGAAGCTGTCACATATAATATCCTCTCATTTTCTAATGGAAGACAAGGAGAATGAGTTTGAGACTAGATCCAGGTGAGCTAAATGGAAGCAGAAGATGTTGTGTCCTACAGATCTAACACTGCTTTTGAGATGGGGCCCACAATCAACCAAAGAATAATAAAGACAATCAACCAAGGTGCTGACTCAAGTGCTGGCCCTGTAACACACCAGGACAATGTGAGATTTTAAAAGTCATGGCAGTGAGTATACAGAATGTACCTCCTGAGGTTAGAAGCACATGGTACATAAGTTAAGACACAGAAGTACCAAGTTATAATGTGGATTCATGACATGTTGCATCTGATGATAGTCAAAGGCCCTGCATGCCAAGGAGTTCAGGAGACAGAATCTACCAGCTGCCACAGAGTCCAAGACTTTGCCCTTCCTTTGCTGTTACTGGACCAGGCTCTGCAGCTCTGCATATCATGGAGAGAAAGTAGCCAGAGCCCCAGGGCAGCTCCCAGCAGGGGCCTTCATCTCATGTACACATTTCATTTGTGCCAGGGAAGAATTTCAGGTAGGTTTTTTCTCTAGCCTTGCTCCACCTCCTGGCATCCCCGCATATTCTGTAGAATTCAGCCCTTGCTTGTATGAAAAGAAACTCCAAGGCTAACATGTAGTCAGCTCCCAGCCTCAGGGCTGTGATAGAGAGAGGGAGGGAAGTAAATGAACAGTCTTAGGGGTAAGCCCTACTTCCTGCTTGTGTTGCTAGACCATCCTAAGCAGCAGTCCCTCATGCTGTTGGCCCTATAAGTCCCTGGGCTCACACCCATGAGCATGGCTGCTTTCTGCCTTACCTCCTTTGGGCACTCTCTGCTGGACCTCCTCATTTGCTTTCCACTGGGCCAACTGGAACCATCCCTCATGTTTCAGCTGTGGCACCTCTGCCCTGAGGAAGCCTCCCTGCTCCCTTCTCCTGGTTCTTGCTGCTCTGTTGTCTCACAGCACCTAAGCAACTCCCATCCTGGGCTCTACCATAGAGAATAGAATTGGCTTGTCCCTAAATCTCTTACAGGCAGGAGACAGAGTATTTTTATCACTATGACCTAGCTCCTGGCGGGGACTGAAGGCATACTCAGCCTACAATGAGTAATTTGTTGGGTAATGAGCAGGAAACCAATTAATTTCTTGTGGTCAAAACCAATTTAATTCCCTGGTGACAAGAATTCAATTTGGAGAGCTAAATAATAGAACTAAAATTTTCTTTCTTTCTTTTTTTCTGGTATGAGACCTTCATAAATATTTACGCAGGATCTAAATATGAGGCTACATAGCAATCTTGATTTTTGTCCAACTCTATACACATAGTAGAACTTTAAACTTTGTAAATTTTTCTTAAAAGAAGTTAAAAAGATCGAGAAGTTAAAAAAATTAAGAAGTTAAAAAGATCGACTCTAGTTGTTTAAGTGACTAACAATGAAACACTGTATATCAGTGACGGCGAACCTTTTAGAGCTTTCAATGATACAAACCCGGTGTGGCACACATGCCATCGGTTCACCACCACTGTTATAAATCAATGTAGTCTTTTACGCATCGCTTATATTATAATGCCACTTACAGAAATTTAAACATGAAATAAGGACTGATCTGAGTTATCCTTGCAATACGTACTCCCTTTTAAGGAGGTTCCAACTAGGATGTCTTTAGACATTAAGTCAATGGATTGACTGTACCTTTGAGAACCCCAAATTCCTCATTTCCCTGCAGTTCTGCCAGGATGGAATCAAGAGCACCACACCCTCCCAGACTGTCTCAGCATTTCTAGGGAACCTTCCTGGAGGCTCAGCACTCAGTAAGTGGGAGGAGGCTGGTCCTGGGCAAACCCATGTCGGGAGGAGCACGGGTTTCTCTCAGAAAGCCTCCATGGTGAGAACCAGGAGTGGGCAGCTGGGCTCACAGACTGCATGAGGACAGCGCACACAAATGCAGCTGGTGTCTGGACCCTCAGAGATGCAGACAGGACTGGTGAACCCCAAGGTGTGGGTAGAGAGGAGGGGGATGCCCAATGCAGGTCCTCAGAGCAGGGACAAATAGCAGAGTCTCTGGTGGTCAGTGGGAGACAGACCTAGCACCATCCCAGCGTGTACCACCCAGCAGCCTGTGACTCCACAGGGAGCTGCCCTCTGAGTGATACTCTGCTCTTCCCACACACCTTACCTCCACAGGTGGGCTCAGAATTGCTGCCCACTGTACCCATAGGCCTCCGGGGGGAGACAGGTGAGCTGCACACATGAGATGGAAGTGTCCTGAAAGCTTGGATCTTGGGGTGAACTGACACTTACTTGTTCCCATGGAAACTTCATCAGCCCATGGGGGCTAAGTCACCCTTCACTGGCATTTCTAAGTCCCCCCTTCCACTCCAGAGCAAGAAGGTATAAGTTAGGTAGAAGGGAACTGACATTTTTTTTTGCACATTTGAGGAATAAATAGATAGATAGGTAGATAGATGGATAGATCAGCCCCTTATATTATCACACATTCTTTGGAAAATGTTGGCAATCCTAAAACAAATAGAAAGCTGTAGAATTGCTCAAAAGCCAATGTGCCCTAGAAGGAACTGACACCTTGTCAGGAGAAAAGTATGCAGAGAATTTTAGAAACTTCACACTAATGTGACCTTATCATACCTGCCAATCTCTTTCCTCCATCTGAACCAGAGGAAGCCACCTTTCTTTTAGGTCTAACCTAAATGCCTCTTCTAAGGAGCCTCCGCTTTCCCCCTCCTCCCCAGTCAGCTCATCTGCCCCATTTGGATCTGGGTCTGACCTCCCATGGTGCCTGTGGCTATGAATCATAGGCTCTGCCTCCCCTGAGTCTCATTATACCTGACTAGATGAGTGATGAACATTCGTAAGGCATCTCCTAGTGAAATAATGGAAGGCTTCCTATTTTAAACCCTGGATGTCAATGGCCCAAGAATAAAGTTTCTGTTCAAGGCAGATTTAAGAATCTTTGAGTGGTAAGTATTCAAGATTAGCATAATTTTTTTAAGAAGCAGTTATGGTCAAAATCATGGTGGGGCATGCAAACTAACCCAGTGTATTCTTGAGGGAATAACACATCCTAGCAACCAAAGATCAATGTGAATAAATTTCTAATGCATTTGGAAAAGCAAGTGAGTCAGAGACAATCCTGGTAATGTCAACAGCAGGTTACCTGCTATCTAAAGTCTCTTTTCACATTATTCAGTAAACTGCCATGCAGTGATAGATCTGCCACACAGCAAAGCAGAATTCAGGGTGAGACCTGGTCAGTCAACCTGGAAACAGTATTTAAGATCTCCTACTTCTAGAGCACCACAAACAGTGGTTCCAGAAGGTACGTACCCGTGGGATTTCTGAGCGTGTCCTCCGGGCCACCATGAGCAATAGCTGCTGTTGAAGGGCGCTGACTGCAGGGTCCCCGGAGGATGGGTCTGGACTCTCACAAGTGCTAGTGCTGGAGGAGCTGAGGTGCACCTCTCTGTGGATGAACAAAGAGAATTCTGGTTACCTGCAAGTGCCAGAAGCACCTATGCAAAATACACACACACACACACACACACACACACACACACACGTACCAGGGATGTGCAGCACCTCTTCTAAAACAGCAGAGGGAGGGAGATACACCTGGAGGAATGCTTTTCAGAACTGCAATATGTCATACTTAGCACTTCTGGTTTCATCATCTGTTCTCTGGTTAGTCTCTGGTACTAGTTTGGTTCAGCATGACAGCAGAGATAAATTTTATAGTAACTAGATTTTGCTTAGAACAGTAAAAGAAGTGATTAATGGTGAAGGCTATGAAGAGCCGCCCCTGGGAGGGAATGGAAAGTGTGGTCAGGAGTCGAGGCTGGGCCAGGATGGTGCACTTTCTTAGGGACAGAGCTGGGCCCCAGATTGACCTTGGTGATACTGAACCCTGCTGGACACCCACTGTTTTCATCCATCTGAGCTGCTACAGGGAACGAGCAATGAAAATACATGTGCTATATCTCCACTTTCCCATTGACAGGGAAAAATCTCCTGAGATTCTTCACCTTCTGCAGATTTAAACACAACAATCTGCTGCCCCCTTTCCCCTGCCTGGCCCACAACCTGTGTTCCTGGTTCACTGGGAGCCATGGACACTAGGGCCACAGAGGGTCAGCTGAGAAATGGAGTCAGTGTGCCACACTCATTACAAAAAGCATATATATAAAGCAGCCCTGTCCTGCAAATTGCAGAATTCCACCAGAGCTTGGCTTAAAGCTGCAAGCACCTCTCCTCTCTGTGATAGCAGGATTTGGGTAAGTGTCTGAGGAAGGCAGAGGCAGGCAGCCTGCAGCATGAGTGCTGACTGCCCCCGTGTGGCTGCTATGCTGCACCGCAGGCTGGGAGCCCTCTGCGCCCTGGCCTCCACCCTCAAGGACTAAAATCCTTCTAGAATTGACCTTTCTTTCCTCCCTGTTTATCTCCCTTCCTGTAAACCTTCTGACCTGGGCCTGGCTGAAAGTGTAATCTCCTCTCAATGCATCCACAAAACCAGAATAAAAATGAGGGGAAGAAACACAGGGTAAAGGCTGAGAAGCAAAAGACAGCAAGCAGAGGAATATGGGAGGGCAGAAGTCACTCAAAACCAGACACCGAGCACCATCTGTTCCCACCTCTACATGAGACCCCCTAATGTAGAGACCCCCTCGAAGTCTTTTTAAATTTGAAGCAGCAAATATATATCTCTCTACTTCCCAAATTAACAGCTATATGCATGATCTCAGATATTTGTAATTAGAGCTGAGACCACACTCAAATGGACACGTAATCTGGCATGTCTGACACTGAAAGGCCTCAACATTCTGCTCTGTTTTCTGCACATCTAAATAACTCACTGTATGGCCAGCATCCTTCTCAGCCACTCCAAACAAGGACTCACCATTTCTTCTGAATAAAGTAAAACAGTTCAAATTGAGAGGGTGAGTTCTTCCAACCTCTTGCCTTCTTCCATTCTTTGGGAGCCAGGTTCACACTTACACACTGTGGCCCATGTTCTTCTAGTTAGTCTCAATAAGCAAGGGCGCTTTTACTGAGGCAAGGGCCAAGGAAGCTGAAGATGTCAACAAAAGTGTAAGGATTTGGCGATGAAGATTAAATACAGGACCTCAATCTACCTTTCGGGAATGATGCAAAAGGAGTCTAGAGACTTAGGACAGATTCCAAAAATAAACCTAATTTATAAGCTGAATAATATCTACTTCAATATGTGCTACACTGATTATCAAGCAAATAAGATCTGGAAATAAGTAAATTCAAACAAATGTACAAAAATGTCCCATAAAAGTCCTGTAAATACATTTGCTCCAGGATGACTCTTCCATTCAGTCACACATAGCTCTTTTATGTGTTCATCACCATCAAAGTGAGTGTGAATACCACATCTTTCCAGCAGATTGCACTGCAAACAGATGATGTGTCACATGCATTTGCTTATGACATGAGGAAAGCCGCATTACTAAATATACAGATCATTTAAAGATGAAATATATATTACTTTGAAGAATTTTTAGACCAAAAGTAGAAATATTTGCTGAATAAAGAACAGAAACTATTAAACTTTCATTGCAAGACCTGCACAGGAGCATCAAAAATCTACAATGCAATGAACCCTTTCAACCCACAGTACACTTTAACTTTCCTGGCAGCTCCACCTTCGACTTGTTAGGTAGACAGCCTGCTTTAACTTCAGCTTTCTGGATGGATCAGCTCATTTCAGTCTCTGAGCACTGAATTAGTCCTGTGTTCTGGGTAATAAAACACTGCAGTGGAATTTATCTTCTGGCAGTCTGTCCAAGTCGCACTGCTAACTGCTGCAATTCAAGCCACAGCCCACTCCTTGTCTCTGAGGAAAGCAGAGTGTGTTAGATAAAGTTACTAAGGTACCTGCTTTATGGATAGTTATTGCACAGCCAGAAAGCACTTCTCCACGTCTCTGGCAGCCAGTGAGAGGGGCACTGGTTCCCACAACGACAGTGGGGCTGAGGAGGGAAATGAGCTTCCTCTCCTGACTTCCTTCAGGAATTCCCAAAGAGATATGGAAGTTACATTGGTAACAATTCTCTATTCATACTTGGAAGTCAGAGACATAAAACTGTCACATAGAAACAAGGTTTAACAATAACTAGGAGATATAGCCTTCTTGCCAATAATAAGAGTCAGTGGTTTAATGGCCTAGTTGGAGGCAATCCCAGCCACTGAGGTCACTTTACGGGGAAAAGGCTGCTTTTCCAGTACTTTCCATTCCTGAATGGCTAGAAAGAGCCCCAACCAAGGATCCTTCCACATTCAAAATCAAATTTTATGTACACAATGATGGAAGAACTCAAAATTTAATGGCACTAAGAGCCAGGGTCATAATATTAAAATGCCTGCTCTAAAATCACCATAGGTGCCAAGATGTTGGGCCACAACAGGTAGAAAAGGAGAACAAAAGTACTTTCCCACCTTCCATATCTTATAAAGCAATCCATAAAAGCACTATGGGAAAGATTTCCTCTTGGCCAAAATCCAGTATCCTTTGTTAAGTAAAGTCACAGTGAACTCTGGCCACTGTCCTCCACTTCTGTCTAAAGACATTGGCAACAGGTGGCATTGGTTACAAGCGCTGTCATAAGCATTAAATGTGTTACTACACCTAATCTTTAAAGCCACCCAGCAGATGAAATGGGAAGATTTCCTCTCTATTGATCCATTAAGAAACATGGTTGCTGGGCATGGTGGCACACACCTGTAATCCCAGCACTTGGGAGGCTGAGGCAAGAGAATTGCTGAGAGCTTCTCAAAAAAAATAGTGAGAGCTTGTCTCAAAAAAACAAGAAAAAAGAAAAAGAAAGAGAGAAAAAGAAAGAGAGAGAGAGAAAGAAAAGAAAAGAAAAAGGAAAGAAAAGAAATTTATGGTTAAGACAGTTGCACAATGTCAAAAAAAATAACTGCAAGTGTTGGATTTGAACACAGATTTGCTCAAGACAAAATTCTTGTTTGCATCGAGAGAAGGCAGATTTCTCCAATTTCAAGCCAGTCTGTTGCTTGATGCCAGGTTTCCTCCCACCATCAGCTTTCATGTGGACAGAGAGGTGTTTCATTAACACAACGGAGGACTGGAAGGCCTAATGAGTCTTTACCTCTGAGTCCCATGTACAGGGTTTAAAGAAAGCCATTCTGAAAATTTCTCTCTGCTCTAGTTTCCCTCTGGGCCCTCCAGCCACTGAAAGGCGAGGAAGGCATTTGCTGAGGTCCTCTTGATGATCCCATACTCATCAGAGTGTCACCTTCTGCTGATAGGCTGGAGCACTTGCCATTCAGAAAATAAAGGGTGACATCCCCCACCAGGACCCATGGCCCCTGACCCCACATCACTGGCCCTGGACAGTTTTTTGTGCTGTCCTCCAATGTTCAGCTGGTCTTAGCATGATCTACAACTCCAATTGGTCACCTGTGTCACTCCTCATTTGATTTAAGTCACTATTCATTGCACACCTGTGTGGAGAGAGCTAAGAGAGCTGTAAAGACACCCTGGTCATGGTCACTTTTCAGTAGACTAGCACAACCTAGAAGACATGGGAACCTTACACAAATTAATGACACGGCAGGGAGAATGTGGTCAGTCTCTTCTAGAAGCAATCTGAAGAGACAGGTTTATTTGATAGATTTATTTTCACAGTGTAGGCCTAAAAGAGACAAACTGTAATTTGAGCTTTGAAAGATGAGAATCTCAAAAGGGAGAAGTAGGTGGAGCCTGCAGTGGGCATCACCTAAAGGCATATCAATATTGATATCATATGCATCAGCAACAAGGGCTGAGAGTGAGCAGGGCCTCCCCAGGAGGCATGGGGCTGGGGTGTGACAAGGACCCCACAGTAGGAGTTAACAACAGGCAGGCCACAAGCCACAGCCAGCAACACACATGGGATCTGTGGTCTACAGTATTTCAGAGTTTAAAATCTGCCTGGTGTTGCACATCTGTAATCCCAGTACTTTGAAAGGCTGAGGCAGGAGGACTGTAAGTTTTAAAATTAACATTAAATTAAAAAAAAAATTTTACAAACAAATGTGAATTCCAAGCTCCTAGTGGGAAAAAAAAAACAAAAAAAACCCTGGTCACCCCAGGCTTATGCAGCCATCCAGAGATAGAATAAATGCCCTCTTGTCACTTCAGTACCATTCCACACTGGCCCTGCGGGCTTGATTCACATGACCTCGTGACCCTACTGTGGGGAGAGGCAGGAAGGGGGTTCACATGTCCACCAGCCACTTATGTCAAGTGTTACAGCCACTAGCCACATGATGTCAAGCACCTTTCTTTTTTGTTGTTGTTTTTTTAGTTTTTTCGTTTTTTGGGTTTTTTTGGTACCGGGGATCAAACTCAGGACCTTGTACTTTCAAGGCAGGCATGGTGCCACTGAGCTAAATTCCCGGCCCTCAAGCACCTTTCTTAATCAGCCTCTGTTTCCTCTTCTGTAAAATGAAGCTAATATCCCCAACCTCACTGGATACTCTAAGATCCAGCACAGTGCTTAGCACAGAAGTGCTTAATAAATGGCACTGCTGCCACCAGAGACCACCCCCTGGGTCTGGGCCACAAGCTTCCATGATATTCTGCACAAAAGAACCAAGACACACCCAACCCTAACCCTAACCTTTCTGTGTGGCAAAACCTGTCTTGCTGGTATTGGGCTCATCAGGCTGTGAGGTCATTCTATATCTCCAGAATTAGAGATAATGACAAGCTGCTAACACTCCCCACCCCACATATATACACATGCATTCCCACACATACACACATATATACACACATACATATAACATACATAAACCCACACATACATGCACACACACTGGTAAGTTAATACAGGCATTAAAAATACTTAAATTGACCGGGGATTTAGCTCAGTGGTTCCACCGCCTGCCTTGCAAGCAGAAGAACCTGAGTTTGATCCCCGGTACAAAAACCAAACCAAACAACAACAAAAAAATACTTAAATTGAACCAGCTTATTTTTCTCCTATTTCCCAGAAACTTTTCTTTCATGCAATCAGGTCAAAGATACTCATGTCATGGATCATTCTGAAGAGTGATTTTGGCTTCTAACATCAAGTTCTTCTCAGGGCAAAGTTGAGGACTCTCCAGCACCTGTCTTTCAGCAGAACCTCAATGCACTTTCTAGGCCACAGTGCTATTTGTGGTAGAGGCCTCATAAAGATGTGCTACAGAATTCAGCAATGCAGACAGCTAGAATGTGTTGGGCGTGGAGTTGGATGTAGGTCCAAGAGTGGAGTGCACTGGTAAAATCACAGTGCTCTAGCTGCTTTCTCTGAGAAGGAACTGCACTTTTTATCATAAAATTCCATTGACTTGCATGGGAGAGTTGGCGCTAGAAGAATACTTGTAGGAAAGAGTGGTGCCGCCACCTGTCTCGCAAGCACAAGGTCCTGAGTTCGATCCCCGGTACCAAAACAAAAGAGACTCAAGTCACCATCACATCATGGGCTCCCCAAAGCCAAAGCTTATTGCCAACCCATGGGCATAAGCCTGCTCTGACTGGTGCCCAGAGTAGAGGAGGAGTCTGAGGCCACAGGAGCACCCACTAGGTACATGGTTCACTGCCCCGCACAGGCTGAGTCCCTGCTCCTGAGCATGAACTGAGCAGATGGCAGCACCATTACTGCTTCTCCAGGATCAAGAACAGCCTTGGCACTGTAATTTTGCTAAGGGAAGGGCCTGGGTTTGTGCTTCTGCATCAGACAGGAAGCCCTGTGCACCTGTCACGCTCCAGTGAGTCACAAGAGTACGAAGACACCCAGTTTTAAGGTCCCAATCTTAAGGACTAACTTATTCAAAGACCAAACAGTGTACAGAGCATTACATTCCCAAATAACATTCCACACAAAGAACAGCAAACACAGGTGTTAGTTTACCTTATACTGGAAGCACTGAAAGGGAAGCCATGCATGACAATGGGCCTCTCCTTCCCAGAAACTGTAAGACCAAGACCCCCAACACCTGGGAAAGTGCAGGTGGTCTAAGACCCAGAACTCGGTACTGCGGATGGTGGACCACAACCTCATCTATGAGTCATTCACACACCAGAAATGCTAAAGCAGCCTAGGGACATAATGTCTTTCTGTAAGAGGAAAACTGCTTTTACACATTTGAACATTTTCCTCCTGAAAAAGCTCAGTAATTAATTGAGTTATAAATTTTACCAGAATCAGAGTCTTCCGGGTCACCTGATAACCTGTGCTGCCTGGTACCTATCCTCCCACCCTAGGTGCCCTGTGGAGGGCTACGCAACTCATCCTCCAAGGGAACCCACTATCCAACCCTGGGTCCATAAGTAGGCCCAAGCCAGTGACTGGCCTCAAGGGACATGCTTTGGTCAGAACCAGACACAGTGAGACTTTATTGGGTGGGATTCATGGGAAAGAAGCTTGTTTCCTGCTGGACTGAATGAGAGATCACAGGGTGACAACAATACCTGGTGATGAGCAGGGTGAAGTGTTTGAGAGTGCTGTTTAAACAGGGGAATAGGAGAGCCACAGAGAGAGCAAAACCACACCCTGGAGCCTTCACAGGAATGCCTTGATCCACACACTCTTGAAGACAGATCAAGAAGACTTCTCAGTAACATAACCTGACAATTATATGATTACACCTGCTGGAGGTGACAGCTACTCATGTGCAACAGAAAGGGGCCCAACTAGGAGAGGACCCAATTCTCTGAGACTCTGTCCTAGGCCATGGGACCTGGTAGGAAGCTCACCAGAAACACAGAAGCTCTCTTCCAGCACCTGGTACATCTGTCTCAACCTCACCTGCCAGAGTCCTTCCACCCAGACCAAGGCACTGTGCAACCGATGACCAGCAGCCCTGGGAAGAGGGGCAAGGGAAATGGAAAAGGCTCTGATTGGGAAAGGAAATGCACAGGAAATGAAATAAAGCAAGAAGTGGGGAAATTCAGTGCCAAGAGAGAAATTAAGGGGAGAAAGTAGTTAACAGGTGCCACTCAGGGAGACATAGTCTAAGGAAATGGGGATACTGAGAATCCTGCAGCTTCTCTCTCTAATTCCTGTCTGCATACTCTATAGTTTTAGTTATTTTACGGCTCTGGATATGTGGCTTTATTCTAACTGGCATTACTCAGTTACTCAGTAGCATCACTCAGTAGATTCAGCTAAATCACTTACCTAGGGAAAAAGTGAAGTATATTCATCCAGAAAGTAAAAAACAGAACTAAAAGCAACTTTCCTTTGGGACATAATATAAGGCTTCTGTCTGTTCTAAATTTAGCTGAGGAACACCTCAACCTGGAGCTGGGAAGTGCTCAAAGCTGTGTTCTCACGCAGTTAAATCTTTTGTCTGAGAAAGCTGATATCTTAAGACAACTGAACTCATCAACCCATCATAGTGAACATGCTAGAGGCAGGCACTGAGATGCAGAGGCAAACCTCCACCTCCTCTTGGGTCTCCATTTGAGTAGGGCCTTGCTGGAGGAGTCTGACCTGGTGTATGGGTATCCAAGAGACACAAAGGAAGAGTGGAGGGCCAGCAGGACATAAAGAATGTGCACTGTCCAACAGGACACATTTGGGTGCTCTGCCCTGCTTTAGAGCAGAGCCAGGAGGGTCTGGGTGTCCAAGAAACCTACAGGAGCAGCAGACACAGGCAGTGAGGAGCCACAGTGCTGTTAATGTGAGAGCACTCTGGAGGCTGCCATGTGACAAGGACAAGGGCAGCTTCCATCCCACGCTCACCGTAGACTCCCCCTGGAATTTCCATACACCTCTGGAAGGACTCTGAACTTGGAAGGAACATGGACCACAGGATCTTATGTTCCTGAAACTCCCTTTATACTCTCTAGGTAGGAAGGCTAAGTCAGTCTTACCACACAAGTCTCCCATAAACCTCAAACATGCATAGATTTCTAATGAGCTATACATGAAACTCAACCTCCACACTTAGAGCCAGCAACTGAGAAACACCCACAGGCACTATCCACACAGAATCTCAGAACCTGGGATGAACAATAGATTCAGTCCACCACTGGCCAGCTCCTGTTGGGCCAGTGGACTGTGAAGCTGTGTATGTACATTCTGGATGTGCACACCAATTTAATACCAATTCAACTCACATAATTAAGATGACTATTTGATGCATTCTGAGGTAAAATGGAAAAGATGTCTAAATCATCGATCTACAAAACAGCTTGCCTGCTTTGGTGTGAATGAGAAAACTACATTTCCAAAGAGCTCCTAGGGAAGACTCAGAAATGTGCCCTGGAGCTGCACGATCATTTTTCTTGCAGAGAGCATTGCTATGTTTTCCTTGGACTGCTCCCTATTTACACTGCACCTTATATTCATTTTGGGAAGTGGCAACAATGAAAATGGTTCCATTTATTTTTCATTGTTCTATAATGTCAGATTTTCTTGCACAAAAAATCAGATTGACCCATAAACAGATTAACTTGTTCTTTCTACACCAGGCCCCACACTTTATTTTCACAGTAATGTGTGTATCCTCATTCAATGCCACAGTTCCCACGTGGAAAGCAAAGCTTCACTCACCTGGCCTGGGAGGCACAGTCCTCATTTGAGACAGGATGCTGGAAGGAGCCTTCTTTCTGATTTCCCGACTTTAAGTAACAGGACCTAATTTCCCCTGCAAAATCACAAAATTTCTGTAAAGTATATTACACAGTTGTTTGTATATTAGTTATTCATCCTACACTATTTTCAACTTAAAGGGAGCTCAGTTGGGCTGTGTAAGTAATAACTGTTGACACGCTAGGTCCATTGTTTAGATTTCTCCACAGAACATGTATTATCAAGAGAAAGTGAACAATGTATAAAAGGAATTTTATTAAGAAAAATTTTCTTTATTTTTTTTTTTGGTACCAGGGATCAAACTCGGGACCTTGTGCTTGCGAGGCAGGTGGCAGAACAATTGAGTTAAATCCCTGGCCTCCAAGAAAAATTCTTTGACATCCCTCCCTGGCAATATACTTAGAAAAGTTTTGACTCTTTGCTTAGTACTTAATTGCTTTTAATCAACTTATTTGTATCATCTCTTAATTCATTTTTCATAAATTCCATTCACGTGTCAGCATGATCTGTGCTAGGCTGCAACTGGGTGTTTTCCTGCATTGCATACACATGAGTATTATGTAGAGAGGTTTATTAAGCATGCAGTTTTGATTGGTGGAGCTCCTGAGACCACTGCAGGAGCAAGTGCTGCAGCTCCAGTATGCAGATGAGCAAGCGCTGTAGCAGCTGACTGGGTGTCAGTCTGTTAATAAGGAAAAGCAAGGGGCAGAATTTATTTACAAAGTTGATTAGCTCTGCTAGAGGGTTTGGGGTACTGAGGTGTGAAATCAGCTCCCATCCTAATGCAAATGGTTTCTCCCCAGAGTTCTCCAGCTCCTTCCTCAAATGGCTCAGGAAGCTTTATTAACCCATCTGCTGTGAGCACCTGGAAGGTGGCAAGGCAAGTAAGGGCAACCTGCCCCTCTCTGGGCTTCGACAGAAGTGCCAGTGTTGCTCTTTGTCAAAGACTGTTATGTCTCTGTATTTCTACAGAAACACAGGCACTTAAGACTAAAAATGACTGGGCTACAAACCAGGACGACCTTGAGAGCAAAATAACAACTATTACTTGATTTATAAAGAGACTTTAGCAAAGACTTATTCTAGAAAAACTAGAACCTATAACCTTTATTTTGGGGACTCTGAACTTGCTGCTTAATGATTCTCAATGTACAGTATTTTAAATCATGGGTGTCCAACCTTTGGGTTGGATTAAGAGGATTGTTTTGGGCCACTTTAAAATATACAACTGGTTAATGTATACAAGCAACAAAACTTCCTTTTCTTCATTTTAGCTTATTAACATATTTTACAAAATAACCCAACAAGTCCAAGTTTAACAATTAAATAGGAAAATTTACATGTCTGCATAGTAACGATAAACACCTGTCTTCACAGGCACACACATGTAGGTAGGCTGAAATACTATTATGAATAATCACATCATTGTGCTCTGCAAGTCGCACCGGCGCATGTCACATCTGATGTGTGTGGGTCTAGACTCGACCATGTATGGTGGGTGCAGGGTAAGAGTTAGCACCGCACTGGGCCTCCTCTGCTTAGTGATCCGCTGTCACCTACAAAGTCCAAAGCCAAGCACCTTGCAATGGAGTCATGAAAAATACCAATAAAAATCACATAATAATTAAATGTTTATGATCTTGAGGGGCCATTTGTGGCCTGTGGGCTGTGGGTGGGATATACCTATTTTAAATCCTTTTTATAAGATGGTGCTGATAAAATCTATCAAGGGTCAACATTCAACATATATCAAATAAATATTTACTTGCTACTGGGCACCATTGTCCTGAAGTTTACAGTTGCAAGGAAGAAAATTTCGTTAGTTAAATTATAAATGGTTAATTAATTATAGGCTATAATATCATCAAATAAGAAAAGAACAGGGTGTTCAGGGCACAAAAATCAGATGTACCTCATTAAGTCTGAAAAACTTACCTTAGAACTAAGACGTGAAAGATAAATAGCACATGGCAGGCCTCAGGAACATAGTACATGCAAAGGGCCTAAGGAACAAAGAAGCACACTTTTCCCAAGAACAGTAAGCAAAACCACAGGATTTTGCCTGTTCCAACAGCTACCATGTTTCCCTGAAAAGAAGACCTAACTGGAAAATAAACCCTAGCATGATTTTTCAGGATGCTTATATTATAAGCCCTACCCCCAAAATAAGTCCCAATTAAGATCATCAACCAGGTGGACGCATTTGGTATGTCCATTGCAACACAAGATGCATGTATTAAATTATAAAATAATGCTATTAATATATAATTAAATATAAATAAATATTATTGATGTTAATACTTAAAATATATGATAATTTAAATAATAATTAAATATTTGTAAATACCCAAGCAGGCACCTTTGGATGAGGAGTAAATTCCTGTGTAAACAGATGAAAAGACACTGCCAAATGCTCAATTGGAGTATAGATACAATGCACAAATAACATGTACACTTGAAAACAAACAGATCTAGTTGTGTCTAACATGACTCTTCATAATTCAATACATTGTATTGTAATGGACACACTTATTCAACTCATATGAAATGAAGAAACACTTTCTGAATTTGTGGAGCCTGCAATTTTTCATCACTTTGGTGTGGACCATCATTCTTAACTATCATCATTTTTGTTGCCACTCATCTTGTAAGTCTTTAATTAACCCTTGATTTAATGGAAACTTTGTGAAGCCTAGCCTGCAAGAGGTCTTGAGTTGGATGAAGAACTCATGGGATAAAATCACTGACAGCTGTGCTGCTAATGCACTATGAGCTGGCTACATGGACAAGAAGTGCTCATTTAAGGACAGCTCTGTTGCTGGACATGAGAGATTGGGGTCAATGGTTCTACAGGACACTAAGTCACTAGAAATTTGGGCCAGAATTCAGGGTTTAGAGAGTTATGATGATGTTCTAGAAGATGACACGATTCTGTATGAAAATAAGACATCCCCTGAAAATAAGCCCTATTGAATCTTTTGGAGCAAAAATTAACATAAGTCCTGGTCTTATTTTCATAGAAATACAGTAGTGCTCAGGCTGAGTCTGTGCTTTTGCTTATTAACAAACCATTCTACAACTCACCATGTTCATCGATGAAAACATGCATTGCATCCACAGAGATCTCCTCCTGCACAGAGGTTTCTGGCCCGCTGATGACTTGCAAGACAGAACTGTCTTGTTGGGAAGTTACCCTGTAGATTATTTGTCTTTGTCTATTGCCCTGGAAACTTAACACATATAAAAGTTTCAAAAACAATTAGGAATTCTTCCTTACGTTCAATAAAGCATTAAAAGCAGCAGCCAGTGAATGAGGCTGCTTTGCAGCAATGCAAGCTCAGTAGCTAAGTTACCCTTACAGCGCTGCGGTCTTGGCAGGTGGGGTGAACACGGGGCTGGTGCCAGCGTGGTCTTGACTTTGCAAGTCTGATTTTTCTGGCTTGGAATCCTCTCCACTGAGTGTTTTCTTCTCCAGGATTTCCTCCTTTTTCCCTTGTGAGTAATGATCTGAAAAACATTGCTTTATGTGTTAATGTAGTATAAAAAACAAAATTAATGTGAGAGCTCCTAGAAATAAGCTAGCAAAACTGAAAAAAGAACAGAAAGAAAATCTAAATAGCTCCTCTGAATTTGAATAGAAATTTGTACTTTTGAGATAAGTTATTTTGGTGCCCAGAAATACCACCTAGTTTATATACAGATTCAGGGACTCTCTTGACTAACTCTGTGGCATAGACAGACCTGACTGGAAACTACCCATTCATAGTACACAGGCCTAAAAGGTTTGTGACTTATGAATGGACAGCTTCAGGTGAAAGAAGTTACATAACATGTCTGGCTGTTTGCAGCAAGGTCCCACTTTTCATTTTAAAAACTTATTCCTTCTTCTTACTCATTCTCCAAATCTAAACCACAAGCTGAAGCTACAGTTGATTCCTTATGCCCCTTATACATAACTGATTTTGAACTACATCCCCAGCCTGAAGCAGCCATGGTGAGACCCAGCATCCACTCCTGCCCTGAGAATACTTTCAAGTGAATGTGAAATCCATATTCAATGGGTACAGATTGGGGTTTTTGCTTTCTAGAGTCTTTACACAATGGACCAGAATAAGATTTTAGCTCTCACCAATACACAAAATGGAATACGTCCCTGCAGGTCAAAACCTGCTTGTCTGTGGACACCCCAACAGCTACAATTAAGGGCAAAATGATCATGGTCTTCCCATGACCAAAGCTACTAACTGTCAGCTCTGAGGCTGAGGGGTATGAAGTCACAGGCTCTTCTAAGCCACACCATCAGACCTGCCAACCTCTCACAGAGAAAAATCCTGAGATGCATCTGTAGGTACAAATTATATCACTACAGATCCTGAGTCCTAAGAATCTCCCAGAGGAGATTGCTGGTTACTGTGTGTGCCTTGAAGATCAGCATTCCCTGCACATCCAAAACACCATCAGGATGTCTTTGGCACAAAAATGTTTGCATTTCATCTGACAGCTTGTCAGAAATGTAGCTCTCAGAGTTGTTGAGCCCTACATTTGTGAGGAAGTACTATCACAACAAATGCCTGTGGCCAGCATTTGGCCACATAAAAATCGCAGGCAAGCCCATGAAGCCAGGGCCCCTGCACACTGTGGGACTAGGATCCATCTGTTCAGCTCTGTCATATCCCAGTCTCTCCTCCCTTACATGCATGCACTGCACAGGTCCACAGAAGGAATATTTCTTCCTTTTTCCCTTAAAAATTAAAGGAATATTTCTGTTTATAAAAACAGTATACCTTCATCACATATAATTTAAAACTGGAGAAATTTTTAAAAATTAAATCACTCTTTTTTTTCACTTTCTTTTTCTTTTCTTTTTTTTTATTAAATTCTTTTATTGGTACATTGTAGATATACAACACAATAACATTTCTCATTGGGAATTGTACCTTTACATGATGCACCTTGGTTCTTATTTTTTCCCCATTCCTAGCCCTCCTTTCGCCCCCTCCAACCTTCCTTATTTACAAAGACTTTATTTCCATTTCTCATCATTTTTCCTTTCCCTTCTTTCCTTTCCCCTGCCCCTCCCACTACCCCTACCCCTTTGGACATTTTCTTCCTATTTTGCATTATTGATTATTCATTCTAATCATTGGTACATTTTAGGTCTACAATATAATGACATTCATCATTGGAAATTTGCACCTTTACATAGTCTCTCTTGGTTCTATTTTTCACCCTTGCCCAGCCCTCCCTTCAACCCCTCCATTCCTCCCTGTTTACAAAGATTTTGTTCCTATTTTTCCATTTTCTCATATTAATCCCATTCCCTTCTATCCTTTCCCCTAGCCCTCCCACTTCCTTCCCCTTTGCCCCTTTTCTTCCTATTTCACACTATCTATTATACATTTAGTCCTTATTTACACTTTCAGTTTCTCACACCAGACAAACTATTCGGTATTTACACGTGTGTGTCCTATTTATTTCACTTAAGAGTATCGCCTCAATGTGCATCCACTTAGCTATAAATGTCTCTAATTTCTCATTTCTTATGGCTGAGTAGTACTTCATTTTATTTAAAAACCCACATTTTGTTTATCCAGTCTCCAGTTGATCGGCATTTGGGCTGTTTCCAAGTTTTAGCTATTACAAACTGCGCTGCTATGAACATGGGCGCACATATATCACTGTGGTATGATTCTTTTAATTCTTTGGGGAAGATCCCCAGCAGTGGAATAGCGGGGTCAAATGGGACTTCCAGTCCTAGTTCTTTGAGGTATCTCCATAGTGATTTCCACAGTGGTTGCACCAGTCTACACTCCCACCAGCAGTGGAGCAGGGTTCCTCTTTCCCCACAGCCCCACCAGCATTTGTTATTGGTTGATTTCATGATAACAGCCATTCTTTCTGGAGTGAAGCGCAATCTCAGCGTTGTTTTCATTTGCATCTCTCGAACAACCAGTGATGGTGAACATTTCTTCATGTATTTATTTGTTATTTCTACTTCCTTGTCTGAGAAATATCTGTTCATTTCAGATGCCCATTTTCGGATTGGGTCTTTAAATGTGGGAGGTCTGATCTTTTTAAGTTCTTTATAGATCCAAGATAGTAGACCTTTGTCTGAGGAAGGGCAGGTGAAGATTTTTTCCCACATTGTGGGTTGTCTCTTCACACTGCTGGTGGTTTCTCTTGCTGTGCAGAAGCCTTTTCATATGAAGAGATCCCATTTGTTGATTGTTTGTGCTAGTTTACGGGCAACTGAGGTTTTGTTCATAAAATCTTTTCCTACACTGATGTCTTCGAAGGTTCTACCTAACCTCTGTTCCAACTGGTTCAGAGTTTCTATTTTAATATTTAGATCTTTAATCCATTTTGATTTTAGTTTAGTGCATGGTGAGAGATATAGGTCTAGTTTTAATCTTTGGCAAGTTGAAGCCCAATTTTTCCAGCACCATTTATTAAAGAGGCTATCTTTCCTCCAGTGAGGGTGTTTGGCTCCTTTATCGAAGATGAGATGGCTGAGTGTGTCTGGTGTTGTCTCTGCATCTTCTAATCTGTTCCACTGGTCCTCAGGTGGTCTGTTTCTTTGCCAGTACCATGCTGTTTTTATCACAGTAGCTTTGTAGTAGAGTTGCAGGATGGGGATTGTGATACCCCCTGCCATGTCTCTGTTACCTAGAATTGCTTTTGCTATTCTGGGTCTCTTCTTGTTCCAAATGAATTTTTGGATTGTTTTCTCAAGGTCCATGAAGTATGCTGCTGGGATCTCAATTGGAATTGCATTAAATCTATATAGCAGTTTTGGAAGTATGGCCATTTTCACTATATTAATCCTTCCTACCCAGGAGTAGGGGATGTCTGTCCATTTTCTGATATCATCTTCAATCTCTCCTTTCAGAGTGACATAGTTTTCAGAGAAGAGGTCTTTGAGTTCTTTCATTAGGTTGATTCCTAGGTATTTCAGTTTTTTGGATGCTATTGTGAAAGAAAATATTTGCTCTATTTCTCTCTCAATGAATCTGTCATTTGTGTAGAGAAAAGCTATTGATTTTTGTGTGTTGACCTTGTATCCAGCTACTTTACTGAATTTGGTTATTAAGTCTAGAAGACTTTTGGTGGAGTTCTTGGGGTCTTCTATACAGAGTATCATGCCATCTGCAAATAATGACAATTTGACTTCTTCATTTCCTATCTTTATTCCTTTTATTTCTTTCTCTTGTCTAATTGCCATGGCTAATGTTTCCAGAACTATATTGAACAAGAATGGTGATAGTGGACATCTTTGTCTTGTTCCTGATTTCTAGTGTGAAGGATTTCGGTTTTTGACCATTTAGTATGATATTGGCTGTTGGTTTTTCATAGATGGCTTCTATCAGTTTGAGGTAGAGACCATCTATTCCAATTTTTTGTAGAGTTTTTATCATAAATGCATGTTGGATTTTGTCAAATGCTTTTTCTGTGTCTATGGAGATAATCATATGGTTTTTGTCCTTGGCTTTATTGATATAGTGTATTACATTGATTGATTTGCATATATTGAACCATCCCTGCCTCCCTGGGATGAATCCCACTTGATCAGGGTGTATGATCTTCTTGATGATCTTCTGCATTCTGTTTGCCAGTATCTTATTAAGGATTTTTGCATCTATGTTCATTAGTGAGATTGGCCTATAGTTCTGTGGTTCAGTTGGGTCTTTCTCTGCTTTGGGGATCAAGGTGATGCTTGCTTCCAGGAATGAATTTGGGAATACTGCTTCCCTTTCAATTTCATTAAAGAGTTTAACCAGTAGTGGCAGCAGTTCCTCACTAAATGTCTTGTAGAATTCAGCAGTGAAGTCATCAGGGCCCGGGCTTTTCTTAGTTGATAAGTTTTTAATTACATTTTCAATTTCATTGGTTGATATTGGGTTGTTCAGAATTTTTAGGTCTTCTTCGTTCAACTTTGGTAACTCATATGTGTCTAGGAATCTGTCCATTTCTTCTGTGTTGTCCATCTTATTGGCGTATAGGTTCTGGAAGTAGGTATTGATGATCCTCTGGATTTCTGCTGGGTCTGTTGTCATTTCACCCTTTTCATTCCTAATTGCATGGATTTGGGCCTTTTCTTTCCTTTTTCTGACAAGGTTGGCTAAGGGTTTATCAATTTTGTTGATTCTTTTGAAGAACCAACTCTTGGCTTCATTGATTCTTTTGTATTGTTCACTTAGTCTCCATTGCATTGATTTCTCCTCTGATCTTTATAATTTCCTCCCTTGTATGGGCTTTGGGCTTGTCCTGTTCTTCTTTTTCTAGAAGCTTGAGGTGCAGCATCAGGTTGTTTAATTGGGCTCGTTCTGTTTTCCTATTATGCATTTTCACTGCTATGATTTTCCCTCATTAAGACTGCTTTCATTGTGTTCCATAGATTCCGATATGTTGTATTGTCATTGTCATTTAATTGAAGGAACTGTCTGATTTCTTCTTTACTTTCCTGTGTGACCCATTGTTTATTCAGAAGTGTGTTGTTCAATTTTCACATGTTTATGAAATTGTTGCAGTTTCTTTTGCTATTGATCTCCAATTTCATCGCACTATGGTCTGATAATATATAGGGGATAACTTCAATTCCTTTGCACTTACTTAAACATGTTCTATGTGTGAGTATGTGGTCTATTTTGGAGAATGACCCATGTGCAGCTGAGAAGAATGTGTATTCTGATTTTGTGGGGTGGAAGACTCTGTAAACATCTGTTAAGTTCATTTGTTCACAAGTTCGATTGAGTTCTATTATTTCACTACTTATTTTTTGTCTAGTTGATCTATCTATTTGTGATAGTGGGGTGTGGAGGTCCCCCATTACAATAGTATTAGTGCATATATGACTTTTCATGTCCATTAGTATTTGTTTTATATAGTTGGGTGCACTAGTGTTTGGTGCATAGATATTTATGATTGTCATCTCTTCCTCTTGGATTCTTCCCTTTACAAGGATGTAGTGTCCTTCTTTGTCTCTCTTAATTAGTGTTGGTTTGAAATCTACTTGATCTGCAAAGAGGATAGTTACTCCTGCTTTTTTTCAGGTTCCTGTCGCATGGAGTATTGTTTTCCACCCTTTAACTTTCAGTCTATGAGTTTCCTTTTGAATTAAGTGTGTTTTTTGTATGCAGCATATTGTTGGATTTTGCTTCTTGACCTATTCTTCCAGTCTATTTCTTTTGATTGGTGAATTGAGACCATTAACATTGATTGTTATAACTGAAATGTATTGACTTATCATTGCCATGGCTTTTTCTTTTGGGGGGGTTCTCTCCCTTTACATTTAATTTCTTGTCATGCCAGATGGGTTCATTCTGCTTTGCTTCCTAGGGTTGTGATCCTCAATATCTGTTCCTAGGATATTGTGTAAAATTCTTTGTAGTGCTGGTTTGGTATTCACGAAGTTCCTAAGGTGCTCTTTGTCATGAAAGTATCTTATTTCTCCATCCATTTTGAAAGATAGTTTTGCAGGGTACATCAATCTGGGTTGGAGGCTGTTTTCTTTTAGGGCTTGGAATATGTCACTCCAAGCTCTTCTTGCCTTGATGGTTTGTGTTGAAAAGTCTGCTATGATTCTGATGGGCTTTCCTTTATATGTGATTTGTTTCTTTTCTCTAACTGCTTGCGGAACTTTGTTCTTCTGCTGAGTTTCTGGAATCTTAACAATTATACATCTATGTGTAGATTTTTTTTGATCAAGGCTATTTGGAGTCCTATATGCCTCACTTATCTGTATGTCAAGCTCTTTTCCCCTGCTTGGGAAGTTTTCTGCCATTATTTCTGTGAAGAGATTTTTTTTATGTCATCTGCACTCTCTCCTGTTTCTTCATCGAGCCCAATCAGTCTTATGTTATTCTTTTTTGCATCATCTAGCAGCTGCTGGATTGATTTTTCATGTTCCCTTATAATTTTGAAGCAATTTTTCTTTTCCTGGTCATTAATTGCAATCTTATCTTCTATATCTGAAATTCTGTCCTCACATTGGCTCATTCTGCTGTGTAGACTTTCAATGGAGTTTTTCATGTCCTGGAAATCTATTTGCATCTGTTTTATGGATTCCATTTGTTTCCTATGTTGGGATTCCATCATCTTCCTGAGCTCCTCTCTAGATTTATTAATCATGTCTTGCACTAGGGGCACAATTTCTCCTGTTATCTGAGAAATTATTTCTGATTTCTTTTTTTCCAGATCTCCTTTTGTTGCCAGTTCAGGGAGTCCAGGTGGTTGAGTATCAGAGTGTTCCATCTCATTTCCCTTTGGGGTTGCTCTAGGTGATCTGGAAGTCTGGTTTTGAGACTTATTTACGTGTTTTCTCATTTCAACTGGGGTGGGGGCTGTTGGCACCTGCACGGATTACCTCCTCTGAGCTGGGAGAGGTGGGACAGGGGCCAGGAGCAGCGGTAGGGATGGTGGTCCAAAAGCCCTTTCCTCTGGGCTGGGAGCCCCGGGAGGGATGGTGGCTGGGAAGCCCCTTCCTCTGGTCCAGGAGCAGTGGAATGGCGGCTCAGCAGCCCCTACCTCTGGGCCAGGAGCGGTGGGAGGGATGGTGGCCTGGAAGCCCCTTCCTCTGGGCCAGGAGCAGCGGTAGGGATGGTGGTCCAAAAGCCCCTTCCTCTGGGCTGGGAGCAGCGGGAGGGATGGTGGCCGGTAAGCCCCTTCCTCTGGACCAGGAGCAGTGGGACGGCAGCTCAAAAGCCTCTACCTCTGGGCCGGGAGCAGGGGGACTCAGTACCGTGGTCTGGTGGTCTATTGTCCTCTGCGTCTTTGTAGTGTGGAACCAGGTAGCTGTACAGCGGAGCAGGGGTGGGGGTCCAGTGGATTGTTCCTGGGGCGAGGTCTGATTCTGCGTGTTCTGCATGACTTGGTACTTCCGTAGGGTGTGTGCAGACCTGCCTGTCTGCAGTAGGCTGATTCGGCAACTTCCGCGTGACTTGGGACCTCGGTAGGGCATGCGCAGACCTGCCCGTCTGCAGCCTAAATCACTCTTAAGTCTGCCATTACACTGGAGCCAGTTCTTTCAACAGTCTTTCTTTTTTCCTAGATAGATATGCTTTTATTTTAGCACAAAAATGAAATAACAATAAAGATGTTGTCTTGTAACTATCATATTTATCTTAAAGTATTAATATTATCATTAAATTATTTTATTATACTACTGAGTTCATTTCCCATGTATATTTTTGTCTCCTTACCATCTCCATGTCTGACCACCCCTACTACTATGTCCTATCATAACATTCCATACATACTTAAAACCAAGCAAAGGGTGGAGTTCCATCTTTAAAAACTAAACAGGCATTTTGGACAACACATTCTTGGCAATGGAACCTGAACAACATTTATCAAACACAGTAGGTAAAGTTCTCACTTTGCACTATAAAAAGGATAGCCAGATATCAACTGTCTCAGAAATGAAATAAGATGGAAAATATTAACAAACTGTTTCAACTGTTTTCTTAAAGAGGCTTCCTCCACTGCAAGCAATCTTGAATAGCCTCCTGGTTAGTAATCTGGAAGCAATTCTTCACATAATTGATAAACTTGGCTTCCCCCTTGGGAAGAAAAACACCTTTTTCTATACTTGCTTGCATTTTTGCTCTAATGTCTTCTATGGAACTAGGTCCTTTGGGTGTTTTCAGGGTCTTTTCCTGTTTTTTGAAGGATTCTTTGCCTTTTGATCTTGGGGTTGATGGTTTTGAGTCTTTTCCATTCTGGTTTGATGTTTGTGCATTTTTGGCTGGAGGATCTCATATGGATTTCTTCACTGAAGCTTTCTCCTCAGTTTTCTTATCATCAAAATCATCCTCATGTTTATCATCATCGTTGTCATCACTGTCATCATCATCTTCATCAGCAACTAGTTTTACTTTTTTCTGTGCAACCTTGCTACTACTTACAGGGGCAGATTGCTTTCCAGATATACTTAATAGTTTTACACCCTCTTCCTCCTCCTCATCTGACTCTGCATCTTCCTCCACAGCTACTAAATGTCATCCACTAATATGCACAGGCCCTGAACCACACTTCAACCTTAAAACAACAGGTGGTGTAATTTCTAAGCCCCCAAGGGAAACCATTGGCTGCGGACATTTTCAAAGTTTCCAGTGTTTGTTACTTTACTTTGACTGCCTTCATAATTCATAGCCTCCACTTTGACAATGTGCAATTGGTCCTTTGCACTAGTCCCTAAACTGACGTTCTTAATGACAACTGGTGCTCATTTTCATCATTATCTACCTTAAAGTGATAATCTTTGTCAGCCTTTAGTTCACAATTGAAAAGGAAGTTCTGGGGCCTCAGGGGGCTCATGTCCATATCCATCGAATCTTTCATGGAGTGGTAGCATGCACTTAGGTGGG
This sequence comes from Heterocephalus glaber, assembly GCF_053883595.1. Lineage (NCBI taxonomy): Eukaryota > Metazoa > Chordata > Mammalia > Rodentia > Bathyergidae > Heterocephalus > Heterocephalus glaber. The sequence continues at coordinate 28,534,037 of NW_028258315.1, forward strand.
AGAAAATGCAGATGGAAATGAATGGCTACTACTCCAGAGAAGAGATGCACAGGTCAAAATCATGCCAGGCTAAATATTCTTATATATCATTCCTTAAATAGCAGTTATATAGTGCATCGATACAGTGTGATATATTTAACTGGACCTTTATTGTAAATTTAGATTGTTTCCATTTTGTACATCACAGACAATTCTTCAATTAGCATCTTAACATATATTCACAGTTAATTTCTTAGAAATTTCTAGAAGCTAAGAGAAAGTATTTACAAATGGATAAGATAATATGTATTGACACAGAACTTTGACCAGCAATCTGCAGCATGCAGCTGAGGAAATCAGCTCATTACCTGTAGTCTCCAGCCCAAGACCCAGCATGCTGGACAAGACAGGCTTGTCTGAAGTAAGACCACTACTGCTAGCAAACAACCCTGGAAAGCCAAACTATACCCTTGTAATAATTAGCCAGGATTCGGTTAGCAACTGACAGCTTCCCTAATTTTGGTCCCTGTTGAAATTTCAGACCAACCAAAGAAAGCTAAATGTGCAGACCTAACAAGTCTCATAAGACACCAGGATTTACTTGGCTGTCCAGCCCCACCAGGCCAACAGCCTCCATCTGAGGTACATAGAGACTCCCTTCCCCCTCTACCTGGCTCTAAGTTTCTCCCAAAACCAAATGCTGGCCTCTGATTCCCTGCTATAACAAGCTCTGAATATGGTCTTTGCTTGTTCACACTGTAAAATAAAGTGAAACCAAATAAACAAACAAATATGGTTTTAAAGGCTTTTGTTAAGATTGTGGTTTTGCCTAACCTTAAATTTCAGGATATTCCTGAGGCCTGAAGATAATCTTGGAGCCTGTTGTGGGGATGACTCAGGTTGGAAATAACAGCACAACAAGGAGAACTGCAGTCAGGAACCCTTTCCAATCTGTCCAGGGTCAAGCCTTGTTGTTCTGCCATCAAGCAGCAACAATAACCAAAAAAAAAAAAAAATCCCCTCGCTTCCCAATGTCATCAATAGTGTCACTGCTGTTTACATATGCACTCCAGAATTGAGATTTTAGATTACAATAACAAGCTTTTCTTTAAGAACAGAAGAACAGAAGAACAAGAAGTTGTTACTAATCTCACAGATCTCAGTTACAGCTGAGGTCTGCCTGATTTGCCACCATTGGCATTGATGGCCTCTGAGCTGAGAGCAAAAGACTTATCTAGTCCTCCTTTCTTCCAGAAACTAAAAACCGCTGGCCTTTCCCGAAGGAGCCCCCAAACCCACTCCAGCCCCTTTCCCTCCTGTATATTCAGTCCCCCTCCAACTATGCCCGTTCCGTCTCACAGATCAACCACAGTCCCACACCACCTTCCACACCACTGGGATTTCCACCTTAATACTGCTCAGATAGAATGTGGTTGGCTAGAAAATGTAAGAAGAACAGAAAGTTGAGGAGACAGACAGATCAAATAAACCTTACAGATGGACTGTGGGGAAAATAAGACTGAAAGACTGAAACTGGTTGAGTAGCACGACTTCACATATTTTCCTAATTAAGTCCTTCTAGGAAAGCTATTACATATTATCACTCATGCTTCACTGGTGAATCTGTGATTCAGATGGGTTTTGTGCAAGCTCACCCAGCTGATACTGCAGAACCAAACTTTGGTCCTGGGCTATCTGGCTCCAAAGCCAGTACTCTGTCTACACAACATGCTTCTCAAGTCATTACTCAAGTCCTCTGGATTATTTATGTTCAATACAGCACCTAGTAGCAATACAGGGTTATGTAAATGAATTAAAATTTAATAGAACTAAAAATACAGTTTCCTAGCTGCACAGTTCCCATTGCAAGCATCTGATGACTGAGCATGACTTAATGGCTCCCACATAGGACTGCAGATGGGGAATATTTTCATCACTGCAGAAAGTGCTGTGGGTCTGTAAGTAAGGGTCTTCATACTGAACAGATGATGAACAGATGTAAGGTGGATACCTTACACAGTATCAGGAAGATTTTCATCTCAAGAAAAAGTTTACCTCTGTTTTCATGCACTGCCGATATCTTTAAAAATTTTGCCTGCATTAGAGGAAATCACCCAGAGCTGCCAATATGGAGCCAGAAGAACCCCCAACTGTCTCTGAGAACATAGAATGGTCAGCAGCTAAGGAACAATCTTAGCTCTAAAACATGCTGCAACCCAAATTGAAGGAACAGAATTGAAGGAAGAATGCTGCAGCCCAAATTGAAGAAATGAACCATCCCATGCACTCAAAATTTCTAGCCAGTGCCCTACCATACAACCAAGCTCAACACAGACCTCTGCAGAAATGAGGTCCTCAAAAGTCACAGAAATTAAGACATTTAAAGCCCAGGGACACTCTATTTATAAAAACTCTACTCTTGTAATATCATTTTTGAATGATGAAACTGAAGCCTCTCTGTAACCACAAGTAACCTAAAAGTAGATGCTCCTAGCCTTCACAGGGAAAATGGAGTTTAAGTGTGATAAGCAGGGATCGTGGGACAAGGCTGCTCAGGATCAGCCTCAGACCTGGTCCTTTCTGTGCTGATCAGACTAACTTGGGAGAGTAAGTAAAATCCTAAGCCTTGCTGCAGACGAGCAATGACAACAATATGTACAACACAGGGTTCTATGCAGAGTGAGTGACTTAACTATGAAGATAACTGCATAGTCTATCATTCAAACTGAGGATGCTTTAGAGAGAAATTCAGTGCTGCTAATAATTATATTAACAAAACAAGTGTACGTGGGGACTCTTCTAGGTAAACCATGATGTACAGTCATCCCAGTTAATATATACAAAGTACTTAGAACAATACCTGGCATAAATTAAGAGCTATAGAAATGATTGTTACTATGTTTACAACTTGGCACAATCAGGGAATTCTGCATTTTGTAATGGAATTCAGCAGGAAAAGCCAGATTCACTGAGCAGAAACCTGCTTCATGATTACTTTTACCAGGATGCATCTTCACATCTCACATATTTTCTTGTCACTATTGTAAAATATACTTATTTCCCTGCAAATACATTCTTGCTTTCTAGGGAAGCTAAAAATTCATTATATTGCTTTAATTTTTCTGGTATGGTCAACCAATAGAGGTATAGTATCTCCAATCTGAAAATCCAAAATGGTCCCAAACTGTAAACTTCCTGAGCAGCAACATGCCACCCAAAAGGAAAACTCCACACCTGATCGCATGTGATAGATCACAGTCAAAATGCAGGTACACTAAAAATACTGCTGAAAATTGTCTTCCAAATATTTATCTGAAGTGTATGTGGAACATAAATGAGTCTAAACATGAACGTGAATTTCACCTGTAGACTCTGGTCTCATCCTCAACATATCTCATTGTGTATATGAAAATATTCCAAAACCTAAAAAAATCCAAAATCTGAAACACTCATGGATTGGGATCTTCCAGCATTTAGGATAAGGATACTCTACCTGTAAGTGTGTTGCTCATCATCCAGCTCAGTACCAGCACATTCAGCACACATAGACACAAAGCTGAACAGTAAATGATTGATCAGAACAGACCACAGGGGCAAAGGACAAAGAGAGGCTCAACTTGCCACCCAAAGAAGAAGAAAGAGATGTACCTCCATGAAGTCCTCTGGCTTCACTGGTTCCATGTTGATCTGCTGAGCCCTTTAGCTGAGTGGAGGTCACCACCTTGGAAGTGTTGATTGATTCCAACAGGGAGACAAACTCCAGGAAGTTGGACTCATTAGGAATCTGCCCCTCCTTCGCCTCCAGGTCAGATTTGGAAGTAGGTATAGTTTTCTCCTTGTCACTAACCACATCCATAGAACTTCTGCTCAAGAAGACATGGGTCCCGCTGTCCACACTGAGCACACGGGCATGTCTCTTCTCGTGGCTGCCCTTATCAGAAGCTGGGTCCAGGCTAGCCTGGCTGTCCCCCTCACCCTCAGCCTCGGAGGCCAATGGGGGTGTGGAAGCCTGGGCTGGTTCCCTGGCATGCCTTGGGCCAGGACTGCAGGCCTCTGTGGCTCTTCCTGCCTCCTCAGAAGAGCACTGATCAGAGGCCTCCACCCTCAGTCTATCTGGACTTCTCTGACTTCCGTGGCCCTCAGGCCCAGTGACACCTCCTCCTCCATCCTCAGACAGTTCAAGGGTGATCACAGGAATTTGGATATGCTCTGCCTTTGGAGGACTGGCCCCCCTTGGGGAAGCTGGCTCCATATGAGACCTTGGGCCAACCTGCTCTGTGCCTGTCACCTTCAGGTGGAGGCAGCTCCCCTCCTCTGTCATGGAGTTACTGCTCATTGTGATGACGATTTTAATGGGCTCATGCAGACTTAACGGGTCCCCAGGCTGAGAGGTATCAATGAGAGTCACAGTCACCTCACTATCTGAGGAGTTTATGCCCTGGCTAAAGGGCAAGTCCACCTGGCTGGAAGTGCCCGCCAGCCTCTCTGCTGGTTTGGCCATGACAGTATGACACTGGGGGCAACTGTTGCTCAGGCTGTCCTGTGGTGACCTGCTTTGCAACTGCTCCCTTATGGAGCCTTGGGGACAGGTGACTGGCTCTGGAATCAGTACTGAATTCTCACTACCCCAGGGCTGGAAAGAAACATCTGTTTCTAGTAGATCATATTGGGATAAAGACAGGCGTGGCAACTTCTTCAAATCTTCCCTGTCTACTAAGCCACCCTCAGACCTGTGGCAAGGCGGGCACTGCCCCTGGCCTTCTCGTCCCCTCCTTTGCTCGTTGATGAGAGCTTCTGGGACAGCCGGATTGGTAAGTCCTGCTGACCTGGGCATGGGTTCTGGCAAGCACACCTGAGAAGCAGGTAAGCTTTCCGTCTTGATGCCAGGTGAGGTAGACGACATTGGTGCTCCAGGGTGGTCCTTGGACAGAATGACTCCTGAGGCGAACCACAAAGAGAAACCTCATCACTACCTGAAGTGGATGAACAAACTCCCAGAGCAAGTACCGAAAGTGATGAACAAATAGCAAAAACTCAAAGTCTTGGGAACAAATGAGCTTGGATGCTTATTTTTAAGAATATCACTTCCCCTGTGAAATGGTACTAAAATGTCTATATTTGTGTTGTTGTTTTCCAGCACTTGTGCTGGGGATTGAACCCAGGGCCTTCTCACTGAGGTTACAACTCTAGCCATTTTTATTTATATATTTTTAAAATTTTGAAACAAATTATCTGCTGGAAGATAAAATATGTAAAACTCTTGAAGGCACAGGTATAAGCAAAGGGTTTCTGAACAGAACCCCAATGGTACAAGAAATACTACCAAAAATCAACAAATGGCATTATATTAAATTTAAAAGCTTCTGTACAGCAAAGGAAACAACCTTCTTCACAACAAGTGAAGAGACAATCTACAGAATGGGAAAAAATTTTTGTCAGCTACTCTTCAGATAGAGGACTAATGTGTTAGTTACTTTTATCTCGTTGCAGAGACAAATTACCCGACACCAAAAGTTGGAAGGGAAGGGGTTTATTTGGCTTACAGTTTGTAGAGGTTTCACTCCATAATCAGCTGGCTCCAAGGCAGGGATGGCAAATAGGCATTGCAGAGGAGAAACAACATGGCACGCACAAGGCGGCAGCAGCAACAAGAGAGAGAGTTACCGGTGTCTCCCTGCCCCTTTTATCTTATTCAAACTACTGGGATCAGGGTGGTGCCAAACTAATCCCTTACATGTAGTGGTTTAGTAATCACTTAACCCCAGCATCACACATTCCAGGTTAAACTACTTCTGAAAAAGAAAGCCCCACCTCATCCACGTGAGGCTTTGCGGGGGGGGGGGGGGGGGGCACCTAAACACAAAGCATAACAACTAATATCTAGAATATATAAAGAACTTAAAAAAATTAGATCCTCCCCTCAAATAAAAGACCCAATCAAAATATGGGCAACTTAAATGAATTGACACTTCAGAGAAGTATAAATGGTCAATAAATACATGAAAAAATATTCAACATCACTGGCCATTAGAGAGATGCAAACAACAATGAGATCCCATCTTACTCCAGAAAGAATGGCTATCATTAAGCAATCAGATAATAACAAATGCTGCTGCAGAAGGAAAAAGGAACAGTTCCACATTGTTGGTTGGAATGTAAACTGGTGCAACCACTGTGGAAATCAGTATGGAGGTTTCTCAAAAAACTAAAACTAGAAATTCTGTTTCACCTAGCTATTCTCTTCTAGGCATCTTCCTCAAAGAGTTAAAGACATCATATTATGGGGATACATACATACTCACGTGTATAGCACCACAATTCATAATAGGTAAATTTAGGAAGCAGCCTATATGTCCATCGACAGACAAATGGATAAAGAAAATGTGGTATTTATACACAGTAGAGTACTACTCTCATAAAGGTAAACCTGAGTCATTTGTAGGAAAATGGATGCATCTTGAACCATAAGATGAAATAAAATAAATCAGACACACAAACTTAAATACTGCATGGTTTCTCTTACATAAGAAACCCAAAGTATAAATAAAAGATAGATAATAGGAAGTAGGGAGATAGATTTTTTTCAAAGAGGCAGAGTCATGTGATTTAACAATATATCTGGGTCTTACAGTCACAAATCCTTGGCTCTGCTATGTACTAACTTGCTGCCTTGGGCAAGTTACTTGGTCTTTCTAAACCAAAATAATAATCTCTGGCTTTTTTTTCTCCAAAGACTGTTTTAGCTATTCTGGTCTATTACATTTCCATGTGATCTGTTAATTTCTGCAGAAAGACAACTGGGACTTTGCTAAAGATTGTGATGAGTTTGTAGATAAATTCAGGGAGTATTTTTATCTGAACAATATAAATTCTTCCAATCCATGATTGTGGAATGCTTCTCTTCCTTAATTTCTTTTAACAATGTTTCGTCATTTTTCGTTTACAAGTCTTGCATTTCTTTTGTCAAATTTACTCCCAAGTATTTTACTCTTTTAGATGCTGTAACTAAAACTGGGTTCTTAATTTCATTTCATTGTTCATTGCTAGTGTAGAAATATAATTGATTTTTGCACATTGATTTCATATTCTCAAATATACTGAACTTACTTATTAGTTCTAATAGCTTTTTAATGGATTCTTTAGGATTTTCCATGATGTTCTCAGTGAATAGAGATACTTTTTCTTTTCCAGTCTTGTTGCCTTTTATTTCTTTTTTTTCATTAATTGCTCTGGTTTGAGTTTCTTGTACAATGTTAAATAAGAATAATGAGAGTGGCTATCACTGCCTTGTTTCTGGTTTTATGGAGAAAGCATTTGAATATTAGCTTTGAGTGTTTCATAGGTGGCTTTTATTGGGTTTGGGATATTCTCTTATAATCCCAATTTGTTTAGTGTTTTTAGCACGAAAGGCTGTTGGATTTCACACATCTTTCTCAAGAAACTATTAAAAGAAATGAATTCATTGTTCCTTTAACAATAGAAAGACTAAGATTGAAATAAGGCGGGGGGACACATTGCTTGGGTGCAGTGTTACTAAAAGCAAACAAACAAAAACCATAGGTTTAGTAGTCAAGAATACTTTAAACGACACCTGTACATTTAACTAGCTGTGCTTCAGAATGAAATGGTATATGCAAAATCTCTATTCAATTCCTAGGACAAATAAAAAAAGAAGGAAATAATTGGAATGGTAAGGGTAAGGAGCTAGAACGGATATTCACAGGACACAGGAGGGGGTTCTAACAGGACAACTAATCTAGAAGAAATGGTTTAATATGAGGGAAAAGCTGTGCTTCCCTGTGTGCCTGTAAAAATAAACACAAAGTACATAACATTGTTAAAAAGCATATATGTGGCTAGAATAGTGGAACCTTAACTAATGTTCATTTTATATCAGTACTAGGAATATACACAAAAGAATCTGGATAATCTTTTATTTTTATAATGGAATGTAGCTGAATAAAGCAAAAAGAAATTTCATTTTAGGGGTTTAGGGCCATGATGCTAATTTTAGCTGTTTTCCAGAAAATAAAATTTTAAATTTTTTTCAAATTTTGGATGGTGCATAAAGTTTGTTTTTGTAGAAGTACTGGGGGAAAAATAGAATTGCAGAGCCAAGTGCAGTGGCACACACCTATAATCCCAGAACCCTGGGAAGCTAAGAGGGGAAGATTCAAGTTCAAGTTAGGAGTAACTTAGTGACCTTTATCAAAATAAAAAATCAAGGGCCAGGGGATTTAGCTCAGTGGTTCCATCACCTGCCTTGCAAGCCCAAGGTCCTGAGTTCAATCCCTGGTACCAAAAAGTAAAATAAAATAAAATAAAAAACTCAAAAAAGCACTGGGGATGTAGCTCAATGTGAAGGTCCTGGCTTCACCCTCAGTACCACAAAACAAAAAATTCAGAGAAAGGAAAGATTTCATTCAGCTTTCCAAAAGCTTTATTAGGACTGGTGTCTAGATGCCCCCCAAAGCCTCATGCAGTCAAAGGTAGGGATTTTTGGAGGAGGCTGGATCTAGGTGTGTGATGCTGGGATTAAGGGGAGGTGATTGGTTTAGCATAGTTCTGGGTGTAGATAATGGAAGCCCCACCCTGGGTATGGGTGGCACCACCCAAAAGGTGGGATAAAAAGGGAGAGGTAGGCTTGCTGCTGCTGATTCCTGCTTTGCCCTCTCCTACCTGCTTGCCATGGACTGTTTCTCCTCTGCAATACCCCTCAGCCATGCCACCCTGCCTTGGAGCCAGCTGACCATGAACTGAAACCTCTACAAACTGTGAGCTGAAATAAATCTTTCCTCCTTTACCTTTGGTGTCAGTATTTTGTCTCAGCAATGAGAAAAGTAACCAAGACAGGCCTTTTCTAAGTCTTTTGAAGGTCATCAAAAGACAGTAACATAAAATCTTAGTAGTAAACAAAACCAAAAAAAATTTAAGCTAAAATTAAATTCCCCAAAATGAAATGTGTAACTTGAAAGAAATGTGTTTATGCAGAATGCTACATAATTTCACCTGTCATTTTTCAATGTATCTACTGTAATAAAGTGTGTATGCCAATAATAAACTTATTCCGTATCTGCTATTATGAGCTGTATGAAAATGAGGCAGAAACAACAGAAATTACAATAAAATATCACCATTTGAATGTAGACAATTCCAATGAGAAATACTACAAATTAATACTTAAAGAAATAAAGTTAAAATATAACTATGCCTCCTTAAGTGTGGTTCTAATGTTCAGTTAATGCACTGGCATTCTGTCTCGTCAAATATTTCTCACCTCACTGAGGATAATGCTGCGATAGAATATTAAATGATGACAGCACTCTACCTTTGAGATCTTCCACTGTTTCCTGCACGGGCAACTCCTAAAGAAATAAGAAAACAAAAGCCAATATACGACTCAACTCAGTGCACATGTCCACCCCATCAGCAGCCACTGCTTTTCTAAATATGGAAGAAACACTTCCGTGTCCACCCACTCCTTAAGCTACAACAAAATGGGAAGGCAAGATGCATACAAAAATGTACTAAGTACAGACATCTTGCCAAGACAACTGTACTGTGACAAAGGGAGTTTTGCTAATTAAAAAGGAAAAGAAGAAGGAATAAGGCACAATTTATATTATGATGAACATAGCCAATAAAGTTACTCTAGGGAAAAAAAGGTAATTTATTGACTTTGCAAGAGACAAATGTAACTTAATGTGGAAAGCAGTGGGGAGGTGGGGTCAACTCCAAGTGGGAGGCTTTGTAAATGTGATGACTAAATGGAGGAGAGACAAGACAAAGGATAAGGAAGGAAAGATCTGTGCCCAAGGCTCTCTGGCCAGGGGAAGATTGCAGAGGAGGCTGGTGGGCATGCTTTGAATATATGACTGGGTGTTTGCCCAATGGTCCCAAGAGTACACTTTGACCATTTCCACACCCTGAAGAATCCACCCAGTGACACATCCGGGGTCACAGCCCCAACTGCTGCCAACCAAGGGACCCACACAGAGCAACAGGAAGGTGAAACAGGAAAAAGCCCACAGACCAGCGGCCCCGAAGAGCGATGTGAGCTGAGGCTTTGCCCATGGGAGCTGCAGTGGAGGGGAGGTGTGGGGACACCCCCACCCATCTCTTCTTTCTTGCTGCTGTGAATTGGCCTGGTATTGCTGATCCAAACGAGAGAAACAAAGAGGAGTGATGTCACCAAGCAGAACTATGGCTGTCAGTATTTATCCCAAACTGTTTTTTTCCCTTAGTCCATTTTGTCATTTCCCTTATATACAAATCTTATTTCTAAGAGAGAGTAACAATCATTACTTTAACATTATTAGAGGACTTCCTTAAGGAACTTTAAGAAATAATACAAGAATGGTTACAATAGTGCTTCCCCAAAGAATTACTGTTAATATTTCAATTTTATCCAAAATATACTTTTATATCAACAAACAAATTTTATTCTTTAAAATATTCTGACATGTAGTAAGCAGTTAAATAATAAAATAAATAATACTGAAGTAGAGTATTTTGCAATGCTAAACCTAAGGCAACTGAATTTTAGGTCATGGTGTAAGGTCACACTGATAGCCAGTTAAGCCATCCTGACTATGCAAGTCAATTTTAAGCTTAAGTATAATATAGTTAATTATTTAGATCTCTGTTCATCTGTACTGGTTTATTTTCATAAACAACTAATGAATGAGAAACATCATTTTAATCAAAACTGAAAGATTTCAGTGACAAATGAACACAATCACTGGCTAGCTTACCTGAGATGTTTGGGATTAGTGGCGTGTTCACTGTTGGCCTCTCTGTCTTTCTTTGGCTTTTCCATCTTCCTGGGGGACCTCTGCTGTATCACCTCTCCTTTATCAAACATGAGGTGCAGGCGGTAGCTGACCACTTTGATGATTGTGAAGAGCACAGTCACAGAACTGCAGTAGAACAAGGCAGTTATCATGGTTGGTGGGAAAGCCTAAACGAGAGGAAAGAGAAAAACAATTGCATTCTTGTTTTAAACTGGAAACATTTTTGGACAATTTATCAAGCATCAATTGGGCAGGATTTCACATTTTATTAATTAAGTGACTTGTCCCAGGTAAAACGACCAAGGAGAAAGAGCTGCTATCTGTTTACGGAGTGTCTTTCTTATTTTTCAGGTTCTGTTCCAGTCACTGTGATGACTAACTTGTGATCTGCAGGCAGGAGCCTCACAGAGAAAAGCACATATTAGAGGAAACTCCCACCACTTGCCATCAGCCCCTGTGTGCAGTGGATCTGTCACTCTGTGCATCTGGCCAGAGAAAGACCTCATAAAACACAAGGGGCTGTGTGGAGCTCTTTGAGAGAAAGAGAGGAGGAGCAAAGTCTGAACCACTCCCCTCTTTCCCCTCTCCAACCTCCCAGTAGGTCGGCACCAGTAGGCTGGCACACCTCCAAGTGTCACAAAAGACCCTGGAGAAAGTCTGCTTAGTCCTGTCCAATCCCCTCAAAGAACAAAGAGAGTTCCTGGGACACATGGAAATGTCCCCTCCACAGTGCTCCCCAACTTCCAAGCTTTCCAGATCTCTCCCAGGACCATGGACCATCACAGGGCCTCCTACTCTTCCTAAACCAATTCTCATCCCTTGGGATGAACACAGATTGTGATCATCTGGACCGAGGCACTGGCCTCTGTGCCCACAGGTCTCCCAGGAGGATTTCTACAATCTGGTGACCCATGAATCTAAGCACAGCCAGGCCCATGGACACCAGTACCTGGCAAGCCCCTGCACACTCTGACGGTTTATCTTGGTGGTCAACATGATTGAATTAGACATGTCCAGGAAACTAGCAAAGCACATTGCTGATTTTGTTTGTGAGGATGATTTCAGAGATGACTGGCATGTGGGACACCAATCTGGGGGGGCAGGGGGCACCCTGAATGTGGGTGGCACCAACCAACAGCCTGGGGGCCAGGATGGAATGAAAAGAGAGGGAGAAAGTACCCTTTGCTTCATGAGTGCCATGAGGCAGCTTTTTTCCACCACACCCTTCTGTCACAATGTTCTGCCTCACCTCAGGGCCACAGTAAGGGAGCCAGCTGATCATGGACAGCAACCTTTGAAACCATGGGCCAAAACAATCCTTCCTTTCTCTAAGTTGTTTTTCTCAAACATTTTATCACAGCAATGGAAAGGTCACAATACATCTTGCCAAAGAGGTCCAATTTGAGGGTCAGTCCTTCAAATAGAAGGTCAAACAAAAAGAAGGATGAAAACAAAGCACACCTATCACCAACAAGGAACGATGAAGAGAAGAATCTTCACTATCATAGAGTTGCATTTGCTCCACAGAGAAAAAAATCTACAAGTAAATACAAATTAATAAATACATGAATGAATGATAAAACACAACTTGGCAGATGATAGGCAAAATTAGGCCCTATATGGAAGCAGGTAAATCCCATATTTATACTCACACCTCCTGCTTCAAAGCTGGGAAGAATGTGTGGAATACAAGGGAAAGTTGCAAGCACAGGACACTAATAGCCCTCAGCACTTTTTCTAAACTATTTCAAGTTTTAAAAGTTTAGGCTAGGGCTGAGGATTTAGCTCAGTGGTGCCGCCACATGCCTCGCAAGCGTAAGGTCCTGAGTTTGATCCCTGGTACCAAAAACAAGTTTAGGCTACAAGCTGGGCATAATGGTGCATGCCTGTAAACCTAGTACTCTGGGAAGCTGAGGCCGGAGAACTGCAAGTTTGAGCCTAGCCTGAAAAACTTAGTGACTTAGCAAGACCCCGTCTCAAAAATTAAAAAGGGTTGGAGATGTAGCTCAGTGTGAAGGCACTGAGTCCAATTCCCAATTCTGGAAAAAAAAAAAAACCAGGTTAAAACTAGAGAGTTAAATAAACAGATAATATAAAAGGAGAAAACACTCCAGGTGGCCATGAGAGTAGGCTACAGCAGCATAATATACAAATTATATTCAAATAGTTTGAAAATTTGTCCCAATTGTCCCATAATTTGAGCTTGGTAGTCCTGAAAGTGCACAAAGAGAACTTCCTGGGGCTCCCTCCCCACCTCTGCATTCCCAGCCTCTCCTGCAGTTGGCTGTGTCTTTGTGTGGCCCTCAGGCCAGGGATAGTGGGCAGAAATGTGGAGTCTGAACAGTTGAGACCTTCACACCTCCAACCCATCCTCTCTGCTTATCCGGGTGACCTCAGGGACCATGGCTCTCCAAATGATGCTTCTACAAGACCATGAAGATGCCTTCAGCCTGGGGATAGGGAAGGCCATGGAGTAAGGCCCTAAAGGATTAGGATGGACTCAAAACAGGAAACAACCTTATTCATTGAACCCCTGAAGTTTGAGTTCTACTTTCTATGGAAGCTTAGCTTGATGGACCCTGGGGCTCTGCTTCCACGAGGAGGAGTCCATTCATATCAAAACAGATATAAACTGGAAAGCTCTCAGACCCTAGGAGAGAAGCTAGGGAGGGAGGGAGAGAGATAAAGGATATGTAGGGCTCACTGGAAAGATTATTTGGAAAAAAATCTGGCTTATCACAATAAGGAGGGAGAGTCCCAGTGCCTGGGGGGAGGCTCCCCCGCCGCCATTCCACACTCCTAGGGCAGAGAAGGTGAGCCAGTCCCAGCACCCGGGAGGAGGCTCCCCCACTGCCATTCCATGCTCCTAGGGCAGAGAAGGTGAGCAGTCCCAGCACCCAGGACACACCCCCCCGCCATTCCACTCTCTTAGGGCAGAGAAGGTGAGCCAGTCCCAGAGCCTGAGAGGAGGCTCCCCTGCCAAAATTCCACGCTCCTAGGGCAGAGAAGGTGAGCCGCGCAGGCGCCAGAAGCACCCCACCCCCCGGTGGAAATGAGAAGACATGTAAGCAAGCCTCAAAAACAGACTTCCGGATCACCTACAGCAACTCCAAAGGGAAACAAGATGGAACAATCTGATACTCAACTACCTGGACTCTCTGAACTGGCAACTAAAGAGGATCTGGGAAAAATGAAATCAGAAATAATTTCTCAGATAACAGCAAAGATTTTGCTCATAGTGAAAGACATGATTAATAAATCTAGAGAGGACACCGATAAAAAAACAGAGGATCTGAGGAACATGATGGAATCCCAACATAGGAAACAAATGGAATCCATAAAACAGATGCAAACAGATTTCCAGGAGATTAAGAACTCCATCAAAAGTCTACACAGCAGAATGAACCAATGTGAGGACAGAATTTCAGATATAGAAGATAAGATTGCAATTAGTGACCAGGAAAAGAAACATTTCTTTAAAATTGTAAGGGAATATGAGAAATCAATCCAGCAGCTGCTAGACAATGCAATGAAGAACATAAGACTGATTGGAGTCAATGAAGAAAGAGGAGAGAGTGCAGATGACATAAAAAAACTGTTCACACAAGTGATGGCAGAAAACTTCCCAAGCAAGGGAAAAGAACTTGACACACAGATAAGTGAGGCATATAGGACTCCAGCTAGCCTTGATCAAAAAAAATCTACACATAGGCATATAATAGTTAGGATTCCAGAAACCCAACAGAAGAACAAAATTCTACAAGCAGTGAGAGAAAAGAAACAAATCACATACAAAGGAAAGCCCATCAGAATCACAGCAGACTTCTCAATGCAAACCCTCAAGGCAAGAAGATCTTGGAGTGATGTATTTCAAGCCCTAAAGGAAAACAGCCTCCAACATAGATTGATGTGCCCTGCAAAACTATCTTTCAAAATTGATGGAGAAATAAGATACTTTCATGAAAAACAGCACCTTAGGAACTTCATGAATACCAAACCGGCACTCCAAAAAATTGTAGACAATATTCTAGGAAAAGACAATGAGGATCACAACCCCAGGAAACCCAGCAGAATGAATCCACTGGGCATAACAAATTAAATGCAACGGGGGAGAATCCAACAAAAAGAAAAAGTCATGACGAGGTTTTTAAAACTTTTAACTTCATCTCCCTAATGAGTGTATAATTCAATCTTGTTATTGTACTGATTAGTATTTTTCTGATTCTAGTGTTGCACACCTTTCCTTGTGCTGTACTGGCTATTTATCATCTCCTGTGTCTACTTTTTAATTGGGTTGTCTATTAATGAGCTGTAAGAGTTCTTTATATATTCTGGTCATGGGTTATATGCATTGTAAATATGTCTGTTTAAAGACTACTTTTCATTTTAATGATGTCATTTAAAGTTCTTTTTTTTTTTTTTTTTTTTTTTGGTTTTTTGAGGTAGGGTTTCCCTTTGTAGTTCAGGCTGGCCCTGCACTCCCTATATAGCCCAGGCTGGCCTCGAACTCACAGTGATCCTCCTGCCTCAGCCTCCCAAGTGCTGGGATTACAGGAGTGCGCCACCACACCTGGCTTAAAGGTCTAAATTTTGATGGAATCTCATTTATCAATTTTTTTTTCTTTTATACATCATGTTTTTTTGTATCCTAGGCAGTTCTTGCCTACCCTAAATTCATAAACATTTTCCCTTATAATTTCTTCTTAAAGTTTTATACTTTTAGGCTTTCATATTTAGGTTCATAGATCCTTTCAAGTTATTTTTATGTATGGAAATAAACGGTTGAGGTTAATTTTTTATATATGGATACCAGGTGTTCTAGTGCCATTTGCTGACAACACTATCTCTTCCTCGTCTCTTGAATTGAGTTTATATTCTATAAAACATTAATGTTAAATAATTTTTCAAAACTCAGTGGACCACATATGTGTGGTTCTATTTCTAGATTCTCTGTTTTATTCCAATGATCTA
This sequence comes from Heterocephalus glaber, assembly GCF_053883595.1. Classification (NCBI taxonomy): domain Eukaryota; kingdom Metazoa; phylum Chordata; class Mammalia; order Rodentia; family Bathyergidae; genus Heterocephalus; species Heterocephalus glaber. The sequence continues at coordinate 28,549,780 of NW_028258315.1, forward strand.
TATGTCTTTCCTTACACCAACACTGTCTTGATTACTGTAGCTTTAGAAGAAGTCTTAAAATTAGGTACTAAATGTCTTCCAACACTGTTTTTTTTTTCTTTTTCTTTTTACTTTTCTAGGTCCTCTGTACTACTACATAACTTTTAAATTTCAATATCCAATTCTTCATTTATAGCAAGTATACATAGACCTGAATTTTTTGTATATACCTTATGTTTTCTAATCCTGCTAAATTCAAATAAAAGTTCTAGGGGCTCCCAGAGATTTCTTAGTATTTTCTCCATAGATGATCATTTCATCTACATATAAAGATTTTGTTTCTACCTTGCCAATCCTATCCTAATTGTGTCATTTTATTGGCAGACTATTTTGGTTTGGGCCTATGTTTCAAAGTTTAATGGACAGATGAAGAGTAAGCATATCTGCCCTTGTTCCCCACCTTAAGGAGAAAGCATTGTATCTTCTCCATTCATATAAGGCGTTTTCACTGGAAGTATGGAGTGCATGTCTTTAATCTGTTGAGAAGGCTCTGTTCTACTTCTAGTCTCCTGATAGCTTGAACCATGAACAGCTGTGGAATTTAGTCCAATACTTTTTCTCCAACTAGTGACAGGATCATATAGCTTTTTCCTTTCCTCTGTTAAAATGATGACTTTTGGGGGCGGATCTTCCAGTGCTGAACCAACACTGCCATCCCTATAACAAAACCACTTTCTACATACTGCCAGGTCTGACTTCTAATAGTTTGTTTTGTTAAACAAATTTCTATCTATGTTCATACTTTTTTCTTCTATTATCTTTATCCAGTTATAGGATTAACACAATGTTGATTTCCTAAAATGAGGGGAGAAGTGTTCCTTTTTTTTCTGCTTTAAATGTTTGATGTAATTTATGAGTTAAAATGTATATGAGCCTGTTGTTGTCATATAGGTAGGTTTTCAAGCTAGGAATATACTTTCTTTAATAGGTGCTATTCAAATTTTATATTTCCTCCAGAGTTAGTTTCATTAATTTGTCTTCCAAGGTACTTCTTAGAAGTTGTCAAATTTATTTCAAAACAGATTTTTGAAATATGCTTTCTATATCCTTTTAAATTCTGTAAAATCTGTGGTAATGTCTCCTAAGTCTTGATATTTTAATTTTAAAAATGAATAATTGATATTGGGTAATAGGAAGTAAAGGTCTAAAGGAGTAGGGGAAGTGGAAGAGGTAGGGGAAAGCAAAGAAGGGAAAAGAAAAAATATGAGAAAAGGAAAAAAAATGGAAACAAAATCTTTGCAAATAGGGAAGGGTGGAGGGGGTGAAGGGAGGGCAAGGGAAGTGGAAAAACAATAAGAACCAAGAGACTCATGTAATGGTACAAGATCCCAATGATGAATGTAACTGTATTTTATACCTAAAATGTACCAATAAACTTAATGAGGGGAAAAAAATGAAAAAAAACAATAAGGAGGGAGACTATGTTTTGATTTATCCTCATAACTATGTACTACAGCATAAGACCCATAAGGCTGAAATTAAGAGAAAGCAAGAGGTCAGAACTGGAAGTTAGCATGAGCGTTTGTGTCTAGTTTGCAGAAAACACTCCCTTTCTCCTCCTTGATGAAGGGACACTTGGCACTTTGTTATATCTGCAGGAAGCCCATACACCTCACCAGACCACAATGAGAGCAGAGATTTACTGAAAATTTCCCAGAGAGTCAAGGATTACAGCACGCAGGTATGGCCCATTCCTCCACCGGACTCCCTGATCTCCTAATTCCTTTAAGCAGCTCTCCTTTCTGCAGGCCCTCCTAACAGAACAGAGCATCTTCCTGAATGTTCCTTTTTACACCACATTATTAACCCCTGCCCTGCCTCTTCCAATCCATTTGGCCAGCATCTGCAAGTTTGCCCCAAATCTTTTTAATATGTCCTAGTATTCTTTAAAAACTTCTTTACTTACATATTTCTCTTGTACATTTTCTGGCACAGATCTAGAATTCATTTTTCTAGAGTCCTAGCTCATTCTGAAAGGAAATGGCATTTAAAGACCATAGCCTGAGCTCTAGGCCTGTCCATTCTCATTGGATTATTGGTGCTTCTAGTTTTTCAATAGACAGTTAAAAAAATACACATTTTTAGAAAAATAAATCTCAATTTCAGAGTAATATTTCTAATTTTAAAGATTATAAAGTTCTATATAATTTCTTTGATTTATATTTGGATTCATTTTCTCCTTACTAAATTCTGATTACCAAAGATATTAACATAATTAGTGATTTAATCTTTTCATATACACAGATCAAAACATCATACTGTACTTTGTAAATATACACAATTATTATGTGCTAATTAAAACATTCAAAAATAAAATAATCACCAAAAATAAGGTTTTCTTTAAATACACAGGACTTCTTACCTTCTTTATCATTCAATGTTTACATAAAAATTATGTTTGTCTCTGTTTTGCATGAATCTCTTGGTTTATGTCTTGTCCTGAGTAACTACTTTGAAGCTAACGACCCATAGTATAACAACTATTGTTATTCTCTTAATGTTTGGTTATGAAAATTTGTTTTAATTTTTCATGAAATAAGAAAAGAAGCAGATTCAAAAAACAACTATTTGAAGTTTGCATTTGTATTTTTAAAAGCACTGTGACATGCAAACAATATTTTTGTCTGTGAAGTGCAAATTTTAATTTATAAAAACTATTTTACTGAATATGAAAATATCTTCAAAATGGAAACATTTTATTGTTTTTAATTTTTGTTACAAGGCTAAAGGACCAGGAAAATAATGGTTATTATTAGTATTAAATGATTATTAGCAAAACTTTAACAAATAATTTCAAACTACTCATGAAGTCATTGACACCGAGATTGCCAGATGTAGTTAAATGTCCTCATGGTTGTTTTTCATTGAAGTTGTATCTGTAGGCCCATAAACTCGGTCCTTCAAGTTGTGCGAGGCAAGACTTTGTTCTGCTATGCTACCACACTATAGAGCAAGGCTAATTTCTCTGCTGCTTTCCCTTGTTCTTTTCCTCTCTCTCTGTAGGTAACTATTTTTAATTTACCCTTTTGCTTTTTCAACATATAAGCAAGTACATGTACACTTCATTTTTCCCTTCCTTTGTGTCAGTACACATCTCCTGTTTTATTTATCTTAACAGTGTTACCTGGAGAGCCCTCTGAAATGTCTATTTTCTCATTCTTTTTTCACAACTGCATAGTAATCCACTATGAGAATGTTCCATAATCCATCCAACCATCAACACACATCTGTTTCTAGTCTTCTGTGAAGATAAACAATGCTTCAATGACTTGTCTTGTCCATAAATCCTTTTCAATTTTTGAAAATGGCTAGTTCTTTATACCATATTAGGTATTGTCTTTTGAATCTTTTTTGTCTAGACATGCAAAATCCTTCTAATATAGACTTCTTTGGTTGTAAAATAATTTTTCATGTTTATTGACTGTATTCTTTGATAACTGTCTATGTCACTTTTTAATAATTACAGATGCTACCCAACATGCTAAATTGAGAAAAAAAGTACAATAATATTTTTGTAAATATTTGTTCAGCAATGTTTTTGACTGGCTATTTACTGCATATTAAGTTGGTCTTGAGAGTGTGATGAAGGGCAGGATAGACCTCGTGGAACACAGGTGGTGTGTATTTACAATTCTAATCCTAAATTTTCTCAATTTAGCAATTGTGTAGCCTCTGGAAGTTACTTAGCCTTTATACATTTCTATCTTCTGTGAAATGGGAATATAGTTCTTGACAAGATTTTTATGAAAATTAAACAAATAACAAGTCTAAAATAATTAGCGCACTTCCTGGTACACAACTGGCACCAAAACATTTGTGTCTCTCATTACATGGTCATCATTATCATTGCCTCCTACCCCGAATTCATAAATATCATGAAATAATGCAGATAGCGAGTCCAACAGAGCGTGTTTTTCTTGCCTGCGCAGTCAGGAATAATGACAGATAGTAAGAAAAACGAATTATGAAAAAGCCAGATGACTGTTCTCTGAGTAAAAAAATTGTTTCAGGGATTGCTCAGGTATGTTGGATATATTCGGCCATTTTTTTTCTTCCCTGACTATTAAGTATCTAGCTATAGTCTTGGAAGCACAAGTAGGTTAAAAAAAGAGAAGGGTGACCAATGAGATATAAATATTAGTTTTCTGGCTTTTCTTGCAAGATGGTAAAGATTTGGGGAAGGAACTGAAACATACACATAAACCGATATAAATATGTAGGTCAAAAAATAAGAAGCAAAACTAGAAAATTCTTAATATCGGTCATAATCCAAAAGTTCTATATTTCTTTTCTATACTTAAGATTGATTAATAACAATAAATGAGGTAAAAAACCATTTTTGTTTTAATCAATATGCCTATAATTTTTTCAAGTCCAAGTTTCACTTGTAGGGAGAAAAATGTGCAATTATCACATAAGTACCACAAAGAAGTTCATCATTGCTACATGAAAATAAAACAAAGGTCACCAGCAAACACTGGCAATCTGAGCAGGCAGGCAAGCTGACACATGGGTGCTGTCTTCTGAAGCTCTTTTAAGGTTCTGGATTCGAGCCACATCCTTGTGGTGAGCCTTCCGACTCAGCCTGACCACAGACTTCCGGACACCACCGACTGTACAGTACAGAGTACTGTACAATAATGGGCAAAGCAGTGTGATGACCTGCTGTGCATGAAGCACCAGGCCAGGGACCTCTGGGGATTCAAATCCAGCTCCAGCCCCTGGATCCTCCAGCTTTGGGGAGGGGAAGCCCCACTGATGGTGCCATTCCTGTGCTCCCAGCATTATCTTACCCGTCTTCATTCCTTCTCTTCCCATTAATCCCACACTGTCTGGCCTCTGCTTCCCAACATTCACAGACAGTATTCTCGACATCTCTAAAGACAAACACTAGGACAATTTCCACTGTTCCCAGCAATGCCCAACACAGTTGCTCACGATGAGGTGCTCTCCTCCTCCTGGTTCTGGACATAGGCTCTTGTGGACACCCCTTTCTTCACCCGGCCTCTGAGCATGGAGCTCCTCAGCACACTGTGGGGCCCTTTTCTCTATCCACTGTCACCTAGCAGATCTCACTGGGTCCCTTGGCAGTAAATCTCATCTTTATACTGACGATTTTCAAATTCACATCTCTAGCTTGGCTCTTCCTTTAAGCTGTAAACACCTATATCCAATTATCTAAGCTCCTCCACTTTGATATCTAAAAGAAAACTCCAAAGGACTGTGTGAAAAAAGCAGGTGTTTGGTTTCCCAAACTCCAACATCCTCTCCCAAACCAGTTACCTAGCCATCTGGAGACCCAGGATTCCTCCCTGGCCTTCACTTCTCCACCAAAAGTGAACTGATCACTAAGTTCCATCAAAACCTATCCACATGTCCCCATCTTTGCTACCACCCTCGCATCTCAGCTGGGAGACTAAAACAGCCTGTGAGTCACCCACTTCTATTTTTGCTTGCTCTGATCTACTTTCCAACCTGCAGTCAGAGAAACTCTTTGATAAAGCAAGTCATCATACTTTATCACATGTTTTTGAAACATGTTAGTGTTTTACACCTTCAACAATTATTAAATCAACAAAGATGGGAGAATAAAACTAAAACTATATACTCAGTGATGAACCTAAAAGTTTAAATCAGATTAAGAGAATAACCACGAAGAAGAACCAGAAATACAGTAAGAAAAAGAAAGGATTCATCCAAGTAATGCTATGACACAATACTCTGGCAGTATACCACTGGTGGGGTTAATTCTAAAAGTAATGATAATTCTTCTAAACAATCTTGAACTTTATTTTAAAATAATAATAATAATTATTTCTAAACAATCTTGAATTTTACTTAAAGATGTGTCTATGCTAGCGTTATGGGAGTAATGATTCCTGTATGTCTTTAGGGACTGAGCAGATGACATTGCTGTGAGCCAGAGTTCACACCATGGAATAAATGAGATAGAAGGCGGAATGTGAAAGGGAGATCCCTTTTATTTGAACTGGATTCAAAGTCTCAGAATAAACTCTCAATTGATTGGTTACTCAATCAATAGATCGATCAGTGCCCCAGCTCCGTTTACTGAGCAGGTCTGGAGGCAAAGACCACCTCTACTGCTGCCCTAGATTTTGGCTTCCAAATGTTAGCCCATCCAAGGCACCAGGGCTTCCTACAGAAGTGGCTGGTTCTCCTAAGTGTCCTTGGAGCACTCTCCTAAGAGGAACTCTGCCTGGAACACACTAAGACCACAAGATAAAGGACGGGGACACCCAAACTATAAAATCACAGAAGGGCCCAGATTCTCCAATGGAGGTAGAAGTGAGCTGTCATATATTCAATGAAAAAGGAGCCTGGAGAGCAGATCCACACCATCCATGAGAGAAACCCAGAGGAATGCTGGGGAAGACAGTGTCAAAGTGAGAATGACAGTGACTGTCCTTGCCCACTCCCTCCTCACCTGGAGAACCAATTCCAGACCTCTGTCAGCTGCTCTTCCACCTCCTTGAGCCAAAAGTGATCTGGAAATGTGGCCAGCACGGACCACATGAGGCATCAGAAATAACCAGCCATAGAACTTGAGTAAATGTTAGACTCAGGCTGCCCCGACAACATGACAGCCATTTTATAAATCTACTGAAATACTGGAAATGAATTTTTAATGCAGGATGAGACAAGAGAACAGGCCAACATCATCTTTCTGGCACTACTTCTCTAAGCCATTCTCTAAAGTATAACCAGAAGTTTTGCAAAACATAAATTAGCCTGTGTCCTACCACTGCTGACAGCCCTTCAACACCTCCTCCAGGCTGTAGGACAAGCAAACGTGGGTTGGCTAATGGTTCCCTGTAACCTTTTCATTTCAATCCTCACTGCCCCCTCTGTGTCCCAACAACCACAATGAAACTGGATTCTTTAAATAAGCCAGAGTCTCAACTGAGAGCTAAATATAGGTCATTCTCCTTGCTGGAGATGCTATACCTTCTCTACCATCTGCTGGGCTAACTCCTGGCCATTCACTGGGCCTCTAGTGAGCAGCTCTGCCTCCTGCAAAGCCTTCCGCCAGTGCCAGAGCCAAGATGGGGCTTCTTACCTCACCAGAGGGACCTGAACTGCCTCTCAACAACAGCAATCATCACTCTGTTGCTCAGGGCAGTGTCTGCATCTGCTAACTTCCCGGGGAAGGTATGTACCAGTCTATCTTGTAAGGCACATGGTGTCTGAACCCTCTCCTCCATGAAGTCAGATGTAGCCATGTGGCTTGTAAATATAAAAATCCTTTATAAATACTAAGAAGAAGCTAGTTCCCACATTACCCATCAGATAGTCTAGGGAAATTTTAGGGCTTAGAAATGTTTCCTTTGATAATAATTAATAAAATTTCCTATTTAAATACTCAAGATCTCCATTAAATTAAAAGATAGATTTCCCCCAAAGTGTAATTGTCTTGATTAAATATGTTTAAACTAAAATTGTGCTTAAACTGGAAAGGTTCGGGACACATTAAATAACAAAAATTTGAATGAGGTCCTGCTATTAGTGAGCACCCAGGTGTCTTTCTGGAAGAATTACTGTAAGTAAAACAAACTGAAAAAGACAATTACAGGCCACCCTGAAGTGCAGAGAAATGTATTTGAGCCTCAAGAGGTGAAAACAGACCTTGTGCTGAGGGAGGGCCTTTCTTTTCTAAAAGCACTTTCAGAGATCAGAGAACAGGGTAAGGAAAGGATAATCCAAGATTTAAAAAAAATAAGATAGGCTACATATTAAAAGGTAACAACAATAAATGCACCTATATACGATTTTTGGCTCACTGATATAAAGATATAAAAATTATTTTTAAGTAATGATATAATAGGAGCTTAACTAAAAGTAACTTCCTATTTACAAAAATAAGATAGAAATCAAGGTACTGAATAAAGTATGATTAGGTAGAAGTTAAGGGCTCCGCTCTTATGTATACAACAAACATTGCATGAAATTTTGTAAAAGTGAGGCCATATTCATAGAGCAATCATCTGTAGAAACATACATTAATTGTTAATGTGGCTGTTGGTGAGCAGCAGGATTATAGGTGGGGTAGATATTGCTTTTGTTATCAAGAAAGAGAGAGAGAGAGAATGCGAATGAATATATAACACTAGCTAGAATAGAAAGAGATGGACCAGTTCATTATATACAAGAAACTGCAAAGTATTCTGCCAGGTAGAGCATGGAAAACCAACATGAATAAACCAACTGCAAAGTATTCTGCCAGGTAGAGCATGGAAAACCAACATGAATAAACAAAATCAAAATCCATGCCTCAAAAAGCTCATGATCTAAGGGTAGATACAAAATACACATATGTTCTAACAAGTAAGCACAAGATGGAATTCAAAGTGCCATAACACTAATCATAAATAAAGAATGTTATAAGGGCAAGAGAGAACAGAAACTGAGCTAGCTGTCTGGATTCAAGGAAGCTGAGACAGAGATGCTCTCTCACCAGGTTTGAAGGATAGAGAGTTTGGAAAGCAAGAAAGGAAAACAAAAGACTATGTGAATTAAGCACCTACTATGTGCCAGGTACCGAGGTGTAATTTCATCATCTCACCCGGTCCTCACATGTATGCTATAAGGAATGGATTATCATCCCTGCTTTGCCAACCAGGATGCTGGAACTTGGGGAAGCTGGCTTCTGTTCATAGAGTCAAGCAGCAGCAGAAGCAGGATGTGAATCGAGAAATGTGAACCTCATGAATCTGCCAAACTCCCCTTCTAGGCAAAGAAAGAGCACTGATGCCATGGGCTAAGAAAAAAAATGATGCACAAAATCAGAGAAGAAGGAAACTGGGATTTATTGAAGGCCCTCCATGAAGTTTCTATAATAAATACGTTTCATGTATAATTTTAATTTTCCCTTGAAGTGATCATTATCATATTTGTACAACAATAAGAAAAATAAGGTTTAGATAGGTCCAGCATGAGGCTAAATATTAGCTAATAAATAGAAGAGAAGTTTAAGGCCAGGACTGAGTCTTGTCAGACATGTGACTTTACACGCACTGTTTCACTTTATTCCCCCAGACAATTCCCTAAACCAGTTATTACTGTTTTTCCAATTTTACAGATATGAAAATGAAATATCAAAGTCAGTAACTTCCTCCACGTTCACAGAGCTGGGAAGTGGTGGAGCCGAGGTATAACCCAGATCTGACTTTGGACACATAGCTCTGACCGTTGGACACACTGCCAGAAAAACAGCACAGGGGCACCCAGCCATGGACAATCAAGGATGTCAAACTCAGGATCTGTCGGCTATGCCAACTGCTTGAAGACTTTTTCTGTGGAGAACATGATCAACTAATGTTTTAGGAACAAAGTCCTTCAAGAGACATATCAAAATTTGTTCTTGGTGCATAAAGTTTAATGCATCTTTTCAAATATGGTCCACCATTGTTTCAATTAGCTATAATTAATTTACCCAAGGTCAGGTATGTAATTATTCAGCAAGAATTCAGCCATCATGACCCTACCACATGTGCAGCCCAAGAAGATGCTGTAATACTCTGCTTAGCATAAAAATACATCAGATTTATCCATTACCATATCATTACCAACTTCTATCCCCAGTGGAGTGGAGCCTGTAAGCTGAGTACCTGATCGTTGAACCTGCTTTCTCCAAGCTAAAACAGGAAGGGAAGAGAGAGAAAGACTCATTACTGGTATAGGTTTGCTCTTGCTATTTAGTTTGGCCCTTTGGTTATCAAGTGCAATATTTTATACCAAGCATGGTCCTCAAACTAAGCAGCCAGGAGGCCTAGCTTGGGCACCCACAGGACAGTTCAACATTCTCCAGCCAAGGGCACAGTCTGACTCATCCTGACTTAGGAGATAAATTCTCAATGAGTCAGGAGCCCCTGAAGTCCTTCCTACTTCTTTCCCTTCCCTTGAGCCCCGGGTCCCCCGCACATCCTCTGTCCCCAGTTCCCGAAACCCTTCCAGCCTCTCACACACCGTGGCAAGCCCACCGCGGTCTGTTCTCCTTCCTTCCCCTTCCTCTTCTCTCCTCTTTCTCCTCCTTCACCCCTGAGCCCGAGACTCACCAGGTGCAGCGCCAAGGGCAGCAGAAGCAGGAACAGCCACAGGTAGAGGTGGCAGCTGTTGGTGAACTTGCTCTGCTCAGGGTCGTGGTACCAGCCGCCGGTAAGCGCGGCCCACACGCCCTGGCGGAGCAGCTGCAGCACCTGGGACACCATGCCGGCGGCGTCCCGTGTAGCCCCACGTGCCCCAGGTTCTACCGCGCGCGCGCTCGGGCCGCGCCCTCGGCGCCCCCGCCTCCTCCTTCCCCGCCGCTGCCGCCCCAGAGGCTTCTCGGCCCGGACCCGCAGAGCGCGGCGCCAGGGGCCGCTGCTGCCGCCGGGCAGGTGGGCGCCATGTCCGAGGGAGGAAGGATTCTCCCGTCGTGCTCCGCGCCACTGCTCGGAGGATGATCCCGAGGCTCCGCCCCGCGCCTGCCTTCCTTCCCTGGGGCTGTAAGGGACCTCAGAGACCCTAGGCCTCCCCACTTTGGCCTCTGCAGCTCTCCCTCCCTTTCTCCCCGACTCTTCTTAAGGATGTTCTCGTATGGAAGAGACAGACCAAGACACATTCCTTGGCCTGGTACTATTTTGCCTCCTGCACCAATAAATTTACTCAAACTCAAGATCCTACCACAGAGCACTTAGAATAATTTCTCCTGACCACCGCCAGTGGCACTGTGTCTCCTGGACTCCAACCGCTCTGCTAGTCCCAGCTCTACCTCCTCCATTCACACTGAGCTGTTTTTCCCCCTCCACCCTGACTTTTTCTGACTAATTTCAGAAGTTTTAGTTAGTGTTCTTGCCCTTTCTGTATATCTTCTAGACCATCCCAGGCAGCAGTTGGCTATTTAACTCAATCATTAGTCTAAGTCTTTTCCCGCTATTTAAATGGAAGACCCACTAGGAGGAATCACTGAACTAATAAGGTTTCAGCTATTATATATTTCATGATTTACAGTAGATGCCCGTCAGGTTCTCTGCTGAGGGTAGGTTTTGGAAAGGCAGGAGTCGAAAGGGAACATGACTTCCTTAGGAATGAGCAGAGGAAGGCCAGTGTGTTTGAGGCGTTGAGAAAAAGATCAGAAGGCGTTATGGTCATCAAACATGCCTGCCCTGGGTCATGCCTGCCTCATCTTCCCAAACACATCACTCTTTTGACATGTGTCCCTGTAGATGGCATGGCCTCTTGGTTCTGGTCTGCAGCAGTATCGCTGGTTGCTGCCCTGTCCAGTCCTGGGGAAGGCATGCCCTGCCCGTTTCTGTGCTGAAGTGAGGGGAGGAGCCTGTGCTGGGGAGAGGCCCAGAGAGTGGAGAAACACTGGGTCACAGCGACAGTGTGTCTGTCCGCGGCCTGAACCATTCTAAACCCTGTTCTGTGGTCTTATCTAAGAATGACTTTGGAAGTCATGTAAGGCCACAGCTTTCTTCTCCCAGAGGTACAGGTGTTTGGGTGTCTCCTCAATGTGTAACATGAGTCAGCCTATCTTCCATACTGAAGACCTGCTTCTCAGGGTCACTTCTTTGGGTGTGGGTGCATGCAGAGCAGCCATGTGACAGGCCAGTTCTGCCTGAGTCATCAAATATTTACTGAACACTCTCTGTGTGCCAGGCATTTTGCCAAAGGTTGAAAAAGTAAACATAAACATGATCCCTACCATGAAGAAGTTCACAAACCATAATGAGGTGCAATAAAATATGCTGCATGCTCCATCAGGAGTGGGTGTATCGATCCACATACATGACAGTGCTGGAACACTGAGTAGGAGACATGGGAGAAAGCGAGAGGTCAGGGACCCCAGGGAAGATTCACTCTCCAGACACATTTCTTAAATGTGAGTGGCTGTCTAGGCAGATATAAGTATGGAAAGGGGAAGGTGGCAAGTTGGAGAAAATATCACCATAGCCTAACATCCTTAGAAGGAAGGAAAGGGGCTGGGGCAGTAGGCAACTTAATGAGATAAGCAGAAGTCAGCTTCCAGTGCATACAGAGTTCTTCAGATTATGTCCTAGGCAATGGGCAGGCACTGGGAGGCCTTACACCAGGACACATGTTAGTGACACAGAGGGAAATGCTGAGCACCCGACCCAGCAGAAAGGGACATGGTGTTGAGGACCAGATGAAACTTAAGGCTTAGGGACCAATTCAATGTAGTGGTAAAGGAATGAGGTACCTAATGGATTTCAGTTCTTGGTTGGGATGATTGTTCTCTAAAATCAATTGAGTTAAGGAGGTTTAGCAAAAAAAAAAAAGACTACATTGAATTTGAGTTTCCTGGGAGCTTTCAGGAGTAGTGAGAAGTGTAAGTTTTTGGAGCCCAGGAGAGGTGTCTGATGCAGATGCATGCACTTGGGAGAGATCACAAGCTAGGCTATAAAAGGAAATGACCATGCCCTGTAGAGTTAGGAGCTAAGAGGAAATCTACTTACCACAGATTATAGGCACTAAAAGCACAGGCAGGAGAAAAAGGAAGAAAGAGAAGACAAAGAAAACAGGAGTATGATATTACCAAATATACAGAGAAGCATGTCAAGGGAGGAGTAGCTCCTAGTGTCATATGCCAAAGAAGAGACCCAAAGCAAAGACTAAAAGTGGTCAGGAGGACTCAGCTGTTGGGAGTGAACCAAGGTGGCAAAGCCATAGCAGCTTCAAGGGTGGGAGATGGTGACATGCAGATACCTGACTACACTGCATTTAAAAAAATGTGCAGCAGTGAAGGAGGCCACCCAAGTAAGCCTCTCCTGAGAGGATCCTAGTTTGGGCTGGGCAGGAGCTAAGTGTGGGCACTGTATATTTTGACAACTGGCTTTATTTTGACAATTAACTTTTTAATATGAAGACACTTAAGCATACTTCTTGTCCTCCCCTCTGCTTTCATACTTGCCATCCATTGTCCTGGATGTAATTAAAAAGCACACTTTGATGACTGTGAAGTGTGTACATATATTTAAACAGTACTCTGTATACAAATACAAGAAATCTGTTAAAGGGAAACTCCTTTTGTGTAGAATGATACTTTCTCAAGTGTGCTTGGCTCTGCCTAAGCACAAACATAGAACATAACGAATATATTCTATTTCTTTCAACTACATATAATTCTAAAAGTCGAGTTTGGAGTAGAAGACATTGGTTATTAAGAGAGGACGGAGAAGGGAGGGCAAGAGGAGGGGGAGGAATCAGAAAAGGGAAAGAGAAGTTGCCTTTACTCTTTTGTACCACTAGGTGGCAGCAGAACACTTTCAAATACAGTAAACAAAAGTTCCTTATGAGTTATGTATTGCAGTCAAAGGTCTTTGAAACAGTGATGTCAGTACTGCAGAAAGCTTGTCCCCCCCCCATATGACAGCACTTCTTCACACCTAATTAGCTCATTCATGTCTTGTAACCAGTGTGTATCCTATATATGTTTTCTAGGGGATTTAAAAATTTTTGTTTTCTAAACCTCCTATACAGTGTCTCTGAAGAACATAATAAAAATAATGGATGCCAAGGAAAATTCTTGAAAATAATTGAAGAGCTTGTGCACTAAATATTACCTAAACATTAAATGGGCACGTCATTCTTCTACTTCCATAATGACAAAAGAAAAGAAAAATTAACCTTAAAATAGACCCTTTAGGCACTGACTGCAGTCACAGAGGGAGGAGCTGGTAGCCACACTGTCCCAAGAAATCTATGACCATGCAGGCAAAGCTACTGAAACCAACCTCTCAGAACCCTGGAACCTAAACAAAGCAAGGGATCAAACCAAAACCAGCTATCACAGAGAAACTATGTAACCTAGGTAAGACAGAGGTGACCTTAAACAAATAGAAAGGCATAGAAGGTTGTAAGCCCAGAAGATTCAACATCATAAATGTATTAATTCTTGTTCAATTAATTTGTAACCAACTTAATCAGAAACCCAAAGGAACAAACTAAAATCACATACCGTGACACAGATGAATCTTAGAGATCAGCTCAATAAAGCACACAATACACGATTCCACTTATGTACAATCAGAAATCAGGCAAGCCTAGCTTTTGGCAGCAGGCCTGTGAGTGGAAGCACAAGAAAATGTCTCAGATTTGGGTACTGCTTTTACCAATGTCCAGTATGGAAAAGCAAGCAAAGAATTGCTAGGACAGTGCTGAGATTTCCACCAGTAGGTGGCAGTGGTACTGGGCACCCGGAGACAGGTCAGTGAGCCAGGACAGAGCTGGAAGGGGGGTGGGTGAGATAGAAGAAAACTTATGGAGAATCATTTTCAAAATTTAGGGAAGATTATTTCTACTATGACCTAGAAGCCATAAAGGAAAAGATTCAAACATATAGAAGTCCAAACAAGAGAAAGGAAAAGAAAAAAATCTGCATGATGATACCACAAAGAAATAAAATTTAGATAAACCAGGAAAAATATGTACACTGCCTATCCAAGACATATAGATAAGTTATTTGATATACACAAGACTCCTCAAAATTAGTAAGTAAAGACTAATCAAAAATGGGCAGAGGAAGGAAGAAACAGTTGACAGAAAGGGTAACTGCAGTGACAGAAACAGAAAGAGATGTGCAGAGCTGCCAGTCTCAGATTGCCACAGTGCAAACGTGTGTCACCCAAGCATATTGTGCTGGGCAAGGAGCATACTGTCAGAGTGTAGGGTGCTGCCGCCAGATCCATCAAAATCACAATTGCAAGTGCCCTGGGATGCATGGACTACACCCTTAGGGATTTATCCTGCTTGTCTGCTGGGACCTGTGCAAATGGGAAACATAAGAAGATATTCACTGCAGCACTGTGTGATGAGAAAATTGAAAGCAATCGAAATGTCCATCAAAGGACTTCATTAAAGAATGAGAATGCAGCACATGGTGAGTGCGACAGAATGGCTAAAGAGAATGAGGCTGCTTAAAAGTTATGTGGTGAAACCCTCCCTAAGACACATGAGGGGAAAACAGTAAGGCAGTGATTGCGAACCTTTTACAGATCAAGTGCCAAAACTACAACCCCAAACCCACTTACTTATTGCAGAATGCCAACTCTGCAATTAAACCTGAATACTGAGGTTTTAGTTTAGAAAAAAAACAACTGTTATCCGATGCTCAGCTGCTGGGGTGACTCGGCTCCAACGCCAACAGAGAGGGCTCTGTGTGCCCGCTGAAGCATGCATGCCATAGGTTCGCCACCACTGCACTAAGATATAATACATTGAAGTACATTTGCAGACCTCTATCTCTGGCTGTGTAGTTAACTCTAATGCTGGACATACACAAACTAACTGCAAGCAAACAAATGGATGGCTGACAGGTAGAGGGAACACGGGAGAAATTTAAACTTCTAACATCCTTTTGCATATGTGGCTATTTATGTATTTGTTTGTTTGTTTACTGCAACACGGGGCCCTTTGCACTGATATGCATCACCAGATCTATTCATTTATTTATTTATTGCTGTTGCTGTTGTTGTTGAGATGGGGTCTTGCTAAGTTCACATAGTTGCCCAAGCTGGATCCAATTTATGACCCTCCTGCTTCAGGGCTCCTAAAATTTAATAAGAACACCTGGTTCTATGGCCTTTAAAACATATGGATTTTATTATAAAAATATGTATGCAAAAAATAATTAGAATACACACATAAAAGCTTCCTAGGTTACTTCTACAGGCGTTCCAAACATGGAAAATATTAATAGATGAAAGCACCTTGCAAGCACAAGTTCCCAAGTTCGATGTTCCCCCCCCCCAAAAAAGATGAAAACAAGTCATCTACAGACTAATAAACAGAAGAATATTAACTTCATTTTTAAAAGCAAATTTAGCATCAGTCTAAGTAGGAAAAATAAGGCTTCTAGTACCCAAGTTAGTATGAAGGAGAATCAGTATTCTGTCTAGATGGAAGCCAGGGCTCAGAATTTGCCTAATATCAAAGTAAAGCTGAAGACTTTCAAAAGATATTCTTACTGTTATTATAAAAAAGTAGTTTTCTGAGAGAAGCATCAGCTAAGGAAACATCCCTAAAAGAAATGCTTACTGCAAGCTTGGCTCATCTAACCGTGAGCTTCATAATGTACTGCTCTAAGGGTTGGGAAGATATCTGCTAACCCTGTGATTAAACCGTAACCACAAAACAAGCCTTTACAGCTCTATCTCTATGGTGCACTGCAGTTCTCCCAGTACCTCGCAGTCATTAGCACCTTCAGGATAACAAAACAACTCTATAGGACAGCAAGAGCACCTGGGCAGTCAGGTGCTCCCATCATATTGCAGACACTGAGGCTTTGGGCCCAGGAGATTCTTACAGAGAATAAAACCCAGCCCGAAGAAGGGATCACCATGTGTGTCCATATTTATTATAAGGGAAGGAGAGGCCAGCCAGGTTTACTGAAGAGTTCTGAAGATATTTCAGGAGATGGTTAAAAAAACATGAAAAAACAAAAGCAGGAGATTGCTTTTATATGTATTAGGTGCTGGATTAGCACATGCTACATGCACTAGTTGGGAAAAAAGTGGTTGCTTTTGTTTAGCAATTCTCTTCTAATGAAGTTCAAAAGCATAATTTTACCATATCCATCATATTCTTACAGGAGTAGGTTAATCTTTCTTTATTTTTACATATAGATTTCAAAAATAGGGTCTTAAAAGAAAAGATCAGATTCTCCAAGGAGGCTCATGGTGTGAATTTGAGTTTTATTGTGGGTCCCAGCATAGTTTAAGGAAGTCACATACCGCCCCCAAGGAAGATCTGATATGCAGGGAAACTATCATTTTCATAGACAGAATAAAAGCCTTGCACAGGGTAGAAAAGCCACCTGGCAAATGCAGGGGGTGCGGCAGGCACTTTCTTAAAAACAAACAAAGCACGTATAAACCTATCATTCTATGGTTTACTCGCTATGATGATAGGAGGATAACTTGCTTTTTTTTTAACTCATCTTGATCCTCTGTGTCCTCTGTTTACTATTTCTAGTAAGCTGTGAAGAGTTAGTCATTATGTTTGAAAAGAATCCAGTCAGTTATAAAAAGTTAAAACTAATTTTGATAAGACAGATGTACAAAATGGCAACTCCGAGTGGAATCACAGCCTTCCTGTCTCAGACCCAAGGTCGCCGGGTCTGCAGTTGTACTTCAGAAGGGATCTCTCCAAGGGTCTGAAAATGACCTTGGCTTTCTGGAACTACTCAGGTTCTTACATTGTTGCATTATCCAAAGAAGGAATTCACTGTCCATTTTCCCAGACCTGGCGGAACTCTGTAACTTTAGGCATAGAGGAGAGGCAGGGGTCCAGTCTTGTCTTGTGATTAAAGTTACAGAAAACCCACAGCTCAGGATTCCTCTGTCTAAGGCTGAAAGCCAGTTGGAACCAACCCTAGAAGAAACAGTAACCTGACAAGCAGACAGAATTAACAATTTTAACACCTAACAGTCAATGTGAATACAAGTTCACTTACTGCTGTGTCAGCAGCATCGCCACCACCATCATCCTTGTTATTTTTATTCAATGAATCCCATGTCGTTAAGTGTATGAAAATGAAACCAGAGGATCAGATTTAAGAGAAAGGGGCTATGTGTAGTCTCACAAGACATTCAGAGAGAACTTTATGCTACTTTACATTTATACTCATCCACCTACAATACTGGAGTAATGGACTGGACCTTCTGGAGCTTTGAGTCAAAACACACACTTCTTGTGATATTTTTATTCACTTAATCTTTCTCCAGTTAACAGCTTGCCCAGGTCCCTTATCTCCTTCCAGTATGTGCCCAGCTTCTTCTCCCCCAGGGGGCCACCTGTTCACCCTCTTGAAAGTCTCCACTCTTTGCTCACCCTGCCTCCCAGACCATCCCTGATCCATTTTATATCCTGTTCTTATACAGCCGTTATCAGATTCTAACACACTATGTAATGTACATATCTCTCCTGACCATTTTCCATTTCCTCCTGCTAAAACACAAGCTCTATGAAGACAGGGCATTTTGTTTTGTCAGCGTTTATATCCCAGGTCCCAAGAGTGGGCCTGACATTCAAAACAAAGGTGTGCTGAATGGTGAGCCGACTCAGACTGTCTGCTCCTGTCTCTGCTACAAACCAAATGGACACACTTCTTACTTTATCATAGTATTTTTCATAGTGAATAAGTAAAAACAGTGGTAACAACTGGATAGAAGTTTTAGTCTACTATACATATCATTTGCTCAGATATTTGCCTGTGTCATTTGCTTGGAAAGCATGTTTTTGGATGTGAAGTATCCAAGAACCTTGGAAGCTAGCATTCCAACTTCTAATAATGATTATCCTGTGGAGTATGTTTAACTTTTTTGGAATAATCAAACTGATCTTTAATGTAAGAAAACATAGCAGATGTGGGGTTTTTTTATCAAATGGAGTACTACTCAGCCATAAAGAACGATAGAGACATTTATAGCTAAATGAATGCATATCGAGGCCATACTCTTAAGTGAAATAAATAGAATACATGTGTAAATACCAAATTATCTCTCTGGTGTGAGAAACTGAAAGTGTAAATGAGGAAAAAAATGTATAATAGATAATGTGAAATAGGAAGCAAAGGTTCAAAGGGGTAGTAGGGGGAAAAGGAAAGAAGCGAAAGAAAAAATATAAAAAGGAAAAAATGGAAACAAAGCTTCTGTAAATAAAGAGGGGTGGAGGGATGGGAGGGAGGTAAGAGGAATGGGAAAAAACAAGAACTAAGATACATCATGTACAGGTACAAATTCCCAATGATAAATGTGATCATAATGTATACCTAAAATGTACCAATAAAGTTAATTTTTAAAAATTAAAAAAAGAAAATATACCAAATGTAAGCAAAGAAGAGGAGAGATATATATGCTATTGAATTTTCTATTTTAATAGGTCCTCCATAATCAGCTACTAATATGAAGTAACAGCCTTTACAGCTTTAAATATTCGGCTTTAAATGTTCTGCTTTAATACACTGGCTCAGTGAATCCTCAGAATAACACCATGGGACAGATACTGTTGGTCAACACCATGCCATGCAGGAGGAGACTGAAGAACTAAGACTGTTTGTGGGCTGAATAAGGACAAAGCAGAGATTGGAACCTGGATCTGCCAGCAGCCAAGCTGTTAATCGGTGTCCACCTGTCTTTCCTTGCTCGGCAGGTAATATTGGGTCCAACTAAATGATGCCTCACACACATTCATACTTTCCTCATCTCCCAGAGCGTGGCAGAGTTCAGCAATGCTAATAAACTGCAAGCCCCAGGCCAGCCACCAAGATGCTTTTGTTTTAAAGACTGCTGCTGAGCTGAGCATGGTGGAACACACCTGGGACCCCAGCACTCTGGGAAGCTGAGACAGGAAGATTACATTACCAGTTTGAGCCCAGCCTGGGCAATTTAATGATTTAGTGAGACTCTGTCTCAAAATAAAAAATAAAAAAGAACAATGTAGCTCAGGGCAAAGGCCTTGGGCTCAATCCCTTGTAGAAAACAAAAACAAACAAAACAAAAAACCTGCAAGACCTGATAGGAGCAATTCCACTGTACTGTTATTAATAGTCATCCCATATTTTCCATCTAGAAATATGAAAAGTCTGGGGGGAATAACTAAAAACTAGAGAAAAATTTTTTCTTTCCAAAGATGTTTCTAGTTTTTAAAGAAAACACATAATTCTTAAAGAAATATTTTCCTTATTCTTCAGGGTCTATAATCACTCCTCATTTCCAGATACCCTGGCTGGTTTTTAAGGTCTTTTCTAATCTGGTTTCCTGTCTCAACAGTGCCCCCAAACAAAAAAAGACATTCTTTGCTGTGGTCAAGTGGTCCCAATGCCCGGAATACCATCATCACTGATCTACATCCATGTCCTTCTTGCATCCCCTCATCTGCCCCTACCCTTCCTGAAGGTCCCTGGAAGTCTCCTCTCCTCTGCTAGACACTCTTCTTCTGAAGGTCCCCAGCCACACTGGGACTCCAGCACCTCTCCTGTGACCAGGACACTGAGACAGCTGGGCAGCCCATACACAACTCTGTTCATCAGGGATCCTACTGTCTGTCCACTGCTTGGCAGCTGCACATGTCCCATGATACCAATTCTTCTGTCCCAGCATTATTTCTTCACACCTCTCAGTACTGACACTGCAAGGCAAGACACTGTAATGGCAAGAGCAGTTCTAGATTAATTTTCACTGTCTCCACTCCCCCAGCCCCAATTTTTCCACTGTAAACTGCATTCTATTCCTACCTGTGGAAGTTAAACTTTGAAATGTCAGAAACCCTTTCTTTACGAATTCCAGTGGTAGCTGTCTCTTCCCCTCTTCTCTCTAGGAGTACCGCTGTCCCCTTGGTAGACTGGATGTCCCATGAGAGGGAAGCTCTCTCCTGCGATTAGTTGTAGTGTTTCCTTTTGGATTCAGAAAGGAAACAGATGTCAAAGCCAGTGAGAGAGAGGGAAAAGTCAGTCACTCTCTCATCCTATCGTCCTCGTCCTCATGTCTACCGGGACCCAAAAGCCAGTGTTCTGGGCTCACACAAGGGTTTAGTCCCATATTGTAGACTCACTACCTTTAATGAAAGCTTGCTGAAATTTCCCAGCCGTGTCTGTTTGCACTGGCCAGCAGCAGCACAGGGCATCCATGAAGGACCTGATGTCCCCTCTGAATAAGGTCTTCATCAGCGACTTCTTCCTCTTCTTGACCCCCATTTAACCCAGGGAAATCCTAATGTTCTCTGACCACAGGACTCTCATATGCACTTAAAAAGGAGTTGAAGATCTTGGGGTTTTGTGTCTTATAACTATCAATAATTTCCAAATTGGCAGTCAAAACAGAGAAGTGTAAAACATTTATAACTTTATTTTAAAAATAAGTCTATTACACGGCAACATTTAATACTTTTTGTGAAAAAGTTATTTTTCTAAAGCTATAATGCACAGGAAAGCTGACTGGCATTATTTATTATTTTTTATAACACTCTTTTCATGTCTAGCCTAGTAGAAGACAGCTATATCAGTGTTGGTGAACCTATAGCACGTGTGCTGTAGCAGGCTGTTTATGTAACTGAAAGCTCTAAAAGGTTCACTGTCACTGCCTTACATGCTTCTGGTTTGTTGTTATCATATATATCACCCCGGATGGACTATATGGAGGAATTCTGGCCTCATAGGGACACGTACAGTAGCTAAGGAAAAAAAGTAGAGTTTTTTAAAAAGAATTTTACTTAGGGACAATTATAGATTTACATGCATTTGTAAGAAATCGTACAGATGTTCTGTAAACCTTTTACCCAGTTTTTCCTCTTAGGGATTGCTTACATAATTATAGAAAATCACAGCCAGAAAATCACCACTGATAAAGTTCTGGGACTTCATTTGGGGCTCACTGTTTCTGTGTGCGGTCATTTGTGTGTGTGAGCTGGTTCTGTGGACCTCATCAGGTGGGGAAATTCACATAACCACCACAGGAAGGTACAGCAGGCTCCCTCATACTAACCTCCTATGCTGCCTGCTGAGACTCACATCCACCTCTCTTCCTCCTACATCCACCTCCCCGCTCCTGGAAACCACCATCTTTTCTAAGGCAGAAGTACCTACATTGCTTTCAGCTAAGAGTGAATATTCACTGATACTATGCCAAAGCTCAAACCATGGTGGTCTCTTAAAGATTAGCAGAATATGGAATCTGAAGCCATTATCAATGAATCCTTCACAGTACACTTTGAAAGGACCTTTTGCCCATGTGCGATTTTGTG
Organism: Heterocephalus glaber; assembly: GCF_053883595.1. Classification (NCBI taxonomy): domain Eukaryota; kingdom Metazoa; phylum Chordata; class Mammalia; order Rodentia; family Bathyergidae; genus Heterocephalus; species Heterocephalus glaber. The sequence continues at coordinate 28,571,578 of NW_028258315.1, forward strand.
GTATTAAAATGACATTGGTCTTTGGAAAAATTGATTTATTGAGCTACAGGAATTTTCCACATTGCCAAATTTTGTTATCCAATCTCAAGAAATTACACTCATTAGATTAGTATCACATCAATCTTATCCAGAAAGTCTTCAAGAACTTACTGGACTTGCACAGTTGTTGAGCTCACAGCAGCAGCTACAGGTTTCCAATGTTCTGGATTTTGCTCGAAAGCTCACATCTTAACATTAGCAACACATACTTACTCATAGCTGTCTGTTGGAACAACAGACTCATTTTTCAAGAAGGTGTCTTCAGGTATCCAAGTCTGAATAACTACAGTTTCTTTACGTCATTCCTTTTAAGTGACAGTGGTCACTTAAAGAACAACTCAGAGATTCTCCCCAAGTGCTCCTTCTAAAACAGCCAGGGCACTGCAGCACGTGGCAGAATTGCTTTCTACCAAGTCCCATTTTGCCATGTAGAATATTAAGGACCTGGAGATAATTTTTACTGCTTTGTCAATCACATTTTATAGTGAGCCTGGCACAGGTCATGGTGGCTCATGCCTGTAATCCTAGCACTCTGGGAGACTGAGGCAAGAAAACTGAACATTTGAGCCCAGCTGAGTAACCGAACAATTTAGCAAGAACATGTCTCAAAAAATGTTTAAAAAGGAGTGGGGATGTAGCTTAGTTGGAAGGAAGTGGGTTCATCACCCACAGTACCACAAGAAAGAAGAAAGAAAACCTGTTTTTTATTTATTTTACTTTTGCAGAGACCTATGTGAAGAGTGATACAATTTGGTCCTGCTATAAAGGATAAACCTGAGTCCTTCCTGTAGGAAAACAGATGACCCTTGAGACCATAATAGTAAGTGAAGTAACTCAAACAAGCTTAAATAGCACATGGTTTCTCTTATATGAAAAACTCAATATATCTAACATATGAAATAAAAGACAAATAATAGGAAAAGAGGCAGAAAAAGAAAAAAGGTATTGTAATCCAACTTGGACAATGTATCCACAAGTATGTATCCAATTGACTCAGTACAACTGTCTTACGTTTTTCATATGTTCTTTGGCCTAATAGTCTGGTTTTCAATCTGTATATATGATAATTAACTTTATAAAGTCTTATAACATAAATAAATGAATCTGATGCTAGAAAAGTAAAAGTAGGGGTGGAAGGAAGGGGAGAAATAGAAGTGATATGTGTTATGTACATGTACCAATTCCCTACAATGAATGTAATCATTATGTACTGCAAACATGGACAAATAAAAGTTAAAAAAAATGGTCCTGCTATGTGGATTCATGCAGTTCACTGTTGATTTCTGCATCATCGGTGCAAATGTCAACCTTGGGAACAAAACAACATTGTAGTCTAATTAGGAAAATAGTAATGACCTTGTTGGCCCCTGAAAGATTCTCAGAGATCTCTGTGTCCACACTTTCACTACTGAGCTAAAATAACAGATGCATGGGTAAAGGAAGGCTCTGCCAGAGAAACCAATTCTCAAAAGTCTCTTCTAAGACAAACAGAGAAGACTGTAAATATGCTGTTTATTTAAGAAGGCAATGCCATTCTACCATTCCCTCTCTTCCTGGACACCAACACAATAACCTCTTGGTCTGATTCCTTTGAACTTTCCCTTGGTTCTCGCTTTCATCATCTTCCACTTGAATACAAGCATAGCACAAACCGCTGTGTCACCATTCTGTCTGTGTTAGAATCACACAGGTGGATTGTGCTGTGCTGGACAGAGTAGATGTGGTTACAGTACATACCTCTGAATAGGGCACAATATCTCTCCTCCCCCAACTATAAGATTCATGGGGTTAAAATAAAGGCCCAGGGATTTAGCTTAGTGGTTCCAGCGGCTGCCTCGAAAGCACAAGGTCTCAAGTTCTATCCCCAGTATCAAACACACACACAAAAAAGGCCCTAAACAACAAATAATGAACTTCAGGATAATCAAGCCCAGAGAGTCACTATGCTCCCAGGTAACAAGTCAAGGCCCCTGCTGCTTCTTCCGGGAGGAGAGTTTAAAGAGTGGGTGGACAGTTAGAAATGCTAGGTACTAGGTGGTGACTCCATCAAGGAGTCAGGTTTACTTGAGCCGAGGTCTCCGGTTGTGTCTGCAGGCAGCAGAGGAGCAGGGCACAATGGGTCTGCGGGGAGCATGAAGCCGAGGTGCAGCTCTGGAAGGCTTTCTCAGTTCAAGGCATCTGCAGGCCCCTGATCTCTTCTCGGCCCACAGGACGTCCTGTTTACAGAACGGCTTCAAAACAGTCTCCTCCAATCCCTGCTCACCTCTCTCTGTTCCTGGTCCTCTCACATTCTGGCTATATAGCTAGCTGTCCCCAAAGCAACCTGGAGGAAACAACTGTCTCCCTAAAACTGTTCCCTAGGTTGTTCCACATCATCATCACCCACTCACCTGCTTAAGCTAAACACCTGGAGAAGTCACCCTGACCACCTCCCACAAGCCCTTATCCACAACTCTGAAGTCCAAAAGGTATTTTGTAAGGTGGCACCACACTTACCTGTTTCTTGACTGAAATGGCAGGAGGTGGTCAGTGGTGCCCATGCCACTCGATGACAATATTCTTACATGTCAGAGAAAAAAATTAGTGTTTGATCATGCGATGCGACTGCCCCATATGCCACTGGGAGATGTTAAAATTCATATGCGTACTACACTATTAAAATCCCCCCAATTCTGAATTTCTCTGGGGCCCTGTGTTTTGGATTAGGGGTTCTGGCCCGGTAATGGTGATTAAATCCCTAGGGTTTTTCTCCGAATATTGCCTTGGACACTTCTGTCTTTATTTCCTAATGTTAACATTTCTGGCAGGTTCAATCCCTCCTAAATTCTCTCCTTTTGTCCTGTAAGCCTCACATGTGATTTTTTTTCCTTTGCCCTAGTCAAATGTTTCCACACTTAATAGCCTTTCTGTAGTTTAAACTTACTTATATCACTGCTCCATTCTAAAACACCAACTCCAGGATTTTCCAACTTTCAGTCATTAAAGTACTATCTTAATTAATTTGCTATATCCATGTGCCAATGTACCAATTTTTTTCTCTTAGATCAACTCATTTTTTTCTTATCTATGTAGGAATCTTAATTTCGTCGCTATAGAGAATCCATATTGCTTGTCATAATCAGAAGGCAAAAAAGTGCAAGTATTAGAAAAAATTAGAAACTGTTTCCCAAAGGGGCCAAGGCGTCCCAGACACCTGCTTGCTACTTATTGAGAGGGATATTAATAAGAGCTAATATTTATTGAATATCTACTATGCACTACGTATCTTACGCTCCTTAAATCTAACTCATTTAAGTCTTCCCAACCGCCCCATCCGGTGGCTAATTATTATTCTCATTTTACGATGAGGTAACAGGAGTCACAAACAAGTAACTTGCTTAAGGTCACAATAAAGGGCTTTACGTGAGAGGCTGAAAGATGGAAAACACAAGGGCCCCTCGCTCTGTGACTCAGCGCTCCCACATGCCCCAGCCTCCCAGCTTCCAACAAAGCCTCTCCCGTGGTCTTTAACAGGTAGCCCAGGCCCCACGCTTCTGGACATCTGACTGCTACGGGATAACTTAAGTTTTTGCATGTTAATAATTTGACTTCTACTTTTTTAGCTTCACACCCTGCCCCAGGATCCTCGCGGCCTCACCACGCAGGAGCGCGCGTGCACAGGTGACAGAAGGGCCCTTCCTACCCGAGCGGATGGCCCAGGCTGGCCCCCCGGGGCCCGAGCTTCCGGGCTCTGCCCCCGGGGCTCGCTTGGCACTGCCTTCTGAAATCTGCTGACTTCAAACGTCGGCCCTCGACGCCTCGAGGCGCGCCCTGGCCCAGCTCCAGAGCCGCGATCCACTAGTCAGGCGCCAGTCCCGGGTCGGTAACACACAGCCTTTCTCTGACCGCCCCCCCCCCCCACGGCTATCCGGAAAAGAGGCTCCCCCAGCACCACCACCCTCAGTTTAAACTTCCCCGAACTCAGCGCTGCCCACCCCACCCCCGCCCGCAGGCAAGTGGGCGCGGCTCACCTTGGCGCCGGGGTGCGCGCGCGCGGAGAGCGCCGGAAGGCGGCGGGTCCAGAGGGAGGGGCGGGGCCGGGGGGCGCGGGGAGCGGGAGAGACCTGAGAGGAGGGCGGGCCCCGGGCCCAGGGACCTGGAGGGGGCGGGGCGGGCCCCTGAGGCCAATGGCCATGGGCGGGGCGTTCCTCTGCTACAGGCCCGGCACTACCATGGGCGACAGCGCCCCCGGCCGCGGGGATCGCTGCAGCAGCCGAGGTGGCCGAGCAGGCGCAGGGGCCCAGGCCGGGTCCCGCGGGCGGTGGGCGTGACCTCGCTGTCCCCGAGCACGCGGGGCTCCCCGCGCGCCCCAACCTGCCGAACGATGCGCGCCCCGGGCCGTCCCGGAGGCTGAGGCCGAGTCCGTCGCGCCCATGGCTGACCCCCCACGATCCTCGGCGCCCGCCTGCTCCTCCCCGGGCTGCACGTCCCCGGCGGGCGCGGGGCTGTGGGCCGCGCTGTACGACTACGAGGCGCGCGGCGAAGACGAGCTGAGCCTGCGGCGCGGTCAGCTGGTGAAGGTGCTGTCGCAGGACGCCGCGGTGTCGGGCGACGAGGGCTGGTGGGCCGGCCAGGTGCGGCGGCGCCTGGGCATCTTCCCCGCCAGCTACGTGGCGCCGTGCAGCCCCGAGTCCCCGGACGCGCCCCAAGTCCCTCCGCCACGGCCCGGCTCGCCCATACACGTCGACTTCGAGCGGCTGGAACTCAAGGAGTTGATCGGCGCGGGCGGCTTCGGGCAGGTGTTCCGTGCCACCTGGCAGGGCCAGGAGGTGGCGGTGAAAGCGGCGCGCCGCGATCCCGAGCAGGACGCGGCCGCGGCGGCCGAGAGCGTGCGGCGCGAGGCGCGGCTCTTCGCCATGCTGCGGCACCCCAACATCATCGAGCTGCGCGGCGTGTGCCTGCGGCAGCCGCACCTATGCCTGGTGCTGGAGTTTGCGCGCGGCGGAGCGCTCAACCGCGCGCTGGCCGCCACTGACCCGCGCGCATCCGGTCCGCGCCGCGCGCGCCGCATCCCTCCGCACGTGCTGGTCAACTGGGCGGTGCAGATCGCGCGTGGCATGCTCTACCTGCACGAGGAGGCAGTGGTGCCTATCCTGCATCGGGACCTCAAGTCCAGCAACAGTAAGTGAGCAGCGGGGCCAGCCGGGGCCGGGCTCCTGGCAAGGGGACTCAGGTGCAAAGGGGCGGTAGTCAACCCTCGGCCGCCACCCTCATCTTTTGCTCAGGCTCTCCAGGGCACAGCGAGCCAGCAAGCCTTGGGTACTTGCTTTGGAGCACGTGACTCACGTTGACGTGTGGTCCTTTGGTGCCTTTTAAAAAGATGCGCTCCAGGTTTGCTTGTAGATCAAACATTTGTAAATATCTAGACTTTCTGGAAACTTCTGGTGTCAGCTTGGCCTTTAGGTACCTTAAGAGAAATGACAAGGAATGATATATTCATCGCATTATTTGTGTAAGGATTTTCCCCTATTTGGGTAGAATTCTGCAAACAGACCACTTCCTAGAATTATGAGGAACCTCTAGCATGACCTGTGGCCACTGGCCTTCACCAAACTGCTGCTTTGCTTCCACTTTACAAGTGCTGCATTGCAGTTCTCAATTTGTGTGTGTGTGTGTGCGTGCTGTCTCTTAAACCCAGGACCTTGTGCTTGCTAAGCAGGCGCTCTACCAGTGAACTACATCCCCAGCCCCCATATTTTCTCACTTTGTTTTTGGCTTCATATCCTTTGGTTTTTCGGAAGACTTTTTTCATTCCAGTGTCTGTATATGACACGAGTTTATTATTTATTCTTTTTTCCAGACAGGAAGCACTCGTTTGTGCCATTATAAACTTTGGGGTTAAAAACAAGCCCTTGTCCTTGCACAAGTCCTTGAAATTCCAAAGACCTGGCCCATGTCATTTACTTTATTTTTAAATCAGGGTGGGTTCTCCAGATGTCAGTAAAGAACTCCCATATGACCCAAGTACAAACCCTATCAAATTTTGCTTTATTAATGAGTTAGTAGAATTGCTCTTTGGAGTTGTTTCTTTGCTATTGAAGATCACTTCATATTCCTAGGAGGAAATGAAATCTCTTGAAAGATTAAAGGATGCATTGGGCCTGCCACAACTACACGACAGTGTCCTCTAAGTGCAGAAAGAAGAGTAACAACAAGAAAGGATAGGTTTGTCCTATGTTTGTGTAGATATTTTCCCCATCAGAAGCCTTCAGTACTGAAATTTACTTGAAAACTACTAATGTAGCAGTTTTCATTGTGGGAGTTACAAGTAACGTGAGTGTTGTAGCTATCTTTGAGGTTGAATACTTCCAGGTTTCATTTGATAACCCTCTGTCCTCCCAAGTCTGGCATAATTTAGATCTCAGCTGCTTCAGTGACAGAGCAAAGTCTAGCACAGTGTAGCATGAAGCAATAGTGGCAGTGGTGTATCTTAGCACTCTTACATGGCATGCTCCGTGAAGGACTCTGGAATCAATTTGCTTTTAGACTGTTATAGTAGAAACACAGCATGATTTTCAATACACTTATTTTTATAAATAACTTCAAATTTACCATTCTATACTATCAGTGTGTGTTTATTTCCTAAAGAATGCTTTTGTTGAAAGAAATAAATATATAACCTGCTGCCATAGAACAAATGACTTGTCCATTTATCCTGCTAAGTCCTATTCCCAGTGGTGGCTGCTGGGAGCCTTCTGCAGAACCTAAGGACATTGTAAGGACAGCTACAGCATCATTTTCTGCCTCTTGGCAGCAGCACTGTGATAACATGAAACCTGGAATTCTGCAAATGTGTTCTATTGCAGGCAGGACAGCAAATCACCAACATGAGCAAGAGTTTCAGGTGCATTGGTCCTTAGACCTGAAGGCTAAATGGCCTGTAGCTAGGACTTTGCATTGTACCTAGTCAGCTTGTTTGTTGCAGTGACTCTTGAGGTCCATACATATTCTTAAGGTACTGCATGGTTGCTAGTGTTTATAGAGTAAAGGAGAGGATGCTAAGCTATGTTCTAGTTTTGCAAAAATAAACTTTTTTATATAAAATGTAATCTTAAAAACTCCTAATACTCTTAAATAGAAAAATAAGCAATATGATCCTGGAATAATAACTGTAGTTAAATGGTTTTCATTGACACCTGAAAAACTTGTATAGACTACTGGAGATGAAGTAGATGTTTTATACTTTGAAGATTACATTTTGCTATGTAGTTTTGAAAGACTACCCTCAGAATACATTGCCAAATGTTATAGAGCATTTTAATTTCTATAATTGGCAGGCAAGGTTCCCTTTGCTTTAAATTGTTGCACTCTTTAAAAGACTTAATTGGCTACTCACTAGCCTAGGCAAATATTGGTTGCAGAATGACCATTATTATAGTTATTTAATTAATATAAAATGAAAAGTTTGAATAGGTCCTATAATGTGCAAGGCACAGTGCCTAGAAATGGCCTTATCTTAGCTGTCTGGTTATGTTTGCCCAGTGAATAAATGCAGATGCTTTTGAATTTTTTCTGATACCTGAAGCTGTAACTTCATGTTCATATTTTTGAGTATATCAGGTACTCTGTTACATGTTTTATTTGACTTTATTCATTATTTGCTTATGGTGGTAGTGAATTAATGACAATGTAAACAAGGCTTTAAAAATCAATATTGAGTTTTATTTTCACTCATACTCCACATAGAACAAAGCCCATAGAAAACTACTTGAAACCAAGTCAGTCAAAATTATTGTTTAAAGCAAATGTTTAAATTTGTCAAAAGAATTTATTACTCTTGACAGATTTTCTTTCATCTTTTCTAATGGGTCTTAAATTTTACCACATTATAGGAGAAGTGTCTATAATACAATAATAACTGTATGTTGTGTTGATATAAACAACTTTGCCTGTTTTCAAATTGAAGGCAGTAGATTGAAAGTTGAGCCACATTGGTAGGTTTTGAGCATCATTTATGTTGTAAAATGTGCTGAGCTCTGTAACTCCCAAGATGCCTGATAGGTAGAAAACACTTTGCTGCAGTCTGTACACCCCGGCTAGAGAAGGATATAAGGCAACTTTGGAATTGTCAGTTTTATATACTCATCCTGGTTATTGTGAAAATTTCAATTTTATATATATTTATTCAGAAAGTGGAGGAAAATCATTGCATGCTGAAACTCATTTAGTCCCATGCCAGTCTCTTCTAGGCCCCAGGGACACAGTGGCAAACCACAGGACAGGAATACTATCCCTGCCAACAGGGAGCTTAGTCCAGTGGGAAAGGCAGTTGAGGAGTTGCAGTTATTAGCATGTCTGCCAAGAAAACAAGCAGAGGGAAAGTAAAAAGAATTAAGATATGTTATATACATGTACAAACTTCCCATGATGAATGTAATCATTATATATTGTAAACATCTACTAATAAAAAATTTTTTAAAAAGAAAACAAGTAGGTGCAGGTAGACAGTGTTAAGGTGGAGAATAGGAAGCTGTTGCAGACAGCTTGGCCACAGGAAGCTGCTCTGAGAAGAGAACGTGAGGGAGGCTATGGAGAAAGATGGAGCCGAAATGAGCCTGGTGCAGTGGAGGAGTGTGGAGCTGGCAGGGAGAGCGCCACTCTTGTGGGGAGAGTGCAGGGCCAGGCAGGTGAGGGTCAGACCTGTGGGCTCAAGGCCAATCCAAGTGCCCTTGGAGTGTTTTGTGCAGACGCGTGGCATGATCAGGCTTTTGGTGATTTTTTGGCTATTGTTCTGGTTTTTTGATTTTGGTTTCTTGAGATAGGATCTCTCTGTGTAATTCAGGTTGGCCTTGAACTCATGGTGATCCTCCTGCGTCAGTCTCCATTTTCATGTATTCAGTTTTTTGTTGTTGTTGTTTTTCATGCTGGGAGTTGAACCCAGGGCCTTGCACGTGCTTGGCAAGCGCTCTATTCCTGAGCCACACCTCCACCCCTGACTCCTGTTTTATAAAAGATGACTGGCTACTGGGCAGAAGGGACCGTGGTGGATGTGAATGAAGGCTGTCACAGTTGTCCCATGGGAGTGGCTTTCAGGGAAGTTTGGGGCGGGGGTGTAAGGATCGAATGTACAATGTAAGAATTGTGAGGATGGTTGAAATTGTTGGACTGGAGTCTGAGCATTTATTTATCTCATCCCAGTTCACGATAGAAAGTAGGTTGTGGGCATCACTCGTGATTCCTTTTTTCTTTTTGTAACAGTGTTTACTGTGTTCTACCTTTGTATTTCTTAAGAGGAAAATAAGTATCTGTAGGAAACTGAGCTACTGATGATGGTAGCTGCTGACTTTTATGTCTTCTATGTCAATGATTAAGGATCCTTTATCCAATTTTGGTTTTTGTTAGCCTTTGGGGAATAATTATTATCTATTTGCTTTATTATTTACGAATACAAGCACATTACAGTGTATAAATACAGTATTTTATGAAATACAATTTAGAGCTCTAGACACACTGTGAAAAGAATCTATTTTTTAGCCTTTTCATTAGTATAAGGTACATTAAAACTATTTGATACAACTATAGCAAATGTACTCTCAAAATAAGATGTGGAGAGATTTGGAGCAGCTGTTAATTATGCTGTTATCAGTGAAAAGGTACCCATCCTCATGCTTTTCTGTTTGTTTTATTGCTTTGTTGTTTTTGTTTGTTTGTTTTGGTTGATTTTGCCATCCTGGGGACTGAACCAAGGCCTTCTCACTGAGCTACATACCAAGCCCTTTTTGCTTTTCAGTCAGAGATAAGGTCTCACTAAGTCGCTAAGTTGCCTATGTGGGGCTTGAACTTGCCATCCTCCTACCTCAGCCCCCCATACTACTGGGATTACGGGTGTGTACCACCATGACCCAGCCTTTCTTCTCTTCTTGTACCAAGACCAAAGCCTCTTGCCACAGCTGCTTCCTCCAGAGCCAGAGATGAGTGCAGACAGCCCAATGGTGACAGAGATTTCAAGGTGCTTTTGAAAAGTCAATGGAAAGTTCCATTTCTGGAAGAAGAGCAGTCACAGAAAGTTGGCATCTTCCCCATAATGGCTCCGCTTGAGTAGTAAATGTAAACAGGCCAATTGTTATTTTTTATGGTTGTGAGCGGGACAGCTGTTTAGTTCTGGCTGTGCTGATTAACCTGTACCCAGGGATCATTTTTGTAGACACCATCAGGTATCTCAGAGCACCGTAAAGGAAATCGAGGGAAGACGTCATCTCCTTCACTCATTCCTGAAGGACGTTTATAAGCAAACCCTGCTTTCTCACACACTTCTTGGTGTCCAAGTGTCCAGCTCCATGACAGTGTTGCAGTCAGTGGCAGGTGTGAACATTGGCTTCTAAGGATAGTGAGACTTAGCAGTGGTACTTCAGTTCACGAACTTAATTCTTTTATTCTGGTTGCAAACCGAATTGGATGAGAACCAAATTAAATTCAGTGGTAGGGTCAGTGTTTATCTTATGGGGATATTTGATTTCTTTCTCATCCAATTCAGTTTGTGACCAGAATCATGGAAAGAATTAAGTTTGTGAACCAAGGAGCCACTTTATTAGTGTCACCACTGGCTAGCTGTGTGACCCCCAGCAAGTTATATGTCTTGATTCTGATACTCTGTGGCATATTCTTCTCTTGTGACGATTGACAGAGGTCTTTAGGAAAAAATCTGATTACTGTTTCTTAACCCTTCAAAGGCAATTGAGTAAACACCAGCATAGAAGTATATGGCTTTTTCAGGGAATAGTGAGCAGTTAGGAGTGTGTAGAAGGAAAGGCAGAGGTGGGGTTTTGTGGGAAGGAAACACATTTCATGTGTGCCAAAGGCCCCAGTACCTTAGGTACTGTGCTAGGATGTATGCAGTAAGTGGTGGGCATTAGGGAGCCATTGAGGGTCCTTGAGGAAAATGAAAGTATTGTGTGATCTGCTGCTAAAGACAAACAGCTGTGAAGGGAAAGAATACTGCTGGGCTCATTTGCTTTATGACCATGCTATCAGTGTCCGAATAGTGGCAATAAAAAAATAAAATGACTTACCTAGACATTTGTTTGACGTAGATTGTTGATGATTTATAACTAAAACCTTGTTTTAAAAATCACAATTTGTTTAGCAAGTTCATTCAGACCACTTCCTCGCTCTGACTTGTCCCTCCTTCTATAGTGGGAAAATACTGACTTCATTTGCTGTCAGACTGATGCTTTTTAACTCTGAATGTCAGTGACTGTCCCCAGGACAACCGGATGCCTCTAGGAGTGGATGTGTCTGGTGGAGGATTGTAGGGGCAGAGGGGCTCCTAGGAAGGCCTGGAACTGTGATGGCTTTGATTTGAAGCCTGAAACTCCAGTTCATCTCCTCCAAATATGCTTCCTCTTAGATGCCTCTGGCTACATATGGTGGTAATAGAAGCAGCACCCAGCCTGGATCTGGCTGCCTTTCAGTTTGTGCCCATGCCTGAAGCAGGGGTTGCCATGCCGAAGCAGGGGTTGACTGGCTGATTGAAGCCACTGAGCTGGTGGGAGGTCAGTGCTGAGTGGTCACCTAGGGTCTCTGCTCCCAGAACCTGACCGCTTGCCCTTTCCATGTATGACCTGGATTAACACTTCTTAAACATTTGCTTACAGTGCCCCCAGAGAGCTTTTGTTTGTATGGGTGACAGAGTTGATATTTACACTATTAGATATTTCAAATGATACATTTACAACTGTTTAATAATATAAAAATAGGAGTAAACCCGTTATGTGTTAATATATTATTTTCTATGGGGAATACTCCCCATATTTTCCAAGACAGATTTAGCAAGAAAGGTAGCATTGCTCTGCATTTTGAAGGCTCACATGAATGCCAGACTGTAAAGGGAAGACAGGTTGGTTGCTCCTGTGTGCCTCTGTATTCTGACTGTTGCCATCTTAGGTACCCATCAGCGTCCCTATATCACCAATCAGCTTAGGCCTCTTTTGCACCATTGCTGTTCTTAGCTTTGCAGAGCTGCCCCTTGGTGTCACAGCTCTCCACAGCTCCCCGCCACCCCAGTCAGCTCCTCAGTAGCCTGGGTTCACGGTCCCCTTTGGCACCTTTTTAGAATTCTTCCAGCAGCCTCTGCTGCCTCTCTGGGGTTCCTTGATGCTCTTTGCCTAAGGTTTCTAGAGCCCCTCCAGGCTGGCCACACTCCTCAACTGACCACTGACGATTGACTGAGGACTACAAGGAGCTGCTTATATACAGCCTCAACGGGCCATATGTGGGCCATATGTGTGCAGTTTGTGCATTTCTCAGACCTGTTTCAAGATTTTCCCAGGAATGGGGGGCAGGGGCAGGGAGGGTCGTCTGGGACAAGTCCCAGGTTCAAGCCCACTGTGGCCCAGGCAAGGGTCACAGCAATGAGGAGGGCGTTGCTGTTCCACAAGCCTGGCTCCTGTCAGTATGACCTGAGGACTTGAAGTCACCCAGGGGCGGTGAGAGATCTGGGGGCCAATGGCCTGGGCCACCCTGAGGAAGACAGGAGTGGAAGAGGGCATTATGGTCCCTCTGGCTATCATAGGGAGGAGGGAGAGGTGGCCTCCGTTCTTTCTGTCTTACATGGATCATACTTGGGGAACCCATACTGGAAGAGCCTCAAGGCTAACTGATTGAGTTCTGTTCATATAGAAAGTTGCTCTCAGTCAGCAGTTCTCATGGGTAATGTAGCATGAGAAGCTCTCCATGAGCTTTTTTTTATTTGTTTGTTTTGTGGTCCTGGGGATTGAACCTAAGGATTTTGCACTGAGCTACATCCCCAGCCCCTTTTTATTTTAATTTGAGACAAGGTCTCCTTAAATTGCCAAGTTGTGCAGGCTGGGGTCAAACTAGTGATCCTCATCCTGCCAGAGTACTGGGATTATAGGTCTGTGCCACCATGCCCACCTTCTACTCGAGCTTTTAAGAATGGGATCTCCATTTCATTTTTGGGTATTGTGATTCAGTGGGCCTCAGATGGGAACAGGTACTGCATTTATTTTCTAGCATTATGTTTTGAAAATCTTGAAACATGCAGAATTGAAATAATTTTTAAGTGGGCACTGACATACACCTACCAGATTCTACCACTAAGATTTTACCAACTTGCTTTACTCAGGTCTATCCTTTACACATCCATGAATCCATCTTGCTTTAGGATACCCTGATATATTTTTTAAAACACTTCCCAGCCAGGCATGATGGTGTACACCTGTAATCCCAGCACTTGGAAGGCTGAGGCAGGAGGATCACCACCAGTTTGAGGCCAGCCTCAGCTTCATAGTGAGTTCAAGGTCAGCCTGAACTGCATAGCAAGAGCCTGTCCCCCCCCCCCCAAAAAAAAAAAAATCCCTACCTCCCAGTTGATTCAAAAATAGTCAGGTTTGAAAACTGCAATTCATAGGACCAGATGTGTGAATCCCTTCTTATGGGTGATCTGAGTGGATGTATAATTTCTTCACTGGCTGCAGACTGTATCCCACTCATAGTAACTGGTGATTATGGATGCTTGGTCATAGGATGTGCAGGTGAGACTCTGCTTGGCTTGTTCTGGCATGGAACTCTGGGAAAAGGAACATATCTTAGCGTTTGACCATCTGATGTTGAGGGACAAAAAACAAGATTGTGGTGCCTGAGATTCGAACTCTGACTCCATCACTCATGAGCTAGACTTCCCAGGAGGATAATATGAGGATTGAGGGAGACCATGTAAGTCTGGGCATAGCCAACTTCCTGTAAAAGGCCACATAGCAAATACCTCTGGGTTTTCGGGCCATCTGGTCTCTGTTGCAACTATTCAGCCTTACTGTTGTAGCTAAAAACATGCATGACAATATGTAACCTATTGAGTATGGCTGTGTTCCAGTAAAACTTTATTTACAAAGGAGACATTGTGCTGGATTTGGCTTATGGACATAAGTTTGCCAACTCCTGGTACTTGTCAAAGTATGTAATAAACCATAAGACGAAGTCTAAATGTAAGCTGGTGACTATATTCATTATTATTTTGTTTAGAAACACTCTCAGTGGCTTAAATATGTCCTTATTTTTTTTGGGGGGGGGTGCATGAACTCATTGATACCTACATGTTTTCTTCACTGTTTATAACCTAAGAACATTATTTTTTTTCTGCAACTGTAGTGCCACTTAATCATATACTTACTTTGTTTTGGTGTGGAGGTTAAGGGTCTTTTTAATTCGGCTTACCATGGTTGGTTCCAGCAGCCCACCCCTGGGGAAGACACACTTGAGCCCTCCTCTCCATGGGAGTGCTGAGGTCTGCCTGCTTTGGTAAGTGGGGTCAAGGTGGATGCACACACCACTAAATTACTATTATTATCATTTCGTTTCTATGGTTCATTATTAGTTTGTGAATTTTTTAAAAGTGCTTGACAAGGGAGGAATCACCTACTATTTGGGGAAGGATCTTGATTGCATATAGCATTTGCATTATTATTTCTGAAGATTTGGGTTGTTTTTAAAGTGTTTTATTTTGTTTCACGTTTTCTATAAATATTGCATGAAGACCAATGAAATGTGTCACTTTCTGCTAACATTAGTGTAGAATGTGGTGGAAGATCCTGCCTCAGTCTGCTTTGTTACGTATGTTGACTATTAACACACTAAGGTGATGGAAAATAAATCTATATTCACATGGGATGAAATGTAAAAAGTTTTCTCATTAAAACTGAATAGTGTATGTGTCCACAAAAGGCTTTCCCATGAAAGGTGGCTTTTCTTTTGGTGTATGTGCCATGTGACGCTCTACTCTGTCAACCATGTCTATATTTTCTTTACAGAAGAAAATATTACATTTAACCAGCTAACTCATTCATGGAGCGATTATTTCTTGATTATATACTGTGTGCCAGGAACTTTCTAGGCTGTTAGCATTCAGTAGTGAACAAAGCAGAAACAAATTCTCCCCTTACGAAGCTTACATTCTAGTGGGCAAAACAGACATTAAGCAAAATGAATAATACAGTATGCAGTATGTTGGTTAGTGGCAAGTGCTTAGCACAAAAATTAAGGTCACTAAGAAGGGTAAAGATGTTGGAGTGCAGGGAACATCAGTTGCTTTGTCTAAGGAGGACCCCAGGAGAAGCAGGGTTTTCGCAGAATCTGTAGCAATGCAGAAGTGGCCATATAGGGAGGCGCATTCTTGGTAGAGGACACAGAAATGACAAGATTCCTAGCAGGAGGCCAGTGTGACTGACAGGAGAGAAGAGAGGGTGGGGCAGTAGGACTTGAAAGCTCAGAACGGGAGCCTGGGATGTCTGCAGGACTTGCTTCCACTCTGACTTGCTTCCACTGTGACACAGAAGGGCTGTGAGCAGCTGCCTAGCCATCTGCATTTTTACAGGCTCACACTGGCTGCAGTTGGAGGCCAGGTGAAGGGGAGCCAGGTTGGAGATGTACACTGGCGCAAGGAGGTATTTAAAGCTGAGATTATCTAGGGAGGGAGTGTCAACGGAATAAGGCAGAAGTCTAAGGACTGAGGCCTACAGGTGTCCCAGCGTGAGGTCTGGGAGATGAAAAGAGCTAACCAGGGAGCAGCAGAAAGAGCAAGCAAAGCAGGGAGTCAGGCTCTCTGGAGGGCAGGAAAGAGAGGCTTCAGAGGACAAGCATCAGCTGTAGATCAGTATTCAAATACCTATCTTGTTAGTTACTTTGAAGGCAGTCTTCATTTCTGAATTGTTCAACATCCCGATACTTTTTCAGGAGGGCAGAGCTATGTTTGTTTTCTATAACTAGCAGCTGAAGAAGCTCCTAATAATTCGTTCTCTTTGTATGCATCCTCCCCTTGTAGGATTCCGTATTCATTTACTCATTTATTCAGCAAACACTTGAGCTTATAAAAATGCTAGCTGCTGTGCAGTAATAACAAAAAAGAGTAATTAGACACAAAACCCACCCTCTAGCTGCTTATGTGTTAATAAGAGAGCGGAGATTGTACCAAGGAGATACAGCAGGACTTAGGTTCAGTAATGGGAGGGTTTCAGCCTGGGTACTAGAAAGGAGATGATTCCAGATGGGGTTGGAAGAAAGGGCGTGGGGAGGAGCTATGTCCTGTTTCATTGAGTGCTGAGGCAGGGGAGTCCACAGGGGAGTGGACTCGTGAGTGGCTCACAGTTAATGCCATGGAGCCCAGGGCTTATTCCTGATGCTGGAGCAGGAAGAGTGGAAGGGGAAGATGGTCCACAGGCAGGCACAGTGGGTCAGGAGAGAAACCAGGTCAGAGGACAGGCCTGGTCAGGAGCCAGAAAGAGTTTCCTGGCAAATGGCTATCAGAACACAAAATGATTAGAATGTAGAGTTTATTTTGGAGATCAGAAAAGCTGCAAAGATAATTTACAAGGAGATTGAGAAGGGGAAAGTTTGGCCTTCACTCTGTGGGCTGGTGAATAAAAAGGACAGGGCACCAAGGGCCAGGGGTGGGGGGGTGAAGTTACCCTTGATCGGTACACATCACTGATTGTTTTCAGAGTAGAGTTCATGAGGTAACCTTATGATCCTAGAGCAGAGGAGTGATGTTTGTTAATGTAATCTTCTATTTTGTTGCTTTTTCAACTTGTTTTCTTATGACCTTTTTTTGGATAACGAATTTCTAGTTACAGATTAATTGACTCATTGAATGGAATTTGGACACAGTGATCCCATAAATGTTAGAGAAAATGAATGGGTACATTGTAATAGCTTTTTAGAAAAATACATTATGTACTATAATTCTGGAAAGACCAATGGGAAACTTCAAAGGGGCTGAAAAAAAATCAAGTGCCTCAGGGTTGAACAGGTGAGCTGAGTGCTGAGCTTAAGACCAGCTGTTCAAAGATAGAGCTAATAAGGGTTAAAATCAGGACTGAAGCTCAGGGGAGGGGCTCAAGTGCACATGGTTAGGTTACTAAGGAGAGGAGAAATTACCTTTTCTGCAGCCTATTGATAAGTGGAATTGCCCCCGGGCTTCTGCAACTGATCTGATGGGTGCTGTTGTTCTGTGGCCCTTCCAGCCTTCGTGAGTGGAAGCGGAAGGTGGCCCCACCTGTGTCCTTAGCTGAAACTTGGCCTGGCACCGACTGTATAACCCCTTGTGAGAGGGCTATTTGTGGTTTCGGTCACATTGCCCAAAAGATAAGGAATTTCAGGAATTCTGCCCAGCACCTCTGAAACAGAATCCCAAACAATGGGCCTTTCTTGGAGCCCTAAACGTTTGACATTCAAATGTTATTTTAACTTGTTTTCTGTTAGCTTTAAGTGTGGAGTCTCAGGTCCTATGGAAACTTTGGTCCACTGGGGAGGCGGGGCCGTTCTATAACTTCTAGAGGCCGAAAGCTCATAGCCCACGCAGCCAATGAGTTACTCAAGAAGGAAAAGCACTGTGCAGTAGTTTTCAGTTCTCACTCTTAGTTCTATGTCAACTTATTTTTGAGCTTATTTTTCTAGACTTTGCATCCTGAGGCCTACCAGCCCTGGTGGTGTCTACCAGGACCAGAGACAAGGGATTGAAATTATTTTGATACCGATTTTAGCCTGTCTCTCCTATCTGGGTGTATTTGAGAATTAAGGAAATAGTGCATATAAAAGTGCTTTGGAAAAGTTTTATAGATCTGCAAGTCATGTTATCACTAGAGTCTTTTTAGTGGCAGGAACAAATACTGTTCAAAAGTAAGATTAGTGATACTGTAAAGGGGAAAATTAAGCTAAGCAATTCACCTTTGTTTCAGGATCCTTTCTGTGGTTTAGCTGTATAGAGTTTAAAAGACTGGAGATCTAAAGCTCTTTTTCAGTAGTGTTTATTTTTCTTGATATTCATGAGGAGTAAGGTGTGAGAAGTAAATATGTTTTGTCTGACATGGAAGGAACATTCAAATATTATTTTTTTCAGGAGCACACAGAAGGAGATTTCTCATTGCCTTGCCCCTCATGACAGCCAGTGACTTTATAGTGGCACAGAAGAGGGCTAGGGACTCTGTCAGGAAAAGTCTTTGGAGCCCTCAGATCCTGGGTAACATGTCTAGGCTATGAACTGAAGATTATAATCCTCTGCTCACAGACTAGTAGGATCAGCTGTTAAATGTGTGGAGACAACATCAGAGAGCAGAGGTTCAGTAAATAGTAGGTGGTATTCTTTTTTTTGGTACTGGGGATTGAACCTCGGGACCTTGTGCTTTTGAGACAGACGGCAGAACCACTGAGCTAAATCCCCAGCCCTAATAGGTGATATTCTTATTTGAACTGGTGATAATTAACATCAACCAAAGATATTCCATCAGACATTGTAGTGTACGAGAGACTGTGTTAGGTGATTTTGAGAAAGCTATAAAATACAGTTTCTGGGATTAAAGAGCTTGTTCGTAATTAGTGAAGTCTTCGGTAAAAAAAATGAGTAATGAATGATAAGAAGATAAAATAGTTCATGAATTTGTGGGATGCCCAGGAGGAAGCTGCACTTTGAAAATAGGCACACATAGAGACAGAAAGAATAAATGGCCATTCCCAAAGTGAGTCTTTATTTCCCTCCTTAACTTCTCCCTCCTTTCCTGCATCCTTCCCTACTGAATACAGCAGGTAGATTCACCCTGCTGCTTCCCCCCTAAATCTTTTACCAGGTTAGCCTCCCTGAGGCTTTTAACGCCCCTAAATCTGATTCTTCCTCTCTGTTCTGGGTATGAGAATGTTAGAGAGAGTCAGGACTCTCTGACTCCCAATACAAGATCAAATGGGGCAAAAATCCTTCCAACAGCAGTATCCATAATCAGTATTGATTAGTTACCAAGGCAGTCCCTACTCAAATACCCCTCCATGTTGAAACCTAGAGTTATTTACTTCTAATTGCTTAAACTATTATGACTATCTAATATGGTGAGTATTTGACAATACAATGCAGATAAAAGTCTTAAAGGGTGATCAGATTTCCTGAAGTCCCTGCCAGTGGTATTGAAGACTGGCTATAAACAACTTCACCTCCATTGGGGAAAGTGTGTGCTAACGTATGTGTGAACTTTCGACAGCATGCTGCCTCTCAGGCAGTCGGAGCATTCTCCCTGTGTTCATTTCCATTCCTTGTTTCAATTTAAGCTGTAGCTTCCACCTTGTGTCTCAGGCCAGGCAAGGAAACACACACAGTGTCTGACCTTGAACTCCATATAGCCTGTCACTGTGCCCCTCATCCTCCTCCTGGAACCCAAGTGATTCACTAACAGCAGGAATCAAGATGGAGGAGATTGTGTGCCTTACAAGACAGAAATTCCCAAAGGAGAAAGAAAGCTCTTGGGAAAGTTGATAAAAAGCGGTCAGCGAGGCCAGGTGGTTTTGAGGTCTGTAGCTTCTGGAGTCAGCCTGCTTGAGCTTCTCTGCCCCTCAACTGTGTGACCTTGGTCAGACTGCTAATGTTTCTGGGCCTCCATTTTCTTTTCTATTTAAGTGTCTAATGCAGATTTTATTGTAGGTTCTATAATTAAATGCCTCATCTGACAAGTAGAATGTGCACAATAAAAACTAATCTTTGAAAAAAATGGCCCTCTTTAAGATCACCTTCTAAAAATCAGATGTGAAGAATATCATCTTTTATCATTCTCCTGTTACTTGTGGATAATTTATTCTTAAAAAGCCACATGTACTTGTTTTGTTTTTTTGATTATTAGCACATAGTTGCTGGCACAGCTATATTTATTTTGTTTTTTCTTCTATGAATTAGCATGTTTGCTAGCACAGTTATGAAAGTATCTCAAGAAAAGATGAAATACATTTATTTTTGTTTTATTTGTCAAGGTAAACCCTAAATGACAACCCCACCACCACCACAGACCTTATTTTGAAATTTCTATTACCATTTAAATGGATCCATTTGTCACTTTCGTTTTCTTCAGCACCAATTCTGTGAAGACCCAGACTTGTATTTTGTGATTTTTGTGAGGATTAAATGAAATGCATGTAAAGAACAAGACATATAGTGAGCACTCAGTAGCTGTTAGTGAGACTTCTCTTAATTTGCTTTTATTTCCATTGGGTGGGAATCGTTAAGAGGAGAGTGCAGACATAAGAATAAACTGTTTTCTTCTATAGCCATTAAGCACTTAGTCTGAACCAGACCTTACCGAGCAGGTACAAGACACTGAGGAGGACTGGTGCACCCTCCTCCTCTAATCTTTCTTTCCCCACTTTATCTCAGCTAACTGTTTAGTGGAAGAATTAGAGGCAAAACCAAATCAATAAGTACACTGTGCTTCCTGATTGCTGTAATGAAAACATTCATGCAGGTGTAGAGGGAACTTTCTTTTCTTCTTTTGCTTGGGGGAAGTGTAGGGGCCTCCCTAAGGCAGTGCTCTAGCTGGATGCAGAGCCAGTCTGGCTCAGGAGGAGTGAGGTCTAGTAGGAAATGCAGGTCACTGTGCAGGTGGTCAGTGAGGAGTGTGGACATTGTTCCTGAGTAACAGGGAGCCTTGAAGGTTTTTGGTTTTGTTTTGAAGTGCAAGATTATCAGGGTCTGGTTTACACACAGGGAACTTGCCCTCTGAGAGTGTACAGTTTGATGAATTTTGACAGATGTTTACAGTCCTGTAGCCATTACCATTATCAAGGTACAGCATTTCTTATCACCTGGGAAGTCCCCGATGTCCCTTTATAGTCAGACCTTTTCCTCAGCCTCTGGTGACCACTGATCCATGTCTGTCCCTGTACTTTCTTTGCCAGACTGCCTCAGGGATCTGATATGGATCCTTCATGACTGGCTCCGTCATTTAACAGTGGTTTCCAGGTTTATCCATGGTATTGTGAGTGCTGGTAGCTAGTTCCAAAAGATTAGAAAGATAAAGGATGGCAGGACACTTAGGAAGAAGACTCTACTAGCTGTGGTCCCTGAGATGGACACAAGAGGGAAGGAGGGGCAGCCTCCATGCATCAGAACCTTGGGAACCTGAGCAACACTCCCATGGTTCCAGGCAGAGGAGATCAGCCAGAGAGAGAAAGAGAGAGAGAGAGAGAGAGAGAGAGAGAGAGAGAGAGAGAGAGCAACCAAAGGGCAAGGAAGGCTGGAGGGTGGGTTGTGGGTGCAGGGCCTGAAAGCACACTAATCCTAGCCGTGGTCAGGAGAGCTGGGGACAGACCTGATCTGAGTGCCCATCCTAGAAGTTGGGACATTGCCAGGATTGAGGGTGGGGAAACCAGCAACTGGGTGGTGTTTCACTGAAGTTTTTACTTTTTCCTGTTCTTTGAACTTAAGTAACGCAGCAGTATCATGTAAATGATCTTCTTCGTGAGTTAAAGTATCCCGAACATTTTGCATATTCATAGAGGAGAATGTCTGATGATAATGAGTTATGGTAACAAATATTTGTGATATTCTCTAATATATTCAGCAGGAAGGATGCTCCATTAGGTCAGGAAAGAATTTCCTGGAAGGAAACAGTGTGTCTTTTTTCCTAGCAGGTAAACTTTCACAGACTTCTGATCCAACCTGTGATATCTCAGTTAAAGTTTCTTGTCCCTAGAAATCGTTTACTTCTCATAAAGAGATATACAGAGTGCTGAGCTGTCTCATGCCTGCCTGTAGATTTTCTGAAAACCTCATAACTCATGCACAAACCACCTCCTAAAGACCATGATACAAATGGTATAGGTTAGATAAAATGTACAGACTTGAGCCTCATGAGAGCAAGGTAGGATGACCTGTCTCAAAATTAAAAAAAATAAAATAAAGGGCTGAGTATTTAGCTTAGTTGTAGAGTATGCCTGGGTTTAATTCCTAGTACAGGAAAAAGAAAAAAATAAGGTAGATACAAGGTCATTCTCACTTATCCCAGCTGCTACAGTCAAAAAATTGTGACTGGAAAAATCAGCATATGAAAATGTCCCACCTTTGATTTCCATTTAGTTTTGTTGCTGGAGAAGATAGAACATGATGACGTTTGCAATAAGACACTGAAGATTACGGACTTTGGGCTGGCTCGGGAGTGGCACAGGACCACCAAGATGAGCGCGGCAGGCACCTATGCCTGGATGGCCCCTGAGGTCATCAGATCATCTCTGTTCTCCAAGGGGAGTGACATCTGGAGGTGAGCACACATCTTTGTATAGCACGGTCTGCAGTCACAGGCTTGGTTTCTTCTAGACCTGTAGGACTATTCGATTCTGAACCCAATGGCAGGGTCCTCTGGAAGATGGTGTCATGATTTGAATCAAGATGGCCCTAACAGCCAAGTGTGGTGGCGCACACCTGTAATCCCAGTACTCTGGGAGGCTGAGGCAGGACAATCTCAAGTTTGAGCCCAGCCTGGGCCACTTACTGGTTTAGTGAGATCCTATCTCCAAAATGAAGAATAAAAAGGGCTGGGGATATAGTTCAGTGTGAAGGGCCTGAATTCAATCTCCAGTATTTCAAAAAACAAAAAAGGTGGCCCTAATGACATCAGGATAGGCAACTTGAGGTTTCTGTTGTCAAGTAATTCCACTTGATAGACGAACCTTCTTGTTAAACCTGAGGCCTAACGAAAACTAGTTCTTAGTTGAATGAACCCCAGTGCCAAGATTTATAAGGCCTACCAATACTGTACATAAAAGTGATTTTTGACTTTCAGCAAACTTTTGATTCCTTGCAATTCACAAACACCATTAGCATGGAGAGAATTTGAGGAGAACATTTAGAGTCATCTCTTCATTTTATAGATTGTTCCACCTAAAGATGGATGCCTCCTATGGCCAGTGTGGGCTGGAGCCAGGTGAAATACCAGGCTGACTTCCATGCTGCTGTGCTGCATCAGGAAGACAGGGACACCAGCAGTGATAGAACAGCAAAAAGAAATCACACGTTTCATAGTTAAAGTGCACCAAGGGCTTAATTGCCTTTATTTAATGCTTTTATGTGGCATGAGCTCTGTGGAGATATCATTCACATGCTGTACAATTCACGCATTTAAGCGCTACAGTTTCTGTGTCAGTGAGTGTTTTAATAAGGTTGTGTGTATATCCAACACCTCAGTGGATTTTAGAACATTTTCATTGCCCCACAAAGAAACCCTGTACCCATTCCCTTCTTTGTCTGCCCCAAGCAGCCACCAGTCTACCTCTGTGTCTTTGGCTTTGTTTATTGTGCACACTTCATATAAATGGAGCCTTGTCATACCTGTTTCTTTGTACTGGTTTCTGCACTGAGCATAATGTTTAGAGGTCATCTGGGCTACAGCTTATATCAAAACTTTATTCTGTTTTTTTGGCTAATACTCCACTCATAGCTAGACCACATTTTGTTTACTCATTTTTCTGTTAATGAATGTTTGAGTTGTTTCCAGTTTTTGCTTCCTGTGAATGGTACTGCTACAAACATTCATGAGCAAGTTTTTTGAGGCAATATATTTTCAGTGCTCTTGGGGGGTGGGGTATTCCTGAGAAATCATTGGGCCATATGGTAATTCTGTGTTTCACCATTTGAGGACCTGCTAGACTGTTTTCCATAGCAGCTGCACTATTTTTCATTCACACCAGTAGTACATGAGGGCGCAGATTTGCCACATCCTCCCCAACCCTTGTTGTTATTTGACTTTGATTCTGGTGTGAAGTGGTATTTCATTATGGTTAATATTTCAGTCACCCCTTGGAGTGCTGCACTGCAGCCTGCAGCTCAGCTTCATCCTGAGAACAGCACATTCCCAACCCATTTCACATGTGGGAACTTTGCTTTCCAGCTATGGCGTGCTGCTGTGGGAGCTGCTCACAGGAGAGGTGCCCTACCGCGGCATTGACGGTCTGGCTGTGGCCTATGGGGTGGCAGTCAACAAGCTCACTCTGCCCATCCCGTCTACCTGCCCCGAGCCATTCACCAAGCTCATGAAAGGTATCTGTGCAGCCCTTGCTGGCCTGTGTGCAGGAGGAAGAAAGCCACTCTGGAGAACATTTGCATGTTTTTAACCCAAAAGCAATGCCTGTGATTACCATTTTCAATTGTTTCTAAGTAATTATACAGTTTTAAGAATTAGAAACCTCATCTTTTGATACAAGTTTGGTAAACTGAGTAACTGAGAGCCATCCATTTTTATCAGTGATTCATTTCTCCAGAACTCAAGTGAGTGTCAATACCACTTCATGCTACTCTGAGTAGGCAAGAGGAAGCCAGCACAGACCTGAGCTGGATGCACATTGGTCTTGTTATGCTCTACCTGATGAGCAGAAATGTTTTACAGGCTAACCTGCATGGCTTTGCTATAATCTTGTAGATTTGATCCTTATCTTTTAAAAATTGCTAACTCTTTGTGACCAGCAAGTTAACTTCATTATCAGGTTATTTCCTGAACTCCTCTTGTGATTATTATAAAGTTTTAGAGACTTTGGTTTTCTTAGGTTGAATTTTATATGTATGTAATTTTGCATCAGTAAATTTCTTGGCCGTGGCAGCTTAGGCCTCTGAAGCACACAGTTCATGGTAAGGCCTGGAAAGCAGATGTGCATGTTTTCAATACGGTATAATACAGGCAACAGCAGCCTTGCTACGAATGATTACTATGCACTTCCGTGTCCTAGACTCTGAGTAACATAAAGGATACAAAATCACCGTCCATAGTTCCTTAGATGGTTCAGGAGCAGAGACTGAATATGTGAACTTCTGGTTTACAGAGACAGATGTTAAATTGTTAAACCGTTCAGAGTAAAACATACCTTAGAACCCCTGCTGTTGTAGAGGTTGCTGGCACCATGCTGACAGGTGAATTTCTGTTGATCCTTGTTTCTCCAGAGTGCTGGGAACAAGACCCTCATATTCGCCCGTCGTTTGCCTCAATCCTGCAACAGCTGTCTGCTATTGAGGTGTCTGTGATGACCGAAATGCCCCAGGAGTCTTTCCATTCCATGCAAGATGACTGGAAGCTGGAAATCCAACAAATGTTCGATGAGCTGAGAACAAAGGAAAAGGTGAGAGAAATATTTAATTGTATATTATATTCACATGTTTAAAAATTATACAAAAACCAAGTGCTGCTAGTTAGCATTATTCTGTAGTATTTTCAGACATCAGTATTTATTGACTTGTTTTCTTTCAGTTTAAAAATAAAAACAAAAGTGTACTTGATATGTGTAATTGAGGGAAAACTTTCATTTGAAAATTTTTTCAATGTAAAATGAAGAGAGAGAATAGCATAATAAACTGTTTGTATACGTTAACCAGTTTCAGTAATTGTCATTTTTTTTTTTATCATTTTGTGCATTTCTTTTCTCCATTATCTTTTTTGGGGGGGGCCGGGTATCAGGGATTGAACTTGGAACCTTACACTTCTGAGGCAGGCGGTGGCACCACTGAGCTAAATCCCTGGCCCCTCCATTATCATGTTTAATACTAGCATATTTAAAACAGAATCCTAGATTCATGTTATTTTAACATAAGTGCTTCAGTATGCATCTTTAACTGACAAGAGTTTTTAAAAAATAATTTCATTAACATTATTTAAAAAACAATGATTGTTTAATATCATAATTGTTCCACATCGGATGTGACAAAGATGTCTTCTCATTGTTTGTGCAAATCAGAATCATACAAGACCTATGTGTTGTTTTTGGTTATGTTTCTTACAGCTTCTTTGATGGTGTTTCTCCCTAATTCACACCTCTTATTTCCAAGACCATTGCATTATTGGAAAAACCAGAAAAGTGTGAAAATTTTGAACTCTTTAATGTGTGGTGTTAAGCTGTGCTTGGCTGTTAAGGGGAAAAATAAGCCCATAAGGTAAATATACAGGGACTGCAGTTACCTCACCCCCTGCAAAGTCAAAGTTCAACTGAAAGGCAGACTGGTGGGAAGTGAGTTGAGCTAGCGTGGTCCCTTGAATGGTAACAGACACTATGGAAGGGCACTGAAGCACCCCAAATCCAAGTCATGCTTTCAGGAGTAGTATTTATTTTAAAGACATTTTTTGTGGTACTTTAGCATTTTGATGAGTGAAGGATTATTCTTGTCTGAAGTGTATAATTGTCCACTAGTTTCAGTTTTTCTATGGGATCTGTAACAAATGCTTATGCATATACATTCATAACACGTTATGTAAAAAGTACAACATTATAAGTTACTGATAATCTTTATAAAGTTATATCCAGAAAGGAACTTCATAACTGATAGGGCTTTCAGGTGGACAAGGGGAAAGTACAAGATGTAATCAAAATATACAGTGAATGTTTAAATAAGATTAAAGTAAAAGACACATTGCCATCGATCCATTTCAGAATTCTCTCTCTCTCATTTCAAACATACTTATCCCATTGTTCTTACACTTTTTATGGCTGCCATGATGTCCTGAATCCATTTAAAATGTTTATGTTTTCTATCAAATAAAAACATTACAGTGTGTCCTCCTCTACCTTATTCACTAGATCTGGCACTGTGACACTTCTGGCTCTTTTCCAAATTCAAAATGACCATGCACGGTAAACGTTTTGAACTGATTCAGGATTTCCAGACAGCCGTGACAGCCCAATCAATGACACTCATGGAGAGGACTTCTAGAAAGTGGCAAGAGTAAAGGGATAGGTGTGTTCAAAGCAAGAAGGAATATTTTGAGGGAGATGAATGGCAATTGGCTTTTACTGTTGTTCTTTGTTTCTTTGTTTGTTTGTACTGGAGATCGAACTCGGAACCATGTGCTTATGAGGCAGGCAGTGGCACCACTGAGCTAAATCCTATCCCTGTTATTTAAAAAGTTTAAATATTCACTGTAGTTTTTTTTTTTTAATCACACTTCATATGTTGCCTGTTGTCCTAGTGTTCAGAAGTAGCACTGGGACGAATGCCCCAGGGACTAAAGTCTCGTCTCAGATGGACATCTTTGGGACGGTCAGCTTCACTGCTGTCAGCTTCCCCCTTGGGAATGAAGGCAGAGGCCGAACAGGACACCTACATGGAACACACACTGGCACCGGTAGCCCTCTGTAGTTGTGGCAAAGACCCAGAGTTCTGAGCCAAACATCAGGCCACGGCTGGGGCTTAGCTGTATGTTGCCATGTGGCCTAGGGCTAGGTGTCCCTGTCTGTGTTCCAAGTCAGCCGAGTCACAGGAAGCCTTTCTCCCCAAGGCGGGGTAGGCTCAGGTCAGCTCCGCATGCAATGTCCAGCTTGTTTGCCTGCACAGTAAGTGCTAAGTAAATGTTGACCTTAGGAGGAAGAAAGTGACCTCAGCTGACCAAGGTAGTGAAGACTTCCCGCTCCAACCTGCCCTGGCCCAGACACTGGGAGGAGGAGGAGAAATAGTAGAGGGAGGAGAAATGCCAGAGGTGTGTGCCTCATCTTGCAGTTCCCTGCAATGTCATCCATAGGCTTTAAGAGAACTTTCATACTTTTGGTGACTTGAAATGATAGAGAAAGACTGAATTTTTTTCACACTTCTCCAAATTATTTTTTAAAATTCTAAAATTAGATAATCCCAAAAATAATGATTTTAGAAAAGTAGTAGAAAAAGATTTTGAGGGGAAAAATGCTTCAAGTCAGATTTAAGTTTGGAAGTGAGATTACTAATAACAACTTGTTTTAATCTATTTAATTATTGATAATTATTTTTGAAACTGCACGATATAGGTGTGTTGAGTAATTTTCATTATATGCAGTATAAGAATGAAAACATGCTTTCAGAATCCATGTCAGCTCCTTCTCTGTTTTGAGTTCTATGGTAGATTCTTACTGTTCTTTTGCCTGATTTTTCAGTGGTGTCTGGTTTTTTCTTTTTCTTTGAGTCTTATGCCTCGCTCCTTGAGATACAGCCTTTACAATATCTTATGAGCTTATTGATTTAGTACTGAAGAATGCATATTTTTTTTTTGCTTAAAGATTTCTAACTGCATCTTTCTGATGAAGAAAAAAACCCGTGTACATGCCCTATCTCCCTTTCTTGTTCACTGATTGCCTAGCGTAGGAGGTGGCATACTTGGAATTCATGGTCATTAACTTGGCTGAGGCCTGTATTACTCAGTCCAGGGCAGCCTCCCTAGAGACCGAGTCCTCCCTAAATTCCTGCTTCTTATCTCTGTGTGTCTGTCCTGGTGCCTCCTGCACCTGCACCTGTCCTGGCTGCTATCTGAAGGAAAGCATGTCATCATTAATGATTAACCTCTGCAGCCAGGAATCTGGATTGGCATTGCCAGAATAGTGTGTGCCAAGCAATCAGATAAGTATTCGCACTGGTAATCTCAGCCACAGAAGGCACTTTTTGTGTGTGTTGCTTGATTTCAAGGTATTCAGAAGGGTTCATACTACCCCGGACCTTTCTTTTTTCCTTTTGTTTTTAGATTTTAAAACTCATTCATTAAGATTACTTTGGCTGCTTTATCTTTGTTCATATTTTTTGTCCTATAAAGTCTTAGAAAAATAGTTTTGTTTGTTTTATTCATGAAGTTGTTGAAAGGGGATGAATATTTAGATTGGGACCTGGAAATTAAAACTGGTTCCTGTAGTTGTAGCAGAAAACTCTTCACTGAATGTGTTGCTCATATCTCACTCTCATAGCATCTCATTTAACAGTAGTGAATTGGATGGATATCAGCACCACTGAAAAGTAATATCTTAAATAAAAAGTTATACATAACAAGTTAGAAATTGTAAGTTGGCTGGAAGTTGTCCTCTATTCTCACATTTACCCCAGTAAAATCTCCAATTTGGCTAAACTATTTGAAGGTTAGTTTTTTAAAAAATAGATTACAGACCAGGAGCAGTGGTACACACCTATAATCTCAGCTACTTGAGAAGCTAAGCAGAAGGATTGTTTTGAGCCCCACATGAGCAATTTAGTGAGACTCTTCCTCAAAATAAAATAAAAAGGGCTGAGGGTGTAGTTCCTGGGATAGAGCACCCAAGTTCAATCCCTAGTGCCAAAAATAAATCACAGAAAAATTTAAAAATATGTAATTTTTTTCCAAGTAATAGTAATTTATATCTAGCATAGTGTAATGAAGAAATAACTGATCTGATGTAAAATAAGAATCTGCCGATCTATACAAGCAGAAGCAATTGGTAACCTCAAAGATAAGCTTTGTTTCTGTAGCTTTGTTTACGCAGTATATTTAGAGAAAATAAAGCTGAAGAATTCTTGAAAGCAGAATATCAGTCTCCTTTGGTAGAATCACTGTAAATTCAGAATTAGTTTCATTCCAGTGAGTACATTTCCTTGTTAATAGAACTCCCTGTCTTTCTGTTTTCTTTCTTAAATTGTGGTGCTGGGGATCAAACTCAGGGCCTCTCATGTGCTAGACAAGTGCTCTCCCACTGAGCTATAGCTGCCTCTCCAGTCTCTCTCTTTTCTTTTTTCCTTTTTTATCCCAGTCTCTTTTTGATCGTCCTGTTTGTGAGAGGGTGGTTCTCTGTGTTTGCCTTATGATAGTTACTGACAGATAGACTTGAATTATTCTTTGGATCCATCTGTAAAAACTCCAAGGCATAGCAGAGAGAACTGGTGCTTTTAGCCCTGGCTGGCTCTGACTCTCAGTTTACCAGGACCTTGGGGACCTGTTTCAAGTGTTGCCTGGTCATGCAAAGCAGGATGTGTTTGCCCAGCCCCCTGGGCCCTCACAGCACGCAGCCTGGAGCTGCACCTGAAACAATCTGCAGTTACCAACTCATTGTGGTCTGAGGTACACAAAGGTATACTGCCTGAGCAGTATCAGTAAAAGTTTGCAGATGCCTTGATTATTGTGTCAGTGCTAGATTTAGTAGCGGGGAAATCTAGAATAGAAAGTAGGTTAGCATACTAAGCAATAGTTATATCTCTAGTAAAGAAGAGAACACTCTACAGAAATTAAATACGAAGAGGGATATGGTTTAAAACAATGGAATTCTCAATTGTGCCGTGGATTTTTTTTCTAAGAAGAATAGAAGTATTTTTTAAACTCAGAAGTGTCCTGTTTCTTAGAAGTTCATAATTCTGAAAGCAAAACGAAGAAGTTTAACATTAATCTGTAAGCGTCTCATTGCCCCTTAGCCCACTCTTGTCGCCTTAGCTGTGCCTTTCCCTTACTCTCCACCAGGGTGTGTTATTCCCTAAGCAGATTCCTAAATGCCCTATGGAAGCCCCTAAGTGGAGGAGCCTCAACTTCAAGCTTTTAATCTGCAGTAATTATCCTTTAAGTAATTGACCTTTACCTTTGGGCTGTATTTTAAAGTGTTTCATGTATGTCTGTGCTGTGTATTAATGTATATTTTACATATACATAGGCGATTATAAAGGATAGAGATGCAGAGAGAAATGTTAAAATCAGATTAAAAAACCCCAAAAAGGTGAGGCCTCTTTCTGAATGGTAAAACCTGCTCAGAAGGGAGCCTGTTCAGAGGTGTTGTTCCCTCTAGATGAGTAGGGTGCTGGGAAGCTCTTGGCTGGCAAGCAGGGGACCAGCGGAGGACCAGCTGCTGGCCGTGCTCCGGAACGCAGTGGCCAAGGCCACAGGTGTAGGGCAATAGACCTGAAATGCCATTCCCCTGCTGAACAACTTGATGCGATTGTGTGGCAGGAGCTGCGGTCCCGGGAAGAGGAGCTGAGCCGCGCTGCCCTGCAGCAGAAGTCTCAGGAGGAGCTGCTCCGCCGCAGGGAGCAGCAGCTGGCCGAGCGCGAGATCGACGTGCTGGAGCGCGAGCTCAACATCCTCATCTTCCAGCTCAACCAGGAGGGGCCGCATGTGAGGAAGAGGAAGGGCAAGTTCAGGAGGAGCCGGCTGAAGCTCAAAGACGGACATCGTATCAGCTTGCCTTCAGGTATGAGCTGTTTTCACGTCTTGTAAAGATTTTGCATGACACCCTTTTATTAAGGTTTGTTTCAGCGGAATCGGGGGAAAGTTGGGGCAGTAAGATTTTGAAAGAGTGAATGGTACATGTGTCCAGTGGCTGGCTTAGTCTGGTCCTGGAACAGCCTAAGGAGTTTCCCTGTGTGCTGTGGCATAAGCAGGGCTTATGCAGGCGGGGCTCCGTGCTCCGCACTGGCTCTCGCCAGCTATGTTCATTGAGATATCCCCTTCCTTCTGAGCTTGAAGCGGAACTTTTTAGCCAGGTGCGCAGAGCCAATGATATGTGGCATTGTGCGTCATCATTACAGTTACTGCTTTCACAAGAATCGGTGGTAGTTATCTTGTGGTCTCTGAGTTTGTTTGGGACAGCACCTTCAACACCGTGTGTCAAGTACTGCAGTTATATTCCTGCCAGTGAGCCAGGAAACCTAGTGAAACTTTTGCAAGTGCTTTTAAAAATTGTGACAGTAACATAAAGGGATTACTAAATCTCTTTAGTTTACACATTAAATCGCTTTAGTAATACATTAGGAGAAGCCAAATGGAGTAGAATATAGCAAAAATTAATCCACTAAAAGAGCTCTTTAATATTATGCATTATACTTGATTTCAGGGAAAGCTAAATGCCCTCGCTATATTTTGTGATTTTTTTGTAATGCCAGGGAAGGATGGTGACAATATAGAATGTGTGCTAAATACCGGCACCTATCTCTATTCATTCTACATGTATCATATGTGTGTGTGTATATATATATATATATGTATATGTCTACCTGTAAGAGCACTCTTTACTCATTCTGGTGTTTTCCTAAAATGATTGTTAACAGTGTGGACACTTGATTTATGTAACAGCAATGACCATTGTATTTTACGTATGTATAAACTGTGACTATGTATAAACTACCAGATAGAAACCCTGGAGGGCTCGCAGCACCCTGTCACTTTTTAGGTGATTGCATGTTCTCAGTTGATCAGAAGTTGCTGATATGTGGTTGTGATAGGTATATCCAGCATACTGTTATTTGATTTGATAAAGTGAGAATAGGTTGGGGGTACATCTTACCTTCTACCTCTAGATTATTTTATTTTCAGTGAGATGAGCTTCTACTCTCAAGCACAGGTGATGGAAAAATTTCGGGAGGCTTAGATATGGTTTCCTTCTCCAGTCCCATCCCTTTCAACTTTCTTCTCTCTGTGTTATGACTATGTTATCCTAATTAATATTCATGGCTTCCCTCAGGAAGCTCTGGGGAGTGAGTGATAAGCATCTGATGGGAAAGGAAATAAAATTTGGAAGAAAGAATTAAATCATCCCGGTGGTCCTTTACTCGTCAATGATAGGAATGTTAAATAAAATTTTTTTTCAATACTAGGAATTGAACCAATGCCTCTGCATTATATTCCGAGCCCTTTAATTTTTTTTGTTTTTTTTTAGTTAAGGTCTTGCTAAATTGCTCAGGCTGGGTTTGAACTTGAGCTTCTCCTGCCTCGGTCTCCTAGAGTGCTGGGTTACAGGTGAGCACCACCACACCTGGCTGAATACAATTTCTTAGGGCTCCTGAGTCCTACTTTCACTCTGGCTTTTCTTCTCAAATGTTCCATAACTGATACCTTCAATTTATTCGAAGATGGCTGAATATATTTGACTGTTTTTGCCAGATTTCTTTTATTCCTTGGTTGTACTACTTGACGTTTCTTTTCCTGAAGAGAAAGGTGATATTTTAGTTACATATTTATTAACTTTGAGGCACTTAATAAAATATTTCAATTAAAACATGACCAAAAATTTATTGGTGTTAATACTGTCCATCATGAAGGAATGAAGTCGCCTTCTGGAATTTAACAAGGCAGTTGCCACTCCATCCCACAAGATGGTGCTGCATCGCTATAATCCTAGGACCAACTTGGCAACCTTTTCACCTTGGAATACTCCAGCTCAATGCACAGGCAGGCACATGACTCATACATGCACATGCATGCACACATACACTCATACTTACATATTCTTACTTGTATAGCACCCAGAATAGGACTAAGTATAGTATAGCAGAAAAAATGATTTTTTGTGTACCTTTTATTCATGGGAGTTAGTGGTAGAAGATTCCTTATGTCATCAAATTCTAGTCTGTTTAATGGCACATTATCCCAGAAGATACATTGCAGAGGCTGGCTTTCCATCCAGGGATTCCTATAGGGTGCACCCCTGTGTGGAACTAGCTTAAAGTTCTTCTCAGAAGCCCCTACAAACTAACCCTTAATGTTTGTCCTTGTTATTTTACACACTATTTATTTGATGTGACTAATTTGGTTCACTTGTAATTTTGTCTCTGACAGTCACTGATGATTTTTAATCTTACTGCAGAATGTGGCTATAACAACTTATTGCTAGAAAACACAAATTTGTTTTATTCCTACTAAGAGTCCCTTGGTGCCTGGCTATTAACACTTTAAAAGTGACACAGCACAATCTAGGACTAAAAGCTTAAACTTAGACTTTGTGAATATTCATAATATTTTTCTTAGAATTTGTAGAAGAAAAAAGTATGGTGACAGATTTGGATGCTCTGACCTCTTAGATCACTCCCTCAGTACTGTGTTTATTTCAAAGTTATATTTTTAGGACATGTAAAAGCAATGCACAGATATTTTGGACCCTGTGGGAGCTAGTGGTGCATTCTGATTTCAGCTCGTTCAGAAGGCACCAAAGCCCACAGAGATGGCTGCCCTTGGGTGTTGCCCCATGTGGCATGTATGAGTGACTAGACACATGTGCAGGGAGAGAGAACAGATACCTCATGAGCATTCTCTAGAGGACAGTGTTGCTTTTATGGAGAAGTGATTGTTCCCATGGAGGCCACAGGAGCTGCATGAATGAGATGTCAGTGTAATCAATCAAAACACACGGTGCTTCCCCAGACCTTGCCACATGGCAATGGCCATGAGCAGATAACCCTGAGAGCCAGTCTTAGAGAGTCCAAAGGGAACTGAGCAGCTGCCACAGGCACTGAACAGTTCAGTGTTAATTTCCCCAAATATATAACTGGACCAGACTGCTTCACCCTGCTCCAAGGACAAGGATGTTTACAATAAAGTCTATTATGTTTGAAACCATAAAGAACACTTGTATTGTAAGCACTCATATCAGATGTTTCCAGACACTCTCTGAGTCTGCGGTGTTGGTACCTCTAGTCTTGTCCCTACCTACTGTAGTCTCTTGTCCCACCATATGTCCCCTGTAATGTGTCCTTAAACACTATGTCTCCAGGACCCCCTCTGAGTTCACGGAGAATTGGCTCCTTAGTGGGTGACAGTTCAAGGGCCACCTGAACCTCTCTGTAAATCCCTTCAATGCAAAATAGTTTCCTCCCTGTGTCTGACTGTTTTTCCCTTTTACCACCGTTCCCCAAATCCAGTCACTCATCCTCCTGAACTGTTTTCCTGTATCTGTTCTTTCCTTCACTTAGACGGCTCTGCCCTGCTCAAGTCTTTCCTAATTTCTAACTCCATACATAGAGGGAGGCAGGCTCCTATCTGGTCCTTTGTTTCCATCTACTTTGTCTTCCAGACCTCCTCCAGCCTACTATGTATGTCATACAGTTAACTTTAAGTACCAGTTTGGTCTTGTTGATAAACTTTACCTAACTTTTTCACTCAAGGAAGACTTGAGGATCTGCCCTGTCCCAAATAATGGGGATCACAATAGCCTTATTTACTGTTATAGCAGAAAATATTCAAGGACCAGAGTTTTCGGATCACCTATTATGTGCAAGGCCCCATTCCCATCCGGAGGGCAACATAGCTGGGTCAGACACAGGGGATCTCCACCACAGAGCTTTTGCAGTGTCGGGGGAGCAGCAGGCCTCTGCTAATAATTAAACAGATGCTTACTTGCTGTGATTATTAACTACTGTGTAGGACAAGTCATAAGACACTGATTAGTGACAGTAGGTTTTTAAAGAAGTAACATTTAAATTATGACAATGTAAGAATTTGCCAAACACAAAGGGAAGGAAGAAAACAGGAAAAGGAAGCTCGGTCTCTTGCAAGAATTGAAAGAGTGGTCTGCTTTGAGAGGTAACTCAGATGTTGATAGAGCTTTAATCAGCCCGGGAAACAGAGCCTTGAGCCAGCATGTTCACTGCAGAGGTGTGTGTGACAACATGGCAACAAAAGGGATCCTGTGGGAGGTCACTTCACCGTCACATCACATGGTTTCCTTGGGGCTCCTAGGGCAGAGAATGTGAGCTGGTCCCAGCACCCTGAAGGAAGCTTCCCACCTCCATCCCAGGCTCCTAGGGCAGAGAAGGTGAGCCCATCCCAGCACCTGGAAGGAAGCTCCCTGCCTCCATCCCAGGCTCTGAGGGCAGAGAAGCTCAGCCGGTCCCAGAACCTGGAAGGAAGCTCCCTGCCTCCATCCCAGGCTCCTAGGGCAGAGAAGGCTCCTAGGGCAGAGAAGCTCAGCTGGTCCCAGCACCCAGAAGGAAGCTCCCCTGCCGTCATCCCAAGCTCCTAGGGCAGAGAAGCTGAGCCGGTCCCAGAACCCGGAAGGAAGCTCCCCTGCTGCCATCCCAAGCTCCTAGGGCAGAGAATGTGAGCCACGTGGGTGCCAGAAGCACACCCCCGCCCCCCCGCGCAAGTGGAAATGAGAAGACACATAAACAAGCCTCAAAAACAGACTTCCAGATCACCTACAGCAACCCCAAAGGGAAACCAGATGGAACAATCTGACACTCAACCACCTGGACTCTCTGAACTGGAAACAAAAGAGGATCTGGGAAAAATGAAATCAGAAATAATTACTCAGATAACAGCAAAGATTTTGCTCATGGTGCAAGACATGATTAATAAATCTAGAGAGGACACATAAAAAAATAGAGCATCTGAGGAACATGATGGAATCCCAACATAGGAAATAAATGGAATCCATAAAACAGATACAAACAGATTTCCAAGAGATTAAAAACTCCATCGAAAGTCTGCACAGCAGAATGAACCCACGTGAGGATAGAATTTCACATATAGAAGATAAGATTGCAATTAGTGAGGAGGAAAAGAAAAATTGCTTTAAAATTGTAAGGGAACACGAGAAATCAATCCAGCAGCTGCTAGACGATGCAAAGATGAATAACATAAGACTGATTGGAGTCAATGAAGAAAGAGGAGAGTGTGCAGATGACATAAAAAAACTGTTCACAGAAGTGATGGCAGAAAACTTCCCAAGGAGGGGAAAAGAACTTGACATACAGATAAGTGAGGCATATAGGACTCCAGCTAGCCTTGATCAAAAAAAAATCTACACATAGGCATATAATAGTTAGGATTCCAGAAATCCAACAGAAGAACAAAATTCTACAAGCAGTGAGAGAAAAGAAACAAATCACATACAAAGGAAAGCCCATCAGAATCACAGCAGACTTCTCAATGCAAACCCTCAAGGCAAGAAGAGCTTGGAGTGATGTATTTCAAGCCCTAAAGGAAAACAGCCTCCAACCCAGATTGATGTACCCTGCAAAACTATCAAAATTGATGGAGAAATAAGATACTTTCATGATAAAGAACACCTCAGGAACTTCATGAATACCAAACTGGCATTCCAAAAACTTTTAGACAATGCCCTAGGAAAAGACAATGAGGATCACAACCCCAGGAAACCCAGCAGAATGAATCCATTGGGCATGACAAATTAAACGCAAAGGGGGAGAATCCAACAAAAAGAAAAAAGTCATGACAAGGCTTTTAAAACTTTTAACTTCATCTCCCTAATGAGTGTATAATTCAATCTTATTATTGTACTGATTAGTATTTTTCTGATTCTAGAGTTGCACACCATTCCTTGTGCTATACTGGCTATTTATCATCTTCTTATGTCTACATTTTAATTGGGTTGTCTATTAATGAGCTCTAAGAATTCTTTATATATTCTGGTCATAGGTTATATGCATTGTAAATATGTCTGTTTAAGGACTACTTTTCATTTTAATGATGTCATTTAAAGTTCTAAATTTTGATGGAATCTCATATATCAGTTTTTTTCTTTTATACATCATGTCTTTTGTATCCTAGGTAGTTCTCGCCTACCCTGAATTCATAAACATTTTCCCTTATAATTTCTTCTTAAAGTTTTATACTTTTAGGCTTTCATATTTAGGTTCATAGATTCCTTCAAGTTATTTTCATGTATGGAAAAAAAGGGTTGAGGTTAATTTTTTATATATGGATACCAGGTGTTCTAGTGCCATTTGCTGAAAACACTATCTCTTCCTCATGTCTTGAATTGAGTTTATATTCTATAAAATGCTAATGTTAAATAATCTTTCAAAACTCAGTGGACCATACATGTGTGGTTCTATTTCTAGATTCTCTGTTTTATTCCAATGATCTATATGTCTTTCCTTACACCAACACTGCCTTGATTACTGTAGCTTTAGAGGAAGTCTTAAAATTAGGTACTAAACGTCTTCCAACACTTTTTTTTTCTTTTTTACTTTTCTAGGTCCTTTGTACTCCTACATAACTTTTAAATTTCAATATCCAGTTCTTCATTTATAGCAAGTATACACAGACCTGAATTTTTATATATACCTTGTGTTTTCTAATCCTACTAAATTCAAGTACAAGTTCTAGGGGCTCCTAGAGATTTCTTAGTATTTTCTCTGTAGATGATCATTTCATGTACATATAAAGATTTTGCTTCTGCCTGGCCAGTCCTATCCTAGTTGTGTCATTTTATTGCCAGACTATTTTGGTGGGGACTAGGTTTCAAAGTTTAATGGACAGACAAAGAGTAAGCATATCTGCCCTTGTTCCCCACCTTAAGGAGAAAGCATTGTATCTTCTCCATTCATATAAGGTGTTCTCGCTGAATGTATGAAGTATATGTCTTTAATCTGTTGAGAAGTTTCTGTTCTACTTCCAGTCTCCTGATAGCTTGTACCATGAACATCTGTAGAATTTAGTCCAATACTTTTTCTCCAACTAGTGACAGGATCATATGGCTTTCTCCTTTCCTCTGTTAAAATGATTACTTATGGGAGTGGGTCTTCCAATGCTGAACCAACACTGCCATCCCTGTAACAAAACCACTTTCTACATCCTGCCAGATCTGACTTCTAATAGTTTGTTTTGTTAAACAAATTTCTATCTAGGTTCATACTTTTTTCTTCCATTATCTTTATCAAGTTATAGGATTAGCACAATGTTGAGTTCCTAAAATGAGGGGAGAAGTGTTCCTTCATTTTTCTGCTTTAATTGTTTGTTATAATTTATCAGTGAAAATGTTTATGAGCCTGCTGTTGTCATATAGATAGGTTTTCAAGCTAGGAATATACTTTCTTTAATAGGTGCTATTCAAATTTTATATTTCCTCCAGAGTTAGTTTCATTAATTTGTCTTCCAAGTTACTTCTTAGAAGTTGTCAAATTTATTTCAAAAAAATTTTTGTAATATGCTTTCTATATCCTTTTAAATTCTGTAAAATCTGTGGTAATGTCTCCTAGACCTTAATATTGTAATTTAAAAAATGTATAACTGATATTGTGTAACAGGAAGAAAAGGTCTAAAGGAGCAGGAGAATTGGGAGGGGCAGGGGAAGGGAAAAAAGGGAAAGGAAAAAATACGAGAAGAGAAGAATGGAAACAAGGTCTTTGCAAATAGGGAAGGCTGGAGGGGTGAAGGGAAGGGAAAAAAAAAATGAATTGAAAGAAACCAGTGTGGCTCGACCAGAGTCTTAAGAGTGCATCCCACAGGTCAAACCCAGGCCATGCCTGCTTTTCACAGCCCCAGAGCTCAGCACAGACTACATATCTTTGAAGGCTCAAAAAAATAACAAGCAATACATCTTGTGGTACCTGATAGTAAATGAACTTGAAGTTTCAGTATCCATAAAGCTTTACTGGAATGCTGTCATTGGTGTATCTGGGCTGCTTTCTTGCTGCTTCATGGGGCTGGGTAGTTTCAGCAGGAGCTTAGTGACAAAGCCTAAAATGTAGTGGTCGGGCTAGGGAATCGGGTAAGAGAGGGCTTTCCCAGCACACGTAGGGACCTGGGTTCCATCCTTAGTTCAGAAGCTTGCTGACCCCTGGTACAGCATGGTGTGAGAGGGGAAAATATGGTGAGATAAGGCCAGAGCAGCAAGAACCCAGACTCAAAAACCTGCAGGGGTCTCAGGGTTTCTTCCCATTTTAATATGTTAGCTTAGGAATCATGAGAGCCGCTTTGCTTTTTTTTTTTTTTTTCCAGTACTGACATTGAACCCTGGGCCACTGTACTGAGCTAGCCACTTATATTTTTTATTTTAGGATAGCATCTCTAAATTGTTACATTGCCCAGTTGGGCTCAAACTTGGTGTTCCTCCTGCCTCAGCCTCCCAGACTGCTAGGATTACAGGTGTCATAAGATGCTTTTGAAAGGTTTTAGGTAGGTGACTGCCATGCTGCCTTGCATTTTAGAAAGTACATCTGACAACTGTAAGTGGACTTGAGGGCTGAAGGTGAATGTGGGAAGGTCTGTAGGGCATTGTGGGAATGTGGGAAGGGCTGCAGGGCATTGTGGTACCCAAGGCTGAGAGGATGAGGAGAATGTAAACAATACTAGCATTTATGATTATTCATTATATCCTAAGCCCCGTGCCAACAACACTTTATCCGTGTCTAGAAGAAAGTATAACACAGAATTTGTAAGATATTTTGTTTAATGGATATGTAAGGCTAGGAAGAAGATATTATCAAAGAAGTTTTCAAATTTCTAGCATGAATTGCCTAGATGTCTTGTCTACCAAATTGTCTCTTCTTTATCTTAAATACTAGGTGGTTCAATAAAGGTCTTTATAATTTCCAAAAAGGTAAATTATAACTCTTTTGGAAACAAGAAGTAAACATGTGTCAAAGATTTTACTCAACTCATTAACTAGTGATAGATAACCAGATAAAACTGGTTCAAATGAGAATTTAATAAGTTAGGTCTTTATGGGCAATTTAATAAAGGAATGTCAGGATTAGATTACAAGGTTAAAAACAAATCCAATTAATGCCCAGTATAGCAGTAAATCATACATTATGGGATTGTCGTTCTTCACCAGACAGAAATAATTTACATTACCAGACAAAAATCATCAAATTAACCTCTGCCCCTACTGAGTTGTAAACATAGCCTCCTAGTTAATAGGAAATCAGTCATTTAAAGCCCAGCACTGAACTGAAGGAAACCTGGTGATTTCTTTTACCCATGTCCAAATTTCCATTAATTTTTCTGACCACTTAAAGACACCCTCGTCCCCTCTGGCAGTGTTCCCCTCTCTTCCATATGTTCTCATGATCATGGCTTATCTCTGCCATGTTCCAGTTAGGTCACAATATACGAGATGTGATTAAACAATACAGTAAATATTTGAATTAAAAATTTATTACAGTAAAACACATTTCCATTAATCCCCCTCAGAATTCTCCCCTTCTTTTCAAACACACTTCTCCCATTAATCCCCCTCAGAATTCTCCCCTTCTTTTCAAACACACTTCTCCCATCTTGCTTGCCACTTTCTGAAGCAGTTCTAGAAGTCTTCTTTCATGGGTGTTTTTAGTTGCATCGTTATGATGCCTTGATATTCTGAATCAACTCAAAACATTTATGTTGCATGATCATTTTGACTTTGGGGAAGAGCTAGAATCACCAGTGCCAGATCCCAAGAATAAGGTGGATGAGGACATACCGTGATATTTTTATAAGCTTGCCTTTCTGTTGGATGGCACTCAGCAGCGGCATTCACTGTATTTATTTTTATAACACCTGGGAAAGATTCTCAAAGAAGACTTCCAGAACTGCTTCAGTAAGTGCCAAGAATGATGGGATAAGTGTTCAAAGTGAGGGGGAATATTTTTTTTTTGGTACTGGGAGGGGGAGTATTTTGAGGGGATCTGTGGCATTGTGTCTTGTACTATAATATTTTTTTCATTTAAACATTCACCATATTGTTTGATCACACTTCATAGCTCTTATTTATCGAGTTCATTTGTCACAAAATACCTTGAACCTTCATTTTCTGTCTTATTATCATAGACCCGTGAACTATTTTTGCTCCACGTAATAGGAGAGTGACAGGCTCAGAACACTTCCTTACTAGCTTGTGAGCCATCATTCTTTATTGATGGACTCAAGACTCCTTTAAATCCAGGGCCGCCTATTTTAATGTTGTGTTTAAGTGCCTCTGACTGAATACAGGTAACTGATCCCAGAAGACTGTGGATTCTCCATGAAATTGGGAAGATTTCATATTTCTGCATATGTGTGTCTCATTGTACATAATAATAACCTCTGAATTACTCTTGGCTTGAATCCTGAATTGAAGGTAAAGAAGAAACCAAAGTCCGAAACTGATTCTGAAATATATTTCCTTGTTACTTTTGGCAGTATTTGCTTTTATTGCTCTGTGCCTGGCACATGGGGTTGGAATGACATGAAGTCATGTCCTACCTATCCTCCCTTTTGCTGTATCCAACAGACTTTCAGCACAAGATCACCGTGCAAGCCTCTCCCAGCTTGGACAGGCGCAGGAGTTGGGATAGCAGGAGCTCCAGCCCGCCCAGCAGCCCCACCATGCTTCCTCGCCTCCGGGCCATTCAGTGTGAGTGTCCTCTCTTTTTTTTCTTTTTTTTTTTTTTGGAACCAGGGATCAAACTTGGCTCCTTGCGTTTGGGAGGCAGGCGTCGGAACCACTGAGCTAAGTCCCCGGCCCAAGTATCCCTCTTGACTTCCCTCATTTTCTTGCCTTGGATTCAAACTAAGAGACATGTTTTTATAGCAAATTTTACATGTATAGGCGACATTTAACAGATGCCTCAACTGTTTGGAAGAGAAAATTTAGGTTCTTTAGGCCAGTTTCCTTATGTTCACAGCCACACATGATCCTCAGATTCTGTGCAGTTGGTGTCTGAGCAGACTCCTGGATCGGAAAGGTGAAGGATGGTTTCCTGAGATGTTGTCTTAACTGCTTTGTGTGAAAATTAACCTAAGTGGATTACCCCATGAGTCCTTTTCGTATGGATATTTTGAAAA
Organism: Heterocephalus glaber; assembly: GCF_053883595.1. Classification (NCBI taxonomy): domain Eukaryota; kingdom Metazoa; phylum Chordata; class Mammalia; order Rodentia; family Bathyergidae; genus Heterocephalus; species Heterocephalus glaber. Next base: position 28,613,397 of record NW_028258315.1, read on the forward strand.
GTTAAATGAGAAATTCAGGATTATTTCCATTTGGCTGCCTTATTTTGTGAGGAAAAAATTATTTTATTTGTTGAGATTAAACTGTAATCTGCTTTGGGTGTGACCAAACTAATGCTTCAAAACACTACACAGTATTTCGGTTTTAGAGCATTTGCCAGGATGAGACAGGCTACACAGCTCCTGTATAGGCAACTTTGCATGGTTAAAGTTTAGTTAGATCCCAAATCAGACTGTAGTAGGATGAAATAAAACTGCTGATCTTTTCAGAGGTAAGTCTACATAAAGCCATAAAGAAGCCTAAGCAAGAAAAGAATATGATTGATACATGTAAGTTACCGTATTAAGCCATTCAAGTCCTCTCCTTTCTCGACCAAACTGTTTATCATCCTCATCTGGCGAATAAAAATTTTTATCCACTGATTTGAGCGGGGGAGGTGCTGAGGATTGAGCTCAAGGCCTTTGTACTAAACTATATCCCTAGTCCCTGGCCCCCCTTTTTGTTGACAGGGTCTCACTAAGCTACTAAGTTGCCCAGGCTGGGCTCAAATTTGGCAGTCCTCCTGCCTCAGACACCCAGAGTGCTGGAATTATGGGTGTGCACCACCACACATGGATTTTCTTCTTTCTCTCTTTTCCTTTGTTGTTTTCTTCTTTTTTGGTTTGGTATTTGGTTTTTCTGGTAATGAAAAGCTTGGTACTAGCAGAGACTTATCTTTTTCAAGCTCCCAGACACTGTCTCCCCGCAATTCATTTGTCACTTTGCATAAAGTTGTCTATACCTTGCCTTTGCCTCAGCAGAGTGAGGGCCTAACTGAAGGAAGGGGAAGGCATTGGGGCCTCTGGTCTGGGGAGGAGCAGACAGCGAACCATCCTCCTCATCCTTGGCCTGGGATTTCTCTCCCTCTTCTCTGTCCTCAAGGTCTGTCCTCAGGGAAGACCACCCCATGGAAGTGGGCAAGTGTAGTGCTGGGCATGCCTGACACATCCCAAGATTTGCACAGGCTGAAAACATACTTTGAGGATTTCAAATAAAGTACTTCCCATCCTGAAGCTCATATTGGTTTCCAGAGTAACAGCAAACACGTTCTCCCAGAGTTCCTAGAAGGACTGGCACTGCATGGGAGGCTATGGGCTGAAGTCTTCTCACCTAATCCTGGGCACCTTCATCCTGCCCTGAGTGTTCCAAAGCTGCTTGTGGTTTGGACTCGGTGTCCCCCAGCCGTGGCTTCACAGGGATCCTGTTGCTGTCATGGTGGTCAGGATAGAGGGCAGGTAGGCATGGACTCTGGAACATGCTGTCACAGATTGAATCTACTGTTGCTGCCCCTATGACTTGGCACAAGTCCTTAACCTTGTCACACCTCTGACTCCATTTCTGTGAATTGAGAGTGAGATGGCTCAGAATTACATGGAATGTTCTAGAGCATTCAGAATGTTGCTTGGCATGCAGAAGGTGCTCTGAGTACGTGGATGGTTAAGATCACTGTTGTTTGTCCTGTTGCTTGTGTCTTGTGACCGCTCCTGGCTCTGGATCTCCCACAGTGGGTTTGTCTTTCTTGGTGACAGCAGGGATTCACTGTGAGGATTTGGCCTCTGGGTGCCCTGTAGACACATGTGACTCGGGATGGGCCACTTCCTTTGTAGCTGTCCCTGGCCTTGTTTCCTCTGGACACAAAGATGGGGAAATATGGGGAAACTTCAGTGAAAACTTGATTATGAAAGTGTCAGAAGAAGGCAGAAAAACTCTGAAATTGAAGGAAAGGGTGGTATTTAGTTACTGAGGGAAGTGGGAGTCGTTTCAGCAAAATGGAACAAAAAAGAGATTATCCCAAAAAGTCCTTAAAGAATACCAAAGGACAGGGTCTTACAGTATAAGAAGCATGACTGGGTAAAAGGCTGTGATGTAGAGAATCATGCTCTGCTGAAAAGAATTTGCACAGAATACTTGTTTTTGACTGACACTCCCTCTGCCTCACCTGACTGGCATAGTTATATGAGACCTTATGTAGGGCACTCTTCCCTCTGAGAATAAGAAATGATAGAATTCATTCATGTTCTGGACTTTTCAAATTTCAGGGCATAGACTTGAGGCTGAGGACTCAGAGCATGGGCAGCACACCCACCCCTATGGTTGGATAGAATCAGATGGTGGAAGAGCCTGTCCCACAGCTCCTGCTGGCCCGGGAGTCTGCTGCCCTAGGTGTTCCTGGCTGGCCTTTCAGTAGCACAGCATCTTTAATGGACTGCACAGTTCGAGCACTTGCTTTCCCAAAGAGATGATACAAGTGATAATACCAGGAACCCTTGCCTCCCCCTCCACTTCCCCGCTTTTCAGCCTGCATCACAAAAAAACACTAAGCTCGCCAGCTGACTGCAGCCATGGCAAGTCTGCAGAAATATTAGACCAGCAGCACTTTGAAAGCAGAGGCTTGTGACCCAGCACCTGTGCTGTTGTAACAGCAGCCAGCAGCCCCTGGGCAGTGACCATCACCTTGTAGGCACCGACCTGATGTTCTCCACACCTGGTTCCATTTAAGTCTCCAAAACGACCTCAACAGGTGGGTACCACTGTGATCCCCAGTGAGGACAGAGTGGTGATAAAACCTGAAGCAAGTTGGTGGCAATGACTAGGTGAAGCTCCAGTTGGGCACAGTCAGTCTCTGAGAATGAGCTCCTCACTAAGCCCTCTCCAGCCACTTGGGACAGTAGAAAAGAAATGACAGAACAGAAAATTAAGAGGAAGAAAAGTGGAAAGCGGGGAGGAAGAGGAAGAAGCTAAAGCCAAGCCACTGCCTGACCTCTGCAGTGTGTCCTTGAGATAAACGCAGAGCCAGCTGCCCTCTAAGGGCAGGCAGCCTTCTGCTGCGCCGCTGTCACTTAGAAGAAACTGCTCGGCCATCCCCAAGTGCTGCTGAGCACTCTGCTCATGAAAGGAGGGCTCAGCTATTCAGGCACAGAGGCACAGGTGTGCATTTGTCTGTATGTATGGGCAAACGTGTGCACACACACACGTCATAAAATATGGAAAATACTGGAACACATAGAAGAAATTAAACATTACCCAGAATACCACCATTTAAAAAAATAAAGAAGTTAACTTTTCCCCTTTACATAAACAATCCTCTTTCTTTTTTTCTTTTGTTTTTTTTGGTACCGGAGATCAAACTCGGGACCTTGCACTTGGGAGGCAGGTGGTGGAACCACTGAGCTAAATACCTGGCCCAAGAACCCTCTCTCTAAAAGCCAAGCATCTTAATGAAAAGGTTGACCTCTGTGTTTATCCACATCCCCTCCATGTGTGCATGTGTGCACACACATGTAATTACGGTATTAGCCATGTGTGTGGCAGGTAATGTTATAGACAAACATTTTGCTTCATCTTTATCTGTCCTTCATTTTTTTTATGGTCACAGTATTACCGTGTAAGTATATTATCATGTTTCAAGCTGTTTTTAAAACATCTGATGTGATTCAGGGTTGTTTTTGCCCTAATGTAATAATCTTTTTCCCCAGTGATTCCCAAAGCAGCTGTAAAGGGACCAAGAGGCTGGAGGGACTGTGTGTGTGTGTGTTCCCAAAGTATGGACACCAGACGTGTGAATAACTCATGAGGTGGGGACGAAAGACAGGACACAGGAACCTTAGATATTTTCACATCTTAAAAGGGCAATGATAGTAGCTAAACTGTGTGATGACAAGGCAACCAGTGAAAAGTTAGCTTATGTGACAGTCTCAAAGTTGTGCCTTAAAGTCCCAAACTTTAACTGGTTTGGCTAAACAGTTAGAGTATTAAGTGAATTATTCAGTTTGGCTCCATTTTTTCCCAATTATCATGAAAATATTTTTCTGTTAAAGACTGGTAAATAGTTAAGTAATCAATTCTTTGCTGCTAATTTTCCTTAAATTTATAGTTTTTCTTTTAATTCCTTCTACTCTTCATGTTTTTAATCATTAGAAAAAGGAATTTTCCAAGAATAAAGGAAATGAATCAATTCTTCACTGTTTTCACATTTCCAGACAAGTGGCCTTGTGCCAACTCCATTGATGTCACTTTGCTTTTTGTCTTTTTTGCGGTACTGGGGATTGCAGTGACTACGTATCAGTCCCCTCCCCTTTTTTCTTTTTTCTTTTCTTTTCTTTTTTTTTTTAAATTGAGACAAGCTCTTGCTAAATCACTAAGTTGCCCAAGCTGGGCCTGAACTTAAAAGTCCTCCTGCCTCAGCCTCCTGGAGTACTGTGCTGGGATTACAGGTGTATTCAACCACCCCCTCTCATGTCACCTTTTTAATGGTGCTGATGTTGGCTGACAATGGTGTTCTTTGTCTAGTGACATCTGATGAAAACAATAAAACCTGGGGAAGGAACATGGTCTTTCGGCAAGAGGATTTTGAAGATGTAAAAAGGAATTTCAAGAAAAAAGGCTGTACTTGGGGACCAAGCTCAATTCAAATGAAAGAAAGAACAGATGGCAGAGAGAGGTACGTGTGAGGGCCAGAGGTGCCTGGTGTCCACTGTGACCACGTGGTACCTGAGCTCCTGTCATGTTGGCCAGACTTAACTTTCAGAAAGTAACTAGTATCTATTCGTACAGTGACACCTGAATGTCACTTTAGTTTGCTAGAATGTTTATCATACTAACTGTATTAAATGATTATTTAGTTAAGTAAATAGTTTCTCTGATACTTTGTTGCCTTGTCTTAAGGTTTTATTTGTACTTAATTAGCTCTTGCAAACCCAAAAGTACAAACATCATCTTCTTGCACCCTTAAAAATATTGTTGACCACACTCAAAAATCAATAGGCTTCTCATACACAAATAACAGACTCACTGAAAGAGAAATTAGGGAAACAATTTCTTTCACAATAGCATCCAAAAAATGAAATATTTAGGAATCAGTCCAACGAAGGAAGCAAAAGACCTCTACACTGAGAACTACAATACTCTGAAAAAAGAGATCGAAGAGGATATAAGAAAATGGAAAGACATCCCCTATTCCTGGATAGGAAGAACCAATATAGTGAAAATGACCATACTTCCAAAACTGCTATACAGTTGCAATGCAATCCTGATTGAAATCCCAAAAGCATATTTCACAGAACTAGTGAATCCAAAAGTTCATCTGGAACCAGAAGAGACCTAGAATAACAAAAGCAATTCTAGGCAACAGAGTCATGGCAGGGGGTGTCACAATTCCCAAATTGAAACTACACTACAAAGCCACTGTGATAAAAACAGCATGGTACTGGCAAAGAAACAGACCCGAGGATCAGTGGAATAGATTAGAAGATGCAGAAACAACTCCAGACACACTCAGCTCCCTGATCTTTGACAAAGGAGCCAACCATCCTCACTGGATGAAAGATAGCCTCTTTAATAAATGGTGTTGAAAAAACTGGATTTCAACTTGCCAAAGATTAAAACTAGACCCCTATCTGTCACCATGCACTAAACTAAAATTGAAGTGGATTAAAGATCTAAATATTAAAACAAACACTATAAACTTGCTGGAAGACAAGTTAGGTAGAACTCTTGAAGACATTGGTATAGGAAAGGACTTTATGAACTAATCCTCAGTAGCATAGGAACTAGCACAAAGAATCAACAACTGGGATCTCATTTTGTTAAAAAGCTTCTGCACTGCAAGAGAAACCACCAACAGAGCCAAGAGGCAGCCTACAATGTGGGAAAAAAATTTTACCAGCTGTTTCTCAGACAAAAGTCTACTATCTAGCATATATAAAGAACTCAAAAAAATTAGACCCCCCTAAATAGAAAGACCCAATTCAAAACTGGGCATCTGAAGTGAACAGACATTTCTCAGACAAAGAAGTAAAAGCAGCAATTATGACAAAATGTTTGAGAGATGCAGATGAAAACAACACTGAGATTCCACCTCACCCCAGAAAGAATGGCTGCTATCAAGAAATCAGCCAATAACAAATGCTGGCGGGGTTGTGGGGAGAAAGGAACCCTTCTCCATTGCTGGTGGGAGTGCAGACTGGTGCAACCACTGTGGAAATCAATATGGAGATACCTCAGAGAACTAGGACTAGAGGTCCCATTTGACCCAGCTATTCCCCTGCTGGTTATCTTCCCAAAAGAACTAAAAGAATCATACCACAGTGATATATGCTTACCCATGTTCATAGCGGCACAGTTTGTAATAGGTAAAGCTTGGAAATAGGCCAATTGCCCATCAACTGGAAACTGGATAAAGAAGATGTGGGTTTTTTTTAATAAAATGAAGTACTAAGCCATAAAGAATGAGAAACTAGAGACATTTATAGTTAAATGGGTGCACATTGAGGCAATACTCTTAAGTGAAATAGATAGGACACACATGTGTAAATACCGAATAGTTTCTCTGGCGTGAAAAACAAAAAGTGTAAATAAGAATCAAAATGTATAATTGGTATTGTGAAATAGGCAGAAAGTGTCTAAAGGAATAGGGGAAGTGGGAGGGGAAGGAAAAAGAAAAAATATGATAAAAGGAAAAACATGGAAACAAAGTCTTTGTAAGTAGGGAAGGGTGGAGGGGGTGAAGGGAGGGCAGGAGAATGGGGAAAAAATAAGAACCAAGATACATCATGTACAGGTACAAGATCCCAATGATGAATGTAACTGTACTGTATACCTAAAATGGACCAATAAACTAAATGGAAAAAAAAATATTGTTGACTTGTGTCCCCCAAAACCCAATTTGTATGTCTATTTTATAAAAACGAACATCTTTCTCTTGTAGGGTGAGGCCTCTCTCTGATGGCAACAGTCCTTGGTCATCTGTCCTAATAAAAAGCCAGAAGACCACATCCTTGGCTTCACTCTTTGTGGACCAGCCAGGTAAATGTGCATTGGGATGCAGAATGTGCTGGTGTTAGTCTTTGCATCTGCGTGCTCCGGCACTCTGATTATGGTCTCAGGTAGTTCCTGAAAGAAGCAGAAAGAATGGCAGCTAGTTAGAGGGCTCCAGTAGGTCTACATATGCCCCAAAATTGTTTCCCATTCAGGCTTTAGTAGCAAAAAGTGCCTAGGCTCCATGTGGTCTTTTGGAAATTTGTAATTTCTGATTTTTGACCAAAGATAGTGTCATATTAAATTATTTAGTTATTTATTTAGTTTATTTAGTGCACAAGACAGCAAACATGAGAAGACTCTACCTGAGCATTCTGTTGAGATGAGGTGGGGCTCTTGTAATATTGTTATTTGGTGGCCTAAGGGTTTTTTTGTTTTGTTTTGTACCGGGGATTGAACTCAGGACCTTGCACTTAGGTACCACTGAGCTAAATCCTCAGCCCTGGTGGCCTGAGCTTAAAGAGATGGTTATTAACAAAGAAAAACAATTGGAATTCATACTGGACAGTTTAAGATGGTCATTGATGCTGTGATAACATAAGTTCAAAATGTTTTAGCAAAACATGATGTTTCTTGGATTTCTTCTGAGTGACATATTTAGTGCTTGTGTGTGTGTGTGCATTTTTGTACATTTATGACTTTGTTCCCACAATTGTTTCTGTTACTGATGCTGGTGAGGAGCAGTTTTTTGAAGGATAGGAAACATCTGATTTCCTTGCAGCTTTGTCTGTGGGGAACTGAGTTGCAGGGTCCTGCAGACTTGTCCCTTGGAGTCTTCTGGATGAGTCATTTGCCAAGCTGGAAGGACTCCATGTGCTTTGATTTAGAATATTCATGAGACTCTAGCTTTTACAGTATAACTTGTGATTTTTCACCATAAAATGAGACCACAGTGTTTGTATTTATACCTTCCTTTAGGATCTAGTGAAGAGCCAAAACACCCTGCCAATGGAGAACACAGAAAACCAAAGCAAATGAAGTTGCCTGGTCAGGCCTGCACTGATCTACCTCTCTGCAAAGATGATCAGAGACAGAACCTGGAGGAGGCTGAGGGCTGGGCAGAGGGACCCACAATGAGCTCTGCTATGGGCCCCCTTCGGGGGGTGCCTGTGACCAGCCCCAGTAGACCCCACAGGAAGAAAACGGAGTCAGCTCTGTATAGGTGTGCAGTGCTGCTGGCGTCAGTGGCATTGGGACTGGATGTCAGGGGGCTTGGCAAAGCAGAGGCTGCAGAAGAGCTGCCACCTAAGGTGGACATGAAGATTCAAGAGGAAGTCCTCCAGCGGGCCTCCAGGCCGTCCCCTGTGCCACTCTCTGCAGGCAGGGACCCCAGCAGCACCACAAGCCTTCTCTCCACGAGGTGCTTGCCACAAACAAATGGGGACAAGCCACCGCTAGGCAGCAGCCAGATTCCTCATGACCCTGATTTCTGTCCGGCTTGTCCAGAAAGCACCCAGGAGCTGGCCCTGGGGCCAAGACTTAAGACTGATCCCAGGATGTTGGAAAGCCTGTCTCCCTCCTACCTGGGACAGACACATGATGGGAATGTGCCTTATTATGCTCCCCCAAAAGACAGAGCCTCACATCACAGACAGACCTTGTCAGACGGAAATTCTTTTCTGACTCCATGTAGGTTACATTAGTAGTTAGTGTGTGTGTGTTGGGGGTGGGGTAAAACCACCACTGCAGATCCAGGCTGTAGGTCTTCTTTCCCTAGTAATTATATTTAATAACTTACTGCTGTTCACATGGACCTTTGAGTTTTATATTTCTCTTTTCTTTGATTTTAAATTAATTGTAACTCAGATTGTGGAAAAAGTGTCATTAAATGTCAGTAACTTTGTGCATAATAGCACAGTGGGGAAAAAGGGCATGTGGAGAATAACTGGCCCCCACCCTTGGTCACAGAGGACCCAAGTCACATGTCCAAATTCAGACTAATAGTGGGAGAGTTGGGCCGCAAGCAGACGTATCCTCCCTCTCAACACCCTGTCTCCTGATGCCTAGACAGAGGTCAGCAAACATCTTTGCATGCTGGGGCTACAGAACAAAGTGGTTTGAGCAATAGAACTTTATTTTCTCACAGTCCTAGAGGCTGGAAGTGCAAGGCCAAGTTGTAGGCAGGGCTGATTTCCTGTGAGGCCTCTCTCCCTGTGTCTTCATGTGGTCATCCCTCTCCGTGTGTCTGTCCTGGTCCCCTCTTCTCATAAGGACTCCAGCCCCACTGGATTAGGGCCATCCAATGACTCTTACTTTAATCACATCTGTCAAGACCCACACTTTCTGATAGTCACATTTTGAGGTGCCAGAGGTCAGGGATCCAGTGTGTGGGGGCACAGTTCAGCCCGAGACAGCAGGAATCGCCCTCCTATGCATAGCACACTGTACAGTCCAGTGAGGTTTGTGCACAGGTGTGGAAGCTCTGAAAGAAAAACAGGTCAGATTTTCCAATAGGTTTTTCTAGTTCATTGAATAAGGCTTGAAGGCCGTATCAGCTTGCTGGTAGCATTTTGTAGATGGTAAGGACTCTCATGTAAATGGTCTCTCTTTATCTTAACCGAGACCCCCATTATACATACACTATATATACCTACATGCGGAAGCATGATTAGAACTCAAGAAAAATTAGCAATTTATCCAGGATCTCACAGTTAGCAACAGTGGTGTCAGGATTTGTACCTGAGATCTCCCTCTTCATTATGGGGAGCTGTCTTCTTTCCATTTCTAAAATTCAGTGAGTATTGATGTGATTGGATCATGCTGTTATGTGCAAGGTGGTAGTCACCATGACATTTCTGAACTTTATGTGGCTCTTTAATCTGACCTTTGAAGAGATGCTGTGGCTGCCTAGGAGGAACAGTTGATTTGGAGTGACAGGACTAAGGTTCAAGTTTCAGTTGTACATCTGGTGAACAGGTAATCCTGTGGAATTATGTAACCTGCTTCCTCATTTGAATGCTTTTCAGGTCATCAGAAGGTCACAGTTAATAGCAGGGAAGCTGTCTGGCCTCAGGTTTGCTCTGTGACGTTGGGCAGATCACTTACAATTCTGTCTCAGTGTACTCTGTAAAACTGGGAAGATGATCATATTAAAATACGTATCTAATAATATGCTTAGCTAATCTCTGCTATGTGTAGAATTGTGACAAAAGTCAAGTGGCACTCTGCTGAATAAAGGTTAACATTTCTTTTATATATGAAGATTATTACAATAACCTCATATGCTTTTCATGAGCGTTAAATGAGGTAATATATATGAAAAATGCCTTTTACACATAAATTGAAAATGCTATGATAAGGTTGGTTATAAAGCTTTATTAAAACTGAAATTTCTTTTAATTTATTCTACTTCATCTCTAAATACTAGATTATTACTCATCATATTTAGATACATTGTTACCCCTTTGTCAGTCAATAGAGTATTGGTCATTTGTAATTGCACAAGGAGAAATCCTATAGCACAATAATACCATACAGAGTTCTTTTTGTCATACTAGGTAATTACTTGCTAAAGTGTGGTAAGTCAACTCTTCTGTAAAAACTAGAGAAGAGGTGGCATGTAAAAACCTGACCACTTTGAGGCCCACTATTAAAGTGGCACTTGAGGTGCCATCATACTTGTTATTCCTGAGGTTCATAGTTTGAGAAGTCATTGTCCTTCTGATTGTGCATTGTCTTGTGACTCTCTCCTTGCAGGTGCCCCTGGAGCCTCTGCACTGCCATCCCCCACCTCACCTGGCTCTCATGGTGACCTGCCAAGCCAGGTCTCTCCTGACCTGCATGGGGCTGTCACAGTCCTGCTGCAGCCTGGCACTGTTTCCCTGAGAAGTCCGTCAGATGTGCCAAGGGCTGTGCCACGCAGGGCACAGTCCCAGCCTGCCCGGGCGGCCTGTGGCGGTGGCCACACAGGTTTGGGCCCTGCCTGTGTCCTGGGTACCCAGGCGCCTTCCTCACTGGATGCTGATGTGGACGGGCAAAGCAAGGACTGCACTGGGCCTCTGTGCAGGATGAAGAGTCCAGCTCAGCAGCCGTTCATCTGTGCCCTGGAGAAAGAGTTTCTGACCTAAGTCCCTTTGCTGTTGAAGCATGTCTGTTTTAGGTGAACAAATGCAGACACTGTTTGTGCCTTTGAGGTGTGTATTCTTCTTGTATGTTGAAAAGATGTCGCCCAGTGACTCCATTAGTAATAGACACTAACTCCAAAGAGGCACATAACTGCTGTCCAGCTTCTATATCATGTCTTCTGGATCCTACCTAGTAATTTGAAATACAAAGAAGTTTAAACCAAAACATGTGCCACAGGTAAAACTGTGCTGGGTGAAATCACCTTAAGCATCGTCTTTTTGCTTTTATTAGTACATGTTTGCAGTACATAATGATTACATTCACTGTAGGGAATCAGTACATGTACACAACACATTTCAGTTCCCTTCTTTTAAGCAATATCTTAAGACCTTGTTAGTTTCCACATGCCCCCATGAGCACACAGTGGGATTCTGATGACACTTGCCTTTGCTTGCTTGCTTGCTTCCTTCCTTCTCTTTTTCTTTCCTTCAACTTGTCTCTTCTTGTTTTTAATTTGTACAACAGAAAGCCAAGAAATAGCTATTGGTATTTCTTGGTAATGATAATGTGATATAAGAAAACATACCTATTTATAAAAAAAAATCTGATTAGAACAGATGCAGGGTCCTGTTTAAACTAAAATTCTACTGTAGACTTTTGATGCATAAATATGTCCATTTCTCCCCTCAATTATACAACAATATTTCTCGAGAAATTTTACTGAATGTAACTTAGGAAAGTTTTGCTGACTGCTACATCTGTTAGAACTCTAAAAGAGGGGCTAGAGGGGCTGGGGATTTAGCTCAGTGGTTTTGCCGCCTGCTGTGCAAGCGGAAGGACCTGAGTTCGATCCCCAGTACCAAAAATAAAAGAGGGGCTAGAGATCAGCAATTGGTGATGGCCAAGACTGCAGCAGCCCCCCCACCCCCAGATGTGAGCCTAGGGATGCAGCGGTCCTGCAGAAAAGCCTCTGTTGACTTGGTGTCAATACCAAAACTTCTTCATTCTCTGGTAGATTTTTTTAGTCTACTGGAATCTTATGTATGATTCAGTTACTCATGCTCATGTTCACAGATATCTTGTATTATAAACATTCATGTCATGTCATTTTACTTTTCTCTATTTGCATACACAGTCATTCTAATCCAAAGACAAATACTGCCAACTCAAGGGATTACAGTTGTTAGAATTTAAATTCTTTTTGTTATTATTTTATATTTCATTTAATTGGGGATGTTACACATCTATTTCAATACACAGTTATGGTGGAATTAACAATATATATTATAGATTATTTCCAGAATTGACTTTGTAAAATGTGTCTTGGAATATCAGATCAGGATTTTAAATGAGTTAAAGGTATTTGTGGGTCACTTTTATAATCATACAAATAGACTGCTGGATTACTGGGATGGGAAATGTTCTACAAGAGCTTGGGAATTTTGCCTGGGTTTCTTTGCTGTGTTTCCCTTCTGTCACTAGGTTATGGTTATTCCAAATGCAGACAATAAATACTTAAAATTTTCCATGCAATGAAAAGCTAAATCACAAACATTCTTGCCATTTCATTTAAAATTGTAACTTAGTTAAAGTTTGCTCAATTACAACTGCAGAAACTTAAAGTAAATCAAATGTGATGATATTTTAGTCCCTGCACAGAAGTGTCCCTGGGCCTGGAAGCATGGCACTCCCAGCACAGTGGCCATAAGGAAACAACCCTGCATTTTAGATTCTTGAAGCAAAGTCTTGAGGACTTATCACATTTTGTGGTGTTATTGTCTGTTCTATAATTTGGCTTCACTTTGTGAGTTGTTATTAAATTATATAATAATGATTTAGTTTTCTCAAAATTTCATATTTGACATCTGATTGGCTACTTTATACAAAATCATTTGGAGGGTGTAGCTTCCAGCTAAAAATAGTCGATTCATGCCCCCAATAATTGTGCATAAGAGAAAAAGGTATGAAGTCTGTTCTCAGTTCTGCTCCTGCCAGGATCTCCCGTGTGTGTGTGTGTGTGTGTGTGTGTGTGTGTGTATGGTGGGTGTGGGTTAATGTTGGGTTGTGTGTGTGATGGGAGTGGGTGTGTGGTGTGCATGTGAAGTTTGGATGTAGGAGACACTTGAGTGTGAGTGGACAAGGTGTCCATCTATCCTGTCCCTCTTGGCTCTGTCCCAGCTCCAGATCAGCTGTTACATTATGATGAGGTTAGAAATGAAGCTTTGTTACTTAGATAATTGCAATATGGAGATTCATTCTCACATGGTACTGCAGAGAGTCATTGCTGTGATACTTCGACACTTGTAATTTTTTTCTGTGTTAGTCCACTTAGCAGAATCTGATAATTTATTTTCATATAGACTTAATAGCTCACCGAAAGATCAATGAAGCCAATTGCTCTTCCTGAACAATTAAGGTTCTTCCCTGCAGAAACTCGAGGCATGGGCCTGATATACTATGTCGTGAAGTCTGTGTGAACGATGTTTACATACATTGTCTATTTTTTTAATAAACATTTTTATAGCTGGTCTGTTTGCTCCATGGCTTTGATCTACTCTTGATTGTGACACTGATCTGTAATGGTTATTTTATATTCCATAAGGAAATGCGTGTTAACAAAGATGATTACTACTTAATATGCCAGGTAATTACCCTGCTAAATTCATTAAATTGAAGGACACTGAGTCACAGGATTGAATACTGCAATAAAAATTATAAGGAAACATTTTATTTAAAATGTTGTTTGGTTTACATGAGCACTAAAAAGTTGTGTTCTACGGTAAGAATTTGGCTACTGGGTTTTTTGGAAGACATACCTCTGTAGAGTAGAATAATTGTAAGAACTAAATCACTGATGCTATAGGAAGGTGAGTAATGAAATATCTTCATTGTTAACCTATTCAAATCAGAAGAATTTCAAACGCCACCCAAAATGTAATTCTTAGGTGATCAGGGCTTGGTGAGCTGGGATGCAGATGGTAGGATTGCATGAAAACCTCTGCCATCACCATGCTGTGTGTAAGTGGGAATGAAATTTAACATGTGTGGTACATCTGCCAAGTATTACCAACCTTCTTAGATGGCTCAGGCACTTCCTGAAATTCTCTGTAATGAGACTTGTACACGGTAGAATGCCTAGTTCATTAGATATGTGCCAGAGAAGTTCACACATTTCTCAAGACTCAGCCTGTGTCATGTCATCACCATGTACCTTTCACACCTGTTGTGACTGTAAACATATAGGGATTAGACAGGTTACCTGTGCACTTTGAAAATGGTATCTAGAGTCAAGGTAGTTCCTCAGAAAAAAGTTAAAAGGTCTAACAATGAGTGTATGCTTATTTAAAACTAAAGCATTATGTTAACAGTGGTTAATACAGTAGGGGTATTCCCTAAGAATAAAATGAAATGGAACTAAAATAAGTGTGTTTAGTCCATGCTAAACACACAAAGAATGTTAAATATTACTTGTTTTTCAGTAAATGTTGCTGCTGACATGAAAGAGAGTGGTATAAACTACATTTGGTTGTGGAGAACCTTGAATGCTGGCCTAAGGATCTGGCACTGTATTTGGCATTTACATCGAACAACCACAGGTTGTAATTTGGAGTATGTATTAGGTTTTTCCTGAGAAAATGAACTCAGAGGATATATGTCTAGAGAGAGATTTCTAAAAAATTGGCTCGCATAAGTGTGGAAGCTGCCAAGTGCGAATTTTGGAAGGGTTGATGTTGTAGATTGTGTCCAAAGGACATCTGGAGGCTGCACTTCCATGACGGAGTCAGCCGGGGTGGAGTCTTCTAAAGTCTCTCCTTGGCTTGCAGGTGGCTGTCTCTTCCCTGTGTGCCTACATGGTTGTCCTGTGTCTGTCCTAATCTCCTTGTCTTAAAAGCACCCAGTCATACTGAATAAAGGCCCACCCTAATGACTTAGTGACCTCATGAACTTGGTTTCCTCAAAGACCCATCAGTCACATTCTGAGATGCTGGGGTGGGAGCTTCCACATATAAATGGGGGCACTAGCTCAGTGCATTAGTTTCACATGTTCAACGTGACAGTGATATGTACAGTAGGTCAACCAGGAAGAGCCTAAGGACAAGATGTCAGCAGCTCTCACAGCAAAAATGAAGGAATCCAGAGTTTATGAGAAGCTTACAGACCCCAAATTGAACGCATTGGCTGCAGAGGTAGAGAAGGGCCAGAGTTTCGGTGGGACAGAATAGCTGGGAACCTGGGGGGCTGTGAGCCATAGGAAGAAAAAGAAACAGGTGCTTCAGTAGTGTGAGGATCTGGCTCCGGACAGGCTGTTTGCAGTTCTGCATGATGCAAACTGGATCCATCCACCTGGGGTACGTGCAGTTGGTTTGAGACAAGTCAGAATGGGAGAGTTGAGTCCTCTAAATTTTGGTGATTTTTGCTAAGTAGCTCATGTAAGGGATTGGAACACAAGAAAAGCTCTCTGGGAAAAAGTAAGAACAGCCAGAATGTGATGCAAAGAGGAAGGATGAAAAAGACCCAGAGACTGGAAGGCAGTGGACTGTGACATTAGAACTTCTCAGATACTTTTGCATCCATGACAATCTTGTGAGCCAATTCTGAGAATTAGATCAATCCCCGGAGCCACTGACACATGCCTCCTGCTGAAAGTGGGAAGAGAATCTGGATGCTCATCTATTTTATTATTAAATGTAGTAGCCCTCTTGAGATCCACCTGGCCATAAAATTCCAAGCAGGGGATGTCAACTCAAGAATCTAGAACTATGGTCCAGCTCCTGTTGCCTCTTCTGTTCTCTCTTAAAGTGTAAGGAGACTGCACGATGGTGCACACCTCATTTAAAAGTTCCTCTGCCTATAGCTAAAGGATAGGAAGAAAAAGCAGAATCTGTCCACCATTTGACCTTATACATGCAGATGAGTTTTCCAGGTCCCGCTGGCCATCTGAACTCTTGGCTGCTTCTCATGTGGCTGTAAAGCCTCTGTAAACAGTGTTGTGTACCTTGGTGTTGGTCCAGACCAGCACTATTTTCCTGGTACCAGGAGATGGCCCTGGGATCATCCACAGAGGTGTGAGAAATCAGACTAGTGACATGGGCTCTGGACACAGTTTCACCACTCTGGGTGTCCAGAGCCTAAGCATTCTCATTAATGTCCTCTCTATACTGTTTTTTTTTTCATTTTTATTAGTACATGTTTGTAGTACATGATAATTACATTCATTGTTGGGAATTGGTACATGTACATTACACATCCTAATTCTTTTTTTAAAATTCCCCTCCCTCTTCTCCCTGTTACTTCATTCTTTCCCTTTTTTCTGTTGTTGTTAAATTCTTTATTGGTACATTTTAGGTATACGACACAATTACATTTCTCATTGGGAATTGTACCTTTACATAATGCATCTTGGTTCTTATTTTTTCCCCATTCTTAGCCCTCCCTTCACCCCATCCACCCTTCCCTATTTACAAAGACTTTATTTCAATTTTTTCCATTTCTCATCATTTTTTCGTTCCTTTCTTTCCTTTCCCCTGCCCCTCCCACTACCCCTACCCCTTTGGACCTTTTCTTCCTATTTTGCATTATCGATTATTCATTCTAATCATTGGTACATTTTAGGTCTACAATATAATGACATTCATCGTTGGAAATTTGCACCTTTACATAATCTCTCTTGGTTCTTATTTTTCACCCTTGCCCAGCCCTCCCTTCAACCCCTCCATTCCTCCCTATTTACAAAGATTTTGTTCCTATTTTTCCATTTGCTCATATTCATCCCATTCCCTTCCATCCTTTCCCCTAGCCCTCCCACTTCTTTCCCCTTTGCCCCTTTTCTTCCTATTTCACATTACCTATTATACATTTTAGTGCTTATTTACACTTTCAGTTTCTCACACCAGAGAAACTATTCAGTATTTATACATGCGTGTCCTATTTATTTCACTTAAGAGTATCGCCTCAATGTGCATCCACTTAGCTATAAATGTCTCTAGTTTCTCATTTTTATGGCTGAGTAGTACTTCATTTTATTAAAAAACCACATTTTCTTTATCCAGTCTCCAGTTGATGGACACTTGGGCTGTTTCCAAGTTTTAGCTATCACAAACTGTGCTGCTATGAACATGAGTGCACATATATCACTGTGGTATGATTCCTTTAATTCTTTGGGGAAGATCCTCAGCAGTGGAATAGCAGGGTCAAATGGGACTTCCAGTCCTAGTTCTTTGAGGTATCTCCATAATGATGTCCACAGTGGTTGCACCAGTCTACACTACCACCAGCAGTGGAGCAGGGTTCCTCTTTCCCCACAGCCCCACCAGCATTTGTTATTGGTTGATTTCATGATAGCAGCAGTTCTTTCTGGAGTGAGGTGAAATCTCAGTGTTGTTTTCATTTGCATCTCTCGAATGACCAGTGATGTTGAACATTTTTTCATGTATTTATTTGCTATTTCTACTTCTTTGTCTGAGAAATGTCTGTTCATTTCAGATGCCCATTTTTGGATTGGGTCTTTAAATTTGGGAGGTCTGATCTTTTTAAGTTCTTTATAGATTCGAGATAGTAGACCTTTGTCTGAGGAAAAGCAGGTGAAGATTTTTTCCCACATTGTGGGTTGTCTCTTCACACTGCTGGTGGTTTCTCTTGCTGTATGGAAGCTTTTTAATAAGAAGCTATCCCACTTCTTGATTTTTTGTGCTAGTTCATGGGCAACTGAGGTTTTGTTCATAAAATCTTTTCCTACACCGATGTCTTCAGGAGTTCTACCTAACCTCTGTTCCAACTGGTTCAGAGTTTCTATTTTAATATTTAGATCTTTAATCCATTTTGATTTTAGTTTAGTGCATGGTGAGTGATATAGGTCTAGTTTTAATCTTTGGCAAGTTGAAGCCCAATTTTTCCAGCACCATTTATTAAAGAGGCTATCTTTCCTCCAGTGAGGGTGTTTGGCTCCTTTATCGAAGATGAGATGGCTGAGTGTGTCTGGCATTGTTTCTGCATCTTCTAATCTGTTCCACTGGTCCTCAGGTGGTCTGTTTCTTTGCCAGTACCATGCTGTTTTTATCACAGTAGCTTTGTAGTATAGTTGCAGGATGGGGATTATGATACCCCCTGCCATGTCTCTGTTACCTAGAATTGCTTTTGCTATTCTGGGTCTCTTCTTGTTCCAAATGAATTTTTGGATTGTTTTCTCAAGGTCCATGAAGTATGCTGCTGGGATCTCAATTGGAATTGCATTAAATCTATATAGCAGTTTTGGAAGTATGGCCATTTTCACTATATTAATCCTTCCTACCCAGGAGCAGGGGATGTCTGTCCATTTTCTGATATCATCTTCAATCTCTCTTTTCAGAGTGCCATAGTTTTCAGAGAAGAGGTCTTTGATTTCTTTCGTTAGGTTGATTCCTAGGTATTTCAGTTTTTTTGGATGCTATTGTGAAAGAAAATATTTGCTCTATTTCTCTCTCAGTGAGTCTGTCATTTGTGCAGAGGAAAGCTATTAATTTTTGTGTGTTGACCTTGTAACCAGCTACTTGACTGAATTTGGTTATTAAGTCTAGAAGACTTTTGGTGGAGTTCTTGGGGTCTTCTATATAGAGTATCATGTCATCTGCAAATAATGACAATTTGACTTCTTCATTATCTATCTTTATTCCTTTTATTTCTTTCTCTTGCCTAATTGCCATGGCTAATGTTTCCAGAACTATATTGAACAAGAGTGGTGATAGTGGACATCTTTGTCTTGTTCCTGATTTGAGTGTGAAGGATTTCAGTTTTTGACCATTTAGTATGATATTGGCTGTTGGTTTTTCATAGATGGCTTTTATCAGTTTGAGGTAGAAACCATCTATTTCAATTTTTATAGGGTTTTTATCATAAATGCATATTGGATCTTGTCAAATGCTTTTTCTGCGTCTATGGAGATAATCATATGGTTTTTGTCCTTGGCTTTATTGATATAGTGTATTACATGTATTGATTTGCATATATTGAACCATCCTTGCCTCCCTGGGATGAATCCCACTTGATCAGGATGTATGATCTTCTTGATCTTCTGCATTCTGTTTGCCAGTATCTTATTAAGGATTTTTGCATCTATGTTCATTAGTGAGATTGGCCTATAGTTCTCCTTTTCGGTTGGGTCTTTCCCTGCTTTGGGGATCAAGGTGATGCTTGCTTCCAGGAATGAATTTGGGAGTGTTGCTTCCTTTTCAATTTCATTGAAGAGTTTAAACAGTAGTGGCAGCAGTTCCTCTCTAAATGTCTTGTAGAATTCAGCAGTGAAGCCATCAGGACCTGGGCTTTTCTTAGTTGATAAGTTTTTAATTACACTTTTAACTTCATTGGTTGATATTGGGTTGTTCAGAATTTTTAGGTCTTCTTCGTTCAACTTTGGTAATTCATATGTATCTAGGAATCTGTCCATTTCTTCTGTGTTGTCCATCTTATTGGCGTATAGGTTCTGGAAGTAGGTATTGATGATCCTCTGGATTTCTGCTGGGTCTGTTGTCATTTCACCCTTTTCATTCCTAATTGCATGGATTTGGGCCTTTTCTTTCCTTCTTCTGATAAGGTTGGCTAACGGTTTGTCAATTTTGTTGATTCTTTTGAAGAACCAACTCTTGGCTTCACTGATTTTTTTTGTATCGTTCTCTTAGTCTCCATTGCATTGATTTCTCCTCTGATCTTTATAATTTCCTCCCTTGTATGAGCTCTGGGGTTGTCCTGCTCTTCTTTTTCTAGAAGCTTGAGGTTCAGCATCAGGTTGTTTAATTGGGCTCCTTCTGTTTTCCTAATATGTGTATTCACTGCTCTGAATTTCCCTTGTAAGACTGCTTTCATTGTGTCCCATAGATTGATATGTTGTATTGTCATTGTCATTTAATTGAAGGAACTGCCTGATTTCTTCTTTAATTTCCTCTGTGACCCATTGTTTATTCAGAAGTGTGTTGTTCAATTTCCACGTGTTTATGAAATTTTTCAAGTTTCTTTTGTTATGGATCTCCAATTTCATCACACTATGGTCTGATAATGTACAGGGGATAACTTCAATTCCTTGGCACTTACTTAAACATGTTCTATGTGTGAGTATGTGGTCTATTTTGGAGAATGATGCATGTGCACCTGAGAAGAATGTGTATTCTAATTTTGTGGGGTGGAAGACTCTGTAAACATCTGTTAAGTTCATTTGTTCAAGAGTTCGATTGAGTTCTAGTATTTCATTACTTATTTTTTGTCTAGTTGATCTATGTATTTGTGATAGTGGGGTGTTGAGGTCCCCCACTACAATTGTATTAGTGCATATATGACTTTTCATGTCCATTAATATTTGTTTTATATAGTTGGGTGCACTAGTGTTTGGTGCATAGATATTTATGATTGTCATCTCTTCCTCTTGGATTCTTTCCTTTACAAGGATGTAGTGTCCTTCTTTGTCTCTCTTAATCAGTGTTGGTTTGAAATCTACTTGTTCTGCAAAGAGGATAGCTATTTCTGCTTTTTTGGGGGTTCCTGTCACATGGAGTATTGTTTTCCACCCTTTAACTTTCAGTCTGTGAGTTTCCTTTTGAATTAAGTGTGTTTCTTGTATGCAGCATATTGTTGGATTTTGCTTCTTGACCCATTCTGCCAGTCTGTTTCTTTTGATTGGTGAATTGAGACCATTAACATTGATGGTTATAAGTGAAACGTATTGACTTGTCATTGCCATGACTTTTTCTTTTTGTTGTGTTCTCCCCCTTTTCATTTAATTTCTTGTCATACCAGATGGGTTCATTCTGCTTTGCTTCCTGGGGTTGTGATCCTCAATGTCTGTTCCTAGGATATTGTGTAAAACTCTTTGGAGTGCTGGTTTGGTATTCATGAAGTTCCTAAGCTGCTCTTTGTCATGAAAGTATCTTATTTCTCCATCCATTTTGAAAGATAGTTTTGCAGGGTACATTAATCTGGGTTGGAGGCTGTTTTCTTTTAGGGCTTGGAATATGTCCCTTCAAGCTCTTCTTGCCTTGATGGTTTGTGTTGAGAAGTCTGCTGTGATTCTGATTGGCTTTCCTTTGTATGTGATTTGTTTCTTTTCTCTGACTGCTTGGAGAACTTTGTTCTTCTGTTGTGTTTCTGGAATCTTAACAATTATATGCCTATGTGTAGATTTTTTTGATCAAGGCTATTTGGAGTCCTATATGCCTCACTTACCTGTATGTCAAGCTGTTTTCCCCTGCTTGGGAAGTTTTCTGCCATTATTTCTGTGAAGAGATTTTTTATGTCATCTGCGCTCTCTCCTGTTTCTTCACTGACTCCAGTCAGTCCTATGTTATTCTTCTTTGCATCATCTAGCAGGTGCTGGATTGATTTCTCATGTTCCCTTATAATTTTGAAGCAATTTTTCTTTTCCTGGTCATTAATTGCAATCTTATAATCTATATCTGAAATTCTGTCCTCACATTGGCTCGTTCTGCTGTGTAGACTTTCAATGGAGTTTTTCATGTCCTGGAAATCTATTTGCATCTGTTTTATGGATTCCATTTGTTTCCTATGTTGGGATTCCATCATGTTCCTGAGCTCCTCTGTACATTTATTAATCATGTCTTGCACTAGGAGCACAATTTCTCCTGTTATCTGAGAAATTATTTCTGATTTCATTCTTTCCAGCTCCCCTTTTGTTGCCAGTTCAGTGGGTCCAGGTGGTTGAGTATCAGAGTGTTCCATGTCATTTCCCTTTGGGGTTGCTGTAGGTGATCTGGAA
This sequence comes from Heterocephalus glaber, assembly GCF_053883595.1. Taxonomy (NCBI): domain Eukaryota; kingdom Metazoa; phylum Chordata; class Mammalia; order Rodentia; family Bathyergidae; genus Heterocephalus; species Heterocephalus glaber. The sequence goes on from NW_028258315.1 coordinate 28,635,050, forward strand.
GTCTGGTTTTGAGACTTATTTACGTGTTTTCCCATTTAGACTTGGGGGGGGGGGGTTGGCTGTTGGCGTCTGCACGGATTACCTCCTCTGAGCTGGGAGAGGTGGGACAGGGGCCGGGACAGCAGTAGGGATGGTGGCCCAAAAACCCTTTCCTCTGGGCTGGGAGCAGCAAGAGGGATGGTGGCCGAGAAGCCCTTCCTCTGGACCAGGAGCAGTGGGACGGCAGCTCAGAAGCCCCTACCTCTGCACCGGGAGCAGCGGGACTCACTACTGTGGTCTGGTGTCCTCTGCATCTTTGTAGTGTGGAACCAGGTGGCTGTACAGAGGAGCAGGGGTGGGGGTGGGGGGTGTCCAGTGGATTGTTTCTGGGGCCAGGGCTGATTCGGCGTGTTCCACGCGACTCGCGACCTCGGTAGGGTGTGGGCCGACCTGCCCGTCTGCAGCGGGCTCTCTCTGTACTGTTTTAACCTAGTTCACCAAGGAATGTTTTCCACAGGAGATAGGAATCAAATTCTACAGCATAAGTTTGCAGGAAAAGATTTGTTTGAAAAGAGATTGTATTACAAAACCAAAAAGTGTTTTACTTAGGTTTGATCATGCGTGTGAGCTCCCATAATTGTGCCTGAGCACTGACGATGTTTTAGTCCCACTGCTTAATAGACACTGAACTGTCAATAAGCCATGTCTTTTTCTTTGAAACTTGTGGCCCTAGAGGTGCAAACATGATTGAAGTCCATGAATTGGGTAATAATTTTTCCTCCCGTTGTCTTGTGACCCAAACTCCACATAGAGGACTCGCTTCAAAAGTGGAAAAAACTCCAGTCCTACACTGGGGCTTCTGCCTCCTGTACACAAGGTGGTGCTGTACACACGCAATTTCATGGATCGGGGAGAACAGCTCAGCCTGTGTGTTAATCTGCCAAAGTTGCACTCTTAGGAGAACAAAGCAAAGTAATGGATGTGACCTGGGAAGGTGCTGGAAAGTGGAGGGAAGCAGAGGAAAATGAGTTTTCAGTAATGTTCACACAGGAACAAGAAGACCTTTATATAATTCTCTGTTCCAAGCAAGGAGACTGGAAGGAGCTTCATAGCTGCAAGAAAGGTCACTTTCCTGACTATCCAGCTGAGGCAGGAGGGAGCCAAAATATCCCCAGCAGGACAGTCCCACTGTCCTTAGACTTCTCTGCTGCCCTCAACAACCCTCAAAAATATCTGCACAGAAAGTGTTCCCTCATGGTCACTCACTGTGAACTGACCACACTGCAGTCTGCTCTACACTGACAACGGCACACAACACACACATATGCACACTTATGCCATACAAACATGGAAATCAGAGTCAATGTATTCTAACACACATCGCACACAGTGTACTTCAATACATAATACATGAACTCATACGTAATAGACACACAGCACACATTTAAACACAACACACACACTGATACAATATCTACAACACTCATGTGTTCCAAGACCAATACTATGTAGGTTACAAAAATGATTCACTTGGAAAGGCAGGGAGTGCTTAAAACAAAGTGGGTGTAGACAGGGGACTCTCCACCAACAACCTGCTCAGGCCCCTGGTCATCTTCACCTATTTGAAGGATATAGAGCTGGGAATTTAGCTTAGTGGTGCTGTGCCTGCCTGGCAAGCACAAGGTCTTGAGTTTGATTCCTGGTACTGGAAAAAAAAAGGATGTTGAAAGAGCAATTTTAAAAACCTCTAAGGGATTTTCCCTATTAACAGAAGAAGAATAAAATTAAAGAATTATTAATAATTTATATAATTTAAAGATGTTAGTCTCATACATCATAAAAATACCTATGAGATAATGGCAGAAATCGCTCAATTCGCTTTTGTCACATCACTGTGTTTGCATTCTCTTTGGTGCATTTAATTATGACAAGTTATCCTGAAGCGGTCTCGGTGGGTGCAATTCCTTTTTAATCCATATCCAATGCTATCACAAGGCCTACCAAATGTAAGGTTTGTGGGTGTTTTGGGTGGTGGCACCACTTTTTTGTATCTGAATGTCCTGTGTCAACAGATAATGACCCGGCTCCAGCAATGTCTCAATTCTTTTGATTCCATTCTGTGTCATTCAGAATTTTACAATTATTAAAGTAAAGCAAAGCAACACATTTCTTCTTTTCAATAGATATTGGATTTACACGTGTTAATTATACTTGGGATTCTTGCTTTCCTGTGGTAGACAGGAAATTAGAAATCTAGGAGTATTAAAGGGCAGACAAGAAATAACTTCCAGGGAGACAGCAATTGATGTGGAGCTGTGAACACCCACAGGGCTTGGAGTTGTCTGTGTTCCCACAGCCAGAGTGGAGGGACCTCACTGAAAATGGGAGACATCAGTTGACGGCCCAGAAGGGCCATCCCTTAAGACTAGTTTTACATTTTACCCTAAAATGGGAAATAAAAAAGTTTCTGAAGTACCAAACTGACATGAGAATAACTTAATGAACTGTCAGGACAAAGCCCAATACCCTTTAAAGAATAACACAAAATTCAGCATCTGGCAATGGAAAATTCACAATGTCCAGCATCAATAATAAGAATTAATTGATGTGCTTAGAAACAGGAAAACAAAATCCATCACCAAGAGGAAACAATCAACAGAGATTTGTAAGTGAAAGAAGTGATAGAATTTGCAAGTAATTCTGCTAAGAAGCTCAATATCTCAATTATTTAAAGGAAAACATGAACACTATGAGAATGGAAATTGAAGATATACAAAAGTGCAAAACAGGTACTATCACAGAGCATAAAAGCAACCCATGGGATGGGAAAAACATCTGCAAATCATGTATCTGATAAGGGATTAATATGCAGAATTTATAAAGAATTCTTACAACTTAACAAATAATTTTTTAAATAGGCAAAAGGAGAAAATAAGTATTTCTCCAGATGAGATATACAAATGGTCAAGACGTGCCCAGTATCATTAGTCATTAGAGAAAAGTAAATCAAAACCATAATGTATCACTTCATTCCAATTGGGATGGATATAATAAAAAAACAAAAAATAACAACTGTTGGCAAAAATGTAGAAAAATTAGAAACTTCATATGTCGATGTTAGGAATGTAAAATAGTATGATCCCTATGGAAAATATTATGGTAGTTACTAAAAAAATTAAATATAGAAGCCAGGCATAGTGGCAAATGCCTGTGATCTCAGCATTCTGGAAGGCTGAGGCAGGAGGACCTTAAGTTCAAACCTGGCCTGGACAATTTAGTAACTTAGCAAGAAAAATTTTAAAAGATTGGGGTTGTAGCTCAGTGCAAAGGCCCTGGGTTCAATCCCCAGTTCTGCAGGGGGAAAATGTTTATATTAGAAAATAAGAAAAGTCAAAGTTAGTGGCCTCATCTTCTACGCAGGAGGCTAAATAGAGCAATGGAAGGAAATGAGGATGAGTGGAAATCCAAGATGTGGGAAAGGACAGAATAGGGAAATTAGGGAAACCAAAAGTAGTCTTGGGAAAAAGTAAGTAACACTGATGAACTTCTCTAAAAATTAGATATGATAATTACCCATCTCATAAATCAACTGTAGGACATTACTGTAGGTCTGAAAGATATAAAAAATAATTAAAGACTATAAAGGACAACTCAAGCAAATGAATTTGGCAGGCTAAATGAAACTGACAAATTCTTCCAAAGCCACCACTATGTATAGTGACTCATAAAGAAATAGAAAACCTGCCCTGTGCCAATGAAGTTCAAGTTCATAAGTTGAAAGCTTCCAGATCACCTCCACATAGAGCTGGCTTTCCTGGTGAGTTTTATCAAATATGTAAGGAATAAATGAATACTATCAATCTTATGCAAATTATTTAAAATACGTGTACACACATGCTCCTCTTACCCACAGGAATGGGGAATGAACATTGACATTCTCTCATTTGAAAACAGGTAAACACTTTACAAAAAAACCTGTACACCAGTATCTCTTACTAACAGAAACACAAAAGTCCTTAAGAAACACCAGCAAATCAAAACCACAAAATGTGGCTATCATGATACATGTGATTGAGTGGGGATGTATTTCAGGATGGCAAGGCTGGTTTAACATGCAAAAACAATAATGACTGCAATCCCCCATCTTAACAGAATGAAAGGTTTTTACAATCCTACATGGTCACCTTCACAGATGCATGGGAAGCACCTCACAAAGTTCATCACTGTAAGAAAATCACTGATCCCACGATGAAGTCACTCTTGTCAGATCCAGAAAAATCTCAGACCCTGGAAATCAGGGAGGAGGGAGTTCATGCCCTGCCTGATAAATGTCTCAAGAACTTTCCAGAACCCCACTAGCAAGTTTTCCATACACCCCATGCTCTGCCCACCTCACAGGTATGCACATACTTCTGTAACAAAGCTGCCTTTAACATTCATCCAGACTCCAAAAATTCTTGCAAGATGCTCTCCCAATACCAGTCCTCCACCAGTGTAAGCTGAAGACAACTCCTCTTCCAGTCTCCGAGACCATGATGCTTAGCCATGTCGATCTCTCTTGATAATAAAAACTTCCCTTCCCTCCTTCATCAGGTGCTTTCCATAGTACACATCCTCAACTGTAATCCTTTTGCTCATTCCCAGATAAATTCTTTATATAGAGAGATTTTTTTCTCTGTTGTGTCTTTTCAGCTTTGACAAGTTGTTAATAATAAAGACACCAAAAAATTAGTACAAGAAGAGAACTGCCTCCATCTGATGATGGACAACTATGCAAAATCTATAGCTGGCCTCAGTGCCGGATGAGACAGAGCCAGGAAGCCCTGACTGGGTAATGAGGCCAGGGTTTGCCCTCTCACCTCTCCACTCACCATTGCAAGCGGTGCCTGCTAGTGTGATATGGAAAAGAAAAGACATCAAAGTCACACCTATTGGAACCAAAAGAAAAACTGTCTGGGAGACTAGAGGTAGTAGCTCAGGGGTAGAGCATGTGCTTATCACAATCCAGGACCTGGGTTTGATCCCCAGCACAAAAAAACAAAACGAAGTGATGGTTTTTGTTAGTATTAACATAAGCTGAGTGAAACAAGCCAAACAGAGAAAAGCACACTGTCTATAGTCTCCAAAAGAGAATTAAGGTCACTTGAGTTGCCTGTATCTGGAGGAGGGATGGGGCTCAACTGGGAAGTGGCACAGTGAGGCAGGAATGCTCTATATCTGCATTTTAGAGCTTGTTGGAACATGAACATTTCCTCCAATTCATTGGGCTTTACATTTAAAGGGAGACATTTTACTGAATGTCACACATACCTTTGTCAATGCCCTGCAACAAGGATGCACACAGTTGTCTGTAGTTGGGCAGGCTGGATTTATCATGCATTGCAGTGAGGGAGACCCCACATGGTAAGGCTGCAGGGAATCTGCAGAAGGGTATTAGAAAGAATGCAGCACCTAGGGTTGGACGATTTGGGGAAGGCTAAGAGAGCAAGAAAGGTCTCTGGAGCAGGAGCTGCCTACTCTTGTGGCTTGAACAATGTGCACATTTTGTGTTCAGATGTGATAGTAGTGCAGTCTTGTCTACATCTTGATTGACTGTGGTTGCAGAGTGGCCCTGTCTGGTGTTTGAGTTATGTTTAACCAAGATCTATCTGTGAGTACAGGTTAGCAAAAGTGTTGATGCTTCTACACGAGATTCCGAATCTCGACACAAATTTACTAGCTACTGCTTTGAAATTGCCTTGTCATGATGAGTATTTTTCTTTCCAAGTTACACATTGTGGAAAATTAATCCTTTTGTTTAGCTTTATGTCATATCCCTTGGTGGCTGTAGAAGACCAAAATTTAGTTCTTCAGCCCCTTGAGAGGAAATATTGTTTCCTGATATGCAATTTATATTCTCATTACAGGACTCTGACGATTAATGTAACCAGTAAATTTCCTGTTGAATAACTAAATGCCTACACAAGAGACTGCAAATATCTGAGGCATTTTCCTTTTGAAGTTTCATGATACTATGCTCTGACTACTTTTATTTCAGTTGATTGCAAGAATTCTCATCCTTTAAGTATTTAAATTTTACCTGTTTTTCTTCATGGGATAGGGTTCCTCTCACATTTTCTTGACAAGAAAACTGGATCTTGAGGATTTTGTTCACTTGCTATTGGAAAATATGATTCAGAAATTTCCTTCTGCTCAAAAAAAATTCAATCACTTGTATCAACTCTTATTTCAAAGCTGATATATAAAAGATTAGTAGGATACCTAATCTGTAGGTTCAGTTTATGGCTGAATAAGCCATGAACTTTAGTTTTAAAAAAATACTTTATTTAATTGTTTGGATGCAAAAGAGAAATTTCTTTGGAAGGGCTAGAATTTAATAATACACAATATAGTGGAAATATACACAATGTAGTGAATTATTGGGAGTATATTTAGCATTTTTAGATGATTTCCAGAACTTTTATTGTGTGTCCTTATTCCTAGCATATGTGCCACTGGAAATACAAATAAAGATACTTGTTTATTAGTAATCAGTATACTGGCAATCCTGGACTCACTGGACTACAAACAGAAAGGAAATTCATTAGTTTTTGAAGCTTACCCCTTATGCTTGCTCTGTCACTGTGTTTTTCCTGTCCCTGAATGGGATCTCATACAGACCCTATACCTTTGTAGTTGTCAAAATGTGCTATCTGTCCATATGACACTTCCCTCCATTTACCTGTCTACTGGCCCCAGGTCAGCACTGTGGACAGTGTGAACAGACTGTGGGCACATCCGGCAGTGACAGAGAAAACTCCAGAAGAGCCTGGGCAGGAGGCTCCCTCCTGAAAACGAAGTATTTCCACGCACTGGACAAATGTGCAATTATGTTATTTGCATGTGCAATCAGTTATCAAGAACTGAGTTAGGTCAAATGTTCAGTGGTGAGGAACTTAAAATTACTCTCATCACTCATAAATATGCTCAAAATATCTATCATGTTGGCTGCAGCAGGAATTTAAAAGTGAGTTTAGTGATTTAAAGATAGTTTATAGCAAGAAGTATTGCTAAAGAGACTCTGCAGAAGTTCGGAGCAGTGGCACATACTGGTAATCTCAGGTACATCGGAGGCTGAGGCAGAAGAATCACAAATTCAAGGCCAGCTTGAGCAGTTTAGTGAGGCTCTGTCTCCCAATAAAATAAAAAGGGATGAGGGTCTGTTTGAGTGGTAGAGTGCTTGCCTAGCACCAGCAAGGCCCTAGGTTCAATGCCCAATACTGCAAGGGGCAGGGGGAACTGTCTTCTGCTTTGGAGTAAAATACTCTACTATAGTCCATGTAGATATTTTGACAGGCTTGAATAAAGTAGTATTGGTTATAAACTTTCTCTCTCATATAAGAAGGCTTCCAAGCCTCTCTATTAAAATAACAAACCTTCAAACACTTGCAATTTTTGTTAACTTTTTCTGCAGTTTGGCGCTGGAATTGTGGTCTGTGAACTCTGGTCTGTATTAGGGGTGAATTTCAATGAAATCTTCAGATTTTAGTTTTAAATATATTTTTTAAATAAATCAAATAAATGAGTACATTAAATTTAGTTAAATGAAATTTAGTTAAAATTAAAATTATACGACTCAAAGAGACTGGGAATTTGTTTATTTTTCCTTAGGATTTTCAGATGTTTGATAAAGTGTAAGAAAGACAATAGTTAATTTGTGATTTTAATAGCCAATGAATGGTAAAAAATGTATTTCTTTGTTATATAAAAGGACTGAATTTAGTGTGTTTATATCCCTAGGAATACTAACACTAAAATATTGAAGGATGAAAAGATCTTTATTCTTGTGAAGAGTGCTATAGCTTCCCACCTCTGTGCTCTCAGTATCTCTGTGTCCTCTTTCCTGTCTTGACCCTCTGACTTTGTTGTGGAAAAGTGGAACAGCTCAATGTTACAGCTCGGTGCTACTGCTCCAGAAATTTGAAGACTTGAGAATCTGAAAGTCATTCGAAGAGGTGGAGAAAAATCCTTTATTGCTGGCTAGCTCAGAGGAGCTTGCCTACTCTGAATTCTGAGCACTTAAGCAGAAATGGGAGCATCCTTATATAGGGATCTATGGGGTAGGCGAGCATGCTCACTTATTCAGGGGGTGAAGTTACAGGACATTCCTGAAAGATCATGCAGTTCAAACAGTTACAAAACATTTTGATACATTGGACAGGAGTACCATGCAGCACAAACTGTTACATTTTTGGAACAAAACATTTTATGGAAAAAAAAACATGGGGGAAGGCAAAGGCTTGCCCTGTGCATTATTGCTCCATCAACTTGACTCTCACTCTTTTCTCCAGCACTTTGTGCCTTCAGTCAAGTCGTTTTTTCCATAGTCAGTATTATCCTATCTACTGAGACTGTGGTAGTTATTTCTGTGTGTCAACTTGACTGGACCAGGGAGTGTCCACCTTTGCTGAGCAATGTTCTGAATGTGTTCAGGGTGTTTCTGGATGAGGTTAGCTTCTGGCTCAGTCCTCCACTGAAAACTTTTTCCATGTCAGCAGCACTTCTGTTCCTGTTATCACTGGTGTGTTCACTGGGCAGTGTCCTTCAAGAACTCTTCCTGTGTATCCACAGCTTGGCTAACTGGTTGGCACAAGAGATCTTGCTTTCCACTTCTCTCAGCCTGTGACCTGCTGTCTTCAATAGGCTCAGTCACTTCCAGCTGTTGGTTTAAGGTGAGAGACCTGAGACTCCCTTTCACTTAAATGCTTGGGGTTGGTGTGTGGAAGGGAACTGAAGTCAAGGAGAAGGAGATGTGGGGGAATTGCTAGTCAGGAGCCACCAGAACACATGCCATATTTATCCATTAAGTTTTCCATCTTCTCTGGGCAAAGTCCATGGAACCTCTGAACAATTACAATGGTAATATCAAAATTACCAATCACAGGTCACCGTTACAGAGACATATGTACTAATCCACTGATGAATCGGTAGCTGAATATGGTTGGGAGGTGGGACCTGGTCAGAAGAGGTGGGTCACTGGGGGCATGACCTGGAAAGGTGTATCTCCCTCCCTATCTCCTCCCTTCGCTCTCTGCTTCCCAGCCTATAAGAAGTAAACAGCTTTTCTCAGCCAGGGCCTTCCAACATGTTGTTTCTGCCTTGGAGATAGCCGACCGTAGACTTAAACTGTGAACCAAAATAAACCTCTTCTCCTTTCAATTGTGGGTGTAGGGTATTTTGTCCCATTGATGAGAAAGTGACTAAGACAGATACCCACTGAGTCTGTTTCTGTGAAGAATCCTGACTAATTCAGGGGACTTTTCTGTCTTTAAAACTATAAGGAAGCCAGGTATGGTGGCACACACCTGTAATCCCAGCATTCTGGGAGAGTGAAGCAGAAGGATTTCAAGTTCAAGCCCAGCCTAGGAAATTTAGCAAGATTCTGTGTCACTATTTGAAAAAAAACTTTTAAAGGCTGGAAATATAACTCAGTGTGAAGGACCTGGGTTCAATCCCCAACAATGAAAAAAAAAAGGAAAAAAATGTTTGAGTCTTGCTGCTTCTTAGTAAAACTAAACAAAGACTGAAGCAAATGTCTTATTTTATTTGGCCCTGTCACGCCTCTGGGGATCAGCTTGCTTTTTCCATTTCTTCCCTGTTGTAGGCACCAGTCAACCCCTACAGTTTCTAGGTTTGACTCCTGACAAAATCGGCTTCCTGCACTTCTCAGTAACTCTAACCTTAAGCAAATCAGTGACCTCATGATAGCAAAGGTCTACTTTGCAGTCCATATTATTTTGGCCTCTTGTGCTACCACTGTTAATAAAATGCTCCTTTAAAATCACAAAAGTTTTATTTTAGGAAAGTTGAGTTCAGAAAAGTGCAGAAAAGGAAAACCTTGCCAGTGGTTGCAGTAGGTACTTGGAAGTCTGCATTGTTGGCATTTTGGCCTATATTTGTGTTATGCCTTTGTCCATGGTATAAATGTGGTCTCAAATTCAAATTGAGACCACACTACATGGTTGGATCATCTGCTTTTTTAAATGGTTAATATATTATAGCTACTTTTCTATGGCAGTAAACACTCTCCTACATCAATATTTTTCATACCAGCAAATCTGATCCATTGTCTTGATATATTAAAATCTATTTTTACATCTTTCTCCTTGTTAATTATTTAGATTGTTTTTATCTTTAAAAAGCAATGTCATCAACATGGCTGAAACTATAGCAGGAGTAAAATCCAACAATGGGTTCTTATAGAATCCTATGGGGGAAAAGCCACCCAAGGGTTTAGTTGGAGCTTTGAAGCCTCGGAAGCTGGTGGAACTCCTCTGTCATCCTTTTTGGAGGTGAGAAGTTAACATTATAAGGTAAGACCAAAAATACAGTGAATGCTATCATTGAATGTCATCCAACGGAAAGGCAAGCTCATAAAACATTGACCACCTTATATCCAGTCTAACACCATGCAACTTCTGGGTCTTTCCCAAAGTTAAAATGACCATGAAAGGTGAACATTTTGAATTGATTCAGGACATCAAGGCAGCCATGACAGCACAAGTAAAGATACTCACAAAAGAGGACTTCCAGAACAGTTTCAGAAAGTGACAAGAACAATGGCGTAAGTGTGTTCAAAGTCAACGGGAGTATTTTGAGAGGATTCATGACATTGTGTCTTTTACTGTCATAAATTTTTAAAAATTTAAACATCCATCATATTTTTCAATCACACTCTGTACTTGCAGGAAGGTTTCCTTTCTGTAGACCAGGGTTTGCTGCCATGGCACTGTGGACATTCAGGGCCTGGTCATTCTTTGTGGTGGGCTTCCTGAGCACTGCAGCATGCTCGGAGCATCCTTGGCCTCCACCTGCTCATGCCAGCAGTGCCCTTACTCCAAGAGTGACTGCCACATGCCTTCAGATATCTTAATCCAAGAACCACTGAGTCACACCTGACATACCTTGCAAACAGATCCAGCCAGTAAAGAAAGATACTCAGAGAACTGAATTTCATGAAAAACCACTAAGTTAAAGTAAAATAATAAAAAAGTTTTTTCTGTATCTTCTAATCTATTCCACTGATCCTCAGGTCTGTTTCTTTGCCAATACCATGCTGTTTTTATCACAGTAGCTTTGTAGTATAGTTCCAATTTGGGGATTGTAATACCCCCAGCCATATCTCTGTTGCCTAAAATTTCCTTTGCTATTCTAGGTCTCTTCTGTTTCCAAATGAATTTTTGGATTGTTTTCTCTAGTTCTGAGAAATATATTGTTGGAATTTCAATTGGGATTGCATTAAACCTATACAATAGTTTTGGAAGTATGGCCATTTTCACTATATTGGTTCTTAAATTTCTTTGATTTTTAAAAAAGGCGTAGTGATATATGTGCACCCATGTTTATAGCCACACAGTTCGTAATAGCGAAAGCTTGGAAATAGCCCAAGTGCCCATCAGCTGGAAACTGGATAAAGAAGATGTGCTTTTTAATAAAATGGAGTACTACTCAGCCATAAAGAATGAGAAACTAGAGACATTTATAGCTAAATGGATGCATATTGAGGCCATCCTCTTAAGTGAAATAAATAGGACACACATGTATAAATACTGAATAGTTTCTCTAGTGTGAGAAACTGAGAGTGTAATTAAGGATACACATGGATGAAATGGCCTAATGACATATTTCTCGGATTGTATTTCCATCGCATGTCATATGACTGTATCGAAATTTAAATCAGGGAGAAGTTTGGCTTATATGGAGTCTGCTAACTAACTGGAGTTTTTTCCAGAACACTGTTTGTTCAGTGTTGGTTTGGGGGATCTTTCTGAAGCAAATCACATCCTCTAGTGTCTTGTTGGTGCTTGAGATGCTTTTTTTAAGTTATATGGAAAAATGTTTAAGTGGTTTTCAGTCTTGTTTTTGTTGAGTTCTACTGTATTTGAATATTATTGTAGTTTTTCCCCCTTGCATTGTTCTTCTTTGAATGGTTTTAATTTTTTGTATGTGTGTGTGTTTGATAATAGTTATTTAAAAAAAAGTTTAATTTCTTTTTAAGCAAATGGTTAGTTTTGCAAAAGCACACAAAATCAGCTCACTTCAGCAAGTTTAGACCTTTTGACAATGTACAGTAAATAATCTTAAAAAGAGATCTTAACATATGATTATTAAAAGTCATTTAAGTAAAATCTCTCTGGAGTAGATTAAGAAAGGAATATAAAAACTATCTAGGTGTTTCAAGTAGAAAAAGATTCAATGAGGGAATTGGGTGTTTACACAACTGTCAAGTAAGTGGAGGAAGGGAGCTGCTACAGTCTTTCAGGTCCACTGCTGCAGTTGCTATTGCAACCAGGTCATTGCTTTGCCGTTCAAAAATCTGCAGAAAGTCACTGCCAAAGCTGTATCTGCCACCTGCAGGGCACTGAGCTGGCCAGTGGGTGGTGCCCATTCAAATGTGCTAGCATCTGCCCATTCCAGCCTCAGAGGGGTGAAGTAGGGTCAATTCTGCCATGTGAAATAGCATAGGGTGGGCCAGTGATATAGGTGGTAAAAGAAAAAAAACATTTACCAAGATCAGAATAAAAAAAGAAGAGTTTGTTCAGATCAGAGTATGGTGTTAAGAGGGGACAGGGGAAGTTTCCAAGAGAGGAATCACCATCAGGATGAGAGGCTGGGCTTTTTAGAAGGGTTTGAGGACAGGAGAAAAGTCTAGATATCTTAGGAATGGCTTTTCTAGGTTGCCTGGCTCCTGCAGATCTTTTAGGAACACCTGTAGTATGCCTAACTTGGACACCAGAGTTGCAGACTGATAGGGCCATTTACTTTGGTCTCACAGAAGCCCCTTTAATTTCAGATAAGGACTTCTGTATATCTGGGCTCTGAGAGAGGACGGGTCAGGGCTCACTGGGAGGAATGACTAGGTCTTATGTTTACTGTTATCCTATGCTTCATGAGTGCCCAGTACATGCTGGGCAGAACTGAGTCAGCAGAGAAATTTGGGTGGTGAGATTTTAACCCTTTTGTCACCTCCAATTCTACCTCACTGCTGATCCTTAAATCCTGTGTGAGTCTCTCCCACTGCCAAAACCATATTCTAAACCAGGCTGCCAGTTCCCAGCCACCCAGCCAAGGTTGGGCAGGAGACAGAGAAGGAAGGAGATAGGGTCGGCTGCCAGAGCACAGCACCGACTTGGTCTTCCTTCTCAAGGGCTTTTTCTTCACTCATATATCCAAAGCATTTTCTGCTCTTTCCTGTCTCTTACCTCTTTAGGCCAAAAAGTTTTTCTAAGCTTCTATCAATTTTCTACCCTATTCAATTATATGGACTCATGCAGCTCAAATCAATTACTTGGATAAAAGAATAAAAATGGAAAAGTTCTCTACTGACTAATAATGCACAACCAGAGTGAGGCTCTTTTCCAGTAGATTTTTTGAAATTGCTTCAATCATGTAGGCAAAGGACACAGACAAAAGTGATTATTTTTCTTTAAATTTCAAAATCTAATTAATCATCTGAACGTTTCCATGACCACTGTTCATACATATGAAAATCTCCTTTTGATATTCTTTATGCCAGTAAGTTAATTAGCAGGCAATTTCTTGAAAACACTGTTGCCCAAAATACCTATTTCCAGAACCCCATTGGCTGCTGTCATTTATTCTGGGCTTTATTTTGTCAGAGGAGTGCTGCCCATCAGCTACAGATCCAGCTGTCTTTGTGGGCTTCACAGACACAGTGAGAGAACGGGAAAGATAATCATGTGCAAAGCTGCATGATACAAGAAGAGGGTACACAGGATGAAGACATGTCCAATTTGGATTTGTCCAGTTAGCTCAAAAGATGGGATAAAAATCATAAAGTGTTCTCAGAACAAAGGCTTATTCTGATTTAAAAACGGAAGAAAAAAGAAAAGGAAGGAGGGAGGGAGGGTGAGTGAGCTTGTTTCCTCAAAGAAAATGTAAGGCCATCTAAAAACCTGAGGAAATGTTGATCAGTACAACCTGTCTGTAACCTGCGGGCGTATGGAATACTAGTCCACAAAACTGCTGCCATCCAAACAAATTTCTCTCTTGCTATAAAATTCTAGGCACTTAGACTATTTATATCATTGAGGAAAACTCCTCCATAGGTGAGAAATGTTTGAGTGAAAATCCATACCCAGGTCAACACACAAAAACCAATAGCTTTCCTGTACACAAACAACAGACTCACTGAAAAAGGAACTGGAGAGTCAACTCCTTTCACAATATCATCCAAAAAAAATGAAATACCTAGGAATCAACCTAATGAAAGAAATCAAAGACCTCTACTCTGAAAACTATAGCACTCCGAAAAAAAGAGATTGAAGATGGTATCAGAAAATGTAAAGACATCCCTTGCTCCTGGGTAAGAAGAACCAATATAGTGAAAATGGCCATACTTCCAAAACTGCTATATGGATTCAATGCAATCCCAATTGAAATTTCAGCAGTATACTTCACAGACCTTGAGAAAACAATCCAAAAATTTATTTGGAACAAGTAGAGATCTAGAATAGCAAAAGCAATTCTAGGCAACAAAGACAAGGTAGAGGATATCACAATCCCCAACTCAAAACTATACTACAAAGCTACTGTGATAAAAATGGCATGGTACTGGCAAAGAAACAGACCTGAGGACCAGTGAAACAGATTAGAAGATGCAGAAACAATGCCAGACATACTCAGCCATCTCATCTTCAACAACACTATCCTCAGAAGCAGAAAACCAATAACCTTGATGTTGTACATCTTTTAAAAAGGAAGTATGACTGTATTACTTGAAAATAAACATATCCACTTATTCTCAGATATGTTTATTTTTCACCTTCCAAATCACCACTGAAAGATAGAGTTTATGCTGTAACTTTGCCTTCTATATTAGAAAATAACTCTTATTGAGTGTCATTTTTATTCTAATAACTTTATTCTAACTTAATTTTTATCACTGTGATATTAATGGTATAATTTCAGACAGTCTAGGAGCTGAATACAAAAGTCATCAGGGTGTTGGCTTCTAAACACTTGCTTTTTCAGACAATATGTCATGTGTTCTTCTATGTTCACCCATACTCATGTGTTGAAGGCTTGGTCCCCAGCTGATGGAGCTATTGGGAAGTGGTGAAATCTTTCAGAGGTGGGGTTCTGTTGGAGGAAACAAGTCAAGGGGGATATGCCCTTGAAGGAGAGATTGGGACCCTGGTCTCACCCTTCCTGACTTCCTGGATGCCATGGGGTAAGCAGGTTTGCTCCAGTGTGCACTCTCCACCACAATATTCAGTCTCACCACAGGTCCAAAGCAATGTGGCCAACTTATCATGGACTAAAACCATAAGCCAAGTAAACCTTTTCCCCTTTGAAATTGTTTATCTCAGGTTATTCTGTCACAGCAACAGAAAACTAACACCTAATAGTTATGGATATTTATGAAAAATATTGTCAAAATACCACGGAGAAAAGAAAAATATGAGAAAAGGACAAAATGGAAATGAAGTCTCTATAAATAGGGAGGGGTGGAGAGGTTGAAAGGAGGGCAGGGGAATGGGGAAAAAATAAGAACCAAGATACATCATATAAAGGTACAAGTTCCCAATGATGATTGTAACTGTATTGTATACCTAAAATGTACCAATAAATTTAATGAAAAATAAAATAAAATACCACAATGCATGACTCTGTATTAATCTTATTTTTTTAATACCACAAGCTCTATTTAATGAGAGGCTTAAATTCTGTAACACTCAAATGTTCTCATAAATGTCACCAGTTGAACAGAAGATGAAAAAGCAAAGCAGGGTGGAAGAAACAAGAGGAATATGCTCCACAAGGGAAAGGCTATGAGGAGCTTGCAGGATGGTATTGGCCAAGGGCAGAGGAGGGCACAGCAGGAAGTCAGGGGCTGTGGTCAGTCCCCTGGGAAATGTTCCAGTTGCTGATGGTGCACTCTGCAATTCAGCAGACATACAAAATTTCATTGTCTAGTGATATTTTGGAGCAGGAACTTTCTCATTTACTATAGTGCATAAAATCCAAATTTAACCTGAGAATCAAGGCACTATGGCATTTTGTTGTCTCAACTCCCAGATTCCCTTTCTTTAATTATGTAAGTATCACATGCTTCTTCCACCCTACCTAAAAGACCACCAGAGTTAAGTACCACCAGGGTGTATCTCCTATGACTCTGAGTACCCTGTGAGCAATGAGTGTCCATGGTGGCCAGGGCTGAGGTGGCTTCACAAAGCACTTGCTTGTCAGTGCCAAACACAATCTCTCCAGGTCATCTTCAAAATCTTTTATAAGATAGTTTACAACTGCCTGAAATATGCTATCCAAATTTCTCTCAGGTAGGTGAAGCATTTGTTAGTTGCCAAGTTCTACTTAATTGGCAATCACTAGAGCTTCAAAAAATAAATAAATAGGCTTTTTTCGGCCTGCCTTGCATCGGACTATTTCTCCTGTACCACTTGGCTTTGCCCTGGAGCCAGCCAACTATGGACTGAAACCTGTAAAAATTTTCAGCTGCATGGAGCTGAGCTGTGCATGCCACCATTGGCTCTGCCCATCCCCCCTTTGAGTGAGGAGGGGAGTCACCTGGGCACAGCAGCACACTCCCCTGCCCTCCTCTGGCCTCCTGGCTGTGCCAGTACCTGGTTCCACACCGCAGAGGCACAGGGGGTCATAAAGGCCATTGTCCTGAGCTCCAAAAGATAGAGCAGAAATGAGCAACAGAAAGAGGGCCTCTCTCAGGCTCCTTGATGAAAATTAAAGCCCACTGGAAAAGTTAAGAGAATCTCTGCATTAAAGGCACAACAGACCACCATAGTTGGTAAGTTGGAGGGATCATCACCTCCCATTGGAACCTGGACTATCTTCAGGGGAAGGGCAGCTGGAACCTGTAGTAGAACCTTGCAGAGTTCAACCCTGCAGGAGGACAGGGAGCTCAACTTGGGACTTGCAGCCAGAAATCAGCCTGAATCTCAGGGGCCTGCTGCTGGGTTACTGAGAATAATTGACTTAGATCTGCACACTGCTGCCCACATTGTCTATTGTGACAGCAGAGACATACCCTAAAGGAGGCCCTTCATTTTTTAATTTTTATTTTCAAATTAATTTTTTTCTCTCATTTTTAATTTTTATTTTTTTCTACTCTTTTCACATTTTTCCTTTATCTTTCTTCTTTTTCTTTTTCTTTTTTTCTTCTCTCTCTCTCTCTCTCTCACTACTCTTGCTCGCCCACATTGTTCTTCATCTCCCTTTTGTTCCTGTTCCTGTCCTACTTTGGATTTCTTCTTTCTTTTTCTTTTCTTCTCTCTTTTTCTTTCTCTTGATTGTCATTAGTTTCAAAGGCAAGTGAGTACAGTTTCTAGCTTCCCTATTGCTGTTAGGTCGTTCTGTCCCTGTTTTTGTTCTTTTATTCTGTCTTTTCTTCTTGTCTTCAACAGTTCCTAGAGTTTGTGTATTCTTCCTGTGTCCTCTGGCCTTACTTCTAACCTTTCCCTATCCTCATATCTATCTATTCTTCCCTCCCCAACTCCTTCTAAGTCCCCATCCTGAAGGGTAAAGTGGCTATATTGAAGAGTTTATTAACTATAAACATTTTGGGCTGGTCCTCAATTTTTATTTAATTCACACAGTTAAAGGTGATAGATTAATAAATATCACAAATTGTCATTTTCTAAGCTGTGCTTGATGTTATTGTTGTTGATGATTGTATCACTTGGGCTAAGATGTTGTGATTGATCTAATCAGTTGTCCTTCCTGGTATAATGAAAATGAGATTGCCTCAGAGTCATTAGAGACTCAAAACCTAAAGACCAGTATATCTGGAAGACACCTCTGAGAAGTAATCATTCCATAAAGGTTCTAAATACAAGCAACAAAGATACTTATATCAAAGTACCAAATCAGGAATTAAACCAAAAACAGTACCAACAATAAAAATAGAAATGAGAAGACATTTAAGCAAGGCATAAAACCAGACTTCCAGCTCACCAAAGGCAAATTCTGGGGGAAACAAAATGGAAAAGTCTGATAATCAACCACCTGGACACCCTGAACTGATTGCACAGGAAGTAACAAATCAGATGAATGAGGCACTAGAAAAAATTCAAAACAAATACAATTTCCCAGATAACTACAGAGATGATGAGCAGAATGAAAGACATGATTAGAGACTCTAGAACAGAAACAGATAAAAAAATATATATGAGTTCTGGACCATGATGGAAGCCATGAATGCTCAGCATAGGAAAGAAGTGGAAATGATGAATCCCCAACATAGGAAAGAAATGGAATCCATGAAACAGATTTAAACGGATATCCAGGAGATTAAAAACTATTGAAAGCATACACAGCAGACTGAGCCAATCTGAAGATAGAATATCAGATATAGAAGACAGGATTTTTAAGAGATCTCTTAAAAATAGTAAGGGACCATGAGAAATCAATCCAACAGCTCCTAGATAATGCAAAGAAGAATGATATAAGACTGATAGGAGTCCAATAAAAAGCAGGAGAAAGTACAAATGACATAAAAAAAAACTGTTCACAGAATTAACGACAGAAAACTTCCCAAACAGAGCAAAAGAATTTTACATACAGATAAGTGAGGCACATAGGACTCCAACTAGCCATGATCAAAAAAAAATCTACACCTAGACATATAATAATCAAGATCCTGGAAATCCAACAGAAGAAAAATACTACAAGCAGTTAGAGAAAAGAAACAAGTCACATACAAAGGAAAGTACATCAGAATCACAGCAGACTTTTCAACACAAACCCTCAAGTCAAGGAGAGCCTGGAGTGAGGTATTTCAAGCCCTAAAAGAAAACAACCTCCAATCTAGACTGATGTATCCTGCAAAACTATCTTTCAGCATTGATGGGGGAATAAGATATTTCCATGACAACACCTGAGAAACTTCATGATTATCAAACCAGCACTCCAAATGATTTTTAAAAATACAAATAAATAAATAAATAAATAAATAAATGTAGCAAATGGTTGTGGCTTAACCCAATTTTCAGTACTGTGGAAAATAAAGCCACCAGATGGGACAAAACTGTACAGTTTCACTTACCAGTCTGGACTAACATTCTTATTCACAGGCATCCTTTGGGTTTCATTTATCCCACGGACAACACAGAATCAGTTCTGTTTGTGAAGTCTGTTCAGAGGTCTAGGAGAGAGGTACTCATTGTTACAAATGTCTTTGAAACCAGAAAATATGCCCTCATTGGTTTTAAAATTCACATTCAAAATATCAAAATTCATAAAGTAGATAAAAATTAAGTGGGTGGCCCTTTGCCTTACAAAACTATAAGACTCAATTATTTTTTTAAATTAATTTTATTGGTACATTTTAGGTGTACCATATAATGACATTCATCATTGGAAATTTACACCTTTACATAATCTCTCTTGGTTCTTATTTTTCCCCCTTCCCCTGCCCTCCTTCAACCCCTCCATCCCTCCCTATTTACAAAGACTTTGTTTCCATTTTTTAATTTTCTCATATTAATTCCATTCCCTTCTTTCCTTTCCCCTACCCCTCCCACTTCCCCTTCCCCTTTGCCCCTTTTCTTCCTATTTCACATTATCTATTATACGTTTTAAGACTCACTTATTTTAAGTAACAAAATTCAGTTTTTGTTCTGCCACTGGAGCTTCGAGGGAGCTGGAGGCGGAGATCATCTTCCTGCTCAGGGAAAGTCTATCCATATGAATTTGGAGCAGATCCAACATCAATGATTACAATATGATGATGACAAAGTGATGATAATGTTGTGGTGATGATAATGTTAGCAGGAATTCAACAAACCTACCCGAAACGTAATTCGATCTTGTCTCCCTCTGGTTTAATGATGGCTCCCAACAGTGAGAGAATGTGGCTGTGTTTCTTGTCTTGCATGCACATGCCTGTTCGTGCGTGGGTGTGTGGGTGTGGGTGTGTAGGTGTGTGTGTGCATGCATGTGCACATGTCTCCTTCAGTACCCCAGTTGGGGTTTGGGGCTGTGTGTTCATAACTTTCTCATGCCTGTGTCTAACCTGTGGTTCCTGCACTGTGGCTTGTGGCCCTGCCAACTGTGCAGGCTCTGGTCACTTCTGATTTTCCCTGTCCTCTCCTGAACACCTGTCTCTGTCTCCCCCACTTCCACTGCCAAAAGGCATCTATCTTATGCTGCTATAAACTCTTGCACATCCTTCAGGAATCATGTTAAGGATTCGCTTTTCAAAGTTTATGTTCTATTCTCATATCTGATCCATCATAGTTGCCTGGGCTGGATGACCAGCCCCCTTAGAAGACACTCGGTGTTTGTCAAATGAATACAAAAAAACCACAATCCAGTCAGCTAGAATGATAGTACAAGCTCATGTTCCTAGTTTTAAAATTTTCCTCTTTTGGGCTGGGGATTTAGCTCAGTGGTTCCACCACCTGCCTCGCAAGCACAAGGTCCCAAGTTTGATCCCCGGTACTCCCCTCCAAAAAAAATTCTCCTATTTTAATACAAAGCCTAATTTACAGCTTTTGTCAAAAATAATGAAATTAAAGGGGGTAATCAAAATATACAGTGAATGTTCAAATAAAAATTATCACAGTAAAAGGTACATTGCCATGAATCCCTGCAAAATATTCCCCCTGGATTCAGACACACTTATCCCTTCATTCTTGTCATTTTCTGAAGCAGTTCTGCTGGTTCTCTTTCCTGAGTGTCTTCATGAGGTGTGATCAAAAGCATGGTGCGTGCTGCTGCTTCATGCCTTCATCTAACTGAAAGGCAGCTCCCAGAAGCACTGTAGTGTGTCCTCAACCACCTTATTCACTGGATTGACATCTTGAGACTTCTGGCTCCCCGCCAAAGTCAAAATGAAAGGTAAATGTTTTGAACTGATTCAAGACACCAAGGTAAGCATGATATCACAATTAAAGACATTTATGAAAGAGGACTTCCAGTTCTGCTTCAGAAGGTGGCAAGAATGGTGGGATAAATGTTCACAACAAGGTGGTTATTTTGAAGGAATCAATGGCAGTATGTCTTTTACTGTAATAAAGTTTTAAAAATTGAACATTCACTGTACTTTTAATCACTCCTTGTAAATCTAATCTAATGTTGTGTTTTCAGAACTGATTTGGATTTCCCATACTAAGCATCCTAATTTTATTTATTTATTGGTAACTGAGGAAGTTGCAATGATGAGATTCCTGTGGCTTACCTATGTGCTCCAATATTATGGCTTTCTCAAAACCAACCAGGTTGTTCTATTTTACCATTAATTGCTTAAATCTAGATCCATAAGAATTTGGAAAGTTTTCGGGCTTGTCAGGTGTTTGGCTTCATGATGCACAGTTCCAGCATCTCGTGAAGAACTAACTCAAACAGGATGGTGCTATCCTCTTGACCTCCCTGCCCATGGGCTGTTCATGATGTGCTGGGCTAGTGACAGCCCAAGGCTACATGGAATACAATATCCTAAATACTGGGCTGTTCACACCAAAGAGAGAGCAATACCAATGAGACCACCAAGCCTCCTTGGTAACAAGATGCATGGGAGAATCTGCTGTAAGTACTACTTACCTAAGCATGTACTCTACAACTGGATGAAGGCTGGTAGCTGTGAACTTGAGTAAATAGGCAAGAAGATCACTTCAGATTCAGTAGCATTCAAAAACTGCTCTGTTAGTTCAGGATCTGATCAGAGAAAGTGAAGGGACACTAACCCTTCTCTTTACCCATTTGGTATTTCCAAAGCATGCTCCTGCTGTAAGCCTCTGCATGCATTGTTTAGTCAGGTAAACTATAAACTTGTTGAGGTGAGGGATTTGTCCATTCTGCATGTCAATGAACTAACACAGAGTTTGGCATATGGTAGGTATTCAGTAAATATGTGTGGAATAAATTGATATTTAAACAATGCCATAATTTTGTCTTTCTCATTTATTGCTATAACTATAGCACCTAGAGCAATAGCAGCATGTAGAGGGCCTCAAGAAACATTTCTTCAGCAACCAAATATGAGAGGTGGTCCTCTGCAACCCTCAGGTTTGAAACAAGGATGGTTTTATGTGTCTAACACAGTGCCTGGAATGCAATAACTACTCATTATGGGTGCTTCTCCTTCTTACCAGCTCAGAAAAGAAAAATGAGGTGCGCAGGTAGGAGAAAAACAAAAGCAAAAAAACTTCCCTCATTAACACACAGCACTTTCAGAGACAGAGTGGCCAGCATCAAGCCAATAGGACATTTATCACCCAATGTGAAGACCTATGCGTATTAATTCCTTAAAATGCTTGCTGATATTTAATGCTTGTAAAGATGAGATGGTAGAGCTGAAAAGAGCCAGAAATCACCAAATCCATCTCTCAAATTACACAGATGAGAAAGGGTGCTTCAGCAAGCTAAGCAGGCCATGGGCTCTAATGTATAGATGTGGTGAGCAGGCTTTTGATCTGGAGCTCTTCATTACTCCAGGCTGCTGTAATAGAGACTTGTGTCAGAAGGAAAATATCAGGGCTTTTGCTTGTCATCTACGTAGATGATTCTTATCTACAGATTATTTTTTTACTATTAAACTTGCTAAAAGAGCAAAAGTCATTACTTCTACAGTCTTTGGGTGAGGGAGGTTGGGGAGAAGAAGACAGCTGCATGGATACATTTTATAAATTTCCCTACATGTTTACATATTGCACCCTGAATTCAGAGTGGAACTTTTAACAAGAGATCATGAAACCCTAAGTTTCTGACAGAACTCATGAATCTTGCCTGTCATTATCATCCACACAAGAGCTTGGGCATGAGAAGGGCTTGAGATCAGAGACCTTCATTTAGGAACAGGTGGGAAACCACTGCAAAACACTTGGGAACCTGGGCCAAGCAAGGGAAACCCAAACCACAGCATGCATTTCTGAAATGAGTTAGATGATGCAGAACCTAGTGACCCATGCCATGGTCTTCATGGTCAGAATACCTGGTGTCCAGACTCCAGCCCCACCATTGACTTGTCTATCTTGCCAACACATATTGTTTCAAGTTTCATTTTCCCAATTTGAGAAACAGGTATAATAATTGAAACACGTGTCACATTCATCAGGTAGAACTTGGCGAGGATAAATTACTGAAAATGTTTACTTGCAAGATATTTCATATGAATAGAAATATCTAGGGAAAAGTCTATGCAGTAAAGCCAAGCTCTGGGTGGTAGGAGCTAATTTGAATGTGATTCCCTGGAAAGAAGGGGCCTCAGAAATCCATGAGCATGCCCCCTGCTCACCCCAGTGCTGAACACCACCAGGTGACCTGGGACAGAACCCCCACCTTCCTGTTACCTGAACCGCTACAAATAGCCCATGTCTCCACCACTATAGACAAAGCTCCAGGCCTCTGTTGGACCTTCCATGGTCTCTTCAGTGCCCTCTGGGAGTTTACTATACACGTCCCAGAACATGGAATCCCAGCATCTCCCATGTGCCCTGGGGCAGGAAGGGGGCTGTGTTTTTTAAGAAGCATGGCCTTGGGCTGGGGATTTAGCTCAGTGGTTCGGCCGCCTGCCTCGCAAGTGCAAGGTCCTGAGTTTGATCCCAGGTACCAAAGAAAAGAAAGAAACATGGCCTATTTCATTACAGTGAGTTTTTAAAAGAATTTTTTTAAATTTACAAGTGTATTTGCCATACTAGGGATTGATCCAAAGGCCTTTGCACTGAGCTATGTCCCCAACCCTTTAAAAAAAGTTCTTATTTTAAGACATGGTCTTGCTAAGTCACCTAAGCTGGTCTCAAACTTAGAATTCTCATGCCTCAGCCTCGCAGAGTGCTGGGGTTATAGACATGCACCACTATTGCCAGCTAGAGCATTTCTGGTGTAATGGTCTGTGCTCTACCCACAACAGGTCAGGTACAGGCAGGAAATGCTCACCTGGGAAGAAACAGATGCCACTCACAGGGACTGGAGCATCTCAGAGCCCAGGCTGTGTCTCCTAAGCTGGCTTCTTGAGAACAAGAGAAAGGAAAGCAGCTTGGCTTCCTCCTTTTCAGACCTGGGATCATAGCCTTTCTGTGAAAGTGAGAAACCTGGAAAACTCTGAGGGAGGCATCAGTGCTGAATCCTGTTGACCATGCCTGGAGATAAACCATCTGTGAATCCTAAGAATGCATGGACTGACCAAATCCAGAGGGCCTGTGGAGGGTTAGTGACACTGGTGTGTGGAGTTTGTTTTTTGGCGTGCTTTTACTCCTCCACTTCCCATCCTTGTCCTCTGTCTGGGAACCGACACTGCCTGTGTCTCTGCTCCTGGAAGAAAAAGGCTAATAAATAAGTCTCACTCACTTATTTCAGGAATTTAATGCTAAATCAAATTTAGCTTTATTTTTTCAGGGAATTTGGATTTTAATTATAAGTGAAACCCCCAAAGGAATGGATTCATTAATGTGGCATTTCTAACCTCAGGGGAAGAAGTGTGTAGTCACCCCCAGAGTGACCTATGCCTGGTTGAGCAGACATGGACTAAGGACACAGACAACTCTGGGCCACCATCCCTCCCTCCCCTTCTCTTCTGTGTATAGTAGCCAAATGCTCTGAGGTCCCAGACAGATAGGCAGGGAGCTCACACCAGGTGCAGATCAGGGGTGTCAAGGTTGGGTGTTTTGACCCCAGCAAGCCTTGCCCAATGCAAGGCTGTGAGCCAGCTGCCTGAAAAGAAGGACCTTTGAATACAGAGGTTGAAGAGGGGTGTCTGAATATTTTCTTGGGAGGACTTTGTGTACAAGGCTGCTATGAGCTGCCACTGGAGGTAGAGCTGGATTTCTTTCCATCTGTGCTGGCTTGATTTAGGACCAGCTTGGCCCCACTGCAATTTGGGGCTCTTACCCCTGGGTCCTGTGGATAGCTGTGCAGTTCTCCTGTGAATGGCTCACTCCCTCACTCCTGCCTCTCCTCCTTTTCTGGCTCTTCCCTCTGGGAGGTGCCACTCTTTCTCTTTCCATGCCTACTTCTAATTATCCTTTAGTGCTTCCACCACTTGCCAACCTGACACAGTTTTGTGGCTGGTTTATGACCTGAGGAGGAGCTTGGGTCAGAATATGATGAACTGAATCATTCTAGTTCAGTTCATTCTCCAAGAGACTCCCTCCATGGAGGAAGCAGTGAGTCAATGTCCAGTCAGATGTGAGATCCTTGCTGTGTTGTAGATTGGTGCTGTGAGTAGGCTGGCCTTGTTCCATAAGGGGCAGAGACACCTGCTCAGAGGATGCTCCCCCAGGAGTCTCACTGCACCTCTCCTCCACTCCCTACTCACTGGGGTCTGTCTTGTCAAAACACCCAGCGCACTACCCTGGGACTGTCTTCTCCAAGTCACTTAGAGGATCTGTGTGTGCATGTGCCTGTGTGTGTGTGTGCACATGCACACATGCATGGCCCTGGGGATCACATCTAGGGCTTTGTCCATGCTAGGCAGATGCTCTACCACTGAACTGCATCGCCACCAGAGATAAAATGGCTAAGAGAAATCTGGATCTCCCAAGAGCAAAGAAACAAGTGAATAGAAAGAAGAGCTGGTCCAACAAATTCTTGAGCCTCTGTCTCTTGACACAAACTACAAAGTATTTTTAATGTTAACCCTCTCCATTCCTGACCCAAAGTGACATAGCTACGCTACTTAAGGCTAAAATAACCAGAGGACACCTTGAGGCAGGTACCCTGATGTGATAGTTGCCACCTGGTGGAGTTTGGCTCTGCACTGCATAATTATTACATCTACTGTCAGTTCTTGAAGGGAACTAGCTTTTCTTCAGAATGGGCCTGCCACCCAGGAGGATTCTGAATTAAAAGCAAAAATATTACTCAGTTGTTGGGAGCCTTTATTAATTTAACATTAGGAAAATGCTCTATTCATTAAAAAATTTGACATACAATCACTGCCGTACACAATTTTTCATAACCAAATTCCAAGTGATATGAATAAAAACTCATTCATAAAAATAATGCTAGGAATGTACTAACAAAAAGTAGAAAAATATGCCAATGGACTTGGTGCAGGAAAGCCCTTTAGGAGACAAGACACAAATGCAAAAACTAGAAAGAAAACCACGAATACATTAAAAAACAAAACTTAATAATAAAAGCTATAATAGTTAGAAGACATGAGTGGGCAGACACATTTGCAATGCCCATAATAAGAGATAAGTGCTCATATGTTGAATATATCAAAAGTGCCTCAAACTCAGAAGGATCAAATAGTACAAAAATTGAGCTAAAAATAGAACAGATAATTAACAAGATAAATTACAAATGGCTTAAAAGCAAATGAAAATATGCTCAACACAGATAAATGAAAATGAGGACAATGAAATGCTATTTTAAAACCATTAGTTTGGCAAATATTTTACACGCTCATTTCATCACCATTTTGCAATCTCTATTAAAACATTATTCTCAGCAGGCATGGTGACACATGCGTGAGGCAGGAGGACTGCCATGAGTTCAAGACCAACCTGGGCTACAGTGAGTTCAAGGCTAACCTGGACTGTATAGCAAAACCCTGTCTCAAAATACAAACGCAAACAAACAAACAAAAACCTCAAGCTAAAACATAATTGTCTACTTTAAAACAAGAATTTGCATGAGAAGTCACACACACGCAGGGAGCTTAGTGTAGCTATATTTATGGCTGAGAAGAATTGGAAATATTTTACATGACTATCATGAGAATTCTCCAGTTAACAGTGGGATAGATGCTATGCAGCAGTTTTAAAAAACAAAAAGAGTTTAGTTGTACTAACTGTTATTAAATGATTTTCAAGGAAAAATAATTATTTAGAAGAAATTATATAATATAATTCCATTTAAGCAGAACAGAACCCAAACACTGTGAGTTTCTATCAAAACATACATTTTTCTGAGTATGAAAGGGGAGAAGAAATGTCTGGAAGGACACACAGAAGGCGAATGGTACAGTGGTCACCTCTGGGGATAGGACTGACATGGTGAAGATGGCAGTGTCACTTCGGAGGGTGGGACTGGGACAGTGGAGTGGTTTATTAAGGAGAACCTCATTTTACCTGCATTGTTTAACTTGAAGCATGTACAGATACGTCAGTTGTGTAAATGAAATTGATAATTTACCACGTGGGAGGCTTTGAAGGGGTCTGAGGAGAAGCTGACTAGAGGAGGTTAGAGAACCAAGAACAGGGAGAGGGAGAGAATCAGCAAGTGCCTGCAGCCAGAGGGCGGTAGGGAAGAGGACTCGGGTCATGTTCCATTCTGGCAGTTACCGACACGCTTGAGATGTTAGCATAGCTATCTGGGAGATTTGGAATGCCAGTGGGACTGGTGAAGAGGAGGAATGAAAAGTGGGATGAGGAAGATGAGAAGGTAGAGGCTGTGACTTCTGGAAGTCTCCCTGTTGCAGGAAGGGAGTGGCTGGGGATGAGTGCCATTGGTAAAAGTGTGAGAGTTGAGGACCCTGAAGGAAAGGAGCCAGTGGGGAAGTAGAGGCAAGGAAGAGGGGTTGGTTGGATGAATCTAGGGGCCTGACAAGGAGGGGAGGCCTCCTCTGTCAAAAATGTGAGAAAAGGAAAGAAAGGCAGGTGAGGGAGTAAGATTTTAGGGGTACACGGTAAAGTTAGCGAAGTAAATCCAAGCAGTTTTCCACCAAGATACTATGAGCAGGGGATGAAGCATTTAAATATTTATATGATAGTTTGCTATTAAGAGTTATGACTTCATGGAACAGTAAATAAATGCCTGTTTCATAAAGAACTCTGACCAAGGCTACCAATGCCAGTTATGTTTTCAGTATTGTTGATTATATTTAAATTTTCCTTATAATAAAGCACAATGTTTATAATAAAAAAAGACATGATTTTAAAGGTGTATTAAGGAAGGTAAATGAGGGACTCCAACCTCCTCACTTGTAAATTAATGGTGATTCTAGGGAGGACACAGAGCACTAAGGGCACAAAAGTGTATAAGATGCTACTGACATATTTTCTAATTAGTAAAGCAATATATAATTATTGAAAAGCACTTGAAAAATAGGAAGCTATAGTGGGCACAATAGAAATCATCTAAAATCTCAGCACTCAAAAAATAAAATCTAATATTTTTTCCAATACTTTTTATGCATACACATTTTTGTGCTAAGGTTAGATGGCATTAGACTTAGAAATTTCTATAGTAACTTCCCTTACATGTTATTAAGTACTTGTGGAAATTGCCATTTTAATTTTTAGGTACTGCAATTATGCATAATACAGATATATCAAAATTTAGTAAGCATGAACTTAATGAAAGAAATAATACCTACTTAAATGCAACAATTAGAGACTTGCGCTGTAACATTCCATGGAAAGTAGGAATAGAGAATTGAAATAGAGAATAAATTAGCTTGTCAGCCAATAATACTAGCCCTACTATTGACCTTTTTCTACTCTCCTTTTTGTTGTTTTGTTTTGTTTGGTACTGGGCATGGAACTCAGGACTTTGCACTTGCCAGACAGGCACAGCACCACTGAGCTACATCCTCAGCCCCTTTTCTACTATCATTTGTCTGTACAGTGAGGTAATTTGTTCCAATCTATTGCCTGATTGTATTTCTGTTGTCTTGTTGACTGATGTAGACAAAACATTTAGAAGTGTAGTGACTGCCCATTGGGAACAAAAGGGTTAAGACCCTTAACAAAAAAACTCCTGGTTAAAGACATCTTGGTCTAGGTGGATAGTCATGAGACAGTAACAAACCTATTCATATAAAACCCATTCTTTGCTCTGAATGAGTGCTGATACATCTCTAAAAGATATGCATAGACCTCCTTATCACCTTATCTAAAGGTAAAGCCCTTGTGTAAACCAGAAGAAATGGTCTTGTCAAATCTATAAACATAATACAGGTGCTCTCTGAAGAGCTACAAGGTGCTAAGTGATCCAGGAAAAGACATTCATAGATAATCATATTTGCCTCCTAGACCCCTTTTCCATATCTTTCAACCCTCACAAAAGTCCTAATCTCTCACCATGGCTATGCAGTTCCTCTCTTGGAAACTTGTCTGCTGTCCCCTTTAGCTTTGCACCCTGATCTAAATAACCTCATCTTTTCTACATTCTTTGTCTATTGGTAAATTCTTCTTACCACCCACTCCACCAGCCCTCCACAAGCCAGCTTGCATGACAAAAAGTAAAAATGCAAAGTGTCTGTTCTCACAGGTCTTTGTATGTCCAATACCTACCCATGTTAAACCGGGCTGGCTGCAGAATTTGCAGGAACAAGGGCAAAATAAAAATATGAGATTCCTTGTTTTAAAAAATGGAGGGGGGAAAAGAGACACGGATGTACTAAAATATAAAGCCCTTTCCTTTTATCCATAGTCTCTTTCTCTCTCAAATTGACATGGTATTTTAAAATTTGTTATTTAATGTTATTTGAAATAATAAAAATTAAATTATTTGCATGAGTTTTACCATTCATGTCTATTTTGTGCAATATTTATTTTAAATGTGAATAGAAGAACTCATATACAGTCACCAAAATTACATAATTCCTATGTCGTAGCTTGCACATGTATATATGGTTTGTTCTTAGCAGAACAAAACTTACACAAGTGTTTTATTTCACTTCTACACAGGTACTTTTTCCACCAACACTTTCTACTTTTAGGTGACTGATGAGTAAGGAAAGACAGAAAGGAAAAGATTCTTAATTCGCTGACCTTTTTTCCTTTCCTTCCTCATCCTTTCCCACACACGTGGTTGGCTAACACAGGGAAGCTACTAAACAAGTAAGAAAGACTAGAAGAGAATTTCTTGGTCCTTTATATATTCTCAGAATGCCACAGGCTCCTCTGTGCAAGTAAGTTCTGATTGGAACAGCAAGCCTGCCTCTCGTGCTGCCAGCCCTTTCTCACTCACGTGTAGATGTAACAGGCATGCAGTGTATGGCTCTGCTCTTCCCAGACTGCTGTGCACCCTGTGCTTCCCAGAATTCCACATGGTGACCACTGGGAATGCTGAGAAAGGGCAGCAGGGGAAGGAGGTGACATGGACATCTCCTGCTCACAAGCACATCACTCACCTTCCCATCATCCCCTCCAAGTCATGTCCAAACACCAGTTGAAAGAGTATATTATTGAAGTTCCAGATGGAAGCTGATAGCACAGCACCAAACCAAACGTGATCCCTTGTAAGCAAGTGCGCTGGGGCAACAGTACAGGGCACCCACCCACGAGGCTGACTGATGTTAAGGACTGAATGGGGGCCAAGGCTATCCTAGGCAAGTTTGTGCCCTAGACGAGACACAACTTCATGTGACATTCACAAATAGTGTCAGAGACTCTAACCTGCTGAAGACCTCACTTGCTGAGAGTTGATGGGAGCCATAGAATGTTCTGGATGAAAAGGGAGGCCAGGTTGCTAATGAGAAAGTTTCCTGCTATAGATTTCTGGTAAATCAAAAGAGCTCTCAGAAGAGAGAGACCTGAACTTTCTGTACTCCAGCAACTGGTTTTGAAATCTTTATGCATTCTAAAAAAAAAAATCTCTTTTGTACCTAATTTTGTAACTGTTTTCTTAGAGAGACATTCCAAGTGGTATTAGCTCCAGCCCCCAAATACCTAGATCTGTCCCTGTGCTGAACTTAGTAGGGAAAGCATAACAGCTAATGTGCTTGTTCTCATAATAAAAGAACCCAAACCACAGGAGCATGTGCTTCATAAACTTTACACCTGCTACACTTTGTCTACAGGACCTAAAACCATGTTTGAACCCCATCCTAGAACTGCCTGCTCTTCTGTACACTCCACCACCATCCCACCCACTCCCTCCTCCTGGGGTCCACATTTGCCAGCACAGCCTGAATCTATTCCTGTAATAATCAGATTGGTGTTTATCTCAACAGCACACAATGCTTTCAAAATTATTCCTGGATGCTTACAGGGCCATAAATAGCCCCTCCCCCATAGAAAACTCAAAATTACCTTTAGAAAATTCAAAATCTTTAGCTAGAATAACCTAAGAAATTCAATAAATTCTTGAAAACTGATACCAAGTCTTGAAAACAGAAACAAGAGTTTCACTAGGAAAATAAGCATCTTTCCTAAGTAGGAATGACTCAACAACTTTACACCTACCAGTCTGAGTAAAGAAGACCATGATGGGGCTATTGAGAAAAAATTGGCAGGAATGGAACACTGGTTGCTCAGAGGACAGGAGCAGGTGGATGAGGTGACTTCAGGAACAGCTCCTGCTATGGTTGGGATCAGTACTGAGGAGTGTGGCCCTGATGGAGTGAGGCTGAGTTCACCAGCTCAGAGCTCAGAGCAGGGAACCCTAAGGCAAGCCCACCTACTGACCTGTGAGCAGCAGAATCCATGGGGATTGTTTCAAACCATTCAGTTTTGGGGGCTGGTTATCTAATGGTGTTGTGATGAGTGAATAATAAAGTAACATTATGGCACTATATCAAGGCTATTTTCTTAGACTAATGTCTTTACTTTCAACTTGAATAGCATTATAACAGATACATGACATTTTCAAACTATGGTCTAGGAGCTTCTATAAGCTCCTGGAATTTCCATGTTGTGGAATTCCTGGCAAAAGAAGTCCTGCAGCCATCTCACTAGGACCAGTTCTAAACCAGAAACACTGGCACAAACTCTCCCTATCTCAGTCAAGCTAAGACACTCATGGCACATTTGCCTACTCCCCACCATGGGCTGTCTTCCCAGCCCACAACAGCCAGTGGGCAAAGGGCAGAATGGGTGACCTAGAAATGCCTAACACCAAAACGTGTAGGGCACTGGAGACTGCAAGTGGTGAGCCACCAGCCTGTGGGGTTGTCCGCACAGGGACTGAGAAGACATTTCTCAAGTAGGGGACTTTCTGTGACAAAATCGTGGTTTCAATGGACTTTTTTGCCTATCCTTTTCCCAAGCAACCTGATCTTATTTCAGGGCTACAATATCATTTTTTATTTCTCTGTATATTTATGATAATTTGTTTTGTTCTCGTTTTCTTCTTTTGCCTGTGCTGTCTCAGGTTTCTCTCAGTTACTTCTCTTATGCTGCTGTTTGGGGTTATTCTCTATTCTTCTAAGACATTCTTTAAATGCTGGTGGCCTTTAAGCATGCAGTTCTATAAAAGAGTGAGACATTAAAACACTGTTGGAAGTGGGCTGAGTGGGGCCCCTGCAGGGTATTCAGGGTGCAAGCTCTGGCCTGGTGGTTTCTGCTGGTGGACTCTGGAGGAAGGTGCAGCCTGGAGCCCTGCGAGGAAGCACCAGTGACTCAACTCCCAGAGATAATCCACACTGGGAAAGGATAGCTTGCATAGCATTTTTGTATAGCAAAATGAAATTCAAGGAACCAACAGTGACATAATTGAAGGCAGCAAAATCAAAATAAAATAGGATCATTGGTTGGGAAGACTCTCTAGAGAGACTTATCTGGTCACTCCCTCTAGGTCTCCATCTCCAAGCAACACCACTTGAAAGTCATCAGGTTGGCAGCTATGCTTCTGTGTTCTTGTACCACAAATCTGTGATGGAACTTTTTCAGATAAGGTCAAGATAAACTACAGTGTGTGAATGGAAAATAAAGTAAAGCAGTGTTTTATCATATATTTTTCAGCAGGTCTTCTTGGACTTTAACTAAAAATATGACACCTTTTTCTTCAGACAACTGCTCTTTTCAGTACTAGTTACATCGAACAAATCAGCCTCTAGATGCTACTTATCTGTTGTTCTTGATAGTACTTGGGAAAATATTATTAAATATCCTCACACTAGGAATGAGAAGAAAAAACAGCTATTAAAATTTTATGGAAAGTTTTTGCGTTTCTTTAGCATTTGTTGATTATTTTATTTTTGGTAAGCATCTCCATTATATCCTATTTCAAGGATTTTGTACTCTTAGGTATTAGGTTTACTAAATACCATATCTGCCTCTTTTCTCAAATTATTTCCTTTACTTATGGCTTTTTGCATTATCCAGTCTTCTTAATATCTTGTACAGATTATTGCCTGAATTTCTCTAAACTCACCAAGTTTTCATCTAAATTTCAGAAGTCGTTTTATTTCTTTGCAGTAATTTTGATTTGGATTTCAGTCCTTGCTTATGTTTTGGGAGACCAGGTATCTACCAAAGCCTAAAGGCGCAGAATATTTATTCTTATCAATGTTCTCTGTCAGTATTCAGAGTTACTGCCTCTCACTTTCCATGATGACAATTTTATTTATGGCATTTATAACCTCTTAGAAGTTCTTACCTTGGTACAGGCTAGTCGAATGAATAACTTCCTATATGAATGAGACTATCTTATATTTTCCCTCTTCATCCCTCTCTAGTTACATTGTAAACTCTAAAAGAATACTCTTGCCCAAGCTCATTGTCTGTTTTCTTGGTACCTGGTTACCATTAGTACTGCTTCAGGTATTCATTCTTTTACTTAAAGTACAGATTGCTGTGAGGGTGTGGCCAGCGGGGGGGGGGGGGGCGGGGCGAGGAGGCGGTGCTCCCGCGGTCTGTGCAGCTGTTCTGGGACCCTGCGGCTCCCTCAAGGCCAAGGGCGGTGGCCGAGGACAAAGGAGCATGTTGGCGCCCAGGAGCACAGGCCCCGCGCGCTGAGGCTGCCCACTAGGCCAGTGCTCCCCGCACAGCTCTCAGGCCCTGTCTGCAGCATGGAGCTGTCCGGGCACCCCTGGGGCCTCGTGCGGCCGCTCCTTCTGCGGCTCGCACTGCTCGCCATGCTGGGGGGGGTGGGGGGTGGGGAGGCAGTGGCGGGGTTGCGGCGCTGCTCCAGGTTGCAAGCAAGACGGGCCGGAGGAGCCTGCCAAGGGCAAGGTGGTGTGAAGCAGCTTGGAGCTCGCGCAAGTCCTGCCCCCGGACACACTGCCCAACCGCACGGTCACCCTCAGACGGAAGCTGTGGTAGTAGCGCTTGAGCTCGTCCAGCACCCTCTGTCTCAGTGACTTCTTTACTGCCACTGGGGCTGCTGGGCTCTACGCCCTACTCCAGCTTTTTGTTCTTGACCTTCAGGGACTGGAGTCATAGCTGAGAGGGGGCAACGAATGCCAGCCATGCACTGGAAGGTACCAGCCCCCCAACAAACACACTGGCTGCAGCGGGAGTCCATGGCGCTCCTGCTACCACACACAGGTGCTCAGGCCTCAGTGTCCATTGGCCGCTGGGCTTGGCTCTGAGGCACAGCTACAACTTCTGCTGTGATATTGAAGAAACCTTGTGAGAAGAGAAATCTTTGCCATATTTCTGATCTCAGCAAGAAAGATTTGTGCCTCTCATCATGCATAGCAGTGATGGTATCCATCAGCGTCCTGTAGATGTTCTTTCAAGGGATGCTACTGAGAATGTCCATTAATGAAATGTTGCTCCAAGAATGATGCAGGCCGGGTCAACTGAAGAAGCCACAATGCAACCAAACTCATGGTCACTAATATTGAGGATATTTGAAGTCTTTATATTCTGAGATGTTTCCTTATGCAAAGATAATTGAACCAGGATGTTGATTTCTGTGAAGATATCAGGATCTGGGAGTGAGGGGAGGACAAGGAGGTGTGCTTCCTCCTCTTGGACATCAGAGAGCCCCTGTGATGGAGGTGCGGAAGCCACACCAGCTCTGTGCACAGGATCTTGCTATGTAGTTCAGGCTGGCCTTGAACACAGTATGTAGCTGAGGCTGACTTCAAATGCATATCCTCAGTCTCCAGGTGCTGGCATTACAAGCATCCTCCACCACATCTGGAAGCAGTTAACAATTTGCTGGGAATATGTGAGCTGATATTCTCTTCCTGATAAACGCTGCTGCTCCCTGCCAGCCGCACAGTCATGAAGAGTAAACAAGTGGTGCTCCAAAGGGGACTGTCATATACAAGCTATCTTCTTCAGGTTCACCTCTTTGCAGATCCTGAAATCAAGATTTCAATAGCTCGATTTTGCTGGTATCAGGTTGACCCGCATGTAGAAGAAATTTGTTATACAACTTTCTAGAGTAGGCCCAGGGACACCATAGACACATAAAATCATCAGATGTACTTCACAGTGCAAAACAGCAAAAAACTGGAGGAGCAGAGCGCCCCCCCTCCTCCTCCCAGTGCCGAGGAGGGGAGCTGCACAGGTGCCAGCAGCACCACTCTCCCCCACCCCGGTGGCTGCGCTGAGACAGTATTGGGATCCACAGCACAGAGGCGCAGGGGGTCATAAAGGACATTGTTCTGAGCTCCAGAAGATAGAGCAGAAGTGAGCAACAGAAAGAGGGCCTCTCTCTGGCTCCTTGATGAAAAGGGAAGCCCATTGGAAAAGTGAAGAAAATCTCTGCAATAAAGGCACACCAGACCAGTGTAGTTGCACACTGAATCAGGCAGGATGGTGTGTGACTGCAGTGCCAGCGCTCTGGACAGCTGTGGTAAGAAGATCACATGGTGGAATCCAGCCCGACCAATTTGGTGAGTTAGTGAGACCCTTAGTGGGTATCTGAAGTAAAATGTCTGAGGATATAGTTCACTGAGGAGATGCAGAGTAAAAGCCCCAGTAATGCAAAAGTGAAAAACTAACAGATAGATGAGAAATAGAAAAAAAATTCATAGATACTTGGATAAAAATAACAAAAGAAGTGACCACTGATTTATTTAGTATGAAGAAAAAATGGCTATCATGGGGGGAGACAGGGGGACGAGTCCCCACAGTCCTGGGCCTGACTCTCCTGATGACGCAGAAGGTTGTGGAAGAATCAGACAGAGACCGAAAGCCTAGAAGCAAAGTTGTACTTTTATTCAGCAAGCATGCAAGAGTACAGCTGCCTTCTCACAGAGAGACAGGCTGGGGTGACCGAAATGGAGCTACCATTGATGGGGGTCTCAAGATGCTGGTTTTATAGTAGTTAGGGGCCTATCCTGCCTCTGGGCTGAGGGCGCCCCTACTTGATTGGTTAATGATTAACTTAGCTCATTACTAGGGACAACAGGGAAGGGTCTTTTCAGGGGCCATTTACATCTTAGGGTCAAGGTTCTTTTTCCTTTTGATCTTAGCAAACCAAGCTTTGCAGGGTACAGTGTGAAGAGGACGTGCAGCCTCAGCAGACTGTCAGCTTTTTATGGGTGGTTAAGTCTGTTCTGCCAGCTATCTGAACTCCTTTGGGGAGGGGCTCATCTCTCCCTGCCTAGGGGTGTCTATCCCTACAGGGCTATAGGCTTTTCTATTACATGGAGACTCAGTTTATGGAACCCCCAAGACATGAACTCACTTCCTTGGTAACATCTCCAAACAGAACTTGGAACCCTTGTTAATGGGTGTCACAATCTAGTAACAGCTGTCTCCCAAGCTCACTTGGCCAGAGACGGTCAACAGTGAACATGCTGAGCTGCTTCTCCACTTCGAGAGCCCGCAGCCTCAGGACCTCAGGTAGAGAAAGTATCTGTGAAAGATTAAGAAGATGGCTGACTCCATTCAGAGGCCGCAGGACTAGCAGAGTCACCCCATTGAAGGTCTCCCCGGGAGTGACCACCAGTGACCTACCACAATCAAGGTACCCCAGTGAAGTCTCCCTGAGCCCAAATACCAATGGCACAGAAACTGGGAAGAGCATGGGGCAAGTATCACCAGGCCCAGAAACACCCAGTAGCTCTGGGCAGGCCTCTCCAGAGCCGGGCACAGAAAACCTAGAGAGTCAAAGTCCAGTGGGGGAGACTGAAGTCGCAGCCACCAGCCCCCAAGAGACACTGAGAAGCCTGGTGTCCATCCATCCAGGCCTGGCTGCCACTATTAGAAACAACTTCACAAAGAGCCTTGCAGAATTCCGGCCAGTGTGGTCCCTGCAGACAGTCAGACAGCTCTTGTTGTCTGAGCCCTGCCTGCCTGTTTCCCTGGGCAGCCAATCCATCTATGATCCCTTCTTTCCGGGCACCTCCACCACCCACACCTCTACCCAATTGGCCCCGATTTTGGGAAGAGACATCATGACAAGATCTCTTGAGAATTCCATCCACTTTGAGGGCCTGTGTGATAAAGATCGAGATGTGTTGTGTTTGGACAATAAACAGCTGTTCACCACACACTGGGTAGATAAGGAAGGAGACCTGTATACTAGGCTTTCTGAGCTAAAGAAAGATTCTGAGCTCTTAATTCATTCATTGCCTTGTATACCAGAACATCCTGAAGTGCCTTGTCCAGGAGAAGAGAAATCCATCCACCACAGAGCTGCAGGCTGCTGGAGAAAGCTGTATTATGTGAATGGCCACACTTTTCAGGCCAAATGCTTCAGCAGGCAAGCTCACTGTGCTGTCTGCACAGACTGTGTAGGGGGACTTGGCCGCCAGATGTATAAGTGCACCAACTGTAAACTCTCGGTTCACAAGAAGTGCCATAAACTTGTCACAATTGAATGTGGGCACCGTTCTTTACCACCAGAGCCCATGGTGCCAGTTGATCCATCATCCATGGCTTCAGACCCTGCACACACCACGATCCCACATAACCTTTCAACTCATGAGGCTTTAGAACAAGTTGATGAAGAGAATGAGGCAGGGAACACCAGGGAAGGTGGCGAAGCTTCATCTGGTCTAGGTCTTAAAAACCTTGATGTGCTCAGAGTGATTGGCAGAGGAAGTTATGGGAAAGTACTGTTAGTCCAACAGAAAGAATCAAATCATATGTATGCAATGAAAGCAGTGAAAAAAGAGCATGCCAATATTGATTGGATACAGAAAGAGAAGCGCATTCTAAAGCAGGCATCCAATTGTCCTTTACTAGTTGGACTGCATGCTTGTTTCCAGACAGAAAGCAGACTGTTCCTTGTTCTAGGCTATGTCTGTGGGGGAGATCTACTGTTTCGTGTGTAGCAACAAAGATGGCTTCCTGAAGAACATGCCAGGTTTTACTCTGCAGAAATCAGTTTAGCAGTCAACTACCTTCATCGGCAAGGAATACTTTACAGAATTTTAAAATTGGAAAACGTATTACTGGATTCAGAAGGGCACATTAAACTCATTGATTTTTGCTTGTGTAAGGAAGGCTTGCAGCCAGGAGACACAACCCACACTTTCTGTGGCACTCCTAATTTTGTGGCTCCAGAACGTATAAGAAGGGAAGATTACAGTTTCAGTGTGGACTGGTGGAATCTTGGAGTCATGATCTATATCATGATGATTGGAGAGTCTCCATTCGATCTTGATGAGAGCTCTGATAACCCTTATGAAAACTCAGTTGAGCATGTCTTGCAAGTAATTTTGGAAAGACACATTGTCATACCTCATTTTCTGTCTGTATAAGCTGCAAGTGTCCTAGAGGGTTTTCTGAACAAGGATCCAAAAGAATGACTGGGGCTTCACAGGTGCTTTGCTGATATTCAGGAGCATCCATTCTTTCAAAATGTGGACTGGGACATGATGGAACAAAAGCAGGTTTAAACCGAATATCTCTGAGAGATTCGGTTTGGATAACTTTGATCCTGAATTTACTAATGAACCTGTCTGGCTCACCCCAGATGATAATGACATCGTGAGGGAGCTTGACGGATATGAATTTGCAGGTTTTGAGTATTATCAATCATCTTATGATGTATGAAGAAGAAGGGGTCTGATCCCCATTTTTGAAGTATGCATTTTGCTTATGTTCCCACTTAATGCTTGGAAAAATTTATTACCAGCCTAGATAGAATTAACCATTTCAGAGATGTCTGGAAGCTAATTTTAATTTATTGTTTTGAAGTTATATTTATATGTAATACTTAATTCTTATAGTCTGTAGTAGAGAATATGGAATTTTTTGTTCATAGATCAGATTTTTATGAACTCATTTAAATAACAATGAGGCAATTGCTTGTTAACCACACTTGTATATACATTCCATTTGTTGAGTGGCACATAATGCCTAATATTTTTTCTTTTTACTTATGATACAAGAAAACAATTTGTCTTTTCAGTAAAGTATCTTACCTATGCTAGTTTCTCTCCAACCACACTTTTGAAACTGACCACTTTTTGGGGTCAGTTTATATACCCTTCAGGAAAATCCAAAAATACCAACAATTGTGAATAAAAACACATATACTTGTATCTTTTTGGTTTTGTTTTGTTTTAAATATATATATTGAAAAAAGCAGCATGAAGCCACTGCAGCGGCTGCGGTCGGCCCCCGCCCGCTACCTGGGCGAGATGACCGGCCCTGTGCCCTGGAGCCTTGCTACTGCAACTACTGCAGGCGCGGCGGGACCAGCCAGCCGGAGCCAGACAGCGCTGAGCTGGCCAGGGAGCTGTGGAGCCGGAGCGAGGCGGAGATCCGCGACTTCCTCCAGCACCTCAAAGGCCGAATGGTCTGTGAGGCTGTTCAGAGGGTGCATTCTGCTGGCACTCTGGGTCCAACACGCCGACAGGCGCAGATCCTGGCCCCCATAGAGGTGTGGATGGATCTAGCTGAGAAGATAACAGGCCAGCTGGAGGACGCCTTGAGGGCGGCCTTCTCCCAGGTTTTCACCATTGCAGCCACAGAACCCCTCAGCCTCCTGCACTCCATGCCCCCAAAGCCTACGAAAGCCCGTGGAAAGCCACTGCTCCTCAGCACCACCAGAAGGCAGGGGAATCGCAGCCCTGTGGCCTCTGGTCCTGCCCTCGAGGCCCCTGGCTCCGCCCCCGTGGCCTCTGGTCCCACCCCTGGTGTGTCTGACCTTGCCCCTGGCCCACTCCTATTATTTCTGGCCCTGCCCCTGTGGCCTCTGGTTCTGCCCCTTGTCTATCTGGCCCAGCCCCCAAGGCCTCTGACCCCACCCCTGAGGCACCTGCTGAGTCCCTGGCAGCCTCTCCCCTGAAGACCTCACCGTTGACTTCGAGAAGATCTACAGGTACCTGTCTTCCTCCTCCCGGAGTGGCCACGGCCCAGAGCTCTCAGCAGCGGAGTCAGCTGTGGTCCTTGACCTGCTCCTGTCACTTCCCAAGGAGCTGCCTCACCTGCCCTGCATGGCCTTGGTTGAGCACATAACCAAAACCTATGCCCACCTGATAGCCCCAGAGCCCAGCCCCTCGGGTGGGAGCCCTGGGCCTGGAGCTGAGGATGGGAGGACTAGTTCCAGGGTGCTGGGGGAGCCTGGCTGGGTCCCGCCCAGAGTCCTTGAGCGGGATGGGGCCAGCAAACTGAGATCAGCCTGGCGAGCAGCCGGTGTCTGCCCTCTGAACCCGTTTCTGGTGCCCCTGGAACTCCTGGGCCAGGAGGCCACCCTGGCAAGGTGAGGGCACAGCAGCCAGCAGATACAGCAGACCTCTCGGCTGGCACTGGATTGTCAAGAAGGTCCCTGACCCAGTTCTCAGCCGCAGGTGGAGAATTTGGATGCTGCATTCATGGGGGCTTAGCAAATGGAATCCCAGTGGTCTAGGGTTCCTAGGGAGCAGCCAGGCAGCCGGGTTAATGGTGGACAGGGCACAGGACCGTGCATTACAAGACAGGCTGCCTGCCCCCCCGCCCAGCCCAGCTGTGATTGTTCTCTGCCTTTGGGGATGCGACAGGGTGGGCCTCCCCACACCAGCACCCCTCTCACTGCCTTCCTCTGCTTAGGCTGCCCTTATTTTCCTCCTCCACCACTTCATGTACCTGCAGGCCCAGCAGCCCCCAGCCCCCTGCAGCTGACAGTGACATCCAGCTCCTCACCTCCTGCCCAGGGTCCCTTGTCCTGGAATAAAGTTCTTGTCTACCTGCAAATAAATAAATAAATATATATATTTATTGGTACATTTTAGGTATAAAATATATTTATATTTATCATTGGGTGTTTGTACCAGAACATGATGCATCTTAGTTTTTATTTTTCCTCCCATTACCCGTGTAC
Organism: Heterocephalus glaber; assembly: GCF_053883595.1. Taxonomy (NCBI): domain Eukaryota; kingdom Metazoa; phylum Chordata; class Mammalia; order Rodentia; family Bathyergidae; genus Heterocephalus; species Heterocephalus glaber. Next base: position 28,675,835 of record NW_028258315.1, read on the forward strand.
TCTTCAACCCCTCCCCCCTTCCCTATCTACATAGAGTTTGATTCCATTTTCTTTTTCTCATAATTTTTTTCTTTCCCTTCTTCCCTTTCCCCTTTCCCTTCCACCATCCCCAAACCCTTGGACCTTTTCTTATTTCAAATTATGAATTATTCATTTTAATCATTTTCATCCTTATTTACACTTTCAATTTCTCACACTAGAGAAACTATTTGGTATTTACACATGTGTGTCCTATTTATTTCATTTAAGAGTATGGCCTCAATATGCATCCATTTAGCTATAAATATCTCTAGTTTCTCATTCTTTATGGCTAAGTAGTACTCCATTTTATAAAAAAACCACATCTTCTTTATGCAGTTTCCAGTCGATGGGCACTTGGGCTGTTTCCAAGCTTTAGCTATTACAAATTGTGCCACTATAAACATAGATGCACATATATGGTTGTGGTATGATTCTTTTAATTCTTTGGGGAAGATTCCCAGTAGGGGAATAGCTGGGTCAAATGGGACCTGTAATCCTAGTTCTTTGCGGTATCGCCATACTGATTTCCACAGTGGTTGCACCAATCTACATTCCCACCAACAATGGAGAAGGGTTCCTTTCTCTCCACACCCCCGCCAGTGTTTGTTATTGGTTGATTTCTTGATAGCAGCCATTCTTTCTGGGGTGAGGTGGAATCTCAGTGTTGTTTTCATCTGCATCTCTCAAATGACCAGGGATTTTGAACATTTTTTCATATGTTTACTTGCTGTTTTTACTTCTTTGTCTGAGAAATGTCTGTTCATTTTGGATGCTCATTTTTGAATTGGATCTTTGAATTTGGGAGGTGTGATTTTTTTCAGTTCTTTATATATTCTTGATAGTAGACGTTTGTCTGAGCTACAGCTGCTAAATATTTCTTCCCACATTGTAGGTTGTCTCTTAGCTCTGTTGGTAGTTTCTCTTGCAGTGCAGAAGCTTTTTAATATGATGAGATCCCAGTTGTTGATTCTTTGTGCTAGCTCTCATGCTACTGAAGATATGTTCATAAAGTCTTTTCCTATGCCAATGTCATCAAGAGTTCTACCTAACTTATCTTCCAGCAAGTTTAGTGTTTCTGTCTTAATATTTAGATCTTTAATCCACTTCGATCTTAGTTTAGTGTGCAGTGATAGGTATGCATCTAGTTTTAATTTCTGATAGGTTGAAATCCAGTTTTTCCAAAACCATTTATTAAATAGGCTATCTTTCCTCCAATGATGGTGGTTGGCTCCTTTGTCAAAGATGAGGTGACTGAGTATGTCTGGAGTTGTTTCTGCATCTTCTAATGTATTCCACTGATCTTTGGGTCTGTTTCTTTGCCAGTACCATGCTGTTTTTATCACAGTAGCTTTGTAGTATAGCTTCAAGTTGGAGATTGTGATACCCCCAGCCATGTCTCTGTTGCCTAGAATTACTTTTGCTATTCTAGGTTTCTTCTGCTTCCAGATGAATTTTTGGATTGTTTTCTCTAGTTCTGTGAAGTATATTGTTGGAATTTCAATTTCCATTGCATTGAATCTATATAGTAGTTTTGGAAGTATGGCCATTTTCACTATATTGGTTCTTCCTACCCAGGAACAAGGGATATCTTTCATTTTCTTATATCCTCTTCAATCTCCTTCTTCAGAGTGCTGTAGTTTTCAGTGTAGAGGTCTTTTGCTTCCTTTGTTAGGTTGATTCCTAGATATTTCACTTTTTTAGATGCTACTGTAAAAGGAATTATTTCCCACATTTCTCTCTCAATGGGTCTGCTATTTGCATATAAAAAGGCTATTGTTTTTTGAGTGTTGACCTTGTATCCAGCTACTCTACTGAATCTGCCAGTTAAGTCTAGAAGTCTTTTGGCAGAGTTTTTTGGGTCTTCTGTGTAGAGTATCATATCGTCAGCAAATAATGACAGTTTAACTTCTTCCTTTCCTATCTTTATTCCTTTTATTTCTTTCTCTTTTCCAATTGCTGTGGCTGATGTTTCTAGAACTGTATTGAACAGGAGTGGTGATAGTGAGCATCCTTGTCTTGTTCCTAATTTTAGCGTGAAAGTTTTCAGTTTTTGACTATTTAGCATGATGTTGGCTGTTGGTTTTTCATAGTCTTAATCAGGTTGAAATAAAGACCTTCTGCTCCAATTTTCTGGGTTTTTTTTTTTTTATCATGAATGGATGTTGGATTTTGTCAAATGCTTTTTCTGCATCTATTGAGATGATCATATGGTTTTTGTCTTTGGCTCTGTTAATATAGTGTATTACATTTATTGATTTACAAATGTTGAACCATCCTTGCATCCCTGGGATAAATCCGACTTGGTCAGGGTGTATGATCTTCTTGATGACCCTCTGTATTCTGTTTGCCAGTATTTTGTTGAGGATTTTTGCATCTATGTTCATTAGGGAGAGTGGCCTGTAGTTCTCTTTTTTGATTGGGTCTTTCCCTGGTTTTGGAATCAAAGTAACACTTGCTTCCAGGAATGAATTTGGAAGCCTTGCTTCCCTTTCAATTTCCTTGATGAGTTTAAATAGTAATGGTGATAGTTCTTCTTTAAATGTCTTGGAGAATTCAGCAGTGAAGCCATCAGGACCTGGGCTCTTTTTTGTTGGTAAGTGTTTTATTACATTTTCAATTTCACTCATTGTAATTGGGGTGTTTAGAATTTCTATATCTTCTTCATTTAATTTTGGGAATTCATATGTGTCTAGGAATCTGTCCATTTCTTCTGTGTTTTCCATTTTATTAGAGTACAGGTTCTCAAAGTAGGTATTGATGATTCTCTGGATTTCTGCTGGATTTGTTATGGCTTCGACTTTTTCATTCTTAATTGCATGTATTTGAGCCTTTTCTTTCCTTTTTTTGATAAGGTTGGCTAAAGGTTTATCAATTTTATTTATTCTTTCAAAAAAACAACTCTTTGATTCATTGATTTTTTGTATCATTCTCTTAGTCTCCATTGCATTGATTTTTGCTCAGATCTTTATCATTTCCTTTCTTGTACAAGCCTTGGGTTTGTTATCCTCTTCTTTTTCTAGGAGCTTGAGGTTCTGCATTAAGTTATTTAACTGAGTTCTCTCTGTTGTCCTAATATGGGCATTCACTGCTATGAATTTCCAGCATAAAACTGCTTTCATTGTGTCTCACAGATTCCTGTATGTTGTACTGCCATTTTCATTTACTTGTAGAAACTGTCTAATTTCTTCTTTAATTTCCTCTGTCACCCATTGGTTGTTCAGGAGGGTGTTGTTCAGTTTCCATGTGTTTGTGGGTGTTTTGCGGTTTCTTATGTTATTGATCTCCAATTGTATTGCACTATGGTCTGATAATATACAGGGGATAACTTCGATTCTTTTACATTTACTTAGATATATCCTATGAGCTAGCATGTGATCTATTGTGGAGAATGACCCGTGTGCAGCTGAAAAGAATGTGTATTCTGATTTTGTGGGGGGGTGGAACAGTCTGTAAACATCTATTAAGTCCATTTGTTCAATAGCTTCTTTTAGTTCTAGAATTTCATTGTTAATTTTTTTCCTAGTTGGTCTGTCTATTTGTGATAGAGGGGTGTTGAGGTCCTCCACTACAATTGTATTAGTGCTTATTTGGTTTTTCATGTCCATTAATATTTGTTTTGTATAGTTGGGGGCATTCGTATTTGGTGCATATATATTTAGGATTGTCACCTCTTCCTCTTGGATTGTTTCTTTCACCAGGATGTAGTGACCATTCTTTGTCTCTCTTAATTAGTTTTGGTTTGAAATCTACTTTGTCTGAAAATAAGATTGCTATGCCTGCTTTTTTCTGGATTCCTGTTGTGTGGAGAACTGTTTTCCATCCTTTTACTTTCAGTCTATGGATTTCCTTTTGAGTTAGGTGTGTTTCTTATGTAGAGCATATTGCTGGGTTTTGCTTCTTAATCCATTCTGCCAGTCTATTTCTTTTGATTCGTGAATTGAGGCCATTAACATTGATAGTTATAATTGACAGATATTGACTCATGCTTGTCATGATGTTTTACTGTTGTTGGCTCTTTTCTTATTTTCCCCCCTTTCGCTTTAGTGTCTTACCTTGTGTGGTGCCTTCTCTCTGCTGGTACTCATGGAGTTGTGACCTTCATTGTCTTTTTCTAGGATATTGCTTAAAATTGTTTGGAGTGCTGGTTTGGTGTTCATGAAATTTCTCAGGTGTTCTTTGTCATGGAAGTATCTAATTTCCCCATTGATTTTGAAAGATAATTTTGCCCTATACAACAGTCTAGGTTGGAAGTTATTTTCTTTTAGGGCTTGAAATACTTCACTCCGGGCTCTCCTTGATTTGAGGGTTTGTGTTGAGAAATCTGCTGTGATTCTGATGGGCTTTCTTCTGTAGGTGATTTGTTTCTTTTCTCTAATTGCCTGTAGAATTTTGTTCTTCTGTTGGGTTTCTGGGATCTTGACTATTAATGTCTAGGTGTAGATTTTTTTTGGTCATGGCTGGATGGAGTTCTATATGCCTCACTTATCTGTACATCCAACTCTCTACCTCTGTCTGGGAAGTTATTTACTATTATTTCTGTGAACAGTTTTTTTATGTCTGTTGTACTTTCTCCTGTCTTTTCATGGACTCCTATGAATCTTATGTTATTCTTCCTTGCATCATCTAGCAGCTGTTGGATTAATCAATGGTCCCTTACTATCTTTAAGAAATCTCTGTTTTCATGGTCCTTAACCGCAAACCTGTCTTCTATATCTGATATTCTGTCTTCAGATTCTCTTAGTCTGCTCTGCATGCTTTCAATGGAGTTTTTAATCTCCTGAATATCCGTTTGAATCTGTTTCATGGATTCCATTTCTTTCTTATGTTGAGAGATCATGTTTTCCATTTCTTTCTTATGCTGGGCATTCATGGCTTCCAGCACGTTTCTGATCTCATCTATTTTCTTATCTGTTTCTGCTCTAGAGCTTCTAATCATGTCTTTCACTCTGCTCACCATGTCCGTATTTATCTGGGAGATTATTTCTGTTTTGAAATTTTCTAGAGCCTCATGCATCTCCTTTGTTACTTCCTGTGCTATCAGTTCAGGGTGTCCAAGTGGTTGCTTATCAGAGTTTTCCACCTCATTTCCCCCAGAATTTCCTTTTTGTGGCATGGAAGCCTGCATTTGTGCCTTGCTTAAGTGTCTTCTCATTTTTGTTTTTGGTACTGTCCTTGATTTAATTCCTGGGTTGATATTTCAAGACTGCTTAATGTAGGTATCTTTGTTGCTTGTGTTTAAAACCCTTGTGGAATGATTGCTTTTCAGAAGTATCTTCTAGATATGGCTTGTGTTTGGGTTTTGAGACTCTAATGACTCTGAAGCTATTATATTTTTCTTATACCAGGAAGGAAAACTAATTAGATCAATCACAACATGTTAGCCCAAATGATATAGTCAGCAATACCATAGCATCAACCACAGCTTAGAAAATGACAATTTGTGGTAGTTATTAATCTATCACTTTTAACTATGTGAGTTAAATTAAAACCAAGGGCCAACCCAACATAAGTTTATAATGAATAAACTCTTCAATATAGCGTCTTTCCCCTTCAGGGTGGGGAGCTAAGAGGAGTTGGGGAGGGAGGGACAGGTAGAAAGAACAGGTAAGATTAGCAGTGAGGCCAGAAGACACAGAAAGATCACACAAACTCTAAGAAGTTGTTAAAGGCAAGAGAAAATGGCAGAATGAAAGAACAAAGATGTGAATAGAATCACCTAACAGCAACAGGGAGGCTAGATACCAAATTTACTTTCCTTTAAACCTAATGATTATCAAGAGAAGGAAAAAGAAAAGAAAAGAACAGTAAGGGAGAAATCCAAATTCAGTGCAGAAAGGAACAAACGGGGAGATGAGGGGCGATGTGGGACAGTGACAGAATGAGAGACAGAGAGAAAGAAAAGATAAAAGAAAGAAAAGAAAGAAAAGTAAAACTTTGAAGAGTAGAAAAAAAGTAAAAATTAAGAATTAAAAATAAGAGAAAAATTTTTTTTTCTTTTTTGCAAATAGCAATAGAAATTATGGGCCTCCTTCAGGGTATGTCTCTGTTGTCACAGTAGGCAACATAGGAATCCCTGTGCATATACAAGTCAATGAGTCTCAGCAAGCCAGCAGCAGACCAAGTACAGTGGTCTGATGTACCTTTATTGTACAGGTTCTCTTTAGTTTTCTGCTGAGCTTCAGTTTTCTTCCAGAAGCCTGAGAAGCCCTCTTTCTGTTACTAACTTCTGCTCTATAACTTCTGCTCTATCTTGTGGTGCTCTGGACACGGGTCTTTATAATCTCCTGTGCCTCTGTAGTGTGGGACCAGGTAGCAGAAAAGCCAGAAGGTAGGTGGTGGTGGTGGTGGGGGGGGACTGAGCGTTGGAGGCCTGCGCAGCTAAGTGGACCTCGCCGTGCCATGGGCGTGGCCCGGGATGGCCGCAGGAACTTCAAGCTGCTTGCCTTGTCTCACCGGGCTGGTCGCTGGTCGCTGCAGCTTACTTGTATCTTTTTTATACTAAGAGAATACAGTATATGACCACGAGCTTTGGAGGGGTAGTGGTTCTCATGAAGTGGGGCATCTGAAAGGGATTGAAAGATAATTTGTTAAATGTTTATAAATTTTAAATTGTTCTGAATTTGAAACTGGAGCATTAACTAAAATTAAATTAAACTAAGATTGTACCATTATAACTTATTTACATTTAGATGATGATGGCTACCTTTCACATCCTTGGCATAAAAATGATACTAAAACAGAAGGATGATATATAGCATCCTAATTTTAGTTAATGATCTAGTCTTAAATTCAGAATGATTTGGGATTTGTAAACATTTGAGGAATTGTCTTTTAACCAAGTTTAGATGCCCCATTTCATGAGAAATATTGCTTTTCCAAAGCTTGTACTCATGTATTGTCTTTTCTTCATATAATTTAGGTTGAAATTAATGAAAACATCAAAGGAAAATGTTTATAGACATTCTCCTGTTCATTTCCGAGGCATGTACATTTCTCTTAATGCCTGGAACTTGTTTTAAAACAAAAAGCAGTATTCACAAACATGAACTTACAGAGAATTCTAACATGTCAGAAATATGTTTAGGATCTCGCTTTTAAGTGTTGCTCTTTTCCATAGGGCATTTCAGAGTGCAGAATAATCACCCAGGGTGTTCGTTTACCATGTTTATTACTGAGCCCACATTAGAACTCTTTTGGACTTTTGAACCTCATTTTGAGAAACACTTTCTTCAAGATATTCTTTTGTCTTCCAGTTAAATAGTGGAAAGCATGTTCATGGTATAATATTTTAAGATGTTACAAGCAGAGATTTACAACTTTATGAACATTTTTAAATGAATTTTACATGAATGACTTCATTAGATACTTTCCTTGTTGCCCTTAACCAAATCTTATCAGTTTTCTGCCAATGTTTTCCAAATAATGAGCATTTTTCTTTGTTGAGGTTTTTACCATTATTCAGGGTGGTCTTTAGCTTTTCAATTTTTTAAGTAATAAGATTAACTGTATATTTTATAGAGAACAGCATTACATATATGTTTTCAACTATTTTTGTAGTATTTAAGTGTTATGTCAGTTTTTTTCATGCCATACAGAAATTGTCTCAAAATACTCTTAAGGGGAGTAAGTCACTTTATAGTCAGAATGGTTGACATTCTGGTGTTTAAAAAAATTTATTTTGCATAATCCTGTAGTCAGATCATTTTATGCATATGCAACTTGGGTTAAATTTCAAGTACTGTGTTCAGCACTGGTATATTTACTGTATACATTTGTTTTGTTTTGATTTCTGTCATGTAGAACACTGCCTTGGTCATCATAATGTAATCTATGTTGTCTTTTTTTTCATGTTACAGCCTTAAAAAAAACCATTTAATATAAATTCAAAAAAAAAAAAAGAAAAAAACCAAATCCTTAACTTATATTTTGACCTTAACATGCAGCAAGTACATACATTTGGAAACTTTTGATCATTATAAGGTCCATATTTTACCATGTATGAAATCTTGATGCAATGCAATTATCATTATATTAAAAAACAGTAATGTGTCGATCAAAAAAACAAAGTACAGATTGCTGCATATATTGAGACGAACATTCCCTGGTTGTACTTTGTCAATAGTTTTCTCATTGCCATCATTTGTTGGTTTAATTGTCACAATCTTTGTTTAAGAAATTCTTCATTACCCATAGATCCATTTGTCAACTGGAAATGCTGCTTTATTCCACTTACAATGCATAATTTTGGGCAAATTGAAAAGCCTATATAAATAATAATGTGTTAATATGTTGCCGTCTTAAGACTAAACCAATTACAATAAAAATCATAATCTCAGAAACAGAAAGAATAGTGACTTAGGACATACCAAAAACTGGGACCAAACTGAAGCTCTTTTTCCCTCTAACCTTTTATACTTTTCCAGCATACTTTTTGGGTTATGATATAGTTTATTAAATAATGTTTTCTTTTTAAAACAAAATAATACCAAGAAGTTCTTATGCCTATTCAGGACTACTGCATAAATAAATTTGTTGTTAATACAAAAGTGAAATAAATTAACATTTGACCATATGGATGTTTTTGTTGCCTAAAAACTGGATACAAAATGTTATATAAATGTGAGATTTCACTAACTTTAAAACATGAATTTAAACATTTTATCATATTTAAAAATAAAAACCATTTTCTTAAAAAAAACACTTTTGGAAGGTTGTATGATTGGTAGGGTGTCTTTCTTCTCAGAATCAGTTGAGATGATGGGCACTGAGCAGAGCGCCTCTTTGGGGGGCTTTTGAATAGCAGTAGGTCATCATTTTTCTCCACAGGAAATGTTCAGTTTCTCCAGAGAATTCTCAGCATCTTTTCTGGCATGGTTCACACTGCCCTGTGAGTCTTCAGACAGCAAGGGAGCAGAAATAAGTTGTAGTCCCCTCCATTCTATAGGAAGCTGCCCCCTGTTCTACCTGGGGCCTCATCTCACATCCTCCTCTGCCTGTGTTATAGAGTTCAAGATATCTTCGGTTTGTTTTCTCTCAAAAATAAGTCTCCCTTTCCTTGTGAGAAAGAAGGGAGACCTTCTGTCAGTAGGACTGGGGGAGGACCAGTGGTTTTACATAGAGCCAAAGTCCCTGTCCCTGGCCTATGGTTCCCCCAAGGTACATCTCTTGGATGAGCCTACCACCTCACTCCCACTCCCCTACAAACACCACGGTGTAGTCTACTCCATCTCCAATCATCCATCCTCTTTCCAAATTCCAAAATTAAGTTCATCTCTTTCATCTGTGCTCCTCACCTCTTCTGTTCATTTTGTTCTTTTGAGGATTTTTTGATCACTTCGCTTATGAGTGTTTTGTAGAGAAAGGAGAGACTCCTCTGGATCATTTGTCACTTATTCACCATATTGAAGTAGAAGTCAATTTGCAACTTTTCAAGTGTTCTGAAATTCTGTACAGTGATGTACATAAAACAACCACCTAGGAGAAACATTTTAATGAGTGGTGGCAAGACTGAGCCTACTGCTCTAGACATGCACCCATATTTACATAACTGTGTGAGCATATGTGTGAAAGCATATCTCCTATTGCCTGGCCTTAACAGACCACATGATTTTAGGGGAAAGTCACAATAACTGCAAACTTTCATCAGCTTTGCAACTCAAGGCTGTGTTCAAAGTGACTCCTGGTCATAGTCTCCAAGATGTTGGAGTTAAGTGACATGTTGGAAAACCAGCCCATCTGCTGCATCCTCCAGAGGCAGGCAAGGCACCCTTCTTCCATGCTTGCTGCCTCTGGGCACACTGAGAAGTTCTTCAACACATCCCTAGAAAGTGGCCTTATGATGCTCAATACACAGCCAGCCCAAGGGAAGTTGGACATCTAGGTTCTGTGCAGGGATGGAGACTGGCCCTGTTCACCACCATGCCATATGTGTACCATGTTGACTACTTATCATTGCTCAAATTCACCTCAAGGGGAGAAGAGGGCAGGCCCCACAAATATCATTTTCACCACCCTCATTACTTTCTCCTCTCAGAGGGGTCCTTCTCCAGACTCTTTCCTCTTCCCCAGGTGCAAACTAAGCCCATCAAAGGAGTGGATGCTACCAAGATCAGCTGGTAGAAGGTAGGCAGGGAGCCTCTGAATAGCCAGGCCTAGTGCCCTAAAGCATGTGGGGTGTGTGTGTGTGTGTGTGTGTGTGTGTGTGTGTGTGTATAGATGCATGCATGTTTCCCAGTTACCCTAGGCTTGGGAACTGAGACTAGGGGTTAAAGAGATGACCTCCTTTTGTTCTTAACATTTAGCAATCCCCTTAGAGCACTGGACCATACGGTAAATTTTCTAGATAGCCTTTTCTGTGCTGACTTTCTCATAATGTTATCAGATGGAGGGTCTTGGAGGAGGGTTTCCAGGTTCTTGGTGTTCTGAAAAAAAAGAATTGAGCAGAACATTCGGAGTAACAAGAGCAGGATTTATTAAAAATGAAATAAATAAAAGTACACTCCTCAAGGTGCGAGTGGGTCAGTGAGAAGAGCTCACGGCCCCAGTAGGGACAGGTAAAGTCCTAGGATTAAGAGAAGATCTACAGTTAGAGAATTGGGAGGAGTCTGAGCCCAGTGGGGCACCTGACTAGGCCCATACATCAGAAGTGGTTTTTTGTTTTGTTTACCATGTAAAGTTTTTAAAGGAAGTGTCATGACATCCAAAACCCAAGGGGAAGAGTCAAGACCACAACACAAATGAGGTTAGGCCCAAGGTCAGGGTCTTGTACTTTTGGTTTTACGGATGCTTGGGGGTCTTGAGGGAACAGAATGATCTCTACCTCATTGGTTTTCTGATATTTTGACATAGTCATCCTTGCTGTATGGCTTTTCAGTTTTTGTCCCATGACTTTCTGTTGTTTGCTTGTCCTTGCTCTACCTCTTACCTCAATAAGAGTAAAGGTAACAACACTTTAAGCAAACACATTCTGTTTTGAGAGATGAAGAGCCAATATGCCTTTGGGTCATCCTACAAGGCCATGGTTGAGCTCTGAGCACATGGTTCTGGTTCTCCTTAGTGATGACAAAGTAGGAACTGAAGGAAAACCAGCTCTTCTAGTTTTTATAAAAGCTTAGATTAAATCGAAGGAGAAATAATAAAACAGAGGGCAAATGGGTATAATTTTCAGTGCACTGAAAGAGTCTAGCAAGCAAATATTGATTTTAGTGTCCAGTACACAAATGAGTGTATTGATCCTATCCTTTATGTTGAAGGTGCTAAGTTTCATTTCCTGCTCAACTGAAGACTGCACTTTAGGAGTGGGCAGTCTGACGAAGTGAAGTGTGGAAGTCTAATGACTTACTGTTAAGGTCTCATGGTGTGCTCTGACTTTGAAAAATCTCAGTTATTCTTTAGTCTTGAAAGGGAAGGGAACTGCATTGATTCTTGCAATAGCAGTATGTTAAAAACACTAGCAACCCAAGCAGCCTTCACTTGTGAGAAATTCAAATGATGATAGTCCTGGAAGACATGGTGTGTTCAAAGTTGCTTGGTTTGGTACTCTGACTCACAGTGAGACAGATGGTGAGTGTTGGCCTCTTGCATTTTAACCTGTGCTGGTGGAAGGGGTATATGGCTTGACCAGCAGCTGTCCACCCCTCCCCCCTTGCCTCCCTTTGCTCCCCCTTGCCTCCCTATGAACTGGGACAACTTGCTTCAGTGTCCTCCTTGGCTAGCAAACAACCATTCTGCACTCCCACGTGAGTGCAGCCAATCAACTAGCATGGTGCCCACTCCCACCACTTCAGGTACTATTGTGCCTTTTTTAAGAAGGGAGGGGGGCACCCTGGAGTGGCTAAGATCAGGAAGGGAGGGATCTGGGCCCCTTATCTGCATATGCAGCATTCATAACAAGCTTTTTCAGCCCTGCCCCTCCCTGAAACAAGCCTGCAGCTGCTATATAAGCAGTATTCCTCAGCCAGTTCTCAGGTTTTAATCTAAGGGTCTCCTGCCTTTGTACTGACCCCCTATGTTGCAGCACAGACCCTGTTAAAATACTTTGGTGTTTCTGTAAACCTGCTGGTGATTTATTTCTGGGGTAATGTGGGCTCTAAAAGTCCTATAAATCTACTTGGTATTTTTATCCTGAGTAGTGTGGACAGAGCAGCAGTTCCCAAAGAAAGAGCAACACACTTAGAGAACAGCAGCAGAGATGAGCACGCATGGTGACTGCACCAGTGACCACCAGCTGCTGTGTCAATGCTTGGCACGTAGCATCAACTGTGCCATCATTATTGCTGGCAGAGCTGCACTTTGCCAATTCACAATTTCCACTCGAATCCAGAAAAAAGAAAGAAAGAAAACCCTAGGCTAATTTTAACAGGAGCTATAACTCTGATATTCCAGAGAGAAAAACTAGAAAAGTTGCTCAAAGTGTCTCAGTGTGGCATTTTAGGGTACAGTGCCTCAGCTGTGGGGCTAAAGAGTGGCTGAAATCTGCTGCTGCCTTCAGAGTCTCTCGGAGGGTTAGCTGTGGTGGTCATGGTCCACTGGGATCTGGGGATTTGGGGATGACAAGAGTGGCCCCAGTCCCTTCCTGACCTCCGACTGTCATCCTGGGTGTGACTCCTGTCAGTACAACTGAGAGGGTGCTCAAAATGACCCCAGGAGTGTTGGGGAATGCTTGGGGCAAGTTGACCAAATGATTGGGAAGTGACAGGGAAGGGGACATGAAGATGACTGAGGGAAGTGACATCAGTTGGCGTGAACATTCCCCTTTTGCAGCTCTCAGCTAGAAAAAAGAAATCAGCTGCAGGAGGCTGAGGCAGGAAGATGACAAGTTCAAGCCCAGCCCAGGCAACTTAATGATAGTGGGACCCTGTCTCAAAAAAACAAACAGAAAGATTTTTCAAAAAAACTCAAACTAGAGGGCTGGGGATTTAGCTCAGTGGTTCTGTCACCTGGCTCGCAAGCACAAGGTCCTGAGTTCGATCCCTGATACCAAAACCAAAACAAAACAGACAACAACAACAAAAACCTAAAACTAGAAATTCTATTTGACCCAACTATTCCCCTTCAGGTATCTGCTTGAAAGAGTTAAATATATCAAATTATATCATATTACTGTGATGCATGCATACTCATGTTTATAGCAGCACAATTCACAATAGCCAAATCTTAGAAGCAGCCTATATGTCCACAAATGAATGGATGGATAAAGAAAATGTATTTATACACAATGAAGTACTACTCTGCCATGAATAAGGATAAACAAGTCATTTGTAGGAAAATAGATGCACCTTGACATCATAATGTTAAGTGAAATAAATCAGACACACAAGCTTAAATATCACGTGGTTTCTCTTACATGAGAAACCCAGTATATAAATAAAGAGCAACATAAAAGACAACAGGAAACAGGGAGAGAGATCTTTCACAAATGGAAAGGGGCTCAATAGATGGAAGGAGGAGGTAGGAAAGGGAGAACAAGGGGATGAAAAAAGAATTAAGATGTGTAGTGTACATGCACCAACTCCCTGTGAGAAATGTGACCGTATGCACTACAAACATGTACTAATATACAAAATTTTTTAACTTTTTTAAAGAGCTAGGGATATAACTCAGGGTGACGTCCCTGGGTTCAATACGTAGGATCAGGAGAGAAGAAAATGGAAAAAGGAATTGGGCCATTTCTCCTCTGTCTCAAGGCTACCTTGCAGTGGCAATAAAATGACGAGGCTCAGAATGCAGCTGGGGGAATTATTTAGAAGCCTCCTTCTAAGGAAGATTTCTGATTAGGCAGCCACCAGTCACTTATGTGAGCTCTGTGTGGAATTCTTCCGCTTGCTTAGAACTTGTAAGTTCTGGAGGTGTGAGAACAGGGGAAGAGGAGATTTGGGGAAAGAATTCCTTTTTAAGGAATAATTCAACAACAAGCAGTACATTTGGAAGCTCTGGCCCTTAGTGGCAGCTGGGAAAACTGCTTTGTAGTGACATTGCTTCTGCTCCAGCTAAAGCTGCAGTAATAACAATGAGCTGGTGATGGTGACCCAGCATTCACTCCACTCACAAGCAAGTGTTGCAATGGTAGCCAAGAGGATGGCTCTTGTCACCCTTCTCCTCCTCTCTGCATCTGTGTGGCCCTCAGTGGATGTGTGCTTAGTAAGGTGACCATCACCAGGGAGGCCTCAAAGTCAGGGACTGATCTGCTCGTGCAGAACAAGGGCTTTCCCTGCACAGACCAGGTGGCCTTCTCTGGGTCACTGCATGGTGCCAGGAAGCCAGCTCTCGTGGTGGCAGCTTGCTCCCTTCCTGGGATCAGATGAGCAGCAGATGGCCATGCACTTCCCAAGGACACAGCCTGTGGCTTGTCCCATCAGTTACTAAAATGGATCTGGATGAAAAAGGTGCTAAAATAAAGTAGCAAAGAGGAAGCCCTGAATGCCCAGGCAGTGTGTCCTCCTGACAGAGAGGGAGCACAAGGCTGAAGGTGAATGTGATGGGTGTGCACAGGAGACCACAGTGGTTTTCACTGCACATCTCTGAAACCTGAAGATTTGGGGGGGCGGGGGGAGAAAGAGAGAGAGACTGGTTCCCTAGCTGTAAGTTTCTCCTTCTTATATACATAACAAAATGAGATTTAAATACATCTCAGCCTTTAAAATACAATTCTTAAGAAAATGCAGTCATGAGGATGTATTAAGAATAAAAATACCGTAAAACCTTGGATTGTGAGTAACTTGTTCTTTGAGTGTTGTGCAAGACAAGCAACATTTCTAATTAATGTTAACTTGATAAATGAGCAATGCCTTACAGTACAAGTAGTACCATAACACTCAACGTCACATCGTCACACCTGAGCCAATGGTTCTTCTCTCACCCTCTCCCCCCACCTCCCCTGAGGGATTGTGGGTGGTCATCTCCCAACAGCAAGAGGCTATGTAGAAGAGCTCAGCTGTGCAGAAGGAGGAGAAAAAGGTGGTGTAATCCCTCATTTCATTTAGGGACATGTGTAAAATGTGGGAAACAGTGCAAAGCTTTGTGGAAAAGCACCACTCAAATAGAGCCGTAGCAATGTGAGTGATGAATCTCTTTAATGACAATGTAGTATTTCATTTCCTCAAAATCCTCAAAAGCAGGCAAATGAGTCTTTCACTCTAAAATCAGGAATAAACCAACGATGCCCATTATCACCACTCATATTCAATATAGTTCTGGAAACATTAGCCAGAGCAATTAGACAAAAGAAATAAATAAAAGGAATATGGATATGGAGGGAAGAAGTTGAATTATCATTATTTGCTAATGACATGATACTTTACATAGAAGACCCTCAAAACTCCACCAAAAGAATCTTAGAATTAATAACTAAATTTGGTAGTGTATCAGGATACAAAGTCAACACTCAAAAATGAATAGCATTCCTGTACGTGAATAACAAACTCACTGAGAGAGAAATCAGGAAAACAACACCTTTCACAATAGCATCAAGAAAAATGTAATATTTAGGAATCAATCAAATGAAGAAAGTGAAAGACCTATACATTGAAAACTACAATATTCTAAAACAGGAGATCAAAGAGGCTATCAGAAAACAGAAAGATATACCCTGTTCCCAGTCAGGCAGAACCAATATAGTGAAAATGGCCATACTTCCAAAACTGTTATACAGGTTTAATGCAATCCTAGTCAAAATACCAATAGAATATCTCACAAAACTGGAGAGAAGAGTCTTAAAATTCATTTGGAATAGAAGAGACTTACAATAGCACAAGCAGTTCTTGACAGAGGGCATCACAATCCTCAATTTGAAGTTATACTACAAAGCTACCATGATAAAAAACAGCATAATACAGAAAAAATAAATAAAACGAAAAAAAACCAGGCCTGAGGATCAATGGGACAGACTAGAAGATGCAGAAACATCTCAAGCACACTCAGCTACCTTATCTTTAATAAAAGGGCCAAAAACCTTCACTGGAGGAAAGGTAGCCTCTAATAAATGGTGCTGGGAAAACTGCCTTTCCACATGCTAAAGACTGAACCCATATCTCTCACCATGCACTAAACTAAAATTGAAATGGATCAAAGATCTAAATACTGAAACAGAAACACTAAACCTTCTGGAAAATGTAAATATGTAAAAACATGTAAGAATATGTAAAAATCTCAAAGACATAGGGCTAGGCAAAAACTTTATGAACAAAACTCTGATTGCACAGGAAATACTACAAAGAATCAACAACTAGAATCATATCAAATTACAAAGGCTTTGTACAAAAAAAGAAACTACCAACAGAGTGAAGAGTCAACCCATAGAATGGAAAAAAATGTTTACCAACTATTCCTCAGACAGAGCACTAACATCTGGAATATAGTATAAAGAACTTAATCAGACCCCCCAATTTTAAAGACTGCATAAAAAATAGGCATCTGAAATGAATAGATACTTCTCAGATGAAGAAGTACACACAGCAAATAAATATTGTATGAAAAATGTTCAACATCACTGATCATTCGAGAAATGCAAATTAAAACAACACAGATTTCATCTCAGTCCAGAAAGAATGGTTATCATCAAGAAATCAACCAATTACAGATGCTAGTAAGGCTATAGGGAAAAAGGAACCCTTCTCCATTGTTGAGAGAGTGTAGATTAGGACAGCCACTATGGAAATTAGTATGGAGCTTCCTCAAAAAACTAAAATTAGAGGTTCCATTTGACCCAGCTGTGTCCCTTCTAGGTATCTTCCTGAAAGAGTTAAAAGCATCATACCGCAGTGATATATACATACCCATGTGTATAGCAGTACAATTTGTAATAGCTAAATCTTGGAAACAGCCTCTATAGCCATCAACAGATGAATGGATAAAGAAAATATGGTATTTATACAGTGGAGTATTATTCTGCCATATAGAAGTATAAACTTGAGTTATTTTTAGGTGAATGGATGCACCTCCAGACCACAATGTTAAGTGAAATAAATTAGACACACAAGTTTAAATATCATATTGTTTCTCTTGTGTAAGAAACCCAAAGTGTAAAGTAAGGAGCAAAATGGAGGACAGATATCGGGAAGTAGGAAGAACATGTTCAAAGGGGAAGAGGAGTGAGGAGAGGAGAAAGAACAAAGGGAAAAGGGATTTAAAAATAGAAAATGGAAGGGGAAAATGGAAACAAAGCTTTTGTAAATGGGGAGGAGAAGAAGGGATGAAGGGAGAGGAGGGAAGTGGGGAAAAAGACATATTTACATAGGTAAAAAAATAAAGCAATGGGGTGAGATCCCTAAGGCGAAGCCAAAAAGAAAAAAAAAGTGAATGTCATTAGATAGGTTCCTTGATAAAGTTACATGAAAAGAAAAAGATTCCATTGAGCCAATAGACAGCAGTGATTCCCTTAGTGGTAGTGAAAGCCATCCTACACTACAACCCTCCTCTCTCTTGTCTCTCTCACACCAGCCATGAAGGTTTTCAAAGGTAAGAGCAGGTTAATTTATTTTTCTCTATATTTTGTATTTTATTTATTATTTTATATTATATTACAATATTGGAATCGTTTTTATATGAATATTTTAGTGTTGTGGAACAAATCATCTTGTGTTTCCATTATGGGGAAATTGGCTTTGATATACAAATACTTTGGATTACAAACATGTTTCCAGAATGAATTATGTTTGCAAACCAAGGTTTTAGTAAAATGAGAAAAAAAGATAAAGGCTCTTTGTGAAGAGAATAATAAATGATCCAAGGAGGGAAAAACTTGTGTTCAGGATTTAGCACTGTAAAGGTCAGAGAGCTGCCTCCTCCACCAACAGCCAGGAAGGTGGCCCAAGCTAACCTGGTGTGGGATTGCAACCGGAAATGTGACTCTTTGATCAGACAGACTCAAATTTTATCCTCATCAGAAATTTGTTTCAATCCAATCTCTCAGAAGCCTTATTCTTAGTTTAGTTTCCTGGGTGGTAAATCTGTAATATCTTTGGCTTCTAGACAAACAGAAAGTAGTTTACAAAAATGAATAACAGCAGTTTTCTACCCAAAGGGATATGATTCACCTTCTTTCCTTAATTAAGGAGTATTTCTTCTTTACAAGGCACATTTACAATTTCATTTTCCCTCGTTGTTTAATGAAGGTGACTCTGTCCCACACCATCCATCCATATTCTTCCTGTTCCCTAAATACCTTATATACGTCCTTTATCAGATCATGCCATCTCCACAAAATATATACATTGGCTTCTTATTTCTTATTTTGTCTTATAACTTTGTAGATCACAAGTATAATAGTAGTGAACTCAAGGAGAAATTAACTTTTTTCATTCATATCCTCAAAAGTGTTCACTGGTTCCTGACCTTAGCCATTCTCAATATCACAATACTGACTATAAACCCTGGACAAGGCCTGAAGCTTAATGCCCGTATGTCTGAATCCATTGTTAGACCATGAGCTTGTGGCCCATAATGCAACTATAACTATCATGTTTAATAGAACAAAACAGAGTAAAATAAGACGCAAATCACTTTAATGGGGTGAAGTCAAAAGGATACAGGAGCTACAGAAAGAGATCCCAGGGTCAAAACTGGAACAACTCAAACAACAAAAATAGAGTAGTATTGGATTATAACTTAAAATATAAAATAAATCACTATAAATCCATACTGGCAGGAGCAAATGATAGAGTAAGCTAATGAGGAATGGGGGCAAATGGACAAATCCCCTGTGCAGAATTTCCAGTAACTGATGTGCAAACCCTTTTCCTAACTAGGAAGAACATAATGCCTCCCACTCCTTAATGGTGAGCTATGCAAAGAGACTTCCTTCCCAAGAGTGCAGTGTGGAAAGGGGTTCTGTCAAAAAGGCATTACAGAGGAGAAACCTAGGAACTCCTGAACTACAGAGGACTAAGGTTACATCAGGGACATCACTATTCTGAGGGCTTGTACCCTTAAAGGGATGAAAAGAGCTCTTTACCTTTGTGGTCTGCCTTTCACAACCTACAACCCTCATATACTCATGGCAAAAATATTAAATGAATTCCCAATGAAGGACAGTCTACAAAATCCCTGACTAGTAGCCAAAGCTACCCAAGTCATTAAAAACAAGACAAGTCTGAGAAACTCTCACTGCCCAGAAGAGCCTAAAGAGACATGACCAATAAATGCACTGTGGAGGTCTTGAGTGGGACCCTGCCACTAGGTAAAAACTAAGCAAACATGGATAAAATGTAGGCTTTATTTCCTAATACACTAACATGTAAGTGTTGGTTTATTAATTGTAGAATTTAAGTTTAAAACTATCAGATATGTACACAATAAAACTTAAAGGAAAGGACACATGTTTGCAAACCCTCCTTTCTAAGCAGCTGATGACAGCTTTGAAAGGACAGATTAGAAAGAAAACTGTGAAGTGTGATCAAAAAATGCAGTGAATGTTAAAGGGGGAGACATCCACTTTATTACAGTATAAGACACATTGCCATTAATCCTCTCAAAATACTTTTCCTTTGCTTCAAACATACTTATCCCACCATCCTTGCCACTTTCTGAGGTAGCTCTAGAAGTCCTCTTCTATGAGTGTCTTTTTTATACCATCATGGCTGCCTCAATGTCCTGAATCCATTCAACACTTTTACCCTTCATGGTCATACTGACTTTGGGGAAGACCAAGAAGTTGCATGGTGCCAGATCCAGTGAATAAGGTGAATTAGGACATGTGACCCTGCATTTCCACTGATGGCTCTTGACAGCAGCATTCAGTGTATATTTGATCACATCTTGTAAAGATAGGAAAGCTCTGCTTTCTGGCCACTATAAGGGGAGCAACTTAGTTCCACTGCACCCTTTTACCATGATGCTTCTGCCTTGGAAACTGCTGATCATGGACTGAATCCTCTGAAACCTTAAATCAGATTAAACCTCTCCTCCTTTTAACTATAGGTGATGGGTATTTTGTCTCAGGTATGAAAACTGACTGATACATATCTGAAGGCTGCTGGCTCAGTTTGCAGTGCTGGGAAGCAGTGTCCATTGCTGGTCTGGCCTGAGTTCTGAATTACAGGAGACAGTACCTTGCATCTGTCCTTCAGGTGGCCCCCAGATGGGTTAAACAGATATATATATATAACTGGGAGTACAGCCTGTCCTGCTTCCTCCAGAACCAGGTGCTGAAAAACTTGGGGTTGATCCCCATCACCAAAAAAAACAGAGTCGATGGGGCCGGGGATTTAGCTCAGTGGTTTCGCCGCCTGCTGCGCAAGCGCAAGGACCCGAGTTCAATCCCTGGTACCAAAAAAAAAATTACAAAAACCAGAATCAACACCAGGGTTCCACATGGGGAGCAGCTGCTATTGCTTCAGAACTGAGGGGGCCATCATGAGTGGGGGGTGCAGCAAAGCCAGGAAAACACCACACTATTTCATACCTCTTTGAAGTTGCTCTGTTTTGATTGCTGAATCACTTGGTTGTTATAAACTTTTGATTGTTTTCCAGAGTTCTTATCCAATTGGTTTTGCCAATTTCTGACAGTTTTTCAGCTTTTCTGCCAGAAGACAAGACCTCAGAGCTGTTTAGTCCACCATTTTGCTGAAGTGGCTGTTTTGTTTTGTTTTTTTTTTTTCCTGGTACTGGGGTTTGAACTCAGGGCCTTTGCACTGAGCTACATCCCTAGCCTGTCTTATTTTTTATTTTGAGATAGAGTCTTGCTAGGCTCAAATCTGTGATCCTTCTGCCTCACTCTCCTAGAGTGCTGGGATTACAGATATGTGGCACCATGCCTGGATTGAAGTGGCTCTTGAATTAATGTCTGAATACGGCATTCAGAAAGAATCAAGATTCATTCTTTCCATATAGATATTCAGCTGCTCTGTTCCATTTGTTGGAATGACAAATCAAATTTTTGATTATTACAAATAGAACAGCCATGCCTGCGAATGTACAAGCCTTTTGTTTTTTAAATTTATTTCTTAAGAAATGCAAGATTTATTTTACATTTTAAAAACCAACTAATTTTAAAACCAATTAATACTCCAAGGGTAACATCCCCATTCAGAAAAGAATGAGTGACTGAGTCACCGTCATAAATGTGGCCAATACATTTGCTGCCTCAGCATCCATCTTCAGCCTAAGGTGAAGATCATCTGGGGCCTGACATACCCCACTAACTGTGGCCTTGTCAGAAATTCCCCACTGCCATAGCCTCTAATGGCCAATACCAGTCTCATGTATATAAGTGTTCTTTAAATGAGCCAATCTGTACACCTTGGGAAGCCCAAGGGATAGTGCCCTTGTGGGCCCTCGGAAAGATTTAGTTCCACCATAGGCTGTCTCTCCCCTTCTTTCTCCCACTACATCCTCCGTTGAGCTCCCTACTGACTCCAGACTTCCTGCTGGCACTCTGACCTTTCTGGAATCTGTAGGTCATACATTTCTTCTGTTTCCTGCATTTGGGTTTTACCTGCTCATTGTCTCTCACCTGATCAACATACCTGACCCATCCTCCCCCGACCAAACACACACTTTGTAGTAGAGCTTTTAAGGGAGTGGCTATCTTAGCTTATAGGATCCACCTAGTATGGATCTCTCTACTCTCAGACCCATTTTCTACCTGGGCAGCTGTGGCGTTGAGGTGAACAGCCTGGAAAAGCTGGAAATCCACAAAATGTTAGGTAATTTTCTCTGCTGACCTTGGCCAGAGAGTAAATAACCTGGAGATCCTGAGAACTCTGCATTCACACACACTGTGAAGCAGAGTCACAGGAGTATTTGTGGGTGCACTTTTTTTCTATTACCAGGGATCGAACTCGGGACCTTGTGCTTCTGAGGCAGGTGGTGGCACCACTGAGCTAAATCCTAGGCGGCACTTTTAAAATAGGCACATCTCCGCCAGCTTTCTGCAGTTCCCCCATTACTCAGACTCCACGTTTTCTATCAACCTTAATTCTCTTCTGCCCTCTGCAGGTGTTAAAGTCTCTGACACCTGCCTCTAAGCTTCTGGAATTCAGGATATATTCTCCCTTAGCAGAGGATAGGAGAAAGCTCCACGGCATGGGGAAAATATGGGACATCTCCCTGGAAAAAAGGGCTACTTTATGCTGCTTACAGTGACACTGGAGGTTGTCATGACAACTGTCCACTCTTTAGAATGACCTCAAGACCTACAAATCATTTTGGCAATCATCCATACCACAGGGCTGGGGGCAGTGTCCTGCACTGTCCCTCAGGGGGCCTTGGACAGCCATGCAAATGAGCTCACAATGGGAACCAGGGCTGTTCTCTGACATTCTGCTTTCCCCTTCTCAGTCCAACCAAGTTGAGGGCCCCCCAAATGCTGTTCTCCCTCCACACCAGCAGAGCTTAACTCTGACCTCACCTACTCTGTATACCATGAACAGAGTCCTAAGATGAAGGGTGCTCATTGCAAGCTGAAAGACACAGATCATATCAAGCACCAAGGGGCAGGCTGGCCCCAGACTAGGTGACCTGGAGGCTGGATAAATCCATTGTGAGCATCATATCAGGCCAGTAAGGCCACAGAGGGTCACTCTTCTCTGCAGGAAAAAATGAAGCCCCAACCTGGACCTCTCATGTAATTTTGAGCCATGTCCATACCTAGACTAGATGGGGAAAGGAGTGAGGCCCTCTGTGGACTCCAGTGGTCCCTGGCCACTTGTGACATTTTCAGGGGTTACAGAAAGAATCTGAGGCCACCCACCCAGAGCACACCGAAGTGACTGAGGCATCCTATGAGAACAGGCCCACAGGTTGAGGTAAGGTGGCTTCTGTTACAAGCACTGGGAGGTCAGGAAATGCCACCTGGCTCCCAAAAGCTTCCCCCACTCCTGGCCATAATGGGTCCCCCAGAGTGAGGATGGAATGGTGGGGTCAGACGTGTGGCTGGTGGCTCCCTGACCAGTGATTAGAGCCCCTGGCTGATGAGTCCTGCCCTAGCCAACCAGGGGCCCTTTCGCTCACTCCCACTGACTGAACTTGCTGGTTCCCAGCAAGTGCTGCCCAAGATGCACCTTCTCCAGGACAAAAGGCCTTGGGCCATGGGTGCTCTGTGCTGGCATGAGTGGCCTAGTGCTACACAGTTCTCAGTTATCTGGGAATCCACACACACACACACACACACACACACACACACACACATCTTCAGGATTCTTTGCAGGTCTATGTGGCTTCTCTGCCACCTGGACCTGACCACTCCTCTGCCCAAGATCCTATGTCCTGCCTTCTTGAGACTTATTCACCCTGGGCTGCTCTGGGTGCTTTGAGGTTTTCCCTTGCCCAGTATCATCTCATAGTGCCTGGCACATGTCAGTGTTTGGTACCAGACTACATGACCTGGGTCCCATAGGGTCCGAGGCTGAGTGACTTGCTTTAGAAACAAAGAAGTATGTTGAAGGCTGCATACTTCCTGAGAAAGCTCATAACTGCAGTGCTCCTGGGGCAAGATGACATCTGCTGAGGAAAATGCAAAGAATGCAGGCATCCAGGTATAGGGAAGGACCTGTTCCCTATTAACTTGTTTCCTATTTTCTAGTTATGTTTTTACTGCAGTCACTATTTCATGCAAAGTACACTACTCTTTCTCCTATGCTTTATTTTTATTAAAAAATGGGTCAACCGTGAAGATTATTGAGCCTGTCCACTAGAAGTAGGTTCCTCCTGGTCCCCTTGTACCTTGAATATTGTCTCTATCTTCCTTTATTCCCTATCACCCCCCCCCCCCCACACACACACAGGAATCTGAGGGTCTGATCAGCCTCCAGCATGTCAGTCCCTGCCTGGGGGTATCTTCTCAGGTGCTCAGCCAATGGCCAAGTACCTGTCAAGGCTGATCCCCACATTGCACATAGCTGGGATTTTTTTAGTGGACAGGCAGACTGGGGAGTAACTTGTGACACTCCTTCCACAGAAAACTTCTGCTCAGCCTCTGCTTCATGCCAACAACCCAAGGAGGACATGGCTAGTTGAGCTGCAGGACTGGGTGAGGCATGTTGCACCCCTACTCCTCTGTGAGTAGATTCTGCTGGTGCTAAGCAAGGTACACATGGTGCAGCCCAGGCCCAGAGAGATACCATTGTTTTGAGGGGCTGATGTCTGAGAACTGCATAAGGGCTATAAGCCCACCTCTGGACACATCCACACAGGACAATGTTTGAGGCACAGGGTCAGGTACCTCCCAGTGCCTTCTCCTAAGATGAGAACATGCTCTCCTCCAGCTCAAATTGGCTATTACATGGGACTCTGAAGATCCTTGGGCCAGACAGGCCATGAGTAAAGAGATCTCCAGGATTGCATCATGGTTAGAAATTTACAATCATTATGAAGGAGTTTCCATTCTTTCCAGGAGAAACAAACAGGTGGATCCCCAAAGTAAGAGCTTTTGCAGACATGGGTCCTGCATGGGCCCTCAGCACAGCCACCCCACAGAGATCTGCAGGCAGAACCAGGAAGCGAGGATCTAGGTACCAGGGTGAGACTCTACATCATCATCCTAAGTGATTGCCAGCAGGCAGTGCCACAGCTCAGCCTCCAGATACTTGCTCAGTGACAGCAAGACTTTTAGAGACCATGTCCCCAAATGGCAACCCAGAATCCACTTATTTATAGCAAAGTGCCAATACTGAAATTAAACCTGAATATCTGATGCTTGGCTGGGGCAATGCTGGGAGCCTACCAACAGAGAGGGCTCTGTGTGCAGCCCACATGCCATGGGTTCACCACTGCTGCTCTAGGACAAGGCCTTGTTCTTACCAAGAGCTCCAGAGCACCTGATTTCAGCCTCATGGCTTTTCCACATTGGTTAGTATCTGCTGGGAATTCTGCATCTGTGTACATAAGGAGTGGGCTGACGTTTTCTCTTGTTATGATGCCTGACTTTGTAGTCATAGTGGTCTTAACAGCAAATGAATCAAGAAAAATATTGCCTCCTCTTGGTTTTGACAGAATCTGTGTAGGATCAACTGGTTTTCTAAATGTTAGGTTGAATTCACCAGGGAACCTGTAGAGGTCTGGAATTTTCTTTTTGGAAACATTTTAACATTAACAATTAGACTGAAAAATAGATTTAGGGCTAGTCAAATTTCATTCTTCTTGTGGAGTCAGGTTTGGAAATTCGGGTCAGTGTTTGTCCACTTCCTCTGAGCTATTAAATTTATGCTATACTTTTATCTGTAGTATCCTGTTGTTGCCTTTACTATCCATAGTGTCTGTAGTACTGTCTTCACCTCCAATTTGTGACATTTCTGACATTGGAAGTGGGTCTTCTTTCTGTTTTGAATTATTCCAACTAGAACTTTATTTTATTTTATTTTTATTTTTTGGTACCGGGGATCGAACTCGGGTCCTTGCACCTGTTTTACTGATTACTTCTTTTATCTGTATTACTTTATTCCTACCTACTTTTCTTTGAGCTTTATATACATCTTTCCCTGTGTTCGTACAGAGGATATTAGATAATTCAGTTTTAACTTTCTTTTTTTCTGTAAGAACTTTATGCCATAAATTTCTCTATCAGCACTCTTTTACCTGTATCCCACAAATTTTGATATTTGAATTTTCATTTGATATACATATATGTGTGTTGAGTATTTTCCAAATATTTACTGATTTTCCAGAAACTGTTTAGTAGTTTCTGACTGACTCTTTGTATGGTTAAAGCATATGCTCTTTCAGTTCTATCAGTGTCATTGGATGTCCCCTCTGTGTCATTCCTCCTGGGCTGTGTAGGCAGAGATGCTGATGGAAGAATCAGAGCTCTGTGTCTATGTGTGTGCATGTGTGTGTGCATTTGTACACACTTATACCCATGTGAAAGGGAGAGAAAGTGTGTATCTGTGGGGCTGCTACAATGGAAAGTGTCAGTGTCACCCTCTGCCCCCTCCTCATGTACTCCCCACCCTCCTCTGTGGGCTCTCTTCACAGGAGGTAACATCAGTGGTTGTCCTTAGTCCCTCTTGCATGTGCTCCCCACCTTCCTATATGTGCTGTGTTCCCAGGAGGGGACCCTTTGCACTGCAGCAGAAGGACCTGGACTTGACCCTCTGGCTTCTATTTGAGTTGGGTCCACTGGAAGCACCAATCAGAGATCAGAAAAAAGCAGAGTTGGGTCCTGTCCTAGATGCCTCTCTGCTGGATGCCCTGAGGAGCTGCATCCCTAAGTGAAGGCCACACTTCTATCTCATGGCCCTTCTCTGTCTCAGTGACTTGCTCTGAGACTCTCTGTGGACTGCTTCCTCAGGCTCAAACAACAACACGTCCCTGCTGCTATGGCCTTGAGATGCTGTAAATCACCTGGGTTCCTTGAGGTAACCTTTTACTGTAGGTCTACTTGGTTACCCTTGGATGTGTCCCTTCCTCCTTCCCTTGGCAGATGGGGGAGAGAGGTGATACCTTCCTAGTCCTCAGAGCCCATTGGGTCTGAGAGAAAGGCTAGGTCCCTTCTCTTTGTAGTATCTATAGGTAGATTGGATTATTAGTTTTTTTCTTGTATTATTATTATTTTTTCAAAGCCAATGTGCATTCAGAGTTAACTTAGTTTCTTTTCAAAGCAAAATCAAGATGCCGGCAATTTTATTAAAATACTCATGTTTTCCCTGTGGTTTTAGTAAGCCACGCCACATTCATTTAATTTACCTGGATTTCTGTAATGACGAAAATCTCTCTTCTTTATTGGAGACTTAATGACTTATTCATATTTCAAAATAATGAAGTTTCAGATGGAGAAAAACAAGGTGCAGTTACTCTAGAGAAGGGCCACAACTAAAGGGCCACTTGGCCCTGGAATGTCCTTCATGACAAGAGGACACTTGTTGCCACTGCTAGAATCTGTCTTATTGTGTTGAATATAGAGGTAGTTGTAAATAGAAACATGTTTCATAGTTCCACTCTAATTAAAAGCATCATAAAATGCTACTGAATTCTTTGATCCAAAATATTTGGCTCATTAAGAGTTTTCTCGCATCAGTTAATAATGTAATTAGCTAAATTCCTTAAATTAAATCCTTTATCACCATCGTATGTTGGCAGCGATACAAAGTCCTTATATCACACAAAATTTTGTATAATAACAGGAGGAGGGGGATTACTTATAAATGATGGAGAGAATGCATTCTAGGGGAACTTCAACCTCCACTTAAAGATAAAGGCAGCCAAGGGAGGTGACTGATCATGGTCACTGGGTTCTTTTGATGCTTTCCTCCAGCAAATGGTAAAATAGTGCCAACTCAACCATTTCTATTTACAGCCTGTTACTTATTAAAATACTTGTCCGTCTCAGCTTGTACTAGGACAAACTGAGCAGCATGAGGCTCCTCAACTCCAAACAAATGAGGTGTGAGGAACATTGGAGGGAGGGTGGATATCATAGGAGTCCATGACTTTTCTAAGCTAAAAAATTGTATCAATTTAACTATACCTACATAAATGTAAACACACACACACGGAGACAGAGACAGAAAGAGACAGAGAGAGACAGAGAGAGACAGAGACAGAGGCAGAGACAGAGACAGAGAGAGAGACCTGGACAGCTTTATACTCAACAGAACTTTATTTCCCATAGCTCAGTAGCCTGGAAATCCAAGATCAAAGCAGAGGTAGATTCATTGTCTGATGAGGGTCTGCTTCCTGGTCTTATAGATGGTACCTTCTTGCTGTGCCGTCACATGGTGCAAAGCATCTCTTTTGTAAGGACACCGGTTTTGATCATGAAGGCTCTTGTCTTTGTGTCCAAATCACCTCCCAAGGGTTCCACCTCCTAAAACCATCACCTTGTGTTTCCATGTATGAATCTGGGAGGGGGGCAAAATCCTTCTGACCGAGGCACATATGGATGGGGATGACGTTCAAAGTCTTTGACCACGTGTACTGCAAGGGCACTGACAGAACAGGGTGCAACCACACACAGCTCTCTAGACCAGTGCAGGCAGGAGGCCATGAGTGTGGACAGAGTGTGTGCCAAATGTACCCGTGCTGCTTGGGTACAAGGAGAGAGGAATAAAAGTGCCATAAAGTACAGAGAAGAGAGAGGAGGAAGGAGAGGGGGAGATGGTAGTCACCCAAGTGTGGGACTGCCCCATTGCAGGGAGTGGTCATGCTGTACTCTTGATCATGACTTACAGGCTTACAATTCACCTTTCAAAGGGCTTTCATCCTGTCTCATTTTACCCTTAAAATCAAATGCTCCGATTTCATGATGGCCACAAAACACTACAAAGATGAAGTCAGTAAGTTGTCTCATAGGTCTCAAGTCAGTCTAACTCCCTTCTTTCTAAACATGCTTCTCCGTTTCTGACTTCAGACTCTCATTCCCTGCTGTAGTAAATCTATTTGGAGTCTTTGCTTCTTTGGTCAGCCTGGTGAGCTCTGTCATTGGATCGCTTCTTAGTTGCATTGTCCTGCTCCCTCTAGACATTGGCTCTGTTCCTGATCTTGGCCTAGACCAGCTCTTAATGGTCCTCCAAGAATGCAGTCCTCATCAGCACCTGTTTCTCGCTTTATCATTCCCATCTTTATTCCACTTGCTCAGTGACTTGGTTCTCTATGCCATTCAGGAAGAGCACATTGTCCTCATTTTAGGGATGGATAGCATTAACTTTTTTGGGTTTTGCTCCTTGAAAAAGTGAAGCTTCGTTTAACTCATTTTTTTTCCCCAGATCATGTCAGAGAGTAAAAACAGGGAAGAATTTACAATTAGAACCCCATGAATGCTATCTGCCATAAAAGACCCGCTCCCCCTCCCATCTGATCCATGAGGCCACAGAGCACTTCTCCCTTACATACTTACATGGTGTCCCTTAATTTTGTCCTCTCTTTTTCTGACCCCTGCCCAAACCCCTTTTAGCTAGATGTCTACCACTGGGTGCATCAATGATTATAAGTGCTCTGAGGATAGCCATGTCTGGTCAACACTGGGGATGTGGCTATGCATGCCAAAGACCCTGTGTCTCTCTCCCCTCGACTTTGTCCAAGGTATATTTTGCCTTTTCTGTCTTAGGATGTTCCAGCTGCTATGCAAAAATACTACGGACTAATTTATAAACAATAGAATTGTATTATTTACAGTTATAAAGACTGAAAAGTCCAAGGTCAAGGTGCCAGCAGATTCTATCTCTCCGCTCCATTGATGGTGCCTTCTCCCTCTATCCTCATGCAGTGGAAAAGACAAAGGACCTCTTTAGGAGGGTTTTCATCCTATTCACAAGGATTCCACTGTCATTTGTCACTTAATCACCTCCTCAAACTTAGAACTATTGCCTTGGGAACTAAATTTCAACATACAAACTTGGTGAGAGGAGTAGAGGGGTGTCAAACACTCAGGCCATGGCACTTTCTAACCCTTCTTATAGATTGAGGTAGGTTGATGAGAAATGGCTCTCAGTGACCCAGAATTATGTCATTCCAGCTCTGCAGACTCAGAGGAGATACCCTGCTTCTCCCTTTAAACAATCATAAATCAAATCTCATCAAAGACACATTTGGATCTGGTTTGGGTCAAGTACTTACTCTTGGGCTAATCATTGTGTCCAGGAAATAAGGCAGTGGCATTAAGAACAGTGTTAAATCCTCATAAAAGAGATGGTAGGGACAATTGCACAAAGAACAGAAGATATCACTACTCAAAGAAGTGAGTGAGGGATGCTGGGCAAAAAAAATAAGCAATAAATGCTCAGTCAAAAAATAAATATCTCACAGAAATTTCAATGAGAAAATCTTAGATTCTAATTTGCTGCCCATCTCTTCCTAGAACTCAGAGATGAATCCACAAAGGTGGAGCAAAGGAACAGGTTAGTTTTCTGAATCATCTGTGCCCTACTGTGACCAAGGATCTAATTTAAGATATAGCTCTGTGCTAACTCTCTTTTCATGAATATAAGTTCCTTCTCAGGGGACTCAGGATGGGCCAGATCAACACCAGTCCTACAAAAATGCACAATGTGACTACATCCTAAAATAAGTGCTCCAAGGGACTGTGGGAGATGTATACTGTCTTGATTTTCCCATAATTACAAGGGAGAGAATTATAGTGTTTGATTCCCTCAATGTCTAAATTTCCTGCTGTGATTATCTGTTGCTTTTATTAAGTGTTTTAAGGTCTTTTCAAAATGATCGTGATGACATAAGTAGAAAATACCTTACTAATACCTCATTTTTTTCTGTTAAAGAAATTTATGATGTCTTAATATTTTGTATAATGTTATATTTTACAAAAATACCAACGAGGGCTGGGGATTTAGCTCAGTGGCACTGCACCTGCACAAGGTCATGAGTTTGATCCCCAGTACCAAAAAACCCCAAAAACACACACCAAAAAAACAACGAAAGAAAATTTTACCCTTTAAATCAAGAAGAATAAAGAAGGTAACTATATTTTGGGATAATTGACGTATAGTCCTTATGAAGAGGAGGTAGTAGAGGATTCTCTCCACCATTATACCAAGTCCTAAACTTATCTTGCTTGACCAGAAATAATTCAGATTGTCTCATTTTTTCTAAATCCCAGTTAGCAAATTCCCAAGCAAAACTCTAAAATTATCTGTACATAAAATCCAACGCAAACTTCAGTATAGCTCAGTAAGGAAAGTATTTAGACTTGAAGATCTGGGTTTTTAAACTTGATTTTGATTTCCTTTGCTTAGGGAAATCATCAAGCATAGTAGCTGTTGACTCAAATTTCTATCCCAGCTTCCATTTCTTCCTGATCTTAAATTTCTTCCTTGTACAGGCTATTGTTTCCTGAACATCTTCTTAATACATCCATCAAGCAGAAGTCTTGTTTCTTGTAAGCCCAATTCTGTCAATTTGAACCCCACCCTTCTTGGGCCAACTGTACAAAGAAAATTTCTGTGTTGCCAGTCTCTGACTGTATCAGGCTGTGCCGGTAGGGGGCACTAGAGAAAGACTTCAAGTCTGAAGGAGGAGTGACTTGCTTCTGTCTGGTTCCTTCCTGGTCCTGCCTTGCTTCCTCTTCTGGCTTCCTGTTCCTATGAATGGGGCCCTGTGTTTTCCATCTGGCAACAGCACCTCATCCCAATACCAGCAGTGATTTCACTGTGAAGTGCTTTCCGCTCTTGCTAGGTCTTCTTAGTGAAACCACCCTTACTTCCCACCTGGCATTCTCTTCTCAGAAGCCGGGGTCCTAACTCTCAAGACTCCTCCTCTACACTTGTAGAGATAATCAAACTTGCTAAGCTATGGCCCTCCTCATCTTTCAGCTCTGTGGGGCTCCTTTTCCAGGTTTCTAAACATTGAGAACACTTATTACCTCAGTGAAACCTTAGTGTTCATTTTGGCTAGTATTTTTCTTGAATATCATGTTTTTAAATATTAAATTATCTGTTAAAATAACTGATATGGTTTATTTCTTCTAACTGAATTCTATCTGATACATTCTCCATCTTGGATAAATAACCATTCTTTAGCCGGCAATTTAGCTCAGTGGTTCTGCCACCTGCCTTGCAAGTACATGATCCAGAGTTTGATCCCTGGTACCAAAAACAAAAAAACAAAAAAACACCATTCTTTACCTACTTGCTCAGGTCAAATGCTTGGGAATCATCTTTGACCTCTCTCTATACCACAAAGTCAGTCCATTAGCACATCCTTGAAGATCAACCTTCAGGACATGTCTTGAATGTCTCATTACATCCATCTCTACCACCTTCCTCCAAGGAGCTCTCCTTCTTTGCTTGGCTCAGGGTTGTTGCCCTTAGTGATCTCCTGAATTTTGCTGAACCTTATTGAACAGGAGTGTGGTGGTGTGCTTGTAATCCCAGCACTTGGGAGGCTGATGCAGGAGAATTGCCACCAGTTTCTGGCCAGCCTGAACTACATAGCAAGACCCTGTCTCAAACAAACAAATGAACAAACAAACAAGCAAAAATCGAGACTCTTTCCCCACATTCACAAGGCCTTGCCCTGACACTCTCTGAGCTTAACTCCTTTCATACTCTATGGTGGCTACTCTGGCCTTTGGTTGTCTGTTGAACAACCAGGTTCCCCACTTCAAGATCTGTTATTGCTTCTCCTTCTTCCTAGAACATTCAGCTTTCAGATCCTTATATGACTTATTTCTTCACAAGAGTCAGAACTTTGTACAATGCCATGGCTCTGAACAACCTCTGCTAGCCAGCTTCTCTCAGTAGAACTTCCTTTCCCACTTTCACCTAGACCTAAGACTTCTCCCGACTTTCTCATGGCTCATGACATAGAAATTACTAACATTGATGTGTGAGGCATTGTCCAAAGTATTTTACATGTATTAACTGAGTTATTATAACAATTAGTTTAAGTAGCTAAATTTGTTCAGCCTCCTAAAAAGAAAACTGAAGTACAGAGAGACAAGTAACTTTCACAAGGTCACATGGGTTACAATTGGAAGAACCAGGATTTTAGTGCAAAAACCTGTCTCCAGAGTTAAGCTAGTAATGTCTGCATTATTCTGTCTCTCTTTGCATTAGGAATTCAATAAATACTTACTGAATGAATAAATTAAGTTATAAATTAATAGTTAAACATGTGGGTTTTAGAATTGAAAGTCCTGTATTTGAGTTTGGTTCCTCTTCTCACTACATAAATGAGTTTCTGAATAAGTTACTTAGATATTTGACATCAACTAAGTAAGTTAACTTATTTAACAGTTATCCTGTGGATAAAATACGAATAACAAGCATACTCATCCTGTAATGCCATTGTGTCTTACACTACCCTGTTTGAGGTTAGCTTTATGATTTAAAAAAATGGTGAATGTTTAAATAATTTATTACAGTAAAAGTCACTTTGGCAATAATACCCCACAAAGTGCTCCCCCTCACTTCAAATGCACTTATCATTCTTGCCACTTTCTGAAGCAGTTCTAAAAGTTCTCTCTTGTGAATGTCTTTGTGGCTGCCTTGATGTACTGAATCAATTCAAAATGTTTATAGCAATTTCTGTTTAAAAAAAATTACAATGTGTCCCAATCTACCTTATACACAAATTCTGGCACTGTGTGACTTCTAACCCTTTCTCAAAGTCAAAATGACCATGAAAGGTACACATTTCGAATCAATTCAGGATATCAAGGCAGCAACTAAATATGCTCATGAAAGAGAATATCTAGTACTACTTCAGGAAGTGGCAAGAACTATGGGGTAAGTGTGTTCAAAGGAAGGGGGAGTATTTTGAGGGGGATTAATGGTAATACTGTATATCTTGTACTGTAATAAATTTTAAAATATTTGAACATTCATCATATTGTTCAATCACATCTTTATACTTTACATATTGACCCCTCTATAGAGTTACTCTTTGTTTTCTCTTACCTGTTGTTGTATTTAAAGAAAACAGCCTTTGAATGACTGAGACACTAACGGATGAAGTCAAATATTACAGGGCAAAAAATTCAGTAAACACTGGTCTCAGGATCCCCTAATCAGCCATTTTCCTTTAGTTTTTCAGAACCAAGGAGATCTGATGGTCTTTAGACAACATCAAAGTATGGCCCAGGGACTTACTAATCTTGTTCTTTAATTAAGAGTGAAATAATGTTTAACTTGCAGAGAAATAATATGTTCACTTAAGGGATTATAGGAACTGGCCTAGGAGAAGAAAGTTGATTGTGATCCCAAGGATATTTGACAGAAGAAAAAGAAAAACACAGCCCCTGGGTGAAGAAAGCCCCACTCAGTGTATAGCCTTCCTGTTCATTGTCTCTGTGCCTACTTCTCCCCTATAAAGGCTTTGGGCACACCTGAGTTCTCTAAGATGGTCTTTGTTTGGGCAACAATGGCTCCCCACCCCCATCTTCTTAAGGTTCTGTTCCTTGAATAAACTGATTCCTTTCTTACCAACTCTGTCTTCCTGAGTACCTTGCCACTGTGAGGCTAAATTAGTCACCGCTAGTGAGGTGCCTAGAACACACCCTGAGATGGTAGTAAAGATCAGTATTTTTTACCTCTCAATTCTGCAGGATGACTCCTTTAAAAACTTTAAATCCTTTATCAAACAGTCACTTTAATCTTTATATTTAAAAAGAACTTTATGTTCTCCTAGTAGAGTAACAAAAAATTTGAAAAAGAAAGCCAAATATTTATTTATAAATCACCAGCCAGTACTGTTCTTATACATACAGCTTTTGTACTGCATGTCTACTAGCCAGCTCTTGAGAAGGACAAGAATAGCCTGTTTCAATTTCAATGGGAAATTGTGGTCATCCTGTCATCCATTTTATCAATAGGAATCTCTCCATTAAATGTTCTGCTGAACATTTAAATGGAGCACAAATAGATGAACACTGGAATAATGAGAAGAGTTAGTATTGAGTGGACTGTCTTTGAGAAGCCCTTGGTATTTGACTGTATTAAAACTTATACAGGAACAGAGTCAATGTTCCCCACCAAACAATTGACCTGGACTCACTAATCTACTACTTAAATAAGCAACAGAAGAATGGAAATTGGAGGATCATAAAATCCTCTGGCACTTAGAAAATTTTATGTGCTTCAGTAGTTCACTATTCCATGTTTTTATCTTGCATAGGCAGGACATTTGGCAAGGTCATACATTTAGAAAGAAATGTATCTCAAATTTGAATTGGGGATTTTCTCTTGAGTTTGGGGCACATTTTCCTGATTCTTCATATATGGAGTATTTTGAATTGTAGCCTGAGTGTTACACGTGTCATTTTGTAGAGGTCCTAGATTCTGTTGTATTCTTCCAAAGAGTGCTGTTGGTGTTTTAATAGGTGGTTAACTTGGTTGGACTCAAGCTGCAAATCAAGCAGCAGCCCATCTCTAAATTCCATTCTTTCATCCTTAGGTAAGGGACTGGAAGCTTCATGCTCTCCCTCTATGCCTTTTGCTCTTCAGAATTTCCTCCTCACTTTCTAGGAGACAAGATTGTCCTCAACTCTATCCTTTGGTTTCTCAAATCAGAAAGAATGAGTTTATGTCTGGGTTTTAGCTGTCCTGTGCATTGCTACCTGAAGCTTTCCAACAGATTAAAAGCTATAAACCTGAGGAAACTAGCAGCGTGTCTACTAGCCTTCTTTTTCCTCTGGGATTGGCTCACCTCTGTGTGCTCTCAGAGCCTCCAGGCTGTGGTCTGTATGTTGTACCCAGTGCTGACAGTTGTTATCTCTGGGAAGAAGAGAGGATCTGTCCAGACCTCAGTGGCACTGTTACTTTGGTTTTTAATCCTGTGCTACCGCTTACTGCCTGTGTGAAGTTAGAGAAGTTATTAAACTTATCTGGGTCATAGTTTCCTTGTCTATAAGATGGAGAAAACAATATCCTTGTTCATGGTCGTTAAAAGATAAATATGACATTACACATTCTAAAATCTTTAAGAAAATGATCATCATCATCAAATATCTAGAATATGCTGTTTTTCAGATTTTCTCCAGGATTTAAGCCATTTCCTGAGAGAATAATTGTTGTGATGCATCTCAATAATGGCAGCCTATCATGTGAGTAGATGAAATTCACTGATAAATTTCCATAAATATATTCAGTCCCAAGTCACAAATCATCACTCTCATTTCAGATGATGTTTCCCTGGTTACTCAAATAATAAATTATATTGTATTTTGTTGTTAATGTCCCAGATATTATAATTTATAACCAGCTCATAAACAGAAGAATTGAATTTATAGTTTTTCCCAAGTTACTCTAAAACATTTATTACAATTCCTTATTACTAAGTAAAAAAACATGTTAGAGTTGAGCTTTTTATTCCTTACAGTCAGTTTGGGAGGAAGTATTTACTTACTATCTACTATTTTCACAAATAGAAATTACAAAGATGTGATGCCTATAAAAACCCAGTAATGTTTTTGTTGGTATTCAAAACATTTATTTTACACATTTGTCTTATTTATGTTAGAAAAACTGGTGTCTATAATCATGTGTAAATATGATGGTACAGCAGTTCCTTAGCATTCCATACCATATTTAGCAAAATCTCTGAGGTGGGAAAAATAAATCATATATTCCCTGAGTCATGGATAAGAGAAAACTTTATTTCAGTTAAAATTTAGAACGAAGACATTTTTAAAAAGAGAAAAGAAGACCTGACCACAAAGTCTTAAACAAGAGGGACTTATTTTCTCCCAGATGGAGGCAGTCCCCATTGTGGTCCACAGAGACCGCAGTCTCCTTGGATTAATCTAGTTTTCCAACACCTACTTAGAGGATGGCTGCCACCCCTCACCTGTGTTTACATTCCCTGGAGATAAAGGAAGATGGAGGAAGCCAGGGTGCTGGCTGAGGGGGTCTCATTTTATCAGAGAAGTGATTGCTGTGCAAGCAGCCATTCTCTCCCAGCGCCTCAGCTTGGATTTCATTTGCAATAGGTGAGTCAAGATCCAAGACAATGTGGCAGGGGATCACTTTGGCTCTGGGCAGAGAGGACAGTAGGCTTCTGCTAGGAACAGTAAAGAGGAGGAAGGCTGCTGAGAGGACTGGAGGGTCTGCCCTGTGCAGGCGTGATTAAGGGGCCACGTGGAAACTTCCCCAGGATGCCTTGAAAATCATTTTCTAGTTTTTCAATTTCCATTTAATTGTCCTAAAAATGTCTGCCTAACGTGCACTAGCTGTGAAAAGTGTAGCACCAGCTCTCGTCACCTCTCCTGCTTTCAGGGCCATCCTCCCTACACTCTGCAAAAGAGCCTCATACAATCAACCTTGAACTTCGCTGTGGCACATTAGCAGGGGATATAAAAATCTCCAGGAATCAAAGAGACAAATCAAGACGATGGTGTCAGAGCTTCGGTCTCCTTTAGTTAGAGCAGAATCACCCTGGTGGGGCTTCTAAGCTTCCACGTGCTTTGCAGATTTCAGCTGAGGGTGAAGTCAGGTGTAAAAAGGAAGGGTCTGGGCTTATTATGTTAATACCGGCAATACTGCAGAGTGCCAGCTGGGGCCATGCAGCTTTGACTGTTTCCATTTGCACATCCTTACCTGGTTTTTGTCAAAGAATTCATTCCTATTGAGGAAGAGTCTCTCAGGGCAAAGCAAAGAGAATTCTGGTAAGAAATCTAGAAGACTGGACTGCTGTACTCTCTCATGGCAATGGAGATATGTGTATCTCTCTAGTTTAAAATTAGAATTCAGAAATAAGGTGACCAACCTAGGAGTGTATATAAATAATATTTATTTAAACTGAAAAAATGGAAAGATTTTCTTCTGACAAAAATTAATCTCATTTTGTTGACTTATTTGATAATGGGGATTGAATTTGGAAATTAGGTTATATAGTCAAGATTCTCCATAATTCCATAAATCTGAAGCTTTCATTTTGAAGAGAATATTTTCCCAACCTTTCTGTGTAAAGAAGGTTCAAAAAGTGTCTCTCAGTGAAAGGATAACAGATCTAATTAGTATTCACTGGATAAGACAAGGTAAATTTTATTTAGTGTAGTACCAGAAACTAAAAAAATAAATGTTTAAAGGCTAGAAAAAAATGTTTTGCAATTCTGTTGACTTCTAATACTTTGTTTACAAGAAAATGATGGTATAAGCACAATGTGTCAACATGTCATTAATTGATAAATGTGTCATTTAATCATTAAAGGAAGAAATTTAAAAATTGATCACTTAGTGACTTTTGATATTTGAATCAGAAGGACATTTTTAAAAAAGAGTGGTATTGATACATAAACACAAACAAATCAAGAAATACTGAAACTGATTTCACAAACATATAAAAACAATTAAGCACAGAGTAGCTAACAAAAAAAAGAGAGTGGTATTGTTATTTTACAAATCCTATTACCATCTATTTATATCTATGTTTCTGATATTTTCATATGAAACATGGAAAATAGGAATAAAACTGATAGTAAGCCTCATTTCATACTAGCAAAAAAATACTCACACAGGGAAATATAAACTAATAAAAGAAGCTCTATCCATCTCATTAAAAAGGCATTTCTAACAAAAATGTATATTTTTTATTTACTAATTACAAAACAATATAATTGCATTATACTATTTTTATGTATTATACTAATAATACTATTAATAATTATTATGTTCTATTATTCAAAGTTATAAAAACAATTGAATCCAGAAGAAATTACTTTTAAATTATAGGATTTGATCACTAATTTTTTAAAAAACACATCTACAGGGACCAGGGATTTAGCCCAGTGACACCACACCTGCCTCACAAGTACAAGGTCCTGAGTTTGGTCCTTGTACCAAAACAAACAAAACAAAACTATATATACATGTATGTTTGAAGGTATCAAATTGCTCTGGTATTTTGAATTTGTTGGCTATGTAATTTTATATTCCATTGCATGTAATTAAAATAATAAACTTATCTTATTATTGTCTGTTGAATTTGTATGCTATATAAATATAATAAATGTTTTTATAGAAAAATATTTTAAATATATATCAGTATTTTAAAATTCAGTTTAACATAGCTAAACAAATATATTTTGAAATTATTTAAACCTAAGATGAGTCCTCTAGGTGTCAATTTAATAATATACTGTTTTTCAAAATTCTCTTAGGAGGTATGTGAGCAATGCTATCAAGTTAATAGATTATTCCACTAATCAAGTTAACGCCCTCATCATCCAATCACTTTCCAAAGCCAGTTAGTAACCAAGCCTTCAATAAAATGAAACTTTTTGGGAAATATTTAATAACAATATTCATCTGTCTTCTAGGCATATATTATGTATCTGGGGAAAAACATACATATCCTGAACTATTTGGAGTGCTTGCTTCGGCAGCATATATACTAAAAACAGAACTATTTGGAGGGATATAGCATTTGCTATATTATGCCATGTCCTATACGGAAAACTTACATTTCAAGAAACAAAAACAGCAGTTCTGACAACTAGTAGTGGATAACTGGCTTGCCACTTCTTCTTCTTCTTCTTCTTCTTCTTTTTTTTTTTTTTGGTACCGGGGATCGGGTCCTTTAGCTTTCTAGGCAGGAGGTGGAACCACTGAGCTAAATTTCCGGCCCTGGCCTGCCACTTCTAACCAGCCCCAGAGTCTTACTAATCATGAACAATTTCACAGAGCACCATCAGCAAAGGAAACTACACTGTGACCGTGATGCCATGAGACATAACCAGATTTGTGGGTGATCATGCCTAAGGAAAAGATAAAAACAAAGACACAATGCAAACCACAAAATCACCACATGTTCTCATCTCCCAGATAACAGGAATGAATGCTTCCTCTTTACCTGTTTTAGCTCAAGCTCTGTTCTTCCTATATTCCAGATAAAAAATGAAAAACAAGACAAAACAAAAAAATACATTGCCCCTTTATTGCATTGTCCTTGCTTTCTGGCAGTATCCAGTCACATTGATTGCCATTTCCTTACACCCTCCCAACATAACAAGCTCAAATCCTATCACCCACCCCTCCCCACACCCTCTACTGAGATTCCTTAAACTCCCAGAATTCCTGTGATGCTTATCTCCTTTGATGGAGATAATCCAACTATGACATGTTCCTGTGCTCCTTGGCTGGTAGGAAATGAACAATGTGTGAGTGTATTTAATCTTCACAATGATCCCATGAAGGGAGTATTATTGTGTACCTTAACTATACAGATGGTAAAACTGAGACACAGAGAGGTTATATAAATTGGCCAAAATGACACAGCTAGAAAGTGGCCCTGCTGGGGTTTTAACATTGATAAATCAAAACCAGGCTCATGCTCTTAGTCATTGTTTTACCACTATTCATCGATAATGAAGAGAGGGATATGATAACACACCAACAATTAGCAGGAGCAATACATGCAAAAGGAACTAGAGGAAAAAAAAGATAGGGACAGATTTTTGCAGAAAGCCAGAAGAAGCTTTGTGAAGAAGCCAGTCCTTGAGCAGCACTGAGGGTGGAGGTGATGAAAGAGCACCTCTCTCCCACAGGATTTAGAGACACCTGGGGAGTCCAGGCTTCTACTCCAAGCCCATAGTTATAAGAAGTTTCCCCTATTCAGGGTCAGTGGGAAGGGAACCTGAATAGGTACCTTGACTAATGAGCAGGCGCCCCTCCCTACCTTCCCAAAGCAATGTGAAAGGAAACCAGCAAAAACAGAGGGGTGCAGAATCTTGTATCATAATACCCCAAATGTCCAGCTTTCAAAAGAAAATCACCTGTTATTCCAAGATCTCAAACAGAATGAAAAAGACAATGAATGAAAAAGACAATCAATAGATACCAATGCCAATATGACAGAGCTGTTAGTTATCTGACAAAGATTTCAAAGCAGCCATCATACACATGCTTTAACCAGCAACTATAAAAATGCATAAAAAAGAATGAAAAAGTATATAGTCTCTCTAAAGAAATAGAAGTTATGAAAAAACAAGTGGCTATTTTAGCGCTAAAAAATGTTGCAACTAAAATAAAAACCCAGTGGATGGACTCAACCCAGAAACAATTTGATGTAATTTTCAGTAAATAGTGGTGGATGAATTGAATGTACATAGGTAATACACAAATCAACAAACCTTAATGTAAGTCTCACACTTTTTACAATAACTGGTTCAAAATTAATCGTGGATTTAAATTTAAAAATGGAGAACTGGGCCGGGGATTTAGCTCAGTGGTTCCAGCGCCTGCTGCCCTGCAAGCACAAGGTCCCAAGTTTGATCCCTGGTACCAAAAAAAAAAAAAAAAAAAAAGAACTGTAAAACTCTTGGGGAAAATATCCAATAAGAAAATGAATACAAGATGCTAGAAAGTATTCAGAGAATATATGGAAGGCATTAAATTAAATAAAAGATATTCAGCATTATTAGCTAGTAAGAAAATGCAAACTAAAATTAAAAAGTGACATCACTGTGCATCCATCAGAATGGCAGAAATTTAAAAACAGTGACAACATCAAATGTTGATGAGACTGGAGAGAAATGGAATCAAATCCGTCACACCTTTCCAGCATACAGACACTCTGGAAAACAAATTTACACTTTCTAAAGTGGAAACATGCCTCCCGGCAATTGCACTCTGAAGTATTTAATTCAGAGAAATTGATAGTCATGTTCACACAAAACCCAAACACTTACAATAAAATAGTGCTTATAGTAGTAGTTTTATTGCAAGAGCCTGAAACTAGACAAAGGCTAATGTCTCTACATGCATGGATGTATAAACAAAGTGTGGTACATGCATGCCATAGACTGCAACTCAGGAAAGAAAAGGAAAAAATTATATTTGAATCAACCTGAATGAATCTCCAGAGAATTATATTGAAGAAAAGCAAAGTTAGAAGGTTCATACTGCATAATTCAATTTATATTAGATTCTTTATATGTCAAAATTATAAAACTGGAGACTAGGGTAATGATTTCCAGAGGCTAGGGAGAAGGTTGTAGTTGAAGGGAAGTAGGTGTGGTTACAAAGGGCAACTTGTGGAATTCTCACCCATAATTGAAATGTTCTTTATATTGACTGTACAAATGTCAATTTCCTGGCTGCAGTATTTTACCATAATTTTGAAGGTGTTTTTTAAATGGTATATGAGATTTCTCTGAAATATATCTTACAACTCTTTGTGAAACTATAATTATTTTAAGGTAAAAAGTTTAATTTTAAAAATGAACCTGACATACATTTAGAGTCAGGCCAAGCAGAAGGAGCAGGGTTTCTACTTCCACACTGCTGCAGGGCTCTGTGATGCCAGCATGCATAACCACTTGATCTTTCCAACAGAGGACAGACCTATGCCCAAGGGAAACCCTAAATGAAGACATGTGAATATATTTAATTGTGAGGATACCTTAGTTCAGAATCAACAAGAAATATTTATACAACAGAATTTGGGACAAAATGTCATCAGAATTTTCTGTCACAGAGTTGTACCTCATATATGTGTGGAAAACGCCTACCCATTAGAGATTGAGATACTATAATGTTTTATTTTTTCACATAAAGTCTTTCAAGTCTTTATGATAAATTTTACTAGAGAAAGTTCATGGATGATATCACCCTGCCTGGTCAGAGAAGATGATTAATTAAGAGACAGTCATTTATTCTTAGGCTAAAAAGAGCAGTTCTTAGCCTGCTATATTCTTGGTTGATTTTTCCATATCACTAGACTAATAACTAATACAATTCGAATAAATAGATAAGAAATGATTCACAGTTCTCAGTGTATAGGTCTCATTATTCAGATCAGGCATGAAATCTAAAGATTATATTCAATAGTTAATACACTTTCCTCAAGAATAATAAAAAATAAAGAGCCCAAATTAAAGTTTTTGTCAAATTAATACCTCACAACAGTCTTCTCACACAAAGTAGAATACAAACTAGAAATAACTATTGTTCCCAAAATGAATCATAAATGCTATTGCTATTTACATTCAGATCCTTTAGTATCTACTTGTTTATATCCATGAATTTTTCTGCTTCTAATTCTTAGAGTCAGTGTAATTATTTTATTTATTATTTATTTATTTACTTACTTTTGAGAC
Organism: Heterocephalus glaber; assembly: GCF_053883595.1. Taxonomy (NCBI): domain Eukaryota; kingdom Metazoa; phylum Chordata; class Mammalia; order Rodentia; family Bathyergidae; genus Heterocephalus; species Heterocephalus glaber. Next base: position 28,718,274 of record NW_028258315.1, read on the forward strand.
AGGGTCTCGGTATGTAGTTCAAGCTGATCTTGAACTCACTATGTAGCACAAGCTAGCCTTGAACTCACAGCAGCTGTCCTGCCTCAGCCTCCAGAGTGCTAAATTATAAGCATGCACCACCACGCCTAGCAGAGTCATTATCATTATAATAAATGAATCTTATTGTGCATTCCTTTTTTTATTACTTTCTAATTAACAAGTATATATTAGTTAAGGCTTATTAACTGAGTTATGGGTAAGTATAATGCCTTTTATATGCTAGTTCAGTATTTCAAATATAATAGAGTTTCAATAAATACTCTGACAATATTAAAATTGTATTTTATCCTTAAAAATTGCAAAGCATCTTTATTTACAAGATTTTATTTAGCTCCAATTGAAGTTTTAAAAGGTATAGTTCAAAACCCTCTCTTAAGTACATCTCTACTCTCTACCTTGTTTAAAACCAAACTTGCTCCTTTTCCTCGTGTGAAACTGAACTAAGAAAAACCAAAATATATTTCTTTCTAATTAATCTATTTACCTAGGTCATAAACATTATTCTCCCCTGAATTATTTCCTCAGCTCTCTACTTTACTTTTCTCATAAAGACTTTGTAACAGAGGATAAGTGGCAACATCGCCAAAGGGAAGACTATCCCACTCCTCAGGCTGACCTTAAAGTGCAAATGATAAAACTTATGTTTAATAGCATTTCTTTCAAGAGATCAGAGGTAAAAACCAAAAGAATATTGAATCCCACATTCTTCACTGCAATGAAATTACACTTTCATATTAGAGACTTGATAATATATTTCTCAAAAAAATTGCTTTCTTCTCTGGATTTCCTTCCCTTCCTCCTTCCTGCCTTCCCTCCCTTACATGGAGCACAAGAAGACCTTCAGAAGTGATGGAAACATTATCTCATGTTTAGTAATTACACAGGAATATTTCATTGTCAGAAGTCATCAACCTGAACATCAGTGGATTCTACTTTATATGAACAATTCCACAATTCACAAAATAAAGAAATTACAAAATATGATTGAAGAGCACAGGGTATACGAATAGTTATGGCTTGTCTGTAGGCCAGGTACAATGCAAGTGATTTGAAAGCTAAGGGTTATTCTGAGTAATCCTCATAGCAGTCATATAATTTACATAGTATTACTAGTTTACAAATACAGAAGCTGAGGTTTAGAAAGGCTAAGTGACTTTCTAAGATCACAAACCTAGTAAAAAGCAATTTCCCAGTGGTCTCAAAGGAGGAGAAGAGGGAGATTAAGGCAGGAACTCATGCTGAGAGGCAAATCTGATTGGCTCTATTGTTAAATATTTATCCTAGAACTCAAGCACTTTATTCAGCAACAGGCTGAGCAGCTTTGTATTTTCTTGTTGCAGAAACAGAGATAAAAGATTCAAAATATATAAATGTATTCTGCTTTAGTGTAACCACAGAGCTACAATGGCTAGGGGACACTTGCCACGCTTAAAAACTGTCTCCTCCCTCATCACCAGCCAAAAGGTGCATGAGTCACCTTGATGGTATTAGTGTTGGATGCAGGGTACATTTTTAGGGCATAATGAGAAAGTGTTTATATCCTGCTGCCAAGGCAGCCAAACATAAAACAGAGAGTGCTAAGGCCAGAAAACTCAAGTATGAAATAATGAGCCAATACTGCCAAGAAAGTTTTTGTTTCACCTTGTGACTCTGATTTCATGTACCATGTAAAACTGACTTACTCCTTAGATGTTTGGGACAATAGAGTTGCCAGACAAAATTCATGAAATGGGCAAGGTAAACAGCGGTCTTCTCCCAAACAGGCTTTGCAAGGTGGTAATTATACACACTTGAGCAAACCTCACTTGTTTCTATCTGGCCTGTCTTCTGCTTTGAATTGATGAATTCACCATAAACAAATGAGATACACTGCAGCAGTCCCCTACAAGTGACAACATGTGTGCAAGTGCTTTTTAAACTGTTCTAAACTCCTATACCATGATTGACTATGCTACTTTCATTTTGTGGTTAATTATGATGTGTATCAATCAGCTTTCCCATTGCTGATACAAAATACCTGATATCCACAAGTTAATGAAGGAGAGGTTTATTTTGTTCCACAGTTTCAGTGTGTTCAGTCCATAGGTAAAAATCTGGGTAGACGTCTCCATGATCCCATAACTCTTCTATTTTTGCACGCCTGAAAAACCAGCACCACATAAATGATGCCAAGGTCTGCTGCTAGCTTGAGTAGTGGCAGAGCCCCCTTGGATCATGGTTGCCTGAGTGGCTATGGCTGTGCAAGGTGAAATGAATCCTGGGGAACCAATTCCCTAGGCAGCTGATCTTGAGTAGAGGGTCCGGGGACTCTCTTCTCAAATCAAAATTTTAAAGTTTTAGGCCCTTCAGCCTGTGAAGGGCCTGAGATGCCTTCAAGGCATTTTCCTACTGTCCTGGTACAAAGTGCTAGACATCTTTTTAATGCTAAGTTTTTCAGCAACAATGCTCTCCTGTGCCCCAACTTTGCAGACACTTTCTTTTATTTCTGCCATTTGCTCCTGATTCTTATTGTATATCTGGCTAAAAGCAGGCAGTAGTACTCATGCCACAGCCTGAACATCAGACTACCTTGAAATTTCCTAGGCCAGATTAATTAGCCCACTAACCTTAATCTGTCTCCCCAGACCCTCAGGAGTTGGGCAAAATGCAGACAAATTTTCTACCAGAATCTTCAAACTTTTCCCAACTCCTCCCACAAACTAGTTCCAGGTACAATCACAGCAGCAATCCCAGTCCAGGTACCAATTTACTTTAGTAGTCAACTATGCCATTGCTGGGACAATATGCCCAACATCCACTACTTGAAGAAGTAAAGATTTATTTGGCTCACAGTTTCCAGTGGATTCAGTCCATAGTCAGTGAATTCCAAGACAAAAATCTACATGGTAGAAGTGCATGGCATAGGAAAGCTGTTCATGTCATAGTGGCCAGGAAGTAGACAGAGAGAGAGAGAGAAGGGAATAACAGAGGATGCGAATACACCCTTCTAAATCAGGGCTCCAGTGACCTGTCCCTTCTGACCAGACCCCACTGCAGAATGTGAGACTTTATTTTTTTGGTACCAGGGATTGAACTTGGGTCCTTACGCTTGTGCAGCAGGTGAGAATGTAAGACTTTTGAGAAACATTTTAGGTGTAAACCATAGCATGATCCTAATACCGCTGAGCAAGAATTTTGAGATTCAAAAAAGCATTCAAACTCATCTGAGGTAGAAAAATAAATTGTAAAGTATTTGAGTCCAGAGCCTTATGTCCCTAAAACAGCAGTTCTTTGTTCCTACCTACATGATTACACCTCCTGCAATGTCCCATCCTAACTCTTACAGTTTCCACAGCTGAAATGCTTTCCACACTGGAAACTTGCCTCCTGGGATAGAATACCAAACATTTACTACTTAAAGAAGGAAAGGTTTATTTGGCTACTGTAAACTTTCCTCCTGATCTCTATCACCATTGTCTCCTGTGAGATCTCATGAACACACCATGAGAACACATATGTGTCATGTGCCTCTGCCTTCTGTTATTGATTGGTTCTCCCACATGCCCTGTGCTGGCCAAGGATAGGGCACTTCCGCCTACAGGCTCCTCTACAGTAAATAAGTGGGTTCTTTTTGTAATCTACAGTCTTTAAATGCCAGTATAGTTGCTACTATTGTATTGAGTTCTCTCTTTTCTGTGTTTTAGCCAGCTCAGATGCTAGACTTCTTGAAAGCAAGGAAATGCCACCTTGCTGAATATCAACTTCCTGAATATCAAAGGAAGCACTTTAAACAATCTCCTGATGAGAATGGGCAGCTTAACTCTTATTATTTTCTCATAACTGAATCTCTAGGCAGGTATGTTGCTGTCTTCCATGAAGGCCCCAGGCAGAAAAAGAAGGCAGCTTTGACATCAGCTCAGTCACTGTGCTAAAAACTATGATGCACGAAACAACTTTGTGTTCCTATATAATTCCACTCCACTAATCTGATTGTCTTTTCTTGTTCCAGAGTTGAGTCTTTATTATTTTCACCTTCTCATGCTTTCATATCAGATGGGCAAGTAGCTTACACCTTAATGGATTGTATTCTGCATGACTGCTTGATATTTTGTACCCACTTTTAATTAATACACATGACCCTTTTCAATTCTTTAATTAACACATCCTGTTTTCATGTCACAAAAGTCAGTTAATCAATTGCCAGAAATTAATTGGCAGCTTGCTGTGCCCAAAAATTTAGTGATACACAAAATGTAAATAGATTAGAAGAAAGAAGTAATCAATTGCTTTGTATCCACAAAGGGGTGCTGCCTGGGGAGGGAACCTGGGAGACCAGTGCTCCAGCAGGAACAGAAGCTGATAGGAACCTTGGTGCTAGTAAGCCTAGGCTTGAGATGGAGTGCAGGGAGGGTGGATAGGTAGAGAGGCAGCTCCCTAAAGGGGACCTCTGTCTTTGTCCTGCACATGAGAACATCTTGTTCTGGTTACTCCTTCTTGTGGAGAGAAGGCTGCAGGACCAAGGTTATGTGCCCCCTGAAACCTATGCCCCTTCCTTCAAGATGATACTTAGGGTATTCAGGACCTTTTCCCAATGACCCTGAGTCTGCTTTCATGTTTTAGGTGACCTCTCCTTAGAGTCCCTACTCCAAGGTCAGACTGTTTTTACAACATGCACTTGTAGATCTGATGGGTTGCCAAGGCATACCTGGTGTCAGAGAATTCAATGGAGTTGGAGATGGGGTTGGTATGGCCTTTTGTGGTAAGGAATAGCCTGGAGGAAAGGGGAAGGAGTTGGATGAAGATCAGGCCCTTGGGCCTGAGTGCCACTTCTCCCCATACACATATCTTCTGGCCTGGGGCTTTGAGATATTTGCAACTTCCAAATCTGAATCTAGGTTTCTAAGGTGGGATTATACAACCTATTTCATTTCCCAGCATGTTAACTTGATAACATGCTATACAGGGTCTTCATTTCATTCTTGTCTCTATTATTGTCTGAAATGAGACTTCAGGGGATGGCCTTGTGAAGTGCAGTCCCTATCCATGGGCAGGGTCATTACTGAAGGTATCAACCTTGCGCAGGTTCTCAGATGTGGCGGGTGGCAGTGTGTGGGCAAAGCTGGATGCCAGAAAGCTTTTTAGGGACACACTGGAATTGTCTAAGCCAAAGATGTTGATGGCTTTAGCTACATAAGAGGCTGACAGTAGTAAGTCTTGCAGGCTGTTTGTGAGCAGCAGGGAAAGGCTTCCCTGCACAGGTGGGCACAAGGGTCTCAAGATGCAGAGCTAAGACTGCAGGTGGGAGCTTAGTTTGAGGCAGCATCCTCTGTAGGCTGTGGCTCATATACAGAATCATTCACAGGCAAAACAGGAATGTAGCCAGGAACATGAATGACCAGTTGTAGGGAACAGGAAAAGGGAATGTTACTAGAACCTCTGCATTAAGTTCTAGTCTCCTGCAAGCCATGACAGTGCAAGGCAAATTAATTAATATATAGACAGAAATGAGACATAGAGAAGAAGCTGAGCTTTGGGCCTGATCAATGCTGCTCTGGGCAGCAAAGATGAAAGTCCCTGAGCTTGCCACCTTTATTTGGTACATCGGGAGAAACAAATGTAGTAGATGACTCAGAGGGCAGAGATGATAATCCTAGAAAAATAAGGAACTATGTAGATGAAGATTTTGTTCCTCCCAGGTTGTCTTCAGCTGGTGTAATCCTGCCCTGGAGCATCACAGCATCACCAGACCATTGAGGTCTAGCTGTGACCAGAGGCAAAAACAGAGTTTTGTCTCAACACACTGTAGCTGGCCTGTAGGCAGGGAAACTAGGCCCTAATTGTGATTTAATTATAAAATCATTTTTCCTCAAAATTATATAGAATTGCTCCTGATGACCAGTGTGCCCTCTCCCCCAATAAAAAGCAAAGGAGTCAAGGGGCAGCCACCTAAGGACTCTTATTTAATATATAAAAGACACAGAGCACAGAGGAGGAGGCTTCCAGGGCTCCAAACCACCACTCCCAGGGCAGAGGAGGTGAGCCACATGGGCTACAGCAGCACCCACCCCCACCCCCACTGAAATGAGAAGACACATAAACAAGCCTCAAAACCAGACTGCAAGATCACCTACTGCAACCCCAAAGGGAAATGAGATGGAACACTCTGATACTCAACCACCTGGACTCCCTGAACTGACAACAAAAGAGGATCTGGAAAAAATGAAATCAAAAATAATTTCTCAGATAACAGCAGAGATTGTGCCCATAGTGCAAGATATGATTAATAAACCTACAGAGGAAAAAATAAATCTGGAGAGAACACAGGTAAAAAAAATAGAAGAGCTGAGGAAAATGATGGAATCCCAACATAGGAAACAAATGGAATCCATAAAACAGATACAAACAAATTTCCAGGATATTAAAAACTCCATTGAAAGTCTATGCAGCAGAATGAGCCAATGTGTGGACAGAATTTCAGTTATAGAAGATAAGATTGCAATTAGTGACCAGGAAAAGAAAAATTTCTTTAAAATTGTAAGGGACCACGAGAAATCAATCCAGCAGCTGCTAGGCGATGCAAAGAAGAACAGTATAAGACTGATTGGAGTCAAGGAAGAAACAGGAGAGTGTGCAGACGACATTAAAAAAAAACTGTTCACAGGGGCCGGGGATTTAGCTCAGTGGTTTCACCGCCTGCTGCGCAAGCGCAAGGACCCGAGTTCGATTTCCGGCACCAAAAACAAAAAACAAAACTGTTCACAGAAGTGATGGCAGAAAACTTCCCAAGCAGGGGAAAAGAACATGACATACAGATAAGTGAGGCATATAGAACTCCAACTAGCCTTGATCAAAAAAAAAAAAAAAAACTACACATAGGCATATAATAGTTAAGATTCCAGAAACCCAACAGAAGAACAAAATTCTACAAGCAGTGAGAGAAAAGAAACAAATCACATACAAAGGAAAGCCCATCAGAATCACAGCAGACTTCTCAATACAAACCCTCAAGGCAAGAAGAGGTTGGAGTGATGTATTTAAAGCCCTAAAGGAAAACAGCCTCCAACCCAGATTGATGTACCCTGCAAAATTATCTTTCAAAACTGATGGAGAAATAACATACTTTCATGACAAAGAGCACTTGAGGAACTTCATGAATACCAAACCAGCACTCCAAAAAATTTTAGACAAAAGCCTAGGAAAAGATCACAACCCAGGGAAGCCCAAAAAAATGAATCCACTGGGCATGACAAGAAATTAAAAGCAAAGAGGGAGAATACAACAAAAGGAAAAAAATCATGATAATGATAACTCAGTACATATCAGTTATAACTATCAATGTTAATGGCCTCAACTCACCAGTCAAAAGAAATGGACTGGCAGAATGGGTCAAGAAGCAAGATCCAACAATATGCTGCATACAAGAAACACACTTAATTCAAAAAGAAGCTCATAGACTGAAAGTTAAAGGGTGGAAAACAATACTCCATGTGACAGGAACCCCCCAAAAAGCAGGAGTAGCTATCCTCTATGCAGACCAAGTGGATTTCAAACCCACACTGATTAAGAGAGTCAAAGAAGGACACTACATCCTTGTAAAGGGAAGAATCCAAGAGGAAGAGATGACAATCATAAATATCTATGCACCAAACACTAGTGGGCCCAACTATATAAAATAAATATTAACAGACATGAAAAATCATATAAGCACTAATACAATAGTAATGGGGGACCTCAATACCCCATTGCAACAAATAGATCAACTAGACAAAAAATAAGTAATTAAATACTAGAACTCAATCAAACTCTTGGACAAATGAACTTAACAGATGTTTAGAGTGTTCCACCCCACAAAATCAGAATACACATTCTTTTCAGCTGCACATAGGTTGTTCTCCAAAATAGACCACATACTTCCTCATAGAACATGTTTAAGTAAGTGAAAAGGAATTGAAGTTATCCCCTGCATATTATCAGACCATAGTGCAATGAAATTGGGATCAATAACAAAAGAAACTGCCAGAATTTCATAAACACATGGAAATTGAGCAACACGCTTCTGAATAACCAATGGATCACAGAGGAAATTAAAGAAGAAATCAGACAGTTCCTACAATTAAATGACAAGGACAATACAATATATTGGAATCTATGGAATACAATGAAAGCAGTCTTATGAGGGAAATTCATAGCAGTGAATACTCATATGCAGAAAACAGAGACAGCCCAATTAAACAACCTGATGCTGAACCTCAACCTTCTAGAAAAAGAAGAGCAGGACAAACCAAAGCTCATGCAAGGGAGGAAATTACAAAGATCAGAGGAGAAATCAATGCAATGGAGACTAAGAGAACGATACAATGAGTCAATTACGCCAAGAGTTGGTTCTTCGAAAGAATAAACAAAATTGACAAACCCTTAGCCAACCTTACCAGAAAAAGGAAAGAAAGGGCCCAAGTCCATGCAATTAGGAATGAAAAGCATGAAATTACAAGGGGCCCAGCAGAAATCCAGAAGATCATCAATACCTACTTCCAGAACCTATACGCCAATAAGATGGACAACACAGAAGCAATGGAAAGATTCCTAGATATGTATGAATTACCAAAGTTGAACAAAGAAGACCTAAAAATTTCAAACAACCCAATATCACTCAATGAAATTGAAAATATAATTAAAAACTTACCAAGAAAAGCCCAGGTCCTGATGGCTTCACTGCCGAATTCTACAAGACATTTAGAGAGGAACTACTGCCACTACTCTTTAAACTCTTCAATGAAATTGAAAGGGAAGCAATACTCCCAAATTCATTCCCGGAAGCAAGCATCACCTTGATCCCCAAAGCAGAGAAAGACTCAACCAAAAAAGAGAACTATAGGCCAATCTCACTAATGAACATAGATGCAAAAATCCTTAATAAGATACTGGCAAACAGAATGCAGAAGATCATCAAGAAGATCATACACCCTGACTAAGAGGGATGGAGGTGTTGAAGGGAGGGCAGGGGAATGGGGAAAAAATAAGAACCAAGAGAGATTATGTAAAGCTGCAAATTTCCAATGATGAATGTCATTATATTGTATACCTAAAATGTACCAATAAAATTAAATTTTAAAAAAAGACACACATACTTACACATACATACTTATATGTATATTCTCACTTCAGCATCACTATACCACTGCCCCAGATACATACATGTCCCCTTTACCTAGTTAAAGCTGCCCTTCTATGAGGCTCCCCCTCCCTACACTTATCCATTACAAAAAGGCAGGAAAGAATCAAATGACCTAAAGAATGTAGATAGAAGTACCCAGGTTAGAGTCAAAGACAGCCAGAGAGCCAATCAGATTGTTGCAAGTTGCAAGTGCCCAATGTACAGCAGGGGCACCAGGAGCTGAGGACAAAACCCCACAGGTATTTGCTTTCTGATGCCCTCTACTCTTCTAGAGTAGCTATCTTCTCTTTTTTTTTCTGCCCTTGTCCAAATAAACCATCTTCCTTTATTTTAAACTCTGCCTCAAATTAATTACTGGTGTTGAGTTTAAAATCTTAATAGGATCCTGGTAGCTATGTAGAGGAGCGGCATATCAGAATGTACACCCCCAGACATGACAGTAACTTGTTAGGATTCGGTCTCTGGATTCGGTCACCAGGTTATTTTATATATTGCTCAGTGCACCGAGCCCTTACAGACGTTGTCTACAGGGAGGAGGAGGGAAAGATGAAAAAGGGTGTCTGGACTGTGAGGTGTGTGCCACAATTCTAAGGTGCACAGGAGACAGACCACAGCACAAGAAGAGAAGACAAGCATGGGAGGTCTCCATGTAAAACCAGGTGACCTCATAGTTTTGGAACAGCTGGGTTTGTTGGTAAGCAGGATCTTTGATTCATTAGATCCTGCTGTGCTCTTAATAGGCACAGGAGTTAGATGAGATGCTTTCCTGCTTTTCTCAGAGAGGAAGGGTAACAAGGGCCAGAACGCAGCCTGGCCAGCTCAGACGGAAAGCTGTGGAGTTGTGCATTGTGCTCTCAAGGCAACGGGCCACAGACAATGGAGCACCCAAAGCAGAACCAGATACATTTCTCAAGAGCCCAGTGGTGACCCCAACAGAAGAGGTTTGGGGAGTAATTCTCAGCACTGTAAGTGAAAGTTCGCGCGGACACTTTGTAGATGGAGTAGTACGTAGGGTGCAATGGAAAGAGACAAAGTCTTGAACTTTTGGAATCTTCATGAGTGTTTCTGAAGATAGTTTTGGTAACTACTGGTCCATAGAATAATTTAAGATTTACTGTGGAGTTATTAGTATTTCAGATAAAATTTCTATTGATTCTGTCCTTGACATTACTCTCCCAAATCTAAGAAGTAAAAATTTTTAAATCTATTGAATGAGTTAATAGAGTTGACAATTTAAATTTACTAGTTACAAAATAGTAAAGGAATTTCTCATGGTTTCCTCTGAAGATATTTAACCAAATTGTGCACCTGAAATTTACAATAGTCTATATACTAGTCAACAACCAACCACTGAATTCTTTATTTAGTACAATGGTAGGGAGTGTTGGGGACCAGGCTACATAACTTAGATCTCACAGTCTTAAGGTCAGTGTTATCTTGCTCCAGAACAGGGAAGTATGTGGAAGGCCATGTGATCCCTGGCTATGGCCTGAATGCTGATAACCCGGCCCTCCTGAGGCAAGACAGGATCTGCTAAGGACAGTTGCCAATAATATATAGTAATTTGGGTGTAGAGAAAATCTGGTTCCTCATTAACTTAATCCTTATCCACCCATTCTCTATAGTTGCTGTTCCATGAAATGTGTGTTACCTCTCCCTCTGTGCTTCTCACTGGCTAATAAAAGGGGGCCGACAGCAGTTTTATTCCACTCTGTCTGCTAGAGGCAGGTCTCCTCCCAGTCCCTGATCCCCTTTATATCTTGAAAATTATCTCTGTCTCTTTCTTTTTATTCCTCATCATTCCCCCCAAAAGGTGGCTGAGGGTCTGATCAGCCCCCAGTAGGGAGAACAGTAATAAAATAAATTTCACCCTTTTATCATTTACTAACTCTCTACTTGATATTTTATGATTTCAAATGGAATAAATGATTATTTGGGGGGAAATATGTTGAATTGCAATAATTTTGGTCATTTTTCTTTTGTATAATAACTAAATTAATTATTTTTACAGTGCACCCTCAAAAGCAGAGCTCAGTGTTTAGATGATGTCAGAAGATATCATATTGTACACTAATCTAAGTTATCAGTTAGAGATTTGGCTCTGAGAATAGTGTTGCTATGGTAAATGCTACTACAATAATAAGAGGCAAGTACATAAGCTAATTGTAAGAAATATATGAAAGGGCCCATCATATACTTTATGCACTAACATACTCCAGATTTTCTCCTTTTCTTTTGGTTTTTGAGACAGGGTTTCACTATGTAGTTCAGGCTGGCTTTGAACTCATGGCAATCTTCTTGCTTTAACCTTCAAAGAGCTGGAATTAGAGACATGTACCACCATACACAGCCATTTCTTGCTTTTTCTATCTTTCCTTTCCTTTTTCTTTATTTCATCATCTCTGAAAACACATATCATATTCTAATGTAGATATTTTTAAATTTTTCTTTGCCAATATTGTGGGACAGAATAATTTAAAATTTTTCTTTGAAAAAAAACCAGAACCAAAAACAAATTCAAAAATGACAATCTTGTTCCCACTCTTTTTACTCAAGGTTTTTCACTGTCAGCAGTATGGACATTTGGGGTCTAGGGTTTGTTTTGGGGCGAGTGTCTTCCTGTTCATCTCAGGATGCTTAGCAGCATCCTGTCCTCTCCCTTACAGATGCCTTAGTTACTAGTATTCCCCAGTCTCAACAATTGAAAATGTCTCCAGATGCGGCCAATTGCTCTTGGAGGGGGAAGTCAGCCCCAATTTAGAACCATTTAACTATCTCAAATAAATAAAATGAATGGATATTATTGGATATTGAGTGATAACAATCACTAGGGACACAGCGAGAAGTATGAGGAACAGATCCTACTGTATCCAATTTTCCTCTGTACTTCTTTCCCTGTGGGCTCATGTAGACTAGAAACAGTTATCAAAAGAGAAATGAAGTGCCATTTTATCAACATCAGTACATTTATCAATAAAGTGTCTGATTTTCTACTTGTGCTTTCAATACAGGGCTTCTCTAGTCCAAGTGAGTTGAAAGTCCTGCTTATGTTTGAAACCACAGTGAGGGTTCTCTCTTACTCACTCCATAATCAAAGATAGCTTTTGCCTCACTCTCCTAATGAACTAAGTAGAGAATTTGTATCTGAAAGAAGGAGAGGGGGATTGGCCACCCCCTTGAGGCTCTGTCTGCTTTCGAAGCACTAGAAGGAACATGCTTCTCACTACTCTGTTTAAAGTCAGGTGACTCCATGCACAGCAAGATGCCACATGCATGCTGAACACCCTGGACTCTGGGTATTCTGGGAAGAATTTCCTGCTGCTGTGAAAGTTTTTTTTCTTTTACTTTTTCTTTTCCTTTTTTGGTACCAGGGATAGAAGTCAGGACCTTGCACTTGTAAGGCAGGCGTGGTGCCACTGAGCTAAATCCCCGGCCCTGCTGTGAAAGTTTTTAAGGTGGCTGTGGTGATAATGAAAGTACAGGAGTTTACACATATCCCTGGAAGACAGAGGGAGCAGGAATAATGTTCCTTTCTTCACTCCTGCTGATGATGGCAGTGATGCAGAGCAGGTCCATTTATTCTCTCAAGAAAGTATGATTAGAATGGGTGAGAAAAATCTAAAATCTGCCTCACAGTGCACAGTGCTCCAGGTGTGAGTACATTCTGGCTGCTCAATCTCATGCATCCCATAGAAGAAATATTGCACCAGACAGTGGACTTGACCTGCTCTGAGGCTGCTCTGATGGAACTAAGTCCTGACTACAGGGACCAGAGTGGCCTTATGGATCCTTTTGGCATCTAGTCAACCGCCCTGGAAGGTAGGGAGCTAGAGTCTCCAAAACAGAGACATCAGAACCTGGGTTCTTGCAGGTCTCAGTTCAAGCTTGAAGCACTCTGAGAAGTATTATCCCCTGAAGCACAGGGCCCATGAACAGTTCCCACTGAGCTGAGTCTAAGTGCAGTGATCCAAGGAACCAAGGGAAAGACAAGAGCCAGAAGTTTGACAGAGTTTAGCAGAAATCTCAGCTAATGCCTATCACAAGGGTTGGCTGGTATCATTTTGAGTCTGCTTTAAGCCTGAAAAGACTATAGCTTAGAGATGAAGACTACATCTCAGAACTAGAGAATGTGTCCTAAGATGAGGTGCAAAGCCAAGATTAATTTAGCCCATTAAAGTCTTTACAGATTTAAAATGATCCATCGGTGATTTACTTGCATGCTAAAACAATATTCAACACTTTTCATAAGAAAGTAGCAGAATCCAGATGTTCTATAACACATGATCCTCAATTTCTATTGTAAAATAAAGATTACTACAATTATTAAAATGTCAAATGAAAGCACAATCCTAAAGAAAACTGTTAATAAGAAAAGGAATGATAAGGGATGTTAGTCATTTCTAATAATGGAACATAATATATCATATCATATCATATCAAACTATGATATCACTGGGTGTTGAATCTTATGAAATTCAGTACAGTCTTGGAAAGCTGAAATTTTTACTCACTTTGAGAGTTTAGCAAAATGAGAAAATGACATTTATTTATCTATTGACCTCTTCTATCCTAGTATAAGTCAATAAAAAGAAAATTAAAATGGAGGGCTAGGCATGGTGGCACATGCCTGTGATCTCAGCCTTCAGGAGGCTGAGGCAGATGGATTCCCAGGAGTTTGAGGCCAGCCTGGGCTACATAGTGAGACCCTGTCTCAAAAACAAAACAACCAAGAAAATGAAAATGGAATGTATTGTCTACAAAACAAATAAGAAAGATGGGCCGTCTTATTCTTGCTTGAGTCTAAAATGAGTCCGTATTTTTCTAATTCTGCTTGTATGCATATAAATACTGCTGTCACAAGAAAATGATGATTCTTAGTGGTGATAACACTTCATGGTTGGGTTTGAGAATTTACACACAGAAAAATACACATTTCCTATGTATTATACAACACTGAGGATTTTACAAGAACAGTTTGACAGTATTTTTTTTTCCTTCTCTCTCTTGTCTCCTGACTAAACCAGCTCTACCACCTGGCTGGGACACCAGCATGTCCTTTGTTCTGTTCTCTCTTCTTCCCAAGACTAAAGAGTGTATACCTGTGGGTCTAGACTTGGGAACATCTTTCCAAGTCTTACTACACTGCCCTGGCTTCCCAGAGGACAGGCACCCCAGGGGCTCGGATCTGGGTCAGCGCATGGACATTTCCTGCACGTGGTCTGTTTCAGACCCTGTCCAGAGCAGCGATTATTTATAAAGAACATGTGGGAAGAGACTAGTGATAATGAAAGTGCATACATTTACCTACCTAGCACCTTGTAAATGTGTAGATCATGTTAACTGTGTTTTGTTGCTTGGTCAATGAGAGCAGTTACACTAGCTGAAGTTTTTGTTGTTGATTTCTTTTGGTGTTGTTGTTGTTCGTTGAATTAGCTTCTTTTAACAGCAAAGTTAAAACTATATAGCTAGAAAGGAGCAGAATATGTCATTCCAAGGTATGACACTTTGGCATAAGGATTATTTTGAGCTGAAGGCAATCAAGAATAAATAAATACATGACAACTTTCCACCCTTTTCTATTTGCCTAAAAGCAGAACATAAATTTAGCAAGGTGTTTCTCTTCCCCTCTCCACCAGGAAGAACAAAGGGTGATCAACACAGATGGCAAATAACTCAGGCCCTTGTGATCAAAAGTGACACCAGAGAGATTTACACAACAAACTCTGCTGGCCAGTCTTTACTCACAATATATTTGCCTATTTGGACTCAGTCGTTTTTCTTTGTCACCTCATGTCTTCAGCAACATGCCATTCTTTTTGAAGATGCCTTAAAAGCCAGAGTTGATGCCATTCTGTCTGAGAGTCGTACATTCCATAGGTATGCCCTGTGTGTATGAGACGCACATGGTAATAAATTCCTGTTTGTTTCTCTATTTTTTATCAGCCTCTTGTTAACAGTAGCCCTGGCTAAGAACTGAAAAGGGTAGAGGGATACTGTGTTTTCCTTCCATACATATCATTAAAAATTTTTTTTTAACTCAGACCAATGCAGCAAAAGTAGGACACAGTCTGCATTCACATTCACAAGAGACTTCTTTTCCTTTCCACACTTTCCGTGTGTGGCAGCCTGCAGTCTGAGAACACAGCAGATGGTCCCCATCCCCAGATACTGTCCTTCAGCCTTTTGCTGTGTAAGAGCAACTGGTAAAAAGGGCAGGTAGCCTGTGAGAGGTGATGGGTCACTAATACGGTGGCTGACACTGTCTGTCTACGAACACTTCCTAGTTCTTGTTCAATAGTTCTCGGTACACAGTGACTCCCCATCTTATTAATCCATCCTCCAAACTTTAATTGAAAAATAAAATTACCACTACCATCAAAAGCCTTTCCAGGGCCAGGGATTTAGCTCAGTGGTGCCATGCCTGCCTCTCAAGTGCAAGGTGCTGAGTTCAATGCCCAGTACTGCAAAAAAAAAAAAAAAAAAAAAAGCCTTTCCAGACACCCCTCAAACCATCCTGAAGAATTCCTTTCTCCATTGGGAGAATGTGTGACATCTTGGTGGCCGTGAACTGTCTCAGTCATTTTTTAAACCTCCAGTGTGGATCAGTCCTTTGAACATGGTACCAGCAGCTCAGCACCTGTTTTTGATAAGAAGGAGAAGCACATGTTAAGACAAGAAGAGCACCACCTCTCCCCACCCACAGTGCTTCTTCCTTCTGGGAGAAAGAACTCTTGCCAGTGTAGTGATTAGCAAAGTCAACTATTAACTGCCTACAGGGAAAACTGAGTAATAAATGTTCTATTATACAGAATAACTGGGAAGCAAACAAAGGACAAAACACAATGTACTGGAGAAAGTACCCTGTATTCTATTTAAAGTGCTTAATGTTAAATCTTTTTAGAAATTGTGCTTTTTATACCAGTACCCACCCAAATGGCTCCCACTCCTTCATAAGGAGACAAATCACAGAATGTTAAACTCCAGCTTGTCCACTTTCTGATCCACAAAGATATACATACACGGTGTAGAAGGGCCACCTGCTACACTCACAGTCTTCTTTGCCAAGTTAGAGAAACTATAGGGTGTTCTGTAACCAAGACCATTAATTGTGCTTGTCAACTTGACCAGATTAAGCGAAGCCTAGGAGTTTAATAAACCACATTTCCGGGAGTGACTATTTCATATTTCCAGAGATGACTGGCACATAAACCAGCACACTGAGGGGCAAGATTGACCCTGATTGTGGTGGTACCAACAAATAAGCTTGCAGGATGATGCAACAAAAAAAGGAAGAAGGAGGAAGTCAGCCTGCCCTGAAAAAGCTCCATTCTGCTTGAAAGGATGTGTCTTTTGCTACTGCCATCAGATTCCAGCTTCTTCAGCCTTTCAACCTGGACTCATACCAGAGACCCTCCAAGGAGATTCCAGGACTGGTGCTGCATCCTGATCCCTCCTGTTCTGCAGCTTTCAGCTTCTTGGATTGAGCAGCTACTGGATTCTCCGGCTCTCCAGAGAGCCACTGCGGATCCTCCTGCCTCTGATCCTGTAATCCTACCTAATAAACCCCCTTGCATAATTAATATATATTCTATTGTTTCTGTTCCTCTAGAGAACCCTAACAAATATATGATCTTTTTCATCTGTTGACAACATCCAAATAACTAATTAACTCTTGATCTATTATTTCAGAATTTTTCTAATCTACTTTCTGCCTATTCTAAATAATGTAAATCATTTGGAAAACTATTTGTAACAAGACCTTCTTCCAACTTCTGTAGATGCAGTTATTTTCTAACCATTCTGGTTCCTATTTATTTATTTATTTATTTGGTGTTGACTATAGAATCCAGGCCTCTGAGCATGCTAGGCAAGTGCTCTACTGCTGAGTCACACATCTATCCCTCTGGTCCCTCTTTGATGCATAACATGTGTACCTATTCTGTTGGGCGTGGTAGTACATGCCTATAATCTCAGCATTTGGGAGGCTGAGGCAGGAGGATCACAGTGAGTTTGAGGCCAGCATGGTTGACACAGTGAGACCCCCATCTCTAAAAGAAAAAAGAAAAGAAAATGTGTACCCATTCCATTGCCCCTGAAAGAAACTAAGTCCTTTTCTACCCAACCCAAAGGGGCACACCGCAGTCATCTTACTGTAGTTTAAGGAATTGTTTCATCAACTCATTTATTTCCTGTGAAGCATCTGCCTTGTTGGAAGGGAGGGAGAAGTCCTTCCATAAATCATGGCCTGCTATAGGATGGTTGAGACTTTGAGGTATGAATGATCAGCAGATTATGACCCTGTTGGAGTTGTTGGCCATTGTTACTGACATTATTTTGTCTTTGTTGTTAAAATCCTTTAGATGCTTGATAATGAGCTATGGTTTCAGTTGCTCCCATGTGTCTTGGAATCTGTCAGTCATCACATTAATTGAGGAGGGGCATTATTTATCCATGGGCTTAGGGGCATGAAGTGACCGTTCAAAGTTTATAGTGATGGGAGTGGAATTCCAAACTAGGTCTCTCTGACTTCATATCAAATAACTGTTACCTAGAGCATGGAATCTTTTTTCTCTAATTTTTATATTTGTATATTATAATTGCTCTCCTCATGAGTAGTTGGTATATGTATATAACATATCTCAATTTTTTTTCAATCCACCTTCCTCTCCCCTTCCCTCTTGTTTCCCTTCCCATTTGCAAAAGATCTACCTCCCTATATCCTATTATCTACCCTTTATTTAGTTTTTAATTTCTGTATTAGGTTGCTTGTGTATGAGATACCATGAGATATTTAAGCTCGTTTGTCTCATTTTATTTCATTTAATATTATGGTCTCAAGGTGCATCCATTTTCCTAAAAATGTAGGAATATATATATATATATACACACACATATATATATACATATATATATACACACACACACATATATATATATATATATATATATATATATAAAATACCAGATTTCCTTTATCCATTCATCTGTTGATGGACATATACTCTGCTTCCAAGATTTAACTATTATGAATTATACTGTAAACATGGATATGTATGTATCACTGTAATATGATGTCTTTTACTCTTTTGGGAAGATACCCAGAAGAGGAATAGCTAGGTCAAAGAGAAAATCTAGTTTTAGTTTTTTGAGGACTCTCCATACTGATTTTCATAGTGATTTTACTAGTTTACATTCCCACCAAAAATGAAGAAAAGTTCCTTTTTCCTCCAAAGCCTTTCCAGTATTTGTTATTGTTTGATTTCTTGATGATAGCCACTCTTCTTAGAGTAAGCTAGAATTTCAGTTGTTTTAATTTGCATTTTTCTAATGATCAGAGATATTGAACATTTTTTCATGTATTTATTGGCCATTGGTACTTCTTCTGAGAAGTATTTATTCCATTTAGTTGCCCATTTTTTGATTGGGTCTTTTATTTGGGAGGGTGTAATTTTTAAAAAATTCTTTATATATTCTAAATATTAGTCTTCTGACCAAGGAATAGCTGGCAACATTTTTTTCCCATTCTGTAGGTTGTCTCTTAACTCTATTGCTTACTTCCTTTGCTGTGCAAAAGCTTTTTAGTTTGATATGATCCCATTTGTTGATTTCTTGATGTTTTCTGAGTTTTGCCTATTTTATATTCTAGGAGATTAATATTTAGATCTTTAATCCATTTTGATTTTAGTTTAGTACATGTTGAGAAATATGAGTCTAGATTTAATTTTCTGTATGTACACAGCCAGTTTTCCCAGCACCATACACACCCATGTTTGGTTTTGGCCTCTTTGTCAAAGATCAAATAGCTGAATGTGTCTGGGGTTGTTTCTGCATCCTCTACTCTGTTCTTTTGATCCATGAGTTGAACATGAAAAAATATTCAACATCTCTGGTCATTAGAGAAATGCAATTCTGTTCCATTGATCCACATGTCTGTTTTTGTGGATGTACCATGCTGTTTTTACTTCTGTAGCTTTGTCATATAACTTGAAATGTGGAATTGTGCTGCCTCCTGCTTTGTGGAGCAAGGATCCTAAGGTAGAGAAAGACAAGACTGCATCTCCTCTGTCTCCTAGACTTTTCACTGGATCCCTTCATTTCTTTCCCTATTTTCCCTGTCATGCCATTATTTTCCCTGTCATGCCATTTTCTGTCATGCCATCCTTTTATGCTGTAAGTACATGTTCCAGATAAACCCTGGCAGGAGGGGCAGGGGCAGCAAATAGAGGATAGAAAGGGGAATTATGAGCAGTTCCACCAACACCCTCTTGCTTACAAGTAAACCAAATATCCTGCACTTGCACTTCCCTTCCTACACTTTTTTCTTTTTCTGTCCCTGCTGATGACTAATTCTGCACACAAGCTCTATAATAGTTCCTGTGTTAAGCCTCCAGGCAGACACCAGAATGCTGTAGAATTGATGGGAATTTTGTTGAGCTAGTTTGCCACCGGCTATAATTACTATGAAGATCTTTATGTGATTTACTACTTCCTTTGCTAGAACAAAATCTATCAATAGCATCATTTTCCTGTTCATTCTTGCTCTGGAATTGGCAAGTGGAGTTCTAACACAGCCTTTTATGGACAGAAAAGTCTACCCAGATGTGTTTAATATGAGTCATGTTAATAATCAGGCAATTTCACTGGATATATAAATGATTACTTGGGGTTTTGATCTAAAAGGTTTCTAAATTCCTCTAAATTTTATGTATAGTACACATGTATGAGATTTTATTCTTAGTCAATAGATACAAAAGACAAGGGAAAGGAGGAAATCTAATTTAAATGATCGATTCTCTAGTAAAGACCATTCCCTCAAGTCAAAGTAAAACTTCCTTAAAACTGAATTAGGCCTATAGACCCAGCACTCTGGGAGGCTGAGGCAGGAAGATTGGAATTTGATCCTAGTCTGGAGAACTTAGATTTTTAGTGACAGACTTCATTTAAATTTTAAAAATTTTAAAAGGCTGGAAGGATGTAGGTCAGTGCAAAGGCCCTGGATTCAATCCCCAGCGCCACAAACAGAAAACATTAACAACAAAAACCTGAATTGGGCTTATTTCCCAGTCCTTTTAGGCATCAAGACTGTTTGCTGTGGAAGTCCCTTGGGCACCGCTGGCCACAGTCACCTTGTTATTGTCAGACCCAGGCAGAGGACTTCACTGTGTGCTGTGGTAGAAATGTGTTTCCTCAAAATTCATTTGTGGAAGTCCCACCCTATAACCCCAATGTGACTTCATTTGGAGGCGGGCTCTTTAAAGAAGTATCCATGTTTTAGGTGAGCATGTTAGGCTCGACCCTCATGGAAAAAGGAAATTTGAGAACACACTGAACTCCATGTGAATGAACACAAAGACAGCATCTATAAGCCCAGGAAAGGAGCCGAGAGAAGAACCTGCACTCACCGCCCTCAAAAGGAACTGGGGCTCTGACACCTTGGTCTCAGATCTCCAGCCTCCAGGACTGGGAGACAGGAACTTTTTGCTATTTAAGCCACCTTGTTTGTGGGGCTTCATTGCAGCAGCCCTACTGGACACATGTACCATGTACTTCAGTGTTCAGTTGCTATAAGGCTGTGAGGAATTAGCAGAAGGGGAAACTGAGGCTCAGCAGTGGCCCACTGGCCCAGTGTGCTACCAATCAGAATGCTGGCATTGGCCGGACAGCAGCTTCTCAGAAGGAAAGAAATCTCCCCATCTTATCTGCATTTATCAGTGAGGAGATGGATACAGTAGCAGTTTGGAGTGCTGTTGGGATAAGGATGCTCCAAGCTGTTCACATGTGCAAACTTAACCCCCACAGAGGTTGCCCATGAGGGAAGTACTGCATATGATTACCTTCATTTTATAAACAAGAAAATGGGCGTGGGAAAAGATGATCAACCAGGCCACTTTAGAGTAATTTGTTAGTGGCAGAGCTGAGTTTGTCTTATTAAAACAAACAAACAAACAAGAAACAAACAGAAACATTAAAAGAAGTGTGAGAATACTACCCATTTAGCCTTTGGTAATTATTGTCTTAGTTGACGTCTTGGTCTATTCAGGCTGCTATCACAAAATACCATAGGCCAGGTGATTTATAAGCAACAGAAATTCATGGCTCATAGTTCTGAAAGTGGGAAGTCTAAGATCAAGTTAGGGGCAGACTTCGCAATGTCTAGTAAGTCTCTATCTGTTTCGTTGATGGTGCTTTGTTATGGTGGTGGGAAGAGTGAACAAGCTTCCTTGAGCCCTTTTATAAAGGACTAATTCCATTGAAAGTGGAGCCCTCATGACCCAAGTACTATTGAAATTTTAACTCTCAAAATGATGGCATTTGGAGATAGTGCCTCTGGAAGGAGATTGAGTCATGAAGGTGAGACCTCATGCATGGGATTTTTGTCCTTAAAAAGAGACTCCAGAGAGCTCTCTCACCCCCTCCACCATGAGGACATAGGGAGAAGGTGCTGCCTGTGAACCAGGAAGCAGCCCTCACATAACACCAGAGTCACCTCTATCTTTACCTTGAACTTCTAGCCTCCGGAACTATGAGAAATCAGCATCTGTTGCTTCTCAGACCCCAGTCTTTGGGGCTCTGTTACAACTGCCCAAGTGAATGGAGATACGTGATGTACTAAAGATCTGTGTAAGTAGGTTCTTCAAGGCATTATTTAAAATATCGAAAAATGATGGGAACTGTGAAGACAGTAAACTAGCTAGATTTTGGTATAACCATGTGTAGGCTATAATACTGTGCAGCTAATCAAATAATTTTCATAGACTGTCTGATAATAGAAAATGTTTATGATAAAACGTTGGATGGAAAAAGTCTGAAGAGAAGAGAAGTAGCTGAATTTAACAACAAATACCATCTTTAGGTAATGGAAATAATTATGATTTTATTTTCCTTGTCTTATTTTTCTCTTCAAGAAATATATATTTATAAATGAAAAAAATCCATGTTTTTTTTCGAAAGTGATGTTTACTTAGGCAGAGGCAGCACATAGGACTGAAGAAACCAGCATCCACAGAGCAATCCCACAGAGCTTCTCTTCTGCCAGATTTCAAGTGAGGTTTGGCCAGGCTCTCATGCTGGAGATCCCTCCAGAGAGCCCCCTGACTGCTCCAGACTGCAGCAACCTCTCCTCTAGTCATATTCGTGGAATACTGTGGTATGAACCATTCACTTTGCCCCAATGTGACTTTGTGTCAAAATAACAGTTATAGCTGGAAAGCACTTTGGAGCTGGTCTGGCTCAGCCTCAAAGTGCAGCAGCACAGATGAATGAGCTGGAGAAACCTGTGAAGTCAGCATTTGCTTCAGTGCACATTCAGCTTTTTTTAGCAGGCAAGGGAATGCTCAAGGCCTCAGGTCATCTTGAGGCAGGAGTCTACCAGTCACCTCCCAGTGAGGCACTACCTTTACCCTTGATCACTATAGTGACTCAACTACCCTATTCATTTTTGTCTACTGTCCTCTTTCCCTGAGGACTTCTACTGCTCTCTGACTTCCACTCTCCTTCTAGCTATCCTTCAGCATCTGTGCATCTATTAATGTTTGCGCTTTTTCCATAAATCAAATTCAAGTTTGTCCTCCAAAGATCTGGTTGGTTTAGGAATTTAGCATGCAGCATGGATGGATTTCTCTGCCTATGAAGAATACCAGCACAGGCAGACCCATTTTTCCCGGGAGTGGGGTTCTTTGCACACAGAACCTTGCCAATGCATAAGAAATGTCTCAGAGGAGGGCTGAGCCATGCAAGTACTAAGACACCCCCATGGGGCAGTAGATGGGAGGACTTCTTGTTTGACCTTTCCAACACCAGTGTCCAACAGGTATTCCCAGGGGATTATCTAATTCATTGTATTTCTTTTCTCTCCCATTCAATTGTCGTGGAAATGTGAAGCTGAGAGGGGTGTACAGTTCCTCTCATTTGCTGATAAAACTGACACACTTGCAAACTTTGACACTTCAACTAGTATTACTAGTGACAAATTACTTGGAACCCAGTTGATAATTGTTTTTTTATTTTATGATCACGAATTGATGAATTAATCAATTTTCTCAGTTACCTGGACCAGAACTGGCTCCCAGCTAGGAGCTTGCCCCCAGATATCACCACCAGCCAGATGCCTGGTGCCCTGCATTATTGAACTGTGAGTCAGGGTGATTATGAGAGGAGCCAATGCACTTCAGGAATTTAGGATTGTTTGTGGTGACAGTGTAGACACAAATGAAATAATTAGGAATGATAATATCAGATTCTAAACTCAGCAGCATGATCTACTTTATCTAATTCAGAAGGAAATTACATGTAGCTATTTAAGCTTATTAAATTAAAAATTTTAGTTTCTCAATTTTATTAGTGGCTACCATTTTGGACAGTACAAATTGAGGACATTTTCATCACTTAGAGAGTTCCAGCAGACTGTGCCAGACTGGAGACTACAGACCCAATGTGAGTTCAAAGATAAGAGAAACCAGGGCTGGGGATTTAGCTCAGTGGTTTCGCCACCTGCTATGCAAGCGCAAAGACTTGAGTTCAAAAAAGATAAGAGAAACCAAACACATCTTAGAGGGTCCTATGCATAAGAATCCCTGTTTAGATGCAGAAGCTCTGTGTTGCTTTCTGAATTCAGTGCCAAACCCTTATCAGGGCAAAAAGAATCCCTTTAGAATCTCATTTCCTGCCACTCCGTATTCCAAAACTTCACAGCCATGCCATTTATCTCTCAATAAAACAATATCAGGGCTAAATTTTACTTTCTCAATAAAAATATTCTGAGATGTCAGTTACTCATGATAGAAAACTTAAATTTGTTTCCTATCCTTCCCCAAATCATACTAAACATGACAGCAAAGGGTTTTTTCCTTTATGAATGAATGTGCAAACAAATCAAAGGCATAAATAAACAAGAAAAAGACCGGTACTCATGTTGAGAAGATGGAGATATGACAGGCAAGGGACAGTGAGTTAGCAAAGATGAACTCACCATCTGCAGAGGACTGCTGTGTGGCAGCCAACAGGTGAGCACACAGAACGCTGGGAAAGTCAGGAGGGCTTGTGGGAGCAGGGCAGATGGTTCATTCAGGAAGCAGGAGAGCTGAGCACTGTCCCTGGAAGGAACAATCCCAGATCTCCACTCCTGAGGTCATGCCACACAGTGGATCAGTCAACGGGCCATTTGGAAGAGAAAGGGACAGCTGGCCATGATTAGTACAGTATGGTCACACAAAGATGTCTGGAATGCAAGATGTGAGATATGCTCACTAATTTCAAAGGTTTTTTTCAGTTAAGGTCAACTGTGTGTAAGAACACAGCATCCAGTCAATCATTATGAACTCTGAACTCTGCTGGGTGTCAGGCCCTGTGAATTGTGGAAAAGAAACAAAAGAATATTGGGAGTCAAGATTTCTGGAGAAACACTAGAGACAAAGGGCTATTTGATATTGAGGATGGTGCAGTTTGGACAAAACAAGTATTCCTATCAATTATATCTAAGAAGTTAGAATTCTTTATTGAAGCTTTGTGTTTCTACATCACACATGAGGACTGAATTTGTTAAAGACTGAATGCTGCTTCAGATCTTGTCCTCCCTTTAGGGAATTTTAGATACATAAACTCTTTACTTTTAATGAAATTCTCTTTATTACTGACAGTTATTTTGCTTTGGATGTGGTCAATAACTCTCTTGCACTAAACCACTGAGGTTAAACCAGGGCAATGGGTCAGGGAATAGAAACAGAACCATCTGCACTCACAGGGTACCAGAAAGTGCATCAGTACCGAAAGCTGGAGCAACTCCTATGTTGGTCAGCTTTTCATCACTGTGACCAAATACAAGAGAAGTCGACTTAGAGGCAGAAAAGTTTATTTTGGCTTCCTGTTTCAGAGATTTCAGGCCATGGTTAGGTCTGTGGTGAGGCAGAAACGTCATGGTGGAAGTGTGTGGCAGAGGAAAGCTGCTCACTGCATGGCAGCCAGGAAACAGACTCAGGGGCCAGAGACAAGATACATGCTTCCAGGTTATGCCCCAGTGGCCCATTTCCTCCAACTAGACCTTATCTCCAAACAGCTTGTTCAGCTCTGAACTCGTTAATGGATTGACCCACTGATGACTTAATGCTCCCATGATGCGATCACCTCTCTAGGTCTCATCACAAGCCTTCAATACTTGAGAGTTTAAGGAATTCATATTTAAACCACAGTACTTCCTAACTAAATAGACCACTATTTTAAGGTAGATACTGTAATCTTCAGTGGTCTTATATCCTGGCAAAATATGACTTGAAAATATTCTTCATGTTCTTTTTTTATTTGTGGCTACCCGAAGATTATTATTTTAATTATGTTAAGGACACATGACCTACAATTTACCATCCTAGTCATTTCTAAGTATACAGTTCAGTGGTGTTAGCTATATTCTTTGCTGTGCAACAGATCTCCAAGTCTTTTTTAACTTATAAAACTGAAACCCTGTATCCATTAAACAAGAACTTTTCATTTCCCTCTCCCCAGCCCCTAGCTACCAAATATTCGATTTTCTGTCCATAAAGTTAACCACTGGTACCTTATATAAATGGAATCACATAGTATTTGTTCTTTTGTGACTGGTTTATCTCTTGTACCATAATGTGTTCAAGATTTATCAGTGCTGTTTTATGTGTCAGGATTCCCTTCCTTTTTATGGCTGAGTAATACTTCATTGTATCTCTATAGCGCCATCTAAGGATGGACAGGTGGGTAGCTTCCACCTTTCAGCTACTATGAATAATGATGATGCTATGAACATGGGTGTGGGACTACCTCTTTCAGATCCTTCTTTAAATTCTTTTGGGTATGTATCCAGAGGTGAAATTGCTGTATCACATGGTAATTATATTTTAGTTCTTTGAGAAACTACCATGTTGTTTTTCATAGTGATTGAACAGTTTTACTTCCCTACTAACTGCAGGAACACTTGTTACCTTTTGTTTATTTGTTTTCTTTTTGATACCAGCTATCCTAACAGGTATGAAGTGATATATTATTGGAATTTTGACTTACATTTCTCTAATGATTAGCAGTGTTAGGCATTTTTTCATATGCTTGTTGATTGTTTGTATACCATCTTTGAAGAAATGTGCACTCAAATCTTTTGCCTATTTTTAATGGGGTTGTTTGGATTTTTTATTGCTGGGTTTGGGTTGTGGGAGTTCTTTTTATATTCTGACTACTTATCAGATATATAACGTGAAAATATTTTCTAACATTGCACAGTTGCCTTTTTCAGTGTTGATTGTGTCCTTTGATGCACAGAAGTTGTGAAGTTTAATATAATCCCATTTGTTTATGTTCTTCCTCACTCTGTTTCTGGTATCATACCCAAGAAATCATTGCCAAATCTAATGCCATTAAGCTTTCCCCTATTTTGTTTTTTGTTTGTTTGTTTGTTTTTTACAAAGGTTTTATCCTCTTAGGTCTTCCATTTAGATCTTTAATCTTTATTTCAAATAGTCTCTGTATATGTTGTATATGTTGTAAGGGTTCAAATTTTGCTTTGAGCATTTGGATACCCAGTCCCTCAACATTATTTGTTTTTTTAAAAAAAACCATGTCATTTCTCCACTGAGTTTTTGGTACCTTTGTTGAAGATTATTTGACCGTATATGGGATTGTTTAATTTCTTCATGTTCTTAGCCTGCTGAAATTATTATTTGAGTTTCCCTAACACCCAGGAACAAGAGTTTTTAAATAGTTTTTCAAATTGGTTCAATGAATGTCCTTCTTATATAGCACTCTCATATATCTCGTACAAATACACAAGACACCAAGATGAATTATACCATTAAAAATTCATTCATGCCAGGTGTGGTGGTACACTCAGGAGACAGGCATGAGAATCGCAGCGAGTTTGAGGCCAGCCTGAGCTACATAGTGAGTTCAGCACCAGCTTGAACTACACAACACGACCCTGTCTCAAAAAATTTTTAAAAATAAAAATAAAAACTCATTCAAATATAAGTAAAATTATCTTTACTTAGACTTAATAAAAATTTGGATTCCCAACATGGCAAATATGGTAACCATAATTTGTCTTACTGAATGAATCACCTAAATTTCCTTCTAAATATCAATGGTATAGAGATGAAAAATATTATTGAATTTATGGTATGTCCCAGGCTCTATTATTTCATCTAATGTTGTTAAAATCCAAAGAGGTGTCAACATAGTTTTCTTTGTCAACAATAGTTGAACGTTTGGCTTATGGTAAAACTAAAAAGCCTATCCTTTTGAAATTTTCCTAATAGTATTTGCATAACAGGGGATAGCATCTTTACCCCAGTGACCCCACATTGTCTGTAATCCCACACTGGTTAGGATTAGATTGGATGGTCCAGGAGAGTATAAAATAATTGTGTTAACCAAGATAAAATCTGCTCTTCTCTTACATAACAGGAGTCTAGAAATAGATATTCCAGGGATGGTGTTGCATCTTCACAGGGCTGGAAGTCCAGGCTTCCTCCCCCTTGCTGTTCTCCATCTGCCTCTTAGGAAGCAGAAAAGAAAGAGAAGGGTGAACTTCCTCACTGTAGACACCATTGTTCTGTCCGCCCATCAGCCAAGACTTAGATCCAAGACTCTCCACAGTAAAATACTGGTGTGTATTACTAGTAGGAAAAAGTTTCAAACTGATAAATCCTTAATGCTTTACTGGAAGAGCCCTAACAAATACATGTAAATTAACAATACTCCTTCCACATAGTCTTTTTGAAGTTTGCCAATTTATAACTACTGTATCTACCTCCCTCCCTCTCTCCAATAAGGAAGAAGTCTTTCTCTTTCCAGCTGTTGGACATTTTCCATGTCCATTCTTAGCCTCAAGCTGTCCCTATGTCCATCCTTAACTCTAGCCCTGTCCTCACGGCCGTCCTTAGCTCCAGCTCAACATCACTTGTTCTCCTGAACCTGGGTGGTTCAGGGAGTTCAAAGAGCATTTTAACTCTTGACTTTGGCCAAGCAGCCACCATCTTATAACAGATTTTCAGTTACAGGATGTAAATGAAGCTCAGAAAAATCATCACATGCTTGTATCAGGAGAAACAGTGCCCGACTATTGGCCCTGAATAGCCAGTCCCATCTAAGGACCTCCTAGACACAACAGCCATGTGGGTCCTTTTCACTCTGGCAAATTTCTTAGCTAAAGCAAGCACAGGACCAAAGATTGTGCTCTAGAACCTGACGGACCATATACCTCCAGCAGGGCAGGGCTGAGGTCATAGAAGAGAGTGGGTGTGGCTGAGTGAGCATAGTCACACATATGTGATTCCAAACTCTAAAGGATCTGAAAACTTAAAATTTCTTTATAACTTATTTGGCAACAGAATCTCACCTCACTTGAATTCATTGGCAACAAATCCTACTGGAAGCTCTGTGAGACTTCCTGAAAATCTTTGTTCACTTGGTGTGAATATCCCTGCATTTCAATGGAAAAAAATGTTAATGAATTTGATTTCAGGGTGCTGCTCCAGGCTCTGCCAGGGGAATCCAGGAAGTAAAAAGCTCATGAGTTTTAGGAAAGGACTCTGTTTCATTTCTAAACAGGCAATGCTATCCCGGTCCCCAGTGCTATGGCCGTACTTGAGAGACATATATGCACACATTTTAAAGAACATAGTGGGAAAACATTTGACCCCATGGGGAATCTGAAATAAGAAATTTGACCAAAAATATTTACATCACTGTTGCCTCTGTCATCTGATATCAATGTCCCCCTGGTTGTACCTTTATCTTTCTCCCCTCGAAATGCTGCAAAACGTGTTTCAGGATGAAACTTATTTCCTGAAATCCTGGATGATCTTGGTTCCTAGGGGCCAGTGGTCAACTCCCAACACATTTAGCCTTTGCCAAGTCCCCATTTCCCACTATGTCAAGTTGTCTTTCCATTGCTATAACATTTACTTGAGAATAGTCAGCTTAAAAAGAGGAAAGGTTTATTTTGGCTCACAGTTTTTCAGGTTTCTGTCCATGGTTCATTGGTCCTTTGCTTTTGGGCCTGTGGCAAGGCAGCATATGATGGTAGCAGCAAATGGCAGAGGAAGCTGATCATTCATGGTGGCTGGGGAGAGACTGGTATCCTACTAAGACACAGCCTCAGTGACCTATGACCTCCTACTAGGCTCCACTTCTTAAAGGTTCCACTACCTCTCAATTTGTCACAGACTGGGAACCAATCCTTTAATATATAGGCCTTTAGGGAACACTTACCCAAACCATGGCACCTGTCCTTGGCTTCTGATGGAACAGATTTAGGCATAACAGACTTATTTATGGTTTGCAACTCTTAGGAAGTTTATCTTGTTTTCTGCGACATGCATCATACATACCATGAGGAAAAAAAATTCCTGAAAATATTCCCTTGGCTGGAGACTTACTTTAGGTCTTGCATGCTTTATTAACAGTGCTCCATTAAATTCATGCAATAATGTGATAATTGTATTAAAGACAACATTATACACTTTTAAAATCAATAAACTTCTGTATAGGCTCTGTAAGCAGAAAATCTTTTTTTTAAGTAGATATAGTCATGTTTAGAAGCTTGTTGTGTACTTCCTGGAGCCTAGCAGCATGTGAGTGGCCAAAGCAAAGCTATCACAGGAGTATGACTATGAGCTAAACTAGATATGTAATCCTACCTCTGATATTTGTGATTTTTTCAGACTTTAATAACTATTCCTAAGAAAATGAGAAATTCCAGATAGATAATGAGGATCATGATCAACATTACATTCACTAATATTTGGCAAATAGTTGTTCTAAAGTATTATTAAGATTACTTTAAAAAGCCAGAGGAAAATTCTAGCTCTGCCCAGTGCTGGCACTGCACCCTAAGAAGTGAGTTGCTTGCTCAGGGATAGCCTTCACTTTGTGGAGAAATATGTGCCTTCCTTCCACTTGCCTTTCTTGAATCAGTACCATGACTCTCCTGCTTGTGTCCAGGGCAGCATTCAATGTTGGAAATATGAAGATGAATGAGACACCATGAAAGGGGTGAATGGATGTGAGAGCACTGAAAACAAAAATAAAAAGAACAAAAAGCCTTTAAAACTTAATGCTACAATGTCTTCCACTATATTTTCATTTTCTCTTAGTGGATAGAATGTTCGTTTTATTAATTTCTAGCACAGTGGCAGGCTTACAGAATATAATTACAGTGATTAATTGAGAGAGAAAAACTACAAAAAAATACAATAGATTTCATCACTGACTGGACTATAGGGCAAGTCCCTAATGACATGAAACTTTGTCTATTTTTTTTCTTTCTAACTCTCCATTTTGCTTAAAGCTTTCTTTTACACCCCAGATAGCTCTCAGAAACACTCTGATGGAATGAAGAATCTTGAGTTTTCTGGTACTCCTCCTGGAGCAAGATTTCTAAGCCCCATTTTAATGCACACAGGGTCCTAGATTTTTCCCTGTATGCTTGCTGCCAGGTTACCATGGTGATTATAACTTATCACTGCCTTCCAGTTATTTTTTTCCAGTTGCAGTATAACTATTTTTGTGTAGTTTCTAATAATAGAAAAAGAGCTATGAATACAATAACAGGTTACTATTCACGTCCTGGCACCATTTTTTCATTGGTACTGGGGATCAAACCCGGGTCCTTGCACTTGCGAGGCAGGCAACGGAACCACTGAGCTAAACCCTCAGCCCCTGGCACCATTTTTAAAAAACAAGAAATAACATGTCAAGTTGTGATATCATGTCCTTTTCATCCCTCAAACTAGTTTCCACTTATAATTTCCAGTGCACAGAAATATTGAAATCCAGAAAATAATATGGATTACATTGACATAAGAAGAACTTTACTATCATATCTCCAATCATGGTTGCTTTTTAAACTCCAGAATGAGTTTAAAAGCTAGAGTTCAAAAGCCAGAATGAGTTCCAAGATAGAGTGGCCCTCTGTGGTAAAGCAGATTTTCTCATAAACAAGAACAAATAGAGTGTCTGATCACCTTCCATGGCAGTCTGCAGAAAACTAAAATGGAATCACACATTTGAATGAATACTTTCAGATTTGCAACCCTCAGAAAGCAAAGCAATTTCCTCTGCAGGCAAATGTGGCCTTGTTGAAAACAGCCCACTCATTTCTGTGCAGTTAAGAGGAAGGGAAATAATTTCAAGACAGAACAACAACGTCAAAGTTTATTTTCCTAGTTATAACATCAGATTAACTAAATGTGCTCTTTTTAAAAATTTTTAAACTTTTTTTGGTACCAAAGACCGAACTCAGGACCTTGCAGTTATGAGGTAGGTGTGGTGCCACTGAGCCAAATCCCTGGCTCCCTAAATGTGCTTTTTATCTTTGTAGAGGATGCTCATTTCCCAACTTCACCATAGAAAATAATTTAGCAAAGATTTAGGAGATTAAAATGAAAGAAATGCAAGAGATGAAGAAGAGGGAGAATGGGATGAGACAGTTGGGGAAGAAAGAATAAAGGAATGAAGAGCAAAGGTATTTTCAGGTCAAATCACTCAGCTTAATGCCTCCCATGAATAGTGGGCCCTGATTAATATTTTCTGCACTGTTTCTTCACATCCAGTAATCAAGAATGAGTTGTATGATGTAAATAAATTGTGAAACTTTCCCCCAGCATCAATCCCAGCCTCTTAACAGAAAGCTACATGACAACTTGTTAAATGTTTGGAAGCAGACATTTATAAATGGTACCATCAGATGCTGCTGTCTCCAGGTGGAGTAATGGTAATAGCCATAGAGTGAATGCTTAGATATTGTATTACAATATCAATGCTTCATGTAACTTATACTATGTACAACTCTTTTCTCTAAGTGCTTTGTATAGACTGTGTCACTTAACAGTTCAAACAAGCCCAAAAGATAGATAGGAGTAACTCTGATTACCATACCCATTTTATAGATAAGGAAAAATAAAGACAGAGGAAATTATGGTAAAAAAGTCAGTAGAGAACACAGTAGGAGGGGAGAGGGAAGAGGGCATAAAAAGAATTAAAGTGCATTATGCACATTACCAACTCCTCATGATGAATGCAATCATTGAGTACTGCAAATATGTACTAATAAAAATAAAGATTTGGGGTGAAAAAGCACATAGTAGAGTTCTTACTCCATTATCTCTGCTCTGAAACACCACAGGACACCCACCTCCAGAAGCCATGCCCAGTGGGCATCCCCCTGGATTCTGGCCCCAATATTCAGTACTAGATTCCAGCATACAGGAATAATAAAGAAACAAGAAAATTCAAAAGATCATGAGACACTTTTTTTTTTTTTTGGTACCAGAGATCGAACTTGGGACCTTGAGCTTGCAAGGCAGGCGGCAGAACCACAGGGTTAATCCTCAGTATGAGACATTTTGATTTACATTCATTTAAAGTTTTCCATGGTGTTTTGGCTTTGTATAGCATGCAAAAGTGATCTCTCCTTCCCCACAGGTTTCCAAACTAGGGAACTGCTGTCATAGCATTTTTGAAGGAAGGACTAACTGGAATATTTGGCTGCTAGAAAGGGTTGAACGGAGGTTAGTTCCAGACAGATGTGGGTTTCAAGGTTCAGTACCTGTGACTAAGGCACAGGTACAAATTGAGGGTCGGTCACAGAAATCAGGCTTTGAGGAGCTTATATCCAAATACATAGGAGTAATGAATTTTCAAAATTTGTACACCTCGTAGACATGTATTTTAAAAAAATTATACCTGGACTTTGTTTTTATTTTAATAGCAGGCAACTTAACTAGATTTTAGACAGATTGGTGGAATAGCCATTATTGCATATGATTGAGATTTCTGCTTGTCCCTTGGATATTAGAATAACAAGTAATGAAAATGTATTTATTCAAATTGCTCTCTTTGCTCTTTTTCTCTAGGACCTCAGGTTTATAGTTTGTATCCTGCAATTTAGTGCTCAATTATGCATCATACTGCATAACAGATTTGTTAATATCTTCTCTCCTAAGCAAATTGTAAATGCCCTGACTTCAGAGACCATGTCTCAATCTTTTTCAACGTGTACACCACGGACCCCACCCTGCAGCCCCAAACTTTCAGTCTAAGGTCCATTGCACTAAAACTTATTTTCAATTAACTTGAATCTTTCACCTCTGCTGATTAAATGTCAGGAATCTTTCCTAGCCTTTGTTTTCCTTTCATCCACTACCATCCGAAGTGGTTGCTAATTCTGCATCTTATAAAAAACAAACAAAAATCCTCAATTCTAACTCAATTCTCTCTTGTATCTATCAAAGGGCTCTTCTTATCTCCTTTTTAAAATTGAGATATAGGGCCCGGGGATTTAGCTCGGTGCTTCTTGCGCCTGCCTCCTAAGCGCAAGGACCCGAGTTCAATCCCCTGGTACAAAAAAAAAAATTGAGATATAATTCATATACCATAAAGTTCACCCTTCTACACAAGTACACATTTTAGAGGTTTTAGTATATTCACAAAGCAGCACAAGAACCACCACTCCCCACCCCTCCCCAGTGCCTGCACTTTGCGTATCTATGAATTTATCTATTTGGGTATGTTATATAAATTGAGCCATACGACATTTGGCCTTTGAATCTACCTTATTTCATTCAACATAATGTTTTCAAAGTTAATCTATGTCACAGAATGTATTCTATTTTTTTTTAAAGATAGAATAATATTCCATTCCAGGGATATACCACATCTTCTTCATTCATCAATGGATGGACATTTGGATCAGGCTTCTATTATCTTTTAAATACTTTTTTTTCTTTATTTATTGTGCTAAATAGAAACTGTAGGACATTGCTAAATAGAAGCAGTTGATACTGTACACTTTTGCTTCTTACACAGAAGTAGGAAGGAGCATTGCTCCTTACAGTGCTGGTGATGGTGCTTGGTAGACAACCTCTACAAGAGCATCTTTCTGGCTATTTCCTGCTATTCTTAGTTTGCTCTGAATCTTCACCATGAAAGGGGTGTTGGGTTTTATAAAATACCTTCCTATATCTTTTGAAATTATCATAGAATATAAAGTCTTCCTTTGTCTTATTTGTGTGGTCAATAACATTGATTCTTTTATGAATTTCTGGAGTTGATCATGAGGAATTATCTTTTAGGCATTTCTGGATTGATTTGCTATTATTTTGCTTCTGCTTACTTGAGGAATGTTGACATTATTGTTTCTTTATTGAAATGTCCTACTCTAGTTTTGTTTCAGGGTTTTCCTGACCTTGTAACATGAGTTGGTAAGTATTCCTTTATTCTGAGTTCTCCCTTGGGCAGATAACCCAGGGAATGTCATCTCTTTCCACACAGATGGTAAGCAGGATCAGGCCTGGCTCCAGGTCACTTCACTGATCCTTCATTCTCCCACCTCACCTGAGATTGCTCACATGAGTTCACCTCAATAGACTCAGCTCAGACTTTCCTTTTCACTTATTCCAGGAGGTCTCTCTCAGAGCTCCGAACTCAGGGTGGCTGTGTTCTTTTACTGGGTTGCCACTGCCTATCTGGTCACCACTGTTTACCTAACAGATGGCGCTGAAATCTGGGAGGTGGGGGTGTAGAGCGCCCTCCTCACACTCTCAGCCCTCCAGCCCACCAGAGACCTCTTGCCAACATCTCCTCTACCTAACTCCCACCTCTTAAAACTGTGAGGTTAGAGTTAATATGCATGCAACAAACTGACTGATGCTAGTTAGTTCCAGAAAAAGGATAGGAATGGGGTGGGATCATGAGTCCAGAGAGACAAAGGAATGATTGCTTTATGTAACTGTTGAGCATTTTACACCACAGATATGTTCATAATTACCCATGTCCATATTGTTTTTATTTTAAATATAACTGAAAATAAACAAATATATAAATAAATGGTGGGGAGCTAGTAGAGAAAGAATTCACCACCATAATGAGACTAGGGGGACACTGACCCAGAGTATGATGTTCAAGGAAGTGTCAAAAAAATCTGTAGCCAAGATGAATATTTTAATGCAATAATCAAAATTTTCAGCTGGGTGTGGTGGTGCATGCCTGTAATCCCAGCACTCAGGAGGCTGAGGCAGGAGGATCATTGCTAGTTTGAGGCCAGCCTGGACTATACAGTGAGTTTAAGGCCAGCCTGAATAACATGGCAAGACCCTGTTCAAAAAAAAATTTTTTTTAATTGTTTTGTTGTTGTTTTGCCTTGTGTCTGTGAGGGAAGTGCCTCATTTGCTTTCTCCTAGTCCTGGTCCTAAAAGTGCTAATGACAGCTGGGAAGAGAAACTTTCCACTTTGTCCCCTTCTTGCTAGTTTAGGAATATTTAGTCTACGACACTTGACTAGAGAAGTCAAATAGGCAGGTAAGGGGTAAAGAGCTTAAAGAAGCGGTCTGGGCTAGAAATAAACATTCTGGAATCATTAGCACTGGGCTGTGTCTCATGCTATGGGTGTGGATGAGGCTGACCAAGGTGGCTGAAATGGGGCCCACAGAGACCTGCAGAGCTCCAGCAGTTGGGCTCACCTGGAAGGGAAGCAGCTCTCACAGGAAATGAAACTGTGGGGCTCGTGGTAGCATATGAAGGAGACCAGCAAAACATGGAGGGAATGAAGTCAAAAGAAGACGACTGGGGATGGGGGGTGCGCTCTTTGCAAGGTTTCAGACAGAACAGAGGGACTGGGTTTGGCAAATGCTTCATTAAAGGCTTCATCTATGATGGGGAAAGAGAACCGTCCAATGGCTTAGTAACATGAATGTCATTGCTGACACTAGCCTCTCTGGCAGTGAGAATGCAGCAGGAGTGGGCAGAGGAGTGAATGACAAGAGCAAGGAAGTGAAAGTAAGTTTGGAGACAACTTTGAGAAGCCTTCTTGTCAATTGCAGTGGGGACACAGGCAGGAGCTACAGAACGAGATGATAAATCCAGTTGGAGATAGGTAATATCTACAGAACAATAGGAAATGTTAGGGAATATTTGAATAGCAACACTGGATCTAGAGTTTGAGTTTCAGATTAAAATGGCAGTAAAAGTATTTTTAAAATGCAAGAAATGATCAATACACTAAATTAAGACTAGTGGTTACCTCCAAAGGAGGGCAGGGCAGGGAATGCATCCCAGGCCAGTGGGGTAGTACTGTGATGTTTTTAAAGGTGGGTGTTACAAATGCTTCATATGTTTTTTCAAAAGTCTACAGTAGTTGAAATAAGATATACAAAGAAAATAAGTAAGTACATAGATAATCACAATTAATGGTAATTTATGAAAATATAAAGTGAGGTGTTATGGCAGAACAAGTAAAGTAGGAAGGGGGGCTGGTTTGAGTTGAGGTTAGGAAATGACTTTGACTTAAGAAAACATCTTATCTATTGCACTGCCAATTACCCTACTCTTCAGTTTTCTCCAGCAACACTAAGCTGCTACCATACAGGTGTGGAGAAGGATGGGAAAGTTGATCCAGGATTGGGAGTTTTCCAGTTAAAGCCAATGAAGGAAAAGAAAGAGAAAAGAATTCATGAATTTGAGAGGCACTGATTTCAATGATGGTTCATGGAATTGATCTGGATGAGGATGGAAGTAATGGTAGAAAAGAGCCAATGAATAGAGAGAAAGTAGAGGGATCTATGGAGCAAGGTGAACCTGGAGCAAATGAAGAGGAAGGAGATGCAATGGGAGACAGAGATGCAGAAGTCTGGTGACTATACACAGAAAGGGCCTGGGGAGCCCTAATAGAGACGAGAACTGAGGGCCACAGCATACATTAAGCAGAACCTGCTGGTCCCCAACCTAATCTGCTGAGTGTCTCTCCAGGAAGTGTTAGAAATTTTCTCAACAAAATAAGGGAGATTTACATGATCCAAAGATATCTGGTCTACTAGGACTTGGCAATCAAGGGTGAAGTACCAGAAAGTCTTGTATGAAGGATCCACCCTATGAAAGTTAGGGCCTGAGGGACATGGTGTGTGAATCAGAATGTGGAACCAGGAAGGGAAGAGTAGGGTTGAACACAAACATATACCTGGAGTGATGCTGCAACTGGGGTCTTGCTGTGGATTCCACCAGGCTGGGCTATTTGAGGCAACGCAGAAATGGAGCCAGTGGGCATGAGTGAGGATTGCTTGTAATTTCTTCTCATTCATCAGCCCAGTCTGAGTTTCTGAGGTCTGAGGATCTGTCCTGAAAGAGGAACTTTTCTCCTTGATGTAAACAGCATTTTAGGAAGCTGTAATATACCAATCAGACCTCAGTAGGATTTGGTGACTGTCAGAACTTGGAGGAAAGCCCTGTTGGTCCGTGCTGTGTGGAGGGCAGCAGGGGAAGTGACTGGGCAGACCTTGAACTCCAGGGGAGAGTAAAGCCTGCCACAGATGCACAGAACAGGGTAGGAGCTACTGAGAGTGGCTCTGCTGGAAAAGCCAGAGCTGAATCACAAACTACAGTTTCACAAAGAAAACAGTACACTTAGGAACTCAGCATCAAAGTTTCCATGGCAATATTTTTTTAGTCTCTGGTATACAAAGTATGTATAATCATTTCTGTATGTGGATCAGCTACCCACGGATATATTCATAGCACTTCAGATTGCATAAAAGAAATTTTTTGAACTGGATAAATACAATAGGATGGGGGATATGCTTGTGTTCACCTTCAACTCCAAATAAAGAAGTGGAAGGAGAGGACATAATTTTTTCTGCTAATTTACCATTTTAATCATTACTGTTAGCTAACAAATATTGAGCAATAATGTATTAGTTGATGATAGCTGGATTAAGACTTTCCTAGGCAGTAACCTTAGGCAGTGACGGCAAACCTTTTAGAATTTTCAGTGCTACAAATAGCTTGCAGCGGCACTCGTGCTATAGATTTGCTACCACTGCCTTAGGGCTCTCAGGTCTCTTAATCATCTTTTCCCCCGTTCTCTCTGTGCGACAGGTTATGGCCTTCTCCCTCATGAAAAGGCCCAGTGGAGACGGATCTGGTGTGGACAGGACTGGAAGCCACAGGACTGAGAGTGGAGGTGAAGATTCTGGAGGAATGATGGGGCCTATGGGTCACCTGTTTCAAAAAACAAGTAAGAAGGAAAACTGAGGGTTGTAGCACAGGGTAGATTCTAAGCTTCTTACATTTTAGAAAAATATTACCTTGAACCATATGAAATAGCCGGTATTTGACCATCATTTTACCTATGAAGATAACAATTTCATGTGATTCAACTAAATATTGTCAAATGTTAAAATGCTAAAAAGCTCAAGTACTAAAGGTTTTACAAATTCATGATGGTTTATCTGCCAAAATCTCTAATCTGTGTCAGTTTTGCTTAATAGTATGGAAATTTTGAGTATTTCACTTCTTATAATTCTGGCCAAGTACATTTGGTAAGATTGAAAGCAGCTACAAAAGCTTTCTCCTTTCCCTAAGCCCCAAATGTACAAGTGCCAAGTTTGCTGTAAGAATGAACTCATTCCGGGAGTTTTCTATACTCTTAAAATCTGGACTGAAAAAACAGTTAATCTCTCAGAATGACAAAATTCCTAGGACCACTAACTGAAGTTCCTCAAATCTTATGTTTTAGTGATGGCTCTATTGCTTTCTGGAAGGGACACCAAATGCACTCACTATTCCAAATGCAGCTACAATTTTTAATGATTCTAATTATTGATTACCTTTAACTTTTGTCTACATGTAAGTGGTTTTCAACAAAGAAAAAATGTATTTCTCAGTGATATAAAAGTCCTTGAAAAATGACTATGTAATAGTGATAGGAAACTATTATTACTAAGCCCTTAGGTTTCATTTCTAACTCTATTGTCAAGTACATCATAATTGTTTTATAAGCATGCTTCAAGTAGCCTGTCAGTATGCTCTGTGACTTTGCAATTCAAGGGACAAGCCCTGCTGTGACAGAGAAAGGGCCCTGAACCAGGATGTCCTTAACAAATATTTCCCAAGTGCTTAGTTCATTCATGTGGAGAAATTGGATAATAATACCTGGCCTATTTCCTCAGTGATTGTAATGAAATTACTCTAATGAATCTATTTAATGAATTAGTTATATGGAAATGATCTACAAACTTCAAAGCACTAAATAAAAGTGAAGTTACTAAGGGAAGAAAGCAGAGAGAAAGGCAAACAGAGTATTTGAAACAAGTGTTCTGAAATTAACTTAATGGCTCATCCATTAACTTCTAGCACACACACACACACACACACACACACACACTGCACTCAGGAAAGAGTGACAAAGACAGGCGAAGATGGTGTGGTCTACTGTGACAATATTTTTGAAGTAGAAAGTGACTGTGTTCTTACATCCAAGAGGAGTACAGGTTGGGCCAGCCAACGCTTACAGAGGACAGTGGGGAGGTCACCGGAAGCACAGCCATTATCTGAGGGCCAAGTGGCCTGAGGCCAGGATGGCTGAGTCTCAGATACACCTGCACCTATGCTGCTTTGCTCCTCCGCTGGCTTTGAAACCTTGAGACCAGTTGATTCTTAGAGATGCACCATCTCTCCCCTGGGTCACCATGCAAAGAATAAGCTCTTCCATAGATCCATCTTCTCCCCTGCTCCCAACTGCAGTTTATCCATAGCTTCTTCTCCATTGCTCTTCTCCTTTGAAAATTTTTCTGTCTACCCTCTGGGACCCTCTTGTTAGAGTCTAACCACATGCTTCTTTATTCCAGACAAAGATACCCCCTGCCTCTTTGCTTTCCCCCATCCTGGTCCTCCTGGCATATTCCTGGCTTCCCTTGGTGGCTGCTGTTCATTTTACTACATCTCAGGGCTGAGGAAGGGCTCAACCTTCTCCTCAAATCCCTGAATCAATTTCCAACTAGTTGCTCTTCTCTTCAGTAAAAGGACCATCTTCTTGGTCTTTTTCATTGCTATAAGAGAGTATTGGAGGCTTGGATATGTATAAAGAAAAGAGGTTTACTTAGCTCACAGTTACGGAGGTTCAAGGACATGGCACCTTCATCCACTTCCTTTCTGGTGAAGGCTTTGTGGTGAAAAAAATAGAAGAGAAGCTGAAGTGTGTTGAGGAGATGCACATGTGCAAGTGAGTTAGCTTGAGAGCCCAGGTTGCGCTACAAACTCTCTGAAGAGAACTAACCCACTCTCAGGACAACACTAATCCCCTCATGAAGGCAGATTTCTCATCACCCCAAATGCCTCCTAAAGGTCCTACCACCTCTCCACACTGTTCCACTGAAACCCAGCATCAACTTGAGTTTGGGTGGGGATAAACCACATCCCAAACCATAAGAACCCTTCAGTGGGGTCACTCCTGACAGTAGTGTGTCTTCCTTTAGCAATCATCTCCTTGTCCCGTCCCCCCCCCCCCGCTCCTTTCATCACTCCTGAAGATTCCTGCTCAGGCACATAGCCCCTTTCCATCCCAGTCCTAGTACCATCTTGTATCTTCAGTGTCAGTATGCATAGCTTTAGACCAGTGATGGTGAACCTTTCAGAGCTTTC
This sequence comes from Heterocephalus glaber, assembly GCF_053883595.1. NCBI lineage: Eukaryota > Metazoa > Chordata > Mammalia > Rodentia > Bathyergidae > Heterocephalus > Heterocephalus glaber. The sequence goes on from NW_028258315.1 coordinate 28,758,888, forward strand.
AATGATACAGCCAGCTGCAGCATGGGTGCCATAGGTTCACCACCACTATCCTAGATTCACTGCCCTCCACTTTGGTAGAGGCTAAATCCTAGGTGTTGCTATCACCCCAAACTCATTACACTCTTCTGGAATAACCTTTTCTATAGTTATAACTCCCCATCCTTTCACCCCTAGCAGTGCCTTACCTCTGTGTCACTCAAAGACCACTGCTAGTGTGTGGAAAGGTGAAGAAACGAGAGAATTGAAAAGTCTCCTTGTAAGAAGCTCAGTCAACATGATGAGCCATGGTGTCCACAATGCACAAGGAAGAAATGAAGGTAGTAAAAGGCTAGTAGCCAGAAGAAAATGCAAGAATTGAGCAACCTTTCTCTCTAGGAGGAGGGAGAGATGTTAGGCCTGGTATGTTAGAGTGAGGGGTGAAAAGATAAGGCACATTTGATTACTGCTTGATATTTCTTTGTTGGTGATACTAACCTTGATCACTCAGTGGAGATTTGGGCTTCTGGGTTTCTCTGCTATAAAGTTTCTACTTTCCCTTTTGCAATAGTATAAATATTAGAAAAGACATATGGAGACTAGGCAATGTTCTGATTCTACTCAAACCTTTGTCTACTAATTTGAGCATCTACTAGTGGATCTTGGTGCATTGTTCTGGCAGTGATTTTCTATTTTCCTCCCTGCTTCTGCATTTACTAACTGGAATTACTGTGAGAGAGTATTTTCTCTTTCCCATTTATTTATTTTATTCCATTATATGCTGTTTATATCAGCATAGGCTTTTATGGGTTTATAATCATATTGGTTTTCATCCAGCAGTACTGTTACTTGTTTTGTTACTCAAATTGCTTCAGCATAGCTCTGGGAGCTTTTATAGGTTTGACCTTCTGCTTTTTCCACATCTCCATGTTTTGAAGCACACCTTTATTCTCTTGCTGTTGTGCATGGTATCTTACTGTGGTTTAATTTATATTTCTATGATGACAAATATTTTTAAGCATCTTTAAATATGCTCACTGGTCTTGTGTGACATATTTGTTCAAGCTACTTGCCCATTTTTTATTGGATTGTCTTCCGATATGGAAGTGTAATAATTGTTTATCTGTTTAGGATACGTAACATGTTATACATAAAGCCTGATATTTGTTACTTCCTGCTTAAACCTTTCCCTTTCTCTCTTTTCCCCAGCACCCTCTGCTCACTTCCCAATTCCCACTTACTACTTCACAGTGTAATGCACTTGGGAGAGTGGGATTCCACCTGCCTGCCCTCATTCACTGTGTAACTTTTGTCATACCTAACTTTTAGGCACGTTGCAAACCATTGTACAGTGTGATTAATTGTATTTTAAGCAGTTGGTTCTCTTTTAATTAAATTATAAGAGGAAAGGAAATATTCATTTACTTTTGCCTACTTATATAACATTTCTGTCCCATACTTTCTTTCTGTAGATTCCAGTGTCTGGTGACATTTCTCTTCAGCCTGAAAGACATTGTGTAGATTCCCTTGAATATAATTCTGTTTGTAACCAAATCTCTTGGCTTTCATTGATCATGGGTTTTTTTCACACACCTCCCCCTTGTAAATATTTCCATTGAATATGAAATTCTAGGCTGGCAGCTTTTGTTTTTCTCACTGTCTCTGGCCTCAGCTGTATATGTTTCTCTCTATCCTTGGTTTTCTTCACTTTAATCATGATGTGCTTAGGTGTGATTCTCTCTGTTTTATATGTCTTAAGTTTGCAGAGCTTTTTGGGTTCCTAAGATTGTATTTTCCAATTAGTCTGTAAAGGAGAGAAGGTCCTTCTCTTGTGGACAATTCTTATGAATTTGTGAAGATTTGAGTCCATATATTTTTTCCACATATCTGACTGCCCTCTTCTTTCTATCTCTTTTTTCATTCTGGTGTTCCAAATACCTACACATCAGACTGAAATCAACTCACAAGTATTGCCTTAGTTACTTTTCTCCTTGCTAAGATAAAATACCCATCACCCAAAGTTAAAGGGGGAAAGGTTTATTTAGCTCACCGTTTGTAGAGATTTCCTTCCATAATCAGCAGGCTCCAAGGCAGGGTGGCTTGCAGAAGGGCATCCCAGAACCTCTTCTTGGCAAGCAGAAGATGGCAAAAGCGAGCAAGAAAGCAAGAGGCTTTACCAGTGTCTTTCTGCCCCCTTGATCCTATCCAGACTACTTACAGTGGGTACCACTTAATCCTAGTCCCCTTGAGCCTACCATCACATGCACCAGGAAGCAATTCCAGTGTCACACACTCTAGATCCAGCCACTCTGAAAAAGCCCCACCTATGACCACATGAGGCTTTGAGGGGACATCTAAACATAAGCCAGAACAAGTATCTAGATATCATTTTTTAAAAATCTCCTTTTCAATCCTTTTCCCTTAATATTAGCTACAGGATTCCATGTCTTCCTGTACTATATATGTGTGAATTAATGAAAGCCTAAGCGAAAGGAATGAACCAGAGAAAAACCAGAATTCTCTTTTTCTTTTCTTTCACAAGTTTCTACACAGAGCCACAGCTAAATGGAGTAAAAGAGTCAGGAGGAAGAAAGTAAACATACTGAGAATTGTAAAACTATGGATAACAGGGCAATAGTATGCATTTTATGTGTGATTGTTATGGCTTGTGTTTAGATGTCCCCCCAAAGCCTCATGCAGATGAGGTGGAGCTTTCTTTTTCAGAGGTGGCTAAATCTAGAGTATGTGATGCTGGGATTAAGGGTGTGTGATTACTAAAACACTATACGTGAGTCATTGGTTTGGCACTGCCCTAATCTCAGTAGTCTGGGTAAAATAAAAGGGACAGAAAGACACCGTTAAGGTCCTTTTATTGCTACCTTCTGGTGCCATGAACTATTTCTCCTTTGTGAAGCCCCTCTGTCATGTTCCACTCTGGCTTGGAGCCAGCTGATTGTGGACTGAAACCTATACAAACTGTGAGCTAAATAAATCCCTTTCCCTTTAACTTTGGCTGTAGGTATTTTGTCTCAGCAACAAGAGAAATATAACTTAGTGATAAAATTAGGATTGAGAAGATAAGTGACTTTTTCAGTTATGTAGTAACCTGAGTCAATAAATAATTAGGAACAAAGCCTGGGATGAAGAACTCTTAGGCGGCTTCCTTTTGTTTCCACACTAGGATGGACCCAGTTGAAAATGAGTCCTTTAACAAATAGGCTCTTCTGGAACATTGGGGAGTATGTTTATTTTATCCCCCCCCCCATTGGCCTCAGGACCTTGCACCAGGCAGGTGAGGCACCACTGAGCTACATCCCCAGCTCTATTTCATTCTTAACACATTGGCTTAAAGTTTTGGAACACTACTGTTACCACATGATGAGCTCAGCAGACATAATCCAGGCTCTTGTGTAAAAAAACCAAAGAATTGCAAAGCATACACCCAGTGGCAAGTGGCAAGCAGTTAAATGTATTGAAGATCATTGTATTCAGGGCAAGTTCATGCCAGCAAAATATATGGCACAGACAGAAAAGTAGTGCTGGGGTGACAGGAAAGCAAAAGCACTGTACTCAGATCACAGCACACAGAAGCAACCTTAGATAAATTAATTGGGCTTTCAGATTTTAAAAGATATGCATTTTAGCACAGGTGCCTCCCCTGAACCTCTATGTATGATTGATAGGGTGCTGAGTCATCCCAGGGGCTCTCAACATGCATGTCTGTTCCAGAATTCACTCTGATCTTAATTACATAATAATATGTAGTGTCTATTCATGAACCTTTATTAAGGTTGGAATAGGGTGAAGTTGACTGACAGGCTAGGAGATCCAATAGAATATGCTCTCTCCTAGAGCATCAGACATTTGGTTTTTGTTATGTGATTCTCTTAGGACAATGGAAGGAGGAATGGCCCTAGAGTACTGTTTAAAATTAAATGGATGGAAACCTGCAATCTAAGCACTCAGGCAGCTGAGGCAGGAAGATCACTATGAGTTGGAGGGCAGCCTGGGCTATATAGTGAGTTCAAGACCAGCCTGAACTACATATCAAGACCCCGTGTCAAAAAATAAAATAAAAATAGTGGAAGGGAATAACTTCCACAGTTCCATTGTCTCTAACTGTACTGTTACCAGCAGCAATACAACTAAAAGTGTTTTACAGCTGTCAATGACACAGCGTCCTCTGCTTCTCCTGTATATTGTGATCTGACTTTCTCAACCACCACCCCCTACCATATGATTGTGCCAAACTGGAGCTGTCTGGGCCAAACTGAAGTGTCCACTCATTGACCTCACTCTGACTTAGATCCTCTATCAAGACTATAAATCAAAGACCAATATTCTAACTGGAAGAATTTCTCAATTATTTTATTCTATTAGAAGTTCTGTGTTAAACCTTGTAGAAGATGCAAACACAGGAAGAACCTTTTCCTTGCCCACCAAAAGCTTTACATTCAAAAAGAAGACATATCACAAAAGCAAAGGCTGCCAAACCATCTATATCTAGAATATATAAAGAACTCAAAAAAATCAGATCCCCTCCAAATATAAAGACCCAATTCAAAAATGGGCATCTGAAATGAACAGACATTTCTCAGACAAAGAAGTAAAAGCAGCAAATACATATATGAAAAAATATTCAACATCACTGGTCATTTGAGAGATGCAAATGAAAACAATGCTGAGGTTCCACCTCACCCCAGAAAGAACGGCTGCTATCAAGAAATCAACCAATAATAAATGCTGGCGGGGTTGTGGGGAGAAAGGAACCCTTCTCCATTGTTGGTGGGAGTGCAGACTGGTGCAACCACTGTAGAAATCAGTATGGAGATACCTCAAAGAAGTGGGATTAGAGGTTCCATTTGACTGAGCTATTCCCCTCCTGGTATCTTCCCAAAAGAATTAAAAGAATCATACCATAGTGATATATGTGCACCTATATTTATAGTGGCACAGTTTGTAATAGCTAAAACTTGCAAAGAGCCCAATTGTCTATCAAGTGGAGACTGGATAAAGAAGATGTGTTTTTTTATATATAAAATGGAGTACTACTCAGCCATAAAGAATGATAAATTGAAGTCATTTATAGCTAAATGGATGCACATTGGGGCCATACCCTTAAGTGAAATAAATAGGACATACATGTGTAAAAACCGAATAGTTTCTCTAGTGTGAGAAACTGAAAGTGTAAATAAGGATTAAAATGTATAATTGATAATGTGAATTAGGAAGAAAAGGTCTAAAGGGGAAGTGGAAGGGGTAGGGGTAAGGAAAGAAGGGAAAAGAAAAAATATGAGAAAAGGAAAAAATGGAAACAAAGTCTTTGTAAATAGGGAAGGGTGGAGGGGGTGAAGGGAGGGTAGGGGAATGGGGAAAAAAATAAGAACCAGGATACATCATGTAAAGGTACAAGATCCCAATGATGAATGTAACTGTATTGTATATCTAAAATGTACCAATAAACTTAATAGGAAAAAGAAGCAGAATTTCACAGGAGCAGAACTTTGCTAAGTTAGTGGAGGTCAGGGGAAGTTTCTCACAGTTTAGTTGAAGCATTCTCCTTACAAGGTTGTAAAGATTTTACCAAATGGGAAGGTGTAAAGGTAACATATTGTTGCAGACTGCAGGATACGGTGGTCTGTTATGCATTAACTGAGGGGACTCCCAACCAGGGAAGGGGGAGGCGACAACCTGGACTCACTCAACTTTACACAAATGGAGTCAGGTTGGCTATCACAATTAAACATTATGCCCAGTGCCTCAGTGGCAAGGCCTGGCACTTGAATTCAGAATATTCATCCTTCAACTACAAGGTATCTCCCACTTGGGCTAGTTTCTATTGATGCCATAAGAAATCATCAGGAACTTAGTGGTTTCAGACCCTGCAGAGTTATTATCTCATAATTACTGACTATCACAATAAGCCAGGAAACTATGATATGGTGAAGCTGGGTGGGGAAGTAGGTTAACCTGTTAATTACAAAATCCCAAGACAGTTTCCAAAGCCATATATGTGGAATTCCATACATGTAGAATTCTTGCAAGACTTTGAGCAGGTTTTCCATAGGTTGGCCTAAATCCTGACCCCAGCCTGAGAAGGGAGAAATTCAAAAGGACAGCCCACATTAAATTCCTTACTTCTGTGTTCTTTTACGGTAGCCCATTCTCATCTAGTAGTGTGTGATAGGTCTCCCACTACCTCAGCAGTTATTATGTATAGTAGCTGCCCTCTTCCTATGGTGCCTTGCCCCTCCCCTGTGTGACATTATGCCAAAATGGTTGCTTCCACCAAAGAACAAACCCTTCTTCCCAGCATCCCCCTATTCCCGCCTAGAGAGTAACCTAATACTTGCTCACCTCCTACCACCTAGTGACATCACTGGCTCCTCCATTCCCTAGTCACTACCTCACTCAACCCCGCCTCAGCCCCTACAAACCCCACCCCAGTCTCTATAAAAGACTCTCCCTGCCCCGGCCATATTGCTTTTGTCTCTCCTTTGTTCAGAGACAGCCCAGCAGATCCATTCCCCTAATAAAGGCTTGTTGTGGCCTGGTCTGGTCTTTGTTTTCAGTCCTTTTACCTGACAGTGTGTACTTATTTTCCTATTTTTACTTGGCCCAAACTTTCTCTGCAGAGCCTGTTTCTTTTTCTATCTTTAATAAATGTAAAACTTTGCTACTGTTCACACTTATCTTGACCAATTCTTTGTTCAGGACAGAAAGAAACTAGGATCCACCTCTAGAAGAAGCCTCTAGTACACCAAAATCTGGTAACAAGAAGTCTGATACAACATGGCTAGAGCCAACATATGGTATTGGCAGGGCTGCCTCCCCTTTTTGGAGGAGCAGGAAATGAATTTTCTTCCAGGTTCTCTCAAATCCTTGGCTGAATCCACTCCTGTTTAGGCCAAGGTCCTCAAGTCTCTGCTGGCTGTGGACGAGGCTCAGCTTTAGCTTCTGGAAACTCATGTTTTCTGGTTGGTATGTGGTTCTAGTACAGCTAGAAATGAAGGAGCTGGGTGAGTCACTCCCTTCCCTCCATTCAACTGTAAACACCACCCCATCCTATTGATTACTTATGCTTTCATTATCCTAAGGAGGTAGTACAGTTAGCAACAGGGAAGTTGAGTAAGTTACTCCCTTCCCTCCATTCAACTGGAAACATCATCTTAATGGTGATCCATGCTTCCATTGTCCTAAAAGAGGTACAAAACAAAATAACAAAAGCCAAGGAGGTTGTCATGCTCAAGGCAGCAGAACACTGACAGGTACAAGATTCAGTCTCTATTTTTTCCCTTTTCCCTCTTGCCTATTCCTTCTTCTACTGTACCATGTCCTTCAATAAACACAACTACTTATTACATATTGTGATGTGTATGCTTGGCAATTCTTTCCTCATGGTTCACAAGAATCTGAACTATTTTTGGCCCATTCAACTGTAACATTTGGCAAGCCAAGCCAAGAGGATATTACTAAACCTTGGGAGAACTCGCTGAACAAGAAGCCAAGGGACTTTATTGTACAGTGGACCAATACCTCATCAAACATCAGAAGTATTAACAGCCCAGCTCTGAGACCTCACCAGACATCGAAGGCATCTGCAGCCCAGAGACCTCCTGAGACCTCCTGAGACCTCCGGAGACTTCAACATAAGTCAGCAACCAGACAACCTAGCCAGAAAGGAAGGTAACACTACAATTTGTCTGGAGACCCTCTCTCTTCCCTTTTCTGGGTGAAGAATGGATTCCCGGGAAGAGAGGCAGACCCATTGCTGCATGGAAAAGACTAGATTGTGGGACAAAAGGCTTCTGTCCTTATGAGGAGCAAGAGGGACCCTGCTGATCAGCTGCACTTATACTCTGTTGATGATCTACACAATATGGAAAGTCTTGGAGGCTATGACACATTCTTCAGCAGGGATAGGCATATGCCCAGCAGAACAAGGGACAAGACCACCAACAGACAAGTACCTAGACAAATGCTTTGGCGTAGCCACCCACAGCAGGAGACCAGGAGACATGGATGTGGCCCACCTGAACTATTACTTTTCTCTGTGGAGTACTTAGTAACTTGCTCTGACCTTGGGAAGCTCCTTCTTTAGCACCAAGGGTGTTTGTGCTTCCCCATGGTTTGTGGATTCACGTGGAGCTCTTCTTTTCTATAGATTTTAGTAATTTGCCTTTTCCTTTTCTGATCCCCTCTCTCCCTTAGGCTTTTGTCTATCAGAGTGTTCCATGTATTTAGTTGTTCATTCTGGATAACTTAAAAAAAAAACACAGGGTTGAGAGGAACAATGTCTTCCCATACAGGAAGAGAAAAATTGGTCTGTTTAAACTTCCTAGCATTGTTTTTGTATGCACTGGTCTTCCACAGGCAGCAGCAGGCAGTGACAGGCAGTTGCCAAACAGACTAGCTGACTCATCTCCCCTGGGTCCTAAAGCCTAAAGCTGTTGTTTCCGGGGGTAGTTTGGTGATACTGGTTTGCTTTCCTTGTGATGATTGTGGCTTTAAGTTTATGCTGCTGTCTGACAGGATGTGTAACCTGTATATGCTGATTGAATTTACACAGTGCCTGACTTTATTTTGAGATTCTGTTTTCAGATGTATATGCTTTATGGTTTGACCTAGCAAATTGAGTTTTCTCTAGTGATGGGTCTTATTCCCCTTTTAGCTTAGATGGCTAAGGGAAGAGACATCCCATTTTTGGGCTCTTCAACTGGAAGATGAGTTGTGTTTACAGGGAAAGTCCAAAGGAAGTCACACCAGTGCTCACCTAGGTCTGGAGACACCTAGTCCCAAGAAATTCAGCCTTGCCAGGTTAAACCCCTAGGGGGCTGAAAGGCACAGAATGACAAGAGAGGCCTTGTCAAGTCCCTACTAGTGAAGACTGATCCAAGAACAGGCCTGATAGGATCCTAGATCCTAATTTTTATTTTTCCTATCTACAGGTAGGAACAACCTTCTCAGTTCCTGATCAGATGTCTTCTTAACCACTCAGACAAGTTCTACACTAAGATCCTTCAAAGAGATGTGCATAATAACAAATGGCCTACATATCCACTTGGGGAAAACGAGATGTGGCCACCCCTTGGCAGTCTGAAATACATTGCTATATTTCAATTATATCTTTACTATAAGGAACAAAATAAATGGTCAAAATGGTCAGGGGTACCTTATGCTCAAGCCTTTATGGCCCTCTACCAGAGGGCTGATCTGTACCTTAGAGGTCATCATCTCTCAGGAGCTGATGGTGTAGAGGACTCTCTCCTGTCAGCTCTTCCTTCCCACAGACTACCTCCTCAGCAACCTGCTCAGTCAGTACCTTCAGGAGATAAAGGCCATCTCCTGAATCTACCTCATACTAAGTCTGGGTCTACTTATCACAGGGCTGTGTGTCACTCCCTTCCTTCTATTCAACTGGAAATGTGGGAAAGTGAGACAGCTCCGTGTTACAGCCGAGTGTTACAGTTGTGTATTGCAGCTACAGCAATTTGAAGACATGAGAAAACCAAAGAGGTGGAGAAAAACTGAACTTCATTAGCTGGCTGGACCAGAGGAGTTTAAACACTCCAAATTCTGAGCCATGAATAGAAATGTAAGCAGTTTTATATAGAGATTTGGGGGTGGGGGAGTGAGCTCACCTACTTGGTGAGTATGGTCATTGAAGTGGATGGGCAGAGTTAATAGAACATTGTTGAAACCTTAGGTAGAAACATCACAAGTATAGTTACATTTCTTGAACTGAACATTTTATGGTGAAAATATGGGGGGTGGCAAAGGCAAAGTCCTGCCTTCTTGTGCATTATTTCCTTATCGGAAACACCACCTTAATGGTTATCCATTGTCCTAGAAGAGGTACAAAATAAAATAACAAAAGCCTAGGAGGTCACCATGCCTGAGGTGGCAGAAGTCTGACACCAGAGAGAAATGCAGTGGGAGGTACCTAGGGTCAGAGGTGTCTGACCCTTTAAGTGCTCGAAACCCAAGTTATAAAAAGTTTTTTTTTCCTTTTCCCTCTTGCCTATTCCTGCTGCTAATGTCCCATGATCTTTAATAAATGTAGCTATTTACTACATACTACAGTGTGTACACTTGGCAATTCTTTCCTCCTCATACACAAAAACCTGGATTATTTTTGGCCCATTCAACTATAAGAGTCCTCCTCTTAGACAGGAGCCAAAGGCTTGAGCCCTTGACTGAGACCTGAATCATGCTTCAAGTCTCTGACCAGCCCTCTGACTTTTCACTTATTAAACACACAAAGGTATTTGGAGTACATATAGTATGTGAAAGAATGCTTTAGAAAATACAAGGAATTGAGAGGCACCGGGTTTCTTCCTAAGAGTGTACAACCTAGAGCAGCGGTGCCAAACCTCTGTCATGCATATCACAGTGGGCTGTTTGTCACAATGAATGCTCTAAAAGTTTCACCATCACTGGCCTAGGAGGTAAAGCATGTGCTGGTAAAAACATTAGCACTAAGCTGGGTGTGGTGGTACATGCCCACCCAGTACTCTAGGAGGAAGATGGCAAGTTTGAGCCCAGCCTGGACAACATAGTGATTTAACAAAAGCACCTCAAATTTAAAAAAAAAAAACTATATATATATAACTCAGTGCCACAAAATAACAACAATAGCAACACTAGAAGATGTTGGAGAATCAATATTTACACGTGTGTCCTATTTATTTCACTTATGAGTATTGTCTCAATGTGCATCCATTTAGCTATAAATGTCTCTAATCTCTCATTTTTTATGGCTGAGTAGTAGTACTCCATTTTATTAAAAAAACACCAAAACCAGGGCAGGAACCAAAACAAGCCTTTATTACAGAGGAAGAAAGCTTCTGGGCTGCCCCAGAACAAAGAGTGCAGCAGCATGGCTGGGGCTAGGTGCATTTTTAAGGGCTGGGTTGGGACATGGTGGATTGGTATTGGTGGTGAGCTAGCAGGGGAAGGTGGGGTAGGAAGTCATCATCATCAGTCTCCAGGGGCTGGGGCAAATTTCAAGGTGAATTGTGAGAAGCAGGAGGCCAAGTTTTGGTGGGAAGAGGGGTATGCTGGGAAGAAGAAGGCCAGGTTTAGATGGGAAAAAGGACATGCTGGGAAGAGGAAGGCCAGGTTTAGGCAGGAAGAATCTATCATTCCAGCCTTTTGTTTTATGGTTGCTGGGATGAAAGCCTCTTCTATAGTTGCTTCAAGCTGACAAGGGGAACAGTTTGGGATGTCTGGGGTGGGCCTTTAAGGGGCTGAGGTGTCATCCTTGTTGAGAGGTTGATACCTGGCCATTATGAGCCCTGTGTCAGTCTGATTGGTGAAGGCTTTCATTCTCTCCCGAAGAAAATTTAGAAAACAATGAAGCAAGCAGGGCCCCACAAGGGCCAGGAGGCACAAACAGGTCAATTGACCTAGAAAGGGGAGTAGCCAAGACATGATCTGTTGGAGGACAGAGAGATTTGTGGTCTCTAATTGTCTTTGGCAGTTTTTAATGCATTTTTTAAAATTCTTTAACTTTGGCCTTTACTATGCCCAATTGGTTGACAAAATAGCAACATTCCTCACCTAGAAGTTGGCATGTGCCTCCTTGTGCTGCCATGACTATGCCCAGGGACCACCTATTTTGGAGGACTACTGCTGCAAGGGAGTTAATTTGGTCCTGGAGGGTATTCAGGGACTTGCCCACTCCTTCCGTATATTCATCCAGCTCTCTAGAGAGCATGAGGTGAAAGTGTGCAGGGGTGGGGATACCCACTATGCCTGTTGCTGTCCCTGTTAGTACTCTGGCCCCCATCAGAAAGGGGACAAGGAAGGGGGCTACCCTTTTATGGTGAGTGCCAGGTTGTGGTGTGGCCAGGTGTAAAATCTGTGCCTCGTTGTAAATGGTCATAGGGGGGATAAGGAAGGAAACATAGCAGAAGCTATCAGACTGACTGATGCATTTAAAGGCTTCCTGATTGCAGAACAAGAACAGGCTGGGTGGGAGACAGACTGAGCATTCAGATGAAATGAAAGAGGAGCACAGCAGCTCTGTGAGGTTTTCAGGGGTCCAGCCAGTGCAGGTCAAATTGTTATTTTGTAGGGGGTAAGGGAGATTAATTGCATAAGGTCCAAGAGTGACAGTTGTGTTGTGTGTGTTGGAAGAACTGAAGTGGAAGCCTGGGGGAATAGGAATCAGGGTGAAGGGATAGGGGCATGCAGATAAACACATCTAGCAGTTAGAGATATTTCTGGTGAGGTTATGGATTCTGATATTAATGAGGTTTAATATCTCTTGTGTGACTGTGTTATCTCACTTACCTTTAAGAGGTCCAATCCTTCATGTGAAGGGGGGATTGTGGGCTTGAAGAGGTTTATAAGGGTTTTTTTTTTAACCTTTTTGACTTCCTCTTTAAATGGCCTATCTTGGGCTCCTCTGCCATCCCACACACCTACTAAGGGAAGATAAGACCAACAGGCAATGGTCCTGGTTGGTGCTAGAGAACTGGAGACCATGGCCAAGTGTATCATCCTGCCCTTTTAGCATTTGTGGCCATCTTGCATTCATATGGAGGCTAAGTGATAGCATGAGCTATATATGTGAGTGAAGTATCAAAAGCCAGGAGCCCTGGTGTCAACAAGCCGGGCACTGCTCTAATCTATGTGCCAAACTTTGCCTCCTGTCATCCAGCAGTCCAGCTGGCAAGATGGGATAGTTTGAGAGCACGTTAGTTTTTTTGAAAGGAGAAGGAGTAGCCCAGGCATGGTAGCCTTGAAGGTGAGGTCAGGGTTGGGAGTGAAGAGGAAGTGAGGTCAGGACTATATTTAGATGTATCAAATGAGGGTACAGAAAAGGAAAATAATGACCCAATATATGAAGGTATAGAGCACCTCTGGCAAGAAGACCAACTCTTGGAGGCCACAGCTGTCAATCTCACCCCAAGGATAAATCCAAGTTATGCTATTTTGAGGAGGCAGAGGGTGTCAGGGATTGTTTTTGAAGATAGAGCCTCACAATATCCCATGAGGGGGGTTTGATGTGGGTGGCAGGGGACAGTGATAGCCAACAGAGTAGGAGAAGAGTGTAGAAGGATATCTCCTCTAGGTGAAAGTCAGAGAGAGAGACAGCTCTGGAGGTGAGAGTCAGTTATCCATTTAAGAACTGATGTGGCTGGATCCACCTGAGGAGTCAACCACACAAGTTTAGGCTGAAGAGCTTTTCTGAAAAGCCTGAAATGAGGGGTGAACTTGGTCAGTGGGATCCACTGGGTTTGGGTTTAGCTGGGTTTTGGTTTTTTTGGAATCTGGAGCAGTTTGACCTTTAGGGGACCTATCAAGAGAGACAAGTGCCTAGGAAGGTTCAGTGGTTGATCTGGCTGTTTTGTCATGAATGGCAAGGCTATCTTTTTGATTCTGGAGAGATGAAACCAGGGAGTCTTTTCCTTTAGCTTTACCGCAGTAGGGGTGGTTAGGGAGACCATATACGGTCCCTCCCGTGACAGTTGTAGGGGTTTGGGAAACAGAGTTTTTAAGTAGACTTGGTCCCCGGGGGAGGCAGAGGGGTATGGCACCTGGTGCAGCAGGAGATGGAAAGCTTTGATCAGCAAAAGTGCGGAGGAGGTGGCAGGGTGTAATTTAGCATCAGGATAGAGTCTGCTAGGGGTGGCATGGAGTCAGGCAGATTGTGGAGAAGAAAGGGTCTCTCAGACATTAATTTGCAGGGTCTCGGGTTGAGGGGCTTTTGAGGGGTGGCACAGAGCCACATAAGTGCTAGAGGGAGGAGGGTAGGCCATGTGGTCTTTAGATTTAAGGACAACTTGGTTAGCTGAGATTTTATGAGCCTTTTCATACATTTTATTTTTTCTGAGGACTGTGGGCAGTAGGGAATATGGAGTTTTTATTGGATGTTTAGTGTCTCAGCCACCTGTTGGGCGACTTGGGAGACAAAAGTGGGTCCATTCTCCCTCTGATCGAGGGAGGCCAAAGTGGGGAATGATTTTAGTGAGAAGTATCTGAGCTACGGTGGCTGTTTCTTCGGAAGTGCAAGGGAAAGCCTCTATCCATCCTGTGAAGGTGTCAACAAGGGTTAGCAGGTAGACCCTCCTGACTGGTGGCATGTGAGTGAAATCAATTTGCCAATCCTTGCCAGGAAGCTGTCCTCTAAAGTGATGGGCTTTGCTGGGTGTTTTGAGTCCCCCCTGGGTTAAGTAGTGGAGCAGACAGAGCAGAATTGTGTTATTTTCTGTTTGTGTGTTATGAGGGATGGATGATAGATGTAAGAACAAAGGAGGTATAAAAGGGGCTGAGTTTTCACATGGGAGAGTTGTGAACATCACTTAGGAAAGTTGTTATCTGGGCCTTGGGAATAACATGGCATCCTTTGAAGAGTAACCATTTACCCTTTGTTATAGCTCCTTTTGTCAGGTATGTGTCTATTTTTTTTGGGGGGGGTATTGAGGCCTGAAGGGAGAGATGGCAACCATTAGGGTCTGGGTGAAGAGTGTTGTGCTCCCTCCCAGGCAGTTTGATCTGCCTTGTTGTTTTTTATGGCTATGGGATTGGAGGGGAATGGTGTCCTTTACAGTGGATGACTCCTATTTTAGGGGGGAATGTGGCTGCCTGTAGGAGAGCCTGTATGAGCTGGCCATTTATAATGGGAGTTCCTTTGGATGTCATAAAGCTTCTTTTCTGCCATGTGGCTGTGAGTGCAGGTTATGGTAAGCATATTTGGAATCTGTGTAGATGTTAGCTTGCTTACCCTGAGACAAAGTTAGGGCTCAGGTGAGTGCGATGAGTTCTGCTTTTTGGGAGGTGGTGCCTGTAGGTAATGGCTGTGCCTCAATAACCTGTGTGAGAAAAACTATGGCATATCCTGCTTGTTTTTGACCAGGGACTGGGGAGAGAATGGAGCTATCATCTATGAACGAAGTGAAATCAGGATCTGGGATTGGTTTAGCCGACACATTGGGCAGTGAAAGGAGTAAGCTTTCAAGAGTCTTGGTGCAAGAGTGGATAAGGGTTTGGGAGACCTTGGGTAAAAGAGATGGTGGATTTAAGGGAGGGCAGGACTGGAGAGTGAAGGTGGGGTTTTTAACAAATGTAGTGTGAAAGAGCTGTAAGTGGGAAGGAGACAAGTTTGAAAGACTGCTATGGGTGAGCAGGTCTTGTAAGCAGTGGGGTGATTTGACCATGGCAGACTGGCTGAAGATCAGTTTAGTGCTTTTCTGAGCTAAAATGGAGGCAGCAGCTAAAGCTTGGAGGCAAGTGGGCCATCCTCTAATTGTAGGGTCAAGTTGTTTAAAGAGGTAGGCAACAGGTGAAAATAGGGAGTTAGTAATTTGTCCAAGGACTCCCAGTGCAAGACCCTCCTGCTTGGTGACATAAAGCATGAATGGTTTTTGGAAGTTGGGGATTGAGAGTGCTGGGGCTGCCAAGATGGTGGACTGAAGCTTGTAAAAAGGTCCCCTAACTGACATGAGGTCACTGGGCTCTGACAGGCCACCCTTGGAGGGCTCATACAGGGGTTTTGTGAGAAGACTAAAGTTGGGAATCCATGGCGGAGGTATCCTGCAAGTCCTAGAAAGGATAGGATCTCACTCTTTGAAGAGGGGACAGGGAGACCACGAATGATCTGTTTTTGATTAACAGTGCCCTCTTTTTGATGTTGGGATATCTTAACTCCTAGGTATTGGACTGAGGGGAGAGAGAGTTGGGCTTTGCTGTGGGAGACCCGATATCTACATCCTGCCAGGAAGTTTAGGAGAGAGACTCTCTGAGCCTGGGAGGACTCCAGAGAGGGGCTGCACAGAAGAAGATCATCAGCATATTGGAGGAATATCCAGGCGGAGAGGTCCAGGTCCAGGTCTTTGAGGTCAGAGGCTAGGGCCTGTCCAAAGAGATGGGGGCTGTCCCTGAATCCCTGCAGGAGAACTGTCCATGTAAATTGTAGGAAACAGTGAGTGTCAGTGTCTGTCCATATGAACATGAAGAGATCTTGAGAGTCTGGATGTAGGGGGATGGTAAAGAAGTCATCTTTTTTTTTTTAGTACCCAGGATCAAAAGAAGGCATCTTTGAGGCCTAAGACAGTGAAATAAAGGGAGGAGGAGGGGATGTGAGATAGCAGAGTGTAAGGGTTGGGGACAACTGGGTGTATGGGGAGGATGACCACATTTACTGCCCCAAGATCTTGTACCAGCTGATAAGAGCCATTGGGTTTGAGGACTGGGAGGATAGGGGTATTAAAGGAGGAGTGTGCAGGCCTGATAAGGCCCTTTCTAGCAAGATCTGTTATGATGGGCTTTAGGCCCCTGAGATGTTTTGGAGTGATGGGGTATTGGGTAACATTGGGGAATTGAGACAGGTCTTTGAGAGTGATTTTGATGGGGGTGTGGTGGGCTGCTATGGATGATGAAGACATGTCCCAGACAGAAGGGTTGATGGCTGTCAGAGGAAGTACGTTGGGAAAGGGGGAGAAGGGTCTTGGAGCTATCTGGAGCAGCAGAGATGGTTGGAGTATCTATAATTGGTTGAAGAATAAGAGAAGCTTTAAACTTAGTAAGAATTTCTCTGCCCAAGATAGGGGTGGAGCATCTAGGGATAACTAGAAAACTATGTGAGAATGTGCTACCTGGAAGAGAGCATGTGAGGGGCTGAGTGAGTGGAGGATTGGTGGGAATGCCCTGAACTCTAACTAGGGTAATCAGAGAAGGGTGGGTAGGTCCTGAATATGCAGGTAATGCTGAGTATGTAGCCCCTGTGTTGAGCAAAAATGAAATAGGCTTACCTGAGGTGCTGACAGTTACCCTGGGCTTGCTGCTGGTGATAACTGTGGGGGCCAAAGACTATCCTGGGCACAGTTAACCCTCCATAGCTGGGTCAAGGAGCTCTGGCAAAGCAATCCCTGTGTCTACAGTCTGAGCCTGGGGAGGGAATAGCCTCTAACCTTTTTGATGGAGAGGACAGTTGACCCTCCAGTAGCCCAGCTGTTTACAGTCAGGGTATGGGCCAGGAGGTGACTTGGGATTGGGGCAGTCACAGGCCCAGTGCCTGAGCTGATTACACTTGAAGCAGACACCTGGAGGACCACACGGGTGATGAGCCTTTTTTGAGATGGTGGTTTGCCCTGTAGGGCTGCTGCCAGCGTTTGGTAATTAGCCACTTTCCACTGCTGAGCTTGCTCTTCACAGTTGTTGTAGACCTTAAAGGCCACATTTAAAATTTCTGTCTGGGTAGCCTGAGGTCCCTCTTCAACCTTTTTTAGTTTTTTTCTAATGTCAGGGGCTGACCAGGAAATGAAATGAATAATAATAACAGTCATTTCTGCCTGTGAAATTAGGTCAATTTTGGTATATTTTTGAAGAGCCTCAGCCAGGCAGGAGAGAAACTGTGCTGAGTTTCCCTTAGTAACCTCTTGGATCTTATCACAGTTGACAGTCTTTTGGGAGATCTGTTTTAGCCCCTCTATTATGCAAGTAATCATGTAATCTTGGAGATTTCTGCCGGGATCTCCATCCTGATGGTTCCAATCAGGTTGGGTATCAGGTACTGCCTGTGTACCAACTAACTTGGTGGGATCTCCAGCATGGAAGTCATCTGCTGCTGCCGCCTGGGCTGCTCTCCAGACTCTCTGCCTCTCCTCAGGGGAGAGGGTAGTAGAAAGGACAGTATAGATGTCTTGCCAACTCATGTCATAAGACTGCGTGAGGTAGCAAAGCTCCTTTATGTAGGTGTCGGGCTCAGAAAAAAAGGGACCTAGCCACTTTCAGATTTGGGAGAGGTCAGAGAAAGAAAAGGGAACATGAACACGAAGGATTCCCTCAGCTCCAGTGACCTCACGTAGGGGGAGCTGGGTTCCTGGGGGAGGGGGAAGTGTCAGGTACCTTGGATTGGGTGTGAGGAGGAGAGCCCAGGGGACTGGGGGGTCTGGAGGGTGTGGAGGGAGCATGATCAGGGTGATCAGGGGAAGGAGAGAGTGAGGAGGCTCTGGAAGACTCAGGAGGGGAGACCACATTGTAGGGAGGAGGGGGTACGAGTATGGGACGGTCCACAGGGTCAAAAGAGTCATTGTCAGGAAGGGGTTCAATAGGCTGGGAGGGTGTAGGAGCCAATAGAACCTGAGAGGTGGAGCATGTCTGACACAGAGAGAGGTGCCAGCAAAGGTAGGAAAAGCCTTGTACACAAGGGATTTCTGAACATTTGCCATTGTGTTGACAACAGTTATGGAGATTGCATAGAATATTAGGCTCGAAGGTGCCATTTTCAGGCCATTGGGGCCCATTATCTAGTTTATATTGAGGCCAGACTCGGTTGCAATAAAAGAGAAACCTCTTTGGTTTTATGTCCAGGGCCAGCCCAAGAGGTTTGAGTTGAGCCAGTAGGCAGCCCAGAGGCACAGAGCAGGAGGGTTTGGACTGTTGGGCCCCATGTTAATATGGAGGAGGGAGATGAGTGCAAAGAGACTCCCAGAGAGGGTGCGGAGGAAAAGGAGTGTCCTCATTTTACTCGACAACCTTTGCTGCAGAGAGAGAAGGTTTGGGCCAGTGAGGCGTCCCCCAAAGGCCGAGTCTCTGTGGGTTTAGAAAGATCAGCCTGACCCAGTGCTGGGATTTTGGGAACAGGAGAGAGAGAGAGACGAGAGGATGATCAAAGTGGTGGGCATCTCAAGCACTCACCTTGAAATGTGACCTATGTAGATGTGAAGTCAGCAATGGCAAAGGGAGAAAGCCCCAAGAGGATCCTGGTTCAGCATGGGGGGTCCAGGAAGGGTGGCTGAGAGGCTAATCGACCCTGACAAGCAGGGGATTCTCGCCGGACTCTGCCAGTACCTTCCCAGGTTTCAGCACCAGAATGTTAGAGAATGGAGACCGAAACCAAGGGAGGAACCAAAACAAGCCTTTATTACAGAGGGAGAGAGCTGCTGGGCTGCCTCAGAACAGAGTGCAGCAGCAAGGCTGGGGCTAGTTGTGTTTTTAAGGGCTAGTTTGGGGCACGGTGGATTGGGATTGGTGGTGAGCTAGCAGGGGGAGGTGGGGTAGGAAGTCATCATCAGTCTCCAGGGGCCGGGGCAGATTTCAAGGTGAATTGTGGGAAGAAGGAGGCCAAGTTTTGGCAGGAAAAAGGACATGCCGGAAAGAAAAAGGCCAGGTTTAGGCAAAAAAAAAATCTATCAGAAGATACATGTTTTTACCTAGAAATGAAAACATATTGCAGGTAGCCCAAATTCAGAAGGAGAAGTGAGGGGTTCCTGTGGGTTTAGGTAGTTGAGGAAATCCACCTGCAGGGCAGATTTAAATGGGATCGTGAAAGACTAAAAAGGTGAAGTGAAAATGACATAGGACTGGAAGGGAGGTAAATCACTGAGGACCCAGGGACTTACCAAAGTAGCAAGGTCAGAACTGTCTAGAGGGAAGGATTACAGATGGCATTTGGAGCTCTGGCCCCAGAGTTGGGAGGGATGAGTGGGAAACTTCAGGGTCCCTGAATAGGAGCATTTCCTCTATGAGCAGGAAGGCTCTTGGAAAGGTGAAACTCTGACATTCATCATCAAGCTACTGTCAACTAGGAGGCTTCCTGAGGCCACTTAGTGACTTGAGTCCACACTGCTGAGGTGTCATAAGCTTGCATAGTAGCTGATGGTGTGCACCATCCTGTATCATCCAAAAGCCCACAGCTGGGGTGCTGCCATCTATGTATGGATGTGACTTGAAAGCACTGGTGATAATCAGCAGCCAGGGCCAGGCTACTCCAGAGGCAATTATATCTTTACTGTAAGGAAGGAAACTAATGGTCAAAACAAGTGGTATCATTCACTCTTGCTTTTTTTTTCTTTTCCCACATCAAAGCCACAACCCCTGCACTATAATGATCTGAAATCATGAAATAATCAAGCCCAAGTGAGCCCTTTCTAGGCTACTGAGACATGTGGCCTGTTTTGGATAAAGTGATGAGGCAGCTGAATAAGCAGAGAGGTGACCACAGGATGGCTGTCACCATGACACGTCAGCACTGGGTCACTGATAAAAGTGTGTGGACATGGGCCGGGAATTTAGCTTAGTGGTCCTGCCACCTGCCTCCCAAGTGAAAGGTCCTGAGTTTGATTTCCTGGTACCAAAAAAAAAAGTGTGTGGCTGGGGCAGGCTTTCCATTCAAATAGACATGGCAGGACAGAGCAGTGGGCACATCAGAATTCTGTGTATCCCCCTACATTCAATCTTTACTCTCACCTTTTTTCACCTGCTTCTAGAAATCCCTTTTTTCTTTTCTTTTCCCTTATCTCTTGTGTGCATGGAGGGTGTAAAGAAATGAGAGGTGAGAGCATAGAATTATATTCTAACTCCCAGAGGTAAAATGCACTGGCAAGGAGCCATGGTTAAGAGCTAGGGACATTGGCACTAGAAGGATGAGCACTGCTCAGGCCAGGCATGGACCAGCTGCCACAGGCCTGCTCTGGCAGAAGGTCCTGAGGGAGCCACCTGTCACTGGCTGCTTTCCTGCAGACCCACCCCATGCTGCATTTCTCAGAGGACAGCCACCTCCCACCACAACAAAGGTGACAGAGAAGCTGAGGTCTGCTCTGTCTGAGTCCCTGATACCTGGGCATGGCACCTCCCAGGACCAGGGCTTGGGATCAGGAGCGTCCTGGGCACCCCTAATCAGGAAGCCAGCACTTTCAGGGGACCCTTGGGAAGCTTTGTGCTCCACTTGCTCCTCACATTTCCCGCTATGTAATGACCTTGTAAATGCAGGAACCACAAAATCTCAGGCTTGAAAGATCCTTAACTGACAGAAGAGTAATGCTCTCTCTCCTACCTTCCCAATCTGTAGTAGCTTGCTCTCTACTTCCTCACTCCACAGAGGAAGCCAGCATTTCTCAGAGCCCTGGTCTCTGGCAACCAGCATTCTCATTTCCTCCTCTATGAATCTGACTGCTCCTCATAGCTCATGTAAGTGGGATCACACAGTATTTGCCTTTCTGTGGCTGGATGATTTTGTCACTGGGTCTGGGTCTGGTGGTCCCCAAGGCTAAAATAAGGAACTCAATGTAAAAGAAGTTTACAGGCTCACTGACTCCCTACCCAGAAAGAGAATTTTTAGGAAGCATCAGCAAAAGAGACATGAGAAGGCTTATTAGAGATAGAGATACGTACAATATAGAATAAACTCAAAGAATGGAGTATGGATGTTCAGAGAAATGAGACAGAATACACTTGGGAACTGGGGATCTGTTTTGCTTGCTTGTTATAAAACAGGGTCTCACTATTGTAAGACCGAGGGCCTTACCAAATGCTCCGAGGAGCTGACTATAGTGAAGCACACCCAGGAATCCCAGTGGTGCCTTCAGAATGTAAGACTGAGAGCCTTACCAAATGCTCCGAGGAGCTAACTAGTGAAGCACACCCAGGAATCCCAGCGGTGCCTTCAGAATGTAAGACCAAAAGCCTTACCAAACGCTCCAAGGAGCTGACTACAGCGAAGACCACCCAGGAAGGAACACACCAGCCAAGTTGGGAAACAGACCTTTTAGCAAAATAGCTTAGAGAGGCAACTGGCTCAGAATCTGAGGCTGTTTTTATAGGGGGTTGAAGGGGAAGTTAACATATCAAAGAAAAGGGGACAAAGGTTAGTGGTCGACTGTCACATATTGATGGTTAGCAGACATCTGCAGCTTGTTCTAACAATTGTGGTGCCTGGAATATCAGTTCTGGATAAACAAAGAGTTGAGTAGTTTACTCTGGGACCCTAGGTCGGTTACAGATCCCTATCTAGCATCTCTAGACTAACAAACATCTCCATCCATTAACTCACATTTTAATCACAATGGGGCTGGAGAAAAAGGGGCAAAGGTTATGCAGTCCCACACTATTATACCCCAAACTGACCTCAAACTCACTGTGTAGCCCAGGCTGGCCTTGAACTCTTGGCTTCAATGCTCTGCATACTGGGATTACAGGCCTGGGCCACCATGCCCAGAGAATAGTTTATGGGTTTTTGGGTAGCAGAAATCTGTGGAATTTGATACTCTATAGTCTTAGTCTCTTTTCTTTTTTTTTTTTTGAGACAGGTTCTCACTGTGTAGTTCAGGCTCGCCTTGAACTCACTGTGTAGTCCAGGCTGGTCTCAAACTCCTGGGGATCTTCCTGTCTCAGACTCCCAGGATGTTGAGATTATGTAAGTGTGCCACCAGGCTTGGTTTCTAGTCTTAGTTTTGTTCAGTGGGTGGGAGAAGACAGCCCACAGTGAGATAATGGTCTATTCATATGGGAAATCTTAAAAGGTGGTCTATTCACAGGTGAAAGAGGACAATTTGCAAGTAAAAAGGGAATGTACTTGAAAGGGATTTGCCAAGATTTACTATGCTTTAGGAGAAGAGAAAAAAAATAAGATAAACTGGGTTTGTGTCTCAAGGCTGCATTTCTTCTTAGAAGTACAATTTTTAAAATCTTGATTTCTTTGTCTCCTTTCTACCTAGCTTTTTATTTCTTCCATCCTACCTCAGTTTCACTATAAAGTCCTCAAGGTTCATTCGTCTTTATGAGTCAGAATTTTTTTCCTTTTAAAAACTGTATCACTAAGGGGCTGGGGATTTAGCTCAGTGGTAGAATGCTTGCCTAGCAAGCATGAGGCCCTGGGTTCGGTTCTCAGCAAGAAAAAATTTTAAAAAACCCAAAAAGCAAAAATATATATGGGCCAGGGATTTAGCTCAGTGGTTTCGCCACCTGCTGTGCAAGCGCAAGGACCCGAGTTTGATCCCCAGTACCAAAAAAAAAAAAAATAACTGTATCACTCAATGGAATTAACATGAGAAAGATGAAAAAATGGAAACAAAGTCTTTGTAAATATAGAGAGGTGGAGGGGTTGAAGGGAGGGCAGGGGAATGGGGAAAAAATAAGAATCAAGATATATTATGTAAAGGTACAAATCTCCAATGATGAATGAATTTCATATTGTATACCTAAAATGTACCAATAAAATTAATTTAAAAAAAACCCTGTGTCACTCAGTTGTAAGCATGTATTGTATTTTGTGTACTTATTCATCCGTTGATGGACAGTTCTTCACTTCCCTACTTCCAGTTCTTTTGGGTATAGGCCCAAAAGTGAATTACAAACATAATTTTGTGCTTATTGCTGATTGACTGGATTCCTCAACCCTAAATTTGTAAATTTCATTTTTTAAATCCCAAGTGAAAGACTTTCTTTTCTTTTTTTTTTTTGGTACCAGGGATCGAACTCAGAACTTTGTGCTTGGGAGGCAAACATCAGCACCACTGAGCTAAATCCCAGGCCCAAGACTTTCTTAAAGAATTATCATCTTTAGCAAGTGTTAGATCAACAAGGCCATTGTGCCTAATTATCATATAACACAATAGTGAAATCTTTTGGATCCTGAGTCCTAAGGCCAAGTTTGTTTGTCAAGAAGGGGTTACCTGTTCACAAGTTATGTCCCTCACGGGGAGCACATCCTCTCTTCACATCCCCCAGTTCACCCTCACTGCCCTCTGGGGAATCTCAGCCCTCTTCTGAGCTTCCTTCCATAGTCCATTCTCTTCTAAGAAGTGTTAAAGACAGAGGTAGAGGAAGCAGAGATGCCAGTTTATGTGGCTGCTTATCTCCATGGAAAGAGGACAGAAAGTAGCTAGTGAGGCACATGCAAAGCACTGAGTAGAAGTTTCAATGGAAGGGAAAAAAATCCTCAATCCTGAGATTGCTGGGCCTGGGATTTAGCTCAGTGGTTCTGCCGCTTGCCTTGCAAGCATAAGAACCCAAGTTCGATCCCCAGTACCAAAAAAAAAAAAAAAAAATCCTGAGATTTCTAACCTCCCTGGAGATGGACTGCAGAGCAGTGGACCAGGATGAGGAAGGGAAACAGCCCATCAGCCCATCTCCATCACTGGGATACAGACAGCTATAATGCCCAGAGCTGTGGAAGTCTTCCAAACCCTCATTCCCACACCAGGTCTGCTCAATGGATTTCACCCTGAAGGGCAGACCCAGGCCCCAAGAGACCACTCCCAGGTTTCCAGTTTCTACTTGTAGTCTCAGGGTAATATATATTGTAAGTATCTAGTCTCCTTGGCCCAGTTGTGAGGCAGGTGGCAGAACCACTGAGCTAAATCCCCAGCCCTTGGGCCCAGTTGTAATATAGAATTGGAGTACAGTCTCAGCCAGAGAAGTAAAGTAGGAAAAGGATGGCAAATTGATCTGAGAAAAACTTCCAATGATGATTTTCGAAGTTCAGCATAGTCCAGATGTATGCTGTTCTGGTTGTCTATCACTGTGTAATAAGCTAATCCAAAATTTACTGATTAAAAACAACAATCTGATTATATCTCTAGATGCAGGTAGAACTCTGCTGGGAAGTGTATCTAGACCAGGGGTGCATGGACAGAGATAGGGCACCTGGTGATCCAGTCTACAGTGTTAGAGATACAACATTCCTTCTCTGCTCTCTCACTGAGGATGGTCAGAGGCTGGGCTCAACTGGACTGACACCTGAGATACATATATGCGGCCTTTCCACCAAGGCTCAGGGCTACAAGAGAGGAGTGTTCCTGTGACCAAGGTAGGCAGCCGGAGTCCTTTTATGACCAAGACTTTGATACCACCTATTGTCATCTCTCAACGTGCTCTTTGGGTTGAAGTAGCCACAAGTTACCCAGTTTCAAAAATAGGGGACACAAACCCTGCTTTCTAATGAGATGAGCAGCAAGAACCAACTTTTAAAGGCTACCATCTACATGCACATGAACTTGAGTGTGTGATGATTCATCAAACCTGGGCATGTAGTTACACTAGTGGCCCCACAGCCTGTGATACTCCCAGACTGAGACATGTGGAGAGAGAAGAAATGCCATCCTGGTGGGCACTGAAGGTTTCCTGGATAAGGTTGGCATGCAAGACAATACTGAGGAAAGCATCTACACTGTGATACAGACACAGGTGGTTGTGGGGCAGCAGGAGCCTGTGAGTGGAGACACAGGAGATGAAATTCTGCAACAGCAAGTGGACTGACAGGTGGCCTCAGGAACAGAGGGTCTGGCAGGTCACATCAGCAAAGATTAGGGACAGGCTGGGTTACATAGTCTAAAGATAATCATAGAAGACTGTGTATGATGGAGACCTGTGGTGACATGGAGGAGGAGAGAGCTGCAAAGAGGACTCAGGTTCTCAGAGCTGAGTACTGACTCAGTATTCTCAGAGGCCAAGGGACTCTTGGTGGTGGACTAATGGCTTCATCTGGAAAAGTAAGGAAGTGTTTCTTCAGGGGTGAGAGAGAAGGAAGAAATGTGATTTTGAAGTGCAGATGTTATAGGGTGGTTTCTTTAGAAATAGCTCCCCAGTCAAAAGTATTCCAGGTTCTTCTTGCCTCAAACAAAGAATTGGATAAGACAGGCCAATAATGGTACCAAAAAGTTTATTTGAAAAGTGCAGAATAAATGGGTATGGGAGAAACCAGCTCTGCAGAGCAACTTGGGCCAAAGAAAAAAGAGACTAAAAGCAAAAGTGCTATGTTCAGACATAGCATGGGCTACCATGCAAACTCACACACCATAGGGGTTTCCTCTGATGGCTGGTCCTTTTTATGCTGTCCACATCTTGTGGGAGCTCCAAAGTTCTACATATGGAGTCCTCGAGTTGCCCTGGTATCTTGTATTTGACAGGCCCGCTCATTTCCCCAGCCAGCTTTGCCACACCCTATCTCCTATATCACAGAGGTAAGGGGAGGGATGGCTTCAGTCTTCTGAGTAAGGTAGGAGGTGAGATTATTTGCTGCGATTTAAAAACCACTGATGATCCTAGGAACTCAGGAGGCTGACGCAGCAGTATTGCAAGCTGGAGGCCAGCCTGGATAACTTAGGGAGACTCTGTCTAAACGTGGGGGTAGAAAGGAGCTGGGAATGTAACAGCACTTGCCTAGCATTTGCAAGGCACTTGGTTCTATCCCCAGTACTTGGGGTGGAAGGCACTGATGAGTATTCTAGACATCTTTATGAGCATTTTATGAAAATAAAAAATAAGTGTTTTTGAATTTCACTATGTAGGCTGATGTTCCCCAAGCAATTGTTCTAAAAAAAAACCTGTACAACTCAATTTTATTTTTAATGCTTTTCCTGATTACAAAAGTATGTCTACAGTAGAAAATTTTAAAAAGATGAAAACATACAAGAAATGAAAGTCAACTCTATAATCCACTATCACCCCTAGTCCACAGTTAGGGGCTGGTTTTATTTTCATGCAGTCAATCTCTTATACAGCTACAATTCTGTTTTACAACACAAAATACAAGTATTTTACATACTTAAGATTCTACACAATTTTGTTTATGTCTTCAAACATAACTTGAAAGGTTTTGGGCCACCCAAGATGTTGAGATACCATAACTTATTTAGCCATTCTACTATTTTGGAACATTTAGGATGCTCCTGATTCTTTATTTCATATATGTATATATATCATACATACATATATTCAGATGTATGTAGGTATATATTTATGCATCCTTGTGGAAAACAGTTTGCCTCTTAGTATTTTTTTCCTTATCAATGACTGAGTCAGAGCACGTATATTTTCTATTAGTGCATATTAATTATATGGAGCGAGCTTCACTGTGTCATATTGATACACGCATACATACTTCGATCACATACACTCCATTACCCTCCCTTCTCTCTCTGATCCCCTTACTCTAAATAGTGACGTTTCTTCTTTCAAGATTCTTGAAAGATACAGCCAAGTTACTTTCCAGAAAAAGCGCGCTAATTTTTACTCTTGCCCACAGCTAAGTGGCTGAGGACCCTCCCTGGCATTTCCAAAGAAGTACATAGGAAAGCTGCTTCTTCTGGTAATCGGCATCGGCATGTTGGGACTTTGCCATAAAACCTGAGGTCGCGTTTAAAAAAAAAATAGCAGTCAGAAACCACCTCTCTAAAACTCTCCGTGGCATCCAGATCCTGGGGGTGGGGGGTGGTCAGAGGAAGATTCAAGGTTCCTTTCAATTAGCGAGGTTCTAGTATTTTCACCCGGATCGCTGGCCGAAGGTGAGGATTTTGGGACGCGTGCTTTGATTCGGCGGAAATACGTGGGGAACAAGAGTAAGGCAGCCGGGGGCTGGGGCGGCCAGCGCGCGGCCCAGAAGTGGCCCCACTACGCGCGCGCGCGCGCGCACACACACACACACACACACACACACACACACACACACACACGCTTGCACACGCGCCCGCACCCGGGCCGCCCGGCGGGGCTAGGAGAACCCGGGAGGGGACCACTGAGGGCGGGGGCGTCGCGGTCCGCCCAGCCCAGCCCCCTGCGCCCTCTGCCAAGTTTGGGCGCGGTGTCCTCGGGCTCTCGGTTACCTGAGCCGACGACCACGTCACCGCCACATCATCTGGGCTTTTGTGTTGCAAGGAAACAGGAAAAGACAGCAGAAAGGCGTCGCGAGCGCGGGCGCGGGCCAATCGCGGTAGGCGGCGGCGGGGCGGCTGGGCGGCGGGCCGCGCTCGGCCGGTCTGCGGCGCGAGTCTGGCGGCCTCGGCGGCTGGGAAGATGCTGCAGTCCCTGGCCGGCAGCTCGTGCGTGCGCCTGGTGGAGCGGCACCGCTCGGCCTGGTGCTTCGGCCTGCTGGTGCTCGGCTACCTGCTCTACCTGGTCTTCGGCGCCGTGGTCTTCTCGTCCGTGGAGCTGCCCTACGAGGACCTGCTGCGGCAGGAGCTGCGCAAGCTGAAGCGGCGCTTCCTGGAGGAGCACGAGTGCCTGTCGGAGCCGCAGCTCGAGCAGTTCCTGGGCCGGGTGCTGGAGGCCAGCAACTACGGCGTGTCGGTGCTCAGCAACGCCTCGGGCAACTGGAACTGGGACTTCACCTCGGCGCTCTTCTTCGCTAGCACCGTCCTGTCCACCACAGGTACCGCGGCCGCCCCCACCCCACCCCCATTCCGATCCCAGCCCCCACCCCGCTGCGGCGCCTGGGGCTCGGACCCCGCCCCTCCCCCTCCCCGCCCCTTCGGCGGCGACCTGGGGAGCCGGAAGCCGGCGAGGTGACCACGGGGCGCGACTTGGGTGTCGCCGCCCGCAACTCTTGGGAAGTGGTCTCGAGTGGCCGCACAGACTGTCTTTATTCTGGACACACTAAGTCGGGCCATCCGTTGAATCAATATAGCATTCTGGCCGGCCGAGGGGTGACGGAACTATCCAGAGCTCCGGGTGCGCTCACCTTCCTCCTGATCCCAGCCTAGAGGGCCGAAGCCGCAGAATCCAGTAATGACTTTCACAGCTCACCTTCCGGACTGTGTCTTCGAGCGGGCATAGATATTCCAGCTCTTTTGTACCTCGGAGGCGGTTTGGGGGCAGCTCAATGACATCACTCTGTGACCTCTGAGCCAGCAGGATGAACGGGTTCCTTTTCACATTTGGGGGTGGGGGTGGGGCAGCATCCAAAGGCCTACGGTCCGTCAAAATGGGGCATCTTGATTCAGCAGTTACTGTATTTCAACTTTAGGTATGCGCGGCTAGTGGTCAACTTTGGAGCGCCACCTCCGCAGGACGCTCGGAAACTGAGCGACTTCTGGAGGTGCAAAGAAACCAGATCCATGCCCGGGTGCCCACACCGCGGTGGATTAGCTCAAAGAAGGCAGAATTTTCCCAGCCGTGTCTAACTGAAGTGCACAGGCTTGGGTGGAGGTATTAACAGGTGTTTAGACACCAGAAAGAATCGCAAAGGGTGTCCAATACAGTCTATTTCTTTTATCCAGGAGACCCCAGTCTTAGGAACAATCCATTCTGGTTTGCACAAGGCCACACACTTCCTAGTTACCAGTGAAGTCTGGGAATCTGGGCCATGTGATTTCCTTGCCAGGAACATTTTGTAACCCCCCCCCCCCCCAAACACAGGTGAATCAACCTCACCTGTGTGACTCCTTTCTTCCTCCCCACACCCTCTGCCTCCCAGGCTTTGTTCATAATCTCCTTTAGCTATGTCGAGTTGATTGCCCTGGCAGTTATTCCATAATGAGTAATAACATTACATAAAAGGCTGGAGTGAATTACTAAACTGATGTAAGTTTATCCTGAAACAAACGGTAGAATCCTGGCTTGTATTTTGATCTTTAAAAAACTGTGTTAAATGTAGGCCTAAACAAGACAAACCTGTTATCTCACTTTCCAGAGAATGTCTGCTCCTTTGCCATCATTACTCTAGTTTTTATTTCAGCAGGTACTGCCTCCAGTGTCTTTATCTAGTTCTGTTCTTCAGATCAGCCAGCAGTCATCTTGCTTTCTCTTTGGATTATGTTTGTGCTAAAGCGACAATCATTCATTCTTCACAGAAGTATTTCCACTGGGCTACAGCTGGGTCACAGGGTTGGGTGAGCATTTAGGGGAATGATGAACCCTCTCACTAATGGTACCTTAGAAGTCAAGACAGGAATGAGAAGAGTGTTACTAGGAAAAGAACATGTTTGCTTTTTCTAGGCAGGGTTTACTGTCAGTATCATATGTACTTAATTAAATGTCACGTTGGTGTATCCAAGAAAAAGTGCAGTTCCTTTAAAAAAGGTGGTAGGGATAGACATTTTATTATTGGTATTCAGAATGCATTGTAGTTCCTAAGAAAGTCTGGATTCATGCAAAACAAGGGTTCATTTAGGAAATCAGTGCAAGGGGCACTTCGGGATAAGCCTAATGAAAAGGTGCTTCTTGGTTTGTAAAACTAGCAGATCAGTGAACTCCTGTTATGAATAAAACCATTCTGAATCAAAGGCACTCCTCTGTTGGTTTTGCACTGAGCCATTATTGGGCGTATTTGATAGCCCTCATGGCTTCAAAACTGATTTTTGTGGCAGAAGTGCAGCCAATTTTTAGATTCAAGCTGGAATAGTTCATTCTTAGGAAAATATTTTCTGGATGAATATTGGACAACTGTAATTGGAGTTGCTCCTCTTTCAGGTAGATATTAGTCATGTGTTCTTTTTAACTTTTCTAGCCATGTTAGTTGCAATCAGTGAGTTAATTGGCAGCCAGTTAATTGGTGCAGTCACTCCGTGGCTTGTCTGGA
This sequence comes from Heterocephalus glaber, assembly GCF_053883595.1. Lineage (NCBI taxonomy): Eukaryota > Metazoa > Chordata > Mammalia > Rodentia > Bathyergidae > Heterocephalus > Heterocephalus glaber. Next base: position 28,788,889 of record NW_028258315.1, read on the forward strand.
ACACTAATGATGGGGATCACAAAGATGCTGTTCTTGCCAGTTGTGGTTGTAATATAGGTTTATGAGCGCGTTTGTGTCAGAATCTTCTTACCCTAAAAAGGCCAAGCTTCTGTTTCTGGAAGGGACTGTATCGTCTTCATGATCTTTTTGGAAGAAGCCTTAGGTTGTCTCGATGCAATAATGTTCTCTTCATTTTCTATTTGCCAGAGACTCCAGATTCTTTATAACAAACAATTGAACATCTCTTTACTTCCATTTATAGAAGAGAGTAGGTTTTCTTTTTTTTTTTTTTTTTGCCTCCCCCATTACGAGGCTTGTGGCTGAGTCACCAATAATAAAAGACAGGTTGACAAAAAGAAAAGCAGACACATTTATTTAATAGGAGTTTTATGTGACACAGGAGCCTTCAGCAATGGATAAGGACATTCCTTTCCTCTGGGTGTAATGTGGGTTCCTTGAAGGAAGGTCAGAGAATATTGTATGGCCTGTTTCAAGGAAGAGCAGTGAGGAGGAGGGGATTAGAAAAGCTTTTTGTTTCTGTTGTTTTCTCAAATGTCATGGTGCCATATTTTGGAGTAACCTGTCCTGAACTCCAGCACCGTTGATTCAAGAAAGACATAGGGACCCTCACATGGGAATCATGTGAGAATGGAGAAGAGAGTTGACACATGAGCTTTTCAGAGGGAAAGGGAGTACAACAGTAAAAGGGGAACACAGTAGTTCCCATATAAGTTTCATATTTTGTCTTCCCCCCAACCAATAAAGGATAGCTTCCAGCTTCCTGTTTCCATTATTGGCAGCCATGATGAGTTACTTCAGAATGCTACCTTATTCCTGTTTGCAGAGAGATGTATGAAAACTCTTAAAGTATCCAGGAAAAGAACTAGTTGGAGTTTGTTTGCAGTGATCTTTGATTTAGTTTAGTCAGGAGCTACTGAAGCGTTGTTGGCTTTTTCAAAAAGAGGAGGGAGGGTCAGGATTTAGCTCAGTGGCACCTTGCCTGCCCCTCTCAAGTGCAAGGTTCTGAGTTCGATCCCTGGTACCAAAAAAAAAGAGAGAGAGAGAGGAGGGAAAGGTAATCTGGGTGTGCTGGATTGATCTCCATTTTTGAGATGGTTGTGAGGAAGAGAAAGGTGCTGTTACCATCAACACATACATATTTGTGGAGCTTTTAGAATAGAGCACACATCAGCTGCTGGGCTGGATCTGGCCACCACCTATTCTTGTATGACCCAACCTACACATTGTTTTTATATTTTCAAACGATTGGGGGGAAAATCACATTTCCTGACACATTTAAATTTTATGACAATCAAATTTCATCATCTGCAAGAGGTTTTTTGGCTTAAAGCCATTCCTGTCCATGTGTCATTTATGGCTGCTCTGTGGCTATAGTGGCAGGGTTGAATACAGTAGTTGCGATGGAAACTAATGTGACCACACAACTTAAAATATTTATTTTCTGAACTGTGCTGAGGCCTGCTTTAGAAAAAAAGCTCAGAAGGAACACTAGGAGCAGTCCCTAGTGTCCTGCTTCCTTTGGTGGCAAACTTTCTGTGAGGCATACCAACCTCTCAGACCTCTTCATACTGTTGCTTGCGGCTGAATTCCTGGTACCACCACCCACCACTTCCAATAACTGGGTGGTTTTTACAGGATCTCACTAATTTTCAGACAAATCTATGATACTAATGTTTAATTTGTCATTAAAGTGACACAGCTACAGCTCACATTGGGATTCTTTTATCGCAAATGGACAATAGCCATTATATTTGAAGTAGAAATAACAGCAAAAATATCAGCAGAGTCTATATATGCTAGAAGAGGTCATGCTGAAGTTTGTGCTCTTTCTTCCCAGGCCTTTGGTCTAAGCTCTGAGCATTTACATATACTTCCATAAATTGAATTATTTGCTTTTTGAGCCTACAGCAGACTAATAGCACAGCTATTATAAGTGACAGATGGCAAAAAGACAGATAGCTTAAAAACCACAAAATTAAAATGATACCTTTTTGTGTGTGTGTCGTATGATGGATTGAACCCAGAGCCTTCACACTGAGCTACATCTCCAGCCCTTTTTTAATATATATATTTTATTTTGAGACAATGTCTTGCTAAGTTGCTAAATTGTTCAGGCTGAGCTTGAACTTGTAATCCTTCTGCGTCAGTCTCCCAGAGTGCTGGGATTATAGGTGTGCACTAAAATGACAGTTCCAAGCACATGTCCTGCACGGTTTTTGGTCTGCAGGCTAGGGGTACTACACCATTGTCCATGTATGCAAGCAGCTGATGGGGTGCAGCCACCACCATCCTTGCCTCATGGGTAGAAACAGATCAGATCCAGGCTGGGTAGCTTCTCTGCTGAAGTCACAGAGCTAGAAATGACATGACCTTGATCTGACCCCAGTGCACCTGACCTAAGAGCTTGAGCTTTATGGAGTACCTGGGTGCGGAAGGTTGTGATGACCTGAATTCTATCTCTCAAAAGTCCATATATTGAAATCCTAATCTCAGTACCTCAGGCTGTGACCGTATTTAGAGAAAGAGACTTTAAAGAGGAGATTCAAGTCCCATCTGGGCAACTTAGAGATAACGTGTCTCAGAGGTCTGGAGATGTAGCTCAATGTGAGGGCCCTGGGTTCAATCCCCAGGATCATCCCAATCCTCACACAAAGGTGGCCACTTTCAGGTTAGAGAGAGGTCTCAGAAGAAACTAAACTGTGAACACCTTGATTTTAGACCTCCAGCCTCCAAAGCTGAGAAAACAAATTTCTGTTGTTTGAGTTACCTAGTCTGTGGTATTTAGTTATGGCAGCCCTAGCAAAGGAAGCAAGAGATACCCAGGCAGATACTGGGGGATAAGAAACAGAAATTTTTAGGGTTGCTGTTGCAACAGGCTCTTACACACTGGACCTGAGTAGGGAAGAACCCAATAATTGTTGATATCCTTGAGTCATTAAGAACAATACTATGGAAAGGCAGAGACTGTAGAAGCATTTGCACCCGGTCATGGGCAAGGAGAGCAGAGATTTAGGGTTTGCCCATGTGAGCCCCCCATGCCTACCTTTACAACACACTTGCTGTTCTCTGCTGTTTTATAACACCGGAACACATTATTGCTATTATCGATGGCAGTATTGGAAACAGTCTTTGTTTAACATGGCATAACTGCAAGTTTAGTTAAGAATAGAATCTCCCCTTGTGCCATGAACCTAATGAGAACTGAGGGGCAAATCATCTGATGTCTCTGCTCTTCTGATGTGTGGGTGAACACATACAAGGTCTGAGCTTGTGCAATTCCACAGGGCCTGACCCCCTGCAAGACTGGGCAGGGACAGATGCACCATCTACACTGAGGGCTGTCTTTACCACACACTGTGCTGGATTTTATTCTCAAGAGACACCTTTGGTGCCAGTTAGAGCCAAATCTGTGGAGTACCAACGTGCTGACCTCCCTGAGCTGTGCTATACTCACATCACCTATTCCGAAATGAGGGGGTAAAGGCCGCCTTTTTATTGGGAAGCTTGCAGCTTTTGAGGTGTTTTCTTGGCTCTCATGACGCTTCCCTCTCTTGGACTCAGTTTGGTTCTTTCTTTCTTTGCTCTGGGTGGACCCTTGGTCTTTGCATGATCCTCGGAGTTGGTGGCCTCTGTGAGCAGCGCTTTCAAGACTGTGGCCCTGACCTGAGGTTAGAAGGAAGGCAGGAGGTGAAGGGGCCATCCTGAGGTGTGGAGTCTGTGTTCCAGAAAGGACTCTGATTGGCTTCCTGATCCTGAGTCAGACCAATAACCAATAACCTTGTCTTTTATTTTATAATGATGTTCATAATTCATTCTTTAATTTGCAAAATTAACTCAGTTGTTATACTGACGAGATTAATTGGCTTATGCTAGACAGCAGTGATTTTTTTGTGTGTGTGTGCGCACAGAACGGGGGACTGAACTCAGGATCTTGTGCCTGGCAGGCAGGCGCAGGGCCACTGAACTATATGCCCGGGCCCAACAGTGATTTTTAGTTTGCTACTGTCTGCTTGTTCCCTTTCTGGATTAGCTGTTCCAAGGGGGGTTGACTTGCTTGTGCATGAAAGCCTGCTCTTGAAGGCTCTCTTGTCATTAGTATTAGGAAGGGCTTTAGCAGGAAGGTAGACTCAGAGGAGATAAACAAAACACAGTGATGGTCTCTGAGGGTCCAAGTGCACAGTGGAGATTAGGATTGGAGGCTCCAACTGTAACAGTGCCCTGTTAATGCTTCCTTGGGCTCGTGACCCAAGCTCAGCCACTTATTCATGTCAGTGTCTTTAGCTGCTCTCTACTCTGTTGAAGACTCTTGAAGTTGATTTAGGGCCTGGTTTCACTGTTTGGTCTGCAATGTAGTCTGAAGGTTATTAGTACAAATGCACATGGTGGGATGTCTTGGAGAAATGCCACCTCCCAGAGGAGGGGCTCCCCAAGGACAGGCTAAGGTAGGCACAGACAGTACCCAAGCCTGCTGAGAAGCAGATTCTACCCAGTTTCAGCTTCCAGGTCCCTCCCCACTTCCTGCTCATCTTTCTAAGCATTTAGCCTTTGCCTGCTGTCCCTTGTAACACCTTTCATGCCCCTGAATGTGGAAATATTCCAGGCTTCTGTTACAGGACCCGTCACTTCTTACTGAGACTCCTGGCTGTCATATCTAACCCTTAAGAGGGCTCTCCTGTAGGATGAGGACCGACCAGTGTCCTTGGAACCCTGTGGATGCTCAGAAGGGCAGCCCCAGAACATTTCCTTCCTTGTCTGTCTGCCTCTTTTTTTGTAAAATGAAGATGGTCCTAAAGATGTTATTTTATCATTTCATTGACTTGCTAAAAAAACAGAAACCCATATTGTTGAACACTTGAAGAAGTTGTTCATAGGGAAGAGTGACATCTGAGGACCTTGTGTATGCTGTGGCCAGGCCCTGCCATCTGAAGAGGTGAGCAGACTCCTTCCTCAGTTCCCATTTAGAGAGCACTTGAGCACTTGGGGATATCACAGTGCACAAAAGAGATGACACCTGTCCCCTGGACATGGCAGTCTTCTGGATTGTGGGGGAGGCACAGTCATGAAGACAGCAGGTAGAGCACCCAGTACATTAGGTGTGGTCTGTGTGCAGAGAAACCCAGGGGATAGGTGCTGGGGTGAGGGGCACTTGGCTGTGTGGCCCCCAGGATTGCAGCTTCCAATCAGAATGTCTCGCCTGGGGATACTCGTCCTAGAAGAGCAGTCTGAATTGGCAGCACAGCCAAAAGGCCATTCTGGGGGAAGCTGAGCAAAAATGCAGTGGAGCTAGGAGGGCAGATGGTGTCGCAGGTGCTTTTAGGCCAGTGCGTGCAGGGGGTTTCCTCTGAGTGAGGAGGGAGGCACTGGCAGGTCTTTCGGAGAGTCGACATGATCTGATGGGCTGTTGCATCAGGTTCACCTTGGCAGGTGCCTGGGGTAGGGCTGAAAGGGAAGAGACTAAAGGCCTGGGTGGCTCAGAGTGGCCAGTGGCAGTGGGTGTGAGATGTGCCCAGATGTGTGCCTCTACTGGCAGCAGAGCTGACAGGCTGGCTGATGAGTTGGACATGAAATGTAGGAAGGTGAGTGTTCAAGGGCAACCCCAAGGCTTCTGGCCCAAGGCCCTGGCAGGAGAGTTCCCCTCTGCAGATATTCTGCAGCCAGGCACAGACTGTGGATGGCAGGGCTGGTGCTGGGCTCTTGGGAGAACCAAGGGTCACAGCAGGCACATATTCTGCTCTGATGGGTGGCTGTGGCAGCCGCACTGGGACACTGGGAGCAGGGTGACAGTGTCTCTGTACAGAATGACGTGATTCAAGTTGCCTCACATGCATCAGTTATCTGACTCCTGAGGTTGAAGGCTTTTGAGATGTGTTGTGTGAATTTGGCCTTGAAGATGTATGTGGCATAATCAAAATACAGAGAATGTTTAACTTAAAATAAGTTAAATAAAACATTTTATTAAAGGACACATTGTCATTAATCCCCCTCAGAGTACTCCCTTGCTCCAAACACACTTATCCAATCCTTCTTGCCATTTTCTGAAGCAGTTCAGGAACAGTGTTTTGTTTTGTTTTTTTAAATTTGAACATTCACTGTGTTTTCATGAGAGTATGAGTACTCTGGAGCAAGTTGCCATTTGATGAATACTTTTAATATAGTTTTAAATATTTCAACTTTCATGCTAAGACAGAGCATCTAGACCATAGTGTTGTTTTCTAATTTAATATTACCTAAGACTATGGAAAAATGGAAAAGAAAAAAAGCAGAAGTATTTGTTTCATATTTTATAAATTTAACTGTAGGATATTTAGAAGTATCTTCAGCACATTTTTGAGGAATAACTAACAATAAAGTTAGCAGGGAGAGAATCTATATGGTTTCTATTTTTATTTTTATTTATTTTTTATTATTTTTTTCCCTTAAATTCTTTTATTGATACATTTTAGGTATACAATACATTTACATTTCTCATTGGGAGCTTGTACCTTCATATGATGCATCTTGGTTCTTATTTTTTCCCCATTCCCAGCCCTTCCTTCACCCCCTCCACCCTTCCCTATTTACAAAGACTTTGTTTCCATATTTTCCATTTCTCATAATTTTTCCTTTCCCTTCTTTCCTTTCCCCTACCCCTCCCACTTCCCCTACCCGTTTGGACCTTTTCTTCCTATTTCGCATTATCAATTATTCATTTTAATCATTGGTACATTTTAGGTCTACAATATAATGACATTCATCACTGGAAATTTGCACCTTTACGTAGTCTCTCTTGGTTCTTATTTTTCCCCCTTCCTTTGCCCTCCCTTCAACCTCTCCATCCCTCCCTATTTACAAAGACTTTGTTTCCATTTTCTCATATTAATTCCATTCCCTTCTTTCCTTTCCCCTACCCCTCCCACTTCCCCTCCTGGTTTCTATTTTTAGAAAGACAAATAGAAAATATTTTGTCCTGTAGGAGACCCAGACATTAACAGTGTATCAGCTTCAAATGAGCACATTTACAGTTTTACAGATTGTAATAGGTGGGAATCATCACGTGACTCTCAGGAAATTGCCTGTGGACTGTGGACGTTCACCTTTCCCTTGTGCTTTTCAATTTGCTAGTTGATAGTTTGAAACAATCCCCTTCATCTAAATTCAGCTCCCTCCCATCGCAGATGACCTAAGCATCCCCTTTCTTTTCTCAAATATAGGTTTTTGGTATAGCCTCAGCTTGTGATCTATAAAAGGGAGAGTGGAATGTTTTTAACTAGAATTAAAAGGCTAGAATGTAACTTGCAACGGGAGTTCTTCAAGTGCTTGAACACCGGTTACCAAGGCACTCAATTATTTAAAGCCTGTGGTTAGGTGGATTGAGTTAATTAAAGAAGCTGGGGAGGCTGTTCCAGAGCACAACAGTGTGGAGTCAGGGGCTCATGCAGGAATCCGAGCAGGCAGAGGAGTCTCCTCACACCTACCAGGGCCTGACACTCGCCAGCCCAGAAGACAGCCTGTTGTGGCTCCAGCATATGTGCCTTTCTGTGGGCAGTGGATGGTGAGGTGGCACTGCTCCCACTGGCCTGCGAAGGGTGCTGTTGTGTGAGTGATCTGTCACCCGCCACCACGAACGAACTGATGCTTGGAAACCAAAGTAGCAAAGATGAGAAGAAAGTAAAAAACAAAACAAAACTCTGGGGCTGGGGATTTAGCTCAGTGGTTTCGCCACCTGCTGTGCAAGTGCCAGGACCTGAGTTTTATCCCCAGTACCAAAAAAACAAAACAAAACAAAACAAAAAAACAGAAAAGAGGAAGAGAAGAGAGCAAATTTCAGGTCAGAGTGTGTGGAAGGGGACCTGATCCCATGCTGGTTCCCTTGCTAAACGCCTGTCATTTGTAGAAGGGACTTGATAGAGGCTAAGAGGATACATTTGGACTTGCCCAACCAGACTTCCTCCTTTGCTCGCTGTGCCCAGGCTGAGTCACCTAGACCAGTGGTGCTGGAGCATGTGTCTGTGTCTCTTCTGCCACCTCTGCCTGTTGTGCCCAGATCATGAAGTCCCCAAAGACCACCAAGGAGCCCATTCCGATGTAAACACACGAGGGTTGTTTATTCAAGCTCGAGCAGGGGCACTCAACCGTCACCGACGCAGCGGATCAGGATTGAGAGCCCCGAATTCCAAATCAGCAGGGTTTTTATTGTGGCTACTGCAAGGTTTGGGGATGTTTCATTTAGCAGTTACATGATTGGTTGATATTTAGCAAGCGTGGGGGCTTGAGGGGTGGCTACATGTAGAGTTTATGGGAAAAAGGAACAATCAGCACATTGACAGAATGTTCTATAGATAATGGGCCCGGGAGCATCTGTTTTCTGGGCAGACAGAGGATTGAGTTAGGAGCTGTGTCTCTTTTTTTATCTGTTGTCCCACAGCAAGGACATTTTATCATTAGTTTATGTGCACAAAGGAGGCTAGGGGAATAGTTGACTTCAGTGAAGTGGAATTTATGTCAAGGCCACTTTACTGTCTTATATTTAAGATGGAGTCAAACTTTAGTTACGTCTCACATGCCGTCCCCAGCCAAGGGCCATAGCCCCTCACACAGTGCTCCCTCCTTGTTGTCACTCGACTAGAGAAGGGTAGTATTAGGTCATACTGTCATGAATAAAGTCAGTCTGAAGGGAAGGGGAAGTAAACAAAAGTAAGATATGTTAAGTATGTGTAACCAATTGCTCACGATAAATGTAATCATTATGTAATGCAAAAATATGTACAATAAACATTCTAGGTTGAAGTCATGAAAAGTGAGGTTCATGACTTATGTCTAAGGAAAATATTTCTGCTTAACTGTGCTGAATAATTGTTGTCAGTCACTTTTCTGTTGCTGGGACAAAATACCTGATGCCCACAACTTAAAGGAAGAGCAGTTTAATTTGGCTTGTGGTTCAGGGCAGTCAGTCCATGGTTGGCTGGCTCCAAGGCAGGAACATCATGGTGGAAGAGCATGGGAGAGGAAAGCAGCTCACCCCATGACATCCAGGAGGCAGAGAGAGAAGGGAGGAGCCAGGGAGGGAGATATACCTTCCAGAGGCACAGCCCCAGTGTCTTACTTCTCCTATCTGGCTCAAGGTAACAGCGTTTCTAGCTAGGAACTCATCAATAGATCAATCCACTGATGAGTATATCACCCATTAGAAGGTGATCTAGTCACCTTCTAAATGCCCACTTCTGAACACATGAGGCTTTTGGGGGACATTCTAGATCTAAACCATAATAATGGCTTTACATAGACTAAGTAAATACTGCCATAGCCGGTGAGCCAGCATTGAGCTAGAGATCAGGGCCTATGTTCTCTTCAGGCAATTCCTTGTAAGCCTCTCTCATGGCTTAATCCAGAGGAAGCAGGGGCCAAATTAGAACCTCTCCTCCCCCAACGTTCTGTGACCCTGCTCTTTGGACTATATCTCTAGTGTGGCCCTGTTCTGTTACCCACGTGAGTGGGTGCGTGAGACAGTGCCACACAAGGGTGATCAGAAAGCCTAAAGGCAGCTGGAGAGACTCAGAAAAATATGAGACTCTCAGGGAGCTGCAGAGAAAGGTGAGAAATCTCACAGAGGAGTTGGTGGGGTCCTTGCCAACATCAGCACCTATGGGGTCCATCAGGACCTACAGGGGTGGTGATGTGGGCAGAAATGACCAAGGAGCTTCATGGAGATGGTGAATTGAGGTTAATGAAACAGCACAGTACAATTGGGTGGTGTGGCCCAAGGGAAGACAGCTGTTAAGGACAGGGATGTCTACTCAGTACAGACACCCAGAGGGAAATGAGGTGTCTGCAGACAGTGAGAGGTTGGCTTCACAGCCCGCAGCTGTCACTGGGCTGCGGCAGTGCCAGGCACTGAGGGCGAGGCCAGAAAGGAGATGCAGTTGGCACCTACCTGCAGCAGTGGGAGCCACTGTGGCTCTTGGATGGAATCTTGTCATTCATGTCTATGGGAGCTTCTGCTGTCTATACTCTGGTCTTGTAGGCCTCAGTCATTTTTAGGGATTATGATGGGCTTTGTGCTTCTTTTCAGGAGCCTAGACCACAACTTTGATTTTTTTGCTCTCTACCTTTTCTTCCTTGCTAGGTTTGTTCACAGTTCAGCTGTCAGCACTTAGTTTTGGGAGCTTGCCATGGCTTTAGCCATTGTTTCTTTTAAAGACCTTCACTGGGAAAGCTTGGTTCCATCTTCAGAGTTGTCTGCCGAGTCTCAAGTCTTGGGGCTACCTGGGGCTGTCTGCTAGGGCCTCCTCCGAGGCCTTTCAAAGACTGTCAGGTTCTGTGAACTTGCGTGTGATCCTGCGTGACATTTCCATGGATGTTGTATTGATGGCTGGTGAGTGAATATCTAAAAATAGCAGTGAGGTCCTGGGGAATAGGTGGAAATGAGGTCACAGGCAGTACTGGGTCCTTCTGTGATGCTTAGGAACCCAACCCCCTAGGAAGCAAGCTTGCCACGTGCCTCCTGACAGGAATGAAATAGAATATGTGAGAATATATGTACACATTAGCATTTGTGGAAGAAAGTCCATAGAGTGTATGATGTGAAGTTTGTCCCCAGGGCCTTTCCATGTATGTCGGTAAATCCACAGAAATCTGATTGACATAACATCACTGGGAAATGTCAATAGCCCAATAAAAATGCCTGCTTTTCTTAAGGGTTCAAGAAATATTCTTGAATCGAAGAATATTGGATTTTATTATACTCACTGAAGTGCCAGTTTTGTAAGATGAAATTTGTAGTCCTGTTGTCTGTTGAAAAGTAAAATTGTGGTACTAATTTAACTGAGATCTTAACTAATAACCTGAAAAATATTGTTTATGTATTTATATATTATTATATATTAAGCTTACTTAATATTGAGACAAAATCTGAGGAGACAAATTTTGGTAGTTTCTAGTGTCTAAAATTTCACATGAGCCAGGTTTGTTGGGTCAGGCCTGTAATTCAAGCACTCGGGAGGCTGAGGTAGGAGGGTGGCCATGAGTTCGAGGCCACCCTGGGCTACATAGTGAGTTCAAGGCCAGCCTGAAGTACAAAGCAAGACCCCAGTTCCAAAAAACCAGAAAATAAATAAATAAAATTCTATTTTTTTTTTTTTTTTTTCTGTTTGGGGCTAGAGATTTTAAAGGAGGTGATAAGGAGGAGAAGAAAATGCTGTACATTGCTCACGATTGGAGCCAGGGGAGAAGCATTCTAAGCCTTCAGTGTAAGGAACAGGCAGTTAGCGTACTTCTGGATCCACAAAAAAAGCAATCAGTCCATTTAGTCATTAATCATTAACTGGTTGTAAGGTATTGCAAAGACAAGTGCTTGGTAGTGACAGTGAATAAGATAAGGGGACAAGAGGAAATAGACACACAGTGAGAATATTTACAGTTTGGTGTGGTTTTTTCAGGTTTTCAAACTAACATCACTTCCTTGCTTTGCTAACAGGGATAACAGGGCAGCCTTTATTATCCCTGCTTGGCACATGTGAAATGAGGCCAGAAAATACAAATGTTTCATTTAATGTGAAACAGTTGAAAGCAGCAGTATCAGAACTCAAACCCATAAGCTCCAACATGATAAACACTCTTCGAGTCAGCAAAGCATGATGGCTGCCTTGGTTTGATCTGAAACTTCCCCTAAGGCCTGTGTGTTGAAGTCCTGGTTCCCAGCATAGTGCCACTGGGAGGTGATGGGCCTAGTGGGAGGTCTTCAGGTTGCTGGCAGAGTGCCTGGTCTCCTCCCCTCTTGCTTCCCAGCTGTGAGGTGAGCAGTTTGCTTTGCCATGTGTTCTCAAAATGATGTGCTGCAACAGGGCCAACTGACCAGGGACTGACAGCTCCAAAACTGTGAGCCACAGTGAACTTTTCTTCTCCATAAGTTGATTTCCGGTATTTGTTAGACTGGCAAGAAGCTGACTAATACATGGCAGAGTGTGAATAGAAGCAGGAAGCTTGAGAATGCTGTCTCTCTGAGGATCATTGCACACAGTGATTTGGCTCTAGGAGGTGGAAGGAAGCCAGGATCTCCTCTTGGGAGCAGGCAGGTGCCTGTTAGAGTTGCTCAGTTTGCCAGTGTGTCCTGCTGAGGGACAAGGGCATGAAGCCATCACCTTGTCCAGAAAGAACACTTGTTAAAGAAATAATTGCTTCTTTCCACAGTTCAATTGATGTGTTATAGCCTTGACTGGCACATAAAGCTTCCACCCCTTGGCAAAAGAAGAAAGAATGTTGAAATATAAGTAATTCTCTGCTGCAATCTACCCATTATTTAGGCCAATTCTTCAAAGTGGAATTCTCGTAATAGCTAATTAGGAAAGTACCCATATATATATTTTTTTCCTTTACAGGAGCTACTTTTAAATTTTGTTAATTGCAACTATCAATTTGTGAATGAAAAAGAGTAATTATTTCCGTATAAATGTCTTATGTGTGATTACCTGCTTGGATAGTAGTATCCCTAAAGAGCATATTTATCCCAACACAGCTCATTAAGGAATGATGTTTGATTGTAAAGTAAAAGCCGTATTTAGTGTTTATTCACATGTAAATTTTGAGTTCCCACTGTGAGCTGGTCTCAGCTCAGCATGAAATACAGGAATAAATAGCAGACATCACCTTTGTCCAAAGGAAACATGGAGGCTGTCCCCAAGGCCATCAGAATTTTGTTGCTTTTCATACTTTTCAATGGTTAAATAAAAATGAAAGGTTAAAGCCAGGAGGATATCACAACTTTTTTTTTATTTGATGTTAGGATGCTTTACATATGACCAGGAATAACATGTTAATGAGTCAATATCAAAACCAATATTTTTGTTTCTTTTATCAACAAAGTGATAAGATTTGCTTTTGCCAAATAAAACTCATTCATTTGTTGTCTCATTTTTTTACTCATTTGTACTTGCATAAAGTACCCTTTGGCACTGCTGTGTGCCAGGCATGTTTTTAGGTGTTGAGAAACATCAAAGAAAAATATAGACTAAAATTCTTGCCTTAGAATATACATTCTAGAAAGGAGGAATGATCATAATCATTATAAGTAGGTAAAAAAATTTTTTTGTGTAAAATTAGTGTTTAAGGAAAAGTAAAGTAATGAAGGGTGATAAAAGATTTACATCAAGGAAAGTGTAGAGATTTTACATGAGGTAATACAGGTGCGCTTCTCCAAATAGATGGGATTTGCATCAAGGTTTACAGTTGGTAAGTAAGCCAGCCATATGCATGATTAAGGAAGGACTATCACAGGCAATGAGGATGGCAGGTAAATAGGCCCAGGAGGATGTCTGCACTGGAGCTAGGTTCTGTAGCCACTGTAGGTCCTAGAGCAAGTGGAATGTTTCAGAAAGTCCCATCTGAGTCTGTAGAATAAAAGGGAGGAAGACATAGTTTTCCCTAACCATCATAAGTTGGTAGCTAGGACAGATTCCTATAACAATAGACTAGTTAACAAGAGAAAGTTTACTGAGTGTGCAGTGCACATCTCACAGGAGAAAAGTTACTCCAAGCTGTGGCTTAGAGACTCACCTTAAATAGTAGTTCAGCAAAAAACACATTTTAGGGAAGTGACAAGACTAAAAGATGTCCCATGCTGTGGAGTCCAGAAAGCTGTGGAAAGGTAAATTTATAGGAAAAAAGTTTTGTTTGGAGGTCTGTGTGGTCCCATATCTCTGAGCTGAGGAACAAACATTGTAAAAGAATTCATATATAGTCAGTAGGCAAGAAAGGTAGAGGGAAATAAAAAGATCTGAGTTTTTTTTCTTTGTTTGATTTTTTGTTTTTTTTTTTTGGAGGCAAGGTCTCACTGTGTAGTTCAGGCTGGCCTTGAACTCATTGTGTAGCTTGGGCTGACCTCAAACTTCTAGTGATCCTCCTGCCTCAGCCTTCTGACTGCTGGCATTACAGGTGAGTGCCACCATGCTTGGCTTAGGAAGACCTTTTGCCTTTGAGAATCTCTAGTTTGCTTTTAGGAAAAGAAAGAAGAGAGCTCCGCTCTATTTGATTGTCTCCAGCTCAAGGATCATGTATATTTTGGAGAGAAATACTTTGGTTTCCATGTTAGGTTTCTGTGTTAGTCAGCTTTCCATTATTGTTACAAAATATCTGAGATAATAAACTTATAAAGAGGAAAGGTTTATTTTAGCTTATAGTTTTGGAAGTTTTAGTCCATGACAGATTGGGCTTGTTGCTCTTGGCCTGTGGTAAGGCAGAACATCATGGCAGGGGGTGCATGGTGGAGGAAAACTATTAACCTCATGACTATGAGCCAACTGGAGAGGAAGAGAGGAAGGAGCCGGAGACCCACCATTCCCCCAAGGGCATTTCCCCAGTAACCTGAGACCTGCTAGGCCTCATCTCTTACTACCTCCCAGTAGTACCAAGCTGGGGCCATTGAGGGGACCTTTAAAGTCCGAACTGCAGCAGTTTTTTTCAAAACCTACACAACAAGAATTCTGTTGTCTGGCACAATGGAATGGGCAGAATGTGGGGCATCCTGGGGAGCCTCTAGATTAAGAGCAAGTTCAATTCAGTCTTCGAAGAAGCAAGAAACTCAATCTAAATGGTCCTGTCTGGCTGATCAGCTGCAGTAGTTAAGAACCTTCAAAGACTCTAGATTCTCAGTGGTTGTGAGGGAGGAGAGGGATATGCAGTTTGAATTCTAAAATTTATATTTTGTATGCATTGTTTATCATGCAAATTACAGAAATTAATGTTTGACTAAATGTCCTTAGCTATGGAAAGATGGAAAAAGATACAGGATTATCCCCTATCAGAAGTAGGTCCTTACCCCCATGCTGTGTTTCTTTTTGTTGTGTTGTTTATCAAAAGGGGTCATTAGTAAATTGCTTAAAATTATTAGTAATTAATTAATTGGAAATTAATAAATAATTAGTAAAATCACTAGTGAAATTCTGTTGTGAGTAGTCACTGCTATAAGCTTATAGGTCTTAAGTGGTAAATAAAAGCACGTACGTAATCTGGTTTGAGAAGCCTGAAAGAGGGCCCAAGCCCCCATCCCCTATCTGTTCTGTGTCTGCCCAGAAGGGAGCTTTCTGGGGCCATACAAAGAAGTACCTGAGGACTGGGAAAAGAAGAAAGCCTGATTCTTTCACTTTTGTGTGTGTGTGTGTGTGTGTGTGTGTTTTGATGATCAATTTCCTCAACAGAAGAGCAAATACCAGCTGTGTGCTCCAGTGCCTGCTCCCTGCACCTCTGTGGTCCAGCCTGGTGGCCTACTGAACTGAATATGCAAGGCTCTGAATATGCACTCAAAGAGGTGCATAACAAGGTCTTGGGTTTTCACTCAGATGATGCCACCTCAGGACCCAACACACTGGAGAGCTGATACTGACTTACATGATGCAACTGTCTGTTCATCAGTCTGCTCCAGAATTCTTTTGCGGAGTTTTTTTGGGCAGATGTGTACTGTTCTTCCTCTGTTGTAATTGATCATTTATCAATTCCAGTCACAGTCTCCTAAGGCAATTTCTCCATGATATTTTGTGCCTGTTATTTTCTTTATAAACTATGAAACTATATATGCCTAGCATGTTTAGGAACTAGTAAAAACAACCATTGGCCAACTCCATAGTTGCTGCATAACTTGTCAACATCTACTCTGTTTTGTTGTAAAATGTGATCATTTCTGTCTTCATTTGTGTTGAGGATTCACTATCAATCTTTTTTTGTTTTGTTTTGTTTTGAGATGGTCTTGCTATAGTCCCACTAGCCTTGAACTCACTATGTAGCACAGGCTGACCTTAAACTTAGAGGATCCTCCTGCCTCAGCTTCCCAAGTGGTAGGATTACAGGCATGAATCTTACCCTCATGGTGTATTATTGACAGTATCGATACTATTGATACTATGTTTTTCTTCACCATATAGGAAGCCAGTGTTATGTCTTTCTGAAATCCAAAGACTACTATACTTTTCTCTATTGTGAACGTGCAACATTTTTTCAGGAATCTCCATTTTGTTCTTATGAATAGTTCCTGTGCTGTGCTGGTCAACTGGTGTTTTGTTTTGTTTTTTTGTTTTTGCAAATGTAACAACAATGGGTAACCAGTGAACCAATTGTTGAGTGTGATATTTGAGTTACTTTTTGAATAGGTGCAACAAGTTTGTCCACAACATCATATGGTTTATTACTGCACAAAGAAAGACCTGGTGGTTGAGCTCCAGAATAAATTTCTAAATTTAAAGTGTTATTTTTTTTATACCATATTTGGAAGGTTTATTGGGCATATATTGCCAAAACCTTCAACAACCATGAAATGATGCAAGTTGTTTGTCAATTAGTATGTATTCAGATGGTATATATATTGCTTGACAGTTCAAAGCAAAGCTTTCAACCAATGAGCAAATAGCCAAATTGTTGGATTTTTTTTTCTTTCTTGGTGGGTCTTTTTGTTATCAAAACATAGACAATTTTGAAAGAAACCAAATCTCCTGAGTGTCATTATTGTTCTAACAATCTCAATGCCACATCTGTCACTTCTCCATAAATTCTTGAGATTCTGATTAGCATGATTAGAATGATAAAGTTCTGCTATGAAGGCTTTTAGTTCAGATAGGGAGGTGTCATGATAAATATATTTTTGAGTATTACTATTGATGCATATAGAATGTTTTCTTGTATTTCATTATTAGTGTATTTCCAAACATCTTGTAGCATATCACCCATTACAAACAACTTCCAACACTGAACTGCAGTGTTGGCACTCCATCCAGTAGGTTTCATCCCTGGCAAGAACCTAATGACATTTCATGACTTAGTTCTAACATTGTATACATGACCATTTTGTAGCATTTTGACTAGTCAAATATTTATTTACATTAATGCTTTCTTCCTCTTTTGAATCAAAGCCTTCATTCTGTACTTCTCTATCTGTCATATCTCTATCATGTCTGTCATATTTTGCTAACTTCTTTGGCTGTGATCCAAGTCATTACTGGTAGCCCAGTCACCTGATGATGCACTTTCTACCTCTCCCCAAAGTTATAAAAGCGGATTTTCATGCAACATTGTACTGAATTGGGCTAATTCTACCTGAAAAATCAGAAGAAAACATTTAATAAAAAATTATAAATACACAAAAATGTAACATGGCACATATTGTGGGTAAAACTCACCCATTGACACTTTGACGTGTGTATACACCTTGCTGTTCTTCATACCAAGTGAGTGAACACAAAGATTGTTTCCTCACTAGCACAGCTAGTGAGATGCGCAGTAGGCTACCATTATGCTAAAGTACATACTTTTCACTAGAAAATACAGTATGCGCATCTGTGACCCCGTATGAGGAACTGAGCTTGCTGACTCCTCTTTCCCATTAATATCACCAGGAAGAGAACAGATGTTTTCAGAAGTCCAGTTATTTAAAACTCAGCTTTGAGACCATCAGTGTTTGCAGGAACTTGGCATTTTGAGGGTTCCTGTATTTGCTGGGTTTTGGTTTTGGGTTGGCACTCCTAACTTCATACTGAGCACTCCTCTCTGAAAAGTAGTCCTGAACAATGGTCCCTTCTTCCAGGTATGCCAGATCAGGGCTCAACTATGAGGCTCCTCCCACCACCTCCATCTTGCTTCTAGCAGAGCAGTTGCTCACCTGGAGCTTTGGAATAAATGGAAAAGAAACTGATTACAGGTTAAACACTGGGCCAGGTGTGATGGTGGTGACCTGTTATCTCAGCTACTCAGGAAGCTGATGCAAGGGAAGATCGAAAGTTTGAGGCCAGACTGGGAAAGTTAGCAGGATCTTGTCTCAAAATAAAGAATAAAAAGGGGCTGGAGATGTAGCTTAGAGCAAAGGCCCTGAATTCAATCGCTGGTACTGGAAAAATAATGTTTTTAAAAAGAGCACTAGGAGGGAAGTAATTGCTGCTATTCCTTCAGCATTCTCATTTTTCTGATGAAGGTCAAGGTTTGCAAAGGAGACTATAAGCTTTCTATCCAAAGGAGAAGCCAAGGAAAGAATTCCACTCTCCAGATAGACTGGAATCCCCAGGCGTGTGGGAAGCAGCAGGGAGAAAAGCAGATAATCCTGGTCTGAAGAATTAAACATTCTTGGTAGCATATGAATAAGTTGGAAACATATTCCTCTGTTGAAATATATTGATTGAAATATAGCTTTTTGAAGACATGTCATTTCTAAAAAACTTGGAAACAGAGGAAATAGCAGTCACACCACACTGGTGTCAGTGTGGACTTAACTCTGCATTTGATTTATTTTTGAGGTGGCAAGTCAAGTAATGAAGGAAGAAACCCATTGTTACTGCTGAACACAGAAGGCTTGTCAGGACCCCCAACCTTGCTTCTAACCTAGTGATTAGCTTGTGTTCAGCTGATGATTATATTCCAGTTTCCTTTCCTCTGAAAGAAAGATACAGTGGGCTTGGAAGGAATTAATAATAGGTAGATTTTAATGATAAAGTGAGTTAATGTCAAAGGCCATTTTCATATTTTGTGAAAAATTTCCCTCTGATGGAAATTTAATAACGTTTTACCTGTAAATTTTTTATCTTGTAAATAGGTGGCCCTGTAAGTTGCTCCCTGAGAAGTTGTTTTCTGGGAAAATGCTGCAAATGAAAGTCGGGTCTGTCCCACATCTGACTGTCACAGTGTGAGCACTGTGTTCCTCAGAGATGATGCCGTGGATGCTGAGACAGGGAAGCTGATGATTTCAGGGTCAGTCCTGTCTGAACTGGTGAGGATCTTAGAATCCAGTGAGTTGATCCTGGGAGGGTGTGTTTTACTGACAGGCATACCGACGCATAGAATTATCCAAGGACACTTGTAAGTGTTAATTAAGGGTAGAGTCTAGTGCCAGCCGGGCGTCCTCACTCCTGCTCCCAGGTGTTGGAAACCTCAGCCAGGGCAGGCCACCTTCTGTCAAAGTGTTTGTTGCCTTTGATGTTGGGAATGGTGGTGCATGCCTGTTATCTCGCACCCTGAGGCAGGTGGATGACAAGTTTGAGCCCAACCTGGAAAACTTAGCAAATTACTGAGACCCTTTCTCAAAATAAAAAATAGAAAAAGGGCTGGGGATGTAGCTCAGTGTGAAGGTCCTGGGTTCAATTCCCAGTACCAGGAGGGAAAAAAAGGCTGCCTTCAAGATGCTTTGAGTCTGCACAGGCCTCTAGGAGCTTACTGGGTACAAAGCCCATCTGAGGTTTTGGAGTTCCAGGTGGAGTCTAAGTAATCAGTAGCCTATATCTTAGAGAGGTGTAAACTGGTCATTATAATGCAAATGACTACCAATTAACATGGTTTTCAGTTGTGATAAACAAAAATACCAACTTCAAGTGGCATAAAGTACAGGAGCAGCAAGTCACCTTTCTCTGATATTGGGGATCCTATGGGAAGCAGTTCTGTCACTGAGACAGAGAATTTCCTGCATTTGCACACTGGCTTCATCTTCATCCTCATCCTTTGGCCTTAGAGTACTGCAGCACTGCAGAGCACCTTGTTTGTGATGATGGTGGGAAGAAACCAATGCTTTCAGAATTTGGTCCTCTGTTCACTCCTAGCTCAGGAGAGATGGAAAGGAACAGCAAGACCTCCCACCCAATGGTGGGGACAGCAGAGAGAAGGGTGCCACATGCTGTGGGCATGGAGGGCCCTGAAAGGCTTAGAGCCAGGTCAGAAGGATGAGAGCTGTGGCTCGGTAGAATTATGCAAGTGAGAAAGGCCCAGGGCATCCTGAGCCTGAGTCCTGGTTCCCTCACTATAACCCCCTGGGTAGGAGATGGTAGCACAAGAGACAGATGAGACAGGAAAAAAGGCTGAACTAGGACATGTAGGCAGTGCTGGGACAGAAAAAGCAAGGAACTGTGGGATTTCAAGCCTGTGGCTCTTGTTTGCATAGACCCTTAAGGGTGCAGTGGAGTCAGGGATGGCCCTAGGGAGGTGTGATGGGTGGCTGAGCCTTTCTCTGGGCTGGGCCAGGGGAGAAGGGAGGCGGCTGTGCTGTATGTATGGTGGTAGAGAGGTACAGAGGTACTGAGAGATGGTACTGAGAGGTGGTAGAGAGGTACAGTGCTGTGTCTGCAGTTACTCTGGGGAGAGTGGTAATGGTGTGTCTACCTATTTATAAGCTAAATAGCTAAACTACCTCATAGTAGGTCACAGGTAGGCTGGACCCTGATGTCCCCTCACCTCTGAGGGTGGCCCTCAGGTTTTTAGGTTGGCATTTTCTGTAGGTGGTGAGGGAGGAAGGACAGGAAACCCTTGTGGGCAGTGGTGCAGTTGGAATAGAGGTTTCCAGTGTGGCAGGCTGGTCAAGGAGAAGGGACACAGATCCATGGCCTGGCAGATGGCAGTGAGAGGGACACATGTGTGAAGACAAGGGAAGAGGTATTACAAGGACAAGGGAGAATCTGTGTGGTCAAATGGTGCTTAGAAGCTGAGAGAGATGAGGACAGAAGTAATTCGGGGACTTGATGCAATAGAAGCCCCAGAAGCTGAGGTTGACCCAGCTGTGGGGCAGGTGTGGGCTTAGAATCCAGAAGGCTTCCCTCCCGACCTGCAGCAGGGAGAGAGGCGTCTTCCCATCACATCCGTCTGCTTCCTCTTACACACCCAGCAATTCATGTGTTACAAGATGACTTTGTTGAACTAAATATTTAATCTTCTGGAATGTGGAACGTGAGTCCCTTATTAAAGTGTCAGTTTTATGAACAGTATGTCATCTGTGCCCTGCTCCTTTCACTGATGTCTTCTCTTTAATACAACTTTGCCACAGATGAAAGCCTCTTGGTCTTTTGTTGGGTGTGTGTGATTGTTTGGCTTCTGTGAGTCCTTTGTCTTTGGAGAGGTTCTGCACACTTAATGAATGCTTCATTTGCAATTGTGCATGGTGGTGTCAGATCTCATGGCCTGGCGCATGGTCAGGCTCAGCAAACACAAGTTGAAACTTAGGGCAAAGGAGACCCTATGGTGGACATCACTGCATTCCCAGGGAGAAGGAGACAGTCTTCCAGGTCCTCTGGGACCTTTCCTGGAGCACAGTTGTAGCTGAGTTTCTGCCTGGGAAGGCCCCGCCTTGGTCACTTGTTCATCCTCAGTTCAGCCCTGGGTGCCGTTGTGAAGGCCTCTGCTCTGGAAGGATCTTTGTGTGCCATAGTAGTCCATAGGCTTTTTATTATGCATAGTTTTTATTATGCATAGTTATTTTCAAATTTAGACTTGTGTATAACAATTTCACAGTGTGTTTATAAACCAGCTGTCAAGACTGCATTCTGCCATTCTTGTTTCTCTATCCCACATACCTTCTTCACTTTTTATAATTTTTCCCCTGGTATTCATTCCATATTAGTTAGTTTTTACCAGGAAAAGCTATAGTAACAGGGCCCCCCAAATCTCAGTGCCTTATAATGGCAAAGGTTTGTCTCTTGCTCAAGTTACCTGTCCTTTTTGGGTACAAGTAGCCCTTGCTCCTCCCTTTCTTTACTGAGAGACCAAGATGATCCCATATTTGTGAGACACCACTGTCAAGCCTTTGCTGAAAGGGTTTTGGTTTTTTTTGGGTTTTTTTGGTTTTTTTGGTACCGGGGATCAAACTCAGGACATTGTGCTTACAAGGTAGGTGGTGGTACCATTGAGCTAAATCCCTGGCCCCTTACTGGGTTATTTTGCAGTGGGGGAGTGAGAACTTCAGGTTTGTACTGGGGATCATTGGTGCCTTCCCAACTACAGAGCAGCCTCAAAGTTCCTATACATCAGCTTGTTCTGTAAGCACAGTTGTTAGGTCTTTAATAGTGTTAAAGCAAAGCTCTTGATATCAACAGAGCTCTGAAATAAAAGGGTTTATGGAGCCATTATAGTTGATAATCAGAAAGAAAGGACCAAGTCCTTCAAAATTCCTACAACTACCAGCAGCAAGACTGGGCAGCAGCTGGAAAATGTCCCCCAGACCAGAGCTAAAAACATTTTTATAAACTTTGGGGGAAGAAAGAAGTGCAGCCTAATTGGCTATAAATAGATAAGATGAGCAGAATAATGCAAAGCTGTGAAACCTTTGGATTAGGAGAGCTGGTCTGTAAGGAGAAGTAATTGTTGTTTCTGGATTGGTTGGGGTTAATAGTTCTGAAAGTTTATATCTGAAACAACAAAACAGAGATTTCAACATAAAACACTTGTTTTGTTGGGTTTACCTGCAAGCTAACTGGTTCATTTCCCTTGTCTTTTCCACCCTCCAGCCTTTGCAATTAAAATAAATTCAGGACTTTACAGAATTTTTTGTCACTTGTTATTAGGGACTGTTTTAATAGCCACTAGCCACTGGCATAGAAGAGGATATCTTGAAGGACTTGGAAAAATTAAACAAACAGAATGGAGCATGCAAATAATCTCTAACTAGTAAGCCTAGGGACTGTGGCTCATCTCACAGGACATAAATATTGTTGGACTAATTCATTGAGTGTTTTCTTTTAGCATCAGTGGAAGAGTTTATTTTTCTGGTGTTTCATATGTGCTGGATCAGTGTTAATTGTGGTACATTTTACTTAGTCCCCGTGACACCTACATGAGATAGAAGTAGTGTTCGTCCTTGACAGACAGGAGAACTAGGGCACACAGGCCCAAGTTAGTAAGAGAAAGAACCAGAATTCAAATTCAGGAAATAGAGTCCTCAGTGTTTAAGAAAAATTCTAATTGAGAGATATGGTAGTTAATCTTGATTGTCAATTTGTTTTGATTGAGAAACACTTAGAAAATTAGCAGAGCACACTTCTGGATGTTTCCATAGATAGCTGGTATGTGGGACAACAAATGGAGAGGAGAGAACCCCCCTGCATGTGGTGGCACCAGCCAGTTGGCTGGAGGCCTGACGTGGACAAAAGTGGTGGAAGGAAGCCTTCAGCACAAGCTCTTTCCTTCTTCCTCTGCCCCTTGGCTCTCATGAAGTGAGCAGCTTTCTCCACCATTCTCTTCTGCCATAGTGTGTTCCCCTTGCCAAAGGCCTAACAGCAACAGAGCCAGCTGACTATGACCTGTAACCCCTGAAATATCTTTCCTCCTTTAAGTTATTCTTCTCGGGTATTTTGTGACAGTGATAGAATGGTAACTAACTATGAGACCATTAAACTGCGGTGGCTCTAACACTTTAAATTCTTTCTTGAACAAACCAAAGCCTAATGTAAAGAGTAAATTGAAATGAGGAACTGTACTGCAGGAACAGCTATTAGCAGGCTAGTGTCTTATGAAGTCAAAGAATAAAATCACAAAGGAAGAAGACAAGTGATTATTGGATGTATAAGTAGAAAGAAAGCTCCTGACAGTTGGGAGGGGTCCTGAAAAGGTCACCAGTGTGAGTTCTTTGTTAGGGTCTTTTATATCTAGGTGGCCAGGTCCCGGCCATAACAGGTGAAGGTGTGCTCAGCTTATAGAATTTGAGTATGGACTGCCAATGCTCTAATATGACCTCTAAACAGAGCACACAGTGTCTTGTGCACTAATTAAGCATTCTTTGGTCAGTCAGAGTCTTGCTATGTATGTAATTGGTGAGAACAAAGTCACAGGGAAGAGGGGGTCAGTTAACATGTTCTTGCTTTTACATTCTTGAGCTTAGTGATCTATATGGCTTGAGTTAAGCCTTACCCTTATTTTCTGTGTTCTTTGCTTGGTAAGACTGACCACCCTGACTCCACCTTAGACCCTGTCCCTTGCTAACTTCCTACTGACTACCTCTTAGGCCACCAACTAGCCTCCAGCTACAGACTTTCTACTCCAACCAATTAAAGTTGTTTCCATTGTCTTGGTTCTGCAAATACATTATGAAGTTTTCCCTGTTACTTCTCCTTGGACCTACTTGCTGACTGCTGCTGCCCAGATTCATTAACTGCTGCATGCTCAAATAAGCGCTTTCAAATTTAAATGTGTTCAAGTTTGTCTTTTTATCATCATCTTGTTCCCTTACCCAAGTCTTTAAAGTAATAAGAAAGAAATTATACTTTATTACATGAACATTTGCCTCCAAAAGGTGTAGAGTCCCATCAAGGTGCAATGGACGCCATGTTTTCTTCCCAGGGTCACCAGACACCTTGACAAGTGACTATTTTGGATCTCTGTGAGTGGAAGAGTGTGGGTGTGGTTTGATTCAGTGGGATCATGAGGATCCTGATCAAGGTTCCATTCTGCTTGTGGCATGACAGCCAATATTCAGGGACAAGTGATGGGAAGGAAATTAGGTTTTATTACGATAAGCTGGCTGGTTGGGAAAATGGCTGGATTTTCATCCTAATGACCATTTTCAACACATTTATGTGGAAGGGTTTTTATGAGGAAGAAAGGAGAGTAGTGGGCTAGAGAGCAAGGAGGCCCTGAAAGCTGTGTGTTAAGTTGGGCATTTAGCCTCTGGACTTGTAAATCTAGTCTGTTTTCCCTTCTCTTCAGTGGGAATATTTCTGTGACTACAACTGATCTTCTACTGGGGCAGTCCTGTAATCCTTTAGATAAACATACTATTTTCATGGAAAGTAAACACTTTTCTTGTTTGTTTTTTTTGTTGTTGTTGTTCAGGGGATTGAACTCAGGGCCTTGCGCCAGGCGGCGAAACCATTGAGCTAAATCCCCGGCCCATTTCTTGTTTTAATTAGAGAATGGGATTAGCAAGTCCTTGGCCCACACTTTGATTTGAAGACCACCAGGTATTCTGGGTTCTGAAAAACTGAAGAAAGATGATCAACCTGGAGGTCTGGGGACAATTTTTTTTCATTTAATTTAATTTTTCTCTTTGACCCCTTTTCCTGTAAGAGTTGGCTTTAGTAGTTAATATCTCAGCCATTTAAAGGGGGTTATGTAGAAGCTGTTACACTGAACAAAAGGCAAAACAAAGAATAACTTTCAAAGGGGCAATTTTACATTGCAAATCTAATCTTGATTAGGGCAGTATAAAACAAACTTGTGTAGCCATTATTGCTGTTATCCCTTCACATGGCTTGAGAGTTGGGGACCACTGTGTTTTCTAGTCTGCAGTTAAACATTCAGGCCAAGCAAGAGCTATATTGATTATTTGTTGGGGAGGGCCCTGTTGGAAATTCAGTAAGTAAGTAGTGTCTCCTTGTCATCCAACATCTTTGGAGCCAGGCTTCCACAGGACCTGGGGCAGACTGTTCCCAGGGGAAGAGGAGTTTAAGTCCTGACTTGTCTGCACAGCATCCCTGCCTGGGGGAGTGCCTACAGGATGAATTTTAAATCCCTGAGGTAAAAGTACCTCTCTGGGGAGCCTTTACAATGGAATAATTTTTAAACCTCAGGATAGTGATGGCTGCAGGGTAATTATGTCAAATCTGAAAGCTATCGGGAAAGTGGCAGGTAGAGGAAATACTGCCTACTTCAAGATCTTGGGGCCCTAAGAAAAACTAGATCTGTTGTCCCTGTGGGCTTCTTGAATGTTTCTTTATTGTTGTCCTATTTCTAAAATTTCTGCATGGTCAAGAACAAGAGAGAGAAAAATGTTTTTGAAAATAAGAAAAGGGCATACAGTACTAGACTACAAAGTATGGTTCCTCCTCAGCTGTGCTGTTCTGCCATAATCAGTTTTGGGAGCAAGTTCTAACTCTTTCTTCCAATGACCCAGGGGAGAAAGGTGGCAAACATAGTTGGGGCACAGACACTGGCCATGTGTGCCCTGACACCAGAGGAGCATTGGGTGCTCCTGATGGATGATAATGGCAGCTGGTGTAAACCATGTCTTCTCTGCAATAGGTTGCCAATGCCTGCAGAAAGTTTATGTGGGCTGCAGTCACCACTAGGAAGTAGAAACCCTTGTCTACTGGAAAGAACCATAATATACAATGAGCAAAGGAAGTGTTTATTCAATAATGAGAATCGTCAGTGGCATACAACCTAGGGTGAGACAAAGTGTGGTCCAACAAAGGACAGGGGAGAGGGCCTCTCAAGGAACCCAGGAGAGAGATGGTCTGAGTTTGGCTCTTGTTGAAACCTGTTGTCTGATTGGGCTGCAGAAAAAAGATTGCAAGAGGATTGTTTTCTGGGAATCAGAGATTGTCTCACCTTGAGGACTCTGGAGGATCCGAGAGTAGCTTGGTCAAGCATCCACAGAGCCCCTTCACCTTTTGGAGATGACAGACGAGGCTGAGTCTGTTGGGCTTTAAGCAGATTCCATAGACTTTTAATCCTATTCTCATGGAATTGGGACTAGTGGGCTAGGGATGTCCTGGATACTTCAAGGGTGAACAGTCCTGGGAATAAGCCCAAAGTGAAGGCAACAATGAATCAGAAACAGTTTGGACTGTGGGACTTTGAACTCCAGTGTAGTGAAGGCAGGATGTGTCAGTGTTCTGACAAGATAGACTGGTTTTTTCCGAGGATCACCAGATCAGGAAGGCTGGGGCAGGCAGGGTCCTAGTGAAATAGCTGTCACCATACAAACTGAGCCTGTTGTCTCACGAAGTCAAAGAATGAAATCGTGGATGAAAAGGAAGTTAAAGGGGAAGGGTTTATTCGAAATACAAGAAGAAGAGGAGGAGGAGGAGGAGGAAGAGGAGGAGGAAGAGGGGAGGAAGAGGAGAAGAAGGAGAAGAAGGAGAAGAAGAAGAAGA
Source organism: Heterocephalus glaber (assembly GCF_053883595.1). NCBI lineage: Eukaryota > Metazoa > Chordata > Mammalia > Rodentia > Bathyergidae > Heterocephalus > Heterocephalus glaber. The sequence continues at coordinate 28,815,480 of NW_028258315.1, forward strand.
AAAGAAGAAGAAGGAGGAGGAGGAGGAAGAGGAGGAGGAGGAGCCAGGAGAGGTCCCAGGAAGTGGAGTGCTGTAGTGCTGTGATTCTGTCTTTATTTTGGTCTTTTATGGACAAACAGAAACAGGAACTTGTGTAGTTACCCAGCGATCACCTATCATAGGTTGCTCTGTGGGTTTAGAATAACCAATCGGGATTTATTATGCTTTGTAATGTAGAGTTTGAAGAAAATCAGCTACTCAGCAGGCTGACTTCAAAAGAAACCAAGTTCTAAAGAAACTGGTTACTCTGTATTTCTAAGTTCCTCCATGTCTAGACCAGAGGTAGGAAGGAGTTGTTAGCTAACCTAGCATATTCTGCCCAGGAAGTTTTTTTTTCCCTGCGAGTTAGGGTTCTTATCTTAACTCTTTATCCATCTTCCTGTATTTACATTTCTAAGCTTAACTAGCTGTATGGCTTGCTGTACTATTTTTATTCTAACCAGCCCACGCTATCTTAGGCCCTGTCCCTTACTGGCTGCCTACTTACATGCTAACCAGCTAAACTGCCTTTTATAAAACCCAGGAGTCTCAGTTTGGGTTAGCTGAGTCCTTTTGGGTTTTGTGTTAGGTCTGGTCTATCAGAGTATCTTTATTCTGGAATCACTCAGGGATTTCTCATTTCTCCACTGTTTCCCGTCACTTAGGTTCATATGCTCTTCTTTGCTTGGCCCTGACCAAATCAAAGGATAAAGAGGAAAAAATATTTATTTCAAGCTAGCTCTGAGGAGAAGGGGCCCATTTGCCTGAAATCACCATCTCCCATGTATAGCTGGGTATGAGAGTCTTGTATAGTAAGGAACAGAGAAGAGGGGAGCACAGAGTAATAATGTAGCTCTCCGTGCTTGCTTTATCACTCCAGCCATCTTTAGCTAACCTCCTCTTCTTTCTCCTGGAGAAGAAACCATGCTCCAGCTTTCTGGGGCAGGTATCTGCATATTCTGTCTCTTCTTTTGGTGGGGACAGGGGCTGGGGCTGGGGTGGAGTGGTTTTGTGCTTAGAAGATTTGCTCATCTCTAAAAGAAAAAAGTCTAAATTTTGAAGTTCCATTTCGCAGTGCTGGTTACATAACTTTTATTTTCTACATAGTTGGCCATCACCCCTCTTTTACTTTTTACTTGTTCTTCACCATATGTCACCCCTCTCCATGGCCAAATTTAAAAGGCTGGCAAACATGGTTCTAATTCGGCTTCCTTCCTGCACTCGCTGTTGAGGCTTTGGTAAACTGAATTAGTGGCCCCTTCATCTACACAGCAAGGACACACAGCCCATCTGAAAGAACAAATACAGAGATTAAAGGAGCCTATTTAATGGCACACATCACCATTCCTGGTCTCCCCTACCAGTGCTCTACTCTCATTTTCTCACCCAAATGCTCTTCCCAGCCCTGGGGGATTCGGTGTGAATTAACAAGCCTGAAACACAGAATAATGTAAAGGCTTTCAAAGTGCTCAGCATTCAGATCATAATCTCCATGGCCCAGATTTCTTGACCTCCTCTTAAGCACTCTCAAGTGTGTCTCCCCTATTCCTGTCCAGGGCTCCGGAATATCACTGGCATGGTTACTGGAACACGCCCTTGCGCCCCGTACCACTTCTAGGTGGGATAGTGGTCAAGCTCCCTGTGTGCTAAGTATATCCTTTTGTTCTGATCCTTTGGCATCCTGGAACTTTAGAGACCTGAATGATCTGCCCCTTCTGGAGCTGGCCAGTTCCGAGATAGTAATGGACACACATTTGAGTGTGTTTTGCACACTCACATCAAACCATCCAGACCATACTCCATCACCCCTTTCTTGGGCTCTCACACAGGGGCCACTGTCCCTCTGCTATGATCACCCCAGTGCAGGCATCAGGCGACTGTAGACATCCCTGTACCCCAGAGTCCACTGAAACTGTTCAAGCTAGTCAACCCCAATCCTGTGTGCCCTGCTTTGCCCTGCCCTTTTGCAGAGGCCACAACAAGGTCCCCTTCCTTCCTCTGTGTCCTAACCAGCCAGAGGTGTCCCTATGTGATCCCCTGTGGTGTGGTATGGTATGTCCCTACTCTTCGCATCTTTAACCAGTTGTCTTTCCAGTGACAGTCATTTCCTGATCTGTGGGCCTCACTGTACCTGGATAATAAAGCCTACACATTAAAACACTTTTCCCAACGGTAATGGTTCATTTTATATGTCAATTTTCTTGAGGCCAGGGATGCCCAGATTGTTGGCTAAACATTATTTCTGGTTGTGTCTGGGAGGATGTTTCTGGAAGAGATTAGCATTGGAATCAGTAGACTAAGAGGCCACCTTACAGTGTGTACAAGCATCATAAAGGCCCAAAGAGAGAGAGAGACAGAGACAGAGACAGAGACAGACAGGCAGAGAGACAGAGGATTTTTTTTCTCCTGAGCTGGGATATCTATTGTCCCCTGCTCTTGGACATCAGAGCTCAGAGTTCTCAGGCCTTTGGACTCCAGGACCTATAGCACCAGGGTACTGCTTGCTGTGGTTTGGGAGCTGGGTAGCTTCAAAGTGGAGGAGGTCATAGTCTTCCCTCTGAGCACACAGAGTCCACTGAGAAAGAGGTGATGTATAAGCTGAAGTCCAGGATTGGGAAGGAAAATCTGCTTCAAAGAAGAGAAAACATTGCAACTAGTAACACATCCCCACTGAGGCTGATGTCAGAGACTCTTCTTTTGTAGCTTTTGAAAAAAATCATGTATCAGTGAAGCATGGATACCTTATGGTATTTCATACTAGTTAATGCAGATAAATGCGAATAGTTTTTATAAGGATAGGGTTGTAATGTGTGTCCATGGCAAACTGTAGCTCCCTCAAAAGTATCGGATATAAGTAAAGAAGTTTTGGATAAGTGATTTGCTCTAATGTACCAAAGTAGCCCACAAAGGTTCTCTGTCTTGGACCTCATTCAGGAAGATTTAAATACCCGGAAAACCTGAAAGCCCAGGTATAGCATGGCATAGCCCCAGGTGGACTATTAACAAGCTTAGTGCTGCAGCTCTAAGTAGAGCAGCTATTAAATAAGATGCTACATTTCATAAAAGACTGCCACCTAGGGCTAGGGATTTAGTTCAGGGGTGCTGTGGCCTGCCATGCAAGCGCAAGGACCTGAGTTCAATCCCTGGTACCAAAAAAAAAAAAAAGATTGCCACCCATTCGACTACCCATTATACACACCCTGCAGGGGCAAAGTTGTAAGAGGGACCTCAGTGGCCTCAAGTAGGTAAGAGTTTCACCCTAAGGTCCTAACTAAATTTTTGAAGTCAGTTCAGTATTACATGCTCAGTCTTTTGGGCCTTAAAATTATGTGAATAGCCTTACAAAAATCTAAAGGATTGGGGCCGGGGATTTAGCTCAATGGTTTGGCCACCTGCTGTGCAAGCACAAGGATCCGAGTTCAGTCCCCGGTACCAAAAAAAAAAAATATCTAAAGGATTTCTGCGCCTGCCTCGCAATTGCAAGGTCCTGAGTTTGATCCCTGGTACCAAAAAAAAAAATCTAAAGGACCCCAAATATGCCAGCTGTTTTGTTTTGCTAAATTTGACATTGTTGATAATGGATTTTAATATGAGCTTTGTTTCATATTTAGAAATATGATCTTTATTTCTTGATTTATCTAGAGGTTCAGGTGACTGAACTTGAATAGTTACTGGTCATCTCATTAGTATTCAACAGAGCTGAAAGCTTCCATAAGGTACATTAAGTTGTCTACTGCAAAAGAATTGTTGTGTGATCAGTGCCAAGGGTGGTTTCCTCAGTATGGCCTGCACTAAAAAGGTGGGGGATACAAATTAGACGTACATTTTACATTTTTCTTTCCATTCACAAAAATTATTTATGTAAACATCAAGAGAAGAAAAATGACAGTCAGTAAAAATCTGCGTGTTGGTGATTTTTACTGTCTTAGTGGGACTCTATTACTGGCATAAAAATGCCATTATGCAGAGAGAACTTAGAGTCTTGTAATGATTATTGCTTAAAGATAACACAGGATTTAGCTAACATTCTAATAAAAGGAGCTATTAGAATTCGAGAGTAAAAATTTTATACTAAAATATTTTACAACTAGAAATTTTGTTTGCTTTTTTACTCCCTCCTGGAATCTGAATTGTGTCATTTATTGGAACAGATGATACAGAAGAAGTGGGCTGTGTGACAAAGGTGTGTCACACTTTTAAGAAAGTTATTTTTAAAAAGCCTACCCCCCCCCAAAGGAATGGAAATTATGGACTTAGAGCTTTTGCCAACAGTTGGCCGTCTTATATCTCCACACAATCCTGCGAAAGTTAAATCTGCACCTTGTAGCCTCAGCTTCTCCTAGTGCTTTTAGTCATAGCCTTGTAACTAAGTTGTGTATCACTTGCCAGCTGGCCTTGTTGTGGTTAAGTAAAGTTCCATTTTCAGAGTTTATTTCCAGGTATACCTGATGATCACAATATTCTTCCTCATTCCTGACTAAAATCATAGATCCCATCAGCCCATGTTTCTATGATATGGGCTGCTTTACTTCCAATAAATCTTATTCTTTTCCCTCAAAAATAAACATTCCAATCTTCCCACTTCCATATGCTGCATGAATATTTTTTGGCGCACACTGTCACCATCCTTCCTGTTATTTGTGAATGCTTCAACCTGCCCATTTCCCTTTTTAAATTAGCCACAGCATCCCAGGAGCTGTTGGGAACTTGGGGACCAGATGCATTCAGGAACTGATTCTCAGAGCAGTGGTTCTGAGCCACATGGGAACATGTGGAATCTCCACAAAGACAGACATATGTGGGTGGATGTGTGTATTTGCATACGACTTCAGGGGATTTCTGGAATACGTTGTAGTTCATTCATCAACTGTGTGCCTCCTGGGACAGCAAGCTAAGAATAACCAAGGAAGCTTAGTTCTAACCACACGTCTGGCCTTTCAATATGAAACAGAGAATTTGAATCTGCACCTGAGGGCTTTTGGAGGTGTTTATTTTTTGGTAAGATGTATTCTAAGATCCAATTATACTTTTCTATTATATTTGTTTGGTTTTTTTTCCGGTACAGGAATTGAATTCAGGACCTTGAGCTTACCAGGCAGGTGCAGGGCCACTGATCTACATCCCTGGCCCTCAAGTATATTCGTGTATCAAGTTTTTGGAATCTGATTGCATTTAAAATGAACTTAGTTGGCTTCTGTTGGGCTGACTTGTTTAGACATGTTTGATCTTTGGGGCTAATGGGCTCATGAGATTTTTTTAAATGGCCCACCCACCCTCATCCCTGACTAGGTCTTCATGCTGGCATTTGTCCCTTGTTTAGTCATTTAGAAATGACTCAAACCTTGCAGAAAGTAAAACAGATATGTATTCTGACTACTGGTCCTAATGTAATTGTTTTAATGTCTGTTTTGGGAATTTATGGCATCTTTGACTATTTAGTAAAGACAAGGGAGGAAATGTATAGGTTTTTGAATGTGTCATTTAACTGGATACAGTAATTGGGTAAAATATTTTAAAAGAATTGTTCAGTCCTGTGAGTTAGTGAGCTCTAGTCTCATTTTTTATCCTCTGTTTTGCTGTCTGTGTCTTAATTGATGCCATCCCCCTCCCATTTCCCTCTTACCAGCTCATTTCCCCTCACACACTTATGTTTGTCAGACACTGAGGTTAAAACATTCTGCCATGAGGACCCTCCTGGGTGGCACGTGTCAGCTCTGACAGGTGATTGTGGCCTTTCCTCCTGTCTGAGGTCATATAGTTCAGCACCTCAGCCCACAGCCCTTCTTCCTGCTCAGCCTGAAGGTGAATCTTAAACCAGAGCATGTTGTGTGAGAAGAGCTAGTCAGATTTTATAAAGAATGGTGGCCTTCCAATGCCTGGCATTTACTGGTGAATTTTATCAGTGCAACAATATGCTAAATTCTTTAAAGATCAGAGCTGAAGTCTCATGTGTCTCCACGGTTTGAGGGTAATACAGGCAGCCAGTTGACTCACCTGTTTTAAAAGCTTGTGTCCGGACTCCTGGCCCCTGCCTCTCTCAGCCAGCCTCCTGTCCTTGCAGGTTATGGCCACACTGTGCCCTTGTCGGATGGGGGCAAGGCCTTCTGCATCATCTACTCGGTCATCGGCATCCCCTTCACTCTCCTGTTCCTGACTGCTGTGGTCCAGCGCATCACCGTGCACGTCACCCGCAGACCTGTCCTCTACTTCCACATCCGCTGGGGCTTCTCCAAGCAGGTGGTGGCCATTGTCCATGCCGTTGTCCTTGGGTTCGTCACCGTGTCCTGCTTCTTCTTCATCCCAGCTGCTGTGTTCTCGGTCCTGGAGGATGACTGGAACTTCCTCGAATCCTTTTATTTTTGTTTTATTTCCCTGAGCACCATTGGCCTGGGGGATTATGTGCCCGGGGAAGGCTACAATCAAAAATTTAGAGAGCTCTACAAGATCGGAATCACGTGTGAGTATCCATGTGCTCAGTGTCCCACTGTCTTGTGTTGCTGCTCATGCTCTGCTTTGCATTCTGAAGAGTAAACAGGCATAGACATCTTGGTTACTTTCTCTTTGAAAGCCTTTTCTTCTTAACACCTGCCCACAGCTATTTGGTTTCCTGATTCCCATCAACACTATGCAAAAGCCTTAATACTTAGTTATTTTTCCTAGGCACCTGAAAACTACTGATAAGTTTCTTACTCATGATGTCATAGGCATTATATTACAGTATAAAAATAGATCATGTAGAATGTACCTGATAACCATCTTTTAATAAAATAAATTGCTCTGTTCTATGAAATATTGTAACTGCAAGAAAATGAGGTCTCAGATATATAGCCTGTTACTATCAATTATGTTTTTTAATTTACCAGGAAATTCATGAAAGTCATGTATCTCATTTGTCCATCTGGTTCTTTTTCATTTTTTTTTTTTTTAAGGAGAAGGTTTAATTTAGTGCACATGGTTCTTTTTCAGAGAAGGTATCTAATATTTTCAGAATTTTATATGCAGAAAATAAAGTAGGACTTAAAATTCAGATGGCCAGTGATTTAAAATTTTTAAAGAATGTTTGTTTTAAATTTAGTGTCATACCCTGAAAAACTTAGCCCTTCATTTTCTGGAAAATGGGTTTTTTTAATTAGACTTCCCTGTTTTGCAGAAGGGAACTCTTGCTGTTATAGTGTAAACACAGTTTTTACTCTGCTTTCCCAAGAATCTTTCAGTGTGTGACCCGGCCCAGGCTGTGTCTTCTAGGAAATCAGAGTAGCTGCCCAGGCAGTCAGGTGCTTGATCCTGGCCCTGTCTTGTCATCTTAACCCCGCTGAATGCTCAATTGAACATTTTCATTAAACTGTGGGCTTAGCTAGAACAAAGACTTCACTCATAAATCCCCAATGCTTTCAGCAGTGCCTGGCTCACATACAGGTTCCCTAGATATTTGCCAAATGATTTCATGAGGAGGATTTCATAGTTCCTAAGTATTATTTTTAGTCTTATTTTACTAGGTGGCTGCACCAACATCCGTCCATGCATGCCTCTATTGTGGTTATTTAGGTTGCTTCTAATTAGGGCATATTATAAATAACATTGCAGTGAATATCTTTTTTATATTTATACTCTTTGTACTTTCGTATCTTTCTAAGAAGTAGAATTGCTGGTCCAAAATAAATATGCCTCTTTGACCCACAGAACATGTTGACCAGAGCTGTCCAGGTGGTGTTAAGAGCCTGCAGGGTCCGCAGTGTCACCTGAGCATCACAGTTTAAGTTCTCCTGGGTGGTGTTGGCCAGTAAGCTTACAGCCATTTTTTTTCTGTGTGTGGATTTAATCACAAAATAAACATTATTTGAACTTTTTTTTTTAGAAATGGGTAATATCTAATTTTAATTTTTCATTTTTTTCATGATTTAGGGAAGTAAAATGTTTTTGTAATTAGGTTTGCTGGTGATACTTTTCTTTTGTGCGGATTTTAGTCTCATTTTGCCCAATAGTTTAGCTTACTTGGATTTTCACATAATACCAAATCCTTGCATACATCACTTCATGACTTCTTACAATGGGAATCCTACTTTTTTTTTTTTAGGTGATCTGTCCAGGGTTAGTTTATATTTTCAGTGTTAAGAACTTATATATCTAACAAATGAAAGTTTCAAAAGCATTTTAATTGTAGGTTGGATAAAATCTTACATTTTGAAAACCAGTGGTTATTTCTTTCAGTATTCAAGGGTTTGACTAAATAATAATGAGGGAATATAGCAGATTCATCAATTAATCTGACTCTTAAGGTCATTGCTATTTCTAAAACACAAGAAAGCACATTGCATATGGTATATTATTATGAAAGTTTATAGTCAAGTTCTAAATGTACCAAAACTTTGCATTCTTAGGATAATCAGCCTCCTTTCTCCTATTACGCTGCCAATGCTAGATTTTGTAGTTCATGTATTGTCTGAAAATCTTACTGAAACATTTGAGTGCTAGGACATGAATTAGTAATTTTGTTATTCTTGGGGTTTTTTCATTTTTACTTTTCTGCTCCTTTTCATAATGATCATTTTTCCCCCCAGGAAAAATATTGAAACTAAGATAAAAATTACCATTTTCCCATCAAAAATTCCAAGAAATAGCACTGTGTTAGAATATGCAGTTGTCTTTTTTTCAGAATTAAAAGAAAAAATTGGAGAATTAGCCAGTGAATGGTCTATGTGTCCAAAAACTGTCTCTGAAAACTTCAGTTTGCTGCTGCATTTAGGTACAGTGTAAACAGTCGCACACCAAGACCTATTTAATACTGATACCAGTTCCTAATGGAATTTTAATGTAATTTCTATTACTACACTTCTCATTCTATAGCAGAAAAAATAAAAATATTGACTACTTTAAAGATGCCTATGATAAATTGAAAACTTGTCTGAAATGTTGCTGGCTTTTTGTAAACCACTGACTCTCAAGCCCTGGTGGAGAGCCCTCCTGATGGCGGGTCTCACTTGGTTGGGTGCTCCTTGGTGTCTGTCTTAAGCACCAGCCTTTTTCTGTTTCCTCACATTGTAGCCTATGCTTCTAAATAATCCAGGGTCACAGAGGGCAAAGCCATTCTTTATTGTCTTTCTCAGGGCAGTTCTTCTTTGAGCCAGGGGCTTCAAACTTTCCTGGAAATTAGAAAAGTAGCAGTGAGTGTGTTCATTAGCTTCCCTGTGTGATTTGACGGCACTTTGACACTTGGTGTCTTCACACAGGTTACCTGCTGCTGGGCCTCATAGCCATGCTGGTGGTTCTGGAGACCTTCTGTGAGCTCCACGAGCTGAAGAAGTTCAGGAAGATGTTCTACGTGAAGAAGGACAAGGACGAAGACCAAGTGCACATTGTGGAGCATGACCAGCTGTCCTTCTCCTCCATCACAGACCAGGCAGCCGGCGGGAAGGAGGAGCAGAAGCAGAGCGAGCCCTTCGTGGCTGCACAGGTGTCTGCCTATGTGGACGGCTCTGCCAGCCACTGAGAGCCTGGGCTTCCTGCCTTGGGCTGCAGCATGGGGCCAGGGCCAGGGCCAGGCTTAACCGTGTCCATTTGTATGAGAACATAAAGGCCATGGTGATGTTATTTTGAAAAATAACTACTATTTGCATTGCTTTAAGAAATGGAATAAAGGAATCCTTGACTTTGGAGAGATGTCTAATATCTGGGGAAATGGGATATGTACCTGTGATTCACATATGGCAAAATTATCTGTACTAATAGAAAACTTGAAGCTGTATGCTGAGTGGATAGAAGCAGATTTTGTATTTTTACTAGGGGATGTTGGGGTTTGCATTGAAATCATTTAACTGATGGCTAAATAACATTTATATTTAAAAGCAAAAAAAAAAATGAAGTGGTGTTTTATAAATAGGATTATGTGTACTGGTTTGCATGTACCCATCCAAAATGATTATTTTTGTAGAATCTAAGTTAAACTTACTATTTATAATGGATAGGTTACCATTAACTATGTACATATAAAGTATAAATATGTTTATATTCTGTACATATGGTTTAGGTTACCAGATCTCACTGTACTTCTTAACTCAAAATTGTAGATACTTTTTCTTTTGATTTCTCTTTATACTAAAGAGTCCAGAATTGCTACAATAAGATGGGCAATAATAAATTTAAGAGTAAATAACTGTAATATTCTGTTATAATAAGCATTTCTACCTTCTTGCAATAGTATGATATCAGATGTCTGAAATATCTGTAAACTTTTTTTCTGGAAGATGAAAAGCAAGGAATAGCAGAATTTGTAAAAAAATTGAGCTATTTTGTTTAGAAAGTACATTGTGTTTATACCTACCTAATACTAAAGCACAGAACTTAGACATAAACGCTCCAAATGAAGACTATGTTGCATTTATCTAAAGGTCCTAAATTAGAAGCTAAAATAAATAAAAATCATGGTTGGTTGTAATCCTGTGCATTACTATATCAAATATTTTTTTCTGCTATTTATGTACATACATATTGCACTCCTTTATAGAAACCAAAAAGATGACATTTAATTGATATTTGTGAGACACAATGAAGAATTGTAGAAGGAAAAATTAGGAAGACCTTTCATGATAATGAATGTTCAGTGTCCGCTAGCTGAGTCTCCTCTATGGTAGATTGCCCCAACCTGAGCCCCCGTGAAGGAACTGGCCACACTCTCTGATTCAGTTACAGCATTGCGCAAAGTAGCCCTCTACCCTCTACTGCACATGCCTCCCAGAGAAAAGCATCACAGCCCTGCCCTGCTCACTCCCATGTTACCCCTCTGACAGTGTATCCCCGGACTCAGAGCACAGCCCTTCTTTATCACACAGAGTTGTGTCTTGTTGCAGAGCAACAGGCAACATATTTTGGGGACAGCATAATAAGGAGTCATCTCAATTCTGCAGCCCCCTGTGCGACGCTGGCCTCACCTCCACAGTGGAAGCCTGTTCTCCCAGGCAACAACTCCTTGACAATAGAGGTGTGGACCTGGCCAGGTCTGCACTGTGATCTTAATGTCTGGTGTGGTGTGGTGAAAGATCTGGGGCTGCAGAGTACAAACCAGGGTAACAAGGGGCCATACTTGGAGAGGGTCCCTATGTTTTGTGCAATTCAGGGAGAAAGAACTGGTTTCTGACAGCTGCTGGGCTTTAGTAAGGAAAGGGAGGCCAAAGTTCACTAAATGAGGAAGCACACAAAAGAAAACCTCTGAATCAAGCTGTCATTAATAAGTAGTAATTTTAGAAGCTGGTATTCTGCAGGGTACACAGCACCGTAATGCCTTTCAGACTTTTAACCTAAAGAGTGAGGTACACACATTGATCTTGTTAGATAGGAGATGCTTCGCAAAGTGTCTTCCTGGGCTGGACAGATGTTACCCTGAGGTCCTGAGGGAGAGACAAGCTGGATCAACCAGAAGATCTGGTCTGCCTCTCATAGAACAGAAACCAGCCACTGGGACATGAGGAGAGGGAGGATGATGTGGTAGCAGAGCTGCACAGGAACTGATGTGGGACCCTGGCTGGAGATAAGAGTGTAGAGTGGGAGGTAAATACAGGTATGGGGCATTCTGAATGGTGAGTATGAGCTGGGTCCAGGATCCTGCTGCCAAGTGCCAGTGTCCTCACTGAGCTCCAGAGTCCCACATCTTGCCCTGGGGATGGAGAAGCAGCAGAAACCACTGTCCTTCACCAAGGACACTGCCGTGCGGTAGGGATGTGGATTTCAGAGCAGTGGATTTGCTCCATATTAGGTGAAAGCAGGTTACACCAGAGTGGGAATTCTCAGCTTCCAGATCAAGAATACAAATTGAGGGCTTAGATTCTGTAAGAATTTGTGAAGAGATTCACGGGACAGATGGAGCTTGGCCCAGATCACTCCATTTATGAAACTAAGTGTCTTCATGTGTTTCATGTTGCTGTAACAAAAACACAAGGCTAGGTTGTAATGTAAGTAATGAGATTGATTTGGCTCAAGATTATTTGCACAGACCATCAAGACAGCATGATGCTGAAGTCCTGGCAGGGGGCCTTGGGAAAGGGAAAGGGAAGATATCAAGCATGAGAGGTGTAATCCCAAGGGCTGTGCCCATGACTTAAGCCTTGCACTCTTAAAGGTCCAATGTCCTCAGCTTGATTCTGAGGACCAAGCTCCCAGCCTGTGAGCTTTTGGGGGTCAGACTACATGCAAACCCTGGCACTGTGGTTTCTCTAGTCATCAGGTCCCAAGACATTCACAAAGTGGTCTGTTCAAAGTTCAAGAGGAAGATGAGTAGGAGAAAAAGCAGAGCATTTTTGAATAGACAAATATCATATGACTTCAGGAAAAAATACCTGGGAATGATTAGATTGCCAAGATATAGAATCATTCCTCCCTCCCCCAAAAGTAGTCATGTTCATATTTTATACAAATCATATACCTTTGGACATGTATATTATGTGCCTTTTGGAAATGAGAGAGAAGTTATTTGTAAATCAAGAGATAATTAAAAGAGTCAATGCAAACCCTCTTTACCCTTTAAAGTTAGAGTGGAACATTGTCTTTAAAAGTTGATATTTGTGGGCCTGGGATTTAGCTCAGTGGTTCTGCTGCCTGCTTCGCAAGTGCAAGGTCCTGAGTTTAATCCCCGGTAACAAAAAAAAATAGTTGATATTTGCCTCAAACAAAATTCATTGCTCCGGGCTGAGCAGATTCGCAAAAGCTGTAACAGACACGTCCTCAACTTGGGAAGGAGATCCATCTCAGCTGTACTTCCAGAAGTATGTAAGGCAGATTTAGAAACTTACGGTTGAAATTAAAATGACACAGTATTTGCTAAGTCCTTTATTTGACTATGCCCAACAAGGTTGTAAATATTTCTGTAATATATTTAAAGGTTTCCCTATAACAACTTATACTTCTCCAAGGGTTTTACTTTATGGAAATGTGTTATATCCAGATGTTTTGGGAGGTAAGCCATGTGACTGCTAAGGACAGTTTTCCTATTTCGCTCATCTAGGAAGTACTGTTAGGAGAATACAGCTTTAAAAATGCAGTAAAGAATACAGAACACAGATGTAAACAAAAACTCTTTTAAGTAGTATTTTCATGGCCTAGCAATAAAGCACATCGAATAGGAAGTACATCTGCTCTTTGCTTCACTCAGAACTCATGCTTACTTTGCCTGCAGTGTTAATAAAATCTTTCCTGTCATTTCCCAGCTCACAGAAAATAAAGGAAAGAGATACTAATGGATAATTCTGGAGTTTTGTGCTAGCAAAACTCATATTATAGTTGTTGGTGGACATGTTAAAAATGTGGAAGTCTCAAAATGCAAATTGCCAGTAGTTCTGGGCAGGTGCTTGGGCAGCCCTGAAATGGTGCTCTGTGTCCCTTGGTTCCTGCAGCAGCAAGGGCGTTCCTGGCTCCCCTTGGGTGTCCTGTGGCACTTAAATCCCAGAAAAACAGCCCTACGCCCTTTTCACCAAGAAGGAGAAATGGTTCTGCCTTCCAGGGGCTTACAACCTACCTGCCACTTAGAGCAGGTTTTATCCATTCTGTGCCATGCAGGACATGCCAGGTCAATACAGTTGCACACAAAGGAATAATTACTGGTGGCAAGAATGGATGTCTCCTACTGGTAAAATGTGCTGGGCCCACCATGTGGTTTACAAGATCTGCATGCCCTGTGCCACCCTCAGGGAGCACCTCATTAACTGCTGGAACATGCAGAAGGGCAGGAAGTCTTGCAGACAGCCTGCTGGAAAAGATGCTGAAACCCTCTATGGCAGACCTGGAGGGAGAAATAGGTGGGGCCAGGACAGCACATTTCTTTTTTTTTTTCCCCATTAAGTTTATTGGTACGTTTTAGGTATAAATACAGTTACATTCGTCATTGGGATCTTGTACCTTTACATGATGTATCTTGGTTCTTATTTTTTTCACCTTCCCCTGCCCTCCCTTCACCCCCTCCACCCTTCCTTATTTGCAAAGACTTTGTTTCCATTTTTTTTCTTTTCTCATATTTTTTCTTTTCCTTTCTTTCCTTTCCCCTATCCCTTCCACTTCCCCTGCTCCTTTAGACCTTTTCTTCCTGTTACACAGTATCAATTATACATATTTAAAATTACAATATCAAGATCTAGGAGACATTACCACAGGTTTTACAGAATTTAAAAGGATATAGAAAGAATATTACAAAAATCTTTTTTGAAATAAATTTGACAACTTCTAAGAAGTACCTTGGAAGACAAATTAATGAAACTAACTCTGGAGGAAATATAAAATTTGAATAGCACCTATTAAAGAAAGTATATTCCTAGCTTGAAAACTTACCTATATGAAAACAACAGGGTCATATACATTTTAACTGATAAATTATATCAAACATTGAAAGCAGAAAAAAGAAGGAACACTTCTCCCCACATTTTAGGAAATCAACATTGTGCTAATCCTAAAACTGGGTAAAGATAATAGAAGAAAAAAGTATGAACATAGATAGAAATTTGTTTAACAAAACAAACTATCAGAAGTCAGATCTGGCAGGATGTAGAAAGTGATTTTATTATAGGGATGACAGTATTGGTTCAGCATTGGAAGATCCACCCCCAAAAGTCATCCTTTTAACAGAGGAAAGGAAAAAGCCATATGATCCTGTCACTAGTTGGAGAAAAAGTATTGGACTAAATTCTACAACTGCTCATGGTAAAAACTATTAGGAGACTAGAAGTAGAACAGAACCTTCTCAACAGATCAAAGATATGTACTCCATACTTCCAGCAAAAACACCTTATATGAATGGAGAAGATACAATGCTTTCTCCTTAAGGTGGGGAACAAGGACAGATATACCTACTCTTCATCTGTCCATTAAACTTTGAAACATAGGCCCAGACCAAAATAGTCTGGCAATAAAATGACACAATTAGGATAGGATTGGCAAGGTAGAGGTAAAATCTTTATATGTAGATGAAATGATCATCTATAGAGAAAATACTAAGAAATCTCTAGGAGCCCCTAGAACTTGTATTTGAATTTAGCAAGATTAGAAAACACAAGGCATATATAACAATTCAGGTCTATGTATACTTGCTATAAATGAAGAATTGGCTATTGAAATGTAAAAGTTATGTAGGAGTACAAAGGGGCTAGAAAAGTAAAAAGAAAAAGAAAAAAAAGTGTTGGAAGACGTTTAGTACCTAATTTTAAGACTTCTTCTAAAGCTACAGTAATCAAGGCAGTGTTGCTGTAAGGAAAGACATATAGATCATTGGAATAAAACAGAGAATCTAGAAATAGAACCACTCTTATATGGTCCACTGAGTTTTGAAAGATTATTTAACATTAATATTTTGTAGAATATAAACTCAATTAAAGAGCAGAGGAAAAGATAGTGTTTTCAGCAAGTGGCTCTAGAACACCTGGTATCTGTATATAAAAAATTAACCTCAACCCTTTATTTCCATACATGAAAATAACTTGAAAGTATCTATGAACCTAAATATGAAAGCCTAAAAGTATAAAACTTTAAGAAGAAATTATAAGGGAAAATGTTTATGAATTTAGGGTAGGCAAGAACTTCCTAGGATATAAAAGACATGATGTATAAAAGAAAAAAATTGATAAATGAGATTCCATCAAAATTTAGAACTTCAAATGACATAGTTAAAATGAAAAGTAGTCCTTAAACAGACCATATTTACAATGCATATAACCAATGACCAGAATATATAAAGAACTCTTACAGCTCATTAATAGACAGCCCAATTAAAAAGTAAACACAAGAAGATGATAAATAGCCAGTACAGCACAAGGCAAGGTGTGAAATACTAGAATCACAAAAATACTAATCAGTAAAATAATAAGATTGAATTATACACTCATTAGGGAGATGAAGTTAAAAGTTTTAAAAACCTTGTCATGACTTTTTGTTGGATTCTCCCCCTTTGCGTTTAATTTGTCACACCAATGGATTCATTCTACTGGGCTTCCTGGGGTTGTGATCCTCATTGTGTTTTCCTAGGACATTGTTTAAAATTTGTTGGAGTGCTGCTTTGGTATTCATAAAGTTCTTAAGGTGCTCTTTATCATGAAATTATCTTATTTCTCCATCAATTTTGAAAGAGAGTTTTGCAGGGTACATCAATCTGGGTTGGAGGCTGTTTTCCTTTAGGGCTTGAAATATGTCACTCCAAGCTCTTCTTGCCTTGAGGGTTTGCACTGAGAAGTCTGCTGTGATTCTGATGGACTTTCCTTTGTATGTGATTTGTTTCTTTTCTCTCACTGCTTGTAGAATTTTGTTCTTCTATTGGATTTCTGGAATCCTAACTAATATATGCCTATGTGTAGATTTTTTTGATCAAGGCTAGTTGGAGTCCTCTATGCCTCCCTTATCTGTATGTCAAGTCCTTTTCCCCTGCTTGGGAAGTTTTCCACCATCACTTGTGTGAACAGTTCTTTTATGTCATCTGCACTCTCTCCTCTTTCTTCATTGACTCCAATCAGTCTTATGTTATTCTTCTTTGCATCATCTAGCAGCTGCTAGATTGATTTCTCATGGTCCCTTATAATTTTAAAGTAATGATTCTTTTCCTGGTCACTAATTGCAATCTTACCTTCTATATCTGAAATTCTGTCCTCACATTGGTTCATTCTGCTGCATAGACTTTCAAAGGAGTTTTCAATATCCTGGAAATTTGTTTGTATCTGTTTTATGGATTCCATTTGTTTCCTATGTTGGGATTCCATCATGTTCCTCAGCTCCTCCATTTTTTTAATCTTTGCCCTCTCTAGATTTATTAATCATGTCTTGCACTATGGGCACAATCTCTGCTGTTATGTGAGAAATTATTTCTAATTTCATTTTTTCCAGATCCTCTTTTTTTGCCAGTTCAGGGAGTCCAGGTGGTTGAGTATCAGAGTTTTCCATCTCATTTCCCTTTGGGGTTGCTGTAGGTGATCTGAAAGTCTGTTTTTGAGGTTTGTTTACGTGTCTTCTCATTTCGACGTGGTGGTGGGGGTAATCACCTCCTCTGCCCTGGGAGCAGTGTAATGGTGGCCGGGAGCCTCTTTCTGGGTGCTGGGATTGGCTCACCTCCTCTAGCACATTTCTTTAGATGTCATTTCAATAACAAGATTTCCATAGTGATGTTAAACTGCATTTATTGTTCTCTCTTTAAGGAAATGCTGTAAACCAAGGTGTATCACACAGCTCTCCTTATCTGTGGAAAACACATTCCAAGATCCCCAAAGGATTCCTGAAACCCCAGATAGTCCAAAGCCTAATGTACACTATGTGATCAAAACTGTGGTGAGTGTTGAAATTACAAAAAAATTGATTTTAGTAAAAGACACATTGCCATTAATCCCCCTCAAAATGCTCCCCCTTGTTTTTAACACACTTATCCCATTATTGTTAGCATTTTCTGAAGCAGTTCTGGAAATTCTCTTTTGTGAATCTCTTTAATTTCACTGTTGTGTCTGCCTTGATGTCCTGAATCAATTCAAAATGCTTCCCTTTTGTGGTCTTTTTGAGTTTGGGAAAGGGTTGAAATTACACAGTGCCAGATCCAGTGAATAAAGTGGATGAGGACACAACATAATGTTTTTACGAGCCTGCCCTTTCATTGGATGGCACTTGGGCAACAGCATTCACCATATTTTTGATCACACCAAGTAAAGACATGCATAAAAGAAGACTTCCAGACCTGCTGTATAAAGTGGCAAGGACAATGGGTGTGTTCAAAGCAAGAGGGTATATTTTGAAGGGGATTAATGGCAATGTGTCTTTTACTGTAATACATTTTTAAAAATTTCTAAATATTCATAGATCACTGCTTGTACATACATATCTATGATAAGGTTTAATTTCTAAGTTAAGCACAATAAGACATTAACAATGCCACTGTAATAAAAAAAGATCAATATGCCACAATAAAAGTCATTTAAAACATAAATTTTTAAAATCTGGAATTTTCCATTTGATGTTTTCAGACTGTAGTGACCATAGGTCACTGAAACCACAGGAAGTGAAGGTGGAAGCAAGGGCAAACTTGTACTCCACATAATGATTAAGATTGAAGTGGGAGGCTTGCTTTTTACATGGTAATTGACATTTTCTAGTAAGTTCCATCAGGCTCAGCTTCCCATGCTCCGAGATGCTCATATTTCAAGATGTTATTTACTTGTGAAAAGGACACAACTGCCAAACTCTTGTATAAATAATAAAATAGCTATATTATATAGTTTAGGTTAAGAAATTAGCTGAGTTTTGAGAGTTTCGCCATATCTGCTTCCATTATTTATGTAAATGATATATCTATATGAGAATAAATCTGTTTTCACACAGGCAGGTAATCAGCATTTAATTTTCACTTCTCAGCTGCAACTAGAAAATGGAGGCTTTAAGCCAGCAGAGAATCAGGCTTTTCAAAGTGTTCTGGGTGCTGGAAGATACTGGTGTCTCCTCTGTGAACTGCCTCCCACTCCCTTGCTCTGTGTAGTCCCCTGGTTCTGAGTGTTCTTGCATTTGGACAAAGCCCCCTTTTGTATGTGCTCACTTGCATAATGAAAGCTTTCCTCTAAGCCCTTGTTACCAACTTGGTACATGGTATGATGCATTGTCATTTAGGACAGTGTGACCCTAAACTCTGGAACTAGGCCGATTCCCACCCATCCCACAGTGACCAAGTTGGATTTTAAAGGTCAGTGTGATTTATGGTTTGAGCTAGAGTTGGCAGAACTCTGTCACAAGGTAAAACAGCAGACTGCCTTTTTGTTGGTCTAGCATTTTCCCTATGAATTTGGAGAATGAAGGTGACCCCAGTCCCCTATCTAGGGGCAGTGAAGCAGAGCACAGATGCAGTGCCAGCTCCTGACACTGCATGGTCCTCATTGGTGTCTCCCTCTGTGGGACCCTGCGTGTCCCACCCAGGCCATTTTTCAGATCACCAGAGGGAACCAGAGGAAGACAGAGAAGTAACCTGGACTCCTAGGATGTTTTTCTTGCAGGTGACTGTACTTAAGCCTACACATCTCACATTTTCATTACTATACCCAAGGCAGAAAGAAAAAAGGCATTTTGTGAGTGATATGGGAAACATCTGGTCTTGTGACTATAAAGTAGCTCTTATCCACATCATAAAATGGTCAGATCTTGGTACTTATTTCCCTTAGTACATAGCACGGTTACTGGATAGAGGATTGCATGGGCTTCTTTCTGGGTTCTTGGTGTCCTGAACAAAGAATTGGACCAGACACACAGAAAAGGCAGTGAAGGTGTAGATTTAATTGAAAGTGGGAAAGAAGTATTCTCTACAGGGTAAGTATGCTGGTGAAAATGTTCACAGCAGCTTGAAGATAAGGGGAAAATGGTCTTTTGTATCCAAAATTCCAAGGTTGGGTTCCCTCTTATGCAAATAAGGCATCGGGTTATTTGTCTTATTAAAAACTCACTTGGGCTTGAGGAAGATTTAAACTGTCCCCTGGACTCGTTTAGCTTCCTGCCAGAGGGAAATGAAGGATCAGAAACAGTGTCTTTTGATTGGTTGTGCCCATGTGCAAAAGAAGGGTTGAAAAGAGCATCTTCTGATTGGTCCTTTGAAGAATGCCAGATTCAAATGAAGGATCAAGAATATCACTTTCTAATTGATTCTGTGTACAGTGCTCAGGAGCCCTGGAGTCATTTGGGGTCCAGGTGTTCTGAGCATGCCCTCTTTTTAGGAAACATTTTGCTCAACCTGTTAGCCATAGGTTTTTGTGACAACTCAGTTGGTTATCCAGTTTGCCCCAGTCTTAACCTCCTACCTCAACATAAGAGCACTCGATCACTAGTGAGATAGGAAGTAGAGGGTGACAAAGCTGGCTGGGGAAATAAGTATGACCTGTTAAGTACAAGATTCTAGGACAGTGCCAAGTAATTCCCAGGCCCCTGTATGTAGACCTTTTTATGGATTCCCACGAGATATGGGTGGTATAAGAGATGAGATGCCACAAGGAGCCTGCTATCCTGACTCTTCACAGTTGCCCATGCTGTGTCTTCTAGACCTGAGTGTACATTTATTTTTGTTCTTTTCCTCTTTTGTTTGGCCCAAGTTCACTCTACAGAGCCAGTTTCTCCCTTACCCCTTCACCTCTCACTTTTCAAATAAACTTTTGGTACTGTTTTTGCCTTGTCTCATTCAATTCTTTGTTTGAGCCAAGAAGGACCTGGAATACATTTAATTGGTGAGCCATTTCTAAAGGAACTACCCGATAACACTAGAACCCATAAGGAGCCAAACAAACTCATCCAGAAGAGCCAGATGCGAATGTGCTTTTTCTGACAATGATGCTTATGAGCTAAGGAGAAAGAAACCTTCATGGAGGGAGGTAGTGAATGAAGAGGCCAATGAGTGAGTGACATACTGTTTTTGCAGAAAAGAAAAAAAAAAAATCCAGTATAAGTTTCTAAGTTCATCTGAAAGCCTGAGCTTGTTTAATTTTTTAAAAAATTCTAAGCAATGACCAAAAATCAGTATTGTGACAGAACAGGATATAACAAAACATAAGGGTAAATTTTTAACTTTGTAGGTAAATAGATGAAATTTTAGTTGTGAAAAAGATCAAAGTAATTTTATATTATTTGCACATGAAATTTTTGACTGTCCTTCCCACCATCTTTCTGTTGTTAGGCAGGCAGTCAGACATTGGAGGGGGAGAGAAGAGGGAGAGCGTTCCAAATAGCGTGTTTTGCCAGTTATATATGAAGAAACAAAGACCTCAGTGTATAATACTTTTATAATCATTTATTCGATCTCAGAGCCAAAGACACAGAGCCTTTATTTCTAGAAACAGGGCATATAGCATTCTTGGTTGCCATAGCCTGTGGCCAGTGATATCAGGAAAGTCTTTTAAAGACCCTCCTGCCTTGGGCTGGGACCTGTTTTAGATTAGAATTTTTTCTTTGTAAATTTTATAAATTTCATACATGATTAAGGTTCCTAAATGAAGACTGGCCATCTGAAAAGAACAGGAAAATATTTTGCAATTCCAAAATAATTTCTAAGAAAAATTGTCAATATGCATCATAATCAGCATAGTTCTCTGAAATCCAGGAAGTAACTCATGTGTGCATAAAAAGATATCCAAACTTCCACTCGAGGCACTTTCAATCTTGAAGGCATAAATCTCTTTATATCTGCTTTACAATAAACTCTACCTGTACTTTTGTATGGCTACCTATATGTCTGGAATTAGTTTTTTCATCAAAGGCACAAAGGACCAAGGAGCAAGGGGCCAGTTCCTCTAAGTGCCAGGATCTAGCTTCTCAGTGACACTATGACCCCAAACTCCCAGGGCCACCCAGGATACTCCTGTCAGAAGGCAGAGCCTGGGAAGGGGTCATATCAGGAGGACTCTCAGGTCCCATCCCCAGTTTGTTGTGCAAAGTCTGAGCCAAAGGATTCTTTCAAGAAGCTGCAAACTCAGACTGTCGGTAGCTGTCAGAATTCCAGGTGACAAGGAGAGGGCTCAACCAGCACTGTTTCAGGTTGCTGCTATTTACACCAATTCCAGGGATGTGCCTAAAGGACAACATGACACCTACTGCTGTGGAAGGGAAATCTTTTATTTGAAGAATAAAGACAAACCAATTAGCAACCCAAAGTGATGGACTTATAGTGTCCTACAGAGAGTCAGGGAGTGAATGGGTTAACTCAAAGCAGGAGAGGCCTTGAGGGCTGGATGGGCGGGGTTTGTGGGGCAGCTGGTCCTTGGAGGTTAAAAGTAGCAATATTTTTTCAGACCATCTCAAGCTATAGTGAGGCTCACAGCAGGCACCAACAGAGTTTTCAGCCCATTGTCATTCACTAGGTTCCCCTGGGCATGGAGGGGTACATAGTGACTTCTTGAAATGCTTTTAGCACAGCATCCGCTACACTCACTATATGTCCTGACAAATGTATGCACCAGTATTAATCGTCATGTCTGGCCTTATGGAGACCTTCCCAAGCAAACAGGCCACTCTCAGCAAACAACAGGGTATTCTCAGTAAATAAGACAGACGTCCATAAAGGCAATTTAGGATGGAATACACAATCTCCCTGGCTCTGTGAAGTTCAGTAATTGTCTGCACACCTGCGCTGATCTTCCTTGGACCCTCAATCATAAATATTTCACCCCAGATTCCTTAGCCCCTTCAATAACCATATAAGCCTAATTCCCTTCCCAATTAACTGCTCATCTGCACATGGATGTCATAGATTTGACTTTTCCCAGCTAGCTGCTGGAATCTGCCCCTGATTTCAGTCTCTGTTCACACCTAGACTAGAATAGACCTTTTTTCCCATAAAGCCTATCTCTGAGTAGGCTCATATGTGCCATTTATAACATTAATAGCCATTCTAAATGAAGAAATTAAATTAAAGTTTGTTTATTAATAATAATAATGATCACTACAAATAAAGTATGTTGGGGGCAAACATTATTTAGGAAAAGCCAGTTATGGAGGTTTTGAGAACTTGGTAGAAGTTCCTGAGTACTCTGATTTGAGAACCAACCAGAGGCAGAGTTGAGCCCAGAGTTAACTAAATGATTCAGTCAGTGTTACTGGTCACTTAAGTTTATTTGTTCACCACTGACCAAATCAATGCAGGCCACTTATTTTCATGAAAAGGAAAAAAGATTTATTCAAAGCAAGGTTTTAGGAGATGGAGGAACCCATTTGCCTCAAATCACCGTATCACCATGGGCAGGTGGGTAAAGGGTCTTTTACAGCAAGGACGCGTGTGGGCGGGAACACAATGAAATAATAGACATATTCAGGCTCATTCCATTCCTGCCTGGACCCACATCTCTTCCTCCCTTGCCATAGAATAAAATCAGGCTTGATCTCTTGGTGCCAGGATCTGCATATTCTGTCCATTCCTCTGGGCTGAGGAGAGGTGAGGGAGCTATTTATGCCCTAGGCCTAAGAAATTTTGGAGAAGCTACTTGTCTCTAAAGGAAGAAAAAAAATCTAACTTTTAAAGTTCCATTTTGCACATTTTGCAGTGCCAATTACATGAGGACTGAAGAGGGGACAGGACAGGGAGAGGTGAAGAGGGCATGGCATAGGAGAGGAAATGCTGAATATGGTTGATTTTTGGGGGCAGTATTGGAAATTGAACCCAGTGTTTTGTGCGTGGTAGCAATTGCTCTACCACTGAGTTACGCTTCCCGTCCTTTAAAAACTTTTTTTGTTTGTTTGGTTTTGGTTTTTTGAGACAGGATCTGTCTATGTAGTTCAGGAAGTCCTCAAACTCATGGTGATCCTCTTGCCTCAGGCTCTCAGCCTCCAGATATAAAAGACCCTGAAAAAGAGCCCACTCTTTCCATCCTTTTGGGGCCCCCTCCCAACTATTGGGGGCCTTCTCTCTTCTTAAATTTCCATTAAACACTCCTTTTAACTGCTTCCTTTATTTGTGATTTCATTCTTTGACTTTGTGAGATACCAAGCTGGTTTGGATGGTAACAATACCAATAATATTTTATTTTTATTTTACACCCATTTAACTGGATGTTTGTCAAATACATCCATTTCCAAGCCAATTTGTCCATTCAAGACACCTGCAGACTTGAGCCTGAGACTGGGAGGGTCATGCTGTGAGTGAGACCAGACTTCAGAAGAGACCTGGCACAGATCACTTTTCAAGTCTGGAGAGGGACATCTGATCACAGTGAAGATCATTTTAAAATCAATTGACACGAGAGAGATTTTTTTCCCCATAGAATTATAAAGTAACATTTTCTTTTGCCTCATCACTAAATGCTGTGGTTTATGGGCTCATATGTCCAGGTAATAACAAAGAAGCTATCAAGTAGGAATTTATTTTTGCTGGCTCCTGCGGCACAATGATCATTATCGCTCTCAACAGTTCCTCTGGGATCATGCAGAAGGCTTGAGTGCATTTGAATCATCAAAAATGGATGAATCCAATCCAGTATGACTGTAGTTTTGCATGAACCTCTGGATGCACTGATTCTTTGGTAATAATATTCTCAGATGCTCAATTAAATTTGTGCAGCATTCCCGGTTCTGTCTATCTAAAATAAGGGTTCACATAATTACTATGGAGAACAATCCTTAAAGTTGCTTGAAATGATTTAAGAACCATGATGCTCTGATTTTCTCTCTTGTATGGCATATCTGTGGGGGAGCGACCCTAAAAGGAAAATAGTGCATTTCCATCCATGCACATGCCAAGGAGCCAAGAGGTTTCCACCTGTTCCTCTCTGTAATTCTAGGTCTGTGTGCCAGGTGATGCCAGATGGCCTCCCTGACTCTTCAGCATTTCAATGTACTCTTCCTTGAACAGAATAACGTCAACTATCTCCACACTCAGTGGTGGCAGTTGTCAGCCATCAAAAAATTGAGTATCCATTAGATATAGTCATAAGGATTTGGAAGACAGAAAAATAAAATGATTTTGTTGATAAAGTACAAGAAAAAAGAGATTATTGAATGGCTACAGTATTTAGGTCAGAGGTGCAGTATGGAGCATGGGTGAGGAGAAGTGCTTTTATTTTCACTGTTTTTGATCTATAGTGTGTCAATAGTATGTGCCAATAGAGCCAAGTCTCATAGTTTCCGAGAAAACTCACTTCTTTGCATTTCAGAGTTTGCACTAGAATCTTATCTTAGTAATGATTATAGAAGAGCCAGACAGCCTACTTAGGGATTTGACTGTAGAAAGTCTAATACTATTCCTTGGATATTATGGTGGAACCCTGTATTTGTTGAATGAATAAGTGATCTCCCAGCAACTCTTTGAACACAAATTGAGGAAGACTGGGTTGCTATTAGTGTTGGTGGTCCCAAGCTTTTCTCCTCCATCTCTTCAAGTCTAAATGGATCAGACTCAAGAGGGTTACACAGACCTCACCATCCCCTCCATGGTGTCGGTCTTGTGTCTGGCCCAGGCAGCTCATGTTTTCCACTGAGTCTGCAAAGTCCATACAGTAGCTCCTGTTTGGAGCAGCCCCTGATGTGAGCTAGCACTCAGCTGTATCATGTTTTCAAGTGATGGGGGAAGAGTGGAGAGATGTGGAAGAGAGATAACAGATGTAATGAAAAACTATGGTGAATGTTTAAATTTTAAAAAATATGTTATAGTAAAAGACCCATTGCCATTAATCCTCCTCAAAATATTTCTTTCTTTGAATATATGTATCCTTTTGTATTATTGCAAAATTCTAAGGGACAAGAGAGACCATATAGGAATCAGGAGGATTTATTAAACTGAACACTGGCTCAACAGACTCATATCCCAAGGCTGAGCAATTGAACAAAGAAAAGTTTCAGTTTTATACATTTAGTCAAAGAGGGGTGGTCTTTCTAGTGATGCAGTGAGTGTCACTTACCAGAATGGGACAAGGGTAGACAGTTTAGTAATTTAGCCCTGTAAGAAGACAGTGTCTTATGAATCATGTGGGAACAGAGTGTCATAGACTTTGTTTACAGAACGTAGTTGTTTACAGAGCATATAGTTCCTCAGGGTTACAAAGCTTTGTTTACAGGAATATGACTACCTACTTATCAGTACCAGGGAGAGGTCAGTAGTTACAGGAAGGGGAGGGGCAGAACCTCAGTGGGGAGCTGCTAGACTGTTTTTAGTTAAGAGAACAATTATCTTTTAAGTTGTGCTTTAGTTTTGCCACTTTCTAAAGCAGATCTGGACGTTCTCTTTTGTGAGTGTCTTTAGTTATACTCTTATGGCTTCTTGAATTGATTCAAAACATTTACATTTCATGGTCATTTTCACTCTGGGGAAGAGCCAGGAGTTGCATGGTACAGGATCTGGTGAATGAGTTGGATGAGGACATAGTGTAATGTTTTTACCAGCCTGTCTTACCTATGAATGGTACTCTGCAGTGTCAGTCAATGTACATTTATGGGTTTTCTGCTTGTTTTATTTTTGTTTTTGAGAGAAGTTGTCCTCAAACTTGCAGCAACCCTCCTGCCTCAGCCTCCCAAGCACTCAGATTACAGTTATGGAGCACCATGGCCAGCTCCATTCACTATAATTTTGATCACAATTCATCAAAGAGGATTTCCAGAACTGCTTCAGAAAATGACAAAACCAATGGGGTAAGTGTGTTGAAAGAAAAGGGGGAGTATTTTGAGGAGGATTAATGGCAATGTCTTTTTTAATTATAATAAATTTTTAAAAATGTAAACATTCACCATATATTTTGATCATAATTCATAACGAATTTGGGTGGTAACAAGACAAGTTGAACCAGAGAGTCCCTAGACAGACTAGAGAGGCTTGAGGTCAAAGAAATGGATGATAGGGTGAGACTTGAGTGTAAAGTGGGAATCCTACATCCCAGTCCAGACAGCGAGCAGGACAGTGATGTGGCTCCAGCCAATGACTGACAGACTGAAGGCAGGGTGTGTTGGCAGGCTGTGAACTCTGCTCAGGCTCAGTAGAGAGCAGTTAAGAACACCAGGTATGGGTGGCCAGAGCTGAGGAAGTTCCCCAGACATAGTACCTTCAGTGTTAAAACCAGGAGAATTCTCAGCAAGCTGGATAAGTCACCCCACTGGGGTCACAGAAAAACACTTTTTTTCAAGTACTGGGGGTTGAACATTGGGCCTTTGAACTAGCTACATAGCCAGCCCTTTTGTGATTTTTATTTTGAGATAGGATCTTGCTAAGTCTTTAAGTTGTCCAGGCTGGGCTTGAATTTGCAATCTTCCCATCCCAGCCTCTCAGAGTGCTGGGATTGGCAGGTGCCACCATGCCTGGATTCAAGGTTCTGGATTTATGTATTCTTTAACAGTTTCATAAATCTCAAGCTGTGCCAAGTATTACACTAAGTAACAGGCTGCCCTCACAAAGCTTAAAGCATGGTAGCTGAGAAAAAGATTAGCCAAATAACAAAAATAAAGTGATGGGAGCTACAGTGGACAATTGAGGTCCCCTTCGGGATTAAGATACGTGCTCCCTGGCTGCCCAGAGCCTTGCCTACAAACCGAATCCTTCCCAGTCATCGCCCTCTGCTGAAGGGAGCTGCCCTGCCCTGGGTCACCTCTTCCTACGGTCTTCATCCTGTGACACCACTGTGAGTTGCAGAGGTATCTCCTCCCAGACAATTCCAAAGGGCCGTGGACTCCAATGCCTCCATGGGACCATCACAGATGTCTGCTTTCTGCTCCACCTGGGCTTCTCATCCTCACGCCTCTGCTCCTGTGGCCCTCGTGGACACCTGTGCTGTGAACAGGCCTCAGAATCATAGTCACTCTCCCAGGGAAGCCATCAGTGAAATGACCAAGGTCCACTGTGCCCCACACTTTGACACCTAAAGAGAGATGTATTTGAATGAAGGTGAGGAATCAAGGATGATCAGGAACTGACTAGACAAAGCAGAAAGTGAGATGTCCCAGCCCCAGCAAATGGTGTGCACAATGGCTCTGCAATGAGGGACGCCAGAGCCTGAGAGTGGCAGACAGAGGTGAGCGGAGGGAGCCAGTGCAGCAGGTACCCGTTGGGCTGAGACCAAGAAGAGGAGGACTGTGGTCCCCCATGGACAATGAGAGGTTGTGCAGTTTCAGGTGTGGAAGTAACAGGACCCTGTCCACATGGAGGAGACACATTTGCAGAAGGATGTACTATGCCAGAGCCAGTAGCAGGCAAGGCAGACAGAACTCAGGACAGGGGTCTCAGCCTTCTTTCTCCCTGCTGCAGAGTGCAGTGTCCCACCCACTGTGGGATGTGGATGAGCTGCAAATGGGTTACTGAGCTTTAGCAGAGCCCAGTAGAAATGGGGGCAAAGAGCAAGCACATACTACAGCAAGGTAGAAGAGCTTATATTTTATGTTATGGCATCCAAATAATTTAAATTTTGTTTATGGTTTAAAAAAAAGGGAGGAGGCACATTGATTAGGGACCTCCTCTGTTCTTTCTTGGTGCTAATTTAAACTGCTAGTAGCCCTTTCTCTTCCTCTCTCTCTCTCTCTCTCTCTCTCTCTCTCTCTCTCTCTTTTGTATTGCTAGTCCACTCACCTTGTCATTTATTAACTGCCATCTTGTGAACTTTCAGTGCCGGTGATAACTGGGTGAGGAATACACGCTGGTAGGCAGACAGTTCTTCCCCACCAGTTCTATGCTCAGGAGCAGAGCCCCTTTGCTTGTCTATGTGATGCCTGGATGGGGTGGTTTCAGAGCTCCTGGGCAGCTCTCCAGGGTATCTCTGCAGCCTCCTTCCTTGGAGCTTCCCAAAGTACCTTCTTCTCCAGGTCCCTGCAGGCCCCTGGAGCCTGAGTTTGCATTGCTACTGGTCCTGATAAATTCTGGATGAAAACAGAGGGTACGAAGTATACTGAGGGCAGGTACAAGACCTGAGAAATCACCTTGAGTTTGAAAACTAACCTCACACACTACCTGAGACCCTCTTCTGGCATATAATTGTCTAGGTCATTTCCCAAACTCCTCCTGTCCCTACACGCTGAGCCCTTGTCAGGAGAGCAGAAAGCCCTACTGTAAGAACAGAATTGTTATATGAGAAAAATGGTGGGTGATGTCTATTGGTGGATGTCCTTCTAAGAGTTGTTTTCCAGAGAGAGGAAGAGGGTTGACTTGCTGTTTGTAAAGAGGGTAGGATGCTTTGTTCTTCTAGGTCTGGAAAGGCCTTAGTGCTCTTAGTGGAGGTGTGGGGGGGCGGTCCGGCTGGGGCGCATAGGTGCACAGGGATATGCAGCTCCAGAAGAAATGAAGGAGCAAAGGAAAGAAGGGTTAAAAGCCAACTGGGGGTATTGCTCTGGGCCCACCAGGCAGTATTTCATTGTGCTCATTCTGATATTGCATTTTTTCTACAAGTATTTTCCATCCATCACCAGGATATATCAAAGCAATTCACAAGCATTATTTTTTCGAGTATACACGATCATAACTTAGAATGCAAAAACAAACACAAAAGAGGAAGGAAGGTTCAGTACAATGTTCAATTAGTGATGTTGGTAAGCAAAGGGATCTTTCTCTGTGTCAAACTTGATCTGTCCCTTGGCTGACAAAACTAGGGGCAGATGCAGAATCGTTTGTTGTCAAATCACAGTTGAGAGTAAAGTCACATCACATTATAGGATGCAGTCTGTGTTGCATGAGAATAGGAAAGCAGCTTCAGACCTAGGTCTTCTTATGGGCAGTAGGTACTTTACATGCACTTTGTTAAAATTAATGATCTTCCATGAGATAAATCAATGTCCTGTTTTAGTAATATTGATATCTCCAGGATGAAGGAACAGAATTTTACTTTTTAGATCCTCTGGTTCAACTATTTTCTACAAATTCAATGGAAGAACTGTCTTCCCTTGGAGTGAAGTGTTATTCAATTTCTCCAAGCAGCTTTTACTTCATTTCCATTTCATATCTGTTTTTACAAGTCTTTCCAAGGGAAGAGAATTAAAATGTCATTTGAATATTCCTAGACTGTTCAACCTATTGAAATGTAAACCTTCCTCAGGTACAAGCAAAATACACATGACTTTTTTGGTTTAACTTGAAGTTTGAGTACATACAATCATCATGTCTGGAGATGAGATGCTGGGATGAGATTCCAATACTCTGCCCAGGAGAGGGTGTCTCCCTCACCACCGTTATGGGTTGAGCACTGATTGTCCCCACAAAGCCCATGTGTTGAAGGCTTGGTCCCGATGGTGGCACTTTTGGAAGTAATGGAGCCTTTAGAAGTGGGGAGATCTTCAGATCACCAGGGGATGTGCCCTCAAAGGGTATTGTAGGAATCCTACTCCTTCCTCTCTCTTTCAATCCCCGAACTGTGTGATATGAGCAAGTTTAGTTCGCCAAACACTCCCACCACGATATGCTGCCTCAACATAGGCTCAAATGGGGCTAACAGATCACAGACTGGAATCACCAAACTATGAGCCAAAATAATCTTTTTCTCTTTATAAGTTGATTATTTCAAGTACTTGTTACAGTATTGGCAAGCAAACCACCACCTTCTGCTTTGCCCTACCTTAGTAAATGCTGGATGGTACACTCTTCCCTGGGGACATTCAAAGAGCATTTATTAATAATACTTTTAAACCAAAATAAGAACTGTCAATGTAACAGGAAGAAAGGCTTCTGTTTCCATCAGCTCCATGTCAATTTCATTCTAGGACAAGACTTGGAAGGGCTAAGCATCTGCCAAAGGACATGTGATAAGGTGAGCCTTTAATCTCCGCTCCTATCATTGTGGAAAGCCCAGGGAACATGGTTTCAGTGGTTTCCTACTGTGGTCAGCTGGCTGCACTACTTTTAGGCCTGTGGTGATGCAAAAACATCAGAGCATGTGGTGGAGGAGGCTGCTCACCTCATGGCAGCCAAGAAACAAAGAAAGAATGAAAGAGACAGAGAGAAAGGAGTTGGGGACCAGATATAGTCCCCAAGGTCATGCCCCATGATCCACTCCTTCAATAGGTCTCATCATCTAATAACTCATGTAGCTATGAACTCATCACTGGGTTAATCCATCAATAAGGTTAGTGCCCTCATGATCTGATCACTTCCCAAAAGTCCCATCTCTGAATGTTGCCATGTTGGGAACCGAGCCTTCAACACAATGAGCCTTTGGGGGATATTTTAGATTTAAACCATAACATTGTCACTTCAGGTCCCATTTGCTTTCTGTTCTACTTGTTGTCACTGTTGGCACTGCCCAATGCCCATGTGTCCCCCCTTAAGTCAGCTGGTATACGAACAGTTGAGTCCCATTCCCAGACCAGCTGTCACCTCAGTGTCTATGCAGTGCAAGTCACAGCTCTGTCTCTGCTGTTTCTAATTTTCTCTTCCTCTCTCCTTCTTTCTGCCCTGCCACCTGCTGTGCACCAACATGACATTCATTTCTAGACTGTTCCACTGTTGTTTCAAAGCTGCTCCCTTGAGTAATGTTGTTCAATCCCATTAGTTCCTCTTGGCCCCTTTCCCTACAGGGCTTGGCAACATCTCACACAATGGCTTCCTCTTTTGCCTAGGCAGATTATTATCTTTTGCTGTAAAGTGATTTTGTTAGGCCACTGAATAAGAGCCATTTTTATTCTGCCTTATTTCTTGTGCTTGGCAAA
This sequence comes from Heterocephalus glaber, assembly GCF_053883595.1. NCBI lineage: Eukaryota > Metazoa > Chordata > Mammalia > Rodentia > Bathyergidae > Heterocephalus > Heterocephalus glaber. The sequence continues at coordinate 28,846,557 of NW_028258315.1, forward strand.
AGTGAGCTGAATATACACCCAAGACAGGCAAGATTTGTGAAGAGCAGAAACTTCTTAATGTTAGGTTCACAAATGAGAGAAATTCTGGCAAAGGAGATAGGGAACTAATATTTACTTTATCAACACGTATGTATTTTCAAGTACCTATGATGCAGCAGATAAATTCTAGAAATAAACAGAAGAGACAGAAATCCTTGCTCTTATGCAGCTTATAGCTAAGAGGGTAATAATGGCTATCAGGCCCAGTTTAGATAAATTACAAACTTTATCTCATTTCTTCCTCACGTAGACCCTGTGACACATGTATCATTTCCAAATGGAATTGGGAATGTTCTTTGCCTGTTTGAATCTTCATTCCCTCATCTCTGGACAGATAGTTAATGTTTTCTGGCAAGCTCAATGTCACAAGAGGGCACTAATAATTGTTGGGCACCTACTGTGAGTCTGCCATTTTTGCTAGGTGCTTTTCTTCAACGACTTTATGAAATGAGTTGTTTTGTCTCAGTTTTTAGATGAAAAATTGTCAGAATAGTAAAATAAACTGTCTAGAGTCACATAGTTACTAAGCAGAACAATAGTAGAATAACTGAAGTCCTGTGGCTTCTAAGTGGCAGGCATTAATTAAGTCCACTTCCATCTGGTTTTAGCTGCCAACTCAGAAATGGATTTAGGTGGGAATTACTGTTTATTGAGCATCTTTTATGCAAAACATAATTGGACAGTACAGAGATATATTAAAATTAAAGAAAGTAAAGTTTATGCTACACTTTATACAGAGCTATACAATCCAGAGGGAGATATGAGTTTCATCCCCACTGTTAAAGCCAGTTAAAGCCAGTTAGGAAATGATGGGAGAAAGAATACTATCCCCTTGAGTTGACTCAGGACACATGGAAACTTGTCTTGCATTCTGGGTCCCATGTATGTTAGTTTTGCAGGATCTTTGGAACATTTAAAATTGATGACCAAAAGACAATTGGATAAGTGTTTGTGGATCTTAGACATGAGATCCAGCAAACCTGTGGCTATGGGCATTAGGGTTATGGGGTGGGTACAATTGTCTTGGATAAGTTTGTAGAGCTGCAAGGAAAGAAGCTGGTCTAGGCAGAAGACCTTGTAGAATAACATTTAAAACAGGTCATTAACAATAAATGCACGTTACCTAGGAAATTGCTTCCCAGTCTTTGTCAGCTCATGGCATCCACAGAAATAACCCTATTGGTAAGACACTGGTGATAATAATTGAGGCGGTTCATGCAGAGAACAACCAGCCAGAGTCTGTTGCTCCCTTTGCCACCAGCCACTAGAAAGTCAAGAGCATCTATATCTTGTTTAATTCATTTGTGTGGCACACTCATTGGGAAGCTCTGACCAAAAATGTATGCTAATAATTCAGATTCTCAGGCCCTCTCCCCAATGATTCTGGTTTTGCAGGACTAGAAGTCACATCTTCAATAAGCTACTTGATTCTGATAAAGGTGAGCTGAGAATCTTTCTTTAAGAAACTCAATTTTTTTTTTTTTTTGGTACCTGGGATCAAATTTAGGACCTTCTGCTTGCGAGGCAGGCATGGCGCCACTGAGCTAAAACCCCAGCCAACAAACTTAATTTTAATAGTTGTAAAATGAAGTTAAATTTAAGAAGAATTAACCTCTAATAATCAAACATTATAACTATGTATCTGGTTGGTGAGAAGAAACATTCCAATATTTTACCTAGTAGAACAACAGCACCTCTAAAGTAAGAAAACATTAACATGTTTTCAGATGTTATAATGGTGTTGATGAGATTGTTTCTCTGAGACTCTTAGTATTTGATGGATGATCAAGTGATTATAATGGTGTTACTTGAAAGTGAGATTTCTGGCAATGCTGAAAGAAGATGCAGAGAGACTGATGAAGTGAATGAGAATCCTTGGCACCTGGAATGTTGGCTCTAAATTCATTTCCCTTTAATTGACTGGTTCTAGGGCTCTTTGGAGAACTAGCCAATTCTCAGGATGGGGCAAGATATTATGATCGTGGGGCATTCTGTCACATTAGAGGTAAAGGAAACTATCAAAGACTACAAGAATTAGGACAAAATGACCCAGGAACTAATGTAAATATTCTGCCAGAATCAGGGTAATATGATTAATTATTACTCTGGAAGGGATTGAAACATGTCAACTATGCTTAATCTTTGGGCCCGTAACTTTATTAACAGTTTTTAAAATTTTATTTTTAGTCTTTAGTGAGTACTAGAAAACTACTTAACTATTCTGAATATTAATATGCAAAGGAAGAATCAATAATCTGTCCTGTTTTTCTATACAATCATAACTCAGGGTAACCAAATACAGGATGAAAGAAGGTCCTCTTTTTAAAATAATTCCAGAGAATGAAAAAAAAATTATAGTAGCTGCTGGCATCACAAAGAGAAAGAGAGTTGGACCTACATTTTTTTGAGACAGGATCTCACTGTATATTCTAGGCTAGCCTTGAACTCACTGTGTAGCCTATGCTGGCCTTGAACTTGTGGCGATCTTCCTGTTTCAGCCTCCTGAGTGCTGGGATTACAGGCATGTGCCACCATGCCTGGCTTAGACCTTCTGATGGAAGTTCACACTTCCATCTATGAAGAACTCTTTTAGAAGTTCCACTGGAATCTGATCAAACCTCTGGATAGAACTAATGATTTCCAGGAAATTCAAGAAACAGAGAAATAAGTTAAATGATACCCAGGATACAGACTTCAAACTGCAGGTGTTGGGACATTTTATAGGACAAAAGACTCAGTTTTTCCAACTGAATAAAAGAGAAGCAAGAGAAGATAGAAAATATACAAGGATAAATTATAAGTTAAAAACTGAAAAGAAAAGTTTATGAATATCAACCTCTGTATCTTACTTAGATTCCAAATAAAAAGAAAACCTAAAATTAAAATAAAAAACTATGAGAGGGAATTGCAAAAATAGGACATTATTATTAGATTGATATAAGCAATTTTAGCAGTTGTATTTGGGGAGATCATGATATTGTGGCTGTCTTTTCCTTTAAAGAAATTATATATTGACAATTGCCAAGATGGGGTCATGTGTGCCTGAAAATCTCCATGATAAAAAATACAGAGATCTTAAAAAGAAAGAAAGGGACATGATTCTAAGAGTCACCTAGAAAAGGGCAGTGTGAATTCTCTGAGAAGCAACATTCAGGAAAGGAAAAAGAGCTAGAGGATCATGGTGTGGTGAAAAATCAAACAAACAGTGTCCCCAAAGGAAGAAGAGGTTGAGGGCTATGGATGCTGCCTGGAAGTCAGGCAGACTGACTTCCGGTGTGCCTTCAGCTGATAGCAAAGGGGCTCAGACTTACCTTGCAGAAGGTGAGAGGGGCAGGCTGACAGCTGGAAAGCAGAGTTAGGGAAAAGGTAGGCTCCTGGGGTCAGAACAAGATGGAGCTGGACAGAGGAGTGAGGTTGAGGGAAAAGATTTGGAGGCAAAAGGATTGCAAGTTTGAGCCCAGCCTGGGAAACAGAGACTCAGTGAGACCTGTTTCCCTGTTTCAAAACAATAAAAAATTTAAAAAGAGGGTGGAGATGTAGCTCAGAAGGTCCTGGGTTGAATCCCCAGTACAAAAAAAAAAAAAAAAGACAAGTTAAATGCTTGAGAAGAATCCAGTAAATAGGACAAGGTCAGGATTCATAAGGAAGATTGAACAGTTTGACTTGAACAGGAGAAATGAGGAAGGTGGGAGCCATGGGGCTGAGTCACTGGATGAGAGTCTAAAGATTGCAGGCCCTGAATGGGCACTCCAGAATCACAGGGAGCTTTGGAAAATCAAACTTCTCCTCTTCCCCTCACCACTGAAGATCTAATTTCATAAACATGGAGATTTTAATATAATAAAAATACAATAACTTCTAATATTTAAAACCTCTCCAAGGGAGTCAGCTACGAACATTAAACTCATGGAAAAATACTTTCTCTGAATCTTTCCCGGAACATAAACACCCAAGCACTTCCTTGGGGTGAAATAGTATTTCCCGAGTCTGAGAACCTGGGGAAGGACAGCAGGCCAGTCAACCTTTGTACAAACCATGCTCAAAGACCAAGACTGATCTATTTCCAAAACACAGCTGCAGTCTTTATTACTGGGTGACAATATCCTTGAGTGTGCCCCTATTTTGTTATTTATGTTGCAGGAGCACTGGGTTGGGCTCGCCCTCCTTCTTTATAGGAGTATAAATAAGGCCTGGGGTGGAATAAAGAGAACAGTGAAGTTAGAGAAGGAGGGCTTTTGCTTCTGGGCTGTGATCATGGAGACCTGGGTCCATCTCTGGCTCTGTACTACACAAGTCACCAGCAGCCAGACCTGAGCTCTCCGATCTGTGCCATTGTGGTAAATAGCTTCTACCCTAACCGCTTTTTGGGACTTTTATAGCATTAAAATGTATAACAGAGGCATTGGTATTTAGTATAAACACGTCACACAGGCATAATGACTGTACTGGCCAATGACCTCAATGAAAAATTCATCAACCCAAATAGTCTGTGTAATTGGGCTGTAAATCTTGGAGGAACTTGGCTTTCTAGGTGGCATGCCAACTCCGTCTCCTTCCTGTCAGAATGAAACTAATGTAGAAGCATTTTTTTGGCATTTAAACAGTTTATTGACTATGATGACATAGTATTTACATGACATAAAAATAGGTATAAATCAGCAATATTAACCTTATTCAATTTCTGCAGCCATCAGTTTCAGAGATGCTGAGCTTTTTGATAGATAAGGCACAAATACCTTTTCAGAAGCCTTGAGTTTTTAAAGAATCGTAAGCTTCCTTTAAACCTACCTTCTCTTAATTGCTGCTTGAAATGTATAAAACAAGCCAAAAATTGATATTTGGGCCACTCCAATGTCTCCATCTCAGCAGATGGTTTGTTACCTCTTTTTTTCTAAACCAAAACCTCAAGATTTATCCTTTCACCTCCTAAAACTTTATACCTTTTCCTCCCTCACTAGCTGCAAACATAACAGATTCTTTTCAGTTGCTCAGATAAGTCATCCTTCCCCACTTCTTCCTTCTTTCCTCAGTTCCATAGTCAATGGCGATTTATAATGATAATTACAGTATTTTTAGAGATATAATAGTTGTGTCTTAAATGGAAGAACAAAAAAACAAAATGGCGGTGCTATGTGCCCTCTCCTGATCCTGTGGCTGCTGGCTGCTGACCTGCGGTTCCCCTCCCCCATTTCACCCTACTGTTTATTTCCCACATAGCTCTTTTGCCATTAAAACAACATCTAGTTGTTTACTTGTTCATTGTCTGTCTTCTCTGCAGCGTGGAAGCTCTGAAAAACAAGGGCTCTGTCTTGTTCTCAGCTGTGTCACCAGACCTAGCGTGTGACCTATGAGTCTTTGTTAAAAACATTGGAAGGTGAGGGCATTTCTCCCACAGCTTATGTGGCCTGTTCCTATCAGCTCAGTGGCTGAAATCAGACTATCCATACTGCAACACCCCTCCTCCACCACAGACAAATGTTAAAATCTCTACCTCTTGAAAGGGGGTTGGGCTTCCAAGGTAGAGAGTAAGGTCGTTACAGAATTCCTAATTGAGAATGCATTTAGAAAAAGAAAAGAAAAGAAAAACAACAACAAAACTTCAAAATACAGCCTCTCTATCCTTAAATCCCTTTTTGGAGGAAGAGTAATGGAATCCCCATTTTGAGGCCTGGGTAATGACAGAGTAGAATGAATTTCTTCTTCTACCTTTGTCATGTGTTACTTGAACTTGGTTAGTTAAAAAAAAAATCCAATGACATGTGTCCAAAGAGTGCAGATTACCCTAAGGAAGTTTGTTTTATTGGTGGCAACTGATCTTAAAAATGATGGACACTCAAGAGTTAGGATTCAATCACCAAAACTTGCCCACCTATTCAGGTCCCTTCTCCCCTGACCCCTGACCAAGAGGAACTTCAGAGATTACCGAATCCAGCCGGGAGATGAAGCTGTGTCCAGAAAGAGGGAAGTAAGGCCAGGCTTGCACAATCCAGTTGTTAAGTGACAGGATCCGGAGCTGAAGCCAGAGGAGCAGGAGAGAGGAAGATTATTCCTCACTGTCTCTGCAGAGGTAGGGGGTTAGGGAGGTGGGATCAGGACCTCCTTCCTAAACCAGCCCAGCTTCCACTGTTTTAGTGTTCTGTGTACACCAAGAACATTCATATGAGGGGGGATGAGAATTCTTACTACAAGACACATTAAAATTTTCTTTTGTTCAAAAGAAAAAATCAGTTGTCAACATCTTTTGAATGGGTGCTCCATGGAGATGGGACCTCATTTGTGTCAGTTCTTGCAGCTTTTATAAGTTTGTGTGGATTATTCATCTGTCAGCATGCTCCAGATAATGGAGGTGTGTTTCTGAGAAAGCAGCATGACAGCCTGGGGCATCCCATGTCTCTCAAGCTCCAGCAGCTGCTCCTCTCCCAGAGACACACTCACGGGGCCAGAGGGTGTCCTGTGTCCTCCCCTGGATGACCTGTTTTCTGAGCCACTCTGGAGACCAGTGAAATGTGGACGTATTTCACACTGGAAATGAACATGCCCTGGGAATCTTGTGATGTATGAAGACAAGCAAATGACAGCTACCTGTGTGAGCTCCCCTAGGTTGGGCGTGTTCACTGAGGCTGACAGCCACTGACTGAGGAGGCCAGAGTGGATAAGCACTGGCTCTCACTCCCTGGTCCTTGCTCACAGCTTCCAGTCCTCAGGTGTTTTCCCAACCAAACCCAGCCCAGCCCAGCTCTGTCTCAGCAGAGGACACATGGCAGCCAGTGATTGTTTCATAGGGGATGAATTGCTTCTCATCCCATGAGCTACCGTGATTGCCTCTCCTCTGACATTTTAAGGTTGCCATCAGGGCAAATCCAGGCCCAGAATGAAAAACCAAAGGAGTCATGTTGACCAAAGACTTTACTCTGAGGTGGACAGTGACATGGCAGATGCCAGCACTCTGGTTATCAAACTGAGCCACCTTCTGTGCAACCAAAAGGGCCCTCCAGCTGATGGCTCTGAAGAGGCCAGCCAGCACCACTGTGGTCATGTGGACCACAGAAGAAGGGATAAAAATATAGACTTCTGCACCAGATGGACCCAGACCCTCAATGCTCCAGGACATCATAAGGCCCATGCAGTGTTTGCTGGTGTGAGGACTGAGGGAAGATTAACAGTGCATACTTTGTGGCTCATTTGAGTCCTGCCTGATGAAGTCATTCCTCAAACAGGAGGGCACTGGGCATAAAAGGGCTGGATGCTGGCACAAGATGTTATCATATGAAGGGTTTTTAGCTTAAGGACAAAGGAAGATTCTGCTGGTCAGGAGCACAAACATTTAAGAAAGAGCTACCAACACTAAGGCTGGAGCCTTAAAGAGTTCCAGAGACTGGCATTAGGATAACCTCACAGAGACCAGCTAAGAAGAGCTATAGATAGCAGCCAAGGGCTGCTAAGGAGCTAAGAGGAGTCAGCCAGCATCAGACCCTGGTGCTAACTGGTGGTGACAGAAGGTAGTGATCAGCAATATCTAATGCAGATCAGTGGAGACCATCTGAGAAGAGTTTGGATAGCTGCCAAGATTTAGCTTTGCTGCTGAGAAGTTGATAGGAGTGGCTGAGAGCTCAAAGCTCTGAGGCTAAGGGTGGAGGGCCACTGGCACTCAAAGCACTGAGCCCCTAGCAGAACTGCACTTTGCCCAAATCAAGTAAAAGAAACCTCTACTCATTGTCAACACCTCCACCCATAAGACCCAGTGGGGCATCCTGGAGAATATGGGGCAGTGTGACCAGTGCTCTGCTGTTTGGGGCTGAGGTTGCTGCCCAGTATCCTATACACCCAGGTGTATGGAGGAAGAGGAGGAGCCTCGCATAGACCAACCAGGCAGCTCCACCTCCTGTTTGCTTTTCCTTTGCTTTAAGAGAGGACTTAAGGTCAGGAGAGGGAAGGAAGTGGATGTCAGAAAGGGAGTCTTGCTTTTGAGAGCTGTGCAAATGCTTCCAGGGGCTGACAGACAGCTGAGGTCAGCCAGAGGGATACATCAAGGGACACTCCACCCTCCTTGCCTGGAAGCCCATGGCTAGTGTTTCTAGAATGTGGCATGCATTGGCAGACCTGAACTCCAAATCACAACTCTGAAGCCCTCAGGGGCATATCTACCTGGGGTCCTGCTGGCCTTCCAGCAGTGGTCCTGTCTTCAGCCAAATGAAGACCCCCTCCTGATCCCAGAGCCTTGCCTCAGTGTTCAGGTACTCCTAGGCTCTGCCCTAAGCCAGACACCTCTCACAGGTCTCCTGTCTGCCTGGGTCCAGTCCCCCTTCACTCCCTGCTCTTCTTTAAGAGGGCATTCATTTGTTCTAAAGCTCTGTCAAAATAATCTTATTAGAAAATAATCTTACAACTTTAAAACTAGCCCTAAATCACGTTTAATCAAGATGAAATTCCCTGCCCTTCAGGCAAGATAAAACCACTGTTCATTCTGCAACTCCAGATATCTCCACTGTGTTGTGATTAAATTTGTTACTAAGTGAATGATTTTTAAAAGGGCAAAGAAAAAGAGGAAATTATACTATAAAATTATACCAACTTCTTGCTTTGTCTGACTACACAATTGCTTATCAGACTATAGGAATAGTTGTTGCTGCAATTATCTTATCAATACCTGACATGTCAAAGGACATGACTGAGTGTGTAATTCTGCAGAGGAAATAACTATGTAAGAGTCAAGTTTGGCACAGCATGCTTCACAGTCATGGAAGGCCTGCTGCTACCTCTTCCCTCACAGTCCCTCTTCCTACTGTTACAGGAGTTTTAGGACAAGTGGGAGGGAGGCATCCAACAGATTAGGTTCTACCACCTGCCCAAGATGTCAGTCTAAAATATGAGTAATGGTGAAGGCAGGAAAGGAATTTAAACCATCACAGATATATCAGGGGTCTAAGGGGACCCACATTCTCAGTCCTGTCTTTGGTGTACTGACATGAGGCCCTAGATCAATGATGGTGAAACTTTTAGAGATCAAGTGCCCAAACTACAACCCTAAACCCACTTATTTATTGCAAAGTGCCAACACTGAGATTACACCTGAGTGCTCAGCTGCTAGGGTGATGCTGGGGCAACTTGGCTCACGTGCTAACAGAGAGGCCTTTGCATGCCCACCGAGGCATGCGTGCCACAGGTTCGCCACCAATGCCCTAGATTATATAGGGAAGGAAGAACAGAAGTGTGCAAAGTCTTGGCCACACTGTGGTCTGGCTGATCATTTTCTCAGGATTGGTCAGCAGTGGCCTTGTCATCTGCAGAAATAAGAATATTGGTGGTGTCTGGGGGAGAATGGTTCAACTCTTGTCACAAGATATTTATCCATCATACGTGTTGTTCTTGGAATCTAGGGTCACAGCAGGAGAGAATGTCTTAGAGCAAAGGAGACAGATGGAAAATGGAGGCAGAGATGTCAAGTTTTTGTCCCTTTTCAGTTATGCATCAGACATCTGCATGTATCTTCAGGCCCAAGTGAAGAGTCCGGACTTTTAGCAAAGTAGCCTCTAAGTCCTTATTACATTACTGTCTCTCTTCCTTGCTCCCCCCACATTCCTCCTCTATCTTTTTCTTTGAGGTGAGCTCTCTTTCATTTTATTTTTTCCTGCTGCTAAAATAAAATTTTTAGACAAACTGAGTTTAATTGGACAAAGAATGATTCCCAAATTGGCAGCCCATAGAACCAGGATAGGTTCTGTATGACTCCGCATCTGTCATGTGGCTGAATAACATTTAGAGACAGAAAAAGGCAAGTGACCTATAGAAAAGGAAGTAGGGAGCAGAGACCACGTTCCAGGTTAAAACTGGCAAGGTAAAGCCTGACTTGGTGTAACTGAAGCCTGGCGATGATGGGCTCAGACTCAGCTATTTGTTACAAAGACAAATTCTAAAGTTTACTTTCCTGTTTTTTCATCTACTGAGTTAGGTTGCAGTTCACCAAGCAAGGACTTAAGTGTGTTAGTATGGAAGCTTTCTCAGGCCAAATTTAGCTTAACACTACTTTTGATTATAAAATATGATAATACAAAGCCACTTTAAGATCCACAAACTAAGCAAGGAAATATTTTCCACGTCATAATTTTGCCTACTTCCTGCCATTGACCAAAAGAAAACTTGTGAAGGCACATTTGCATAAGTATTAAAAGCCCAACCTATAGAAGGGTAAACAGTGGAAAAACAAGTCTTTTTCCATACCTCTGGCTCTCTCAATGTATTACCTACCAGAAGCAACTACGGTATTATTAACTTTAAAATATATAACACATGGTATGTTTTTGTGTATTCGTATGTACAACCTCTATGTGACTACTTACACAAAGTTACACGTCCTAGTAATAAGTGGAGCTCAGCAGACCTGAATTCCAGACCTCTGCTGTTGAAAAGTCTGATGATTCTGCATGAGTCACTTCTGCCCTGCTGTGGTTTGCTCATTCATAGTAAAGGAGGTCAGTCCAGCAAAAAACTGAAGAGCAAAATGAGGGCCTGTCAAGTGCTTTGAAATGTACAAAAATCTTTATCACTCATCCTTTGTATTCAGATTAAAATTGTACTTATTCACTGTGATGAATTCTAGGACACTAGGACTCTATATTTGTATCAATTTCTCTCAGAATTTGTATATAGCTAAGGTTACTGTCCATTTACTCTGCACTAGCTGATTTGCTTTGGAAATTCTTTAATACTGTTTTCTTACTCATATTTCACAAGAGATCTGGAAAATAGATACTCTTATGTCCTTCTTTTATAGTTAAGAAAAATGAAAGTTAGTAAGGGGAGGTGTCCACTTATTAGGCAGGTAGTAAGACATTAGGGGGCCTGAGAGACAGGGAGGTCCATAATGGGCTTTGCCAATTATAGTTAAATGAAAAATCCAAAGACCTCAGTGTATATTACTTGCTGGGTCTCAAATACAAAAACAGGGTTTCCATTTCTAGAACAAGGCATACAGTGTCCCTGGTTGCCATAGCCCACGGCCCAATAATTTCGGAAAGACTTTTCCAAGTTAGGCTTAGACCTAAGGGAAGAAGACAAAGATATGGAGGAAGAGGAGAGAGAGGGGAGGGGAGGCAATGAAAAAAGAATTAAGATGTGTTAGTTACTTGTGCGAACTCCCCCAAATGAATGTAATTATTATGCAACGCAAATATGTACCAGTAAAAAAAGGCTAGAGTAGAAAAATCAGGTTATAACTTTTTTTTTTTTTTTTGGTACCAGGGATTGAACTCGGGTCCTTGCGCTTGTGCAGCAGGCAGCGAAACCACTGAGCTAAATCCCCAGCCCTAGAACTTTTAAAAAATAAATTTCATAAGTTTTTTATGTGATTAAGGGTTTTGAGAAAACACTGACCTTGAAAAGAACAAGGAAGACCTTTCTCAATTCCAAAGTAACTTCTAAGAAAAAATGTTGATGAGCATTATAATCATCATAATGAAACCCAGGAGTAACTCACGAGCATAAAAAGATACCCAGACTCCCACTTCTCTAGGTCTTAGAATTATAGTGAAGTCATCCTATATTTCTTCAGGGCCACTTATATGTCTTGGGTGAATTCTTGCATCGAAGCCGGGAAGAGCTGAGGACCTGGCTTCCCAGTGACACACTTCTCAGGGATCTCTAGGGAAGGATGACAGCAAGCCAGCCTGCAGACCCCTTGTCCTGGCTCCAGGCCCCAACCTCTTTCCATCTGATGGACCAGGGTACCAGATCCCTAACCCCATAAAGTACTCAAAGGAAAACAGGTTGGTTGTCACTCATTCTATGGTCATGTTCATTTTCTATGCTTGTTCCAGCAATAGTGTATTATTATCAATAACATTATTACTTTATTTTGCTGAAGTGCTCAGAAGCTTCTTTTTTCTCATTAAGTTTATTGGTACATTTTAGGTATACAACATGATGACATTCATCGTTGGAAATTAGTACCTTTACATGATATATCTTGATTCTTATTTTTCCCCATTCCCCTGCCTTCCCTTTGACCCCTCCACCCCTCCTTATTTATGAAGACTTTGTTTCCATTTTTTCCTTTTCTCTTATTTTTTCCTTTCCCTTCTTTCTTTTCCCTTACTCCTCCCACTTCCTCCTCCTCTTTAGACCTTTTCTTCAGAGGCCTCTTCTTAAGGCGCTTTTCTTTAAGGAGCACTGTTATCCATGTTAGTTATCAAATACTTTTCCCTCAAAGCCTTAAAAGTATGCTTGCATGCATTCATTTTAACTTATTGCATAGATTTTATAATAGTTAATTATTTCTGAATTCCTTTGCAGAATTTAATCTGTTATTTTCATACTATACTGAAAAGAAATGCATAGTAATTCATGTAATACCATCAAAATAAAATGTACAAATCACATATCTATGGTATCTTGACAAATTACCCTTCATTTGGGAAGGCGATTGTTTGGGCTGGAATTGTTCAATGTAAACATTCTTTGACTTGTGTGTCAATGTGCACTCAAGTGTACTAGACCAGTTTTGAGAAAGCACGGCATTTCTATGTGCTGGCTGAATTCAGCAGCTCCTCATGCATAATATTTGTATTATTTTGCAGCAGTGTCATTTGAAATAATAGAACGTTTTTATTTTCCCCATGTCCCACCAGCCTTCCCACCCCAATAATCCAAAGTGGGAAGAAGTAAAAAGTCATAATTTTAAAGTGAAAGACTTGCAGAGTCCTGTATTAGTTAAGCTTTTGTACATACATACACACACATGAACACACACACACACACACACACACACACCCCCAAAACCAGAGGTTTGTCACAGTGAAGTTCAGTTTTCACTGTTGCAGCAGTCCAGGGTGAATTGAGTCAGTAGTTTTCCACATGATGATTAAAAATCTAGGCTCATGCCATTCTGTGGCTACATTGTCTCCCAAGGCAGTGGAGTCCTTCATTTCCAGTTAGAACACAACATTAGAATCTTTAAAAAGATTACCTTTTTAAAAAATTTATATATTAATTGGTACATTTTAGGTATACAATACATTTACATTTATCATTGAGTGTTTGTACCTGAACATGATGTATCCTAGTTCTTATTTTTTTCCCCATTACCTATGCACCCTTCACCCCCTCCACCCTTCCCTATTTACATAGACTTTGTTTCCATTTTTTTTCTTTCTCATACTTTTTCCTTTCCTTTCTTCCCTTTCCCCTTCCCCTCCCACCACCCCTCCACCTTTGGACCTTTTCCTATTTCAAATGATCAGTTATTCATTTTAATCATTTTAATCCTTATTTACTCTTTCAGTTTCTCACACTGGAGATACTATTCGGTATTTACACATGTGTGTCCTATTTATTTCTGTAAGAGTATGACTTCAATATGCATCCATTTAGCTATAAATGACTCTAGTTTCTCCTTCTTTATGCATGAATAGTACTCAATTTTATTAAAAAACCACATCTTCTTTATCCAGTTTCCAGTTGATGGGCACTTGGGCTGTTTCCAAACCTTAGCTATTACAAACTGTGCGGCTATAAACATGGGTGCACATATATCGCTGTGGTATGATTCTTTTAATTCTTTGGGGAAGATACCCAGTAGGGGAATAGCTGGGTCAAATGGGACCTCTAGTCCTAGTTCTTTGAGGTATCTCCATACTGATTTCCACAGTGGTTGCACCAGTCTGCACTCCCAGCAACAATGGAGAAGGGTTCCTTTCTCTCCACACCCCCGACAGCATTTGTTTTTTTTTCCCCATTAACTTTATTGGTACATTTTAGGTATAAAATACAGTTACATTCATCATTGGGATCTTGTACCATTACATGAGTATCTTGGTTCTTATTTTTCTTCCCCTTCCCTTGCCCTCCCTTCACCCCCTCCACCATTCCCTATTTGCAAAGACTTTGTTTCCATTTTTTTTCTTTTCTCATATTTTTTCTTTTCGCTTGTTTCCTTTCCCCTACCCCTCCCACTTCCCCTGCTCCTTTAGACCTTTTCTTCCTGTTACACACTATTAATTATACATTTTTAAATTATAATATCAAGATCTAGGAGACATTACCACAGGTTTTACAGAATTTAAAAGGATATAGAAAGAATATTACAAAAACCTTTTTTGAAATAAATTTGACAACTTCTAAGAAGTACCTTGGAAGACAAATTAATGAAACTAACTCTGGAGGAAATATAAAATTTGAATAGCACCTATTAAAGAAAGTATATTCCTAGCTTGAAAACCTACCTATATGACAACAGCAGGCTCATAAACATTTTAACTGATAAATTATAACAAACAATTAAAGCAGAAAAATGAAGGAACACTTCTCCCCTCATTTTAGGAACTCAACATTGTGCTAATCCTATAACTGGATAAAGATAATAGAAGAAAAAAGTATGAACATAGATAGAAATTTGTTTAACAAAACAAACTATTAGAAGTCAGATCTGGCAGTATGTAGAAAGTGGTTTTGTTACAGGGATGGCAGTGTTGGTTCAGCATTGGAAGATCCACCCCCAAAAGTCATCACTTTAACAGAGAAAAGGAAAAAGCCATATGATCCTGTCACTAGTTGGAGAAAGAGTATTGGACTAAATTCTACAGCTGTTCATGGTAAAAGCTATCAGGAGACTGGAAGTAGAACAGAAACTTCTCAACAGATTAAAGACATGTACTCCATACTTCCAGCAAAAACATCTGATATGAATGGAGAAGATGCAATGCTTTCTCCTTAAGGTGGGGAACAAGGGCAGATATGCTTACTCTTTATCTGTCCATTAAACTTTGAAACCTAGGCCCCACCAAAATAGTCTGGCAATAAAATGACACAATTAGGATAGGATTGGCAAGGTAGAAGCAAAATCTTTATATGTAGATGAAATGATCATCTACAGAGAAAATACTAAGAAATCTCTGGGAGCCCCTAGAACTTGTATTTGAATTTAGCAGGATTAGAAAACACAAGGTATATATAAAAATTCAGGTCTGTGTATACTTGCTATAAATGAAGAATTGGATATTGAAATTTAAAAGTTATGTAGGAGTACAAAGGCGCTAGAAAAGTAAAAAGAAAAAGGAAAAAAACAGTGTTGGAAGACGTTTAGTACCTAATTTTAAGACTTCTTCTAAAGCTACAGTAATCAAGGCAGTGTTGGTGTAAGGAAAGACATATAGATCATTGGAATAAAACAGAGAATCAAGAAATAGAACCACACATATATGGTCCACTGAGTTTTGAAAGATTATTTAACATTAGCATTTTATAGAATATAAGCTCAATTCAAGAGCTGAAGAAGAGATAGTGTTTTCAGCAAACAGCACTAGAAGACCTGGTATCCATATATAAAAAATTAACCTCAACCCTTTATTTCCATACATGAAAATAACTTGGAGGAATCTATGAACCTAAATATGAAAGCCTAAAAGTATAAAACTTTAAGAAGAAATTATAAGGGAAAATGTTTATGTATTCAGGGTAGGCAAGAACTACCTAGGATACAAAAGACATGATGTATAAAAGAAAAAAAATGATAAATGAGATTCCATCAAAATTTGAAACTTTAAATGACATCATTAAAATGAAAAGCAGTCCTTAAACAGACCATATTTACAATGCATATAACCTATGACCAGAATATATAAAGAATTCTTAGAGCTCATTAATAAACAACCCAATTAAAAAGTAGACATAAGAAGATGATAAATAGCCAGTATAGCACAAAGAAAGGTGTGCAACTCTAGAATCACAAAAATTCTAATCAGTACAATAACAAGATTGAATTATAAACTCATTAGGGAGATGAAGTTAAAAGTTTTTAAAGCCTTGTCATGACTTTTTCTTTTTGTTGGATTCTCCCCCTTTGCGTTTAATTTGTCACTCCCAATGGATTTATTCTGCTGGGTTTCCTGGGGTTGTGATCCTCATTGTCTTTTCCTAGGGCATTGTCTACAATTTTTTGGAGTGCTGGTTTGGTATTCATGAAGTTTCTGAGGTGCTCTTTATCATCAAAGTATCTTATTTCTCCATCAATTTTGAAAGGTAGTTTTGCAGGGTACATCAATCTGGGTTGGAGGCTGTTTTCCTTTAGGGCTTGAAATACATCACTCCAAGCTCTTCTTGCCTTGAGGGTTTGCATAGAGAAGTCTGCTGTGATTCTGATGGGCTTTCCTTTGTATGTGATTTGTTTCTTTTCTCTCACTGCTTGTAGAATTTTGTTCTTCTGTTGGATTTCTGGAATCCTAACTATTATATGCCTATGTGTAGATTTTTTTTGATCAAGGCTAGCTGGAATCCTATATGCCTCACTTATCTGTATGTCAAGTTCTTTTCCCCTCCTTGAGAAGTTTTCTGCCATCACTTCTGTGAACAGTTTTTTTATGTCATCTGCACGCTCTCCTCTTTCTTCATTGACTCCAATCAGTCTTGTTATTCATCTTTGCATCGTCTAGCAGCTGCTGGATTGATTTCTTGTGGTCCCTTACAATTTTAAAGCAATTTTTCTTTTCCTGGTCACTAATTGCAATCTTTTCTTCTATATCTGAAATTCTATCCTCACATTGGTTCATTCTGCTGCACAGACTTTCGATGGAGTTTTTAATCTCCTGGAAATCTGTTTGCATCTGTTTTATGGATTCCATTTGTTTCCTATGTTGGGGTTCCATAATGTTCCTCAGATCCTCTACTTTTTTTTTTAGATCCTCTATTTTTTTTTATCTGTGTCCTCTCTAGGTTTATTAATTATGCCTTGCAGCATGAGCACAATCTTTGCTGTTATCTGAGTAATTATTTCTGATTTCACTTTTCCCAGATCCTCTTTTGTTCCCAGTTCAGGGAGTCCAGGTGGTTGAGTATCAGATTGTTCCATTTCATTTCCTTTTGGGGTTACTGTACGTGATCGAGAAGTCTGTTTTTGAGGCTTGTGTATGTGTCTTCTCATTTCTACAGGGTGGGGGGATTGCTTCTGGTGCCCGTGCGGCTCACCTTCTCTGCCCTAGGAGCCTGGGATGGTGGCAGGGGAGCTTCCTTCCTGGTGCTGGGACTGGTTCACCTTCTCTGCCCTAGGAGCTTGGGATGGTGGCAGAGTCAGCATTTGTTATTGGTTGATTTCTTGTGGGGTGAGGTGTTCCTTTTGTTTTAATAACAATAGAATATGAATAGGGTGCAGGTGGTCTGGGGAAGAGAGAATGAAAGCAAAGGTCATTATATATATGCTATGAATATTCAATGTCTTGGGCTCTGGAATTCTGATATGCCCACCTTCACATGTGATATAAACAGGGAGAAATTCCTTCCAGGTGGTTAAGGTTAGTATTATGAGTCAACTTGATTGGGCTTACCTGGTAAAAAATTATTTCTAGAGGTGTCTGTGATGATGTTTCTGGAAGAGATTAGCATTTAAATAAGTACACTTAGTAAAGAAGATTCCCCTACCCAAATGTTGTTGGGGATCATCTAATCCTTTGGGAGCCTAAATAGAACAAAAAAAGCAGAGGACTGGAGAATTCTCTCTCTCTTCTTGCTCTGGAATATTCTTCTTCTGCATTCAGCCTTCTGACTCAGGCTGAATTACTCCACCAAATTCCTTGGGTTCTGCAGCTTGGAGATACTGTGAGATTTCCAGCCTTCATAATAACATGAACCAGTTCTCATAATAAATCTCTTCATATCTTCCATAGATGTATTTACTGCTTCTATAATTTTGGAGAACTCTCACGATAGACAGTAGCTCACCACATTACTGCCAACTTAATGCCAACTCTCCTTTTCCTATGCTTCTTTGGGACTCACTCATTTTTCCTTGTTAACCTGGGCTGGCCATATTTTGCATGTGGATGCAACATTGATTGAAGATAAGAGTCCACCTGCATGGCTCTAAAACATGCACCAATTCTATAGCTCACCTTCTTCCTCCCTTATGGCTGGCACCACATAGGGTTCCCGCTGTACACCTCATTGTTGTGTGTCATGCTTTAGAATGAAGTAGATTCAGCACACCCCTATGCTTGTGTCTCCGTCAAAATCCATATGCCAAAATTCTAACCCTAAGGTGATGGTATTAGGAGATGGGGCAGGTAGTAGGTGATCTGGTCCTTGAGATTAGTGTCCTAATAAGAGATCCTGGAGAGCTCCCTTGCTTCTTCTATGTGAGGACACAGCAAGATGGTCATCTATGCACCAGAAAACAGGTCCTCGTCAGACACCAAATGTGTCTGACATTGATCTTGGACTTTCTAGTCTCCAGAAAGCTAAGCAAGAAATTTCTGCTGTTCATAAGTCTGTTATGTCTTTGATATTTTGTTATAGCAGCCTGAAAAGACTAAGACAATCACTAAAACAATTCTAAAGAATGTAGAGAAGATAGAGACACAAGAATAAACTTCTAATAACATTTATAGTGTACATGCCATGTTATGAAATGCAGTAATTGTGGTATATACACAGCTCTTATGAATATGTCTCATGAACCTGTTTGGCTCTGGATCTCGAAGGCTCCCATTTCCAAAACCACTGGCCACACATCGATGGTTATGTCAGGAGATTCCTATTACTTTCTGCAGGATACATCAGCTTAGATCTGAGTGTTCTGTCTCCTTAGCAGGAACCTTGTCATGGTGTAAAAGATTTATTTCTAAGTACTTTAGGAAGCTTGCAGCTGCCTACTCCTTTCTCTGCCATCAGCTGACAGCAGGAGTCATTCAGTAATTATGAGCTGTCTTCATTTATGATGATTTATTGCAGTACTGAGTAAGATATCCTCTGTCCCAAATACTACCCTATATATGCTGCTAATGAGAAAGCAAGAACTTTTGTGGGAAATTGTTGGATTAAGAGAGTAATTTTCCATGAATTGAATGTGTGGTATTAAACATTTTGGGACAACCCAAGGAGAACAAGCAGCTTCTGGGTAAGTGGTCCTGTGTCCAGAGTCCCCTCTCCTGAGCTCAGCCCTGACCAACTTCAGTGTGGAAGTGCCAGTGCTCTTCAGCCTGGGTAGCAATTGCCAGCTCGAATTCACCCCTGAAGGTTCAGTAGAGAAAAGGGATGGGGTCTCAGGAAGAACCATCAGGGAAGTGACAGGTCCAGAGAGGAAGAAAATGCTGGGCTGTCAAGAGCCAATGCAGTCCATCTGGGGAATTGAGCTGGCAGGTCCCCAGGGTAAATGTGGCCATCCTCTAGTGGTAAGAAATTCATCCCTTCTCTGGTAGCACTGTTCTCAGAACAAAGTTATAATGGAAGAAAATATTTAATCAAAAATTTCCAAACTGCCAAGCTTTTTTAGCAACCAGTCACAGAAAACTCAGATAACCTCCCTTGCCATTGAAATGAAGCCTCTCTCTGTTTTGAGGCACCCTGGTAGCATCTGCCATAATGCTTGCACTCTGCAGTAGAAGCAACAATCAGCTGAGGAGAGGATCAGCCAGCCTTGGATTCAGAGTGGGTGGCAGAGTTCTCCGAGGACTGGGGAAGTAAGGGGCATGGGTCAACAGGACTGGATGGAATTGAGATGTTTTGCTTTGTATGCACTGGGCTGTGGGCTCAGCCTCTAGGTTAGACCTTTCTCCTATGGATAAGTAAGGGCTGGAGAATCTTTTCACCCCACCACATAAATACAAGTCCATCTCCATATATTTATCAACAGAATTTTTTTTCTAAAATCCATTTTAGTTACCAAGGCTTCACGTATGCTTTTTTTTGAGACAGGGTCTCACTATATGGTGAAGGCTGGCCGTGAACTCACTGTAACCCTCCTGCTTCAACCTTCCAAGTGCTGGGATTACAGGTGTGTTCCATCATGTCCAGTTCCACAATATGCTTTCAGTGGCCATATTGGAGGTCTCTATGTAAGGGACTTGAGTCATTGCTAACTGTGAGCTTCTCAGGGCAGGTGTCTTGACTTGTTCTGTCTGTCTCTAAAGACAGAGCCTAAAGAACTTTGTGCACTCAATACATGACATTTGGGTGAATGAACTAGAAAAGGTCAGTTGGTCGTTAGGTTTTTATGTGCTATTTATAAGCACTTCTCATATTCATATGGGAGCTAATTAGTGCACACATCATGTGTTCAGTCTAAGGATTTTAAAAGGAATGGCTTCAACATCCTTGTGTGGGGAAATGATACCTTAGGTGAGATAGAGCTCCATAAGTTTGCACCAACATTAAATTTTATTTGTTCTGAATGGCATCATTCACCAGCTCCTAGATATGTATTATATTTTAGTAATACTTCATCTCAGGACACCCTACTGAGGTCCCGAGTCACGTGGAACATGCCGAATCAGCCTGCTGCAGACAGGCAGGTCTGTGCACGCCCTACCGAGGTCCCTGAGTCACGCGGAATATGCAGAATCAACCTGAGCCCCGGCAACAATGCACTGGACCCTCACCTCCGCTCCTCTGTACACACTACAAAGACGCAGAGGACACCAGACCACCAGACCATGGTACTGTGTCCCCCTGCTCCCAGCCCAGAGGTAGGGGCTTCTGAGCAGCCATCCCACTGCTCCTGGACCAGAGGAAGGGGCTGCTGAGCAGCCATCCCACTGCTCCTGGACCAGAGGAAGGGGCTGCTGAGCAGCCATCCCACTGCTCCTGGACCAGAGGAAGGGGCTTCCAGGCCACCATCTGTGCCACCACTCTTGGCCCAGAGGGAGGGGCTTCTGAACTGCCATTCCAATGGTCCTGCTCCAGAGGAAGGGGCTTCCTGGCCACCAGTCCTTCCGCTTCTCCCATCCCTACCCTGCTCCCGGCCCCTGTCATATCTCTCCCAGCTCAGAGGAGGTAATCTGTGCAGACACCAACAGCCCCCACCCCAGTTGAAATGAGAAAACACATAAATAAGTCTAGAAACCAGTCTTCCAGATCACCTACAGCAACCCCAAAGGGAAATGAGATGGAACACTCTGATATGCAACCACCTGGACCCACTGAACTGGCAACAAAAGGGGATCTGGAAAAAAATGAAATCAGAAATAATTTCTTAGATAACAGGAGAAATTGTGCTCCTAGTGTAAGACATGATTAATAAATCCAGAGGGGAGCTCAGGAACATGATGGAATCCCAACATAGGAAACAAATGGAATCCATAAAACAGATGCAAATAGATTTCCAGGACATGAAAAACTCCATTGAAAGTCTACATAGCAGAATGAGCCAATGTGAGGACAGAATTTCAGATATAGAAGATAAGATTGCAATTAATGACCAGGAAAAGAAAAATTGCTTCAAAATTATAAGGGAACATGAAAAATTAATCCAGCAGCTGCTAGATGATGCAAAGAAGAACAATATAAGACTGATTGGAGCCAATGAAGAAACAGGAGAGAGTGCAGATGACATAAAAAATCTCTTCAGAGAAATAATGGCAGAAAACTTCCCAAGCAGGGGAAAAGAACTTGACATACAGGTAAGTGAGGCATATAGGACTCCAAATAGCCTTGATCAAAAAATAATCTACACATAGGCATATAATTGTTAAGATTCCAGAAACTAAACAGAAGAACAAAGTTCTACAAGCAGTTAGAGAAAAGAAACAAATCACATACAAAGGAAAGCCCATCAGAATCACAGCAGACTTCTCAACACAAACCA
This sequence comes from Heterocephalus glaber, assembly GCF_053883595.1. Lineage (NCBI taxonomy): Eukaryota > Metazoa > Chordata > Mammalia > Rodentia > Bathyergidae > Heterocephalus > Heterocephalus glaber. The sequence continues at coordinate 28,868,158 of NW_028258315.1, forward strand.
TCAAGGCAAGAAGAGCTTGGAGTGACATATTCCAAGCCCTAAAAGAAAACAGCCTCCAACCCAGATTGATGTACCCTGCAAAACGATCTTTCAAAGTTGATGAAGAAATAAGATACTTTTATGACAAAGACCACCTTAGGAACTTCGTGAATACCAAACCAGCACTCCAAAGAATTTTACACAATATCCTAGGAACAGACATTGAGGATCACAACCCCAGGAAGCAAAGCAGAATGAACCCATCTAGCATGACAAGAAATTAAATGTAAAGGGGGAGAACCCAACAAAAAGTAAAAGTCATAGCAATGACAAGTCAATAGGTTTCAGTTATAGCCATCAATGTTAATGGTCTCAATTCACCAATCAAAAGAAATGGACTGGCAGAATGGGTCAAGAAGCAAAATCCAACAATATGCTGCATACAAGAAACACACTTAATTCAAAAGGAAACTCATAGACTGAAAGTTAAAGGGTGGAAAACAATACTCCATGTGACAGGAATCTGAAAAAAAGCAGGAGTAGCTATTCTCCTTGCAGATCAAGTAGATTTCAAACCAACACTGATTAACAGAGATGAAGAAGGACACTACATCCTTGTAAAGGGAACAATCCAACAGGAAGAGATGACAATCATAAATATCTATGCACCAAACACTAGTGCACCCAACTATATAAAACAAATACTAACAGACATGAAAAGTCATATATGCACTAATACAATTGTAGTGGGGGACCTCAACACCCCATTGTCACAAATAGATAGATCAACTAGACTAAAAATAAGTAATGAAATACTAGAACTCAATCGAACTCTTGAACAAATGAACTTAACAGATGTTTACAGAGTCTTCCACCCCACAAAATCAGAATACACATCCTCCTCAGCTGCACATGGGTCATTCTCCAAAATAGACCACATACTCACACATAGAACATGTTTAAGTAAGTGCCAAGGAATTGAAGTTATCCCCTGTATGTTATCAGACCATAGTGCGATGAAATTGGAGATCCATAGCAAAAGAAACTCAAAAAATTTCATAAACACATGGAAATTGAACAACACACTTCTGAAGAACCAGTGAGTCACAGAGGAAATTAAAGAAGAAATCAGACAGTTCCTTCAATTAAATGACAATGACAATACAATATATTCAAATCTATAGGACACAATGAAAGCAGTCTTACGAGGGAAATTCATAGCAGTGAATATGCATATTAGGAAAACAGAAGGAGCCCAAATAAACAACCTGATGCTGAACCTCAAGCTTCTAGAAAAAGCAGAGCAGGACAACCCCAAAGCTCATACAAGGGAGGAAATTATAAAGATCAGAGGAGAAATCAATGCAATGGACACTAAGAGAATGATACAAAAAATCAATGAAGCCAAGAGTTGATTCTTCGAAAGAATCAACAAAATTGACAAATCCTTAGCCAACCTTGTCAGACAAAGGAAAGAAAAGGCCCAAATCCATGCAATTAGGAACGAAAAGGGTTTGGACCGGGGATTTAGCTCAGTGGTTTCGTCGCCTGCTGCGCAAGAGTAAGGACCCAAGTTCGATCCCCGGTACCAAAAAATAAATAAATAAAGGAATGAAAAGGGTGAAATTACAACAGACCCAGCAGAAATCCAGAGGATCATCAATACCTACTTCCAGAACCTATACGCCAATAAGATGGAAAACACAGAAGAAATGGACAGATTCCTAGATACAAATGAATTACCAAAGTTGAATGAAGAAGACCTAAAAATTCTGAACAACCCAATATCAACCAATGAAATTGAAAAGGTAATTAAAAACTTATCAACTAAGAAGAGCCCAGGTCCTGATGGCTTCACTGCTGAATTCTACAAGACATTTAGAGAGGAACTACTGCCATTACTGTTTAAACTCTTCAATGAAATTGAAAAGGAAGCAATACTCCCAAATTCATTCCTGGAAGCAAGCATCATCTTGATCCCCAAAGCAGGGAAAGACCTAACCGAAAAAGAGAACTATAGGCCAATCTCACTAATGAACATAGATGCAAAAATCCTTAAGAAGATACTGGCAAACAGAATGCAGAAGATCATCAAGAAGATCATACACCCTGATCAAGTGGGATTCATCCCAGGGAGGCAGGGATGGTTCAATATACACAAATTGATACATGTAATACACTATATCAATAGAGCCAAGGACAAAAACCATATGATTATCTCCATAGACACAGAAAAAGCATTTGACAAAATCCAACATGCATTTATGATAAAAACCCTACAAAAAATTGGAATAGATGGTCTCTACCTCAAACTGATAGAAGCCATCTATGAAAAACCAACAGCCAATATCATACTAAATGGTCAAAAACTGAAATCCTTCACACTAAAATCAGGAACAAGACAAGGATGTCCACTATCACCATTCTTGTTCAATATAGTTCTGGAAACATTAGCCATGGCAATTAGACAAGAGAAAGAAATAAAAGGAATAAAGATAGGAAATGAAGAAGTCAAATTGTCATTATTTGCAGATGACATGATACTCTATATAGAAGACCCCAAGAACTCCATCAAAAGTCTTCTAGACTTAATAACCAAATTCAGTCAAGTAGCTGGTTACAAGGTCAACACACAAAAATCAATAGCTTTCCACTACACGAATGACAGACTCACTGAGAAAGAATTAGGGCAAATAATTCCTTTCACAATAGCATCTAAAAAACCTGAAATACCTAGGAATCAACCTAACAAAAGAAATCAAAGATCTTTTCTCTGAAATCTATGACACTCTGAAAAGAGAGATTGAAGATGATATCAGAAAATGGACAGACATCCCCTGCTCCTGGGTAGGAAGGATTAATAGAGTGAAAATGGCCATACTTCCAAAACTGCTATATAGATTTAATGCAATTCCAATTGAGATCCCAGCAGCATACTTCATGGACCTTGAGAAAACAATCCCAAAATTCATTTGGAAGAAGAAGAGACCCAGAATAGCAAAAGCAATTCTAGGTAACAGAGACATGGCAGGGGGTATCACAATCCCCAACCTGCAACTCTACTACAGAGCTACTGTGATAAAAACAGCATGGTACTGGCAAAGAAACAGACCTGAGGACCAGTGGAACAGATTAGCAGATGCAGAAACAACGCGAGACACATTCAGCCATCTCATCTTTGACAAAGCAGCCAAACACCCTCACTGGAGGAAAGATAGCCTCTTTAATAAATGGTGCTGGAAACATTGGGCTTCAACTTGCCAAAGATTAAAACTAGACCTATATCACTCACCATGCACTAAACTAAAATCAAAATGGACTAAAGATCTAAATAGTAAAATAGAAACTCTGAACCAGTTGGAACAAAGGTTAGGTAGAACCTTCGAAGACATCAGTGTAGGAAAAGATTTTATGAACAAAACCTCCGTTGCCCGTGAACTAGCACAAACAATCAACAAATGGGATCTCTTCTTATTAAAAGGCTTCTGCACAGCAAGAGAAACCACCAGCAGTGTGAACAGACAACCCACCATGTGGGAAAAAATCTTCACCTGCTCTTCCTCAGACAAAGATCTACTATCTCGAATCTATAAAGAACTTAAAAAGATCAGACCTCCCAAAGTTAAAGACCCAATCCAAAAATGGGCATCTGAAATGAACAGACATTTCTCAGACAAAGAAGTAGAAATAGCAAATAAATACATGAAAAAATGTTCAACATCACTGGTCATTCGAGAGATGCAAATGAAAACAATGCTGAGATTCCACCTCACTCCAGAAAGAACTGCTGCTATCATGAAATCAACCAATAACAAATGCTGGTGGGGCTGTGGGGAAAGAGGAACCCTGCTCCACTGCTGGTGGGAGTGTAGACTGGTGCAACCACTGTGGAAATCAGTATGAAGATATCTCAAAGAACTAGGACTGGAAGTCCCATTTGACCCCGCTATTCCCCTGCTGGGGATCTTCCTCAAAGAATTAAAAGAATCATACCACAGTGATATATGTGCACCCATGTTCATAGCAGCACAGTTTGTGATAGCTAAAACTTGGAAACAGCCCAAATGCCCATCAACTGGAGACTGGATCAAGAAAATGTGGTTTTTTTATAAAATGGAATGCTACTCAGCCATGAAAAATGAGAAATTAGAGACATTTATAGCTAAGTGGATGCACATTGAGGCAATACTCTTAAGGGAAATAAATAGGACACACGTGTAAATACCGAATAGTTTCTCTGGTGTGAGAAACTGAAAGTGTAAATAAGAACTAAATGTATAATAGGTAATGTGAAATAGGAAGAAAAGGGGCAAAGGGGAAGGAAGTGGGAGGGCTAGGGGAAAGGATAGAAGGGAATGGGATTAATATGAGAAAATGGAAAAGTAGGAACAAAATCTTTGTAAATAGGGAGGACTGGAGGGGTTGAAGGGAGGGCTGGGCAAGGGTGAAAAATAAGAACCAAGAGAGACTCTGTATAGGTGCCAATTTCCAATGATGAATGTCATTATATTGTATACCTAAAATGATTAGAATGAATAATCGACAAATGCAAAATAGGAAGAAAAGGTCCAAAGGGGTAGGGGTAGTGGGAGGGGCAGGGGAAAGGAAAGAAGGAAAAGGAAAAATGATGAAAAATGGAAAAAATGGAAATAAAGTCTGTAAATAGGGAAGGGTGGAGGGGGTGAAGGGAGGGCTAGGAATGGGGAAAAAATAAGAACCAAGATACATCATGTAAAGGTACAATTCCCAATGAGAAATGTAATTGTGTTGTATACCTACAATGTACCAATAAAAGAATTTAATAATAAAAAAAAGAATACTTCATCTCATAACTGCACACAGCTCCCCTAGGTGCCCTTCTGTCCAGACTAAGCACTGATGTCCTCCCTAATCCATGTGTGGTCACATTCAACAGGGTGGTGATTATTATTTCCACCACTGTTAGCTGCTCAAAAGTTGACTCTACATTTGTTTTAATATAAATGCATTTTATTTCTCCTGTCCCTTCTTGAGCACAGTCTTTTGAGAATCGTATGGAAGGGTGTGATTACCACAGGCATTCTGATGCATGACAGGTCTTTGCCTCCAGCCGCTGGTAATTACTGTTGTGTCTGTCAATGAGGACCTTTCCCTACCACAAGTCTTTCTCTCTGCTTGCAGCTGAGAAGCTGATCCTATCACTCCTGCATTTGAGAGACATCTAGTTCATTGTACTTTAACAGGATATGTTAACTGAGTAAGAAAAAGGCCAGCAGTGTCCCTGCCCTGCCCCTATAGGCAAAAGCAACATCCACTACATGTAAAGGGGCTCCTCTGTGGAAGAAGTTAGCTATGACTTCTGAAGGTGTCCTAGGAAATGATGAGGCCAGAAGGAAGCCACACAGCTAGCTCCAAGAAGCAGGAAAAGCCACTGGAGAAAGAAAGATCTGTAGTATCTGAAGTCATGATATTTTGTTTCATGAGAATGATACTAACACAGGAACCATCAGGAACAAGAAAGAAATTAAATAGGTATTTCAAAGTCACAGGAACCTGCGATAACTCAAATTGCAATATTTGAATGTTGTGTCTTCAGTGCAAAAGGAATATTTTAAACTTTACATAGAATCTGTGATAGTCTATTTGGGCCGCTATAGCAAAATACATTAAACTGGGTGGCTTTTGAACAACACAAATTTGCTCATGGTTCTCGAGGCTGGAAGTTCAAGGTCAAGGTGACAGCCTAGGTGGCTGCTGGTGAGGGTTTTCTTCTGAGTTGCAGAGAGCTGACTTCTTGCTGCATCCTCACCTGGAAAGGGCCAATGAATTCCCTTGGGTCCTCCTAAAATCTCATTGTGAAGACTTCACCTTAGGGGCATCATGCTAAATTTTATGCTAAGTGCATCATAGAGGTATATAACACACACATTTATTTTTAGGAGTATTTCTATTGATGAATTATTAATTTTAATTTTATGAGTTTTATTGTATTAAACAATGTGTACTTACCCAGGAAAATAAAAGATTAGTCAAATAAAATATTAAATTTTAAATATGTAATGAGTGTGTAGAATAAATATCAACATTTTCAACATCAATTGTTTACCTGATTACAAGATCTAAAAACAACAGCAGAAATAAATTCTTATGTGAACTACAATGAAAATACAAATACAGCTCTGCCACAGAAATAATCTTGGGTTCAATTATCACACCTAAGGCTGTCTTCACACATGACAACACATGTTCCATACACAAGTCTCACTCACACTGATAGCATGTGTGCTTAGCTTTCCTTTCGTGTTTGACATGTCATGCTTGTCACATTTCTCATGTTCCTCTTTTGTCAGGAGCTTCCTACTATACATGTCCACTTAGCGGGAAAATGAAATATTAATAAAATAAAATATCAAATATGAGTGTTTGGAACAAACTTCAACGTTTTCTACATCAGCTGCTTGTTTTCTTACTGAATAAAAAATAACAGCAAAAATAGATTCCTATGTGATCTACAATGAAAATACAAATAAAACTCTACCACAAAAATAATCTTTGCTTAGATTATCACACCCAAGGAGGTTTTAACACCTGAGGACAGCATATTCCATACCCAAGTATCCCTTACACTGATAGCACGTGTATTTTGTTTTCCTGTCTTCTTTGGTGGGACATAGTTGATGTCTTGCTGGTGTGCCTGTTCTCTTACAAGTCCCTCTATCCCCATACTGGGGATTGAACTCAGAACCTTGTGCTTGTGAGGCAGGCACGGCACCACTGAGTTACATCCCTGGCCCTTTTAGGAGGTTCTTGTGATGTTGCACCTGTCTGTTCCCCAGTTTGCTCTAGAATTCTTTTGCGGAGTTCTTCGGGCAGATACATATTCTTCTTTCTCTGTTGAAATTGATCATTTATCAATTCCAGCTCCAATTGCCTATGAAAATTTCTCTGTGATATTTTATACCTGTTATTTTCTTTGTAAATTATGCAACTATTTGTGCTTGACATGTTTAAGGTCAAGTAAAACACAACCACTGGCCAACCCCATAGTTGCTGCATAACTCAGGCAACAATATCTACTCTGCCTTTTGTTTTGTTATAAAATGTGACCATTTCTGGCTTCATTTGTGTTGAGGATTCACTATGAAACTTTGTTTGTTTGTTTTGAGATAGGGAGCTATGTAGTCCAAGCCAACCTTGAACTCACTATGTAGCACAGGCTGACCTTGAATTCACAGGATCCTCCTGCTTTAGCCTGCCAAGTGCTGGGATTGCAGAAGTACACCACAATTCCCAGCTTCACTAGCAATCTTACCATCATGGTGTAATGTTGACAGTATCAATACTACTTTGTTTTTCTTCACCATATAGGAGGCCAGTGTTATGTTTTTCGGAAATCCAAAGATTGTACTATACTTTTCTCTATTGTGAACTTGCAACATTTTTTCAGGAATCTCAGTTTTGTTCTTGTGAATAGTTCCTGTGCTGGTAAACTGGTGTTTTTTGTTTGTTTGTTTGTTTTTGTTTTGTTTTGTTTTTAGCAAATGTAACATCATTGGGTAACTAGTGAACCGACTGTTGGATGTAGATGCAACAAGTTTGTTCACAACATCATACGGTACAAAGTATACTGCAAAATAATGTCATACTGTGCAAAGACCTGATGGCTGAGTTCCAGGATAAATTTCTAAATTCATGGTGTAAAATGTCTTCGCATATACCAGGGGCATATATTTTTATACCATACTGGGAAGGTTTATTTAGCATATATTGCTAAAACCTTCAACAGCCACAAAATGATGCAAGTTGTTTGTCAATTGTTATGTATTCAGATGGCATATAAATTACACTGTCCCTTCTGGACATTCATTGGGTCCCTAAGCACCTTCACTTTGCATCCATTGGCCTGTCCATTGCCTGCTCCCTGAAGTTCTCTGGGAGGCAGGAACTGAGTAGTAGCAAGTTATGGTTCACTACATGAGGCAGCCTGTTCTGTTTGTACCAAGAGGAGGAACAATGTGTCAAGTACACCCAGTACACTGCACCCCACAGAGGCTGGCCATGCTCTCCTGCAAGAAGCCAGGGCTCTCCTGGACAGCTGAACACGGCCTAGGTCATAGGTGAACACAGGAAATGCCAGTTATTTTTGTGCCTGTTCCTGTCTGTCCCACTCAGCACAACTAAACCAATTGTCCTCTGCTCCCTCCATCCAGAACAACAGCTGATTATCCACCAGTGACCATGTGCCAGTTGTGTTTCTGAGCACTCTGTGTGTTATGAACTTAATTGACCTTGAGAATGACGTTATGAATGTGTATTATTATTATTATCTTCCTCTTCCAGAGGAGGCATAGACATTCAGGAGTACCTTGCCCAATGTCACCCTAATATGAGGGAGAGGGATGGATTTGTATCTAAACACATAGATACCAGAACTCATACCACAATAAAACTTTTCCTCTCATATCTCCTTTCAGACTCAATTTCTTAGAAAGCAAGAACATGTCTGCTTAAATTTCTGTGTATACTATTTAGTGCAGTGGTGCAAGCACAGAAGCATGTAACATAAATTCTTAGTTTGATGATAATAAGCAAGTGTTTTTATTTTGGTAAATATGTTGGGTTACAATACAATTCCACATCAGGTTCCTCTTTATTCTTGTGCCCAGCTCAGCTATGGGCACATCGAGGTGTCCCTCTTGGCTTTGGTGTGGAGTCACATGCCAGGCCAAGAGGTAAAAGGTGTAGCGTGTGGAGAAATAACACCCTGTCTATTTCTATTGAACCAGACCAAGTGATACTTAATGGACCAGCACAGCTAGCAAGAAAGGAATTCACTTTTCTGCTTCCAGGCAATTTAGTACCACTGAGAACAGTCTGCCCTTTCTTTATAATCCCCCATAGTTTTGTGACCAAGTCCTCACCTCAAGTGACTCTCTTCTCATAGAGACACCCCCTTGCCTGAGGATGCTTGCCAACAGTGGGACTGTTGCCCCAGGCAGTGACACCAATTCTCTCAGTCATTAGTGTCATAGTGTACAAAGCAGGTTAGCTACCCAGCTCTCAGGATGGCTGTGATAGAGAAACGGTTATATGGCTGCCTGTGGACAATTATGATGGAAAGCAACACGTCCAGAGTTCACCATGGTATTTTTCCACAGATGTGTATAAATGCTGTTTTGGTTCCACGTAGGTCCTTGCATGCTGATGCAGTCCAGAAACAGTGATCTTTTGCCCTTGCCCATGACCAGCAGGTCTTCTCAAACTCAGGGCAGCCAGGACAGCATTTTCAAAGCACATTCTATATTTAACAGGCAGATTGCCTGGGGGTCTGCTCTGCCATGTGCTAGCATCACCTGAGAGCCTCTCTTCTCCTGCAAGGTCAAGGGGCCCTTGCAGGCATTGACCACCGCTGTCCCTGGGGTGCAGAGTGGTTTTGTGCACATGGTACCAGGGGAGTTGAAGGGAAGGGATGTTGCTCGGCTCAGCTTTGGCAAAGAGCAGAAGCAGGGGCGAAATTTAGCAGGTGACTGCAGAGATCCCAGATTCTCAATCAGAGGATTCCAAGCCCATGTCACCTTTTATCTTTGATTATTTTTCTCTTCTTTTGTTCTCCTTTCCTTCCTCCATCCCTTCCTCCTTCCTTTACTCCTTTGGTCCCTCTCCCCTTTCCTATCTTTGTTCAACTCCTTTATTAAGCTCTTGCTATATTCTGTGTAGTGTGCAAGGTGCCAGGATTGTCCCAAAGATTATTAAATTAGAAGAGTTTGCCTATCTTGGGCTAGAAAAGAAATAATCAGGCCATCTTTATATAGTGTCATCAGGATGGCAGAGAGGGAGGGAGGACTGCCCAGGGAGGATGATATTAGATTGCATTCCTCTTCACCCCATTAGACAAAGCCTGTGGGGAGTTGAGCCCCCATTTCTCCTCATTTGCATTTACACAGTAATTAAGAAAGCCACATCTATGATATATCATCCTGTTGCACCAGACAGCAGCTCCAGCCTCTGTGGCTACTGGTTCCCATTAACTTTGTGTTCTCACCCCTGAGTCCTGTGGTCAGAGTCCACACTTCTCAGAGTTTAAGAGAAGGCCTAGATACTCAAACAACTACAGAAGGAAAACAGTCCCACTCCATTAGCTAGGATAAATATTTTAAAACTTAATTATCTGCATTTTCAAGAAATAAGAGCCTTGGGAATTAATGGTGTTCTTGGCAGTTGCAGTGCATCAAATATAAGCTACTTAATAAGTGAACAAAGATTTTTAGTGCAAAATAAGCTTTGTTTATCAGGAGAAAGGGTTTTAAATAAGAGAGTTTGTCTAGGTAGGTGTTTTGGGGTATCTGTACCCAGTCATAGATTAGAATTGATGTTGGTGAGAATGACATGGGTTGTGGTCTCCTGTGAGTGACACTTCTGATAGTGGATCACTGAGTTATCCTTAGATATGTAGTCATGTGAAGACATGACTTTTCTGAAGACAAACTTTACTTGGCTCTGAAGTCCACACTTAATTCTTTCTGTTAAGGACGCTTGGTTTCTTTTGGTTTAGAAGTCCTTTCCCTTTTGGGGAATTAGTGGATCTAGACTTTGAAGTCAAACATTAAAATTTGGATTCTCCATTGGTTCTGTTACACTGCTCCTCATTTCCCAGATGATATCTTGGGGTTGAGTCATGTCTTGGTTCTGTCCTTTGGGTCCTACCAGTCTTGAACTGTGTAAATTCTTTGCCATAGTTTGGATCTGTACTGTTCTCTATAGGCCCATTGTTGAAGGTCTGGGCCCTGGACTGAAGTACTTTTGGTAGGTGGTAAGACCTTTCAAAGGTGGGGTCTACCAGATGGTCTTCAGGACACTGACAACATGCCCTGGAAGGGGATAGTAGGATTCATTTCTTCTCTTAATTTCTTTCTTTCTTTCTTTTTCTTTCTTTCTTTCTTTCTTTCTTTCTTTCTTTCTTTCTTTCTTTCTTTCTTTCTTTCTTTCTTTCTTTCTTTCTTTCTTTCTTTCTTTCTCTATCTTTTCTTTCTTTCTCTCTCTCTTTCCTTCCTTCCTTCCTTCCTTTCTTTCTTTCTTTCTTTCTTTCTTTCTTTCTTTCTTTCTTTCTTTCTTTCTTTCTTTCTTTCTTACCACAAGTCTAAAAGCAAGGGGCCAACCAATCATGGACCATAACTTGCAAAGCTGTGAGATGAAATACACCTTTTATCTTTATAAGTCAGTTAGCTAGGTATTTGTTACAGTGATGGAAGCTGATTAATGCACGCTTGATTTTTGTAAGGTGGTCTTTAGACCTCCAGCATCCATAGCCCTCAGGATGGATTTTGTTGTGTAAGTTTGATTGGAGCTTTGTCAGAGGAGGTCTATTCCTTCTATGCCTTTTCTGCTAATGTGGAGAAAATACCTTCATCCTAAAATGTGGTCTTCACTAATAAGGCTGGCTTCTAATGAAAAGTGAGATGCATTTTCCAAGCCTCTCAGCTGGGCTGGACACAAATCCAAATTCTAATTTCTAGAAATCATTTTTCAGCTTTCTCAGTCTTTCAGGGTAAATACTTTGATTTACCTCAGAGATGTACAGTTTAAGGGTCAGCAGGGAATTTGGGCTTCCCATTCCTATAACTTTTTCTCTGTTCCAGTATTTTCTTCACGGATTTCCATCTCCTAACTCCTCAGGCCAATACAAGTGGCTCATTCTATCTCAGCTCTGTCTTTTACAGGATATACAGATCTGGATTCAAACCAGGATAAAGCTAAATAAATGTGCGTCTCAGAGATATGGTTGGTGTCTTTGATCACATGCCCTCTGTTGTTGCCTGCTTTTCCTCAAATGTTAGTAACTTCTAGTGTTTTTTTTTGTTTGTTCTTTTGGTACCAGGAATCGAACTCTGGTCCTTTTACTTGTGCAGCCAGCGGTGAAACCACCGAGCTAAATCTCCGGGCCCAGTAACTTCTAGTTCTTGTGTTCAGCATTTCAACCAGAGCTGACAAATGTTGTCACTGGAGGGTAGTCTAATGCAAATTCTTCCATTGCTATTGAAAGTTGGAGCCTGTGATTTAATTCAAAAGACAGATAGACTGTAGATTCTGTACTTGGAGTTTTGACTTAGACCCTCTTAGTGAGACCTGCCTTGGCTATGGGATCTTGGCCCATCTTATTGTGTTCTAATATTCTCACTGACAAAATGGGAAGGAGTGATAATTTCTAAACCACGAAATTTCTCTGATGATGAAATAAATGAACACACAGAAAGCTCTCAGAACAGCATCTGCCTTTGATCTTAATAAATATCAATCTATAGTTGCTGAACAATTCCTTCTTTTTCCATTTTAAACAGAAAACACTATATCTTTGGCTACTTTTGTGACTGAATTCTAGGATATAATTCTGGTTAATTAGAGTCATTCTAAATTATTCGACTTTTGTTAGTTCCTATTCTCCAGTATATTGCATTTGAGATTACACACACACACACACACACACACATATATGAAAGAGAGAGAAAGAGAAGAGTCACACCAAAAGAAATTTTATTAATAATGCAGATAGTTCAATGATTTATTTTATAATTTTTTTTCTCCCTGAGAACTTAAGGTTTATTTTTCAATTGGAGGCATATTAAATGTGTTTCTCTCTTCAGGATGTACATTAAAAAATCTTCAAAGCTGACAGTTCATAAATAACATGCCAGAGATAAAGGAATCATCATATTTTTGCTGCCTCATTTACTGTTTTTTTGGTACTGGGGATTGAACTCAGGTCCTTGCACTTGTGAGGCAGGAGGCGGCACCACTGAGCTAAATCCCTGGGCCTGCCTCATTTACTTTTTAAAATAGAACCAAGATAATGCTTTTGAATTCTGTTCTCTCATTCCCAAATTTTAAATATTTTCAATATTTAAAAAAATCTTCCAATAAGCACTGTTTTTTGGGGGCTGAACTTGAAGTAATGATGAATTGCCACAATTAGTGACAGCAAGTTCCAACTTCAGTCCAATGAGATAGCAAAATGTAACAGTGTGATGGGATGTGAACTCTGTCCCTCTAAAATTAAACATGTAACATAAGGTTTGACAGTATAAAAAGCAAAGTTGATAGATGAGATTATGGATTGCTTAACACTGGGGTTATCTTCTGAGAAATGCATCGTAAGCTGATTCTGTCATTATGTAAACATTAAGTGTGATGACACCAACTAAAACATTAAACATTGTAGTATATGTGGTCCATCTGAAATGCAACACATGACTATACTTGTCTTTTTACTGATCACTTTGAGGGAGGCTAGCAAGAAGGATGGAGACAGTAGTCTAATCTTTAGTGTGTTTTTAGTTATAGTATCTTGGCTGCCTTGATGTCCTTAATTGATATCATGAGCACTTTGACTTTAGGGGAGAGCTACAAGTCACAAGTGCCAGATTCTGTGAATAAGGTTGACGAGGACTTACTGTGATAGTTTTACAAGCCTGCCTTTCTGTTGGATGGTACTCAGCAGCAGCATTTGTTCACACCTTGTAAGGACACTCATGAAAGAAGACTTCCAGAACTGTTTCAGAAAGTGGAAAGAATGAAAGAATGATCCAATAAGTGTGTTTGAGGGAAAAGGAAGTATTTTAAAGGAGATTCATGGAAATGTATGTTTTACTGTAATAATTTAAAAAAATTTAAACTCGCCATGTATTTCAGTCATACCTTATAGAAGTTAATACATATAAATAATTTCTCCATTGTGAGAAAAAATGAAACAGATGTAACAGGCATTGGGAAAAAATGTAAAACCCAGGACAAACATCAGTGTGACTACTTGTCTGTATAAAGCAGCAGTTTAGGGTATAGAAAGTAGTCTTATTTTTTTTTGTATTAAATTCTTTTATTGGTACATTGTAGGTATACAACACAATTATTACATTTCTCATTGGGAATTGTACCTTTGCATAATGCATCTTGGTTCTTATTTTTTCCCCATTCCTAGCCCTCCCTTCACCTCCTCCACCCTTCCCTATTTACAAAGACTTTATTTCCATTTTTTCCATTTCTCAGTGTTTTTCCTTTCCCTTCTTTCCTTTCTCCTGCCCCTCCCACTACCCCTACCACTTTGGACCTTTTCTTCCTATTTTACATTATCGATTATTCATTCTAATCATTGGTACATTTTAGGTATACAATATAATGACATTCATCATTGGAAATTTGCACCTTTACATAGTCTCTCTTGGTTCTTATTTTTCACCCTTGCCCAGCCCTCGCTTCAACCCCTCCAATCCTCCCTATTTACAAAGATTTTGTCCCTATTTTTCCATTTTCTCATATTAATCCCATTCCCTTCTATCCTTTCCCCTAGCCCTCCCACTTACTTCCCCTTTGCCCCTTTTTTCCTATTTCACATTACCTATTATACATTTAGTCCTTATTTACACTTTCAGTTTCTCACACCAGAGAAACTATTCAGTATTTATACATGTGTGTCTTATTTATTTCACTTAAGAGTATGCCTCAATGTGCATCCACTTAGCTATAAATGCCTCTAATTTCTCATTTTTTATGGCTGAATAGTACTCCATTTTATTAAAAACCACATTTTCTTGATCCAGTCTCCAGTTGATGGGCATTTGGGCTGTTTCCAAGTTTTAGCTATCACAAACTGTGCTGCTATGAACATGGGTGCACATATATCACTGTGGTATGATTCTTTTAATTCTTTGAGGAAGATCCCCAGCAGTGGAATAGTGGGGTCAAATGGGACTTCCAGTCCTAGTTCTTTGAGGTATCTCCATAGTGATTTCCACAGTGGTTGCACCAGTCTACACTCCCACCAGCAGTGGAGCAGGGTTCCTCTTTCCCCACAGCCCTGCCAGCATTTATTATTGATTGATTTCATGATAGCAGCCATTCTTTCTGGAGTGAGGTGGAATCTCAGCATTGTTTTCATTTGCATCTCTCGAATGACCAGTGATGGTGAACATTTTTTCATTTATTTATTTGCTATTTCTACTTCTTTGTCTGAGAAATGTCTGTTTATTTCAGAAGCCCATTTTCGGATTGGGTCTTTAAATTTGGGAGGTCTGATCTTTTTAAGTTCTTTATAGATTTGAGGTAGTAGACCTTTGTCTGAGGAAGAGCAGGTGAAGATTTTTTCCCACATTGTGGGTTGTCTCTTCACACTGCTGGTGGTTTCTCTTGCTGTGCAGAACCCTTTTAATAAGAAGAGATCCCATTTGTTGATTGTTTGTACTAGTTTACGGGCAACTGAGGTTTTGTTCATAAAATCTTTTCCTACACCGATGTCTTCAAGGGTTCTACCTAACCTCTGTTCCAACTGGTTCAGAGTTTCTATTTTACTATTTAGATCTTTCATCCATTTTGATTTTAGTTTAGTGCATGTTGAGAGATATAGGTCTAGTTTTAATCTTTGGCAAGTTGAAGCCCAGTTTTTCCAGCACCATTTATTAAAGAGGCTATCTTTCCTCCAGTGAGGGTGTTTGGCTCCTTTGTCAAAGATGAGATGGCTGAATGTGTCTGGCGTTGTTTCTGCATCTTTTAATCTGTTCCACTGGTCCTCAAGTCTGCTTCTTTTCCAGTACCATGTTGTTTTTATCACAGTAGCTTTGTAGTAGAGTTGCAGGTTGGGGATTGTGATACTCCCCGCCATGTCTCTGTTACCTAGAACTGCTTTTGCTATTCTGGGTCTCTTCTTCTTCCAAATGAATTTTTGGATTGTTTTTTTGAGGTCTATGAAGTATGCTGCTGGGATCTCAATTGGAATTGCATTAAATCTATATAGCAGTTTTTTAAGTACGGCCATTTTCACTCTATTAATCCTTCCTACCCAGGAGCAGGGGATGTCTGTCCATTTTCTGATATCATCTTCAATCTCTCCTTTCAGAGTGACATAGTTTTCAGAGAAGAGGTCTTTGATTTCTTTCGTTAGGTGATTCCTAGGTATTTAAGTTTTTTAGATGCTATTGTGAAAGGAATTATTTGCCCTATTTCTTTCTCAGTGAGTCTGTCATTGGTGTAGAGGAAAGCTATTGATTTTTGTGTGTTGACCTTATAACCAGCTACTTGACTGAATTTGGTTATTAAGTCTAGAAGACTTTTGGTGGAGTTCTTGGGGTCTTCTATATAGAGTATCATGTCATCTGCAAATAATGACAATTTGACTTCTTCATTTCCTATCTTTATTCCTTTTATTTCTTTCTCTTGTCTAATTGGTGTGGCTAATGTTTCCAGAACTATATTGAACAAGAGTGGTGATAGTGGACATCCTTGTCTTGTTCCTGATTTTAGTGTGAAGGATTTCAGTTTTTGACCATTTAGTATGATATTGGCTGTTGGTTTTTCATAGATGGTTTCTATCAGTTTGAGGTAGAGACCATCTATTCCAATTTTTTGTAGGGTTTTTATCATAAATGCATGTTGGATTTTGTCAAATGCTTTTTCTGCATCTATGGAGATAATCATATGGTTTTTGTCCTTGGCTCTACTGACATAGTGTATTACATGGATTGATTTTCGTATATTGAACCATCCCTGCCTCCCTGGGATGAATCCCACTTGACCAGGGTGTATGATCTTCTTGATGATATTCTGCATTCTGTTTGCCAGTATCTTATTAAGGATTTTTGCATCTATGTTCATTAGTGAGATTGGCCTATAGTTTTCTTTTTCGGTTAGGTCTTTCTCTGCTTTGGGGATCAAGGTGATGCTTGCTTCCAGGAATGAATTTGGGAGTATTGCTTCCTTTTCAATTTCATTGAAGAGTTTAAACAGTAATGGCAGTAGTTCCTCTCTAAATGTCTTGTAGAATTCAGCAGTGAAGCCATCAGGACCTGGGCTTTTCTTAGTTGCTAAGTTTTTAATTATATTTTCAATTTCATTGGTTGATATTGGGTTGTTCAGAATTTTTAGGTCTTCTTCATTCAACTTTGGTAATTCATATGTATCTAGGAATCTGTCCATTTCTTCTGTGTTGTCCATCTTATTGGCGTATAGGTTCTGGAAGTAGGTATTGATGATCCTCTGGATTTCTGCTGAGTCTGTTGTCATTTCACCCTTTTCATTCCTAATTGCATGGATTTGGGCATTTTCTTTCCTTTTTCTGACAAGATTGGCTAAAGGTTTGTCAATTTTGTTGATTCTTTTGAAGAATCAAGTCTTGGCTTCATTGATTTTTTGTATCATTCTCTTAGTCTCCATTGCATTGATTTCTCCTCTGATCTTTATAATTTCCTCCCTTGTATGAGCTTTGGGGTTGTCCTGCTCTTCTTTTTCTAGAAGCTTGAGGTTCAGCATCAGGTTGTTTATTTGGGCTCCTTCTGTTTTCCTATTATGCATATTCACTGCTATGAATTTCCCTTGTAAGACTGCTTTCTTTGTGTCCCATAGATTGCGATATGTTGTATTGTCATTCTCATTGAATTGAAGGAACTGTCTGATTTCTTCTTTAATTTCCTCTGTGACGCATTGGTTCTTCAGAAGTGTGTTGTTCAATTTCCATGTGTTTATGAAATTTTTTGAGTTTCTTTTGCTATGGATCTCCAATTTCATCGCACTATGGTCTGATAATATACAGGAGATAACTTCAATTCCTTGGCACTTACTTAAACATGTTCTATGTGTGAGTATGTGGTCTATTTTGGAGAATGACCCATATGCAGCTGAGGAGAATGTATATTCTGATTTTGTGGGCTGGAAGACTCTGTAAACATCTGTTAAGTTTATTTGTTCAAGAGTTCGATTGAGTTCTAGTATTTCATTACTTATTTTTAGTCTAGTTGATCTATCTATTTGTGACAGTGGGTTGCTGAGGTCCCCCACTACAATTGTATTAGTGCATATATGGCTTTTCATGTCCGTTAGTATTTGTTTTATATAGTTGGGTGCACTAGTGTTTGGTGCATAGATATTTATGATTGTCATCTCTTCCTCTTGGATTCTTCCCTTTACAAGGATGTAGTGTCCTTCTTTGTCTCTGTTAATGAGTGTTGGTTTGAAATCTACTTGATCTGCCAAGAGGATAGCTACTCCTGCTTTTTTTCAGGTTCCTGTCACATGGAGTATTGTTTTCCATCCTTTAACTTTCAGTCTATGAGTTTCCTTTTGAATTAAGTGTGTTTCTTGTATGCAGCATATTGTTGGATTTTGCTTCTTGACCCATTCTGCCAGTCTATTTCTTTTGATTGGTGAATTGAGCCCATTGACATTGATGGTTTTAACTGAAATGCATGGACTTGTCATTGCCATGACTTTTTCTTTTTGTTGGGTTCTCCCCCTTTCCATTTAACTTCTTGTCATGCCAGATGGGTTCATTCTGCTTTGCTTCCTGGGGTTGTGATCCTCAATGTCTGTTCCTAGGATATTGTGTAAAACTCTTTGGAGTGCTGGTTTGGTATTCACGAAGTTCCTAAGGTGCTCCTTGTCAGGAAAGTATCTTATTTCTCCATCCATTTTGAAAGATAGTTTTGCAGGGTACATCAATCTGCGTTGGAGGCTGTTTTCTTTTAGGGCTTGGAATATGTCACTCCAAGCTCTTCTTGCCTTGATGGTTTGTGTTGAGAAGTCTGCTGTGATTCTGATAGGCTTTCCTTTGTATGTGATTTGTTTCTTTTCTCTAACTGCTTGTAGAACTTTGTTCTTCTGTTGTGTTTCTGGAATCTTAATAATTATATGCCTATGTGTAGATTTTTTTTGATCAAGGCTATTTGGAGTCCTATATGCCTCACTTACCTGTATGTCAAGCTCTTTTCCCCTGCTTGGGAAGTTTTCTGCCATTATTTGTGCAGAGTTTTTTTATGTCATCTGCATTCTCTCCTGTTTCTTCATTGAGCCCAATCAGTCTTTTGTTATTCTTCTTTGCATCATCTAGCAGCTGCTGGATTGATTTCTCATGTTCCCTTATAATTTTGAAGCAATTTTTCTTTTCCTGGTCATTAATTGCAATCTTATCTTCTATATCTGAAATTCTGTCCTCACATTGGCTCATTCTGCTATGTAGACTTTCAATGGAGTTTTTCATGTCCTGGAAATCTATTTGCATCTGTTTTATGGATTCCATTTTTTTCCTATGTTGGGATTCCATCATGTTCCTGAGTTCCCCTCTAGATTTATTAATCATGTCTTGCACTAGGGGCACAATTTCTCCTGTTATCTAAGAAATTATTTCTGATTTCATTTTTTCCAGATCCACTTTTATTGCCAGTTCAGTGGGTCCGGGTGGTTGAGTATTAGAGTGTTCCATCTCATTTCCCTTTGGGGTTGTTGTAGGTGATCTGGAAGTCTGGTTTTGAGACTTATTTATGTGTTTTCTCATTTTGACTGGGGTGGGGGGCTGTTATCGCCTACACGGATTACCTCCTCTGAGCTGGGTGAGGTGGGACAGGGGCCGGGAGCAGTGGTAGGGATGGTGATCCAAAAGCCCTTTCCTGTGACCTGGGAGAAGCGGAAGGACTGGTGGCCAGGAAGCCCCTTCCTCTGGAGCAGGACCAGTGGAATGGCAGTTCAGAAGCCCCTCCCTCTGGGCCGGGAGTGGTGGGACAGATGGTGGCCTGGAAGCCCCTTCCTCTGGGCCAGGAGCTGTGGGACAGAAGGTGGCCCAAAAGCTCTTTCCTGTGGTCTGGGAGCAGCGGGAGGGATGGTGACCGGGAAGTCCCTTCCTCTGGACCAGGAGCAGTGGGACGGTGGCTCAGAAGCCCCTACCTCTGGGCCGGGAACAGCGGGACTCAGTACCTTGGTCTGGTGGTCTGGTGTCCTCTGGGTCTTTGTAGTGTGGAACCAGGTGGGTGCTTGTCTGCAGCGGGGTGATTCAGTGTCTTCTGCGCAACTCAGGATCTTGGTAGGGTGTGCACAGACCTTCCTGTGTGCAGCGGGCTGCTTTGGCATATTCAGTGCCACTGGGGACCTCAGTAGGGCATGGGCAGACCTGCCTGTCTGCAGCAGGCTGATTTGGCGAGTCGAAAGTAGTCTTATTTATCATGGTCACTACTATCTTCCACTATAAAGTGTGTATTCCAAGGTCATGATATCTGAAAAAAAATGTTAATTTTTCTGAGTCATATAAAAATTAATAGTAGAAACAAAACTACCATCAAGATCTCTCTTTTCAGGGTGAGGGTATGGCTCAGTGGTAGAGTACTTGCCTAGCATGCATGAAGCCCTGGGTTCAATCCCCACTACCCTACCACATGTACACACACACCAAACAAAAAAAACCCAGATCTTTCTTTCCAATGTCTAATACACAAAGCTGAATTTTTTTCAGAATGATCTGTCCTTTTGATAATATTTTTATAATCCAGATTCAGGTCAATTCCCTCGTATCGCTATAGTCCCTCAATTCGATGTTACTTTCCAGCCTGCATTTTGACCAATTCTGACTTTCCCTGCTCATATAAAATAAGACTGCCAGATCCAGTACAGAATGCCCAGTTAAACTTAAGCTCAGATCACTGTTTAGTTTAAGTCCATTTCACGCAGTTTTTGGTCTTGTGGTTTTTCCCTCCTTAATCTCACAGTTCTACCTTAGAAGCTTTACTGACCCTGCACAGGTAACAGAGGAGGACTTAAATAGTCAGGACCCAGTACACACAGGCTGAGTTTTGCCTGACAGTCAGCATTTACTGTGATATTTCAAGTTGGAAAGGACAAGCAAGCTCTGATAATAACAAATTATGAAGACTAAATATACACAAACCTTAATGTTTAAAATGCAGTTGAGTAGACCTGGTACAGACAATGGTATTACACAGGCCAATGGAGTTTAGTGATAAATTATTCAGCATAAGTGGAAATTATTAATTTTGCATTGATATAGTAACATAAAGCATTTCTGCAGATGGTTGGAAGAGATAATTTTTGAGAAGAGAGAGCATCCCTGACTTCTAGGCTTTCATTAGACCTCTTTTCTTCTACTTCCTGCAGTCTAAACTTAATGAAGATATGCATCTGCTTTTCCTGAAGCCATTCTGACTCTAAAATATCAATGATTGTCGAGTGTCATGTTACAATACTTGAGAGTGAAAGATTTCCTAAAATAAGTTCTCTTAGAGTAAACTAGGTCTCTGAGAAATTGGTTCCAGTTGTCCTTTTCCTGCATTCATATCATATTGTCACGTGACTAGCAGCCTTTTGGATCCAGAGTCTACTCTCCCACCTATGACTGCACTGGAATTGTCTCCAATTCTGAATTTAGTCCCCAAAGGCCTCAAAGCTTCTTTGTATCTCAACTCTGTCCAGTTGCCATGTGAATGTGTCTGTGTTAGAGCAGGAAGCCACATGGAGCATAGGAAGTCTTTCTATGGAGGCCTGCCAGGACCACCTACCTGAAGTTGAGGTAGGAAATAATTGCAGACACATAAACCAGTCTGTGGATTTGTGAACTAAAGAAATTATCACTGCTCTCCTCACTCATTTTGGTGGTGGTTAGTTATGCAGACTTAACTAGCTGATACAAACTTCTACCTGGACATAAGGTGCCACCATAATAAAAATCCAAACCATGAGGCATTGGCTTGGAGATCACATGATGAGCCAGTGATCATCTTGCTGTAGTTCTCGGTACTGTGAAACAGAATGAGCCAGGCAGGGAAATTGGGAAAATAAATCACTTTCTCTCTATCCCCACATCTCTCCAAAAAATACTTCTTGAACTTATTATCTTCACAGAGAGCCCATACTTCAAGTTACTCATGTACAAGAGAGACAAAGTTTGTCCCTCCCTTCTGGAGGGACAAAGTTTTCACAATGAAAGTCAGAGGGTTTAATTAGATGGTTTAGCTGATGTCCTCACATGCAAACTGGTGTGTCAAGGCCAATCCTGTACGGAATCCAAGAGTGGAAGGTGACAGGGTTTGAAGCAGCAGAACTGTGCTAACCACGCAGTAGAGGGGAGAGGGTCCAGGTTACTAGGAAATAATACACACCCATGCATGCACATAGTATAGGAGGTAGGAGGTGGCAAAGCTGGCTGGCAAAATAACCAGGACTTGTCAATTACAAGATCCTAGGTCAGCACCAAATAATTCGCAGAAACCCATGTGTGGAACTTCTCTCTGGATCCTACGGATGTGGATGACATATAAGGACAAAGATGTCAGGAGGAGTTGCTGTTGTGACTCTTCATGGTAGCCCACACTGTGTCTCCCAGACACAAGGCTATACTTTTATTTTTACTCTTTTTATCCTTTTCTCTCTTTTCAGCCCAAGTTCGCTCTACAGAGCCTTACCCCTTCACCCCTCACTTTTGGCACTGTTTTTGGCTTGTCTCATCTAATTCTTTGGAATACATTTAATTTGTGAGCCACTTCTAAAGGAACTACCCAACAGCACACACACAAACTCTCTTTCTCACACACACACACACACACTCTAGTATGGAAAAGCCACATACTCAGACATTTTCAGATCCCTCCTCCTCAGTCCTATCCTAGCTTATGCTTTTTGGAGTGGGCAGGTGCCCATGTGGGCAGTACTGGACAGTTGCTGGACAGCTTGCTGCAGAGACAATGACTGAGGCACTCTTCCTGCTGCTCTGCACTCACAGGGACCAGCAGATCCTGAACGATAGGAGTTTACTCTAATATGAGGTCCTCAGCCTGGCACAGTGGTGCACACCTGTAATCCTAGAACTCTGGGAGGCTAAAGTAGGAGGATTGCAAGTTTGATCCTAGCCTGGGCAACTTAGTGGATCTTGTCTCAAAATAAAATTATAAAAAATAAATGGCTGGAGATGTAATTCAATATGAAGGCTCTGGGTTTGATCCCCAGTACCACACAAAAAAAGGATGAAATTAATTTTCCCTAATGACAAGGATTGCCTAGCTCTTCTAAAAATAATATCCTGGGAGTCACTCTCTAAACTTAATAGCTCTTCCTTGAGGCTTTCATGGAAAAAATTAATTTATTTTTATAGTTACTCTAGAAAAATTACTCAACAGTTTCATACAGTGTGACCTGAATTGTGCATCTATGTCATCTATCCCTGCAGGAGACCCAGAAACAGTCACAAAACAGTGAGTCTTGAGTGTCTAGGGACGTAGTGTGTCCATGTGCACCAAAGCCCTCCAGGACAGGGAAGAATTAAGACCTCTGATGGAGGCATCATCAGCTCAGGGTGAGACACTTCCTATTTCAGTCTGACACTTCGTGTTTCTTGCCTCCGGGTGTGGTATTGCACATTGATTATTGCTTATGGAAATGAAATTGGCCCTTCCAAGACAGAGTCAAGCCCTCCGACCCCACTCAGCGCTTTAAGAATGAACCCACAGCAGGGCACCAGGCAAGCCACACCAAAATGAGGGCTCCTGCTGTTCTGTTTTTCACTGACTGCTTTTAAATTGCTTCCTTTTTGCATCTAGTGTAAGTGGAGAAGAGATGAAAATGAAATGTAAATGGCATTATAATAGTTTTGGGAATTAGAAGAAATAGAAGTATGCATCTGATCATAGTTCTTTGCCTGGGGGAAAGGCAAATTCTCCCCAAGCAGAAAACTGTGATGTCTTTGACTCTGTGAAATAATAAATGCTAACTGCCTAGACAAGAACTTAAGGGAGAAGCTCAGCTAGGTTTGTGCTTACTAAAGGATCAATGTGTCAGAGCAGAAGCTATGAAATGGATTTAAAACCAAAATAAATCATGTGAAGAAATGTAGCTCAATGTCATTAATTTAAACACATTACCTGTGATGAGTTCCTATGTACCTCAGAGCTAGATTCACAAACACAGGTTACTGTTTATAGAGACCAGTTGTGTTCACACATCTGTTTTCACTCCAGTGGTGTCTGGTTTTTGATGTTTTTGTGTATGGAATATTTGACACAGATTTACCCTAAATAATTTGTTCCTCATAATAGGAATAAATACAAGTTAAATTTAATATGTTAATATTATCAGATAATGCTAGCTTGCTTTTTGGAATCTTTATTGAGTTATAATTAACATACTGTCTTAGTCTGTTTTGTGCGGCCATCAAAAAATACTTGAGACTGAGTAATTTATGAAGAACAGTAATTTCTTTTGTGTAGTACTAGATGCTGGGAATCCAAGGTCAGTGTTCTAGCATCTGGCAAGGACCTTCTTTCTGTGACATAACATAGCCAAGTGACAAGTATACTTTTTTTTTTGCCTCTGCCTCTGGATGCTATTTTATTTAGCTATATCACAGTGCCAAGACATTTCTCCATCTCTATTGTAGTAGAGTTAGGAAACTACAATTTAGGTGTGAAAAGTATGTCAACTCACTGGATTTACAACCCCTTTGTTGGCACTACAGTGAATAAGTAAAAGTGGCTCTATATTTCTAGAGTCATACCTCCCTAGCATCTCCAAAATATCCTGTGTCAATGCTATATGACTTCTTTATAATACCATCAGTGCAACAATGCACATTTATGAATTGCTGCACTATAGGCAGTGTGTTAGGCCCTTAGGGTGCCAGGATGCCTAGAAAAATCAGCTCCTCTTTCCAAAGGTAGAGAAAATAGACACAGTAACAGACAATTTAGATGCAAAGCAGCAGGTGCTTAAAATTTATTAATAGACTGAAACTTTGAGGGTCAGGGAGCTTAAAATGGGAATGCCTGGCTGTGGCATGTCTTCCTAAAAGGTCTCTACTTCTCCTTTTCTTTGCTTTGACAGGAAATTTGGATTCAAATATCTGAAATTTCAGCAGTTATACTTTAACAATGATTTTACACCTTTAATTTCTAAAGTTAATGTCTTAGTTACTTTTCTCATTGCTGAGACAAAATACTTGACACCCAAAGTTAAAAGAGGAAAGGTTTATTGTAGCTCACAGTTTGCAGAGGTTTCAGTTCATAGTTGGCTGGCTCCAAGGCAGAGGAGCATTGCAGAGGAGAAACAGTTCATGGTGGGTAGAAGGCAACAAAGCAGCAAAGTAGTGAAGCAGCAACAAGCAAGCCTCCCTTTTTATTTTATCTAGGTTATCCACCCTTTGTGCAGTGTCACCCACACTCAGGGTGGGGTAATCTCAATCCCAGCATCACATACCCTAGATCCAATCATCTCTAAAAAACCCCATCTATGACTACATGAAGCTTTGGGGGAACATCTAGATATAAGCCATGCAGCTAATTTTAAATCATTGTTGAAAATTGATGGAGATCAAATATCAGATGGCATTACTGGCAGCTTGCGTCACCCCTGAGTGACTCATCTCTGAACTTCCTCCTGTGTTAGAAAATCAATTCTAATCTGGCTAGGCTCATGGTATGGTTGTCTTTACATAGCCTCTTCCTTAGTAACACAGTTGTTGAACCTTAGAAAACTCAGTTAATCCATCTATACCTATTTTAGTTACTTTTCTCATTGCCGAGACAAAATACTCAACACTTACAAGTTAAAAGTGGAAAGGTTCATTTCAATTCACAGTTTGTAGAGGTTTCAGTTCATAATTGACTGGTTCCAAGGCAGGGTGGCGTGGCAGAGAGGCATCACAGAAGACAAATAGTTCATAGCATGGCAGGCAGAAGGCAGGGTAGCAGCAAAGCAGCCTGCCTTTCCCTTTTGTCCCATCTAGGTTACAAGTCTTTTGGGTGGTGCCACCCACACCCAGGGTGGGACTTTTCTCTTTAGTAAATTTATTGAGCCACACCCAGAACTATGCTAATTCCAACCAGTGGACTAATTTAGTACCATAAACCGTAGATCCATCCAGCTTCAAAAAGCTCCATCTATGAGCACATGAGGCTTTAGGGGGACATCTAGATATAATCCATAAGAGGACTTCAGTCTCCTCCCCTTAAAATTAAGAATAATATTTACTGGGCTGGGGATTTAGCTCAGTGGTTCCACCACCTGCCTCGCAAGCTAAGGACTCGAGTTCGATCCCTGGTACCAAAAAAATAATAATAATAATATTTACTTCACAAGTTTATTGCAAAGGCATGATTGAAATTTATGGTATTAAAAAATTAAACATTCATTGTATTTTTGACCATTTCTTGTAATAAAAATAATCATTAATTGGTTGCTATTGTTATGAAATTTTACACACAATATCAAAAGTTAAAGTTGATCAAAGAGAATAAGTTCTCTAATTGCCTGAAAGATTCAGTAGAGACACCGACCCTACTTTTGGAATTTGACTGATTATATAAACATAATCAGTGCTTAATTATTCTGATTGCTTTGCTCCACAGACAGCATATAGTATTTATAGATATTCTAAAACTAATTTTGGGTAGTATGTTGAAAAGTTCACTTTCACTAACCCTTAAACATTTAACAAATGTTAAATTTAAGAAATTCTCATCTTCTATTGATATAAAAGCATACTCTTCAAAAGACAGTTGGGAAAATTGATAGTGCCTAGTATTAACTTTTGTTCATTTTGCATTTTCACAAAGGGATAGAAGAAAGTAGTGATGACTTGTAATTACTGTAAATTTCTCTTCACTGTAAATTACAGTGGTGACTATAATTACTGGATTTTTGTCACCTCATAACTTATCTGGTCTTCCCCCTGATTCAGCCTTAAACACCTTCCATAGTGTCTTCACTAAATCTTTATTCACCATGGCATGCTTTTTCCAAATGCACAATCATTGCACGTGATACCCTTACTCTCCAAATTCATTCCTATCTTTTCTGCTAGTTTGTAAGACCATGAATGTTTAACCTCTATCCTGAAAAGCCTAGTAGAGTACACTGTATAAAATATATGAATAGCAAACATCTGTCAAGTGAAATGAATGAATGGGAGGTATATTTATATCTCTTCATATTCTGTCTCTCTCTGAAATACTATTTTAAATCAAAGAGAGCCAATTTCATTTTGGTCATTTGAATAGCAATTTATATTATAGGTTAAATGTAGATTGAAAAGTTTCATTAACCAAAGTCCTTTTTACCTTCTTATGTCTGTTAAAGGGAGACTACCATCAAGATGGAAACACAATTTTTTTGTTTGATAATACAAAAGTAAAAATTCTGCATGTCAGAAAAGGCTCTAGATTCAAAGATTTCTCTTTTTTAAAAAAAATATTATGCAGACAGACATCAAATCATGTACTTAAAGTTCCACATTAAGAATCTAGAAAGTGAAGAACAATTTTAATGCAAAGTATCTACAAGGACAGCAATAATAAAGAGAACACAAATCAATATAATAGAAAGTGAGAAATTAACAAAGGGAAAAGATAATTCTTTGATTTTAAAAATTGATAAACACAAACCAAGATTGATTTAAATGGAGAGAGAGAGTCAGAGGGAGAGAAACGTAAAGTACTCAGAAATGAAAAATAAATTCCACTATAGACCTTATTATCATTAAAAAGATGATAAAGGAGTATTACAATTTGAAGTTCACAATTTGACATATTAGATGAAATGTATAAACTTTTTTTTTTTTGGTACCAGGGATTGAACTCAGGGCCCTGCGCTTGCAAGGCAGGTGACGTGCATAAACTTTTTGAAAACTATAATTTATCAAAGTGAAAAGTCTAGCACATACTTCTGGAGAAACTGAATTGACAGAAACATTACTATAAAGGAAACTCTAGGTTAAGGGACTTTCATTAGTAGGTTCCAATTTTCAAGAACAAATAATACCAACTTTATAAAACCTCTTTTAACAAATAAAGGAAGTAACATTGTTCAACTCATTTTATAAGATAGGACAACCCAAATGCCAAGCCATGACAGAATCACAAAGAAAAATAGAAGAGAAAAAGAAAATCAGCCCAATGTCCCTTGTGAATAGAGCTGCAAAATTCTTTAAGGGAAAAATTAGCAAGTCAAAGCTAGTAGTATGCAAAAAAGGGATAATACATCATGATAACGTACAGTTTATCTGAGGAATAGCAAATTGGGTTAGCATTCATCATATTAATGGAATAAAAGAGAAAATCCACATGGTCATTTCAATAGATGCAGTAAAAATAATTAGCAAAGTTTGATACTTTTTCATGATTTAAGTGTTATATAGGCTGGATTGCAGGATACAAGTTTAAATGTATTTTTATATACTAGCAGCAAACAACTAAAAAATAAAATTGAAAATATCCCCCATTTTCAAAAATATAAAAGTGAAATTATTTATAAACAGACTTAACAAATGATATGTAAATTCTCTATACTGAAGACTTCAAAGAATTATTGAAAGAAATGAAAACAATAGTAATGGAGAACTATACCAAGTTTATGAATGAGAAGACAATATTGTTAACATCATAATGGATACAGTTTGTCCCAAATTGATTCTACAGATTCAGTGCAAATTCCAAAACAAAAATTTGAAGGAGTGGGATGGAGATTCATTTTTCCAGGTGAAGATAATCCACTCTATTTTGAGAGTTGGGGTTTCAGATTCAAGTGATGCACTTAAAATATTTCTGGATTTTACTGATATTGATATTTTATTTTTATCTCAAAAGAAAAAAATCTGCAAAAAAATATTGACTCCTAATTAATAATTCATATGCCGGAGTGTTTTTTTGAGAAATATTTGATTTTTTTTGTTTTTACCTTAAAATGCTTAAAAAATAAGGTAGTTTAATGGATGGATAGGATGATGGAGACATATAATATGTCAGGCATAGAACTTTTAATTGTTGAATCTAGGTAGAGGGTGTTCAGTGCAAACTTATTTTGGCTCTTCTGTAGATTTGAAATTTTTTTACAACAAAACAGAAGTTGGGTGATGGTATCAAACCACTTGGTATTTAGGTTCCACAGGATACAAATGTAACAATTGTGTTTTAAAATCATACATGTACATTACTTTAAAATTATATGCTCTGTAATTATATATAATAAAAAATTTTGGTGCCAAATTAACATTACTCTAAGTGATAGAGTTTGGAAATATTTTAGCTACACAGGCAAAGAAATTTGAGGATAAATGCACTAATAACACTCATTGTGTCCTGTCTTGGGCACTGAGCCACACACCTGGACCTGCCTCCTCTCTTCAAAGTGTGGACCCCAATGGCATCACAACAGAGGGACTCTAAGAAAAGCAAATTTGCCCCTGTAGCTTCTTGGGAGATTCAGGGATGGCTAGTAGGGGAGTGAGGAGGTAAGAGAGGGATGGGAAGATGGCCCATCAAAATATTCAATGAAGCCAGTGATCACACTGGGCTGTGGGGAACTGTGAGAAGTGGCATAAAACATGCATCTCAGAGTTATCATATTCGAGGGGTGAGGCAATGGAGCATTTGTGGACCAGCTCCCAAGGATCATTGGCTAAGGGCTGAATCCAGGGGGAGGTGCATGCTCTGGAACTGTGGGTTTGCTACACACATCCTCCTGTGTTTCCAGAAGGGCCTAGTGGGCACAACCAACAGCTGGACAACATTGGCTAGAGTGCATAGAAACATGGCAGTATGAGGGGCAAAGCACAGATGTGGCTGTGGTGGCTGGGCTCCTTAGGTATTGTTTCTGGATCTACCCTCTGGTTCAGCACAGCGGCCTGCCTATCTGGTAGCCACATGACTCCTTATCCTCTTTCCAGTTGTCAATCAGTCCTGACTTCTTGGTAGGAAATGGACAAACAAATGAACTGACTTGCCAGGTAATCATTTTTTAAAGATTTCATTTTTTGGATTTCACAATATGATTTTGATTTTCCAAAATTTCATTGGAGAAATCAAGAGCAATTGTGCAAAAGTTCAGCTAGGAAATACATTACAGATTGTAATAAGATGTTCTAGCAATCAAAGACTCTGAATTTAATTAGTGTTGGCTGTCATTAATTTTTATAATATTCATTTGGAGATCTTATTTTGTTTTGTTTTGTTAAATTCTTTTATTGGTACATTTTAAGTATACAACACAATTACATTTCTCATTGGGAATTGTACCTTTACATAATGCATCTTGGTTCTTATTTTTTCCCCATTCCTAGCCCTCCCTTCACCCCACCCACCCTTCCCTATTTAGAAAGACTTTATTTCGATTTTTTCCATTTCTCATCATTTTTCCTTTTCCTTCTTTCCTTTCCCCTGCCCCTCCCACTACCCCTACCACTTTGGACCTTTAATTCCTATTTTGCAATATCGATTATTGATTCTAACCATTGGTACATTTTAGGTATACAATATAATGACATTCATCGTTGGAAATTTGCACCTTTACATAATCTCTCTTGGTTCTTATTTTTCACCCTTGCCCAGCCCTCGCTTCAACCCCTCCAATCCTCCTTATTTACAAAGATTTTGTTCCTATTTTTCCATTTTCTCATATTAATCCCATTCCCTTCTATCCTTTCCCCTAGCCCTCCCACTTCCTTCCCCTTTGCCCTGTTTCTTCCTATTTCACATTACCTATTATACATTTTAGTCCTCATTTACACTTTCAGTTTCTCACACCAGAGAAGCTATTCAGTATTTATGCATGTGTGTCCTATTTATTTCACTTAAGAGTATCGCTTCAACGTGCATCCACTTAGCTATAAATGTCTCTAATTTCTCACTTTTTATGGTTGAGTAGTACTCCAATTTATTAAAAAACCCCACATTTTCTTTATTCAGTCTCCAGTTGATGGACATTTGGGCTGTAGCCAAGTTTTAGCTATCACAAACTGTGCTGCTATGAACATGGGCACACATGTATCACTGTGGTATGATTCTTTTAATTCTTTGGGGAAGATCCCCAGCAGGGGAATAGCAGGGTCAAATGGGACTTCCAGTCCTAGTTCTTTGAGATATCTTCATACTGATTTTCACAGTGGTTGCACCAGTCTACACTCCCACCAGCAGTGGAGCAGGGTTCCTCTTTCCCCACAGCCCTGTCAGCATTTGTTATTGGTTGATTTCATGATAGTAGCAGTTCTTTCTGGAGTGAGGTGGAATCTCAGCATTGTTTTCATTTGCGTCTCTCGAATGACCAGTGATGTTGAACATTTTTTCATTTATTTATTTGCTATTTCTACTTCTTTGTCTGAGAAATGTCTGTTCATTTCAGATGCCCATTTTTGGATTGGGTCTTTAACTTTGGGAGGTCTGATCTTTTGAAGTTCTTTATAGATTCGAGATAGTAGACCTTTGTCTGAGGAAGAGCAGGTGAAGATTTTTTTCCCACATTGTGGGTTGTCTGTTCACACTGCTGGTGGTTTCTCTTGCTGTGCAGAACCCTTTTAATAAGAAGAGATCCCATTTGTTGATTGTTTGTGCTAGTTTACGGGCAACTGAGGATTTGTTCATAAAATCTTTTCCTACACTGATGTCTTCGAAGGTTCTACCTAACCTCTGTTCCAACTGGTTCAGAGTTTCTATTTTAATATTTAGATCTTTAATGCATTTTGATTTTAGTTTAGTGCATGGTGAGTGATATAGGTCTAGTTTTAATCTTTGGCAAGTTGAAGCCCAATTTTTCCAGCACCATTTATTAAAGAGGCTATCTTTCCTCCAGTGAGGGTGTTTGGCTGCTTTGTTGAAGATGAGATGGCTGAGTGTGTCTGGCATTGTTTCTGCATCTTCTAATCTGTTCCACTGGTCCTCAGGTCTGTTTCTTTGCCAGTACCATGCTGTTTTTATCACAGTAGCTCTGTAGTAGAGTTGCAGGTTGGGGATTGTGATATCCCCTGCCATGTCTCTGTTACCTAGAATTGCTTTTGCTATTCTGGGTCTCTTCTTCTTCCAAATGAATTTTTGGATTATTTTCTCAAGGTCCATGAAGTATGCTGCTGGGATCTCAATTGGAATTGCATTAAATCTACATAGCAGTTTTGGAAGTATGGCCATTTTCACTCTATTAATCCTTCCTACCCAGGAGCAGGGGATGTCTGTCCATTTTCTGATATCATCTTCAATCTCTCTTTTCAGAGTGTCATAGATTTCAGAGAAAAGATCTTTGATTTCTTTTGTTAGGTTGATTCCTAGGTATTTCAGGTTTTTTAGATGCTATTGTGAAAGGAATTATTTGCCCTAATTCTTTCTCAGTGAGTCTGTCATTCGTGTAGTGGAAAGCTATTGATTTTTGTGTGTTGACCTTGTAACCAGCTACTTGACTGAATTTGGTTATTAAGTCTAGAAGACTTTTGATGGAGTTCTTGGGGTCTTCTATATAGAGTATCATGTCATCTGCAAATAATGACAATTTGACTTCTTCATTTCCTATCTTTATTCCTTTTATTTCTTTCTCTTGTCTAATTGCCATGGCTAATGTTTCCAGAACTATATTGAACAAGAATGGTGATAGTGGACATCCTTGTCTTGTTCCTGATTTTAGTGTGAAGGATTTCAGTTTTTGACCATTTAGTATGATATTGGCTGTTGGTTTTTCATAGATGGCTTCTATCAGTTTGAGGTAGAGACCATCTATTCCAATTTTTTGTAGGGTTTTTATCATAAATGCATGTTGGATTTTGTCAAATGCTTTTTCTGTGTCTATGGAGATAATCATATGGTTTTTGTCCTTGGCTCTATTGATATAGTGTATTACATGTATCAATTTGTGTATATTGAACCATCCCTGCCTCCCTGGGATGAATCCCACTTGATCAGGGTGTATGATCTTCTTGATGATCTTCTGCATTCTGTTTGCCAGTATCTTCTTAAGGATTTTTGCATCTATGTTCATTAGTGAGATTGGCCTATAGTTCTCTTTTTCGGTTAGGTCTTTCCCTGCTTTGGGGATCAAGATGATGCTTGCTTCCAGGAATGAATTTGGGAGTATTGTTTCCCTTTCAATTTCATTGAAGAGTTTAAACAGTAATGGCAGCAGTTCCTCTCTAAATGTCTTGTAGAATTCAGCAGTGAAGCCATCAGGACCTGGGCCCTTCTTAGTTGATACGTTTTTAATTATATTTTCAATTTCATTGGTTGATATTGGGTTGTTCAGAATTTTTAGGTCTTCTTCATTCAACTTTGGTAATTCATTTGTATCTAGGAATCTGTCCATTTCTTCTGTGTTTTCCATCTTATTGGCGTATAGGTTCTGGAAGTAGGTATTGATGATCCTCTGGATTTCTGCTGGGTCTGTTGTAATTTCACCCTTTTCATTCCTTTATTTTTTTATTTTTTTGGTACCGCGGATCGAACTTGGGTCCTTACTGTTGCGCAGCAGGCGACGAAACCACTGAGCTAAATCCCCGGTCCAAACCCTTTTCGTTCCTAATTGCATGGATTTGGGCCTTTTCTTTCCTTTGTCTGACAAGGTTGGCTAAGGATTTGTCAATTTTGTTGATTCTTTCGAAGAATCAACTCTTGGCTTCATTGATTTTTTGTATCGTTCTCTTAGTGTCCATTGCATTGATTTCTCCTCTGATCTTTATAATTTCCTCCCTTGTATGAGCTTTGGGGTTGTCCTGCTCTTCTTTTTCTAGAAGCTTGAGGTTCAGCATCAGGTTGTTTATTTGGGCTCCTTCTGTTTTCCTAATATGCATATTCACTGCTATGAATTTCCCTTGTAAGACTGCTTTCATTGTGTCCTATAGATTTGAATATATTGTATTGTCATTGTCATTTAATTGAAGGAACTGTCTGATTTCTTCTTTAATTTCCTTTGTGACTCACTGGTTCTTCAGAAGTGTGTTGTTCAATTTCCATGTGTTTATGAAATTTTTTGAGTTTCTTTTGCTATGGATCTCCAATTTCATCGCACTATGGTCTGATAACATACAGGGGATAACTTCAATTCCTTGGCACTTACTTAAACATGTTCTATGTGTGAGTATGTGGTCTATTTTGGAGAATGACCCATATGCAGCTGAGGAGGATGTGTATTCTGATTTTGTGGGCTGGAAGACTCTGTAAACATCTGTTAAGTTCATTTGTTCAAGAGTTCGATTGAGTTCTAGTATTTCATTACTTATTTTTAGTCTAGTTGATCTATCTATTTGTGACAATGGGGTGTTGAGGTCCCCCACTACAATTGTATTAGTGCATATATGACTTTTCATGTCCGTTAGTATTTGTTTTATATAGTTGGGTGCACTAGTGTTTGGTGCATAGATATTTATGATTGTCATCTCTTCCTGTTGGATTGTTCCCTTTACAAGGATGTAGTGTCCTTCTTCATCTCTGTTAATCAGTGTTGGTTTGAAATCTACTTGATCTGCAAAGAGAATAGCTACTCCTGCTTTTTTTCGGTTTCCCGTCGCATGGAGTATTGTTTTCCACCCTTTAACTTTCAGTCTATGAGTTTCCTTTTGAATTAAGTGTGTTTCTTGTATGCAGCATATTGTTGGATTTTGCTTCTTGACCCATTCTGCCAGTCTATTTCTTTTGATTGGTGAATTGAGACCATTAACATTGATGGTTATAACTGAAACGTATTGACTTATCATTGCCTTGACATTCTGTTTTTGTTAGGTTGTCTCCCTTTGCATTTAATTTCTTGTCATGCCAGATGTGTTCATTCTGCTTTGCTTCCTGGGGTTGTGATCCTCAATGTCTGTTCCTAGGATATTGTGTAAAATTCTTTGGAGTGCTGGTTTGGTATTCACAAAATTCCTAAGGTGGTCTTTGTCATAAAAGTATCTTATTTCTCCATTCATTTTGAAAGATAGTTTTGCAGGGTACATCAACCTGGTTTGGAGGCTGTTTTCTTTTAGGGCTTGGAATATGTCACTCCAAGCTCTTCTTGCCTTGATGGTTTGTGTTGAGAAGTCTGCTGTGATTCTGATAGGCTTTCCTTTGTATGTGATTTGTTTCTTTTCTCTAACTGCTTGTAGAACTTTGTTCTTCTGTTGAGTTTCTGGAATCTTAACAATTATATGCCTATGTGTAGATTATTTTTTGATCAAGGCTATTTGGAGTCCTATATGCCTCACTTACCTGTATGTCAAGTTCTTTTCCCCTGCTTGGGAAGTTTTCTGCCATTATTTCTGTGAAGAGTTTTTTTATGTCATCTGCACTCTCTCCTGTTTCTTCATTGGCTCCAAGCAGTCTTATGTTATTCTTCTTTGCATCATCTAGCAGCTGCTGGATTGTTTTCTCATGTTCCCTTATAATTTTGAAGCAATTTTTCTTTTCCTGGTCATTAATTGCAATCTTATCTTCTATATCTGAAATTCTGTCCTCACATTGGCTCATTCTCCTGTGTAGACTTTTAGTGGAGTTTTTCATGTCCTGGAAATCTATTTGCATCTGTTTTATGGATTCCATTTGTTTCTTATGTTGGGATTCCATCATGTTCCTGAGCTCCTCTCTAGATTTATTAATCATGTCTTGCACTAGGGGCACAATTTCTCCTGTTATCTGAGAAATTATTTCTGATTTCATTTTTTCCAGATCCCATTTTGTTGCCAGTTCAGTGGGTCCAGGTGGTTGAGTATCAGAGTGTTCCATCTCATTTCCCTTTAGGCTTGCTGTAGGTGATCTTGAAGTCTGTTTTTGAGACTTATTTACTTGTTTTCTCATTTTGAATGATGAGGGGGGGTTGCTGTTGGTGCCTGCAAGGATTACTTCCTCTGAGCTGGGAGAAGTGGGACAGGGGCCATGAGCAGCGGTAGGAAAGGTGGCCCAAAAACCCTTTCCTCTGGGCTGGGAGCCGCGGGAGGGATGGTGGCCTGGAAGCCCCTTCCTCTGGACCAGGAGCAGTGGGACAGCAGCTCAGAAGCCACTATCTCTGGGCTGGGAGCGGCGGGACTCAGTACCGTGGTCTGGTGGTCCGGTGTCCTCTGCGTCTTTGTAGTGTGGAACCAGGTGACTGTACAGAGGAGTGGGGAGGGGGCGTGCCCAGTGGATTGTTGATTGGGCGTGTTCCACGTGACTCGTGACCTCAGTAGGGCGTGCCTCATTTGGAGATCTTTTAACAACATCCAAACTTTAATTTTGTGCTACTTTTGTTAAGTTCAGTTTTCCGTTAATGTGTATGTCACTAGCATTATTAATCATGGCACAAGAGAATTTATGACTGGAATAAAATCCTAACATAACAGCATTGTATGTGAATAATTATTAGATTGCCAAGATGTTCTCAGCACTTCTCCATTTGTAACTCAAGAGGAGTAATGTTGACTTAACTCTTAGGAGAATTGATTAAATCACTATTTAATTTCCAAATAGCACTTTCTGGGCAAAGCAAAGAAAGCCTAAGTTAGAGAAAAGAACTAATTATTATCCAGTAAAACACTATTTTTTATGTTATGAATCTCTTCTGAAAGTCATTTCTTCATTTTTTCACCAACATCATCTTTGGAATTGCACAGAAGGCAGAGACTAAATAAATTCAGTATGAAAAAAAATAAGGGCAGGCAAAGTCAAATAATGCTCAGATTTAAACATTGGGTGTGCCTTAGCAATACAGGCTGAAGAATCATTTTATATGAGGCTAGACTTCCAAGTTTGGCAAAAACTGAGGAGGTTTGGCAAAAACAGGGCAGGCACTAGGGGATTCAGAGTTAAAGCCCTGGCTGAGGCAGCCCAGATGATAACATCAATTCACACTCCTCATCCCCATCTGCCCCAGGAATAGGGGGAGCTCCTGTATCACTGGACACTTACTTTTGCAATGCAGAATCCTGAAATTTTCATATAACTTTTATACTCCTTTTTAACTCTCTATCTTTTCTTATACTACATAGAAAGTCTCCATTTTTCACTTCTTTAAGTAGTTTGGTAATACCAGAACAATCATAAAATAAAAAGTAGAATTTATTTCTTCTAACCTTGATATATCAGTAAAAATATAATTAGCATCATTTGCCAAGTTGTTTGAATGATTTCCACTTCATAAGTTTTTATATTATGACATGTGATGTGTGGGAAAAAACGATGATCATTGAATTAAAAATCTGTTAGAGTAAAAGACACATTGCCACTAATACTCCTCAAAACACTATCCCTTGCTCTGAGAACATCTATTATTCTTACTACTTTCTGAAGCAGTTCTGGAAGTCCTCTTTTGTGTCTTTAGTTGTGCTATTGTGACAGCCTTGATGTTCTGAACTGATTCAAAATATTTACTTTTCATGGTCATTTTGATTTTGGAGAAGAACCAGATATCTCACAGTGCCAAATCCTGCGAATAAAATGGATGAGGACACATCTTAATGTTTTTATGAGCTGCCCTCCCATCAGCAGCAACAATCACAGTATTTTTAACATGCCTCATAAAGACATTCATGAAAAAGGACTTCCGGAACTACTTCAGCAAGTGGCAAGAATGATGGGATCAGCAGTTTGAAGGAAGGGGGAGTATTTTGAGGGAGATTAATAGCAATGTGTCTTTTATTATAATAAATATATTCACTGTATTTTTCAATACAGTTGAAAATTTTATGGTTGTCTATAGTATTCCTTTATTAGTGTTTCTAATGTCTTTAGGGTCTGTAGTGATACTTTTTTTCTACTAATATTGGTAATTCTAGCTAGAGGATTATCTATGGTATCGGATCTCAAAGATCTACCTCTTATTAAGTTTCACTGATACTCTTTATATCTTTTCTGTCTTTAATTTTATTGATTTCTGCTCTTTAATTCTTTTGAGATCACTTTCCTTTTCT
Source organism: Heterocephalus glaber (assembly GCF_053883595.1). Taxonomy (NCBI): domain Eukaryota; kingdom Metazoa; phylum Chordata; class Mammalia; order Rodentia; family Bathyergidae; genus Heterocephalus; species Heterocephalus glaber. The sequence continues at coordinate 28,905,518 of NW_028258315.1, forward strand.
AAAATACCATATTTTTATAATTTCTAAGTTTTTTTTTAGCTACATTACAGGTTCTGAAATGCTGTGTTTCATTTTCATTATATCAAAATGTTTTCCGAATTTTCTTAGCAATTTCTCTTTAACTATGGATTATTTAGTACTTTGTTGTTTAATTTTAAAATATTTAGAGATTATTCATAATCTTTCTGTTATAAATTTCTAGTTTAATTTTGTTATGGCCAGAAAACATACTTTGTATGATTTTAATTCTTTTACATTTATTAATAAGTCAGACACAGAAGGTTAAATATTGCCTGGTTTCTCTCATGTGAGAAACTGAATTTTAAATAAATTAAAGAGTAAAATAAAAGCAGACTATTTGGAGTAGGGGGAAGGGATCAAGGTAAGAAGGAAGGATAGGAAGGAGATCAAAAATGATTAGGATAAGTTATATGTGTGTACCAATCTGCAAAACAAATGTAAATTTTATGTATTGCAAATGTAACTAATAAAAAAGAGTTTAAGAAGATTTATTTTATTGCTTAAATATGGTTTATTTTGTGACTGTTCCACGTGTACTTGAATTGTGTGTGTGTGTTTGTATGTATCCTGCTATTGTTGGATTGAATATTCTATAACTGTCAATTATATCCAGAAGGTAGATATTGATGTACAGGCTTTCTGTATCCTTGCCAAATTTCTGCTCCCTTCCTCTATGAATTTTTTAAGAGGAAATGTACTAGGCAAAATAAGATAAAAATACCAATTATCACCACTTGTATTAGGCAGTACAATAAAACATTATAATAGTAAATGATTGGAATAGAAAGACCACAATTACCAATATTCATCAATAAAATGATGTTTTTCATATAGAAATATGAGGGAATATATGGATTAATAATGAGCTAAAGAAAAGATTCATGCAATATTGCTTAAACTATATTGATACACAAATTGATTGTGTCATATATTGTCACCAGAGACAATCTGATAAAGTTACTTTTCAAAAATCATAATCTACAATAAAAACAAAATCATGTAGTATTAAAGAATACATGTAACAGAAAATATATAAGAAATTATTAATAAAATGATAAAACTATCAAGAGGTACAAAGAAGATCTAAATAAATAGGTAAATTATGTTCATGGATGAGGAGCAAAAAACAAAGAGATTTGTTATCCAAGACTAATTTATAAATTCCATGAAATTCCCATCTGAATTTTTTAGAAACTCTGTGTGTGTGTGTTTATCCTTCTGTTTCAAACGAAGCTGTCTTAGTTACTTTCTTGTTGCTGAGACACCCACAACTGTCCTGTTGCCAGACATCCACAACTCTAAGGAGAAAAGGTTTATTTGGGCTCATAGTTTGTAAAGGTTTCAATCTATAGTCTGCTGGTTCCAAGGCAGGACAGCATAGCAGAGGGGCATCACAGAGGAGAATGAACTCAAGACATGGCATAGAGGAGAATGAACTTATGACATGGCAGGAGGAAGCTGAGTGTGATCAAATGGGGAAGGAGATAGACGCTTCCAGGCCATGTTCCCAGTGACTAACCTCTTCTGATTAAACTTCACCTCCCAACGTCAGGTTTAGCTATAAATCTATCAGTAGACCAAACCACTGATGAGTATCAAGCCCTCACAATCCAATCCCCTCCCCAAACCCCCACCTATGAGCACATGAAGTTTTGGGGGACATCTATATATAAATCATAACAGTTGGTTTGGGAATGCAGAGCTATTAGCAGGGAGAGGTCTTGGGCATGCAGTTGAGGTCTGACAAAGGCTATGCCATGCTCAGCCCCAGATTAAGAGCTAGTAGAGACTAGTGATGGTGAACCTATCACATGTGTGCTGCAGCAGGCTGTTTGTATCATTGAAAGCTCTAAAAGGCTTGTCATCACTGGCACCAGTAGAATTTCCTTACAAAAAAAGAGAAGAGGAGAGGAGAGGAGAGGAGAGGAGAGTTTCTGAAAAACTCAAACACTTTTTACAACAAAAGAACAAAATTTAAGCTCTCAGAAAAGTAGCATTCACAATGGCCAACATATAATAAGAAATTACTAGCACTAAAGCAAGAAAATGTGGCTAATAACCAAGATAAAAAAGTACAAGAACACACACATACACAGATGACACACTTGTTGGAGTTAGCAATGAGAACATTGAAGTAGCTGCTATGAATATGTTCCATTTTGGGGAGTCATTCACCAGGTAGATTGTTGAAGATGGATGAAAGGTACTCAAGGGAAGGGGGCTCATCAATGAATTTTTCAACAGTACATCTCCAGAATCTGACAACTTCTTTCCATCTCTCTGCTGTCACCCTGGACCACACCCCCTTGCCTTGTTGTGATAGCTGCTGAACAGGATTCCTTACCCTCCTTATCCCCTGCAATACATTCTCTTTGATCCTCTTGAAACAAAACCCATACTTTGTCACTCCTCTGCTCAGAATCTGCAATGGTTCACAACTCAATTAGAATAGAATCCTACGATCAAGTTCTGATCCTCTGCTATCCTTTATTCCTGATCTCTTACTTCTTTCTCCCTTAATCATTCCACCTCAGCCAACTGGATTTTGTTTGTTTGATTGTTTTTGTGGTACTGGGGATTGAACTCAGGACCTTGCTCTTGCAAGTCAGGTGTGGTACCACTGAGCTAAATCCCTGGCCCTGAACTGGATTTTTAAAATTGTTCCTTCACTATTACAGCCATGGTCCTGGCTCAGGGCTTTGCACTGTCTGAGTATCCTGCTCGCCTCTTTGGCTGTACAAGAACTTCAAAAGTCATAGTAATAATTTGCTTTTAAGGATATAGAATAGATAGTGGTAACATTATTAGAAATTTGGGTTTCATTAGGAAGAAAGGAAAGGACTTCTTTATAGGGTATATAAAATACTCAAAGCAGTTGCTATCAGCTGTGGTTTCAGAGTTTTGTCACCTCAAAAGTTCCTGTGCTGGAAACTACCTTAGTCACTTTCTCATCTCTGAAACACAATACCCAACACCCACAACTTAAAGGAGGAGAGGTTTATTTTGACTTACGTTTCAGTCTGTTGGCTGGCTCCAAGGCAGAACAGCATGGCAAGGGTGTGTGGTAGAGGAGAGCTGCTCACTACCTGGCCACCAGGAAGCAGAGAGAGTTTCAAGAGCAGAGCTGGGCAAGGAGATAAACTCGTCCATGCAACACTCCTCTTCCCGCCAGACCTCACCTCCTAACTGCAAGTCAGCTTTAAACCCCATAATCTAATCACCCCCAAAAGCTCCGCCTGAGAGTGCATGAAGTCTAGATATAAACCATAACAGAAACCTAAACCCCAATGTAGCAGTGTTGGGAGGTGGGGCCTGAGAGGAGGTGTGTAAGTATAGGGGCTCTGCCCTCTTTAATCTCGTGGCTGGATCAATGCTGCTATAAAAAGGATTTGTGAAGTGGGCTCTCTCTCTTCTGCCAGTTGAGCAAGAGTATTCCTCATCTCCGCAGCACCCAGTAACAAGGCACCATCTTGAAACCAGACATCACACCTTCCAGTGCCTTGATCTTCAACTTCCCAGCCTTGAGAACTGTGAGAAATAAATTTCTCTTCTTTACAAATGACCCAGTCTCAGGTATTCTGTTATAAGAGAAACAAAACAAAACAAAACAAACAAAAAAACAGACCAAGACAGTATCCTGAAGAATTTAATGAGTAATATCAGTAAAACATTGTTAGAGTGGACTGCATCGGGAGAAATGCAGAGTTACCGATAGTAGTTCCAGGAAGCATCCCTCTCAGGATGTACTAAGCATTTGGAAATAACCTTTTGTTCTCTTTCACTTTTAAAAGGAATAGAATCACCTCTCATTGTATGAGGAGTTTAACAAAATTGGTAAACAAGAAACAATTCTAAAGTTGATTAGTTTTAGTTTGGTAAATGCTGTTGCACACATCCTTCATGTGCCAGAGTCTAAAGGGAATAGTAAGGAAACAAGTGTTAGTCCACATAGGAGCACTTGTACAAACTCTGAGTATTCTGAGACTTGTGTATCAGCTTATTTATCCATTCTCCTATGGAAGGACATCTTGATTGCTTCCAAATTTTGGTCATTATGAAGCATGTGTTCATATGCTTATTTGCTATCTATATGTCTTTATTGGTTAAGGTCTTTGCCTTATTTCTTAATTGGGCTGTTCATTCTCTTATTCTGGAGTTTTAAGAACTCTGTATATTTTGGATAGCAGCTCTTTATCAGGTATGTGTTTTGCTAGTATTTTCTTCCAGTCTGCGTCTTGTTATCTCATTCTCTCGACAATGTCATTTGAAGAAGAGAATATTTTAATGAAATCCAGCTTAGCAATTCTTTTTTTCATGGACTGTGCCTTTGGTAATGTAACCACTATATGCCTTTCCTCCTCTTTTTTATTCTGCTCAGATGGCTTAGCATTTTCTTCTTTACTTTTTACATTTTATTTATGTAAAATAATATTTAAATTTTTGTCCATTTTGAAAATACAGAAGACTTTCATTTTGTACAATTTTTACTTATTATTTCACTGTCTCAGCAGAAATTAAGATTTGCTGCTCTTCCCTGGATCTCCACCTTGGAAAGAACACAGACAAAATACTAGCAGGTTCCAGCAGGCCTGACACAGATGTAGTAGGCAACACAATTCTGGAGCCCCGAGGAAGGAGGAAGAATCAGCTGGAGATATAGAGGAAAGGAGAAGGAAAAAGTTAGAGAAAGGGTGACTTTCAGCCCAGGATGGGCAGAAGGCAGAAGGGCTGGAGAGAGAGAGCAGACAGCTGAGAAGGACAGATTCAAACAGAAGCTGGGTGCTCTTCCAGAGAGACATGCTGAAGAAAGGCGACTCGAGCACATGCTCACCTCTATCTAACTTGAGATTGAGGAAACTGCAAGTGAACATCATCAGCTTAGAGGGAAAGCTGGTGCTTGAAGGGCAGTGGGATAATTTGAAGTAACCATTTTAGCAACTTAATTGTAAACAAGAAACAAAGCTCAGAGAACTGAATGGAACTAGAGGCAAAAGAAATTAAAGATGGACTGAGAAAATGACCTCGTGCATCCCGGTGGCTGGGTCTGCTATCTGCTTCCCAGCCTGGCATCAGATCTGAGCAGCTTTTCAGGTGCTCTGCCTCCAGTGCCCCTGCCTCCTTTATGCCCTGAGGTCTGGGCCACTGTGGAATCTCAGGTTTGAGGATACCTCCAGGGCCCTTATTTACATATCACCTCTGGCCACACTTTGATCCCCTGGGGATCAAATGCTTTCAACCATCCTGAACTTGCCTGGTGTCTTCTAGCACTTAGCCAGACAGACTCTGGACAGGCTTCACAGATGCCACCTGGAGAGTTCTTCTATTCAAGAGGATGTAAAGGAGGCGAATGCTTTTGCCAGATTCAGATGGACTTCTTAGCCACTGCCAGGATCGATCCACCAATTAGTGAAAAGGGGTGATGTTGGTGTAAATGAAGAAACAAAACCTTACAGAGCCAAAGCCACCTGACCATATAGCAACAGATCAGAACTTAGAAGTGCCACATATTCTGGCTGCTTGTGTTATGCCTCTTGTTGGCTTTGGTTTCTTTTATTTTATTGTGATGAAAAGGACTATTTGGTTTAGAGGTAGAATAATAATATTCTTCAAAATTGTTGTTCCCAGAGGCAATATTTAAAATTTTTGAGAGAATAAGCTGGATAGGAACTGTGTGTTCCCACGTTGACTAGAAAGAGCAGATTCCTAGGAGTCCAACTGAGCACTGAGATTTGGATCCTTCAGAGCTGCTAACAAGTGTAACAGAGAACACAATGCTGGTTTCCATTAACACAGCTGCCCTATTTTCTAAGGACCTCAGAGCTTATAACAAACACCCACTTATCTATTTTCAAATTGAAACAATGCCCTGTTTGTGGTGCCCACGGTTCTCTGCATGTGTTAATCAAGCCAGGGAGCTGTCATAGCATTAGTGGGAGTCACCAGGAGTTAAAAGAAAAGTAGACTCCCACACAGGCTCACATTTAGGGGTCACCTGATTGCTCCAGATGAGCACACTCATGTCCCATGCACAGGGCAGGTTTCCATAAAGGTGTCATCAAGACACAGGGTCATCACTCACCTGGGAGTCACTCAAAGAGAGTGCAGTAGCCCAGCCATGTTAGATCACCTGGTTGCTTGGCAGAAATGTGGTTTCCTGGCCTTGACTCATGCAGGCACTTTGTTCCCAAAATCTGCTCCTGAACAATGGCCACAGTCTTCGTGTTTCTTGTGGTCATCACCAATATTGTCACCTGAGGGCCTCAGTGACAAAGAGGTGTGCCACATTTTCAACAGCTTTTATTTTTCCAGGGAGTTGGGCCCCACCACACTCCTTATTGGGGGGGGGGAGTCTTGGTTCTGAACACAGTACTCTACCTGAGTGCACCCATTTTTTTATAAACAAAACCAAATTGTATTCATTTCTGATTTGAAAAATTAGTTTCATATTCAAATACATGCAAATTACAGAGAAAACACATTTCAAGTTGCTCATGATGTCAAATCCCAAAGGGAGCACTTTGAAGGGTTTAGTGATCTTTTTTCTTTTTTCCTGGTACTATTTTTTCTGAAGTATTTTTCAGAATTTAAAAGCATTTTGAGGCCGGTTAAACCAGGCATGATGGCTGGTGGAGTGAGTGGATGTCTCTCCAGGCCTGGGCCATCCACAAGGCTCCCTGCAGGGAGGCTTTGAATAGGGAAGGGAGAGAGGCACTGACACAGCTCAAGATAAGCAGGGTATGACAGGAGTCCTAGAGCCACCAAGGGCACAGGGACAGGGATATTCTTTACAGACTGTGACAAATGGGAAATTGAGTAAGGCTAGTGAAGAGGTGATATCTGAGTAGAATCTTAAAGATTAGGTAGAATTTCACCAGTGAATGATGGGAGCAAGGACGATGTGTCAGGAACATAGAGGGACAGATGGAACAGAGGTGCCCAAAATGGCAGAGCAGCCTGGGCTTAGGGAGTCGGCACCTTCTGCTAGGGTTAGAGGGAGGCCTGGGTGGAGTTTGGGGGAGTCACAGCTGCCACACAGAGGCAAGAGAAGAGCACTGTAGGCAGAGATGCCTAGCAGCTCGCAGCCTTCTGGTAGACAGGGCTGTGCCCAAGATCACCACCCAGATGGCACCTTTGCTTTTCCACTCTCACTTTGCTGTTCTATTGACTTTTTCTCATTTTCATTCTCATTTTTCATCTTTGTACCTTTAAAGAGGAAAACTTAAGCAAACTTAAATTTCACTTACATTGAATAACACACTTAAATAAAAGGTTAAATTAATTAAATCATTTGAATTTAAATTAAGCTTCTCTAGAATGAGAAGAATTTAATACTAGGGAGTGAGTCTGTGTTGGGTAAGGCTGCACCTTCCTATTATAAGGTCCAATTTTTTTAAAACCCTCCCTGCTTTTAGAAATCAATTTTCATCCCATGAGTGGGGTAGTCCACCGAGAATGCGTGTCTTATTGGGGTGGGCAAGTATAACTAAACACACACATATTTGATCAGAAGTTATAACATTCTAAATTTTTCTAGTTAAAACTTCAGTATGAGTTATAAATACCATCCATTTAGGACATACATACAATAAGCTTTCAGAAAGCAAAGGTGGAAACTTAGAAACTAAATGTGGGCTCATTTACAAGGGAAACATTAGTCTGTGAGTGATTTATTACTCAAAGGGGAATGTAAGCCTATACTCTTTAATTGTTCTTGTCCAAAATGTTCTGGGACTTTCCAAAGAGCATAGCATAAAAATAAAATTTAAAATGGCAGTGCTGTTTTAGAAGGAAGTCTGGAATGAAGTATATAGTATGCAAGTAATATGGCCACATGAGGTGCTGATTCAAGACATTGGCCTGGAATTCAATGAAGCCATGCATGAATAAGATGAAAAATTATTACTTAAAGAGACATTGCAAGGCAGTTATGACAGATGAAGTTTAAATTAGAATTGTTTAACCTCAAGCAAAAGCAAGTAGAGTTTCCATGTTATGGGAAAACCAAGACCCAAGTTGGTTCCAGAGTTCTTGCTGACTTACAGCTGGAAAACCTGTTTCCTTTTCTGCAGACTAAAGGAATCCTTTATCATTTATTTCCTGTTCATAATCAATCTTTAGTTTTCTTAGCAAATTAAAAAACAGTGCATGATCTCTGTAGTTTTATGAGAAAAAGAAAAATAAACAAGAAACTTGTAAGTACTGTAGTTCTGAACTGGCCTCCTAGAAGCAACTTTCCTCTGGGGAATGCACAAGCACTGTGCATCTAATTTGCACCTCAGAAAGCAAGGCTGTCCTTCCTAGGAAACAGATGAGAAAGTAATAATGTAACTTGGACATTCTATTTTCTTTCTGGGAGAAATAAATTACTTATCAACTTAACCATGAGTGCGGACAGTATTTCTCATGCACCCCCTCAGAAAACAACAAAAGGGTTCCCCTGCTGCTTCCCTTGTAGGAAGCTCCTCGTGTGTGTGTGTGTGTGTGTGTGTGTGTGTGTGTGTGTGTGTTAGCATTCTAGAACTGTTTCTCATTCTAGATCTGACACCTCAGAAAGAAGAGGACCAATGGCGGGGTGTAGGTCCTTCCCTGGACACCCTGTTCACCCTTCCCTTTGCACACCACCCTCTCCCAGCTCGTGCTTGCCTGATTCTACCCCAGCATCCTCATCTCCTCTCTGAACCCCAGGGAGGAAGCAGTAGAAACAGGCTGCTCTACTTGAGCCTGGCCTTCTTGATGCCCTTGCCCTCTTTATTTTTAGCCAGGACCAAGCCCCAGCTCACTGTCTGCTCTGAATGTGCCAAATCTCCCTTACCAGAGCACACTCCGACAGGACGCCGCTCTTCTGCAGTCATGACCTAGTTCCTTCCAGGCTCACTCTGCGTGTTTCCAGCACAGCTGCTGAGACAGAGGCACGTTACACCCTTCCAGGTGGAGTGTGAGCATCCTAGGGCGCCCACCCTGGAGACGGGGCACGTTAGTCGCCTGTGCTCCCTCTGGTGGCACTGAGAGAACACAACACAGACATTCAGACAGCGGTACAGATGACAGAGGGCGTGCTGCACCTTGTTTGCCTCAAGAATCAGGATGAGCATCTTTTCCAGAGTCACCCCCCCCCCCCAAATTTTAAAGACAATACAGTATCAGGAAAACCCTACCTTGACACTTAGTGTTTAACTATAATCCAATTTGGAGTTTAATCTTCTTGAATCTTTTTTTTTTTTTAAACTACTTCACTTTTTAAAAATACAGAAGTTATGAGTCAGACATAATATACATAGGAATGTAAAAATTCTAATTCATGTTTGTGAGAATTTTCAGAGAAGAATATACCGTGCTTGCAAAGCATGCTGTGAACGCGGTGAGTCCCGGCGGGAGGAAGTGGTGGTTTCACAGCACAGCCAGCAGAATGGGTGCGTCTCACAGAACAATGGAGACCTGGGGATCAGCGCTCTGTGCAGCCGGCGCTAACCCCAGCGCAAGGCTGCTGGTGTGTTGTGTTTCTGCCTCCACTTGGCAGATGCTGCAGAATCCACAAGGCCTGAAACACCCCCCAACCCGGGCTTGCTCAGTGCCTCGAGCGAGCGAGGCAGGACAATCACAAAGCAAGGAGGCCAGAGGCAGCTCTGTGCTAGGGGCTGGGTGTGGGAGGCGTCAGCTTTTATAGGCTCTGTCCTCCTCACTGCAGTGCTGTTTGCTCAACTCCGTGCACTGCCCTCCTTTCTCCTTTATTGCTTAGCAAAGGTTTGTATGTAAACTCCCAGGCCTTTTGAGCTGGTGCAGATGGCCAAAGGAGTCCATGTCCTTTGGCAGAGTTTCAGCAGGGCTCACACTGCCTTGACATCATCCTATTTCTTTTATGTCCAAAGTCCTTCCTTAAAACTTCAGTGTACTTTCTAGGGAACTGAGTCATGCTCATGGGTGAAGAAATTGGGCTTTATGACCTTGTTAAAATCAAAGGAGGAGGGACAATAAAAACAAAAAATAAGGCTTTGACCTAGGTCAAGTTGCACCTAGGTCAGGGAGAGATAGTATAGGGCAGTTCGAAGGGCACTGGTGGTTTCTGCAAGTCTGCAGCCTCCCTGCAGCAGGGGCTGATCTGAGAGTTATTCTGTCTAATGTTATCCTCCTCCTTTCCTGCTCTGCCAGCTTCTCCCCTCCCCAACAGTTATTGCCAGTGTGGTTTCTGTTTTCCTGTGGACTTAGCGGGCACACTCTGGACCAAGGGAGCCCACACCCAATCAGGAGCCCTACACATATGGAAATATTAGAGGGGTTGTAGAAGTCCTTCCTTCCTTCCTTCCTTCCTTCCTTCCTTCCTTCCTCCCTCCCTCCCTCCCTCCCTCCCTCTCTCTCTCTCTCTCTCTCTTTCTTTCCTTCTTCTCTTTATTTATTTTGCGGTACTGGGGATTGAACTCGTTGCCTTGGCACTGAGCTACATCCCCATTCCCAGCATTTAAAATGTTTTTATTTTGAGGTAGGTTCTTGCTGAGCTAGCTAGCAGGGCTTGAATTTGCAGTCCTCTTGCCTCAGCTTCCAAAACTGCTGAGATTACAAGGCATGTAGCACCACACCCAGCTAAACAGCTTTTCTTTACAAAGCTGTAGTGACCATGGTAATGTCCCCAAACCTTTTGGCAGCACACCCACACAAATTCTCACCCACACAACCGGTGTGACTTGTGCACAGGACAAAGCTGTAGGTTCACTCAGTTGTGTTCTAGCGCCCACAATGCCAGTGCTGCTGGGTCTAAATCCCTACAGGATTTAGTTAGCATCAGAACCCACCCTTGTGGTCACACATTCCATAGAGCTTACTGAGGGCTTCCTGTCACCCGACATGCCTCAAAGCTTGAGCTATACCCACGTGCTCAGCCTATGTTACTGCTGCCTGCTTGTTAATGGCTGGCCCCAGGCAGGGTCACAAAGGCAGAAACACTGGGTTTTGAGCACAGGCTGTAGGTCCCAGAGCCTGTTCCCCAACCTTCTGCCTCACAGGACATGCAGCAGTCACCCACCTGTGTGCTGGGAGGACGTCAGACCACTTTCTCAGAGACCAGGCAGCAGTGTTGCTTGGAGTTTGCTTATTAATATCAAGACTGGCTTTAGTGACCTTCGCAGGAGGGCTTCTGCCATTTCTATTTTTCATGTTGGTATTAGATCATCTTAAAACCTCCTGTTGCTGTATGTGTATGTGTGGGAGAAGATAGTCAAAGCTGTGCAATGGTAAACATGGCAACTGAAATCCTTCTCAAGGTCAAGTTACTCAAAGGACACAGATGTATCATCTCAGAGCACAGCCCTAACCCTCAGAAGAGTAGATCCCTACTCCCGGGATTTCTCCATGGAGAAAAGAGCTACTGTAGATGGATTCTCTGAGTGCAGCAGACCGAGAGAGGGCAGAGGACCTGGAAGCCTGTCAGCCTTTGGTCCACATTCCAACTCCTCCATTAACCTAACTACATGACATCCAAAGAGACTGAGGTTCTTGGAACCTTAGTGACCCTGTTGCCTTGCCTGTTGCATCCATGAGTCTCGCTCATGGTAGATGCTCCTTATATGTAGAGTGAACAAGTAGATGAATGATTCCATCTACACGAGATGCCAGCAAACATGGGGTGTAGTAAATGGATGACAGTCACCCTCACGCTCCTTCCCTGGTTTCTGCAGTGTCCTCTTTCCCAGGCCCTGACACCACCTGCCACCTGCACCTTTCAGGGTGAACAGATCTCACTGACATTCACAAGTGATCTTCTTACCCACAAGGGTATCATGGTGTGGACAGATGTTGCTCCTAGCTAATGATCAAAGGTGCTGCACAGCAGCCCAATACAAGAACCCCCATTTGTGTCCTCCCAAATGTCACTCAGCTTGTGGTCTAGGTGGGGACTTAATTGCCAGGGAGATGAAATGCTTTCTCAGCCTCAGAGAGGCACATGGAGAAGCACAGGGAGGTGATGTGGAATGAGCGGTCAGTAAGGCAGAGTTCCCAGCCCTCCACTCCATTATCTCACTCATAGCACAGTTTCCACAATGGAAATAACAATAGCGGTCCCAGCCTGCTTCCCTAAGGAGTGTTAGAAGGATACTATTGGTGAAACATTGGGGTTTGCTTTAGGGAAATATGCCTGGGGCTCATACAGCATATACGTTGATGATTTTGGAATTTTTTTTTTTTTACCAGCCCTAGAGCCATACAAAGTTAAAGCGGGCCCAGAGAAAATTGTTAGGTACAGGAATCCAAAGAAAACACTGCTGGGCCTTGCCAGGGTCCTACCACCCTTCTGCCCTGAATCTCTCCTACTAAGCTCTCCTAAGGCCACCGTCAGTTGTAGTGCTCCCTGGACTGGGGTCTCACCTGCCCCCGACCTTGACTCATTTGTGGCAGCTGCAGTCCAGTCCTGGTCATTCTGTAGCTTTGCCTGTCTCCTTTCATTTCCATTTCATAGCTCTACTTTCTCAGTGTGACACATCCTCCCCTAAACTTTTCCTCCATTTTCCCAGTTTCTTTAACCACACCAAAAGACAAGCCTGGCTTGTGATGAGATGCCGCTTTGCTAGAGCAGGTGCATTTAGTTTAGGGGTAAAGGGATAAAGGCCTATGGAGGGAGCTGCTGCCCCCATCCAATGAGCTGGAGAGGGCGTAAGAGACGCAGAATCCCATTGAGGAGGGGCTACACCGAGGCTCCTAAGGCTGGGTTGCACTCCATAATTGTAAGCTGGCTTAGAGTTCTGGCCTTCTCTTGCCATGTGCTTTCCATTGTGTGTGGCACCTCAGAACTTGTGATGGTGTCTCTCAAGACCCAAAACTTCATATTAATATTTCTTATTATCAGCCATGGCAACTCAAAGCTATAATTGTCCTTGGGCTAAAAAAAAGTAATAGCTAGCCCTATGTAGTCAGGTGACATCAGGTAAAACCTTTAATAAAGAAAGATTCAGGAAGCAGCAGGAAGCACGGATGTAAATAAAGCACCTTCCAGTCTATACTCAGTGGCTGAGGCTGAATGTCTTAGTTACCTTCTCATTGCTGGGACAAAATACTTGACACTCCTAAGTAGAAGGCAGAATGGTTTACTTTGGCTCCCAGTTTGTAGAGGTTTCAGTCCTTTGTTGGCTGGCTCCGAGGCAGGGCAGCGTGACAGAGGGGCGTGGCAGAGAGGAAAGAGTTTGTGATATGGTAGCAAGAAGCAGAGCAGAGGTGAAAGGTGGAGGGAGAATATGTATTGTTCCAGGCAATGCCCACAGTGACCCACCTCTTCCTATCAGGCTTCACCTCCCAACATCACACCCAGCTATAAACCTGTCAGTGAGTTAATTCAGTACCACACGCGGAATGGCCCATTATCACACACTCATGATCCAGTCACCTCCCAAAAGCCCCACCTATGAGTGCATTGGCTTTGGGGAGTCATCTAGACATAAGCTTTAGCACTGAATGCCTGGTTTAGGACGTGGACTAGCAGAGCCTCTGGGATTGTTCTATTGGAATAACAGAGTCATTGCAGAGCCTTTGGTGCATTCAGTTCTGAGGGGAGTAGTTTTACAATGTTGATCATTCCAGAAAGAGATTACTACTGTGGCAGAAAATGGGAGCTCAGGTGGCAAGTCTTAAACTAAAGAAAAGAAGAGCATCCTCCTTTCTATGGCAAATAGGGTCCACTTTGCAAGAGAACATGTCCAGGAGCTTTTCCAACCGTGAAGGCCGGAGCTGTTCCAGCCATGTGAAGGCAAGGGAAAGCCGAGCAGAGATTGGTTGGAGTGGGGTGGGGGACATTGTGGCCCTCTGTGGACATCACAGACACATCTTTGTACTGAACTTCTTTCCTTTGTTAGTGGTAAAGCCTGGGGTCACACAGCTGCAGTGGATGAAAGAGGCCGTTTCCGTCTGGTGCTAACAAGTGAAGGTGGCTTTCCTGTCTCACAGAATCACCCGCCCATGGTGCACACACTTCTACCATGGCCAATATAAAGCTACCAATGGTTTAATATCTGGCTTCAAAAGTCCCTGTTATTAAAAAATGTGTCCTGTGAGCCACCTCCACCTGACTCCCCATCCAGCCAGAGTGGACATGGGAGGGATGTAAAGAGGGGAGCAGCCCCATGTGAGGTCCTTACCAAGTGGGTGGTAGAGTTGGCCTGGGATGAGGAAGCCAGGTCAAGGCTGTGGCATAGAACTATTAAGTGCTCATGACCTTCATGCCAGGCCACGTCCAGTGATGAGCTGCAGTTGCGTGTGTCCAGGTTTCTGAGTGCTGGTTGCTAAATGTTGTCAGAAATTGAGCCAGCCGGTGCATCTCACATTGGTATTTTAAAATAGACCATGGCAAGGATATGTGGTTCGAGTAAACAATGCAGGGAATGTTTAAATTAAAAAATTGTTACAGTAAAAGACACATCACAATCAATCGCCCTTGTTTTGAATACACTTATCTCATCCTTCTTGCCAATTTCTGGAGCAGTCCTAGAAGTCTTCTTTTGTGAATGTCTTTAGTTGTGCTGTAGTGGCTACCTCTATGATCCCAAACAACTCATAGCATTTACCTTCCATGGTCATCTTGACTTTGGGGACGAGCCAGAAGTTGCATGGTACCAGATGTGGTGAATAAGTTGGATAAGAGCATACCACGATATTTTTATGAGCCTGCCTTTTTTGGGGATGGCACTCAGCATCAACATTCACTGTATTTTCAATCACACCTGTAACACCACTAAGAGGGAGGCTTCCAGACCTGCTTCAGAAAATGGCAAGAGCAATTGGATAAGTATGATAAAAAATAATGGCAAAGTGTCTTTTACTGTAATAAAATTTAAAATTAAACATATACCATATATTTTGATCACACCTCCTATGTATTTCTATCAGGAAATGAACCAAAGCCACAAACCAAAGTCTTTCTTTGAAGCATAGTTTTTCCTTGCATTCATCATCAGTTAGGCCAGTGCAGGTGCTAGAAAGCACGGCTCCACAGGTATTGGTGTGAGATTGATACAGGATGAAAGAGAAACATTCCTTGAACACACATACCACACACTTCCATGATCTCATTTAATCCTTGCAACAATCTTGTCAGCTACCTGGAGCAAATACCATTTCCCCCTTTCACCAAATAAATTACTAAGGAACAGAGGGGTGGACAGATGAAGGAGATGATTTTCAAGTCAGCTCTATAAAGAAGAGTTAGTGGTCAGCTCCAGTGATGGGAGACAGTTCCTGCAGAACTGGAGGCTGGCGGTGAGGATGCAGTGCATGGTGGCAGAAGAGGTGGGATGGGAACTAACTTATCAGGCACCATATCAACCTGCAAGCTTGGAGACAGAAATGCCGCAGTCTGGTACATGAAGTATGGTGGCCACATGTGAGCTCTGCATTTCAAATATGTAGTGAAAATCATGGAAATGCACAGGATCCACAGCCTGGAAGACTTGTGCCATGTTCACTAAGCTTGAAGAGTGAGCTGGTGTCCCAGAAGCTTCTTGCCATACTTTCTGGTCCAAGACAGCCCTGCCCTGATTGGCTGGGGGTGACCTCCTGTTCTCCATGGAGCTCTGCAGGGGCCTAAGGGCAGCCAGAGAAAGTTGGGGAGGGGCCTGTGTTGCTCCCCCAGTGGGGCCAAGACAAGTTGCTTAGCTCACTGATTTGCACAAAGCATCCTAATCCTGCATTAATTCAGGGTTCACTCCTCTTGGGTTGGAGGATAGTTCAGGCAGATTCACAGGTTGACCTTTGTGCTGCGTGACTCCAAGGAAGTAAGATTGTGATGGGAACATTTAAAGGGAAAATGGAACTTAAAGGATGTCAGCAATTCACTTTCTCATAAAAACGAAGCTGTGCTAACAACCCCTTCATTATGACAGGCTCAGCAATTTACATTATGAAAGGAAAATTACTTATATCACGGCTGTATGCGGAAGTGAAATTTTTGTTGAAAGTGGTCTGCAGTTAGTTTCACATTTTCCTTAATATGTGAATCTAAAACATCAACAACAACAAAAATGACATGAAAGTGGAAGGATGGCTATTAATTAGATAAGAGGAAGGGAATAAGGGGAAGGAGTGTAAGGGAAAGTAATATGAGAATGGGTATAATAAAAATATATTCTATGTATGTATGAGAATGCCGCAATTAAACCCAATTTTTATAAAATTAATATGCTCTGATAAAAACAGAGAGAGAACAGTCTGCAGTTCTCACCTCCTTCAGACTCCATTTGATGTGACAACTAGATCCTAGGCACACACAGAGAGGGAAACAGAGAGAGAGAGAGAGGAGACAAGGAGGGTGAGAGAGAGAGAGAGAGAGAGAAACCAGAAATAATTATTTGAACTCTGTGCCTCCATTGATCATAAATAGTCTTAAAACTTCTCAGATTTTGATGTGGGATGTGTATTTTCCCAGAAGTATCTGTAATTCTTCATTTGTAAAACAGAAAAGCAATTGTTTTAATTACAATTGTAATATTTCAGAGAAAGCTGCATAGCGTATCTGTTGTCTGAAGAGTATTTTAATCTATGAACATCTGATTAATTACAGACAATGGTAAGGAAACAACCAGTTCTCTTCCTTAGAGAGAAGATGTCTCCTGACACTGGTGTACCTGACTGGGGCCTGATGTCTTGTGAGTTCCTCAGGGAACTGAGAGAAAAAAGAATTTAATCTTTATTCATGAACTTCTGTCTTTCTCTGAGAAAATAAAATTTAAGATGAACAGGAATGGCTGCTGTCTTTGGGAAAGTGCCAGGGAAATGAGTTAGGATAACAACTATTATTTTGAAAACCTAGGCTGCACACTATCATCTTCTCTGGGAAGAGACTGGGAGCAGCAGATAGGTCAAATGTTTAGTGAAGCAGTCTGTGTAATTTGCTTTCACACGAGTTCAGATTCAGAGCAGGAGCTGTTAAATGGCGTCTCAGCATTAAGGACAGAAGAAGCCGCAGTCTGACCAAGGTCCTCGGGATTTCCATCCTGTGTGATCCTTCAAACAGGGCTCCACCTGGATGATGCAGCAGCCATGAAGAATGTGCTGTCTACCTGTTACAGTCTTCATGGTCTCATCATGGTAACAGGTATCACCAAAAGCTTTCAAAGGGGCCAGACTTTTCCATCCCTTTCATGATTCAGATAGAGCAGTGCTTACTTCTGCAGGTACCTTTACGATCACAAAGTACTCCCAGGGCACAGGCAGTACCTGTTACTTTGCTAAGTCATCTCTAGCAGAATTTCTTAGGCTTCCAGCTTCCTGGCTCACATATATCCGGTGGGAATTCATGCTCTATCAGAGTTTCTTCCCTTCTCCCGGAAGATATTGTATTTCTCTCACAAAGATATTCAGTGAGATTTTCATTTTCTGATTTAAATAACAAACCTGAGACATAGCACCAGGGTTGGAAATTAGGGCTGCATAGCTCTATGTGAGCTCCACCTTTTCTAACACTTGCCACGCACCTGCAATCTAAGCTGGGATCTTCTGTCACTTCGTGACATGCTACTCTTCTTTCTAAGTTCATCCACATGATTTGGGAAATGTTTGATCTGGGCACTTGGGCAGGATCCCCACTTCCCAGGTCTGGCCAGACCTGGACTGTGGATCAGGAGGATGCCACGTGCTGAGTTTCTCTTGTAGACGGAAAACAAGGAGCATAAAGCAGGAACCACAGAAATGCAGTGTCCCATCACCATCTCGTGGCTAGGAACACTCGGAGGCCAAGCTGGAGAGGCCCCTGCTCACCCAGGGAAATATGTTTTCCTTCTGATAGTTTCAATTTTCCCTTCCTCAGATTGTCAATGGATGTCCCTTAAAACAGCTGCAGATTCTCTGGGACTGGGGCAAGTAATGGAAGTGGTTTAATCAAAACAAATTCCTTTTTCATCCCTTGCTGTCATCCCCTAGGACAATTGAAAAAGAATTGGGATTGAAAATGAGAAAACAAGAGAGAAAAATTACCAAAAGGAAACACTGTTATTCAAAAAGATCAATAAAATGAATAGATTTCTAGCCAGTCTATCTGAATAATAGAGAAGACTCAACTTACTGATAATAGAAATGAGTGAGGAGCCATAATTATTGATCTCATGGACATTAAAAAGATGATAAAAGACCATTATGTCCAGTTTATATCCAGCCCTTTTTTTTTTTTTTGAGACAGACTTTCACTTTATAGTGCAGGCTGGCCTTGAACTCACTATGTAGCCAAGGCTGGCCTCAAACTCTGGGCAATCCTTCTGCCTCAGCCTCCAAAGTGCTGGGATTACAGGTGTGTGTCACAATGCCTGGTGCATGGGCCAATTTCTTAAAAAGCACAACTTATAAAAGCTCACGCAAAGAAAGTAGATAATCTGACCAGGTCTATGTCTTTAAAGAAAAAGTCAATAATTATCTTCCAACAAAAAGCCCAAGTCACATATAGATTCACTAATGAACTCTACCAAATACTTTAGAAAGAAATCATACCAACTGTCTATAATCTCTTCTAGAATATAGAAGCAAAGGGAAAGTTAACTTATTTGGCACTGCAGTAATACTTCAGTTCATGAACACTTCTGTTTGTGAACAATTTGGCTCCTGAACAGAAGTATTCAGCAAAATTTTGCTTCCTTTCACATACTCCCCAACCTGGCCACTTTCCCCAGAATCATGGATGAATTAAGTTCATGAACCAAGGTACTACTGAACCCAAACCAAAGACATTACAAGAACAAAAAACTGAAGACTAAGTATTACATGGACATAAATTTAGAATCTTTATCAAAATATTAGCAAGTCCAATCCAACAATGTATAAAAAGTATTATATACCATAACCAATTAGGATTTGTTTCAGGAATGCAAAATTAGTTCAACATTTGAAAAATGCAATTAAAGTTATCAACCACATCAATTAGGTAAAAAGGAAAAGTCTTTTTAAAAATAAATTTTATTTTATCCCATTCCCCCCTGAAGCCCCTTCCTCTGCCTATATACGAAAGTTTTATTTCCATTTTTTCCTTCTATTTTCACTTTTTTCCGTGTCCCTTCCTTCCTTTCTGCCTCCCTCCTCCCTTGTTCCCCTTCCCTTTTGAACACTTTCTTCCCATTTCCCAACATTCATTATACATTTCAGTCCTTATTTCCACTTTCAGTTTCTCACATCAGAGAAATAATGCAGTATTTAAACATGTGTGTTCAATTTATTTCACTTAGGAGTACGATCTCAAGGTCCATCAATTTAGCTATAAATGTCTGAAGCTCATCCTTCTTTATGGCAGAGTAGTATCCTAATGTATTAAAAAACCATATCTTCTTTATCTACTCATCAGTTGATGGGCATTTGGGCTGTTTCTGAGATTGAGCTCTTACACACTATGCTGCTATAAATGTGGAGTGCATACATCACTGTGGTATGATGCTTTTAATTCTTTCAGGAGGATACCAAGAAGAGGTATAGCTAGGTCAAAAGGAACCACTAGTTTTAGTTTTTTGAGGAATCTCCACACTGATTTCCACAGTGGTTGCACCAGTCTACACTCCCACCAACAATGGAGAATGCTTCCTTCCCCTCCAACATTTGTTATTGGTTGATTTCTTGATAGCAGCCATTTAAAGAGGAAAAATCTTACGTTCTCAGTACATTATAAATAGAAAGGAACCTCATCAACTTGATAAAGAATATCTACAAAAAATCTACAGGCAACATCACTTTAACAGTGAAAAGCTCCATTTTCCCATTAACTTGAGAGCCAAGGAAAGCAACAAAGTACTAGCCAATGCCCTAAGACAAGAGAAGAAAATGTATACTGATTGAGAAGAAATGAATAAATGATCTTTGTTCACAGAGGGCATGGTTGTTTATGTAAAAAGTCCCAAAGAATCAACAGAAGTCTCTAGGAACTAATTAAGTTATTATAACAACTTTTCAGCCTTAGAAGTTAATATATGAAGTCTTTCTTTCCTATATACCAATAATAACAATTGGAATTTGAAATTAAAGACATAATATCACTTATATTAGCACACAAAATGTATATATGAATGGATTAATTTTAGAGTTTATATGGAAAGGCAAGAGACCCAAAATAGCCAACACAGTACTGAAGGAGGTAAGCAAACTTGGGAGACCAAGACTGACATTACTTCAGGCATTCCTATAAAGCTACAATTATCAAGACCATGGATGTTGGCAAGAGAATTACGAAATAAATTGATAGAGCAAAATAGTGAACCCACAAATAGACTCATACTAATGTAACCAACTTATTTTGACATAGGAATATAGGAAATACAGTGGAAAAAGAACAGGTTTTTTCTCCAACAAATGTCACTGGAACAACAGGACATCCATATGCAAAAAATTAACTTATACCCTTCACAAAAATTAAGTTAAATGCAAAATGCAAACACACAAATCTCCTCCTAGAAAATTAAATAGGATAAAAGAGATGATCTTTTATTTGGGCAATGACATTTTTAGATGTAACACAAAAGGTATGATCCCTTAAAGAAATAATGAATAAATTGAAATAATTAAAAACTTTTGTATTATGAAAGGTTATAAAACAATGAAATGAAAACTATATTTGCAAAACTCATGTCTGATAAAGGACTGGTGCAATACACAAAGAACTTTAAAAACGACAATAAGAAAACAACCACTTTAAAATGAACAAAATAATTGGACAGACACCTCAACAAAGAAGACGTAGAGATAGCAAATAAGCATTTGAACAGATGTCTAACAATGTATGTCACTGGGGAATTACAAATTAAAACAAGAAGATACCACTACAAACCTATTTAAATGGCCAAAATCTAAAGCACTGACATCATTCCAGGTAGGAATGTAGAAAGATTAAAGCCACTTTGGAAGAGAATTTGTACATTTCCTACAAAACTACACATACTCATACCATATGAATTAGCAATTATGCCCCATGGTATTTACCCAAGTAAGCCCAAAACTTAACTTCCAAACAAAATCCTGCACAAAAATATTTATAGCAGCCTTATTTACCATTGGTAAGTTATTAGAAAAATAAGCTGGGATACATTGGGCAAAGGAATAATTTAGAAATAAGAGAAATGGCCAATAATGCTAAGTAAAAGAAGTCAATCTGAAAAAAAAGCTATAAATTACATAATCCCCAATATATGATGTTGTGAAATAAGTATACGTAGGGAGATGATAAGAGGTCAGTGGTTTTGGGAATTAAGATGGAGGTGGGTGAATAGGTGGAACACAGATTACTAGGGCCCTGAGACTATTCTGTATGATATTATAATGTTGGATACATGTCATCATATATTTGCCAAGATTCATAGAATGCACAACACAAAAAGTGAACCCTAATGTAAACTGTAGACTTTGTTAAAGACTAATGTATTCATATTGGTTCACAATTGTAACAAATGTACCGTACTAATACACTAATAGGGAAAATTAGAAGGGCGAAGCTAGAGGCGGCATAGAGGAACTCTATGTATTGTCTACTCATTTTTTCTGCAACTCTAAAATTGCTCAAAACATAGAAACTAGAGACAAGGAGGGAGGAGAAAGGGAAGGAAAGAAAGAAGTAAGGAGAAGGAGGAAGAGAGAGAGAGAAACAGAGACAGAGACAGAGATTTGGTACCCAGTCTACACAGTCATATCTTTCCTGGAATTCTTGAACGCTTTTTTTTTTTAGTGTTTTCTTCAGACACAGGCAAGCTTCTCCTTGCTGAAACTGTGCTGCAGCTGACATTTTCATTGATTCTAAAGGCATTTCCAAAATAAAACAAGTCAAGTAAGCCAGCAGAAATAATTTCCCATGCTATGTCATGTACTGAGTGATCCCTATGTACCCACACCATACATGTTTTCTAATCCCGCAAGTGTTTCCACATGTTTAAGAAAGGAACTCAGTTCCTGGGCTGATGGTTCTGAACCCTCTGGTCTTGGCTATAGTAAGAAATACGAACGCTATTATTCCCTCTGCTTATAGGCCTTTATGTATTTGGATTGCAAACTGATAGGGCTGTGATGGTCTCATGCTGGTTCAATCCATTGTCCATCAAAATGCTCTATTTCTGACTTATTGTCTGAATGTTTGTATGATTATTTTATCTGTCTGTAGGTGGTTTTTAATCCTTGTTAGTTAATTTTCACTTAACTTCCTTTTCTCCTTTGCTAAAGATCCTTCCTTCAAGATCATTCTCAAAATGAATAGATCTTACAACTCTGCTGCTAGAGATTTTTGTACAAAGTCTCTTTCAAACACTAGGACTTATTTTTGTTTATGTTTTCTATTTGTTTGGCCTTTGTCTCTACTTCCTGGAGGATAAAGGACTGGATGGCTCCCTCATCACCATGGAGATATAAATTTGGAGGAACTTGATGTCTAAAATGGCAAAGTGAGAGGTCACTCAGCAACACAATACATTTTATGCCACACTTGCCCACTAATTCAAATAGAAATATCAAGAAAAACCCTTATCTTTCAAAACATCATAACTAAAAAACAATAGATAGCCAAGAAAACATGGGGAGAAATCAGATACACAAAGGAAAAAATAAACATAACTTGTTCAGAGCAGCCATGGGATCCTATCTTTCTCTAAAATTGTACCAAATTGGGAACCGAATGTATACTATTTTATTCTGTGACTATTAGATACTCAAAAGACACAAATCATACAGTTCTTAAATGTGAATCTTGTCCTTGCTGCACTGCCCAGAGGCATCTAGCAGAATGTGAAGCACATATAGACAAACTCTTTTTTTTCCAAGTACTGGAGATTGAACTCAGGACCTTGCACTTTTGAAACAGGCACAGTAGCACTGAGCTAAATCCCTGGCCCTAGACAAACTCTTGATAGATGAGCACAGTTTATTTGATTGTAAAGCCATTAGGATTACTGTCTTTAAAGGGGAGATGGTTACAACAAGGAATAAGGAATGCTGAGAGTTGGTAGATAGTATAAGATGTTCTCCCTTTCTTTTTCTCCTTAAGTAAATCTCACTCCTATTCTTCAAAATACATCCTACTTTCTCTTCTGTAAAACCCTGTGAGATGCCTGAGGAGGCAAAGAATTTTTTCACACCTCGTTTTTCAAAAGTAGCTCTATTCTAGCAGATTTAGCATTGAAATTACTTGTATTCAAGGTGTTTCTCTTCAAAAATAAAGACACTGCACTGCTCATCTTTATGTCTCTGCCAGCTTGGCACAAGAAGAACCTCACTAAGAGTTGGTTAGATTACTGAATAAAACAATACAAATTATTATTAGGGCCAAGGTAAGAGAGTTTACCTTCATATGTGCCAATTCACTCTTCCTGTAATCCCAGTCACCTTCCTAACCTTAAGCAAGTGCCCAATACGTATTGGATGTTCTCATTCATAAGGAATTTTGGGCCTTTTGCTGATCATCTGTCACTTGCTAAATAACAACAGCAATAAACAGACATCAACAACAATAAAAGCCAATAATAATGACAAAATGCCAGATGAATGTCCTCCCAGTATCAGATGGATAGTGCCATCCTTATGAAAGCAGAGCAAGTTGTATTATTTGTTTAAACCATCAAGTGCTATTTCAAATCTGAGTGAGCCCTCAGGGCTCCCCAGCCTATGCATAAATTACTTATTAAAATTTTTCTACTGCCCGCCCCCATCCACACACCATAGACATCCCATCTCTCCTCTGAGTCCCAAAGAGTGACTTGGGGTCTCTGAATGTGCATCTCCATCAGGCCCCTTGCTGACGACCCCACAGGTAGAGTTCCACCACTCTGCTTTTTACAGGGCTGGTCATACCCATTGTCCCAAGTCTTGAGCAGGGCTGGTTTCTTACCAGGTGTGTTCACCAAGTTCTCAGCCAAGTGAAGCACCAGGGGTTCAGGGCTTAGGGACCACTGTGTCCTCCATCATCTGAGAGTGAACTGGAAACATGGCATACCCAAACCAGATGGCTCAGGGGTGGAAGGGCTTTGATTAGGCCTGGAAAATGCATCTACCATCATCTGTTCAATCCTTGTTTGTCAAAATTTTGCCTTCAGCTTGCTTAATCACACATGTGACACTTAACCCACCCCAGGTCTACACTGTTAATTTGGGTCACAGTGTTGTTACTTGTTCTTGTTTTCTGAACACAGACATTGTGGTCTTCATCTAAATTGGCTTTGCCAGCATCTAAAATTCACACAGCTGCCAAAGAAGGATAACATTTTTAGGTCCTTACTGTAAATAGTTCCTGCAGTGATCAGCCGCAACTCTGTTGAACTTTTTTGACCTTATTCCAACAAAGGGCACCTGTGTAACCCAGGCCTGCCATGGCTGCCCTGCAGGGGTCTCAGTCAGGACACTGGGTAGTGGTCTCAAGGGCAGCCTAGCCTTCCCGCTTCCTGTGAAGTATCCAAACTCAACAGCACTGTGCACCACTATCGCTCCTAAATACTAATATCTAGCCTGAAGACCACTGGGGGAATTTCCACAGACTTCCTGCCTTGGAGCCACACATCTATGGAAAGGTTTGGCGCAGCCAAAATGCCCAGCATGGCGGGGGGGGGGGGCAGGAGATCTTCTCCCAAAGCTGATCTTCTGGACACAGAGGAGATTCCTCTCTTTCTTCTGCTTTGAGGGGCTGCTCACCTCTGGGCTATCACAGCTGGAGGTTGTTAACTCTGCAAACCTTTCAAAACACAAGTCCAAGAGCTGGCTGTGGTGATGTGACTCCCTGACCAGTTCTAGGTTGCCTATTTCAGTTGAAGTGTTGTGGGGCACTGAGGCCCCACATCCTGGCTGCCTGTCTGTCAGAAAACAAGGGGGCTCTTTCCTCCAGCCAGGAAGGTAGACTCAGCATGATGGTGCATCTGTGAGGCAGAATCCAATCTTAAGAAAGCATTGGTAAACAATTCAAAGAGCATGTGAGGTGCGCTGGGCACTGACTTCATCACAACACAGGAGAAACTTCTAGGAAATCTGTGGCAGGCACTGTTCTCCCCAAGCTGTTGCCTACCGTGTGGACTATGGCTAGCACCTGCTGCCCTTGCCCACTGAAATCCTGGTTTCTCCACATCTGCTCACTCTGGCCAGCCACTCAGCCTTCCCACAGGCTGCAAGGAGCTGTTGCTGTGATTTGTTCCATGTCTGTCTTGACAGCCTTCCTCATGTAGATGCATTCAGTCTTTCCCCCTTGCTCCTCTTGCATCTGCCTCTCTTGCTCCATTCAAAGAAAGCATACCTGACAAGTGAGAGGCAGGTGGTGGGTTTCCTTGGAAAGACCAGTTAGGGACAGAGGATGAGGCTACAAAATCCTCAGCATTTCTCTCCCTGTCACACTTAGCTAAACTGCACTTTAAGGCCCTATTGAGAACTTGTGAACGTGTGTTGTTTTTCTTTCTATCAGACCCTCACACTCTTGCTCCACCGAACAGACAGGAATAATTCTCCGCCACAATGGAAGCCTCAAGCCAGCCCTGCTGCCCTGGCTGCCTCTCAACTTGCTTTCTGCTTCCTGCATTTCCCGCAGATAAAGGCCATGAGTCCAGGCTCTGGCTGGAAGACAGTCTTCAAAACTTTCCCTGCTTCTCTTAGGGTTATAAACACAGGCAAGGGATCAGAAATTATGTTCCTTGAGGACTGAATTTGATATTGTCACTCATTAGTTGACAGCAACATCTACAATCACAGGCTGGAGAGGGGAGAAGAACTTGTCAGAAAGAGAAGGATTGCACATGTGAAATGGAGAGTCCCCTTAATGAGGGTCTTATCTGGGAGAGCTGAGTGGAGATGTGTTTGGATTTTCAAAGGAAGTGAGGTCACATTTTGAAGAAAAGAGGCAAAGAGCAGACTTCTGAGACACATACTTGATGGAAGACTTGATGGAGGATCTCTGTACTAACAGAGTCACTGACATGCAGTAGACTTGGGGAGGGTCATCAGGCAAAATGACCAGGACTGAGTTGCATTAAGTGATTTTTCCTGAGTGTTCACACCACTGTGGAGCAGAGAGTCACGAGACTGACCAGGTAAGAACACATGGAGAGGTGTGTGAGGAGGGACTTTGGGAACTGTCAAGAGGTTTTGTGCTGAATCCAGGGAGCATCCACATCGAACACAAGAGCAGTGATTTTACCTCAGAGAGATTTAAACACTATCTTGCCCTCATATGTCACCACTGATTTTTCATTTTCTGGATTTCAAAACAAGACTTTAAACATGAATAATTTTTAAGACTTCAGTAACAGACCCAGAACTGGATGGGAGATCACTGAGGGTGGTGGAGACAGATGGGGTGGTGCCGTGGTTTGGATCTGGAATATCTGCCAAAGGCCCATGAGTCAGAGTCCTGGTGCCCAGCTTGAAGCTGTTGGGGTGTAATGGGCCCTTTAAGAGGTGGGACCTACAGCTTCCTTCAGTCATAGGGGTGTGTCCTCAAAGGGGCTGGGGTGCTTTTCTCTTCTTCCTTCTCATCCTGTTCTGGTCATGGGATAAGCAGCTTTATTCCCCCATGTACTCCCTACCAGGATGTGGTGTCTTGTCATAGGCCTCAGAACAATAGAACCCATTCATTATGAACTGAAACCTCCAAAATTGTAAGCCCAAACAACCCTTTTCTTTTTATGAGCTGATTTTATGTCAGGTATTTTATTACAGTCATGGAAAGCTTATTAACACAGGTGGTGAGTGGAATGTGGTAAGAAAATCATGTAGCCCATTTAGAAACTTAGTACTTCAAGTTTCCTCCTGGTTCCTAAATTTCAGTGTTACTGCCATGTGACAACAACTACTACTTCATAAAGAGAATAAGAATAGAATGTTGATTTAAATTATTTTTGTTAGTCTTTGCTTCCTTCACTGTAGTTTCCTATCTAGAGTATTCTAAGTATTAATAACCTATTTGATAATATTCACATTTTGCTCTATATAATAATTTTAGATGCCACTCTAAAGGATCATGGGATTGACTATGAATAAGAAGAAAAGTAAAGGGAATATTGGTGGATGTTAAAATAGAATCTGTGTGTGAGTCTGTGAGTGCACATACAAGCCAGCCAGCACGTGGCCAGTTTTCACAGAGAAATGTTGCTAGTTAGAGCCGTCAGTTATGTTATGGTTAGAGTCGATTTCCCCTTCCTTTCTGCTTTCTCACCCACTTATTGTCTAACAGGGGGTAAACCTCTTTTCTCTCAGTATGATCTTGCCTTCCCTCAACTCATCCTTCGCCCTAGAGAAGGAAATATATATATATATATATATATATATGCCTATATTCATATCTTTCTTTGGTACTAATGTCTCTCAACAAAAACTTTTTCTAGAAAGGTGAAAATGCTACTTTTTTTCCAAACCAGGAATCCCACCCTCTCTTGCTCCTTTCAAACAAACTTAGATTTCCATTACTAGTTCTCAGATACTGACCCTTTAGCTCAGCAAAAGATCTAAGAGGATAAAGTCTGGAGCCTGGAGCTCAGGGCTGCAGTTAAACAGTGACAGTGTGGGGACAGAGGAGGCAGTGCTCTAGAAGAGCTTGTAGGGGTCTCATCCAGAGCTGGCTGTGGCCAAGTCCGCTACCAGCATCTGGGTTTAGCAGAGACTCAGAGGCAGGCAGGGGAGCAGGAGAGCTCTACAGTAGGAAGGCAGGCCTCCTGTGCACCTGGGCAGAAGCTGTTGGCTTATCGAGGTTTAGACAGCCAACTACATGGTTTCCTATGTGATGAGTTAGGGCAGCACATTTGGCTTTCCCTGATTGGCCTAAAATTGAATGTGGGCACAAAAATCAGAGAAATTGTCATTTCTAATCAGTCCTGGTCCTTTGGGGGCTGATAATTACCTGGGTTCTCACTAGACATGGCAGTCTGACCTCCTCAGAGTCAGTCACTTAGAGCTGGCTGGCTTCCAGGATACTGTTTATAGATGGGAGGAGAGTCCTATTTCCTGGCAGGTTGTCATCAGAGTTCTGTTTCTTGTGGTCTGGTCACTGTCCTGTGACTACTTAGTCTTTCAGTAGTGCTGGGAGCAGCAGCGGAAAGAAAACCAGGAGATCTGAAATTCTGAAAGCATAGATGTTCTGACTGAGTGTTTGTCACTTTACATTACCTTCTATGTCATCAGCCAGAGCAGGGTGGCACCTTGAACCTTGGGATCAAGTCCTCCACTGTCTGTCACCCATGCAGGCAATTAGCAGCAGTACTGGGGGCTGTTGACTCTAAGCTCCTCCCACACAGTGGCCCTGGGAAGTTCTGAGCCACAGCACACTCAGCAAGGTAGAGGGAGCACTCCCTCTGTGAGAATGTAATTGCTCCATAATTTCTTCAGAAAAAGGGCACTGTGGGCTTACAGTGACAGGCTGTGGCATCTGGAAAACATTGGCATGCCAACCTGAGCATGTACCACGCTGCTCCCAGACTCCCTACCAAACGCAAGCAGTTGGCCTGAAGGTCCAGCTCCATTGGAAGTATCATGGCAAGCTGTGGAAGCCGCTTTTCTTCTTAATTTGCTCTGACTTGCATTCTCTCCCTTCTGTGTCAAACTCTGGAATTTCAAAGTTTTGAATTCTAAAGGAAAGGTTTTGTTGGTACTGGGGATTTTGTATCAGAGAAGGTGGCTGATAAAAGAAAAACTAATTGTGAAGCAGCCGATTTAACAAAGCATTTAATAAGTGATTGAATGACAAGTGAATTAAATACATGATAGAATTCAGAACTCATCTTAGATCTCCCAGCCTCTGTGGTCCATGCTGCCCGTGGGTCCCCTGGCTCCTGGGCTCACTGTTGTAGGGCTTCCCTGGTGAGAGGCCACACAGTGCCTATCCAGCTCCTCTCTTTCTCTGGCAGCAACTTTGGAGCAAAGACAACCCTTGCTTCTGCACCCTCTGCACTCATCACTGAATCTGTCCAGAGTGGGGATAATGTTTAATGCTCATTGATGGAATATATTAATGAATACGGCATGCTGCAGGAAAAAGGCTTGGTGATTTGAGAATATTGAAGAAAATGTTTCCAGTATCATCAGCTCTCTTTTCCTCATTTCCTGAAAGGATTCACCAGATGCTTTAAAAAAGTTTGGCCTTTAGTGCATGATTCATTCATTAAAAAGTTATGAGATAATTGGATCTGAGCAGGAGAATTGCTTATGTGGGATTCAGGTAAACAGAATTAACAGCAAGTGGAATTCCTCCATGGAAAAACTGTTGTGGGGAGAGAGGTGTTTCGATGAACAGGTAAAGGGATCGTTTCCAGTGGGGCCTCATGGTGCACCTCCAAGGGAGCAGTGGGCAGAAGTTGCAGAATAGGGCAGGCTAAGCCAACCTGGACACGATCTTGGGTGGCACCTATCAGCCATCCCAGGAGGAGTCGGGAGGTACTTAGGCTGGAGCTCCTGATTGGAGTCTGCAGCACAGAAAAGGTAACTGGAAACTCAGAGTGACTGCTTTTGTCCAGCTGCAGTGAGAAAGCCAACTGTGTCCTGAGAAACATACAGAAAGAGACAGAAACTGACAGGCCAAGGACAGAGAAGTATACAGAGAGGCAAGAGAAGCCTGGCTGGAGTTGGAACTGCAGAGATGGTGAACAAAAGATGTGGCACTGCAATTGCCCCAAAGAGAAGATAGGAGTTCCAAAAGCTCAATGGACGGAACAGTATAGAGAGAGGCCGAAAGCATGCGAATAGACACATACAAGATTTCTTTGATGGTAGAATAATAATAAATAGCAGTCACCTGCTCCAAGATAACCTGTCAATGAAACAAGATGCTTCTGTCTAAAAAGATCCTTGGCTTTTTTTGTTGGGAGAGTTTTGATTACTGATTCAATTTGCTCACTAATTATGTCTTTTCAGGCTTTCTAATTCTGCATAATTCTCTCTCAGTAGGTTGTATGTTTCTAGGAATTTATTTCTTCTAGGTTATCCACTTTGTTGATATATAATTGTTCATATTGGTCTCTTCTGATACTTTTCATATCTGTTATATGCGTTGTACTGTCTTTTGTTTATGACTTCTTAACTATTTTATCTAAATATTTGTCAAAAACCTCCTAGCCTTGTGTTGACTTTTTGTTTTTCTATTCTTTATTTAGTTTAGTTCTGCTGTATTCTTTATTATTTCATTTCTTCTGTTAATTTTGGGCTGAGTTTGTTCCTTTTTTTCTAGTTCATTAAAGTATGAAATTAAATTGTTTATTTGAGATCTTCCTTTTTCAATGTAGGTGCTTTTTGCTTTAAATTTTTCTATTATAATTGCTTTTACTATATTCCATATTACCTGTTATGTTGGATTTTCATTTTCATTTGTTTCAAGATATTTTCTAATTTCTCTTTGGATTTCTTCTTTGACCCATTGATTATTCAGGAGTACATTATTTAATTTCCACATACTTGTGGGTTTTACAGTTTTTCTATGGTAATTAATATCCATTTTTACCCCATTACACTAGAAAGAGATACTTGGTGTGATTTCAAACTTCTTAAATTTGTTTTGAACACCAAAAATTTGAGAACTGAACATATTATTCCTATAAGAAACAATGGAAAACCAAATATTTGGTTCTGAGCCCCCAAAATTATAAGTTCATTTTTCCAGGACTTTAACATGTTTTGCAATGATTTCTTCCTTTAACTCTATTGTGGTTCTCACAGTTTTCCTCTTAGCTTTACTGCTGGTATTACTTTCTTTGGAGCCATGGTTATGATATTTTATGTAAATAAAGAACAAAAAAATGCACAATGACAAATGTTTTAACAAATTAACACAAATATTGTATGTTGTGCAGGTGAGAACTACACTTAAATTGAAGTGTCACCCCTTTGTGTCCGTGGAGAGACATGATACATGATTCACACAGCTTTACGGGGCTTTTCAAGTCAAACTTTTGGTTTGACTATTAAGCAAAGTTATAAATACCAAGCAGATTTTTTTGAACTTTGCTGTTGGAGTTGTGGAAAGTTTGAGCTTGAAGCTGTTCGACAACTGAGATATCACTGTTCAGTATAAGATCTTACAATTACATGAAGGCAAGTCCAATGCAGGAGTCAGAACCTCCTATGGATTGAAATTTCACAAGGCAACCTAAGTGACCATTAGATATGTTTCATGCTTTGATATTGATGAATCTATCTTTCTAATGACCTGAAAGTTCAAGGTCATGGGCTGCTCATATTCCACACTGGAGGACATCCAAGTGAGAAGGTCAGTCTCCCACCCATCTCCCACTGGGACTCTGTCCTGCACCAGGAAGAAACTCACAAGTGTCATTCACAGTCCTCAAGGCAGTCCCCTGGGGCAGACCCTGTCCCGGGGTGCTCAAGCTAGAGGACAGTATCTGTCCTCTAGAAAGCAGACCAGGGATCACACCCACGCAGCTCCTGAAAATGTTCTAGGAGCTGACTGAGCAGGAATTCCTGGGTCCCAGGAATTACACAGAGTGCAAGCTAGGGTTAGGGGCTGAGAGGTCACCCTACCTTGGCTTGGGTGTCCCTTTCTCCCACAGCTGGAGGGATGGGCAGAGGAGGGGTCAGAGGTGAAAGGCGAGAACAGGGCCCATGTGGTGTGTGTCTGAGAGCAGCAGTGGGCAGTGGGTTAACAACTCTGAGTGTTTTTCTTTCCGCTGTTCTTGCATTTCTAAGAAATGCTAGAAGAGGTTTGATTTATGGTTTTAATGCATGGACATTTATCACAGTTATGTCACACTTTTAATCAAAATGACAGGGTGTTTAAGCCAGGGTTCTCCAGAGAGAAGGAACCGAGAAGAAATAGAGATCTAGAGATATGGAGATGGATATAGCTATAGATATACGAGGAGGGATTTATTAGGGGAGTTGGCTCATGTGCTCAGAGAGGCTGAGAAGTTCCATGACTGGCCATCTGCAGCCTGGGGACCAGGAGACCCCAGGAGTGTGGTGGCTCACTCCATGTCTGCAGGTCTCAGGACTGGGAAGCTGGCAGTGCAACTCTAGTTGAAGCCAAGACCTGAGAATCCAGGGCCACTGGTGTGAGTCCTAAAGTTCAAGGCTGAGGAGCCTGGAGTTCCCATGTTCAAGGGAAGGGGAAGGAGAGTGTGGCTTGGCCTCAGGAAACAGAAAAAAAAAATCTCTTTCCTTCCATCTACTTCTGTTTGGGCCCCCACCAGGGGATGGTGCCCATGCACACTGAAGGAGGATCTTCCCACTCAGACCACCACTTCCAGGACAGTCTCCTCAAGAAATACCTTCATGAATATACCCAGAAGTGAGGCTTCACCAGCTCTCGAGACTACCCTCAATCCAGTCAGATTGACCCTGAAACTAACCATCCCACAGAGCTTTCTGTTTCATGGTAAAGTAAAAGAGTAAGTTCATTGGTTTTGAAATCTCAAGTATGAAACTATATGTGGGGAGGGAGGAGGGCTGGTAAGTTAGTCAGTTTTTCATCACTGTGGTGAAATACCTAAGATAAACACCTTAAAGGAGGACAGGTTTGGCTCCCAGGTTCAGAGGTTTCAGTCCATGGTCACCTGGCTCCATGGTTTCCAGGCCTGTGGTGAGGCAGAAACATCACGGTGGAAGAGTGTTGTGGAGCAAAGCTGCTCACCTCATGGCAGCTGCAAAGCAGAGGGAGATGGAAAGAGCCAGAGAGGAAGGGATTGGGCACAAAATATAGTCCCCAAGGTCACACCTCACGATCTACTCCTTCAACTAGACCCCATCTCCTTCTACCACTATCTAATAACATCATTAAATTATGAGCTCATCAATAGATTAATCCACTGACAAGGTTGAATTAAAGCCCTCACGATCCAATCATATTCTAGAAGGACTTTCTCTGAATATAGATTTCTGGGGATCATTTTAGATCTAAACCAAACCACCTGACCATCTAATATGATGTAGAAGCCATATATTTCAGTTTATTCACAGTAAATAATGCTAAAAATGCTTTTTATTTGGCTAATGTGAAATAATGTCATATCTTTGTCATTTGAGTTGTGGAAGAGATGGAGAGATGATTTCCTGTATGGGACTGGGGGCCATCACATATATGCTTTTTATTTTACTTCCCCATAGAAAGAATACGGGATTAGAACTCCTGTTTGCTTTCTTTTAGGTTTGCTATTACAAAATAAGAGGCTGGGTATGTAGCCCAGTGGTAGAGTGCTTACCTAGAATGCACAAGGCCCTGGGTACCATGTCTAGAACCTCCCTAAATTAAATTAAATTAAATTAAAAGGGAGAATTGGAAGAACCTACTTCTACATTTCCCAATGGAGTTCATAGCAGCGGACTATGTGTCACATAGGTCTACAGTCGTTGCCCCAAGGAGAGGAGAATGATACAAAAGGGTACAACATGGTCTCTTCTCTCCAGGGCCACTGAAGTTGCTTCCCTGTGGTCCCAGGGTGCTACCTCTGTGCTCTGATGAAAATGCCTCTGTTTTCCTTGTCTGGCCAGTCATCAGAGGACCAGTCTTCCAGGAGGCTGAAGAATCTCCCACCTGATAGGCCAGGGGCACCTCCACCCTCCTTTGATGAGGACATGTGACTATGAGGAAATTTTGACCTACCTCCATATTTTAATTTCCTTTAATTTTCACTCTCTGCTGTATAAAAAACATTATAACATTGTCTAGAGCCTAAACTTGCTCCTGGGAAATGGAGTAAATGTAGCTTTCTTTTGTCTCTCCACCAAGTACCTGGTCATTATCTATAAAACATACATAATGAGGTGCACCAATTCAAGAAAACTACAAAAAAAGTTAAAAAATAAGTCACAGAATAATGGAAAATGGTTGAAAATCATATATCTGATAAAGGTCTCCTTTTCCGAATATATGAATAAGACTTACAACTTAACAATTAAAAGGTAACTCAATTTAAAAACAGAAAAAGGGTTTTATGAACCTTTTCCCAAAGAAAATATAGCCAAATGAGCCAATGAGCATAGAAAAAAAAACCACCATTAGTCTTAAGGGAAATGCAAAACAAACAAAGAGTAAAATTAAAACAACAGGTAATCACAAGGGTTGAAAAGGATGTGGAATGCTTGGAGCCCTCATGCGTTGTTGAAAAGAGTGTAAAGTGGCACAACAACCTTAGAAGATAGTTTGGCATTATCTCAGAACTTTAAAAATAGAGTTACCGTATAAGCCAGAAACTCTACTGTTATTAGTAGAATAAAAAAGAATGGAAACATGTTCACACAAATACTTGTGCATGAATGTTTTTACAGTATGATTCATATTAGCAAGAGAGAAATGTCTAATTGATGTACAAAGTATGGTATATTTCTACAGGGTAATATTATTTAGTTATAAAAAGAACAAAATACTGATTCACAGCCAAGCACAGTGTCACATTTGTGTAATCCCAGCACCCTGGTAGGCTGACGTAGGAGAACTGTAATTTTAAGCCCAGCCCAGGGCAAGAACCTGACTCAGAAAAACAGGGACATGGGCTGGTGATACAGTTTAGTGCTAAAGCCTGGGGCTTAATTTTCAGTACCACAAAAAAGCAAGAAACCTCCACAGCACCTGCTTGGAAAGCATGAGGCCCTGAGTTCAATCCTGGTACAAAACAAAAAAACAAAAACCCTGATTCATACTACAACATAGCTCAATCTTGAAAACATTACATTAAATGAAAGTAAAGCAGACACAAAAGTCAGCACATTATATTCGTATATTCCCATAAAATGTCCAAAATAATGCTGATGGTGGGGTGGGAGGTAATAGGAAGTGATTATTGAAGTTACAGGGCTTCTTTATGGGGTCTAAAAATGTTCTGAGATTAGATAGCAGTGATGGTTGCACCTTGTGGATATTCTAAAACTATTGAATCGTCTACTTTTAAAAGGTGAGTTTTGTGCTATGTTAATTGTCTTAATTAACTGCAGCAACATAGAAGACTCTGAAAGGTTAAGAGAAGAAGGCAGACTGACCAGGGACTTTGGGTCAAGGTAGAATGACATGATGGTGAGTTCTCTGGATTCTTTCTTTCTTCATGTGTTCCAGACCTTGAGCTGAAGAACAACCCAGAAAAACCAAACAGCAGACAAAGAAAGTGTTCACAGGGTCTGTTCTCTCTAGCTGAAGGGCCAGGAAAAGGAGAGCCTGGCACAATGGAAAGAATTTAGATAAGCCCAGTGCTACACCACAGGTCCTCTCACCAGTGGTACCAGCAAAGGCCAAGAAATAATCAACTTTCAGCCTCAGGGCTGCAGCAAGGTGTCTTAACACCCCACAGGAGGTTTCAAAGGAAAAGGAAATAGGGATCCCATCTGCTCTGGTTGGAATTGAAACCACTCCCACTACATCTCCACTGGACTGTTAACCATGAAATGTCAACTTGAATGGGTTAAGAAATGCCTAGCAGATCAGTAAAGCACAGTTTTATGTGGGTCTGTGAACAACTGACATGCAGGTCAGCAAGCTAAGAGAGGAAGACCTACCTCCATTGTAGGTAGCACCAACCAATAGGCTTGTAGCCTGGATGGAATAAAAAGGGAAAGAAGAAAGTATGCCCATTTTGGAAAAGCTGCAGTCTTTTGAGGTGGGTACATCCTTTACTGCTATTGCCTTTGAACAACAAGCTCTACTTTCTTTGGCCTTCCAAAGAAGATTTGTACTAGTGACTCTCCAGGGAGCTTCCAGGCCTTTGACCTTAGACTGATGCTGCACCCTTGATCACTCTTATTCTGAGGCTTCCATCTTCTTGGGCTGAGAAGCTACTGGATTCCCCCAGCTCTCCAGCATGCAGCCAACCCTTGTGGATTCTTCTGCCTCTGATCCAAAGTTGGCCATTGTGGGTTCCCCTGCCTGGGCTCCTGCAATCCTACATGATTAATACCATTGCATAATTATACATAAATTTTTCTATTGATTCTGTTCTTCTAATACACTTACCTTCCAACACGATGTCAGTGCAATCCTCACATAAGCCTGGATTCTACTCCTACTCAGAAGTACCTGCAAATCCTTCTCTCCCTGGTGGATGGTATTAGAGGGGCCTGATAGAGAATGGAGACTTTTACCATCACCAAGTGGTGAGGACTCCACCATAGCACCAGTGAGACCATGTGAGGGGCCAAATGCATGTCCCTGCCCAGCAGTGGTGAAGAGCCCTCCCTCCACACACCCAGATCAAGCCGCAACAACTTCTGCCTGAGCCAAGTAGTGGTGAGGCAGCACCTCCCTTCTCCCACAGATGGTGTCAGAAAAGGTCATAAACAAGAAGACTAAAATAAGATCCAGTCTCCTTGCATAATAGGACAGCACCCTATTTTCAACAGAAAATCTCTCATTAGACAGAATCAGAGCAATCTCAAGCTGAATGAAAAATCATCAACTAAATGACAGATTGATAGTGGATTTAAAAAACCAATTATGCTTTGTCTGTAAAAGAACAGAAAATATATCGTGAAATATGGACAAAAGTGGCAACATTAATATATAAAATAGCATGTAGAGAAAAGAAAATTACAGGAAAAGAGACATGCACTTATGAAAAATAGTTGATTCATGAAGAAGATGCAGCAATCATCTTTGTATATGTATCAAACCACTGATCTGTAAAGAAGTGAAAATTAACTCAAGTGAACTGAGAGCTGCAAGGAGAACTGGACAAATCCACAGATGTAGCTGATGACTTCAACACCTCTCTCTCAGTAATGTACAAAACAACTAGGTGAAAATCAGCAAGGATGTAAAACGGGATATAAATGAACTCTGAATGTTGTTCACAAATAAGATCTAATTAATGTTTGTAGAATCCTCCTCTGCAAGTACTCTGGTAATAGACTGAAAACACAGGCTGTAGACTGGGAGAAAATAGTTTGCAAATAATATCTCCAATAAAGGCTACATCTAGATTCTAGAACTTCGAACTCTCAAAGATCAAACAGTCCAAAACCAAATAATCTAGGAAGATGGGCAAAAGTTTCAGAGACATATCACTGGGAAAATGGCAAATAAGCATGTGGAAAGATATTTGACATCACCAGCCACTAAGGTTATCACTACCCACCCATAAAAATGAATTAAATAAATAGTAAAACACCAAAATACATTGGCCTGGAAATAGAGTAACAGGAGCAGTCACACATTGTTGGTTGGAATGTTAAAATGGTACTACCACTCTGGGAGAAGTTTGTCAGTTTCTTATAAAAATTATGCCTACAATCATATATGCCCTAGTAATTGCTCACCTGGAAACTCATTTCAGAGAAATGAAGATTTATGCTTACAAAATAATATGCACACAAGTGTCTAGGTCAACATTATTTATGCAATAAAAACCTGGAAACAATACAGATGTCCTTCAAAGGGTGAATGGTTCACTGAACCATGGCAGGTCCACACCATGGAATTCAGCAATAAAAAGTGAAGTATTACTATGCACAGTGACCTGGCTAAAACTCCAGAAAATGAAGCTTAGTGAGAAAAATAATTTTTTACAAAAATCCCAGAAGTTTGTATGCTATATGATTCCATTTATGTAACTCTTATGAAATGACAAAATTATAGAAGTGGAGAATGGATTAGCAGAGAATGGAAGGGAAGTGCGTGTGCCTATGAAAGGGTGATGGGAAGGACTTTGCACTGAGGGAAATGTTCCACATCTTGCTGTCTCTGCGAGTATGTCCTGGGGTAGGTAGGGGACTATGAGTCTGCACACATTACTATGGGAGTCAGCAAATAAAGGATATGTCGTATCTATGTTTTGCTTTTTTTATAACTGCATGTCAATCTGATTTTTTTCAAGATTAAAAAGATTAATTCAAAAAACATATGGTCTGGCTTTTAAGATCCAGCCCAAATTTTATAGGCCTTAGAAAAATGCACCTTGAAAAATACTGGGATGAGGAGTGAGGGAAGTTTCTAGTAATTATTTCAAACAACTTTAATGACTTTTAAGATGGCTTTAAAAAGTCAAAAGATCTTTACAAATGCAGACACCCCACTGTGAGCCTCAAGGTAGAAAAATCTTCCTTGTCTTTAAATCCTCAACAAAGTATTGTATTCTCTGGTTTTTTTCATCATCTAGCAAGGTAATTGATATATAAACTCTGTATGTATTTTATAAAAAGACTTAAATACTCAAAACTGATAATCTTTCTTCTTCTGACTATAGTACTGTAGACATGAAAAGAAACCTAGCTATTTCTGGCAAGTATTAAAGTGACTCCTTAGGACATGAATTTTCAATCTAGCTGTTCATCCTACTACCATACGATGTCATTTCTAAAGGCCATCAAAGGCAATTGTCTCATTTATTTTACTCCCTGAACATCTTAATACCTGCACTTGACCCTGTGCTGACTACAATGATTTAGCTTTTTTTTCTTCCCAACTCAAAGCCGTGTTAAAATTGCATGCTCTAAATTAGCCCATAATAGCAGAAAGATTGTGTCTTGGATTCAAAACTGAGCAAAGTTGGTCTTCAGTCCAACCAACTTTTCTTTTCCTGGTTCTTCCACATCCTCAGTAACAATTGTAGTTTTCTGAAGTCTATGTCATCAATTTACTGCCCAATATATATTTGTTAAAAATGCCGACATCTTGAGATAAATTAATGAAATTCAGGAAGGAATGGCTTTTGGTCCATATTTCTTTGTGGCTCTGCAGACAGCTACTGGGGCAAAAAATTGAAATATTAACATCACATATCTGGTAGGCAAGAATATTTGTCCACTAGAGTCATGAACTTTTCATAGGCAGTCTTTCAAGTTGTGCCTGAAACTCAGAACAGAAAAGGCAAATTGAAAAGGATATAGTATATCACTAATTTAATACAAATTAAATACAGAAAAAGCCCTGGATCCTTTTCTTCCTCCTCACAATTAGAATGCTCTTTATTTTACAGCTGCCTGACAAGGTTCTGGGTAATCAAGCAGGCCATTATGGAGTTAATATTTCTCTTTGTTCAGGAATATAAGTGATTATAAATAAGAAAATAATAAAATTGTGAATGGATTCCCAGATTCTTCAGAATATTTCCAATATTTGCACTTTTCAACATGACTTTAGACATATATATATAAGCCTAAGTATAACATATGTGCAACATTTGTGTCAATACACATGTGGATATGTTGTGTTGAGCAAAGTGTGTCTTCCATTTCTGATCCCCAAACTTCCTCACTGATGACCACCACTCTGGAATGTATTACACATACAGAAATTCAACTGTCTCTTGGGAAGATATCTTGAACATTAAATATTATCCCACATGCCCTGATCCCTCAATAAATGCTTATTGACTAAATTGCAGAGTAAAATGTAGCAACATAGGAAATAATTTCCATGTTCACTTAAATATCCATTTAAAAATATGAACCAGGAGATCCCATAATGTTTATCTCAAATGTGACACTTTGTGAACTCCTTGCCACAAGAGATTAGGTCTCTTTATTGACAAACTTTTGCCCAGGGCCTAGCCCCATGTCAGATATATAGGGATACTCAGTAAATATTTGTGGAAAATAAGTAAGCATGACATGGAGAATTCTGGGTTGGGAACTTAATTGGACAGTGATGATATTAACCAGTAGAAAATTTAGAAAGGGGGTAGAAAGTGAGAATAAACAGTTGATACAGCCACTTTGGAAGAAAGTTTGACAGTTTCTTACAAAACTAAACGTACCCCTGGCATTTACTCAGAGGAACTGAAAGTGTAGGTCCACAAAAACCCGGCCACAGATATTCACAACAGTTTTATTCATAACTATCAAAACCCGTCAGAGGGTAAATGAATAAATAAATTGTGGACCATCAGACAATGGAATATTATTTAATGCTAAATGAGATATCAAGCAATGATCAGATAGGGAGAAAACATAAATGCTTAGTACAAAATGAACAAGGCCAGACTCTGAAGTCTACATACTATAAAATTCCAAGTATATAACATCCTAGAATAGGCAAAGCCATGGAGATAGCAAAAAGATCAGGAGTTACTAGAGACTGGGAGAAAGACAAGTAAATAGGCAAAGTGTAGAGGAATTTGAGGGAAGTGAAACTATTCTGCATATTACAATGATGGATACATGTCATCAGACAGTTGACTAAGCCCGTAGAATATACACCATGGAGAGTGAACCCTTATATGACCTGGGAACTCAAGAGAGAAGGTGTCCGTGTGGGGTCATCAGTTGTAACAAACAAGTCTCTGGCATGGGATATTGACAATGTGGGGCTCTGCATATCTGGAGGCAGAAGATAGATGAAAAATCTCTGTGCCTTTTGCTCAGTTTTGCTATGATTTTAAAACTCATTTGGAAATGATAATGAATTTGAGATAGCTATGGGAATTTAAAGAAAGAGGGAGTTTCCACAGGGTCGAATGCTGCAGAGAGAGCATAAAAGGGCTAAAAAGTCAGGGTCATCACTGATGATTAGAAGATTGTTGGTTACCATGGCAATAGCAATTTCAGTGGAATGATGGGACAGAGTTCCACCACACTCTCCCTCTAAATTCTGGCAGCTATGTCCCCTCCCAAGATGTGAATTTCTCCACTGCATTTACCGCTCTTTAATGTTATGGTGCCCCTTGTTGGGTTGTGTGTCACCTGTCTCTCTATGGAGGCCAGCAAAACTAGCTGCTGAATTTCCACGTGAGCCAGCCTTGCCTTTGGCAATGAGCCAGTGAGGATGAAAGCCTATCCTTGAATTCAACTTTCTAGGAACAAGGGAACCCTGGGTCTTAAAATGCAGACTAACAGGTGATTTCTAACCCTCACCTGAGGAACTGTTGCCTAAAGTCAGACTGATATGTGCCTGAACCTAGATTTATCCTCCCAAGCTGGGTCACTCTCACTTCTACTTTATAAAATGGGTGGCTCTGCTGAAACACTGACCCATAACACATCCAGTGATGACTTCCCGCAAACACCTGTGTGATGCTGTGAGAATGAGGAACAGGTGACCTGTGGCTCTTCTGCCTGTGAGTTCCAAATGGCACCCGTGAGGCCCCATGTCACTGTAGGATAGAGCCAAGGTGGGGCAGAGGCTACTGTCCCAGAGGTTGGCAAGAGACAGACTGGGCCACCTCAGAGATGGAAGAGATCCTGTTGGCAGGAGAGCAGGTCACTGGGAAGCTGGCCGTGGGGTCTCATTGTGGTGACAGGCACTCTTTTTGGCAGGGTGATGTGGTTCCCCACACCTGCTGCAGCTCATTGCATAAGCAAGAGACTGCATTCACCTGCCTGTCAGGAGCCATAGATGAATACAGATGGTCACCACGTGGAAGCCACTGAAGCCCCCTAGTAGGGAAGCTGGACCTGCTTGCTGCAAAACACACCTTTGGAACTCCAGCTAGTGACAACAGATAGGGTTCCCTGTGCCTCACAGTTCTGTCTTCAGATCGGACCCTGGCACGTAGGGGCTTCACAATAAACATTTACTGAATAAAGGAACAACAGAATGGATGGGTAAATTTCTCAGTTGAGAAGCAAAGGAGGGTCAGAGAGATGAAGGTAGAGAGACAGCTTCTGCACCAGATGAACAGCAAACTTGCTTGTCGTGGCAACTCTGTGCTTGGGTTGTGAATGTACACAATGAGCCTGTGTGTACCTTTCCACAATGTTCCATTGCAGTTCCTCCTTAGAGTCTCTCATCCTCCTCAGGACCTACCTCACAGAACTGAGTTACTGGCCCCTGCTCCATGAAAGGGCTGCATGTTTTACCTGCTCAGCTCCCATTCCTGCCTCTCCCAGCACAGACTCACTCTAGGCTGTCACACCTCTGTCTCCAGAATATTCACTCTAGCTGTCTATTGTCCAGGCATCTGGCCGGCAGGCAGCTTGTACAATGGGCATAGACCCCAGGGGAAGCCCATGCGGGTGGGCTGACCCATGCCACATCTGCTTTTCATGATTTTAAATAGTGCCCATGAATATAATTTAATGGTTATTTAAATATATTATTAATCCATCCAATGCTTTTTTAACGTATGATATACTTAATTTAAATATTTTTAAAAGATATAATATCAGAAAACATATTTTCTCATTTTTCTTTTTTTTTGCTTTGTTTCAGCAAACCATCTGAGTAGCCTTCATTTCTTCAGACAGCTACAAAATGTTGCATCACATGCACATAACATTTTACTACTGTCCATCTAAGGTCAGAATTTCTCTACTGCTATCCACAGCATCAATGTAGTGAGAAATCTTCCCAGATATCTCTCTTCATGGAGCTGGACACTAATATACATAAGGTCTGTTCCCAGGACAGAATTATGAGCTAGAGCAATACACACATCTGATTTCATTTT
The DNA here is from genome assembly GCF_053883595.1 of Heterocephalus glaber. Classification (NCBI taxonomy): domain Eukaryota; kingdom Metazoa; phylum Chordata; class Mammalia; order Rodentia; family Bathyergidae; genus Heterocephalus; species Heterocephalus glaber. The sequence continues at coordinate 28,947,730 of NW_028258315.1, forward strand.
GCATTGTTATATCTTACAAATCATTTTCTATCAAGGCCATGTCCATTTACATTATCTCCAGTAGTTCGTGAGGAGTTTTGTCTCTTCTAGTACCCTGTAGAAATTAATATCATCTAACTTTAAAAAAAAGAGTCTCATGGTTTTGAACTGCTATTCTAATTTTTCCATCTCTAATTTCTAGTACCTATGAGCTTTCTTTTAAATACCTGTTAGCTATTCAGTTCTGTGAATGGCTAGTTCATATTCCTTGCCAATATTCTAATGGATCTTCTGATTTTTTTCTGTTTCTTTGCATGACTTTCTTAACTGTGCCTGACATGAATTTCTCGTAAGTTTTAGAGATTGAAAACGTCTTTTCTTCTCTTGGTATTTCTACAAAGTGGGATCAGCGTCATGTCCTGGTTGGAGCTGTTTTACTCACCATGCTTCTGTTACCACTTATGTGTAGGTTTCCCCCCACAGCACTGACACTAGCAGGGCATCCTACAGTTCAGTTAAATTACCTCGAGTTAGTTTCAGTCCTGTTTTAAGGGCTAAGTACCAAACACTGCCCTCACTTCCAAAGCTGTTGCAAGGTCCCACACTTCTCTTTCACATGACCATAAGGATTCTAATGACTCCCTTTGGGTTTGATAAATTGCAAGAATGGCTCACAGAACTTAAGAACACACTTTACTTATTTCCTCAAGAAAACATTGTTTCCTATTGCAACACAACTCAGGGACAGCCAAAAGGAAAAGCTACCAGATGAAGCAGGAAGAGTGGGCAGCATTTGTTCCCTCCCCTGGAACCCCACCCTACTGATGCCACCCTGTGTTCTCCAACCCAGGAAATCTCTAGACCGTGGTGCTTAGGGACTTTTAGAGGCTGTTCTATTGGGCATCACTGATGATAGTGCTGACCACTGCTGACTGAGGAGCTTGAACTCCCATCCTTCTCTCTCTCTGTGGAGCTGAAGGAGCAGCTGAAAGTTCTGACTTCTAGTTGCAGCATTGGTCCCCTTCACTACCAGGTCCCACTCTGAAGTTATCTAGGGTGTCTCCATACCATAAGCTCAGGTACTGATGAGAGGGCCTGACAATGAACAGCAGAAGATGTTTCTGAGAGCATCTGAAGCTCCATGCCAGGACTTCAAGACAAAGATCAAGTATACATTTCTTATTACTACAAAAGGTATTTGCTGAAATGTATGGACAGGTACAGAATCTATACTAGTATTTTAAGCTCTACCATCCTGGAAAACGTGACATCTTAAAGAAGGGGACCAAACAGTGACCGTCATTGAGCACTGATTATATAGCCAATACCAAAGTCACTGCATTTGATCAGCAGATAGTCTAATGGGAGAGACATAAAGAATCAGCCAGACAATGAAAACATACAGAAGAGAGATTGAGCATGTGGCTCAGCACTAGAGCACTTGCCTAGCATGCATGATTCCCTGGCTTCCATTCACAACACAGCTAACAACAACAACAACAATAAATTTTTTAAAACCTCATAAACAAGTACAGAAGAATAAACAGTGACTCACTCAATTGCATAAAACATTTTCCCTTGCAATGGAACCAGTAAGTCTCTGACATGAACACATCATTGATCAGCACTATCCTTCCGAGAAGTCTACAGTGATTTGGGGTTCAGTGGAGCTCAGCTTGGCCCTGTCATGCCATGTCAGGACCTCTAGGCTCCCATACAAGACAGTGGATATCATGCCTCCAGCCATTACCAAACTCAAATATGGAAGCTCCTCACATAGAAAAACCTATGTATGAGACACAAGTATTGAAGGAAAGAGAATAGACCTTTTTGAGGATACTGGCAACCTGGATAGGAGATGGACTAATGCTTCCAAGCCTTTGTGGAAGCAGGACTATTTATATGAAGACCAAGTCAGGGTCTATGTGCAGAAATCAGCATCTCCTAGGAACTTGAGTCAGGCAGGTTTTGTTGCCATGCCATTCTTGAGGACAGGACATTCTAGTTTTGTGGTCAATAGTCAGTTTCTGGTACCAACTCAGAAAAATAAGCAAGCTCACAGAAGTGCAGAGTGAAGAACATAACCAGGAATCAAACAGGCAAGATGGAGTTACTGACTGCATCAGTGTATTATAGTCCCTCTTGCCTGTCTAGTAGAAATATGACCCAGAGGTTAAGGCAGCACAAGAGACAGGCACAATATGAAGGCAGAAATGCCAAGGCTTTGCATCCTGTTCCAGTCATTCATAGAATATCTGCAGGCCCAAATGAAGAGTCAGTATTTTCAACAAAAGTGGCTTTTAGTTCCCTGGGCAACTGTAATCATCATAATCCTCATGAGAGGTGGTATCTACAGCAAAGTTAATGGGAGACTAATAACTTATGACCTCCAAAATAAGTGAGTTTTAAGTCAACCAAGAGCATGTGAAGCTAGAGGGTTAAGTTTAGGTTTGAAGGCACAGCCCTTGCCTTAATGCACATCCCTAGCTGGGAGCCAGATATGCAGGGTTTTATGGAAGGGGCTTGGTGAAGTTCAGTGCAAAGTCAGCTCTATATCTCCCCAGCGGCCTCACTGCAGGAATCCAGGATCCAGGACCTTCAATCTGTTGTTCCTATTGGGCTCTTTCTGGGCTGGTGCTGAGAGAACATTATCTCACTTCAGCTCCCAGCCTGACTTGTAGTCAGAGCCCCAATGGGATGGAATGAAGGGCTAGAGGACACTCTTATTTGCTTGTGCTGCAACAATTCACCAAATACCTTTGTGTAACACCTACTCTTTCTGCTATTTTAAGTGAAGTTAGCAACTTAGAGATTTTCTGTTCTCCTTTCTATAACTTCCTTGTTACACAGCTTTCTCTTTTATCCTCCTAAAGGCATTACAGGCAATCCTAATTTTTAAGGAAATAAACACGAAGCATTTGCATTCTTCAGATCTCTTACTTTCTCTCCCCCTCCTCTGTGTGGTGATTTGTCCATTGATGCCATGGTTCTGTTCACTATAAATGTACAGGACCACAGTAAACTTGCATCTCAGTAAATGCAAACCCAAAAGCACAACCAGTAGACAAAAGAGTGAAGAAACGTTTATTATTAGTAGCAAGTAAAGACAGCACTGGGGTTATTTGATAAGAAAAGCTTTCCCTGAACAAAGACCTGAGGATTTTGTTGGGTAGCCTAGGCATATTCATATAGAAAAGCACATGTACACAGCTCCCAGCACAGAGGAGGCTTCTGGATCAGCGTGCCACAGCTCACAGGGCAGAGAAGGCTTCTGAGTAGGTGTGCCATGGCACTCAGTGCAGAGGAGGCTTCCAGGTCAGCGTGCCACAGCTCCCAGCACAGAGGAGGTGAGCTGCTTGGGTGCCAGCAGCACCCCCCCCTTGCTCCCCCCCCCCCCGTCGAAATGAGAACACGTAAACAAGCCTCAGAACCAGACTGCCAGATCATCTACAGCAATTCCAAAGGGAAATGAGATGGAACATTCTGATACTCAACCACATGGACTCCCTAAACTAGCAACAAAAGAGGATCTGGAAAAAATGAACTCAGAAATAATTTCTCATATAATAGCAGAGATTATGCCCATAGTTCAAGACATGATTAATACATCTAGAGGACACAGATTAAAAAAATAGAGGAGCTGAGGAACATGATGGAATCCCAACATAGGAAACAAATGGAATCCATAAAACAGTTGCAAACAGATTTCCAGGAGATTAAAAACTCCACTGAAAGTCTATGCAGCACAATGATCCAATGAGAAGACAGACTTTCAGATATAGAAGATAAGATTGCAATTAGTGACCAGGAAAAGAAAAATTTCTTTAAAATTGTAAGAGACCACGAGAAATCAATCCAGCAGCTGCTGGACTATGCAAAGAAAAATAACATAAGACTGATTGGAGTCAAGGAAGAAACAGGAGAGAGTGCAGATGACATTTAAAAAAGTGTTCACAGAAGTAATGGCAGTAAACTTCCCAAGCAGGGGGAAAGAACTTGACAGACAGGTAAGTGAGGCATATAGGACTCTAACTAGCCTTGATCAAAAAAAACTACATATAGGCATATAATTGTTAAGATTCCAGAAACCCAGCAGAAGAACAAAGTTTTACAAGCAGTGAGAGAAAAGAAACAAATCACATACAAAGGAAAGCCCATCAGAATCACAGCAGACTTCTCAATGCAAACCCTCAAGGCAAGAAGAGGGTAGAGTGATACATTTCAAGCCTTAAAGGAGAACAGCCTCCAACCCAGATTAATGTACCCTGCAAAATTATTTTTCAAAATTGATGGAGAAATAAGATACTTTCATGACAAAGACCACCTGAGGAACTTTATGAATATCAAACCAGCACTCCAAAAAATTTTAGACAAAATCCTAGGAAAAGACAATGAGAACCACAACATAAGGAAGCCCAACAAAATGAATCCACCAGGCATGACAAGAAATTAAAAGCAAAGGGGGAGAATCCAACAAAAAGAAAAAGTCATGACAATGATAAGTCAGTAAGTATCAGTTATAACCATCAAAATTAACAGTTTCAATTCACTAATCAAAAGAAATAGACTGGCGGAATGGGTCAAGAAGCAAGATCCAACAATATGCTGAATACAAGAAAAACACTTAATTCAAAAAGAAACTCATAGACTGAAAGTTAAAGGGTGGAAAACAATAATCCATGTGACTGGATCCTGAAAAAAACCAGGAGTCCTCTTCGCAGACCAAGTGAATTTCAAACCCACATTGATTAAAAGAAACAAAGAAGGACACTACGTCCTTGTAAAGGGAAAAATCCAACAGGAAGAGATGACAATCATAAATATCTATGCACCAAACACTAGTGTGCCCAACTATATAAAACAAATATTAATGGACATGAAAAGTCATATATGCACTAATACAATTGTAGTGGGGGACCTCAACACCCCACTGTCACAAATAGATAGATCAACTAGACAAAATACAAGCAACGAAATATAAGAACTCAATCAAACTCTTGAACAAATGAATTTAACAGATGTTTACAGAGTGTTCCACCCTACAAATTCAGAATACACATTCTTTTCAGCTGCACATAGGTCGTTCTCAAAATAGACCAAATACGTGCTCATAGAACATATTTAGGTAAGTGCAAAGGAATTGAAGTTATCTCCTGTATATTATCAGACCATAGTGCGATGAAATTGGAGATCAATAGCCATAGAAACTGCAAAAATTTCATAAATACATGGAAATTGAACAACACACTTCTGAATAACCAATAGGTCATAGAGGAAATTTTAAAAAATCAGTTTCTTCAAATAAATGACAATGACAACACAACATATCGGAATCTATAGGACACAATGAAAGCAGTCTTATGAGGGAAATTCATAGCAGTGAATACTCATATTAGGAAAACAGAGCGAGCCCAATTAAACAACCTGATGCTAAACCTCAAGCTTCTAGAAAGAGAAGAGCAGGACAAACCCAAAGCTCATACAAGGGAGGAAATTATAAAGATCAGGGCAGAAATCAATGCAATGGAGACTAAGAAAACAATACAAAAAAAATCAATGAAGCCAAGAGTTGGTTCTTTGAAAGAATAAACAAAATTGACAAACCCTTAGCCAACCTTATCAGAAAAAGGAAAGAAAAGGCCCAAATCTATGCAATTGGGAATGAAAAGGATGAAATTACAACTGACTCAGGAGAAATCCAGAGGATCATCAATACCTACTTTGAGAACCTATTCACCAGTAAGATGGGAAATACAGAAGAAATGGATAGATTCCTAGAAACATGAATTACCAAAGTTTAAGAAAGATGACCTAAAAATTCTAAATGACCTAATATCAATCAATGAAATTGAAAATTTAGTTTAAAACTTACCAAGAAAACTTACCCAGGTTCTGATGGCTTCACTGTCTAATTCTATTAGCCATTTCAAGAGGAAATACTGCCACTACTGTTTAAACTCTTCAATGAAATTGAAAAGGAAGCAATACTCCCAAATTCATTCCTGGAAGCAAGCATCACCTTGATCCCCAAATCAGAGAAAGACCCAACTGAAAAAGAGAGCTATAGGCCAATCTCACTAATGAACATAGATGCAAAAATCCTTAATAAGATACTGGCAAATAGAATGCAGAAGATCATCAAGAAGATCATATACCCCGACCAAGTGGGATTCATCCCAGGGATGCAGGGATGGTTCAATATATGCAAATCAATAAATGTAATTCACTATATCAATAGAGCCAATGACAAAAACTATATGATCATCTCAATAGATGCAGAAAAAGCATTTGACAAAATCCAACACACATTTATGATAAAAACCCTACACAAAATTGGAATAGAGGGTCTCAACCTCAATCTGATAAAAGCCATCTATGAAAAACCAACAGCCAATATCATACTAAATGGTCAACAACTGAAATCCTTCACACTAAAATCAGGAACAAGACAAGGATATCCATTATCACTACTCCTGTCCAATAAAGCTTTGGAAACATCAGCCACAGCAATTAGACAACAGAAAGAAATAAAAGGAATAAAGACATGAAATGAAGTCAAATTGTCATTATTTGCAGATGACATGATACTGTATATAGGAGACCCGAAGAACTCCACCAAAAGTCTTCTAGACTTAATAACCAAATTCTGTAAAGTAGTTGGATACAAGGTCAGCACACAAAAATCAATAGCTTTCCTATACACGAACAACAGCCTTGCTGAAATAGAAATAGGGCAAACAATTCCTTTCACAATAGCATCCAAAGAACTGAAATACCTAGGAATCAACCTAACAAAAGAAATCAAAGACCTCTTTTCTGAAAACTATAGTACTTTGAAAAGAGAGATTGAAGACGATATCAGAAAATGGAAAGACATCCCTTGTTCCTGGGTAGGAAGGATCAACATAGTGAAAATGGCCATACTTCCAAACTGCTATATAGATTCAATGCAATCTCAATTGAAATCCCACCAGCATACTTCATGGACCTTGAGAAAACAATACAAACATTCATTTGGAACAAGAGACCCAGAATAGCAAAAGCAATTATAGGTAACAGAGACATGGCAGGGGGTATTACAACCCCCAACTTGAAACTATTTTACAAAGCTACTGTGATAAAAACAGCATGATACTGGCAAAGAAACAGACCTGAGACCAGTGGAACAGATTAGAAGATGCAGAAACAATGCCAGACACACTCAACCACCTCATCTTCGACAAAGGAGCCAAACACCCTCACTGGAGGAAAGATAGCCTCTTTAATAAATGGTGCTGGAGAAACTGGGTTTCAACTTGCCAAAGACTAAAACTAGACCTATATCTCTCACCATGCATTAAACTCAAATCAAAATGGATTACAGATCTAAATATTAAAACAAAAAGGCTGAACTTGCTGGAACAGAGGTTAGGTAGAACTCTTGAAGACGTTGGTGTAGGAAAAGATTTTATGAACAAAACCTCAGTCACCCATAAACTAGCACAAACAATCAAGAAGTGGGATCTCTTCTTACTAAAAAGCTTCTGCCCAGCAAGAGAAACCACCAGCAGGGTGAAGAGACAACCCATAATGTGGGAAAACATTTTCACCTGCTCTTCCTCAGACAAAGGTCTACTATCTCGAATCTATAAAGAACTTCAAAAAATCAGACCTCCCAAATTTAAAGACCTAAACCCAAAATGGGCATCTGAAATGAACAGATATTTCTCACACAAAGAAGTAGAAATGGCAAATAAACATATGAAAAAATGTTCAACATCACTGGTCATTCGAGAGATGCAAATGAAAACAATGCTGAGATTCCACTTCACTCCAGAAAGAATGGCTGCTATCATGAAATCAACCAATAACCAATGCTTGTGGGGCTGTGGGGAAAGAGGAACCCTGCTCCACTGCTGGTGGGAGTGTCGACTGGTGCAACCACTGTGGACATCAGTATGGAGATACCTCAAAGAACTAGGACTGGAAGTTCCATTTGACCCAGCTATTCCCCTGCTGGGTATCTTCCCCAAAGAATTAAAAGAATCATACCACAGTGATATATGTGCACCCATGTTCATAGCAGCACAGTTTGTAATAGCTAAAACTTGGAAACAGCCCAAATGCCCATCAACTTGAGACTGGATAAAGAAAATTTGGGTTATTTTTAATAAAATGGAGTACTACTCAGCCATAAAAAATGAGAAATTAGAGACATTTATTGCTAAATGGATGCATATTGAGATGATACTCTTAAGTGAAATAAATAGGACACACATGTATAAATACCAAATAGTTTCTCTAGTGTGAGAAACAGAAAGTGTAAGTAAGGACTAAAAGATGTAATAGATAATGTGAAATAGGAAGAAAAGGGGCAAAGGGGAAGGGGAAGGGGAAGTGGGAGGGGTAGGGGAAAGGGAAGAAGGGAATATAATTAGTATGAGAAAATGAAAAAAAGGAAACCAAGTCTTTGTATATAGGGAGGGATGGAGGGGTTGAAGGGAGGGCAGGGGAAGGGGAAAAAAAGAACCAAAAGAAATTATGTAAAGGTGCACATTTCCAATGATGAATGTCTTTATATTGTATACCTAAAATGTACCAATAAAAGGATGTATAGATTTTTTTTAAAAAAGCACATGTAGGGGCAGGTCCATTTCTGAGCATGCTCAGTTATGGTGTACATTTCTGAGCATGCTCAGTTTTGGAACATGTTCTGAAATGAAAGATGAAGGACCCACTCTTCTGGGCATGCTCCTTTGAGTGTTATAATGAGCCAAGTTTACTCTAGGTGCCTAAATGAGACAGAGTGACCTAGTGACCTTGGCTGATTTCTGATAAGTTTCTCCAAAGAGTTTTAGCTGAAACAACAACAAAACAAACAAACAAAAATAAATAAATACTTTGGAGTTGTGCTGTCATTTAAGGGTACAGCAACTTTTCCCCCCGTAAGTGTATGAGTTTGCCTCCAAAAGTGCCTGCCTGGCCAAATAGCTAACATAAACATCATCAAAGGATTATAATAAGAGGAAAAGAGTAAAAGTAGGATCTAACTCTAAGGGAATGATGCACTTGTGTGCGGATGGGCAGAATGTGGTGCACAGGCATGAACCTGTCTAGGGCCAGAATGGAAGTTTTGAAGCCCTCTTAACTCCTGGCAAAGCTGAGCTGAATCCAAATTCTCAATAATACTAATGAGATTTTAAGGCAATTTGAATTTCCAAAAGACCAGACAAAGGGACTTCCCTTCTTCAGAGTGTGATCTACCATTTCTCTGTGCTTTCCTCATCTGGCTGTTGCTATGAGATAATGGATTAGTAGGGTAAAATAAAAATCTTTCACAGTGTGTGATTAAAATGAGGCTAACAGCAAGTCATCATGTAAGAAGGAATCAGGGTGTAGCTGCGGAGCGAGTAGAATGAAAACTATCTTGGAAAAAAAAGTCACAAATTTAAAAATTTACTTTCATTCCTTGAGAAGATTTAAAGGCCTTAGGATTTGGGCTTTGGTGGAATTACTGACTGCTTTGCTATGCCAAAATATGACATAATGCCTCACTATCCATACTCTCGTTTTCTAAAATTAATTTTAACTGGATTTCTCAACCCTGCATCGATATTATGCACCATTGCTTGGTAGTGTTACCCAGTGTACAAATAGTGACCTAGCTGATTACTGCCCCACTATACACTTGTTTATCTTTGAGGCTAAGATGTTTGAAGGCTAAACATCCTTTGTGACCAAGCCAGTTGAGACTGACAAGATCCAAGGTGGCCAATTAAATGACCTCTAATACACCCACCCCAACCCATATTATTATCCATCTGCATGCTACACAACACTTCCCACAATGCCTGACAGTTGACTATTGACATGATTATAGCCAGAAAGAACTGTAAATGGAGTGAAAAGGGGTGGTACCCGAGTTCCCACAAAATCTCTGCCCAAAAAGTCATGAGTATTCCTCCCCTCTATTAGCATGTTCCTCCCCCTCATTTCTTTTACCACATACCTATGATTTCTCCACCTCTACTCGATGAAGAAGTTAACTTGAGAACTAGCCTCCCACTTTCTTACTCTTTGGCCACTGAATAAATGTGTGCTGGTGGTGCTCAGCCTTCATCTCATCCTTGGCTTTGTGATACCAAAAGGAAAGAGATATTCCATATAGAGGTCCCTATATTAGGAGAGAAGCCAACACATTACTGGTAACAGTAGGTCATATATATTTTTCTTGACCAGTATTTATTTAATTCTCTTCTAATAATTCCCTTACTAAAGAAAACTATAGGAGTATTGAAATAACCTTTATCATTACTCAGTCAATTAGCATATGGTGGATTTCCTAGTACTTTCCAGGTTACCTCCTGGTAGGATTATCAGATAAATCTGCATACCTAGTTAAATTTGAAGTTCAAATGGTGAATAAATTGTAAAGTGTATGTCCCAAACACTGCAAGGAACATACACTAAAAGCAATACAGCTTGTTGATCTGAAATTTCAATATAACTGGGAGCCCTACATTTTCATTTGCTGACTCTTGAAATCTAGCTCTGGGACTATATTTAGTAATCTCTAAATTAGACCCAGATTGATCCTCTCATCAAACTTGAAATTATTTTATTCTGTCTACTGAGGTGCCCATGAGGGAGAAAAACAGATTGGTAACATAGAAGGCCCAGGGCTGGGGACCTGGCAACACCAACCAGCTCAGCTTGCTCATAGCTTGTTTGCCCTCAAAAAAGACAATGAAGCTCCCTCAGTCCTTGTTGCTGCATATGCAAAGTGAGGGGCTGCAATTGTCTTCTGTCTTTTCTCAAAGACCCTAGAATTTTATGCCACCTTCTGTAAAAACTCTGGGAGGGGAAGATGATGGAAAAGCACTGGGCTGCAGGCCTGATTTGGTTTCAACCAATAAGCTACACTATGGGTGCCCCTGTTGCATTAGATATTGCTTGGATATAGTGTTTGGGAACTTAAATTTAAAAAACAAAATCGGAAACCATCAGTATACATAGCTCCAAGAAGTCTCCCTATTCCAGATGGTACAAGGTCTACAAGGGACTGTAGTCAGCTTTCTTGTTTGGGGGACAAATACCTGACATCTGCAACTTAAAGGAGGAGAAGTTTATTTGCCTCACTGTTTCAGAGATTTCAGTCCAAGGTTAGCTGGTTCCAAGGTAGAAACATCACAGTGGAAGGGTGTGGCAGATCAAAGATGCTCACTTCATGGTGGCTGGGAAGCAGAGAAGGGAAGGAGTGGCAACCAGAAAGGGGCCAGGGGCCAGACCTAGACCCCAAGCCCATGTCTCCATGATCCACTCAGATACACAGAGTTTTGCTAAACTGGTAGGCATTTCTAAATTGAATCAAGTTGACATATCAAGATGAATGGTCCCAGGATCACTGCAGGAAAAAGAGGAGTGAGGCTTATTGGTCTAGGAAAACTGAAAAAAAGTAAGCATGTGTTGCCCTTCATAACCACATCTGCGCAGGGAACCCTGATTGCTCCCTTTTCCAAGAGCTGTTTTCCTCCTGTGGCTCCCTTCTATGTGGGGAAGAATGCCTCCAAGGAAAGTGCTCTGGGAAGACTAATGAGGTTTTGTGGGTAGCAGAGAGAAGGAGTTTGTGGGCATTCCAGGTGGAGCTTATCTGAAGATGGAGGCATTTTTCTAAATGCCATATCTGATTTGAGGTTACTGAGTTCCTTCCTATGCCGAAATAGGATAGACTCCTTTGCTACCGAATTTTTCATTCTTATTTTATTCATTTGATACATCTTCAGGAGGTAAAATCATTTCTCAACCTTCATACACATTACAGTTTCTTGGGAAGCTTTTAATAGCATCAGCCAAGGCCTCATTCCTAGGGGCTGTCATTTGATTGGTGTGACGTGGAGCCAGGCATTAGGCACTTTTTAAAAGCTCCTAAAATAGTTTAATATGCAGCCACAGCTGAGAATCACGTAGGATGGTACGGATCTCTCCTGAGTGCTTAATATACTTTTGTCTGTGTAGCCTGTGTAGCTTGGCTCTCCCTTCATGAGATGGGCCAAATAGACTCTGCTCAGCTCTCAGGCCAGATGTGACAGTGGGCAGTGGGTTGTATCTTCTCTCTACATTGACCTCAAATTATCCTGCATTCTCTCACACGTTCATGCTCTGTGTCCTAACCTTTCTCTCCTCCTAGCAAGCCTGCTGATACTACCCCTCATCCTTACAACAATCTCTCTTGGTCTCAAGCCCGACTCAACCACCATCCACATTTTCTGCTCTCTTAGATCAACACTTTTTAAGAATTTTGTCTTTTCATTTTGGTTATGATATATTTTATATTCATAAGGGAATAGATGTGACACATGTGGGATTTATGAAGCTTCAGTAAAACAAGTATCTGTGATCCCTGCAATCAAATTTAAGATTTTAATATTTCTAACCCTATATTTTCTTTTTCATTCATCATTTTTATTCTGTAATTACTATTATTTGTATTTTTGTTTTGTCTTGTTTTGTTTTTGGGACATGGTCTCACTATGTAATTCAGGCTGCTCTTGAAGTCATTACATAGCCCAGGCTGGCCTCCAACTTGCGGTGATCCGCTGCCTCAGCCTTTAGAGCACTGGGATTACAAATTTGTGCCACCACTCCCAGCTCTGTAATTATTCTTAAAGATCTGGAAAGGACACAAAACATTATCTATAACATTTGTGCAAAATAAAAAAGGTATAAAGAATAACAAGGAAATGAACATCTGCACATGCACCGCACCATGCCAGTAATGCCACATTCATAGTCTCACTCCACTAAGTACTCTGCTGAGTTTTATGTGTTGCATTCATTTGCTTTTCATTGTAATTTAACAGTCATACCCCACAGCAATGTTTAGTTAATAGCTTTTGTACTTCTTCCAATTTTTCTTTGTTTTCCTCCAATCAGGCTTCCATTCTAACACTAACAACAAGCTGTCAAAGCTGAGGCTAGGGCTCTGACTAGTCTGTGTTGCCAGTCTCAAGTGCCAGGAGACACCCTTGATTCCTCTGCTTGATAAAACAGGGTGGTGTGCTCTTCTGGTCTCCATCTCTGTTCCTCATGGAGCCCCTCCTCTGTTCTCATTTCTGGATGTTTCTCCTCATATAATGCATGTTGAAATTCCCAGAATTCCATCCTTGTACCTTTCTCTAGAGTCACTTTCAGATTATTACATCACGTCCAGTAGTTGTAAGGGCCACCTGTATGCTGCTAGATCTGCACTCTATGTCTGGTCTCCTCCAAACTCTGATTCGTACATCCAACAGCCTCCTTGACACCTCCACTCTGATACCTAATATTAGCTTCAAATTTGCATATGAAAAGTATAATTATTTGTTTTCCTTATCAAAATGCTTTTCTCCAAGTCTTTCCTATCTGAATAAATGGCAGTTGCATTCTGCCAGCTGCTAGGGCCAAAATTTTTTGCAGTCATTCGCAAATCTTTTTCTCACAGATATCACATCCAATTCATGGCAGGTCCTATGAGCTCGGCTTCTGGAAGCCATCCTGAATTCACCCACTTTTCACTTTCTCCACCTCTCAGTGACTGGAGCTGAAAGTCCTGTCTGGATCATGTCCTATCTGGTCTCTCTTCCTGCATCTTGCTGGCTCTCCATCCATCCAACTCTGTACATCCTCACCAGTAGGACCCTGTTAAAACATTAATCAGACATCAGCCCTGTCCTTCTCCAGGCCCTCCACAGTGTTCTGGTCAGACCCAAATTCAGACCCAAGGCCCTCCATGACCTGGCTCCAGTTTCCTTCCAACTCCACCCCCCTCCATCCTGTTCACTCCAACAAATACCTTTCTTCCATTCCTCCAGTGTCAAGCACATTCTTACCTCTGGGAAGCTGCAGTCATTACTCCTTCTGCCTGCAACAGCAATGTTTATTCCCTCACCTTCCTTGGGCTTCTGCTCCTACTGATATCCTTCTCAGAGAGGTCTTCCCTGACCACGTATCTGTAGCTGCAACTACTGAACACCTTTCAGATATCTTGCTCATGGTTGTTTCCTAGTTTCCTACAAGGTGGGCATCCAAGTGTTTCATGAATATCATTCATTTTGCTGAAGGATTGAAGAAAATTATGTGTTTTGCTGTCAGGCTTACAATGGAGTTGAGGGAATGAGTCATGTTCATCTAATAATTAGATTCTACTAATCAGAATTTTGTTTCAAAGTAACGTAAACTAGCACCAATTTATGCCTTAAAAGGAGTGTATCACAGAGTGGGACTATATCATGGAAGCTAATATAAAAATGCAAATGGGGCTCTCAGAAGAGAGACTGAGTGGAACCTGGAGAGAGGTCCTTGTTCTCTCTATTGTTCCCCTCTACTTTGGCCTATGTACCTCCCTCACTGGCTCTGTCCTGTGCCCAGTTAACTCTACCACCTCACAGTGGGTAGAGGACGTCCATCATACAGATCCCAGGGAAGCCCATTTGCTTGCAGAGAAGCCAATTTCTTTCTCAAACCCAAGTCTCGTGGGGAGCAATTCATGCTTGGACAGTTGGCATTTGATGCCCCAGGGGGGCTGGAGAACAGTCTGTTTTGTCCCAGAAAGCTGCCCTGGGGTCAATCTCAGTCAGTGGGAGACTGGGCAGGAGCCCATGGGATCTAGGCAGGGATTCTTAAAATATGTCTGTGACCTGTTTAAACCAAGCATCAGATGACCTGGTAACATGCTTTTTTTTCCCCTCTCTTAGACTGTCAAACACTTATCTCTGTTCCCTGCATTAGAGAACTCCGTGTTTAATGGTCTCCTCACCGCTCCGTATCTGTTGCTCCCACCATGTAGTGGCTTCTGTTACTATCAAATGGCTAAATAAGAAAAAGAATACTTGATTGACATCCAGACAACCACCTATTTGTCTTTTCTTTTTTGTAAAAGCCTTTCCACAGCAGCATATTTTAAATAGCATTATATTTAGAAGTCATGCATTAGAGCAGTTGTTAAAGTGATCTGTACTTTAAAAGCCATTTGGTGATTTCTCTCTCTCTCTCTCTTTAATCTTACTTTCAATTCCTTCCAACTTATTTCTGATCTTTATGTTTCTTCAAGTAAATGAAAGTGTTTTTTCCTATCAGCTAATCTCATAATGGAAGCAGGGAAAATAAGAGCTTCTCCCTGGGCAAAAGGGAAGAGAACCTCCAGAGGACATTGGGAAAGAAAGCAGTTGCTGTGATTGACTTGAACTGAACTAAGAGAACTGATCTTGGAGAATTTTGGAGATCTTTTAAGAAAGACAATTTCTTTTTGTCTTTTTCACTTGTGGCAAGAAAGTGTTTTTCTAGTTGTTTACCTCTTAATATCATTTATGATGCTTTCTTAATTATGACTAATATTTCCTAAGTACTTCCCACGACATGGATATCCCTTATCTGAAGTACCTCACCTTATTCAGTTTCACTTTTAAAGGTCTCAGTTACCTGTGGTCAACCAAGATCTAAAAGTACTAAATAGAGCGTTTCAGAATTCAAAAATTTTTAAGTTTAAATTGTTCACCATTCTGAGTACTGTAACAAAATCTTGCACTATCTTGCTCTATCCCACCTGGACTTGACTATTCCCTTTTCCCAGTGTATTAACACTGTATATGTTACCCTCCCATTAGCCACTTAGTAGCTATCTTTGTCCTCAGATCAACTATAGTGGTATCACAGGGCTTGTGTTTAAATGATCCTCATTTACAAGAGCAGTGATGTTGGCAATTCAGACATGACAAAGAGAAGACGTGAAGTGCTTCTTCTAAATGAAAAGTAAAAGTTCTCAACTCAAAGCAAAAATGTCTTATACTGAGGTTGCCAAGATCTGTGGTAAGAACAAATCTTCTACCAATTAAATTGTGAATAAGGTAAAAGAAATTCATATGGTCACACCCAAACTGCAAAAGTTAGCACCACCATATGTGAGAATCTCTTAGGATGGAAAAAGACATCGATTTTGTGGGTGGAAGACAGGAACAGAAATCACGTTCCAATCCATGAGTGTCTTGTGCTGCAAAGCATTGAACCTTCACAAAGACATCAGCCTGGGGTCTCTGAAATGGGTGACACAAATCATTTCCTGTAAGTAGGGGATGGTCACAGAGACTCAGGGATAGGTTTGGCCCGAAAAATAGATGGAAATGACTGGAGTGGCTGTTAGACATCATTGGTAATCTCATTCTAGTCCTTCCTTAGCCCTAATTCTAAACAACTAGTTGTCCAGGCCATGACCTACCAGGTCTTGGCTTGATTTCTTATTCCCCAGCCAGGATGGGATTTCCTCCTTCTGCTGAGGGGCCGGATTTTATGAGCTCTGTCCCCCAGCCTCATCCTGTTGGGTGAGCAGTCCCTTCACTCCCCAGCTTTCCACTCAACCCTGCTTGACACTGCCATGTGTGAGGTCTAGGGCCTCCACATTCACCCTTTCTTTAGGGGTTAGCTCTAGTTCATTTGGTAATTAGTTTAGGTTTTCTATTGATTCTAAACTCAATTTAAAGAGTAGACTTTATTTTTTTAGGACACTTTTAGGTTTACAGAAAAACTGAGCAGAAAGCAAAGAAAGTTTCCACATATCCACAAATCCCCTTAGATCTCTCTCCCAGTTTCTTCTATCACGGACACCTTGCATTCCTATGGTACAATTTTGTCAAAACTGATACATTTTCTAAGGCCCATGGGTGCTTTGGGGTTCATGCTTTGTGTTGTATATTCTGTGGGTTTTGAAAAATGTATAAGGAGTGTGATCACAAAGTATGGTGAATGCTTAAATTAGAAATAAAATTTACTACAGTAAAAGATACATTGACAGTAACCCCCCCTCAAAATACTTCATTTTGCTTCAAACACACTTATCCCATCATTATTGCCACTTCCTAAAGCAGTTCTGGAAGTCCTCTCTTGTATCTTTGGTTGCAACACAGTCATGGCTGCTTCAACGTCCCAATTCAAAATATTTATGGCAATTTCTGTCAAATAAAAACATTATGGTGTGTCCTAATCCACCCTATTCACCAGGTATAGACCTTTGAGACTTCTGGCTCTACCCTAAAGTCAAATTGACCATGAAAGGAAAATTTTTTGAATCTGTTCAGGACATTGAGACATCCTCAACAGTGCACCTAAAGACACACAAGAAAGAGGACTTTCAAAACTGCCTCAGCAAGTGGCCAGTACAATAGGATAAGTGTGTTTGAAGTGAAGGGGAATATTATGAGGTTGTTGGGGGGGATTAATGGCAATGTGTTTTTTACTGTAGTAAATTTTTAAACTTTAAATATTCACCATATTCTTCAAACACATCTCATATTTATCCACCAGTACAATATCATACAGAATAGTTTCACTGCTCTAACAATTCCCTGTAGTCCATTCACCCATCCCTCCCTCCCCATTAACCTTTGGCAGCCAATGATCTTTTCACTGTCTCCATAGTTTTGTGCCTCCCAGAGTGTCATATAGTTGAAATTGCACAGTATATAACTTTTCAGATAGGTTTTGTTTACTTAGCAATATGCACCTAAGGCTCTTCCATGTCTTTTTGTGGCTTGGTAGCACATTTATTTCAGTGCTGAATAATATCCCATTTGTGTATACATCGCAGTTTGTTCATCCATTCACCTTTTCAAGATTATCTGGATTGTTTCCACATTTAGCAATAATGAATGAAGCTGTTAAAATCATCTTTGTGCAAGTTTGTGGGGCATCTATGTTTTTAATTCATACCAAAGAGCATGGTTGCTAAATTGTATGGTAAGAGTATGTTTAGCTTTGTAAGGAACTGTAAACCATCTTACAAAGAGCCTGCTCATTTTGCATTCCCACCAGAAATAATTTCCTGCTTCTCCACATCCTCATCAGTGTTTTAGTTTGCAGGCATTCTGACAGACACACTGTGTGGTGGCGTCTTATTTTAATCTCCAATGTCCCAATGGCACATGAGGTGGAACAGTCTTCCTATACTTATTTGCCATCTGTGTAGCTTTTTTTCAGTGAGTCACCTGTTCAGATTTTTAATTGGACTATTTGTTTTCTTATTGTTGATTTTTAAGAGTTCTTTTTATATTGTGGATAAATCCTTTATGCAATATATGCTTTGCAATTATTTTTCCCAGTTTGTGGCTTATCTTTTTATTCTAGCAGTGTTTTATGAAGAAATTTTCAATTTTAATAAAATACAGCTTATCAGTTCTTCCATGGATCCCCTTTTTGGTAGTGCATATAAAAAGTCATCTGTTTTCTACATCATCTTCTAGGTGTTGTATAATCTTGAGTTTTACATCCACGTATAAATTCTCAGACCAACTGTGCTAATTTATTTACATTGAAAAAACACACTGATTGAGTCTAAATCTTCAAATTTATACACAATATTGTCTTAAATGATTAATTTGTGTTCTCTCTACGTCTATTTCTTTGCTCTTAGTATTATCTGTAGCTTTTCTTTTTCTTGGTCAGCTGTGACAAAAATTTGTCTGTTTTACTGGTCTTCCTGAGAAGCAGCTTTTGGTCTATTCATTAAGTCTGGTATTTTCTATTTGACTTTTTTGCTTTAATAATTCGATTCCTTTGCTCTTTGGGTTTATTTTTGTTATTTATTTTTCCCGACTCTGTGAGGCAACTGCTTGGTTTCTTTAAAGGTACATTGGTTTTTAATAAATGCTTATCAGTTTTAGCCTGTCCCTCTGCATCATCTTGGGTGACACATCAATTTTGCTATGTCTTATTCCCCATGCCCTTTATTTCTGCTTATAATTTCAGATTTGATTTTTATCTTGACAGGAGTAAGTTACAAGAACTCTTAAATTTTTTTCCAAGGGATAGATAGTTTTTGCTTATCCTTTTCTTGTTATCATATTATGATCAGAGAATGAGTCCTATTAATTCATAATTTTAAAATGTTTTTTAAATAGGATCTCTCTAAGTTGACGAGCCTGACCTGTGACTTGTGATCCTCCTTCCCCCAGTCTCCCAAGTAGCTGTGATCACCAATACATGCCACTGAGCCTGGCTCAAATTTCTGTTTTCATGGCTTGATACATGGACAGTTTTTGTTTATAACCCATGGTTATTATGGACAACTTGTGTGTATGATTTGTGGCTATTTGGAAAAATTGTGTAATTTTTATCTTTTGGATAAGCAGAGTCAAATATGTATGTGTGTGTGTGTGTGTGTGTGTGTGTGTGTGTGTGTTTAATGTTATGGTTTGGACCTTAAATGCCTCCTAAAAGCTCATGTGTCAAAAGCTTGGTCTCCATCTCATGGCACTATTGGGATATGGTAGAAACTTTAGGAGATGGGGTGTGGTTGGATGAAGTAGGTCACTGGGGAGGTGGTGCTTGTGAAAGGTATATTTTCTCTCTTTCCTTCCTGGCCACCATGAGGTCAGCAGCCTCCTTCACCATATGCTCCTGTCACTGTAATATTCTGCATCACCACGAGTCCAAAATAATGGAGCCAGCCAACCTTGGACTGAAATCTCCAAAACTATGAGATAAAATAAAATAAAATCAGTCTTTCCTCCTTTGTTTTTCCCAGGTATTTTGTCACAACAATGGAAAGCATATAGGTATGTACACACACCCCCAAAACTTATATATGTTTGAGTGTATCTATATGACTGTGGGTGTGTAGTAAGACATGTTAACTTAATCATTTTCTTATTTTTAAGCTCTCTAATCCAATTTCCTGGAGAGTCAGGTTTTAGAATCCCACTACGAGTATGAATTTCCCAGTTTCTTTTGCATTGCCATCTGTCATTGCCATTTATTTTGTTATATATATTTCTAAGTTGTCCTATTAAATGATCAAAGATCATTACTTTTAAATCTTCTTCACTGAATGAAATTCTCTCAAATGAATTAACTTTTTGGTCCCATTTAATGTTTTCTCTTTTAATTATATATGCTTGTTTATTATTATAGATACACTTTTTTTTTACAATTTACTTAGTATAGTTTTTTTCCATTGCTATATTTCAACAATTCTACCTTTATAGATTTTTGGATAGTTTTATTTGTAATTTCTCTTATAAATTAGCTGTACTTTGACTTTGTTCAATTTTTTAACCCAATTTTCATATGCAAATTTAATTTATTCATATTTAATTTATTTCTGATATGCTATTATCATATTCTTTCTTTCTTCCTTCCTTCCTTCCTTTGGTTTTGCAAAAAGATCTTGGTTCAGGCTGGCCTTGAACTCACTATGTAACCCAGGCTGCCCTTAAATTCATAGCAATCCTCCTGCCTCAGCCTTTTGAGTGCTGAGATTATAGGTGTGTGCCACCACTCCTGGCCTCTTTTTATTTTCTCTGTTGAACAGGTTATTTTCTTATCTCTTTTTTCTTGCTTTCTTACCTTTTCAAAAAAGTATTTCATTTCATGGCATTCTCATTGTTTAGTCCTACCCCATCCCCACCCCCACTTTGTGGGGTAGTTTGGAAGACATGCTATTTGTAATCTTCTTTACTTTAAGTATGTATCTTTAGATATGATGTTCTTTCATTTGCTAAATAAATCATTACTCACATCCTGTTTGTCCATAAGAAAGACTCATCATTGCAGGATTGGACTTACCTCATCCCTCTGTTCAGCCACTGCTTCTATGAGATCATCTGGGATTTAATATCTGAATGTTTTAAATTTTTTTCACAGGATGATTGATAACTATTTGAACTCAGCTTGGGCTTTTATCATTACTTCCCATATTTCACAACTTCCCCCTTCTTGACAACATTCATTTGACTAGTGTACATTTTCAGTAACTTTTCAGAGAGAATTTGTGGTTAGTAAACCTTATTCTTTCCATGTGATATCATCTTTATTTCAGGCTCACACTCGAATAATAATTTAACTGGTTATAGAACTCTAGGTTCAAAGTCTTTTCCCACAGATTTTTGACTTGATTTCTCCTGTCACACACATCACCAAGAGGGCAGATGCCAGTCTGAGGCCACCCTTCTGGAGGTGTGATGTGTTCTACAGACTGCCCATCAGCCTCCACCCACCCTACCTCCTTCTCACCCAGGCTTTCTTTGAGTTCCCACCTCTCCATCCAACACCGTGTACTGTGGAGAAAGGTGAATCCCACCCAGTCCTGTGCACACTCACAGCTTCAGGACCTGGTTGCACAATGGGTCCCTGCAGGGCCACTGGCCAAGGTTGGGCACATGTCTCAAAGAGCCATACTTCAAAGCCAGACTTGGTGGCACATGCCTGTAATCCCCACCACTCTGGGAGACTGAGGCAGAAGGATTATAAATTTGAGCCCAGCTTGGGCAATTTAGAGACTTAGTGAGACCCTGTTTCAAATTTAAAAAGTAAATAAAAAGGACTAGAGATATAGCTCAGTAGAAAGGCTTTGGGTTTAATCCTCAGTACCACAGTGAAACAAAATGAAAAGAACTGTACTATGGTGAATCTCAGGATTCTTGGCTAAAGTACTGAGAAACAAGGTTGCTCTGGCTTGTGTGTGTGCATGTGTGTGTGTGTGTGTGTGTGTGCATGTGTTGGTACTGGGGATTGAACTAGGGCCTTCACTCTGAATTATATCCCAGCTTTTTTTCTTTTTTTAAGTTTGAGACACGTTCTCTCTAAATAGCTAAGTTGCCAGATGCCTGAGACCAAACTTGTGTTCTTCCTGCTTCAGCCTCCCAGAATGCTTGGGTTATTGGCATGGGCCACTATGCCTAGCTTTTGTTTCATTTTTCATAAACAAACAAGAATATAGTTTCAACCAAGTCTGGAGGTCGGCGTGCAAGCCAGTCTTAGGGAAAAACCAAACACAGAGTATAACGGAATAGAGATGGAAAGAAAATGGATTCAAAAAAAAAATGTTAGTTTAATGAAATCTTTCTTTGTTGCAAGTAGACAAATATAAATCATACACAAGTTGAAACCTGACCAAAGACTTCTCTGTTACTCACAGAGATACTCGTTTTGGGCAAATTTTGACTTTTCTAATTGCTCTCCTTATCACAGGCCATATTTTCTTCCATAGACATCTGTTACATATGTATGTGACAACAGTTTACAAATCATATCAGTGCACCACTTTTGAGTAAAGAACAATTGGGCTCAACAATAGCAAAAATAAAAATAAAAATATGATTTGATTGTTACTACGTGCAAGACATGAATATGGACAGGGGAGATTATATCCAGTATCATGAAATACATGCTAACAAGAAAAATCTTCAAAATTAGTTTCTCTGACCTCTTCACAAGATCCAGAAAAGCTGAATGACTCACCAGGTTCAGACAGCAGAGCTGGACTGTAATACAGATCACCCATTTTAAAGGAAGTATTCTTTTAATTCCCACATATTATCTTCTTGTAAGGAGTGGCACCAAACATGAGTGATTGGAAAAGATCACCTTTCAGCAGATGAAAAAACCAAGACCCAGGAGATGAGGTGATTTTCTCAAAGCTAACCACATTCTTAGTTCTGTTTTTGGTGATCATACAAATCCCTAAGGAAAACTAAGTTGTTTAAGCAAGTAGGATGGGATCTTCTCTTTACTGAGGACTCATTAAAATATTTGTTGTATTGAATTCAACTGAACTAAATTATAATGACACAAAATGTATTGGTATATTTTTCCCATTCCATACACCCTCTTTCCATTTCTCTTGGAGTTTTAGACTTTCTAAACAAGCAACTTAGACACCAACAATGACTTAAGTAGTTTCTCTGTTCTAATATCTTTTTTTTAAGGAGGAAAGGTTTATTTAGCTCACTGTCTATTGTGCTTTCAGTCCATAATTGGCTGGCTCCTAGGCAGGGTGGCGTGGCAGTCAGGAATCACAGAGGAGCAACACTTCATGGCAGGCAGAAGGTAGCAAAGCAAGTAGGTGACAAGCCTCTTTCTGCCCATTATATCTTATCCTAGCATTGCATCATGAATCAATCCCAATGTCACACATTCTAGACCCAATCACTTCTGAAAAGCTCCACCTATGACTGCATGAAGTTTTGGAGGGACATCTAGAGACAATCCATAACACTATCCTCCTGCTTTAGCTTCCTGATTAGCTTTTAATACAGGTGTGTGCCACTTGGCTTCACTTGAGACTTCTTGATTATACCAATATGATTTTTTTTCAGTCTGGTATAGGTTAATGGAATATTTTATTTATCCTGTCCATTAACTCACATTTGAAAACATTTTCAATATTTAATTGAACTTTAAGAGATCAACTTTCATATTTTTACATCTTTTTTTTTTTTGGTACCAGGGATTGAACTCAGGTCCCTGCGCTTGCACAGCAAGTGGCAAAACCACCGAGCTAAATCCCCGGCCCATATTTTTTACATCTTAATACTGGGTATTAATAAAATCAATAGTCAATATAATTACGAGTAAAATTATTCTGTAAAAACCTTAGAAATAAATGCTTGATGTTGGTATGTTTACACACAACTCAATTTTTGGTGTAAGGTTATTTGTTTGCAAGAAAAAAACATTTGGTTTACTTCATTAATAGGAATATCTCTTAACGCTGGGATGGACTCTTGCTATTTCTTCTGCTGTTGATTTTAGCATAGTTATCTGTGATTGTATGAATGGAGTTGAGTGGAGAGGTGCTCATCATGTTAATTCCAAATAAGAGTACATAACCGATTATTACAGTAATAAGGAGGTAGACAGGCAATCCAACTGCCCAGTATGAAAGGCAAATTGAGAGTTTAAGAAAAGTACAAAGCCATAAATCGCTCTCTCTGGCAATAGTGATGGTGAATTTTCCACCATTTTCCCCTTGGCTTTGGACAGTCTGCCCTGGGGTGCAGGAGGCCCCTCACCATGGGTGCTGCATAGGTCAATGCGGTCCTCTTCCACCCCTCTGCCACCTCAGCGGGGAGTTCTCTAGAAAATGGATTCTTGATGAATCACTGAGCTCCTGGATCAAAAGCCCTGAAAAACTGCCCATTCCCTACTGGACCTTCTCATATGTACCATTATACCCAACCCCTTTCCTCCTAAGCCTCTCTGATTAGTGTTGTCTGTTGTGGTTCAGCAGATAAAATGAACAATATGTTCCAAGAAAGTAATTTGCTTTCTCCCTAAAAGGTTTAGAAATATCTCTTCATATTTAGTGTTGTGAAATGACTTCCCATACCAATTTGATCTCTGTCTTCCAACTGCCTAGAACTTCATGCTTCCTTTTACTCTGGTGACTCATTCATTGATTCAATCATGAGGCACCTGTTTGTGAGCACTGTGTGCTGGCAGGTTTGTAATGCACCAGGGAGGCAGAAATGTGTATAAAAAGATAGAACAAAATCCCTACTGTCGTGGAGAGAAGATGCATAAATGTACAGTAGAGTATATAGGGTACAATTTGGTACCACAAGTGCTGTGAACTGAAATAAGGTGTTTGTAGCAATGCCAGTTTACCAGGAAACACATGGACTTCATGTGTCATTCAAACCACACTTCAAAAGTCTGGTCTCGAGGGCTGGGGATTTAGCTCAGTGGTTCCGGTGCCTGTCTCAGAAGCACAGGGTCCGAGTTCAACCCCTGGTACCAAAAAAAAAGCCCTGGTCACTCAGGCCTAAGCCGCAACATGGATCAACTCCCTCAGGCTCCTAAACTAAGGCTGACCACATCCTGAATGTGAGTCCCTACCCTGCCCATGCTCCACCCTGCATCTCTGGCCACAGTGGCCCTTTCTATTCTCAAGTACTTTTTCAATAATCTATAGAATCTAAGAAACCCAGGTCTACATTTGTGAACCTAATATGAGTGAGCTCTTTCCATGAGCAAGGTCTTTGTTGCCATGCTGAAGACTGCCTTTTATTCTGAGTACTAAGCTAAGGTACACAGTGGTTTCCTCCTCCATAGACTATCTGGCCAGACTTGGTAAAAAATTTTTTAAATTTTTAAAAATTTAATTTTATTACAGACTTTTAAAAATTTATTTAGCAACTCTCCCTGGTGCTATAGTTCCTTTGGGGTAGGAAGGTGGGGCAGCAAAGGTATTTAATTAATTAATTTATTTATTTATTTTTGAGACAAGGTCTCCCTCTGTAGTTCAGACTGGCCTTGAACTCACTAGGTAGCTCAGGCTGGCCTCTGACCTTGAACTCAAACTTGCAGCATTCCTCCTGCCTCAGACTCCCAAGTACTGGAAAGATAGGTATGCATCACCATGCCTAGCTTAGCAGCAAAGGTAATAGTGTTCCATTGTCACTTGCATGGGGTCTTGGAAAAGAGGCTCCACTTTCGTTTTACATTGTGCCATGGAAATGCAAGATACAGGAAAAAAACAGAATGAAATTACTAAGAAGCGTTTTTGTGGGTGCCTGAAGCCAGTGTTAGGAAATTGTTTGGAACTAAATCCCTTTTTAATTACTTTTTCATTGAAATGCATAGAATGCCTGGCAGCACTCATTCCAGGCTGAGCACTGATACAAGGCCTGGTCTCAGTGCAGTGCACGTAGTTACCTCAGTGTCTTTTCAAGGGCTAGAGTGCAGGACACATTTTGGGACAGGGTTGTCCATTAAGTTAATTCAGCAAATATTTATTAAATGCCAATCTTATACCGGTCATGGCTTGAAACTCTGGGACAGAACAATGAACACAACAGACAAAAGCCTGCTGTTGAGGAGCCTGCATGCTGGTGACTGCATGAGGTGAATAGGGCGAATGTATGATGTACTCAGTAGGGTGAATGTGTGGAGAAAAAACATAAGAGAAGGGAACGAAGGGCATGAAGGGCTCAACTCTGTATCTTGTGCTTAGAGAAGGCATCCAAGACAGGTGCCTTGAAGCACTGGGCCAGGGGAAGTGAGAAACACCCATCCCTATGTCTCAGGAGATCACTCAGCATTGGAGAAGCAGGTGGTTGAGCCCAAAGCAGGAGTATGTCAGAGTTTCCAAAGGCAGCAAGGGGGGCAGTGTGCCTGCAAATCAATAAACCAAAAGTAAGGAGCTAGGCAAGGAGGTCTGAGAGAGCAGGAGGTTGTAGGAACTGTTGCCAGGTCTTTGGCTTTTGCTCTGATTGAGGTAGAAATCAGCAAAGAATTCTGAGCAGGGAGTTACATAATCTGACTTGAATTATAACAGAATTCCACTGAGCACTGAGTTTGGGATGGACTTTAGGGCAAGTACAAAAGCAGTGAGAGTAGTAGGTGATTGTGGTTTGGACCATGATGGGGACGGTAGAAATAGTAAGCAGGTAGTGCTAATATGACTTGCTAATGATTTGAATATGGGGTGTAAGAGAAAGAGGGATTCAAGAATGACTCAAGGCCATTTACTGTGAACCAACTAGGAGTATAAAGCAGCTGTTAATGGAGAGGGAAATACTATGGGAAGAGTAGATTTTAGGGTGAAAGGGGACTGTAGGATTTTGATGATGATTTAGACATGTTCAGGGCAAGAAACCCATTAGACATGCACGTAGTGATGCACTAGAGAAGTTTGGGCTAGCAGTGCACTTGTTGAAATGTGATTAACAGATCAGTGAGAAAAACACTGTTCCCTTATGCTCCCTTCACAGTGGCAATGGTGGTCTTCCTTTCCTCAGATTCTTAAAACTGCATGCCACCTTTTCTCTTCCTCAGCCACCTTCAGGTTAAAGGCTCAGTTTTTCTAGGACTAAGAAGAGTTGACTAGCTCGCTGTTAAGCTATTATTTTTGTTCACTCTAAGTATTGGGGCTTCTCCATTTTCTGCATCCAGGATGAGCATCTAAACAAGATCTTTCCAGTAGGATTACATATGGAATTTCCTGTAGCTATTTCATTTTCACCAGCAGCAACACAATAGATAATTCTTCTTTTGTGTCTTTGGGAAGCAGATAAGGAAGGATAATAGCAGAGCTAGGTGGCAACTTTAATTGCAGACTTTTATTGATGGAAACCTCGACTTTATAGCTGAAGAAGTAACGCTATGTCCCAGTGAGCTGTTGAGACTTGAATGAGATGATGCTCATGAACATGTCGGATAAACTGTTGCACAAAGGTGAAAGGTAATATATATTTTAAAGATTAACTTAACTTTGTTGATATTCTAAGGAATAAGTGGACGGTATCAAGGTAATTAGCAAGTTTGGTTGCAGTGAAATTCCAGAGTCAATACCTTCCAATTTTCAGTCTGATGTTTCTTCTTCAGTTTCACGTGGAAAATTCCAGCTGGCACAACTGTACTTACACTTTTAGTTAGGGCAAACACGAAGACACACTGCTGGATGTCAGCTTACAGATGAGTAACTGTTAATTAGAACAAGGAATTCACATCAAATTTGCATAAAGTCAAGTCAATTTGCCAAGCAGACAGCTGGCATATTAAAGGATGTGTATCAGTAAAATTGTCAGATGAATGTCTTTGACTGGCACGAAAGGGTTGGAAGACATTTGGAAATGTGCTAAGATGCTAAGATAACATGATGCTGCTTGAAGTAGCAGCTGTCTTCATTGTTAGACCATACCAAATGTCAAACTTCAATGAGTTCAAATATCCTATTACCTAAACAATAATCTTCAAAGCAGTAAATCAAACCCCTTGACAAGGAAAAGGTCCATGGCATGGGAAGTGTATCAAGATGGGGCTGTGAGAATTAGTCATAGGGTTTCAAAACTTTGTTCCTCTTTAGTACCTCCCTGTAAAAGAAAGAATAGCATGACGGGACCACAAAAATTTTGAACATTCTGTGATGCCCAGGAACAACACCTGTCAAGACTGTGCCCTTCTTCTGTGTGATGGTGAGAAAATTTGCAGGCAGAGAGAGTGTGATGATGATTCATTTTATGTGTTAACCTGTTGGGGCCACAAAGAATCCAGTTGTTTGGTTAAGTATTTCAGTTAGGGTGTTTTCAGATGAGGCTAACATTTAAATTGGGAGACTGATAAAGTAGATTGTCCTCCATAATGGGAGTGAACTTTGAGCCACTGAAGGTTTGAATAGAACAAAGTGCCCACTCTCCTCTAGTCAGAGACAATTCTGCAAGTCTACCCAGGTCAGACTGAACCTAAAATGTTAGCTTTGCTAACTTTGGATCTGCTGGCCTCCACAGTAATGCAAACCAACTCTATGTTTTACCTGGTTTAGGAAACCTTGATAAATATAGATTTTTTAAAATCTAGTGTTACAAAAGCATTTCTTTAATAATAAAAATACTTGAAAGCAAACAATGCATAATAAAATAAAATGAAATAAATAAGCTTTTGAAAAAGAAAAACTTTTTAATAGGTATATCTTACAGCATTTTGACTTGAAGATATTATCTTCTGATAGACAAAAATTTTCGTGAACTTCTCTGTGGAGACATCTATATTTGGAAATAGTTTGGCTCATATTTAAGGCTTAATTACCAAATCAACAGAAAATTTCCATTGTGTAGCTATGAGAAATTCAAATCCCTACGAAGTCAATACTTAACTAAGGTTTTAATTAAAAAGAGCTTGATAAAATTTTAGTGTGAGTCTTGAGAATCTATGTTCCCAAATAGCAAAGTAGGTAAGCATTCATTATCCTGATGATCAAGATACTTAGGTTGGTGAACAATTTAACTTTTTAAGCCATGTTTTGTGTTTGATTTTTTTTGTGTTATTTGTTAGAATTAGCTATAGATGTTGGTACTGAGAGTAGTTTCACAGGAACACAATCACAAGGATTGATTTTCCAAATTGGAGTTGGTTCTCTAATTTGACTATATTGAAAGAAATTTCCAATGGTAAAGAGAGCACTGAGTCCCTGTCATGATCTAGCAACAGATGTATACAAAATATCACCATTGGATATTCCATATCAATCACTTACAGAAAGTGAGGATCTGGGTGACTGTGTATATGATACTTTTGAATTTTTTTTTTTTTTACAAATTAACAAGTGTGATAAGATTATCTGATTACTCCTAATGTTACTGAACAAAGTGGGGAAAGAAGAGGTTAAACTCAGAGCTTCCAATTTCCAGATCAAGGGCTCAGTAAGTGGCCTGGAAGCTTCTGTGTCTGCTCTGAAAGAGGCCCTCATTTCCTGTCTCCACAAGGCTGAGAGTGCTGAAAACCAAGCCCAGAATCTCATCCCAAGAGTGATTGAACAATAATTGGATTCCTAGCTTCTTTCCCCAGGTACCCCTGTCTCTGCCCAATGGGTCCAGTGTTGAAGATAAGAATTCATATTCAGTAGTATGAATTCCACTCACCAAGCCAGCCTGGCTACAGCTATTGACCAGTCTGCCGGCAGCAGGGACCAACACTGAGCCTCCAGTATGTCAGCAGGGCAGGTTGATTATATTGGACTACCTGTATCATGAAAGAGGCAGTTTTTTTCTTACTCCCATAGACACTTACTCTAGATACTGATTTGCTTTTCCAGCATGCAACGAAGTTCTTCCAAAACTATTATCTGCAAACTTATAGAATGCCTTATCCATCATCATGCCATCCCATGCAGCATATTGCTTTTGATTAGGAAACTCACACTTCAGCTTCAGTGGAGTGCTGCCATGGGCCCTTGTGCATGGAATTCTTAGTCTTACCATGACCCTCATCATCCTACAGCAGCTGGCTTCATGGAGTAGTGAGTTGGCCTTTTGAAGGCTCAGTTACAGTGCCAGTTAGGTGACGATACCTTGCACTAATTGGATGATGATCTACAAGAGATTGCATATATTATGAACCAGCAGCCACTATATGGCACTATTTCTCCCATAGCCAGTCTTCACAGGATCACAAATCAAGTGATTGATCCTGACTCCAAGGGGAAATTGGGCTGCTGTCCCACAAGGAGGTGTGGAAGAATATTCTGGAATACAGTTTTCTAGGCTCTCTCCTACTGTTATCATGCTCCATGGTTAAAATCAATAGAAAATCACAACTCAATTCAGATAGGGCTACTAATGGCCCAGATTCTTCAGGAATACAGGTTTGGGTCATCCTTCCTGGAAAAGAATTATGACCAGCTGAGGTTCCTGCTGAAGACAAAGGAATAAGAACAAGCAGAGGAAAAGAATAGTCATGAATACCAGTTATGACCAGGTGGCCAACTGTAGAAACAAGGGCTGTAATTGTCATGAGAATTTTCTTCTTATTTTGCTACTGATTTCTTTGTATGTGCATAATTATCGAATATCTTAGTTTCCTTTCCCATCTTATTCTCTTATTACATAAGATGAATCAACATTTAAGTATTGTTTACATCACAATATGTAAGTTACAGGATATTGAGAAGGTAAGCATCGTACAAAGACTTCATATTCTCTTCTGGGGAAATGGTTAATGCATCTCCAGTTGTACACAGATATCTATTATCCATTAGGTGAATTTTGACCTTGTTAGTATCTTTATTTGTAAATTAATCATAGCTTAAGGAGAAGTATATAAGTGTTAAATTGACAAGGGGTGGATTTGTGATGCTTATATATCAACTTGGAGGATGTTTTTGGAGAAGAACAACATTAAAATTAGTGAATTTTGAGGAAGCAGATTGCCCTTCATAATATGGTTGGAGCTCATCCAATCAGTTGAAGGTCTGAATAGATCAAAGAACTGGCCTCTGTCAAATAAGAAAGAATTTTCCAGTTTTCTGGCCTTCAGCCTCAAACGAGAACATCAGCTCTGCAAATTTTGGACTTGCCAGCATCCAAAATGATGCAGTTACTTATAAAAAAAAATTCCCTAACTATCTATCTATGATTGATTCTGCTTCTCTGGAGAACCCTAACCAATATAAGTGTCCTCCACAAACCTGATAGTTGGGTTTATTACTTTATGATCTGAAAACCAAAATTAAACTAGCAATAGAAAATGACAATGTCTTAGATATCCTAGAAAGCAGTATAGCAAAACTGCTAGATGCCTAAATGCTGCTCTGTTTCTTTAACATAATGCATTCTTCATGTAGATTTTATCCTTTACCATCAGATAGTCCAGCAGAACTATTTTGTAAAAACAGGATTCTGTGCAAAGGAAAAGGACTGCCATAGCCCATTGATTTCTTCTGCCTCCTAACAATTATCCAAGAGAGTGTTATTTAGGAAAAAAAGGAAAGAAAAAGAAAGGAAATCTAAATTGATTTTACTTCAGCTTAATCAACCACATTTTAGCCAGAGTTTTCTCCAGATGAATTTTGGCTATTTTCCAAACCCAAAACCACCCTCCATAAATAATGATTGTCAACACAGACAATACTGAAAAAATCGTGCTATAGATTATAAAGGCCATTTTAAAAACAGAGCTCTGAAAAATCTTTCAAGAAACAGTAGTAGGTTTGAGTTGAGAGAATAACTTTCAGGCTGACATGGAAAAGAAGAGATCTTATTTGAATATTATATGACATCACACACACATAGCCTGTGATATAAATATATATGGCCTATGTCACACATGCTTTCATAATTAGGCCATTGTGCCAGAGGCTGTAAAGCAATGGTGGGAGGGGTGGAAAGAGGTATTTGTGCTGAGGAAGGTAGCATGACTTGCTGACTACTCAAGTCTATTTAGAAAACTTGAATTTATTTAATTGCTAGAAACCTTCTATCAACTTCCTGTGCATGTAGAGGGTAAAGTCACATATTTAAGGATCTTATATTTGTGAGTTGTATGTTTGAAATCAGTTTTCTTTTTTTAAAAAAAAAATAATTTTATTGGTACATTTTAGGTACACAGTATAATGACATTAATCATTGGAAATTTGCACCTTACATAATATTTCTTGGTTCTTATTTTTTCCCCCTTCCCCTGCCCCTACTTCAACCCCTCCATCCCTCCCTATTTGCAAAGACTTTGTTTCTATTTTTTCATTTTCTCATACTAATTTCATTCCCTTCTTTCCTTTCCCCTACCCCTCCCACTTCCCCTTTGCCTCTTTTCTTCCTATTTCTATCTATTATACCTTCTAGTCCTTATTTACACTTTCAGTTTCTCACACTAGAGAAACTATTCGGTATTTACACATGTGTGCCCTATTTATTTCACTTAAGAGTATCGCCTCAATGTGCATCCATTTAGCTATAAATGTTTCTAATTTCTCATTTTTTATGACTGAGTAGTACTCCATTTTATAAATGAAATCAGTTTTCTATGCCTACTTTTGCTTAGGTTGAATTCCCACAGTGCATATAGGCAGACAAGTCAACAATCTTGGCACATGCTGGGTGGTAGCAGGAGTCAGTCTTGCTTTTACCATTTGCAGAGGATATTTCACAAAGCAAATTCAGTGCCTTTCTAGGTGATAAATATATTTAAAATGGAAGGAGGGACATAGTCAGAATTTCTATTTTTAAGTTAGGGTCATGAGTTTATTTGCATTACATTTTTTTTATAGGAAACAATCACTTCTTCCTCTGAATTCTTACAGAACTTTGGTTCTATTTAACTGATACAGTTTTTACCTCTTGTGTTTGTCATTTGTATATGTATCTTTTCTCTTACTGCTTTCAGTTTTATAGCATTCATGATAAATGAAAATCTTGAAAAGATAGAAGTGGATTGTATTTTTCCTGACATTAACTTTTTCTTTTTAGTTTCCAGTGGTTAAAGAAAGGTTCCAGAGGCAAGAAATTTTCAAAGGAAAAACAGAGATCAGGAAAAGGCTAGAGAACCACTGAGAAGGTCAGGTAGTAGTCTGTGGTGTTTGTGCATTT
The DNA here is from genome assembly GCF_053883595.1 of Heterocephalus glaber. Classification (NCBI taxonomy): domain Eukaryota; kingdom Metazoa; phylum Chordata; class Mammalia; order Rodentia; family Bathyergidae; genus Heterocephalus; species Heterocephalus glaber. Next base: position 28,980,294 of record NW_028258315.1, read on the forward strand.
GTGCTGCAGCAACAAGAGACTGAAATGTCAGTGACTTACCATACATAGGAAGTTTACTTTTGCTTTTTCTCATAAGATTCTCAAAGGGGATGTTCCTGCTTAGGTGGCTACCTGGGGAAGCCCTCTTCCAGGGGAAATTCAGGGACACATGCTGTTTCTGCCTGGTGGATTCCTTGTTCCCCAACACCAAAGCAAAGAGCATGGAAAGCATCCCTGAAGGACTGGGTCAGGGAGAGGCGTGCATGACTTCTGCCCATGTTTCCCTAACAGGGCTGGATCAGATGGGCTCCCTTATAAAGGCAGCTCAGAGAGATCATCTTTCTCGGTGCCCAGGTTAAGGTGTATAAGACAGGTGGAGCAGGCTTTCACAAGTGTGGTGATGGCATTATCTCTGCCACAGTGAGTAAATACCCATTTTATCACCATATGAGCTTATAGTGTGCCCACCCCTTCCTTAAGAGAACAGATCTGGGTCTTACTGAGTCACTGCTCTAGCTCAAAGCCCAGATCTCTCCAGTGATGTGTCACTTTTCCATTTTCCCCTTCCTTAGATTCAAAGGTGATCACAAAGCAATCTTTAATTAAAAAGATAGGCCATCTAGTTCCATGGGCACATTCAAGATATAATGTTGGAACAGGGATGAGATGACAACAACAAACAGATGAGTAAGGCACAGCAATTGTTGGTCCACAGCAATGATAAGATTCTGAGAAGCAGGCATTAGATGGCTCCTGGGCTGGGGGCTGAGCGAATTCTTTAGCTAAATCCTGACACTGTTCTTCGAGAGGAGCCCTTGTCTATCATTTCCCCGGGGCCTTTGGCTCCATCCTTCGGAAGCCCATTCTTTTCCACTGTCCTCCTCAGCTGCCATAGAGATCGGAGTCAGAGAGGATGCTCAGCTGATCACCCGTGAAACTTGTGCAGCTGCCTTCTTGCTCTCAAGGTAGGCCCAAATGCTGTGTAAGGTTTTAGCAGTCAGAAGCACTTTTAGTTGGAACTTAATGCTTTCTTTCTTTGCACATGCATTTTTTTTTAAAAGCTTATATTCTGGCTTCCAGTTAGTTCTATGTACCACCAAATATGCTCAAAATTATCTTTTACACAGTTTTTTTTCATGTCTGCCTTACTTCTTTCCTTCCTCATTCACCAACTCACTCTCTCAATTTAAAGGAAATTACACTGAGGCTGATAGGCGTGCGAAGACCACGCATGTTCATCTGGTTCATTTTTCAGAGCCTTTAAAGTCCCTATCTCTACTGCTTAGGGTCTAGAAGCAGTCCTACAAGACTCCAAGTTTTTTATTGTATCCATTTCTTCTCTTTTTCTCTTATCACTCAGCATTCTCTCTTGAGCTCATCTTTTTCTTATAATGCCTTATCGAGCCCACATGATAGCAGACAACACAGAGGGATGCTTGGAAGCATATACTATTATAATGTTAGAATCACAACTAGGATATGGATTATAGCTGATGTGGTCAAATGTTTGGAGGGTCTGAGAAAAGACCTTCCCTCTTGCACAGTGCACAACAATTAGAAATCTACTGCCTACTCCATGTTAATGATCACTCCACCAACAACATTCTATTAGTCATTGAACATTGGCAGAGTTAGAAAAAGAAATGGAGGACATGGTCTCTAAATTAAAGGAGGTCGCCATTTATTGGGACAAAGTCAGCAATGAAGTATTCATTGTAGGCATCTATCTATCTTAACCCACATACTTTCCCTTAAGCATATCAGAGACACATACCACAACTATATTATCTGAACCAAAAACTGGGACATATGGCCTGTCTTTGGGAGTGGATATTTTGAGAACAATAGAACAGGATGTTTGAAGTTGTAACTAACTCAGAAAATCCAGGGCATTTGGTTGCTAGACATACTATCTGGGTTGAAAAATGAGGTTTGAAGAAAGGCTGAAGTTAAAGCCCCAAAGAGATAAGCTGGGAGGAAATCAGAAGTCTCTCCCCTGACAACCTTTGATGGAGAACCTAGTGTTAACCTAGAAATGGGAACTGACAGGAACAGAAATGTGCACAATTGTATGCATTTCATTCTTCACATATCTTACTGTCCAGTTACATTTAATTCTCTCATTTATTTTCCTCTGCCTACGTATTTAACAAATGCTTTTTGAGCAGAGCCTACACAGGCATTAAGTTAGATATGAGAGTCACTGGGGAAGCAAAGCAATCTTTGCCTCACATTTTTAGCCGAGTTAGGGAAATAGGCATTAGTCAAATAATCCTATGTAACAAATCTCAGGTAAGGGTTATAAAGGTTATTATAGAGTACCGCAGATTGTATAGGAAGGACCTAATGCACCCTTAACTTCCTAGAGGGAGGGAATCTGAGCAGAAGATTCCAGATGGGAGAAGGAATTGAGAAGGGAACAGAAGTAGGTGGTGGGCAGGCTCTCCAGGCACACAGTCTTGGAGGCAAGAGCTAGTAAAACAGACTGCATGGGCTTTACAGAACCGGTGCAAATGGAGACAGCTACAGCATGCAAGGTAGAGAGCAGGTGAGTGCGGCAAGGTGACTGAGGTCTATAGATTAAAAAAATGCAATGCAATTTTGAGAGTTTTACATGGGAGAGTGACGTGATCAAGTTGGCCTTTGAAAGAGCTACTCTGGCTAAGGAGGGTGAAAGGAGTGGATGTGAGGGAAGCACTTAGGATCTTGTTCATTATTCCCAGGAGTGATCGTGGTGGCTTGGTTTGTAAAGCCCTTCTTGATTTGATTTGATCATGCCTGCCTCTCCACTCTCACTTTTCACATTCCCCATCCATATTGAGCTCTCGAAGAAGGCTCCTATCTCACACTGTGCAACTATTGCTTCTTTCTTCTGTAACAACCTTTTCTCCTTCTCCAGCTCCCCACCTCCTTCTGTGTTTCCTGGCTAATTCATATTCATTTCTGAAATTAGTTGATTTCTAATCTAGGAAGCCTTGTCTGACATCTCTCTGATGCTCCATCTCCTTCACTCTTTCCCCAGTGCTGACTTGGAAATTCCTCCTACTCAGTTCTATAGACTCATTTGCATACATCTGCAAATGAGTTCTATAAAATCATTTGCATACATTGGTGGTGGCCCATACTGCACTACATTACACTTGTTTGCTTGCTTATTATACTAGGGAGTCATAAAGGGAGAACAATATCTGCCTTATTTTAACCCGCCACATAACATGTACTCAATAAATGTTTATTTAATTAAATTTTATGGTAACCATGTACCTAAATATACTAAATATTTTAAGGAACTTGGATGTTTTGTAAAGAACAATCTATTCTCATGTCAAAATCATGTTTTAATAAAATAATATTTAAAAATTAATGAGTTAAGCTTTCATTCACTAATTTCAAAAAATAAACATGCAGATTATACTCCTTGTTAAGAAGTAGTAGTTGTTGATGAGTTTGGCTTGCAACTCAGTACTCATTTGGAGGAAATTATTCATTGACATTTTATTATGAATAGAAAGCGAAGAACACATAACTTCATTCAGATAATGAGTGTAATTTCTTCTGACAGGATGATATACTGACCGGCTGCTGTTGTTATCCTGATGCCAAAACTATAGTCATTAAAAAATAAATAAATAAAGTGCCAGCTAATTAAAATGAAGCCTCTGAATGATCATTTGTATTGCTGGTCCTTTTCCTTAAAATTAATCCAGAAACCAGAGAAAAGCCAGATTTTTTATCCCATTAAGTTTATTGGTACATTTTAGGTATACAATACAGTTACATTCATCATTGGGATCTTGTACCTTTATATGATGTATCTTGTTTCTTCTTTATTCTCCATTCCTCTGCCCTCCCTTTGAAAAGCCAGATTTTAAAGAAAAGAGTCTTTACATTAAATTTCTGAAGGCATCTTGGTAAACATGCAAGCTTAGATATAAGTACATGGGTGCTTTAAAAAAGAAAAATAAATAAACATCTATAATATTGTGTATCAGGAAGACATCTACATCCAAGAGATTTTAGCAGACCAACACTTTTACTGGAACACCTAGGAATCTCAGTAATGTTCTTAAAGGTACCAGAGAGCTGTGGAATGGACAGCTATTAGAAGAGTTTATATTCTAGAGAAGTAAAAACTGTTCTAAGGTGAGTTGATGGTCATCAACAGTTTTTGTTTGTTTGTTTGTTAGCTTTTTAACTGGAGATAGTTGCCAATGCTTAGCTCGAGGTGAAGTGGGCCTTGGCCAAAGAGTGAAATAAGCTAAGGTTTTAGTAACTGAGCAGAACAAGAGCACAAATTGTAAACTTGTAGAGCCCTGTTTTTCCCCGGGGAACATTTGCTATATTCTGAGATTGCATATGGAAGCTGGGGCCTGGAATAAAGCTTCTCAAGTCAGAGAAGTCCTAGAAATATCTTAGGGGTGAAGTAACAGAAGCACACAAGCAGAAGTCTGTCCAAAGAGCACCTGTAACTATCAAGATGTAAGGTGTTTTTCACACTGTGAGACCTGGCTGGAGACTGGACTGGGAATTTCTGAAGGGCAGAGACTATTTCCTGCAGTCAAATGCCTGGGAAGACCACACCCTACAAGGAAAAACAGAATAGTAGTAAATCTTACTAAGATGGCAATCAAGCTCCATGGGTTACAGTGATCTATTCCTTCCTCTATCTGCCTAACAGAAGAAGAGGAAAACCTTTTCTAATTAGGGATATAATGATCTGAAGACTCTGCAGTGCTTCAAATAAAAATGAATACAATACAATAAAAATAATCAGACGTGCAAATAAGAAAGTATGACTGACACATTCTGCATTATCTCACTTAATCTAGAAAAAAATTAAACTCATAGATACAGAGAGTAGGATATGGCTGCCAGTGGAAGAGGACTGGGGGAGGAACTGAAAGATCCTTGTCAAAGGGCAGAAAGTTTCAGTGATGATGAGTAAGATCTGTAGATTCATTGAACAACATAGTGACTATGATTAATGGTACTGTACTGTAAACTAGAAAATTGCCCAGGCACTAAATATTAAGTATTCTCATCGCCAAAAAAAGTACGTATTTGATGTGTTAGATGTGTTCATTAGCTCAACTTAATCATTTCTCAATATATATATGCATGAAGCATCATATTGCACACTGTAAATATATACAATTTTTATTTACTAATTATACCTTAATAAAGCCTGGGAAAACATTTAAAAAGAGTATAGTGAAATTAGAAAACATTACAAAAGAATGTCATTAAGTAACACACTTTTATTTTTAGAGTAATTTTAGGTTTGTAGCAAATTTGAGAGTAAGATATAGAAAGTTTCCAAGTACCTCCATCTGGCCACATGCACATCTCCCTACCATCAATATCTCGCACCATAGTGGAGCATTCATTACAATTGGTGAAGTGCACTGACATATCATTATGCGTCCACAGTTTACATTAAGGTTTGCTCTGTATGTTGTAATTCTGTTGGTTTTGACATACATATAATGATGTGTATCCACCACAATAGTATCTTACAAAGTAGTTTTACTGTTTTAAAAAGTCCCTTGAGGTCCTAATATCCATCTTTCCCTCCTCACTAACCCATGGAAACTCATGGACTTTTTACTGTATCCATAATTTTGCCTCTTCCAGAATGTCATATAGTTGGAATCCATAGTATGTAGCCTTTCATGTTGGCTTCTTTTACTTAGTATTATGCATTTAAATTTTCTTCATTTTTTCATGGCTTGATAGTTCATTTCATTTTATGACTGAATAATATTCCCTTATATAGATGCACTGCAGTTTGCTTATCTATGAAGGACATCTTGGCCATTATGAATAAAATTGTTACATATAAGGTATTTGCAGATTTTTGTGTGGACCTAAATTTTTAACTCATTTGGATAACATCAAGGAGCATGATTGCTGGATCATATGGTAAGAGTGAGAAATACCCATTCTGTGAGAAATATCCAAGCTGATTTCCAAAGTAGCTGCTCCACGCTACATTCTCACCAGCCTCCACATCCTGCCTGGATTTGGTGTTTCAGTGTTTTCGACTCTATCCACTCAAGTATTTACTGATGTACCTTTGTTGTTTTAAGTTGCAATTCTCTAACGATGTATAACGTGGAGCATCTTTTCATATGCTTACTTCTGTATATCACCTTTAGTGAACTGTTCAGATGGTTTGTTAATTTTTAATTGAGTTGTTCATTTTCTCATTGTTGAATTTTAAAAATTCTTATTTAGAATAATAGTCCCCTATAAGATATGTCTTTTGCAAGTATTTTCTGTCAGTTTCTGGCTTGTCTTCCTGTTGCCTTGCCAATGTATTTTGCTGGGCAGAAACTCTTAATTTTAATTTTTCTAAACATCGTGTTTATTTCATGAATTATGCCATTGATGCTATACCTAAAATGTCATTGACAAACATAAATATGATCTATATTTGTGTTTCTTTTCTAAAGGTTTTATATTTTACATTTAGGCCTATGACAAACTTTCAGCTAATTTCTGTGAAGACTGTGAGATCTGCATGAAGATTTATTTATTTGTTTTTTAATTTGCGTGTGGATTTCTAGTTGTTTCAGCACCTTTTGTTGAAAACATTATCTTTTCTTAACGGAATTTGACTGCATGTGTAAACCGATTTGTGACCTCTGTATTTGGTTCCATTGCTCTATATGCCTTTTCTTTCATTAATACCATTCTGCTTAGTTAAGATTGTTACACAGAGTCTTCAGGTCAGAGAGTATCAACACTTGGATTGTTTTTCTCCTTTTGCCATTTCATACAAGCCTTTTCTTTTCTTTTTTATTTATTTTGAAGTTTAAAAAAATTTAATTGACAGTAATTGTAAATATTTATGGGGTACAGTGTGGCTGTTTAATACATATCTGCAGGTAGAGTAACTGACAAATACATCATCTGATGATAAAGATATGTATTATCTCTTTGAAATGAGAATATTCAAAATCCTCTCTTCTAGCTGTTTTGAAATATTTAATTAATCATTGTCAATCATGGTCATTCTGTACTACAGAGCATTGTATGCTTTTCCACCTATGTGGAACCTACACATGATTGGGATACATTGACTCTATAGATGAAATTAAGAACTGACATCTTGGGCCAGGGATTTAGCTCAGTGGTTTTTTCACCTGCTGCACAAGCACAAGGGCCTGAGTTGGATTCCTGGTACCAAAAAAAAAAAAAAAAAAAGAACTGACATCTTAACAATATTTTGTCTTTCTGTCCATGAACATGGACTACCTCTCCATTGATTTCTTCTTGGATTTCTTTCATCAGAATTTTACAGTTTTCCTCATAAATATATTATATATATTTTGTTAAATTTATATTTAAATATTTCATTTTTTGAGGACTGCCAACATGAATAATATTGTTTTTATTGTAATTTCCAAATAGTTATTGCTGGCATATAGGAAAGCAGTTGACTTTTGTACGTTGGCCTATATCCTTCAACATTACTGTGATTTCTTATTAGTTTCAGAAGGGTTTTTTGGTCAATCCTTTGATCTATACAAACAATCATGTCATCTGCAAACAAGGACAGTTTAGTTTTTCTTTTACTTCTTCCTTCACAATGGGCACACCTTTTATTGTTTTTCTTGTCTAATTCCTTTTGGGGGGAGGTACCGGGGATCGAACTCGGGACCTTGCACTTGCTAAATCCCTGGCCCCTTCTTGTCTAATTTCTAAAGGGGTGGAGAGAGGGAAGAGGGAAGGGCAGGGTGAAGTAAAAAGTATTAAGATGGAATATACACATTTACCAACTCCCAAAGATGAATATATTCATTATGTATTGTAAATATGTACTAATACAAATTTAAAAAAATAATTTCGTGAACTAGGACTTCCAATAGGGTGTTGGAAAGGAGTCCTGGGAAGAGACATCTGTCTATTGCTCCTGATCTTAGCAGGAAAACTCCTAGCTTCTCACCATTAATTGGGATGTTAGCTGTAAGATTTTGTAATGCTTTTTATCAAGTTAGGAAGTTCTGCTCTATTCTAGTTTGCTTAAGAAATATATATGTATATATAAGAAATATATATGTATGTATATAAGAAATATATATATGTATATAAGAAATGTATACATATATGAAATATATATATGAAATATATATATACACACCATGTAGCCTAGGCTGGCCTTGAACTCATGGTGATCCTCCCCCCTCAACCTCCTGAGTACTGGGATTACAGACGTGTGACATCATTCCTGGCGAGAAACAATATTTTTAATTTTAAGAAAAGCAATACATAAACTAGCATGTACAATTTGATTCTGAAAAAAAGTATTTTGCATTGAAAAAAAGACTGATCTGGAACACATTTGTATTCAAAAGTAGTCATCTTTGGGTGGATTATTGGTATTGTCTTTAAATATTTTCTAAATCTGCCCCAGTGAAAACATCATGAAAGGTTATTCTCTCATCGGAGAGAACGCTTCCAGGCAGTGGAAAGAACAAACAAAAGACCATTAAAACCTAAATACGTAAAGTGGGATCTAAGGAGAGCAAAGTGGTGAGGAATCCCCTCCCCAGAGTGCGCCCTGAGGCTTGACAGACTGATCCCCAGGCTCGTACATCAATGCGCTCTGGTTGTCAGCTTCGCCCAGGAAGTGCTGTTTATTTATTTGGCAATCTGTGTGCGGAACCAGGTCTTCTTTTTCGAAGTAACTGTGCTCATTGTAAGGGTGGGGAGGGTTGAGGGCTACGGAGAGGAAGAGGTTGAAGGTCTGAATCCCCAGGGGTGGGTATGTCAAGTCCTGGCGAGGGAGGACGAGTTCATCACAGGCGCCCCAAGGTTGCAAGGCTGAGCGCGGCCCCTGGAAAGCTGAGGAGCATCCTGGCCCGCACCTGAGCGAGGAGCGGGATGCAGCGCCCCCTCCTGGTCGGCGCGCGCCGGGCCAGGCACCTCCCGCCGCCCGCCCAGGTGGCTCTGGAGCGCGGGGCTGGGCGCGCTCTGCTCCGGGCGCCTGCGACCCAACTGGGCGAGGGCGGCGGCGGCGGCTACAGGCGAGGGGCGCGGCGCTGCTCCGTGGCCGGGTCCTGCAGTGGGTGCTACGGGCCGGCCTGGAGTCACCGAGCTGAGCTGCCCTCGCGACGCGTAGGCGCTGGGGACCCACTGGGGACTCGCCGGGGTGCGCTCGGGTGGACCCTCCGCGGGCAGCATCCCCTCGCCCGGGCCGGCGGCTGCAGGGAGTTCGGGCCCTCGGCCGCTCCACCTCAAGTCTGGGCGCTCACCGGACCATTCAGCCGCTGCCTATGGGGATCCGAGAGTTTCCCGGCGGCGCGCCCAGGGGCAAGAGCATCGCCATGTGAGTAGCGCCTCGGGCGTGGGGAAGCGAGGGGGCGGCGAGGGCCCTCTGCAATTGGGACCTGGAGGTCAGGGGTCCAGGAGGGGCGGTGTGAGCTGCTCGTGAAGTTTAAGGCACCTTCTCCCTCGCCACTCGCCCCAACCTGCATAGCCCGAGAAGCCCAGCGGAGGCGCGGGAGAGGGGACACGGGACGCGACGCCAGGGCTCCGAGGGAGCACTGGGGGCGGCGAGGGGGCAGCCTGGCCCTGCGGCGCCCGGGAGGGAAGCCTCGGCCCCGGCTGCGCCCGGCTCGCCGAGAGCTCTGTGGCTCACCGAAATGCCCCTCTCTGCCCTTGACCCCCTCCCTGCCTGCCCCGGCGCCGGCGGCCCCAGTGGCATGAGGAGGTCACCGGACGTCAGCCCCCGGAGACTGTCGGACATCAGCCCCCAGCTCCGGCAGCTGAAGTACTTGGTGGTGGACGAGGCGATCAAGGAGGACCTGAAATGGTCGCGCTCGATGGAGGACCTCACCAGCGGGCCCATGGGGCTCACGTCCATCGAAGAGCGGATTCTGCGCATCACTGGCTACTATGGCTACCAGCCCTGGGCCGCGAGCTACAAAAGTAAGACCCCCGCCCCCACCCGACGTCATTTCCCTGCCCCAGTCACAGTAGCTAGGGTAAGAAGCTCAAGCAGCATCGTCCAGCACCCCTCCCTGCAGATTGGCAACTTTGAACAAGAGGCCAGAAGATGGTTGTCCCAGACCTTGGGGACCCCCTATCCGTTCTCTTACGCCCCTCCCACGCCCACGCAGTCCTCTGTGTCCTCCTGTCCTTCCTCTGGAGGTGTTGCAATATGGAGGGCACCCCTGGTGTGGCTGACCTTGAGAACCAAACCGCAGCCTCAGGGAATCAAAGCGCCCGGGCTGCTGAGCTTTCTTGGGGGATCTGAGAGTGTTCCTGAGCTCTGGGTCAGCTCAACTGGCTGTTTGGAGAATACAGACTTGGGCAGATTTTAACTCTTCCGGGCGTCTCCTGAGCCGTGGTAGCTTCACTTTGCCTCAGTGAAGGGGTTCAGTGGAATTTTCTAGATACCGGCGCTGGTGCTGGGAAGGTGAGCCTCGGAACCTATCAGACTTTCCTCTGGCGGTGGGATTCAGCTGATGGGTTTGGCACTGATATGATCAGATAACAGATATTGCCTGAGTGGCCAGGACCATCTTGGTGGATGTTTTCTCAGGTTGGGAGAGGGAAGTTGGCTACAACAAACTGCATGTAATGATAACTAGGTGTTCCCAGCCTTGTAGTTGGACAGAGCCAAAGAGATTGCTTTTCGGCCCTCAATCGATATAAGAAATGGGCATGACTCACTTATTTGTGAATAGAAGGCCTGACTAACAGCTTGGTGATTTTGATATTTTTTTACCTTTATTGCTTGAAATTGCAACATCGTTGGTTTTTACATAAAAATATCAAGCTTTTGTGATTTAATCACATTCATCACTAAAGTATGTCTATCTTTGGATTACTCCTAAAACCTTCAAGTCCAAGCCAAAGGTCAGCAGGCTACTAGCAGTGAGTTTGATGGTTTTATGTTTTTTGTGGGAGCAAACATGGGATTTAAATATTTAATTTCCTTGTCTTTACTTGTCTTTAAAGGACTGTGATGGTTGCCTTTAACTCAGTGTAAACCTTTAAGATGGTCTGTGTCTCCCTCGGTCTCCTGATTTGCTGCTAAAATTGTTGATAATTTACTTACTTTAGATTGCAGCAGAAAGTCGAGGGACAAAGTTCTCTTTTTGGCTGCAAAACACTGGCTTTAGTATAATAAAAACTAAAACCACTGGAGACCATTTTTTTATGAGTATAGATAGGGTGTTCAATTTTTATTTCTGGTTTTAAAATTTCTTTTAGAAAATAGAAATTTTCTGATTTGTATTTCCATTTTCTGCTTGCTTCATAACTGAAGACTGTGATACAAATTATAGTCTTCATGGAGTCATCTCTTTCACCCCTGAAGTCATAATAAGGTTTCTCTTTATAATTCCATTTGTGCCTGGCTCTATGCGCTCCATGGAAATGATGACTGCAGTTTGTGACTTCAGGGCCTTGTGAGCAGCTTGCAGGGGTGATGCCTGTGTTTGGTACAAGCATACCTTATAGTTCAGGCCAAGAAAAGGCCACATGGAAAGTGAGTCTCTTGTGTCATCCACAGTTTTCTCAGATACCCTCTCTCTGAGGCTTCAGTAAAGGAGTAAATACTAGCAGAAGAGGCTACAGTGGTTGACAATGAAATGACGAAAATCAACTCACTCCACTCTATTTCTGTGAGGATTCTTCTTTATTCCAAGATATTTCCTTGCTACTAAAATGCTTTAGGTGACAACTGACATTTTGATGAATTAATTGGGTTTTAAGTTTAAATTTAGAGATGCTAATGTTTTATTCATATAGCAGGAAAGGTTTTAGGGCAACACTTTGCCATCTTTACCTAACTAAAAAAATAATAACACAGAAGCTCATCCATCTGTAGCTATCAGTTAGATACTTGGATTGTTGCTTAATAATTTCACAGACTGGAAGAGATGATGCTTATAAAGTGAAATGTCTTCCAGATGAAGTTACAGAAGGCTCCAAGCCTCGTCATTGACATTGTCATGCCACCTCTCAGTTATCTTTCACAGTGACTTACCTGCATCTCAACTGTAGGAGCTGCCCAGAGGTTTACTATGCATTTCCAGGCTATTTGATAGAGATGCCAGCTGCCTGTGTGTAGTGTAGCAGCAGAAATCATTTGAATGAGTGATTACTCATAGGTGTCCTCTTTGTGTGTGGACTTTCTTTGGGTAGGTAAGGTAAAGGAGGCAATTGTGAAGAGGGCAGGGAAGATCTCCACTCACTACTCTCAACCCCAGCAGTGAGAGCCGCAAGGTTCACTCTGGGCAAGAGTCTATTTATAAAGAATTGTTTTTTCTTAAACCCTAAAGTTCCTGAGGTCTGAGAGGGACAGTTTTCATGGAAGTTAAATTATAAACAAGTAGGTAGGACGGGGCAAGTTCCTCTTAGTGGTTCAAGATGTCCAAGCTCTGCATTCCATGTTTCTGAACTTAACCACTTGGCAGTATTCTTGGGGACCCCTTAAATGACCAGCTGCAAGTGTATCCAGAGCCCCGAAAGGACCTAGTGCTCAGTAGTTGCTCAATAAATATTTGTTGCTTGGATGAATTGTGGTCTGAACTATTGACCTCTGGGAGAGAAAACCTCTGAATGTACTGCTAGAGTGATTGTATCACTTAATTTTTTTATGCTGACTTCCTATTGGTTTGGAATTGCTTTATTCTTTCATAGTTCTTCCATTGTGTTTTCTGTCCCATAAACTAGAACAGATTCTTGATGATAAGCTTTAGTTTGGTCCAGGGTTTCTGAAGCTCACCACTATTGACCCTTTCTCCTGGGTAATTCTTTGTTGTGTGGACTGTCCTGCACATTCTAGATGTTCAGTAACATCCCTGGCATCTACCTATTAGATGCCAGTAGCACCCCATCCTTCCCCATGTGATAACCCAATATATGCCACATGTCCTTTAGGGGCTGGCTTTGGTCAAGACCCATTAGTTTAACTTGAACCTCAAATTTATACTTCAAGTTACCTCCACTCTGCTGACCAGTGTAATGAGCGGACCTGCTTCCTGAATTCCTGGCCTGCTCCTCCTTTCTCCCTGGACCACTCCTTGGGTTTTCATCATGGGCCAGATTGTGATTCACAGCCTTCTGAAGGCTCCAAAGAGCCTGTTGCTTCTGTAGCTACTGTGGTTCCCTATGCATTCACCTTAAATCAATACCCTACGGAGAGTGCTTTAGAATTCAGAACAATCTGCATAGTTTCTCCCAAGAGCTTCTTTTCTGCTCTGTTCTCACCTTTAGTCAGAATAGAGAACAACCACTGGAATGCCTTCTGCTCCTTCTTCCTCCCTATCTACTCTGACATAGAACAGGTTGAGCAGGAGATGGCTGTGGAAAGGGAGAGGACAAGGAGATCAGAAAGGTTCCCTGTGTACAAGGACAGCCAGCCCAGATGTCAGGCATTCTGGGAGTGGGGATGAACAAGGGTATCTGAAGTGTCACAGCTTGAAGGTCCAGAAGGAGTTTCTTGCACAGGATGAAGAAGCAACTGTGAATGCTTTTCTATTTTCCTTTATTCATTTAGCAAACACTTTGGAGCATTCATCCTCTGTCAGAATACAGAGCCGGGGGACAGAGGAAAAGGTTCCCTCCACACGTATGTCTTCTTCAAGGATCACTGCTGACAAAATCTGCCTTAGATAACAGATACCTTAGGGATAAGTGTAGGTAACATTAAGGTTGAGTATTCACAGCAAGTAGGGATGTTTCACTTTCCAAAAGGATTCCTTGCAGAGTGTTTCCAAATAGTGCACTCCAAACACTTTTCTACTCAAAAGCACTTTTGCAGAATAACTTTGTAGGGGGAGACATGCTTATTCCTTAGAATGAGGTTCAACTGTCTTTGGAGTAGAATTGTTAACACTGCATGGTGCTTGTTATGGTTTAGATCTAAAATGTCCCCCAGAAGTCTCAAGTATTCAGAGGTGGAGCTTTCAATAGGTGGTTGGACCATGGAGGTACTATACTCATCAGTGGATTAATCTACTGATGAGTTTATAACTAAATGTGATGTTAGGAGATGGGGGCTGATCAGAATAGGTGGGTCCTGGGGAGGTGCCCTAAAAGGGTATATTCTTGTGTCTTGTCCTGCCCTCCTCCATCTTCCCTCCTTCTTCCTCTGCTTCCTGGCCACCAGGATGTGAGCAGCTGTCCTTTACCATGCCCTTTCACCATGCTGTTCATGTCTAAGAGCCAATGAACTATGGACTGGACTCCCTGAAACCATAAGCCAAAGTAAAGCTCTCCTCTTTTAAGTTACAAGCGTCAGGTATTTTGTCAGTAAAAGAAAATGACTAATACAGTGCTGGTGTGTTAGATAAAAATAATTTATTTTTAAAATGCTGTTGGGTTTAGTTTTGCATCATCTGTAAAGTGAAGGGTGAGCTAGTCCCAAAAGACTACTCATTTCTAGTTTACTCCCACCTACCACTGGTAATGGGAGTCATTGCCAAAGATTGCAGCCCAGTCCAGGAGTATGTAGGACACTGAGCAAAGCCTCTTTATCTGGATGGAAATTTTCTAGTTCTGACTGAAAAATGCAGGGTGCTGAGTAACTAACACACCTGGTACAAAGTTATTGCCTGTTTCAGGCTCCTCTGGATTTAAGTGCATGCTGAGTTTCTGCCGTTTCAGACTGGCCTGCACCTAAGCTTCTTGCACGAATGGCCCCAGTGCAGCTGGAGCAGAGGTGCACAGTGTGGTTGAAGTCATGGTGCTCAGCTTCCGTGTGACCCTCCTGAACTGCAAAGGTCAGATTGGGGCTCAGAAATGATCCTGTATATTCTCTCTCTCTCTTTTTTTTTTTTGGTACCGGGGATCGAACTCAGGTCCTTGCACTTGCGCAGCAGGTGGCGAAACCCCTGAGCTAAATTCCCGGCCCCAAAGATGTGAGTCGGAAATGTATATTCTTTTTTTTTTTTCTTTCAGAAATGATCCTGTGTGAGGAATTGATGATTCAGTTGTAAAAGTTTATTTTACAATAGAGCTTGGCATATGAAGAAGGAGACTAAAAAGATTTTAAAAAGAAAGAATTAGAGGGTGGCCGGGGTGGGGTGAGCAATAGAACACATGATTTCTAGTGTCTCAGACAGTGAAGTTGGTTCCTGAGTATGAACGGGTGCTAACAGCTTAGAAGTAGCTTTCTGAGTTTTGACAATTAAGATGCAGAATCATTACTGTTTAAGAAAATCCAGTGCTCCCCAAGTCTTTGAGACTAGGCCATCTGTTTGTGAAGGGTGTGGTGTCACCTGCAGGGAAGCTTCGTCTCCCAGGCTTTAAAGTAGTGGGGACAAGGAGGTGTCTCACTGTTTCTTGGAAGTGTGTCCCCAGGGTCTTTGTTAGTGGCTACAATAGGCTACTAAGGGCAGGGTGGGCCGGTTGGTCCTTGCCTTAAGCAGCTGGAAAAATTCAGGTGAGTTGCATTGAAAAATAAACCCACCCATGTTTAAACCATTGGACTGTGTTGGGCATTTTGCAGAGTGTTGTTGAGGGCACTTGAACTCCAGGCCTGCAATGGAGAGGACACCCTCAGGGCCTCAGTGTGGTTGCGGGAATGAAGGACATGGGCCACCATGGAGTTGCATTCACATCCTAGCTTCGTCTCTACATAGATATATGACAGGTTATTCACCATGAGTCTCTGATTTGTCTTCTGTAAAATAGAGGGTGGACAACCGAAACCAAGCCTCGGCCCTGTGTGTAGAACAAACAGATCAGATACTATTTTGAAAGACTGGCCAACTTGCAGGGATCCCTCAGCTGCTCTGGCCACACAGCTCAGGTCAGGCCCCAACAGCAGATGGCATCATCCCTTCCTGGGCATGCACATTAGACTTCTGACCTGACGGCCTCAGCCAGTGTCTCTCCTTAGATCTGAGATTAAAACTGGAAGCTGTACTGATAGGCACAGTGGTATATTCCTGTAGTCATAGCTACTTAGGAGGCTGAGGCAGGAGCCTCAGGAGTTTGAGGCCAGCTTGGACAACATAGTAAAACCTGGTCTCCAAAAGCAGAGGTTGTGCTCCAGTGTAAATTGGTGGTTGAGTAGAAGAGATACCCTGGTGGGCTCTCCTGTTTCACGTGGGTGGAGAGGAATGGAAAGCTGGTTTATGTGAGAGAAGACACCAGTAGGTGTATAAGACAACCAACGAGAGCCATGGTGGTCAAGGGACTAGGTCTCATTTCCCTCCTAGATCAAGATCGGGGTGCAGCTCCTCCATGGCCCTGAGCTCTCACTGTTTCAATGCTACAGCTCGTTCCTACCATGTGAACCTACCGGGTCCTGTTCTGAACAAAGGCAGGCTCCTTTGTGGAGAAGACTGAGCCTTTTCTACTTAGGTTCAGAAGGACAAAAGAAGGGTCTGCATATCAAAGAACTGGTTACTGGGAGCAAAAGGTCACCTTCTGAATGCTGAGATGATAAAGAAGGTCACAGAGCCCCAGTCACTGGAGTGCTGATGACAGAAGTGGGCACCCAGTCACACCGTCTGGGTTAAATGTGTAGATGTCCACAGCAGGGGATGAACTAGAGGTTTCTGCTTGTTTTGTTTTGTTATTTGACATGACATCTTTTGGTTCACTGCAGTGGTGAGTGTGCACGGATCAATAGAGCAAGTGACAAGCTTTGTTTCATTATCTTATCGTGGAGCTTAGAAAAGGATATGTGCGATTAGGAATCTGATAAATTCTTTGAGTAGATGATGGTAGCAAGAATTTGAGCAGTTGCCTAGGACATGGGTCCCAATTTTTCTCGTATGCAACTCCTGGGAGCTTTAATTTATGACATTTAAGATGGTAGGAAATAAATTGCACCACTCAGGAGATTTGCAGCGCAGAAGGCTTCAGGCTGTTTTGGACTCCTGAGATGTAAAGACATTCAGGGTAACTTCTCAGAACAGTTTTTTGGTTTTGACAAATGGTTTTCTGTGACATTCAAATTTTCTCCTTGTCAGTCTGCTATGTGTCATCTACAGTACTTGGCTAGGTCAGAATCTATTAGGAGATTCTTTTTATTTTTTTGCACCATCTACTTGTAACAATATAGTGTTATAAAAGTTTGGGTATGTCCTCCAAGTTTTATTCAAAAGGGTTGGAAGGAAAGTGCTTTTAAAAGAATGGGAAATTTTGCCTTCTTCTTTTCTTTTTGGAAATGGACCCAGACCATTTTTAATGAATCTGTGAGATTCATTTTCTTTAGGAAAAGGAATACAACTCTAAGTGTAGGTGTGAAACAAGTGGGCCTTGAGCAGTGTCCAGTGCACATGTGTGAGTTTAATAAACATGTTTCATGGCAAAAGTACTTGCATTGCTATGAAATACCAGAGAAGGACTGAAAGTCCCCTCTCCTCTTTTTTTTTCTTTAAAAATTGACCAAAGAAATAGTTTGAGGATAGCCAGGTGTGGTGGGGTATGCCTGTAATACTAACACTCAGGAGGCTGAGGCAGGAGGATTGCCATGAGTTCAAGGCCAGCCTGAGCTACATAGTGAGTTCAAAGGCAGCTTGATCTACACAGCAATACCCTGTCTCAAGAAAAAAAAAAATAGCTTGAGGATTATACAGATACCATAACCTGAAAAAACACATCCCAAGGGCATATCCAAACTCTTTGTTAGCATTTCATTTTATTAAATATTGAGCATAAAAGTCTTACATAGATTTATCTGATTTTAGGCAGTACGTGTATTTTTAGATTTATATGTGAATAAAAAATAAGCTATTAAAGTTTAGTTTTAAAATGCTAGGAAATGTAAATGTGTTTGTTTTGTCTGTAACCAACATTGGATCTGATGATTCTCTCAAAATACACTGAGGAGTTTCAATGTGGTGGCCAAAAGGTAGAAGCACTTTCCACCAACCAATCCACGGATCCACCAGATGCTCCCTGTTGAGAAACCTGTAGACCGGGCAGAGACTTCAAAATAATCTCTACATGAAATTCCAGATGGTTTTCATGAAGAGCTCATTTTTGAATGGTTGAGAAACTGTGAAACAATGAAACCTACTATGACTGCATATTTATTTACTTACAAATATATTTTCTGTCCATCAATACATCATCCATTCCCTCAGTCATCAAAACTCCACTGTTGGGGCTGGGGATTTAGCTCAGTGGTGCCACCGCCTGCCTCGCAAGTGCAAGGTCCTGAGTTTGATCCCCGGTACCAAAAAACAAAAACAAACAAAAAATCCACTGTTACTGAAAAGGCAGTAAATATATTCACTCCTAGGGTAAACATTGACTACATATATGGTAGAATTGCTGTTTCCTAGAAGACTACATAGTGGGATGATCAGACATACATATATCAATCTATAAATTGGGTTGGGTCTGATCCACACTTTTTTTTACCTTGTGTCTATCTCACAAGTGCATTGAATGTCTGTTTTTGGTCCCCCTCTAACTAAGTGCCTTGGGGATAATTTGGACAAATGAAACTCTGTATTATATAAATAACACTGCATAACATTTTGTCATAGGAACTGTAACAGCTAGGTAGATTTTTCATTTTTTCCTCTTCCCTTGGAAATGTGCTCTCCACAAGTTCTAATTTGTTAATTTCATATAGCCCAGAAGAGTGGACCCTTTTTCCTTTCATGAAATCATGCAATTGCAAAGATTCTTATCTGGGTTAATGAGAGTAAGCCACTAAAGCAGCATCCTTCTTCTCTAATATTTTATGTTGCACACATTCTGTTTCTTTCCAGCTCTTAAGAAAGTTAGCTCAAGACTGTCTCCTTCCTCTAACTGGGGGCCCAGCAGGAATAAGGTGGACTGGAATTCAAAGGAGCTGGGGTGCACTCTGTGTTTGCCCTACCTGTTCTTGCCCGTGGTGGAGCACTCTGTGCAGATTCCCCAGATCCTTTAAGTGAAAACCCCCAAATCAATCGTAGTGATCTTTTGAAGCTGTTCAGCTGTGCAGCTGCAGAGTAATAACATGACCCAATCCGTGTAGGTGTGAAGGGAGTAATGTCTCTGAGGGGGTGTCTCTACTTTTATGTATTAATAAAACCACCTCCTGGTTAACGCGATGGTTACTTTACATACTGTTGATGATAGGAAGATCTGGGCTTTCGTCCAGCAGTCCCTTGCTGCAGTTCATCCTGGAGTCACATCCTCGTGTGCATCCTTCTAGGACTCTGGGCTGTGGCTGAGTTAAAACACAGGCTGAGGCTGGGTATTCAGAGGACATTATCTTCCTGCTCCTCTCTTGCTGACTTGCTTGCCTCTGTCCTTGATCCCCTTTTTTGTGATGAGCACATGGAAACCTGAGCCTCATGGAAGGGCAGGGCCTAATGATCATTGGCTCCTAATGATCAGCAGGTGATCTAAGACTGTTTGGATTGATACCAGGGTTGTGCCTTGAATTTCTTGATGTCTTTCAGAGTAATGGCTCCTGTAGGGAGGGAGGTGGCTTGGGCACTGCTGTCTCTTGGTCACTTTGTACCTGATAACAGAGCAGGAGATAATAATATAATGGTTACCTTCCAGGTGCTTAGATCTCCACCCCATGACCTCAGTGGTGCCCTGGGACTACCATAATTTCTCCAATAAGATGTCTGTGTTGCTTTGCAGGAATCATGGTTATAAAAAATATTTTGGAGGCAATTGGGGTCTACTGTTTATTGAATCACTTTATGGAGTATCGTTATTTTCTTTGGGCCAGTGTGGTTATGTAGATAATATCCTTATTCTTAAGAGAGGCCCAGGTATTCAGGGATGAAGAATCATTGTGTCCGTAATGTACATTCAAATAGTTCAACTAAAACAGGTATGGACAGACAGATCAAGTAACAGAAAATAAAAACGTGGCAACATTTTTCATACTTGGTGAATCTAAATAGGTGTCAACCTTTCTGTAAAGGCGAACATTTTCAAAATGCAAAGTACCATCATTCCAGCCAATGGCTCAGCATAATTCAGGCTTGAAAGAGAAGCGCTGCATCTATTTAGTTCAGGTTATTACATGAGAATTGGGCTAACACGCCGGGCAGATCGTGTGAATGCTGACAGGCTGAATCCAGGGAAGGAGCAAGGTCTCCCCCCACTCCCACAAGCCCAGCACAGTCCCCGCTCCTGCCACACTCAGCAAGCACCATCTTCCAGGCAGGTCCAGCACCTAAGGCAGCATCTACCAAATGCTTCCCTCAGCCCTAGGACATGCTTAGCACTGTGTGGTGCTGTACCTCAGGCTCCAGGGTCCAAGATTATTATTTTATTTTTATTCATATATGCTTGCAATACATAATAAATACATTCATCATGGTGAATTGGTACATATACATATCATATCTTGATCCTTTTTACTTCTCCTCTCCTACCCCTTCCTCCTGTCTCCCCCCATCCCCAGATTCCTTTACTCCACAAAGTCTATCTCCCTGTTTCCTGTCATGTATATTTTATTCTGCTCTTTGAATTATTTATACTTTAAGGTTTCTTATATAAAAGAAACCACATGATATTTAACCTTTTGTGTTTGATTTATTTCATTTAACATGATGGTCTCAAGCTGCATCCATTTTCCTACAAATGACTCACATTAATCCTTTATGGCTTGGTAGTACTCCCTTGTGTATTTATACCACATTTTCTTTATCCATTTAGATATTGAATGGACAGATAAGCTACTTCCAAGATTTAGCTATTGAGTTATGTTGCTATAAACATAAGTATGCATGTATCACTGTAATATGACCACTTGAACTCTTTTAGGAAGGTACTCATAGAGGTATAGCTGGGTCAAATGGAATTTTTATTTTTTTGAGGAATCTCCTTGCTGCTTTCCATAGTGTCTGTGCTAGTTTACATTCCTACCAACAATGTAGAAATGTTCCTTTTCTTCTACAACCTTGCCATTATTTGTTGGTTTTGAGTTCTTCATAATAGACATTCTTACTGGAGTAAGATGGAATTTACTCCAAATGTTGTCTTGATTTGCATTTCTCTAATGGTCAAAGCCACTGAACTTTTTTCCATGTACTGTTGGCCATTTGTACTTATTTCGAGAAGTGCCTATTCATTGTAATTGCCTGTTTTTTGATTGGCTCTTTTATTTTAGGAAGTCTAATTTTTTTGAGTTCTTTATATATTATAGATATTAGTCCTCTAAGTGGTAGCTGGCAAAAATACTTTTTCAGGTTTAGACTTCTAGTCTATCCATCCAAATGATTTAACTTTTGTACCCTATAAAATAAAAATTTCTAGCTTTGGAGCCCCTTGCCTTACTGAGAGTGGACAGGTAGCCTGGCATCTTAGTCTGCAAAACAGGCTGCCTGTAAGATTCACTGGTCTGTTGTGCAGATGGCACTCCATGTGTTTGCCCCTCTGAATGCAGCATATGCTCTTCCCAGGGTGGAGTGGGGTGGGGTGGGAATTACATGTCTCTCCTGACCAGATTTTCTTGTGCCTGGCTCTCTGTCCTTCCTGGTTCCTAGGATTGGTGGGAAGTGTGTGATGCTCTGTCTGCTGCTCTCTGGAGAACAAGGTCTGGTGATGAGAGGGGGAGAATTAAACTGGCTCCCCATCTTCTTCCTTGCTCCACATTCAGGCTGCAGACTGATAAGAATTTTTCCTTTTGCAGCCCAGAATCCCTTGTAGAATTCACCATGTGGTGTCTTTCCTTTAGGAGGGCACTGTATTTGTTCTTGGAGGTTAGAGAAATGAAAGCACAGTGTAATGAAGAGGCCACACAGGATTCAATCAGAGATGGTATTACTTTTATCTCACAGGGAATACGTATGAATTGAATCACTAAGTTATAGAGGTTCCTCTGTTAAAAGATTTGGTTTTTAAGAATCAGAAAAGATGGGCATGGTGGTGAACAGCTGCAATCCCAGCCCTCTGGGAGGCTGAGCCAGAAAGATCACAAATTCAAGCCCGGCTAGCGTAACTTAGTGATTTACCAAGACCCTGTCTTGAAGGAAGGAAGGAAGGAAGGAAAGAAAGAAAGAAAGAAAGAAGAAAAGAGAGAAAGAAAAGAGAGAGAGAAAGAAAAGAAAGAGAAAGAAAAAGTAAGAAGAGAGAGAGGAAGAAGAAGAAGGAAGAGAGGAAGAAGGGAGAGAGGCAGAGAGGAAGGAAGGAGGGAAGGAATGGCTGGGGGTAATTCTTCAGACTATTAAAAATAAGAAAATGATAAGATAAAGGGAGACCATTTGACATGGGACAGGGGAAGCAGTAGTACAACGTGTTAAAGAGCAAATGCTAGTGAAGCAGGGGTGGGAGTGATTGGTTGGTCCAGAGTAGATTGCACAGGATCAGAGAAAGGAACTTTATGGAAGGCCCAGTGGGTTTGGATTTCCAACAGTGTGTGTGAGAAGCATGTGTGAAGGTGCTAGAACTGAGCTACTTCCCAATGCTGCTGGGAACATTTTTGTCCTTCTCTTAAATGAATATAAGCTCTCATTTCTGAATGTACATCCACAAGTAGGCTTTCAGGGTTGTGAGGTCATGGTGGACAATTTCTAAGGAGACTGCCAATGTTGCCTCTAAGGTTCAAGTCCTTGAATGATCTCCTTCACTGGAGTGCGTGGGACCTGTAACCTGATTACCATCAATAAAGCCTGGCACATGATCGGATGTCACTTCTAAGGTTATGTTTTTTTTGCATGAGATTCCATCTTGCTAGCAAGTTTGGTCCAGCTCTCCTTCCCCTCTAGGCCTGGAAACAGGGGCCTTGTTGGGGACTTATGTAGAAGGGAACTGCAGGTGATTTTTAAGGGCTGAGACAGCCTCCAGTCACTAACCCGCACAGTGCTGAAGTTTGCATCCTACAAACACAGGAGCTGACTGCTGCCAGTGGGCTGCAGGCAGGAAAGCAAACTTTCCCCTGGCTGAGCCCTGGGATGAGCATTGGTCTTGCCCAGAATCTTTTTTTTTTTTTTTTTTTGAATTTTAAACATCAGATTTATTTGGAGAAAACAAAACAAAAAACCCCACAACCCAAAGGATGGAATTTTACATCTCAAGACATCTCCCAGGTAGTTAAGTCTACAGATTACAAATCATTTTCATAGAAGATATTTTTTGTACAAATTTTACCTGTATTCAGGAGTGAGACATAAACCAATCTCCGTTTCTGTTTAGTGGGGGCAAGGAAGGGGAGTGGGACAAAATAGCTTTTTTGATGCAACTATTTGGAAGAAGAGCAGACACGAGGGCAAACTGTACCTTTTCTTTATGTACAACCAGTGGTTTAAAGAGCAAACCCATTCAACTCAGGGTATGTCCAAAAGCCCACTGCCTAGCTACTAGCCAACCCCACCACTTAAGGGTAATTCTCTGGGTATACCTTTAATCCACTGGATAAATGGCTCATTATGCCCACTGCTGCAGCTCTCATACACCCACCCCCTGCAGATCAGAGAGGCTCTACCCTAGGACCAATAGGAGAAGGACTTGTAAATAGACCAAGCTATACCTGTGGGCAGCACCAGTGCTACCTACAGTGGGAACAGATCCCATCTACCAGGCTGACCCCCAAGACAAAGGTGCATATAAAAGTGAAGGTATTATGTTGCAAGAGAAACCAGGACCTTGTTAAATGGATCTTTCATCATTTTTTCTTTCAAGGGAAGCTAAAAATAATACTTCCTCCCCCAAGCAAAAAAATTACATTGGTCTAGGCTGCATTAGAAACCCAAGCAAGCATTGGTGTGGGATTTCACTAGAAACTTGTAAAAAACAAAAACAAAAAACCCATACCCCACAGTCAAGATCATAAGAAAAGCTTCCAATGTAATTGTCCCTAATCCATCACCAAAGATCAACCTAAGAGTTTTCTGATCAAAAGAAGGGGTCAGAGCAGCAGAAGCAGGCATAGATGGAGGGGAGGAATGAGAATCAAGACCTCGAAGAGCTGGTTTGTTTGAGAAAAGCATTGATTCATCATGTCACAGCATCCAGTGGCTGACATATAAAATGCCCAAGAGGTCACATCTGTGACTTATCTAGAGACTAGTCTTTGGGAGGTGAGAGTACCATGAAGAACATGAGAGAAGGCTAAGACTGGCATTATTATTATTTTTTGGTTTTTTGAGACAGGGTCTCACTATGTAGCCCAAACTGGCCTCAAAATTTGCTATGTAGTCCAGGCTGGCCTCAAACTCATGGAGATCCTCCTGCCTCTGCCTCCCAAGTGCTGGGATTACAGGTGTATGCCACAACACCTGATTGGCCAGAATCTTGATTTCAGCTTTGTGTCCCTGTAGGTAGAAGGCCAGCTAAGCTGTACCTAGATCCCAGACTCACAGAAACAAAGAAACTGCATGACAGCAAAGGATTAGTGTTAGGTCACTGGACTTGTTATCTTTTGTTAGGCAGCAGTAGATAACTTATACAAAATAAGTCAGAACCCTATCAGAAAAATAGAATTGCGAGACAAACAGAACTCTGTTAATCAAAATACACTTTGATTTTCTGCAAGTTAGATAGTTTCTAATTCTTTGCTTTTTAAAATAACATTTAAGGAGGACATCAATAAATCAATAAAAACAAAATTTTATAGTACAGCACACACTGTGTAATTTTAAGACTATTTTTAGAGCAGTTTTAAGTTCAGCAAAATTGAGCAGAAAGTGCAGATATTTCCCATATACCCCTTGCCCCCACATATGCACAACTTTTTGTATCATCAACATGTCCCTTTAGAGTATTACATCTGTTACAATCCATGAACCTGCCATGAAGCACCATGATCACTTAGGACCCACAGTTTATATTAGAATTCATTCTCGTGTTGTACATTCTACAGGGGCTGACAGATGTTTAATGATGTGGACCCACCATTATAGTACTATACAAAGCCTATCTGCTGGGACCCATTCCTGCAGGTGAGGGAGATGATAGAACTGGAGAAACTATGACAGGTTGTTGGAAGGAGCAGCTTCTGGGAGTGCTCCTTTGAGAACATTTGGTAATAAAAGCTGCTGTGGCCAGCCATGGAGCTCTCCATTCTACCCTGGAAGTTCCTGGTGAACGGAGTAGCCTATCCAGTGCCAGACCAGGAGGGATGCTGTTATTTTCAGTCTTCATCCTTCTCTGCTGCAGCAGCATGAGTTTCCTTTGATGTCTTGGGGAAAGATAGAAATGATTGGTCTTAGTTTTCCTTCTCACTGCAAAGAGGTATGATATCGGAGGTCTGGACTCGTGCGGAACAAGCTGAATCAGCCCGCTGCAGACAGGCAGGTCTGTGCATGCCCTACCGAGGTCTTGAGTCACGTGGAAGACACTGTATCACCCTGCTGCAGACAGGCAGCCACCTGGTTCCACACTACAAAGACGCAGAGGACACCAGACTACCAGAGCACGGTACTGAGTTCCGCTGCTCCCAGCCCAGAGGTAGGGGCTTCTGAGACACCGTCCCACTGCTCCTGGTCCAGAGGAAGGGGCTTCCCGGTCACCATCCCTCCTGCTGCTCCCAGCCCAGAGGAAAGGGCTTTTGGGCCACTTTCTGTCCCATTGCTCCTGGCCCAGGGGAAGGGGCTTCTGGGCCACCATCCCTCCCACTGCTCCCGGCTGAGAGGTAGGGGCTTCTGAGCTGCCGCCCCACTGCTCCTGATCCAGAGGAAGGGGCTTCCTGGCCACCATCCCTCCCACTGCTTCCAGCCCACAGGAAAGAGCTTTTGGGCCACCATCCCTACCGCTGCTCCCAGCCCCTGTCCCACCTCACCCAGCTCAGAGGAGGTAATCCATGCAGGCACTAACAGCCCCCCACCCCAGTTGAAATGAGAAAACATATAAATAAGTCTCAAAACCAGACTCCCAGATCACCTACAGCAACCCCAAAGGGAAATGAGATGGAACACTCTGATACTCAACTACCTGGACCCACTGAACTGGCGACAAAAGGGGATCTGAAAAAAATGAAATCAGAAATAATTTCTCAGATAACAGGAGAAATTGTGCCCCTAGTGCAAGACATGATTAATAAATCTAGAGAGGAGCTCAGGAACATGATGGAATCCCAACATAAGAAACAAATGGAATCCATAAAACAGATGCAAATAGATTTCCAGGACATGAAAAACTCCATTGAAAGTCTACACTGCAGAATGAGCCAATGTGAGGACAGAATTTCAGATATAGAAGATAAGATTGCAATTAGTGACAAGGAAAAGAAAAATTGCTTCAAAATTATAAGGGAACATGAGAAATCAATCCAGCAGCTGCTAGATGATGCAAAGAAGAATAACATAAGACTGATTGGGCTCAATGAACAAACAGGAGAGAGGGGAGATGACATAAAAAATCTCTTCACAGAAATAATGGAAGGAAACTTCCCAAGCAGGGGAAAAGAACTTGACATATAGGTAAGTGAGGCACATAGGACTCCAAATAGCCTTGATCAAAAAAATCTACACATAGGCATATAATTGTTAAGATTCCAGAAACTCAACAGAAGAACAAAGTTCTCCAAGCAGTTAGAGAAAAGAAACAAATCACATACAAAGGAAAGCCCAGCAGAATCACAGCAGACTTCTCAACACAAACCATCAAGGCAAGAAGAGCTTGGAGTGACATATTCCAAGCCCTAAAAGAAAACAGCCTCCAACCCAGATTGATGTACCCTGCAAAACTATCTTTCAAAGTTGATGGAGAAATAAGATACTTTCCTGACAAGGAGCACCTTAGGAACTTTGTGAATACCAAACCAGCACTCCAAAGAATTTTACACAATATCCTAGGAACAGACATTGAGGATCACAACCCCAGGAAGCAAAGCAGAATGAACCCATCTAGCATGACAAGAAATTAAATGTAAAGGGGGAGAACCCAACAAAAAGTAAAAGTCATAGCAATGACAAGTCAATACGTTTCAGTTATAGCCATCAATGTTAATGGGCTCAATTCACCAATCAAAAGAAATAGACTGGCAGAATGGGTAAAGAAGCAAAATCCAACAATATGCTGCATACAAGAAACACACTTAATTCAAAAGGAAACTCATAGACTGAAAGTTAAAGGGTGGAAAACAATACTCCATGTGACAGGAACCCGAAGAAAAGCAGGAGTAGCTATCCTCCTTGAAGATCAAGTAGATTTCAAACCAACACTATTAAGAGAGATGAAGAAGGACACTACATCCTTGTAAGGGAAGAATCCAAGAGGAAGAGATGACAATCATAAATATCTATGCACCAAACACTAGTGTGCCCAACTATATAAAACAAATACTAACAGACATGAAAAGTCATATATGCAGTAATACAATTGTAGTGGGGGACCTCACCACCCCACTGTCACAAATAGATAGATCGACTAGACAAAAAATAAGTAATGAAATACTAGAATTCAATCGAACTCTTGAACAAATGAACTTAAAGGATGTTTACAGAGTCTTCCACCCCACAAAATCAGAATACACATTCTCCTCAGCTGCATATGGGTCATTCTCCAAAATAGACCACATACTCACACATAGAACATGTTTAAGTAAGTGCAAAGGAATTGAAGTTATCCCCTGTATGTTATCAGACCATAGTGCGATGAAATTGGAGATCCATAGCAAAAGAAACTCAAAGAATTTCATAAACACATGGAAATTGAACAACACACTTCTGAAGAACCAGTGAGTCACAGAGGAAATTAAAGAAGAAATCAGACAGTTCCTTCAATTCAATGACAATGACAATACAACATATCATAATCTATGGGACACAATGAAAGCAGTCTTACCAGGGAAATTCATAGCAGTGAATACACATATTAGGAAAACAGAACGAGCCCAATTAAACAACCTGATGCTGAACCTCAAGCTTCTAGAAAAAGAAGAGCAGGACAACCCCAAAGCTCATACAAAGGAGGAAATTATAAAGATCAGAGGAGAAATCAATGCAATGGAGACTAAGAGAATGATACAAAAAATCAATGGAGCCAAGAGTTGGTTCTTTGAAAGAATCAACAAAATTGACAAACCCTTAGCCAACCTTGTCAGAAAAAGGAAAGAAAAGGCCCAGATCCATGTAATTAGGAATAAAAAGAGTGAAATTACAACAGACCCAGCAGAAACCCAGAAGATCATCAATACCTACTTCCAGAACCTATATGCCAATAAGATGGACAACACAGAAGACATGGACAGATTCCTAGATACAAATGAATTACCAAAGTTGAACGAAGAAGACCTAAAAATTCTGAACAACCCAATATCAACCAATGAAATTGAAAATGTAATTAAAAACTTATCAACTAAGAAAAGCCCAGGCCCTGATGGCTTCACTGCTGAATTCTATAAGACATTTAGAGAGGAACTGCAGCCACTACTGTTTAAACTCTTCAATGAAATTGAAAGGGAAGAAATACTCCCAAATTCATTCCTGGAAGCAAGCATCACCTTGATCCCCAAAGCAGAGAAAGACCCAACTGAAAAAGAGAACTATAGGCCAATCTCGCCAATGAACATAGATGCAAAAATCTTTAAAGATAATGGCAAACAGAATGCAGAAGATCATCAAGAAGATCATACACCCTGATCAAGTGGGATTCATCCCAGGGATGCAGGGATGATTCAATATACACAAATCAATCAATGTAATGCACTGCATCAATAGAGCCAAGGACAAAAACCATATGATTATCTCCATAGATGCAGAAAAAGCATTTGACAAAATCCAACACGCATTTATGATAAAAACCCTACAAAAAATTGAAATAGATGGTCTCTACCTCAAACTGATAGAAGCCATCTATGAAAAACCAACAGCCAATATCATACTAAATGGTCAAAAACTGAAATCCTTCACACTAAAATCAGGAACAAGACAAGGATGTCCACTATCACCACTCTTGTTCAATATAGTTCTGGAAACATTAGCCACGGCAATTAGACAAGAGAAAAAAATAAAAGGAATAAAGGTAGGTAATGAAGAAGTCAAATTGTCATTCTTTGCAGATGACATGATACTCTATATAGACTTAATATATACTCTATATAGACTTGTATACTCTTCTAGACTTAATAACCAAATTCAGTCAAGTAGCTGGTTACAAGGTCAACACACAAAAATCAATAGCTTTCCTCTACACCAATGACAGACTAAGAGAGAAATAGGGCAAATAATTCCTTTCACAATAGCATCCAAAAAACTGAAATACCTAGGAATCAACCTAATGAAAGAAATCAAAGACCTCTTCTCTGAAAACTATGGCACTCTGAAAAGAGAGATTAAAGATGATATCAGAAAATGGACAGACATCCCCTGCTCCTGGATAGGAAGGATTAATATAGTGAAAATGGCCATAATTCCAAAACTGCTATATAGATTTAATGCAATTCCAATTGAGATCCCAGCAGCATACTTCATGGACCTTGAGAAAACAATCCAGAAGTTCATTTGGAACAAGAAGCGATCCAGAATATCAAAAGCAATTCTAGGTAACAGAGACATGGCATGGAGTATCACAATCCCCAACCTGCAACTATACTACAAAGCTACTGTGATAAAACAGCATGGTAGTGGCAAAGAAACAGACCTGAGAACCAGTGGAACAGATTAGAAGATGCAGAAACAAGGCCAGATACACCCAGCCATCTCATCTTCGACAAAGGAGCCAAACACCCTCACTGGAGGAAAGATAGCCTCTTTAATAAATGGTGCTGGAAAAATTGGGCTTCAACTTGCCAAAGATTAAAACTAGACCTATATCTCTCACCATGCACTAAACTAAAATCAAAATGGATTAAAGGTCTAAATATTAAAATAGAAACTCTGAACCAGTTGGAACAGAGATTAGGTAGAACTCTTGAAGACATCAGTGTAGGAAAAGATTTTATGAACAAAACCTCAGTTGCCCATGAACTAGCACAAACAATCAACAAGTGGGATCTCTTCTTATTAAAAGGCTTCTGCACAGCAAGAGAAACCACCAGCAATGTGAACAGACAACCCACAATGTGGGAAAAAAATCTTCTCCTGCTCTTCCTCAGACAAAGGTCTACTATCTCGAATCTATAAAGAACTTAAAAAGATCAGACCTCCCAAGTTTAAAGACCCAGTCCAAAAATGGGCATCTGAAATGAACAGACATTTCTCAGACAAAGTAGAAATAGCAAATAAATACATGAAAAAATGTTCAGCATCACAGGTCATTCGAGAGATGCAAATGAAAACAATGCTGAGATTCCACTTCACTCCAGAAAGAATGGCTGCTATCATGAAATCCACCAATAACAAATGCTGGCAGGGCTGTGGGGAAAGAGGAACCCTGCTCCACTGCTGGTGGGAGTGTAGACTGGTGCAGCCACTGTGGAAATCAGTATGGAGATATATCAAAGAACTAGGACTGGAAGTCCCATTTGACCCTGCTATTCCACTGCTGGGGATCTTCCCCAAAGAATTAAAAGAATCATACCACAGTGATATATGTGCACCCATGTTCATAGGAGCACAGTTTGTGATAGCTAAAACTTGGAAACAGCCCAAATGCCCATCAACTGGAGACTGGATCAAGAAAATGTGGTTTTTAATAAAATGGAGTACTATTCAGCCATAAAAAATGAGAAATTAGAGGCATTTATAGCTAAGTGGATGCACATTGAGGCATACTCTTAAGTGAAATAAATAAGACACACATGTATAAATACTGAATAGTTTCTCTGGTGTGAGAAACTGAAAGTGTAAATAAGGACTAAATGTATAATAGGTAATGTGAAATAGGAAGAAAAGGGGCAAAGGGGAAGGAAGTGGGAGGGCTAGGGGAAAGGATGGAAGGGAATGGGATTAATATGAGAAAATGGCAAAATAGGAACAAAATCTTTGTAAATAGGGAGGATTGGAGGGGTTGAAGGGCGGGCTGGGCAAGGGTGAAAAATAAGAACCAAGAGAGACTATGTAAAGGTGCAAATTTCCAATGATGAATGTCATTATATTGTATACCTAAAATGTACCAGTGGTTAGAATGAATAATCGGTAATGTAAAATAGGAAGAAAAGGTCCAAAGAGGTAGGGGTAGTGGGAGGGGCAGGGGAAAAGAAAGAAGGGAAAGGAAAAATGCTGAGAAATGGAAAAAATGGAAATAAAGTCTTTGTAAATAGGGAAGGGTGGAGGGCGTGAAGGGAGGGCTAGGAATGGGGAAAAAATAAGAACCAAGATGCATTATGTAAAGGTACAATTCCCAATGAGAAATGTAATTGTGTTGTATACCTACGATGTACCAATAAAAGAATTTAATTTTTTTAAAAAAGAGGTATTATATCACCGTTAGTAGGCTGGGTGTAGGACTACTGAACAATTTGTGTACAGGGCCCTTGAATTTTCATGTAATTCTGACTCTCATACATACAGGTGAGTTTTGCAAAAGGGGGTTATCTCTATGTACTATACAATCTCATCTATACAGAGGCCCCAGATTGTCAAAGTGAATCTGTGCTGATAATGCTTGGAAGAATAATTACACTTGGGGAGTGTGTGGAGTAGGAAGGGGCCTGAGGAAGGCTTCTCTATGATGGAATGGAAATATTCCTTATGGGACATGCTATAGTTTGAGTCTTGATGTTCCTCAAAGACCCATGTATTAAAGCTTTGGTGCCCAGGGTGGCACTACTGGGAAGTGGTGGAATATCTGTGAGGTGGGGGCTGTTGGGAGGTACTTAGATGACTGGCACGAGTCCTTGAGGAGGATTTGGGGACCCATCTCTTCCTCTTTCTCTTTTGCTTCCAGCCTCCACTGTGTGCTCCCTACCATTGCCACTAGACACCTCCACCCAAGCCTAAAAGCAATTGCTCCACCCAGTCATGCACTGGACTGTCTAAAACCATGAGCCCAAACAAACCTCTTCTAGCTGTTTGTTAATTAGTTAGGTATTTTGTCATGGCGATGAAAAGCCAGGTGCCACACCGTAACCCGGGTGGCAGTGTATCTCTATGTAAAAGGGTAGGTAGGCATAGAAAACCTGATTGAATGCCTTGCTGTTATACCACAATTTAAAAAGGCCATAATTATGGGGAGAGGACTATTCCATATGGAGATATTGACCCCTGGATGGAGCATGTTTATGGGGAGTGATGGCGGCTAGGCTCATGGAAATCAGAACTCAGAAGGTAAGACTTTGGTCCCTTAGTCGTTGTCATTGTCATTCTTCCACTAAAATCCAGAATAGTAGGACAACCCCATTTGAGGTGGACATGCAGATATTTGTAAACAGTAGCACAACAAACTTTCCCTTCTTAAAAGAGCCTCACCTTTCTCCTCTCTTGCAAATTGAATTCACTCATCAAGGCATTGCACAGAGCAATGGGAGGTCTAAAGAAGTGGGTGTTTAAGGAAACTGGTAGTTTTGGGCTATTTAAGGAATAACCAGGGCATCAAGGCCAGAGTGAAAAAGCATCTGACCTTCTGTACCATTCTCTGACATTATCTTGCTTTTTATTAGTGTCCCCCAGAAGGTGACAGAAGGAGGCAGAGAAACACTGACGCACTAACTGATTCACTGAAAAGTTTTATCTGTGTTATTTACAATGTTTTATGATAGAAGAAGTTAACCAAGGTGGCAAGATTTCTCCTTTAAATTTCCATGCTATGATTAATTGCAAATAGTCCAGACAACTTGAGAGTGGCTGTGAGTTTGGGGATCATTTTCTCTGATGAACTTTGGTCTTCAGAAATTTGTAGGTGCAGATTGGAGGCATGTTGGAAAAAATACAGTATTTCAGCTTGTGATATATTTTTTCGATACCTGGGTATTGAAAAATACTTACTTTGATACAGTGAGTAGAGTAAAGCTCTTTCTTCCTGAAAGTAGCATCCTGATCTCAAGATGCTGGGGCCTAGGGGAGGAAAACGTGTTAGGGCAGAAGTGGAGGACCAGGGCTCAGATGGGAGAGAAGCTTGTCCCAGGACAGGTGCTGGAGGGGGAGGTTTCACTTCAAGTCCAAAGCACATAGAAAAGACCTATTGTATTGATACTGTTCATTCCTACATTATTAGCACAAGTACACTTGAGTTTGGCAAGAAGTGCTTTATTTTCTCTGCAGCACAAATTGCCCAGCACCCTCTCCTGTGAGAAGGACAGTGGAATGGACCGCTCACTCCTCAGTGTAAATCCACAATATGTCTTCAGGTTTGGGTGGGTCCAGGTTAGGAACTGGGGTCATAAGCTGCCCTTTACTTGAAGGCAGGCTTCATCCATGAGAGCTCCCTGCAGGGGGATTTCAGGGAAAAATTACTTCCCCAGGGACTTCCAGCTCTTTTTCCAAGATGTTGCTGCTGGTGTTTCCATTGGATCTCCTGCTAGACTATTTCTACACATATGAGTTCCTTGTTCCTGAAATAAATCTTCATAAGTCTACCTTCTAATCCAGATGACTTCCCTGATAATTATTACTCAGCCACATGGGTTATACTACTGAGTTGTAGGACCCACATGCATTTAACTTACTTTGAAAAGTTACCATTAGACAGGAAAATAAAACAATTTTTACCAGAAATATCTTAATGAGTTATTTTTAAAATACACTTCCCATTGAAGTAAAATATCTAAATGAAATGAATATAAATTATATGGCTTCATGGATTGTTACAAATGAACTTTCTCTTGTTCATTGCATCTGGATCAAGAAATAGAATATTATTTACATGTAAGCTATATTTTCTAGTATCTATATGAGAAATCTTCTTACTTAAGCCATCAGATTTTTCTCTGGAGCTTTTCCCTACAGAGGTAAAGATGTTTCATTGATAATCCAGCTGTATCCTGTCTTTAATGAGGAAGCTGTGTCTTGTCACAATGATTAAGGTATCTTTCCACTTTTTAATCTGGGCATCACATGAGACATGGGATCTCAGCAGCTTCTTGGAAACTTTAGGTTTCCTTCATACCTTTAATGTCTCTTTGAAAGAACTGTCTTCCATGCAAGATCTCTGTGCTGACACTCTTAGTTTGTTATTCATATTTGCCCACTTTTTCCACTACACCTTAACCTTTCAATCACAGTTATTTAAAAGTTTCCATCTGGTAGAACCAATGCCCAGGATGTCTTTGCATCTTGTTGTTTTGACTGCTTCATTTCTTCATTGTGGACTGTTCTACTTTTGCTTCTTCAGTGTCTTGCAGCATTTGAGTGAGAGTTGGGCATTGTGTGTTCAAGAACAGAGGAGTCCCATTGTGTCAGTGATGCTGGACATGGCCGCATGTCAGCTAGCTGGGGGTTGAATCAGTTTAGCTTGGACTTGACCTGGGTTTGGGTCTCCTTGGACTTTTTTTCTAACTCTCCCCCAGTAGCAGTTGACCTTGGTCTGATTCTGGGGCAGAGGATTTCCTACTTCACCCTCCTAAAGTGAGTCCTCCTCAATCCTACTCCCACCCCAAAAGCAGTACATTTTTATACCCTGGGCTCCAGGGCCAAACAGTTTGTTGCACAGTGGCTCACGACAGTTACCTAGTCTGAGAGAGGAGAGGGGAAGTAGACAGGGCTGTATGCTAGACCCCAGCAGCAGTCTATTCACCATCCATGAGCCTGGACTCCTGGAGGCTCTCCCTGTCTCCTGCCCTAATCCTTCCATTGAGGATCAGAGGCAGGAGCTGATGTGTGAGTGTAAATCCCCTGGATGTGAGAGCCAGCCATTCCAACCTGGCATACAACTCTACCATGGATGCCTCTAAGAATTCACTATGATGTAGCAGGTTCCTCCTTACTTGCTGGAATGGGACCTCTTCTTCCATCCCTCCTCTGCCAAATGTGAAAGAGATGATGTATTTCATTTCAGCTGAGAAGGGCTTGTCACGCTGGGACTCCATTTGTCAGCTTGTAGCTGCAGCTTTCTTATGGGCTCAGTATCTATCATAATTTTGCAGACTGCTCATTTTTCTCTTGTTTTTTAAATTTTATTTATTTATTTTTTTGTAATGGGGATTGAACTTGGAACCTTGCGCTTGCAAGGCAGGCACCAGAACCACTGAGCTAAATCCCTGGCCCATTTCTCTTATTATTTGAGTTAAGTAATGTTCTCTTGAGTCTTTCTACATCCTACACAGAAGTAGAAGTTAGGCTTAAGTTTAAATTGATATTAATTCTGTACTTGGTTTTGGTGTTAGTAAAAAGTCCAGGTAAGGGGGTTACATATTACTACCTGAAATCCTTTGTCCTCCATGTCTGCAGCCTACTGGGATCCCAGGGCACCCTGTGAAGGCAGACACCTCTCTTAGGAAGCACAGTTGATCTTTCGATAATTGTTTATACAAAAGAAGCAGAGTGATGTCCCCAGCTCAGTTCAAAGTAGATAAGGAAGTTTTTTTAGATTACCATCTTATGTCATAATATCTCTGCTCCGTTTCTGACAGCCTATGGCTGCTACTATAAAAATTCAAATCTCAGTACAAGAAATGAGGAAGCAGGGAAGGTTTTGGTGCTACCCCTTTGTTGCTTCATCCACAACTGTCTTCTTAGAGACTCTGACATTCTAGGATAAGAAGACCTGGCACTTAGCATGCAGCCGTCCTGACTCTACTTCCACCTATCCCCTTGTCCAGTTGCTCACATTCCCACCAAAGGCCCTCCCCACATCAAAATGAAACCCTCTCCCAAGCTGCATAGAAAAAGAAAAAATAAAGAACCTCACTTCAATGTAACAGGAGGCAGGAGAAAGCCTTGTGGTGAATCAGGATGCCACTCATGTGCAAATCTAGCCAAGCCTAAAACAAGGAGAACATGAAGGGCACTTTTGAAAGTGATGTCTTTGATAAAGGCTTTAGCCAGGATATAAAACATAGCTGGATACAAACTAAATGAATGACGTGTGTTTAGGATATCCATTCTGTTAAAATTCAAGATGTGACACTTTTTTTTTTGCTTTAAAAATAAAAAATTTAAAGAGAAAAAATGCCCACGGCTGTCTAAATAATCCAGCCCATTGGATTATCCTTCTGTTTATACTTGTTCAACATGATTAAAATTAGGCCTTTTCCTTTAAATTGCATGACATTAGTTACTTTATTTTACTACTAAAGTGCACCGTTGGAGTGGTGTGATGTTCTGGAAGAAGTTTGAGATTTTCTCTTGAAGGCAAAGAAGAGCTTTTGAAGTGTTTGAAAAAGGGAAATGATGCTATCAAGTCTTCATTTCAGGAAATCCACTCTAAGGCAGGATAGAGAATGGTCTGATAATATTGCCTCACTGTGAAGCTAATGATATAATTTAGGCAAAAGTAAAAAGTGAACTGGGTCAGTGAGTGAAGAGAGGGTGGAAGTAGAACAGTAAAGACAGGGCGCGGGACCTGTAGGTCAATGGCAGATGGTGAATGCAGAGTGCAGGAGAGAGTGGGGAGGGGATGGTGTTCAGATTCCTGACTTGAGTGACCCGGTGGTCTTCAGGTGGTAGCTTCCATTAATTGTTTGGAGGTCATTTCCAGAATCTAGGAGAAAGGTTGGAGTAACTGCCATCATCAAATTATGGGTACAGGAGACAGGAAAAACCATGAATCAATGCTGTCACTCCTACTGACTAGTTGAGCTTCTTGGTTCCATGCAACAGATATCCAATCTCATAATCACAGGCAAAAAAATGGAAATTTCTAGAAGATCCCTAAAGACTCACTGAAACAATGGGAGACCAAATGGCTAGACTTTAAAAAATGGACGTGGGCCCGGGGCTGCAGGTACTAGAAGGCAGAGATTGCTGCAAAGTTCATACCTCAGAGGAAAAAATGTAGCTGTTAAGTCTTATTTCCAATGAATGGGTCCTTCTGTCTTTGCTTCCTTTGCTCTGAATTTACAGACCTCTGATTGACAGAGTCTTGGTCACATGATCGGCCTCTGGCCCTTCCAGGAGGCTAATTGTTGGGTGCTTTTGCCCTTGGCATAAGTGGTTGGAAGCTGAGTGAGTGTTGCTTCTTGTTAAGAGTATAGAAGGTGAGAATTTCCCTCAAAATGGACTTTGGAGTGCTAATCATCAGAGGGATGGGTGGACACTAGAGAACAACAAAGGAAGGTGTGGCCAGTGTTTAGAAACAAAAGCTAAAGATGGATGGGTGCATGAATCAGCATAGAGGAGCTAGTAGAGAAAAACAAGGAAAGAAAAACAAAGCAAAGCAAAAGAAATAGAGTCACAGAAGTGAAGAAAAGAAAAAGTGACAAGAAAGCAGAACTCATTAGCGGCATCCCTTGTAACACAGCAGTTTGGAGACTAAAAAGCTTCGGTTTCACAGGACTGTAGATAGACTGTTGGATATCTGAGTACCCATGCTCCATTGTCCACTGTCGGATCTGGAATCCCAAGTTTATCTGTCCTTCCAGTCCTTGTTACAATATTTCTGCTTCCTTCTAGGATCTGCAAGTGTAACCAGCTCTTAAAACATCAAGTTAAACAAGCACTCTGTATGTCTAAGTGACATAGATATGGTATAATTAAGTATTGTGGAGAATTTTGTGAATTCCTAGTGTAAAGAAGAGACCATCTCTCAACTCATTCTAGGAATGCATCTTGCACCTGGAATAATAAAGAGCATGTGTCTCAGAGCGTGAGGTAAGCTGTTATCCTGGTGGAGAGGTGTCAGAATGCCTTCCATGGCCATTGCCTGATCCAGACACTCACAGGGTCACTCCAGGAGCCATCTGCTGAGACCTGCCCGATGTGTGCTCCAGAGTGGTTCACTGAAGGTCTCCTGGGACTGAACATGTCCTGAACCAGGCACAGCATGTAAGCTCAAAGAGGATGAAGGAGCCCCAGAAGCAATGGAAGCTATCAGAAGCCCAGAGGCCAGATGTCACAGTGGGTTCTTTACTCTATCTTTTAAAAATATTTTAAATTGTGAAAATATATTAAATTTAAATAACACAGAAGGGATAATATAAAACAATTACACCTGTCCAATATTCTAAAATTACTCCCTAAAGATAACCACTGTTTATATAGTGGTGTGGTATGGGTTTAACAAATCATATTACGGGCATCCACACTCAAGCAGATGCATTCTCACACACACACACAGAATGA
Source organism: Heterocephalus glaber (assembly GCF_053883595.1). NCBI lineage: Eukaryota > Metazoa > Chordata > Mammalia > Rodentia > Bathyergidae > Heterocephalus > Heterocephalus glaber. The sequence continues at coordinate 29,018,192 of NW_028258315.1, forward strand.
GATCATAATTTATCCATGGTTTTCTGATTGTTTTTTACTTATGAATATGCATATAGTATACAACACACATGCATGCATATATATAGTATTGTTAATATCTTCCAGTGCCAATATCTGTCAAGTAAAGAATGAAACAGTTGGATATTAATATGAAAGTTACTTCTCTTTGACTATTTGGGGTTGAGAGGAAGAAACACAGAAAAAGACCAAGAGCTACAGAGACACACATGAATAACAGGAATGGAATGTGACTGAAGGAGATCTGCCTGCTCCTCCTGCCTTTCTGCCTCCTCCGCTCTCCCTTAGCAGGCCTCAGTCCCTGCGCCTGTACACAAGTGTCTGCACTTTGAGCATGACTCTCCCACCCAAAGACGGTTTCCCAAGCAGAACTCCCAAACATCAGCCAATTCCTTCATCTGAAACTCACCTGAGAAAACAAAGTCAAATACACACACACGTGCGCGCACAATACCCAGAGATTGTGAGCATTGTCTTCCCACTGAGCTACTTTGCCAGCTTTTTCGGGTGTTTCTATTTTGAGACAGGTTTTCAGTCTGTAAGTTGCCTAGGCTGGGCTTAAACTTGCATTCCTCCCATCTCAGCCTCCCAGTTAGATATAATTTTTACCAAAATAAACCTAACTCCCAAATAATTTACATTGCTGTGAGTTCCTGTTTGCATTACATTGTCATTTATTTACACCTGTCCCTACTGAGGGACAGTTGAGTTGTTTCCAGTTTTTTACTATTGTTAAAGATTTCTGGAGTAAGCATCCTATATCTCTTGTAGATTTGTCTCAATGTGTGTGTGTGTGTGTGTGTGTGAGATAGATTCTTAGAAATGCAATTATTAGATCAAAGGGAATGCATATTAATATTATTGATAAAATACTTTCACTACAAGATGGATTCTAAAAAGCGTGCCCTGATTTATGCCACTTTCACCACTGTACCTGATCTAACTAGTTCTTCATGTGCGGGAAAGGCACAAGCTTAATTTTCCTTATTTTTCCCCAGTTGCTACCACTTAGAAGCTCTGACTGCTGGTGCACTGTGCTTTCACTGCGCGTGGGCAGTTGGAACAGCTAGGGAAGCCGCTCTTCTCTTTGCACACACCTTTTATGGTGGGAAGTCAAGTGGGAGTTGCTGTGAGCATACCTTTCTCTCCTTTTGTAATTATGATATTTTCACCATTCTGTGGTATTTCAGTTATTCTTCACAGCAGAGGAAGACCTTTTCCAGAAACTGGTTTTATGAGCTGAAGTAATCTAGCATCTTAACTTTGTCATGGAACCAAGTGTATAGATTTATGATCTTATGATTAAATTTGCCAGTAAAAGGTAAAGAATGTGCCTTTAAAGTTACCATAGAACAACTATCGCTAAATAGCCACTGTGTTAATGGGCATCTTTCCCATTAGAAGAGCGCAGTCAGGGGAGCCTCCTGGAAGGCACTCACTGACAGTACCCAGACATCTAGAGCAGAGCCCCACAGTTTGTTCTCAAAACACACTTGTGGAATAAATGAATCCACCAGTTAGTGAACATTTTATGGATTTTTTTTTTTTTTAGACAGAGTTTCACTATGTGGTTCAGGCTGGCCTTGAACTCAGTACATAGCATAGGCTGATCTTGAACTCAAGATGATCCTCCTGCCCCAGCCTCCTGGGGTGCTGGGAATACAGGTGTGCATCACACCCAGCTTTTTGAGATTAAAAAACCAGCTATTCCAGAACTTGAAGGCCAAATGATAGTTGTGACTTCACAGTGATGGTCAAATTGAGATCTGACCCTAGGGACACCTCTGTTGCTCTTGCTCATGTGACTGTTCAAATCCCTTTAGGGGAATATTTTTCTTTTGATTTTTCCCCAGGGTGGCAAATCACTGACCTTTGAGCCTAGATTTTTTTGACAGCTTCATTAAGATTCTGTTGATGTACAAAACCACACTTGTAATGTATACAATTTGATGAATTTGGACAGATTCATACAACACTAGAAGCCAGTTAATAGACATACCCATCAATTCCAATAGTTTCTTTGTGCCTCTTTCCCCCTTTTGCTATTTTTTTCATGGTTAATACACTTAATATGAGATCTATCTTCCTCACAAATGAGTAAGTACAAACACAGGTTTATTATTGTTGTTGTTGTTGTTGTTTCTCCTGGGGATTGAACCCAGGGCCTTTGCACTGAGCTACGTTCCCGCCCCTCCCAGCCTTTTAATTTTTTTTTAGTCTTTATTTTGAGGTGGGGTCTTACTAAGTTGCTAAATTGCCCAGATTGAGCTCGAAATTTCGTCCCTCCTGACTCAGCCTCCCAGAGTGCTGGGATTATAGACCTGCTCCACCATATCTGGCCTAATACAATAATGTTAACTATAGCTACTATGTTGGACAGCAGGTCTCTAGGACTGATTCTGAGACTTTATACTTTTTTTGTTTTGGTACCGGGGATCGAACTTGAGTCCTTGCGCTTGCTCAGCAGACAGCAAAACCCCTGAGCTAAATCCCTGGCCTGAGACTTTATACTGTTGAAATACAACTCCCCACTTCCCCTCCTGCCACCCCCGACAGCCACCACTCTCCTCTTTGCTGCTGTGACCTTGGTTGTCTTAGATTCCTCATGTAAGTGGAATCATGACCGAGTGTCCTGCTGGGGCTGCCTTCTTTCACTTAGTGTAATGTCGTCCAGATCCGTCTGCATCATCTCAAATGACAAGGATTCTTGTAAGTCATAGCAGCCGAGGCATGGAAGCAGGTCAGTGTCCATTGATAGATGATTGGAGACAAGAATTTGTTTTAGGAGCTAACGAGGTAACCACCCCAGGATACTTCTGGTGATGAACAAGGGCATTCACAAAGGACAATGCTCGGTGACACTGAGAACAAGCCCTTCCTGGAAGACAAGGCCCAATTTGGCTTATGAACAGATACAAAGAGCAGTCTGTGTGTCTCCTTCAATTATTGGTCCAAAGGGAATTTGGTGACATAGTCTTGTTCATAGAAATTTCCTCAATTTGAAAAGAAAAATTTCACATGATTCTGTCATCATCCCATGACATATTTATTTAATTTGTTCTATAAAATTTGGCTAGTCATATACAAATTATGTTTCATTAACAAGATGCAAGAGGATTTGGCCAGTATGTTTATGTGTCATTTTCAGTTATTATTTCTACCAAAATTGCACCTTTCATTCTTTCTAGTATGCAGGGTTCTATCCCTCATATAAAAAAGGGATGTGTGGTGAGGTCAGATGCCTCAAAGTGTAGAAGCAGAGATAAAGCAATAACATAAATATTACAGTTTAGAGCCAGGTGTGGTGGTGCACACCTGTTATCTCAGTAGCCCAGGACGCTGAGGCTGGAGGGTCCCAAATTTGGGCCCGGCCTGGGCAACTTAGTGACTTAACAAGACTGAGTCTCAAATCTTTTTTTAAAAACAGGGAAAAAGGAACTGCAGATATGGGTTAGTGGTAGAGTGCCTGTGGGTTAAATCCCTAGTACCAAAAAACAAAACCAAAAATTACAGATTAGGATAACCTCTGGAATTTAAAGAATGCTGAAGGCTCCAGTGCAGATATAGGGTGAATTGGTATGGACTGGGTGATGTGTCTCTGTTAATTCATGACGTTGAAAGGGAATGAAAGGGGAAGTGTAAAAAGATGAACCTTGAGGAAGAGATAAAAATTACAAATGGTTTTTTGGGTAACTAATCCATTTCCCTGTAGATGGAGTGTGTTAGGATGAAACCTTATCAGACATTAAGGTTGTTTTTTTTATTTTTAAAGTTCAGCTTCCAATTTTAATTTCTCCTTCTTTCAGTTTCTTTGGTGTTTCTTCCATAGCCTTTGTTAAGCTCCCTAAATTGAATACTTGGTTCATCTGTTTCTAAACTTCACTGACTTAATGATGTATGCAACTTTCTCCATACCAGTTTAATTTCATTCTAGGTTTCAGTATGTAGTGCTTGTGTTTGTGTTCACCTCTAAATATTTCCTAATTCACATTGAAGTTTCCAGTTTTCATGTTACCTTGGGTCAGGGATTCCACATCTAGGGCAAAGCATGACAACTCGATCTTCACATCTGCTGTAAGTGTCCAGCATCCAAAGTGTTTCAGTCAGTCTCAAAAAAAGAAAACGTGTTTCTCTCCCCAAAACCACCTGACTCCTGAGAGGCACAGGATAAACCTTCCCCATATGGAAGGCCTGGATTCTGTTGGTAATGGCAGAGAAGAGAGCAAAACTAAAGAAGGGTACAAAGTGCCCCCTCATTAGACAAACAGGTACAAATCACACAATTGGCAAGAAGCATGTAAACCAGGTACACAGTTAATGAGGAATCAGGCTGCTGTTACTGCAGGGGGTGGGCAAAGCAATTATGCAAAACTCCATATCAGCAATGCTCCTGGGGCTTGCCTGACGGCTGTGGTGTACAAGGACTGTCTTTGGTACAGTGTGGAAGGTCTGTAACCTTGCAGATGGATAATACCCCATATATAACAGGTAAATGCTAGGTGAATTTTTGCTGTTCTGTTCATAATTAAAATTCCTACTAGGAGAGAATTTTCCTTTATTCAATGATTGTGCTATAAGCTCTAAGGTATACCAGAAAAGGTGATTTAAAATCATATAGATAGAGCTCCAGGGAAATATGTAAGCCAAGAGGGCACTGCTGTCTGGATAAGTCTCTGTCCCCAAGAGCCAGGCTGCATGAAGCATTATTCACAGTGCACTGTTGGCAATCTACAGTGTCATTCAGCATGAAGGAAAATGTGAACATTATTAATTCAGTCACATCATGGACAGTAAGTGTACTTTTTTGCAGAGAATTTTTAAGAAGAAATAAGCAGAGTGTAAAAAACTCTTCTTGCACAAGGCTATCTATAGGGAAAAGGTAAAGGGACGTTACCAGAAACCCCTGCAGTGGTCCTGGCCTCCAGCGGGCCAGTATACCGTCTGAGAGTTAGGAAAGTGGGAAATGGAAAAAACACACAGAGACTTGAGAGAAACCGAGTCTTAGGCTGATCTAAGCTGCTCTGGGCAGCAAAGAAAAAGGATTCTCAAGACATCCAGCATTTATTCATTACAAGCATTGGAAGGGGGGAAGCTGGGCAGGCCTTGGGACACCTGCTGATAACAAGTATCAAACAGGCAGGATGGAGAATGAGGGCACAAGCATATCTTTGCTGAAGAGAACAAATGATTAATTCAGAGGGGAGAATTTAGTTGGAGTCAGTTGACCTTGACTGGGAGTGAACTCGGCCAAGCTCTGCGACTTCCAATGTAGCACAGCCGAATTATTGAGGGGCAAGAAGCTTGTGCCAATGTAGCCTGCTAATACTAGGCAGAGGTGTCTGCTACATCTATCTGTAGTTTCTGAGGAAAAATACTTTGATATGAGGAAGAAGTAAAAGGTTTCCTAATGTCACCAACCATACCTGGGAAAGGTGCCTGTCATTTCAAGTAGATTACTCCACTTGCGTATTTCAGGGATATGCCCAGTGTTTTGAGTACCCTGAATCTACCACTTTGTGATCAAAATATCAGAAATTTTAGGGTTGAAGATGAGTTTTCAGAATCTCTTACAAACAAACTGTAGTATATACAACCGGATGCTAAATGTTTGATGATTTCCCAGCAGCCTTGCCTTTTGATAGCTGGAGTAAGAAATGGATTGCTATACAAATGATACCACAGACCAGGAAGAGCTGTTCCACAGAGCCCAGTGTGCAGGGTGGACAGCATCTCTGTGCACAGCTCTCAGAGTTCCACTGTTGAAAGTCATGGAGCTTGCCGTTGATGCCATGTCTCTTCACTGGGTTTTCTGGTAGCCCTCCATAAAATTCAATTTGAAGACCCAGAACTCTGACGTTCGCTGATATTCTAAATAGCCTAAAATTTTATTTGTAATTTCTAATAGAATACAAATAAAAATTAAGAAAAGATGGCATTTAAGACCAGCCTGAGCAACATAATGAGACTCTGTCTCAACAAGAGAGAGAGGGAGGCTGCTGCCTGCCTCACAAGTGCAAGGTCCTGAGTTTGATCCCTGGTACCACAAAAAAAAAAAAAAAGAGAGAGGGAGGGAAGGAGAGAGAGAGAGACAAAAATGTGGCGGGGGTAGAGAGAAAGACAAAAGGAGAGACAGAGAATATCAGCAGGTGCAAATGTGTAGCCAAATGAGAGACACCTTTGAAGGTCATTATTGAAGTGTGTTTTTCCTCCTGTGCCCAATGTGGTTCTATTGGGACCATGGTGGGGAGGCATCCATGGGATTTCTGTGGTTTGGGATTGGGTTCTTCCCAAGTGAGGGGTTCAAACAGGCACCACAGTAATTGAGCTGCAGGCTAGAAAATGAGAATACATAAGCCAGGTGAGGTACAAAGAGGCACAGGTTAATCCTGGTTCCCAGGGAGGGCTTGACTGGGTAAGTCCTGAGTATAGACACAGCCCCAGGGCACCTTCTTGGTTGGAGAGGCAAGGCTGTCTCTCCTCTCTTCCCTGAAAGAGCCTGAAAGAAGCCAGCTCAGCTGCTTGAGCACAGAGTGGTAATGGAGCTACATGAACCCACAGCCTTCTCTCTGGAGTCCCCTTCCCTTTGTGGTCATGCCTGTTCCTAACTCACCCTTCCCTGAACTTTGTTCTACCATATGCATGGCACATCTTTGAGCTTGGTCACCCATGAGTTCATGTTCTGTCCTTAGGGAAAACTGCTGTCCCTTTTTTACATTCCTGGTTCTTCCTCAAAGGCTCATCTTCCTTTCTTTCCTCTCCTTGGTGTCCACACTCTGTTGAATGATGTCAGTGCATCCCCCAAACACACACACACACACACACACACACACTCTCTCACACACACACACACATACACACACACACCAGGCAAGGAAGGCTGGGGCACCACTTCCACCTCTTCCTTGGCTCAATGGAGCCCTGGGAGCTGATAATGATCATGTTGACCACATTGATGCTTAGAAACAGCACTCCATGGATGAAATGACTGGGGTGGAGGGACACCATTGAAAAAAAGCACATTTTCTCAAGAAGCTGGGAGAGGCCATGTTGCTATGGAAGATGACATATCCGAAGCTGCCTCCGATTACCTGAGGAGAGAGGGTATAGTGGACAGTCAGTTCTGCTGTAACTCTGAGATCACAGCAGTGATCAGTTAAAGGGCAGGAGAAATGAGCCCTTGAGAAGAATGCTGATAAGGAGTCCTGTCCTGCAGCAAGAGCATGCTGACCCTAGTCCACTAGCTGCACTTCTGGGCTGTCACCACAGGGGCCATTGGCAGCTCGGTCCATGTCCCTGGAAGCTAGTGGGGCTCTGACAAGGAGGTCTGGGCATGTGGACCATCTGCTGCACCACATGGAACATCAAGACACTCAAGCTGTGGCTCTGGGTGGGGCAGTCCTGAGACTCAGTGCTGAAGCCACAGTGAGATCCAAAGGGCACAGCCTAGCTTTGGGAGAGCCACCCTAGGTGCTGCAGGCAGCCAGGGCATTTGTCACTAGCAAGGACAGCCTGTAGTCAAACACCTCTGCATACCAAGTGAGAAAGACCATGAATGTCAGCATTTTGGGGACGTAAAGGATAGTCATTTATTTCCATCCTATTGATTGGCTCTCAGAGGGAGCACTCCTGGGGGAAAAGAGAAAATGAGGCAGAAAATGGTCAGCCCCTTCCTTTTCCTTCCTTCCCTCCTTCCTGCCTCCCTTCCTCTCTCCTTCCCTCCCTCCAACCAAAAATGACACAGATACAAATCAAGGTGACTTTTCTTGGAAAAAATTACCTAAAAGAACATCTGCTATCATGCTCTATGCCGTTTCTGCTTTAGTTTTCCTCACTGGAGTTTTATTTCCCTTAACCCTGTATACTTTTACTAATTTATCTATTGTCTGTCTTCTTTCACTAAAATGGAAGTTTGATTTGTTTCCTGCAATGTTCTCCATATCTAGAATAACACCTGACTTTAAGGATGGACAAAGCTTCTAATTTTAGAGTAAATGGCTTTAGTGATCAGAACCAAAATAAAGAGGTGGAAAAATTGAGACTTGTTGCCCTCCCTCCCCAACTCACCCTTGTCTGAGATGGCAGGCAAGAGAGGGGACAGCTTTCTTGGTGGGAAAACTCCATCCTATGCAGTATACAATGGTGTGTTGCTTGGGTCAGGTGTATCTAGCTGTGACAGGTCAGGGGTTCAAAAGAGTGCAGCTTACAGCATAGGCATTAGTTAGCTAAGAATGAGGCCTTGGTGCCCCACACTGCAGGGACTTGGTGTCTAAGCAGAGGCTTCTGGGGGACTTCCATGCTGGGGAAGGGCCTGTGGTAAGTGGTTACCAGGAAGCCCCCAGAGGAGAGCCCAAGTGCATTGAAAATATGGGTTGTTGGGCTATCATTTTAAGGTGGGTTGGTAACCCAGAGGACAGAGCTCCATCAGAAATAATGGCTTACTTCAATATTCTACATCAGAGAATTGTAGGAGTCAAGACAAGAGAACTTCAGAGTTTGAGGTAATGAGGTAAATGGAGTTGAGGAAATAACCAGCCTGATGTCAAGAGACCTGAGTTCTGGCCTTGCCTGGTATTTGGGCAGGAGGTCCCTGACCTGGAGCATGGCTCCAGCTTCACTGGTTCCTCATTGCCTGTTCTGTTACTGTTCCTTGATTATAGCTCAGTTTATTGCTGACTATGTTTGTTTCCTGTGGCCAACATGACAAATTGCCACAAACTCAGTGGCTTGAAATGAGAGCAATTTATTCTTTCACAGTTCTGGAGGCTGGGCTCTTTACTCTTGATTCTCAACATAGATCTGGCTAAAAGCCCTCACCAGTAGCTATGCTACCAGCTCAACATTAGACTGCCTTGAAATTTCTTCTACCAGATTAAATAGTCCACTGTCCTTAATCTCAGTCTCAGGCAAAGTCAGTGGACACAGGCAAAATGCAGGCAAAGTCTCTGCCAAGGCACAACACACATTGTCTAGAGTCCAGCAGCCTGTGCAGTCCTTCTTCCCAGCAGAAACCTCCTAAGCCTGGTCTTTACTGGCTTTCTGATTTTCTGAGCTCTGACCAGAATCTCCCATATTGTACAGACTAAGGCTTTCCAGCTCTACTTTTTCAGCTAGCATCTCCGAACCTCTCCTAACTCTTCCTCTTCTCACAACCCAGTTCCAAAGGTTCCTGAGCCACGTGGCCAGGTAATGTCACAGCAATGACCCCACTCCTGGTACAAAATCCTGTGTTAGTTACTTTTCTCTCATCGCTGAGACAAAATACCCAACACCCAAAGTTAAAGGGGAAAGGATTAAGTTAGCTCACAGCTTCTAGAGGTTTCAGTCCATAATTAATGGCTCCAAGGTAGAGTGGCACATGGCAGAGGGGCATCACAGAGGAGAAACAGTTCATGATGTCCTCATGGTAGCAAAAGCAGCCAAGGGATAAGCTCTTTCCATCCCTTATACTTAAGACTACTTAAAGCAGGAAGTACTCACACTCTTAATCCTAGTGCCCTTGAGCCTAGCATTGCACTGTGAATCAATCACACAGTAGATTCAGCTACCTTAGAAGAAGCCCCACCTATGACTGCATGAGGCTTCTTTGGGGGGACATCTAGACACAAGCCATAACATCCATCATTGCCACAGGGACAGTCAATGTCCAACAGCAGACTCTTTCCTGTGTGCGCCCCATAATCCCCCTGCCACCTTTCCTTTTGCTATTAAACCTGAGGCACCATTAACCATTCCACAAAGGCCTGTGGTGTGAGTCAAGTGTATAGTTTTTGCCCCTCTGCCTTCACCTCTGTTTTGAGTACTGTGTTCAGAGGCTCTGAGTATTATCCTCATCCTCAAGTCCCATCTCCTCTCGTAAGTTGGCTCTCCTGTAAAAATAGATTTCCCACTAACTTTGGCAATTTAAGAGTTTTAGCTATTTTAACTCTTGGTTTCACCAAAAATGTACTTTTCCTTCATTCTTTCTGTTGCTTTTGGATGATTTCCAAGAAGATAAGGGAGACTTACTGACTTTCTGCCACCATCTTCAAAACTGTGGTCCTCCCAGATGTAAGACTTTGACTTTAGCCTGTGAGTGATGGATAGCCATTAAAAGATTTCGAACAGTGAAGCACTGTGAATAAAGAATTTGAAAATGAATAATGTAGTTAAATTGTGAAGTGTGAGTTCGATGGAAGAGATTGGAGCTTGGGAGATAAGCTGGAATCCTAAGGTAATATCCTGGTATGAGAATAATGGCCCATAATGGTGATAGGATTGCAAAGGAAAGAAAAGATATAAGAAATATTAAGAATGAAATATCAGTGATACTTGAAGAAGGGTGTTTTAGATTTAGTTGGGGAAGAGGAGTTAAGAATAGTTTAAATTTTAAATCTAAGTGAGACAGAATAAATGGGATTGTGGAATGATAACTGTGAATTCATTGAGGCTTAATATTTTGGTAAAAGAGATAATTTTACCTTCTAAGAGTGAACTTGAAAGTCAACACAAAAGTAATCACTGTGGATCTGTATGATTACCTTAAGATGACAGGCCAGAGAGACAATGTGGGGTGTTGCAAATGCCCTTCACATCACATTCCAGAGGGGAAGAGCTTTGGCTGAGCATTCATCACAGCTCTTCTGGCCCAGGTGCCTCATGGAGAAGACAGATGCATCATGCCATCTCCACTGACAGCACCTGTCTAGCAGGCACAGACTCTGCAAGAGCAAGGTAGAGGACAGAGGTGACCACCTGTGCAGACTAAGCGATAGGAGACGCTGAGGTTTCACAGCATGGAAAAAAAGGAGAGAAATCAGAGGCTATGAATGGGTCCTTTAAGAGCAATGATCCTTAAGGAATGGGAAGAGAGGGAAAGACTGGGATCAGAACTACCTGCCTGAGAGGCAGGCAAGGTGTTAGAAAGGTGCAAGCTCAAAAAGGAGCTTTAAAAATTGCAGATGATGTGGTTCAGCAACAAGACATGGCCCCAGCGGCGTTTCTGAAAACATCACTGGCTGACAATCTCAATAGGTCATCAGCCCATCTTACCTCTTCAGGATGGGCTCCATGTGAACACAGGTCCAAGACTAGCACAGCACCTCTTAAAGAAGGACACTGAGATTCTGAAAAAAACAGGAAATGCCAGAAAGGGATGAGCAAGGGCAAGGACCAAATGGCTAACTGTGCTGCGCATATGCCGGGGAAAAGGGACGCACAGGGAGTCTCCGAAAATGGAAGAGCCTTTGTGGCTGACCTCTGCCCCTTCCACCTCCACTTCTGGCAAGCAACTCAGTCTGTGGGAATCCTCTGTAGTCAAGGTTGACCATGGGTCCTGGTTTCAGATAATGAAACACTCTGGGTAGTACTGGGGAAAGGAGCCCTTTTCTGAATAAACAGGCAAAGCCTCCCTAAGGGAAAGAACTGTATCCTCTGCAACTTGCCTGCCAACTGAGACTCAGACAGTCACTGTGTGTAGCCCTCTGCCACCATAAAGATGAAGCTCCCTGATGAGGAGGACAGACCAGGAGGGTGGGGCAAGCAGGATCGTCACTGCCATCCCTAAGCAGTCACACCACCCGGGACCCCCACAGATCTCTAGTCTGCTTTTACATGGGTAAAAGCCAATGTATCTGTTTCAACCAGTATTGAGAATGGCGATGGTAGCTGCATTCATTTTTAACCGAGACAGCTGCACCATTCTAGATTGCAGAAGAAAGATTTAAATTCAGTGGCAAAATCCCTTCTATGGAGTTTATTAAGTACTTCAGTGATGAATAGACTTCTTTCTTGTCTGAACTGCTTGTTCTTCTTTCCTGTCACTGTCTTATGTTCAGTCTTGTTCTGTTTTTTGTATTGGGGATTGAATCTAGGACCTTTGCACTGAGTTACACCTTCACCCTTTTTAAATTTTTACATTTTATTTTGAGACAGGATCTTATAAGGTGCCCGGGCTGTGCTTGAACTTTATTTTTTTGTTTTGTTTTGGTTTGGCTTTGGTACCAGGGATCAAACTTGGGACCTTCTGCTTTTGAGGCAGGTGGTGGCACCACTGTGCTAAATCCCCCGCCCACTCTTGGTTTTTTGTTTTGTTTTGCTTTGTTTTAAACATTCACCAGTTTAATTTTTTTTTCAGTACCAGGGACCAAACTCAAGACCTGGCACTTGCAAGGCAGGTGCAGCACCCCTGAGCTACACCTCCGGCCCTTGTGCTTGAACTTTAGGTCCTCCCACCTCAGCCTTCCAGAGTGCTGGGATTATAGGCATGTGCCACCACGCCCAGGTCTTATTCCCAGTTTGATGAACATTCCCACCAGTTGTCTGGTCACCTAGATCAGAAACTAGGAGTCAACTTGATCATCCATCTACATCTAGTTGGTGACAGCTCAGGCTGATCCTCTCTGTGGCCCTCATGAGGTGTGAGCAACAATATAAATGTGGCAAGAACATCTATGAAGTGCAGGATTGTGTTTCTATTCACTCTTCTCCCTCACCTGCTCCCTTCGTCTGGGCTCTTGCAATTTCTTACCTACATTCATTAAGACATGTCTAACTGATCCTTGGCATGATCTTCCGTGGTGGAGATAAATAACTTTTCTAAAATGCATATCTGCCCCTCTTACTTTGCTCCTGAAAAATCCCAAGTGTCCAATGTGTTTAAAAGACAAAAGTTGAATGTGACTTTTCCTATTGGTCTGGAATTGGTGACAGAGTCCATATTCTGAAGAAAGTCAGACAACACCTCTTCAGCCACCCGGTGTCGGCAGGAGGCTGCCGAGTGGCCTACGCAGTCTCCGGCTAGGCCAGGTTGGGTGAGCTTGACAAGCCATTCTTGTCCAGACTCACTGCCATTGCTGCTACTCTGGGGAAGGTGAGTCTTCACTGAGGTTTCTTCTATTTTTCCCCAGGTTTCTCCTACCTTTCCCTTGCCCAGGACATGGGAAAGGAGAGAACCAGAACAGGGGGAGTTGTACACCTGGCAGGCTCTGGGCTATCTACAGAAAGAGGGAACTGGAAAGACAGCAGGGCAGGAGGGAAGATAGCAGGGAAACACAGTGAGCCACCCTTCCATGCCCTGTGATGGGTGCAGTTTCCATGACAGCCATTGGATGTGAACATTTGGCCAGCCCACCCAATAGGCTGCAAGCCGATCAGGGGGCTAGCTATCAGGAAGGAGCCTAAATTGCTCCCAGAAATCTACACAGGTGGCTCCTTAGTGAAGGGAAGACAGCAAGACTTTTGCTGGCCACAGATTGATGAGAGATGACTTGCACGTAATCCCACCAAGGGAAAGGCTTCTGACTGGTCCTCTCTCCTGCCATTTTTTTCCCCAACCCTGATGGATGAACCAGACCCTAAAACAGACAGGTGGGAGAAAGAGGGTAGAGTCCTGTGATCATTAATCTTGATATATCTACTTCATTGGATTAAGAAATGCCTAGCAGATTAGTAAAGCACACTCTTCTGTGTGTGTGTGTGTGTAGGGGGGTGAATCATGGAGGCATAACTGTGGGATCTATATCTGGTCCCTCTCCCATTCCTCTCTGGCACTGTCCCACTTCTCTGCTTCTTGTTTGCCATGAACTAAACATCTTTGCTGCAGCACATCCTTCCATCCTTGCATCATAATGTCCTGCTTTGGAGCCAGCTGGCCACGGACTAAATCCTCAGAAACTGTGAGCCAAATTAAACTTCTCCTTTAAGTTGTGGGTGTCACTTAGTCCTCTAAATTATAGTGGTCACATATTATGTCTCAGCCACAAAAAAAGCTAATTAATATGCGTCCCTATTGTCCCGCAAGATCTCTAGGCCACAATCTGCGTGCTAAGTGGGATCAAATATGAAGCAAGAATTCTAGGCTGTACTACGATTTGCTACTTAAAGGAGACCCAATAGCAAAGGCAGATGAAACACAGTATAGTTAGGATTGTGTTCAGGACACAATGTTATGCCATCTTTGGCCTGCTAACTGGCACACTGGGCCTTGCAGGAGAGGTTCTGTATCACCTCTCTAGCTCACTTTTCCTCCTTTCAGGGCCTCATGTACATTAGCCTACCAGATAGTATGAAGTCTTCCAAACGCATCATTTATCTCTTGTTGCATAACAAAGTACACCAAAATGGAGCAGAATACACACAACCACTGTTGGCTTATTGCACATGGCTTTGAAGGTCTGGCTGCTCTCAGTGACAGGTCTGTTATAGCTCTGAGGTCCTCCATGTGGCTGAAGTGGACAGCAGATAGGGCTGGATGCACAGTGAAGACTTGAGATGGCTGAACCTGTTTCCAAGGATGGAGACCTCTTATCTCACTCTGCCCCTTTGGGAGGTGCTTCTCATGCTTTCTCCAGAGTTCCAGAAGAGGGGAGAGAAGCTGCCTCCCTACATTGAAGGGCCTGCTGTTCTATGTCTCTACCTTTGCTGCACTGAGGATTCTGCTATTACCTCTCTGACCTTTTGCTTGTCATTGGCCTTGTGATTGATACAGGCTGGCCAGTACCTAAGTCATCTCTGAGCAGCACTTTCCAACTTAAAATAGTCTGACCAAGTTCTCTTTGTGCCCAAACACAGACTTTGAATCAGTTGCTGCTGTCTTCCCAAGTAGATTGGAGTCTCCTGAGTGGTCATGCCCTTCTCATTCTTGCTTCTTTAGTGTTAGCAGGACAGATGGACACATGGTGGGGATGTAAATATGTGCATTGACATTGTTGAATTGATGAATGAATGCTCTCATTCTCGTGAGACTGGTTCCAGCTGGGGCCAGAAGATGTAACTAAGGATTTTAGTACAACATACTCTGCAGGTTCAACCAAGTGACACTTGCTGTCCATTCCAACTCAAAAATTATATGAATCTTGGTCAAGGGAAAAGAAAATTTCAAGGCATCAAGGCAAGAATGTGAGGCTGTGTGTCAAGTAATGATTCATGAGGAACCTTTTTTAGAATAAAAAATATAAGAGCAAATATTATTAAGCCATCAATTTAATATACCAATTGCCAGCTACACCACAGGACTTAAATCCATGATTACCTCACCATATTTGGAGAAGAGAGAATTAAAGGTTAGTTCCAAGTTACAGAATATAAAATAAGAAAAACTATAAGCAAGATCTTTCGACCTTGAAGTTTTACTTGACCTTTGAATACTACACAAACACAATAGCTGCTGCCCCAAACCTTATCCTTTTTTCCATGGTAGAAAGGAGAAAACCATTTAAAATATGTGTGTGTGTGTGTGTGTGTGTGTAGGTGTGTGTGTGTAGGTGTGTGTGTGTGTGTATCTTTTTGAACTGTGGATATGATCAGGAACCTTAGCAAAGAACAAAAATAGTGAAAACATTCTTGGTTCCTCCAGGAGAATGATTGACTTTCCATTTGCCTGTCATCTCTAGAGGCCAAATGAAGTAAGATGGGTTTCAATCTACTGATTGTGTAGATTTTAATGACATCTGCATGTGTGACTAACTCTAAGGCTTAGTCTTCTTTTCTAATTACTTAGCTTATTCCCAGATCTAAAGTAGTGTATGGTAGACCTGCATTAAAGTCATTTATCACTGATTTGGGTCATTTTTTTTTAGAAGACGGCAACATAACCTTATCTGCAATTCCAGAAATGAATAGTTCGACAGCCAGATATTTCAGAATACTTAACGACTTTTTGCCCTTAACTGCAGCTACTGTAGAAAAGGGAAAAAAGCAGTAAGTATGCATAATGGAAATCTCTCCCCAATGGCCTTTTCATTTCCTTCAAGCCTGAGGGACAGCATTTCATTGGAGAGAAGGATCGGGGCAGTTAGCAGTAACAATATTAAAGAACAAAAAAAGATATATATCTTTTTTGTCTCAAAGTAACAGTTCATGCCAGGAAACTAATGGAATTCTATGATTTGATCCCTGTGAGACTAGTGAACATCAAGTTCTAAGACTAAATGGATAGAAATAACAACAAACCTTAAAAGTTTCATGGACCAACAGAATGTTTAATGCTAGCGGAGGCTGTAGTGATGGAACTTTCTCATGATCTAAGCTTCGGCTGAGTTGCAAGGAGTTTAAGTGACATGACCAGGACTCCTTACTGTTGACAAGGCTGGGGTCCATTCTGTGCTCCTCAACCTTGGCTGCACCTTGTGATCAATGGGTAGTTTTAAAACTTCTGATGCTTTGGTCCACCCTGGATATTCTGGTTTGAATAGGTCAAGCTGTGACCTGGATGCCAAGACTGGATCAGCAAACTTCCATGGCACTGTGCTGCCACAAGTCACAGGCATTGAACAAGGTCCTGTTGGGAACAGTGTACAGATGTCTCTACCACAGTCCGTGTGGCACTTTGCCCTTTCTATTTTCTTAACTCCTGCAGACTTGTCTCCAGAACTGGGGTCTGAACAAGATCATCAAAATCTCTATCCCAGGTGTAAGTCCCCTTCTTATTGTAGTTGTGTCTGTGTATGAGATGCCACTTGGTACACAGATCCTTGCTGTTTCTGTGGCCTTCCCTTCTTCCTTTACCCAGTGAGCTGCCGCTCCCACCACTGCCTCTTCTGTGCCTTGCTTCTCTCACCTTGCCAGGAGATGACAAAGTGAGATCTCTCCCATGGCTTCCAGGTGATGCAGTTAAACAGCTGTCTCTTTGATCCTTATCCTCCAGCACAAAGCAACAATTTTCTCCCCAGGCAGGTAACTCTGTGTCACTTTAAAATCCAGAGTTTAGATATGGAAAAGATCTTAATGATCATCTGCCCCACTGTCTCAGTGGGCAGAATCCTCTCTGCTGCTGGCAGATGGCTCTCCTTTCTGCCTTGGGTGCCCCCTGGGGAAATAGCTCACTCTGTTCATGCAGCCCGTTCAACTGTTGAGCGATGCTTGTTACCAGCCTTCCATCCTGGATTAGGTTGTTTCTGATATTCCCCTATTGAGATGATCATATGGTTTTTGTCCTTGGCTCTATTGATATAGTGTATTACATTTATTGATTTGTGTATGTTGAACCATCCCTGAATCCCTGGGATGAATCCCACTTGGTCAGGATGTATGATCTTGATGATTTTCTGCATTCTATTTGCCAGTATTTTATTAAGGATTTTTGCATCTATGTTCATTAGTGAGATTAGCCTATAGCTCTCTTTTTCAGCTGGGTCTTTTTCTGATTTGCAGATCAAGGTGATGCTTGCTTCCAGGAATGAATTTGGGAGTATTGCTTCCCTTTCAATTTCATTGAAGAGTTTAAACAGTAGTGGCAATAGTTCCTCTCTAAATGTCTTGTAGAATTCAGCAGCGAAGCCATCAGGACCTGGGCTTTTCTTAGTTGGTAAGTTTTTAATTATGTTTTCAATTTCATTGATTGATATTTGGTTGCATAGAATTTTTAGGTCTTTTTCATCCAACTTTTGTAATTCATAGGTATCTAGGAATCTGTCCATTTCTTTTGTGTTTTCCATCTTATTTTCCATATAGTTTCTCGAAGTAGCTATTGATGATCCTCAGGATTTCTGCTGGGTATATTTTAATTTCATCCTTTTCATTCCTAATTTCATGGATATGGTCCTTTTGTTTCCTTTTTCTGATAAGGTTGGCTAAGGGTGTGTCAATTTTGTTTATTCTTTTGAAAAACCAACTCTTGTCCTCATTGATATTTTGTTTCCTTCTCTTACTCTATATTGCATTGATTACTGCTCTGGTCTGTATAATTTCCTCCCTTGTATTAGCTCTGGGTTTGTCCTGCTTTTCTTTTTCTAGAAGCTTGAGGTTCGGCTTCAACTTGTTTAATTGGGCTTGCTCTGTTTTCCTAATATGAGTATTCACTGCTATGAATTTCCCTCATAAGACTGCTTTCATTGTGTCCCATAGATTCCGATATGTTGTATTGTCATTGTCATTTCATTGTAGGAAATGTCTGATTTCTTCTTTAATTTCCTTTCTGACCCATTGGTTATTCAGAAGTGTGTTGTTTAATTTGCATGTGTTTATGAAATTCTTGTGGTTTCTTTTGCTACTGAGCTCCAATTTCATCGCACTATGGTCTGATAACATACAGGGGATAACTTCAGTTCCTTTGCACTTACATAAGCATGTTCTATGAGCAAGTATGTGGTCTGTTTTGGAGAATGACCCGTGTGCAGCTGAAAAGGATGTGTATTCTGATTTTGTGGGGTGGAACACTCTGTAAACATCTGTTAAATTCATTTGTTCAAGAGTTTGATTGAGTTCTAGTATTTTGTTGCTTATTTTTTGTCTAGTTTATCTATTTGTGACAGTGGGGTATTGTGGTCCCCCACTACTATTGTATGTGTGCTTACTTGATTTTTCATGTCCATTAGTATTTGTTTTATACAGTTCAGTGCACTAGTGTTTGGTGCATATATGTTTATGATAGTCATGTCTTCCTCTTGTATGGTTCTCTTTACAAGGATGTAGTCTCCTTCTTTGTTTCTCTTAATCAGTGTTGGTTTGAAATCCACTTGATCTGTGAAGAGGATAGCTAATCCTGCTTTTTTTTCAGGTTCCTGTTGCATGGAGTATTGTTTTCCACCCTTTAACTTTCAGTCTATGAGTTTCTTTTTGAATTAAGTGTGTTTTTTGTGTGCAGCATATTGTTGGATCTTACTTCTTGACCCATTCTACCAGTTTATTTCTTTTGATGGTTGAATTGAGACCATTAACATTGATGGTTATAACTGATACATATTGACTTATCCTTATCATGACTTTTTCATTTTGTTAGGTTCTTCCCCTTTGCATTTAATTTCTTGTCATGCCCGATGGATTCACTCTGCTGGGCTTCCTCAGGTTGTGATCCTTGTTGTCTTTTCCTAGGATATCTTCTAAAATTTTTTGGTGTGATGGTTTGGTATTCATAAAGTTTCTCAGGTGGTCTTTGTCATGAATGTATCTTATTTCTCTCATCAATTTTGAAAGACAGTTTTTCAGGGTACATCAATCTGGGTTGGAGGCTGTTTTCCTTTATGGCTTGAAATAGGTCACTCCAAGCTTTTCCTGCCTTGAGGGTTTGCATTGAGAAGTCTGCTGCGATTCTGATGGGCTTTCCTTTGTATGTGATTTGGGTCTTTTCTCTAACTGGTTGTAGAATTTTGTTCTTTTGTTGGATTTCTGGAATCTTTACTATTATATGCCTTTGTGTAGCTTTTTTTGATGAAGGCTGGTTGGAGTCCTATATGCCTCACTTATCTGTATGTCAAGTTCTTTTCCCCTCCTTGGGAAGTTTTTTGCCATCACTTCTGTGAACAGTTTCTTTTTTTTTTTTTTTACATCATCTGCACTCTCTCCTGTTTCTTCCTTGACTCCAATCAGTCTTATGTTATTATTCTTTGCATCATGTAGCAGCTGCTGGATTGATTTCTCTTGTTCCTTTACTATTTTAAACAAATTTTTCTTTTCCTGGTCATAATTGCAATCTTATCTTCTATACCTGAAATTCTGTCCTCACATGGGCTCATTCTGCTGCATAGACCTTCAGTGGAGTTTTTAATCTCCTGGAAATCTGTTTGCATCTGTTTTATGCATTCCATTTGTTTCCTGTGTTGGGATTCCATCATGTTCCTCAGCTCCTCTGTTTTTTTTATGTTTCTTCTCTAGATTTAGTAATCATGTCTTGCACTACGGGCACAATCTCTGCTGTTATCTGAGAAATTATTTCTGATTTCAGGTTTACCAGATCCTCTTTTGTTGCCAGTGCAGGGAGTCCAGGTGGTTGAGTATCAGATTGTTCCATCTTGTTTCCCTTTGGCTTGCTTTAGGTGATCTGGAAGTCTGTTTTTGAGACTGTTTATGTGTCTTCGCATTTCAAGGGGGGTGGTGTGCTCCTGGTGCCTGAGAGGCTCACCTCCTGGGCATTGGGTATGGTGGTACACACAGCTCCTCCCTAGCACTGGAGGTGGCTCTGCTTCTAGGTATGGTTTGGTGGTTTGGGGGTCTGGAAGGCTCCTCCATAATCTTAAAAGAATGACTAAATTGTTACTCAGGGTCCATTTTAACAGATTCTGGAGGAACTATGGCAGGTGCTGTTCTGGAGTTGCTTTCCAGCAGTTGCTCTCCCACTTCCCTGAACCTGATTAATGTATCCTCATCTCAGTATGTTCAAAGATGTCTTTCTGTTGGGTGGCAGCTCTCTAACTTACTATATACTATATTATATTAGTGTGTCTCCCTCCTGTGAAAATTAGGTGTCCTTTAACTGGATGGAGACAGTGCCTTCACCCAGAGCAAGGATGCTAACAACTGGTGACAAAGTAGGTGGTATTTGGGACAGAAGAACCTTAAGGTATGTTTCCATCAGAATGTGTAGGTACAAGGCTATGCTGGATCATGAGGGCTCATTCCTCAAATCCTGCTGAGGTCATTCCTTTGTTCATTCATTCATTCATTCTTATTCATTGTAAGAAAGATGACTATTGTAGCAGCTTTGTTCAATACGGAAGTATGTATGTCAGAAAATTAAAACCATCTATATTTTCATTGAACAGAAAAACATTGTTAACATTTTATTTTTGTGAATGTCCTTACAGACATTTTTTCATGAAAAGTTCACAATTTATATACTATAGATTTTTGTGCTTTCTTTTTAAAAACATATTATAAGTATTTTCTATTTATCCTCAACTATTCTTCAAGAATGTGATGCTTTTGGTACCACGGATCCAACTTGGGACCTTGTGCTTGCGAGGCAGGTGGTGGAACCATTGAGCTAAATCCCTGGCCCCTGTGATGTGGTTTTAAATGGTTGTATTATATACACATCAGAATAGGCTTATCCAGATATGTATTGCTGAAAATTTGGTGACTTTTATTCCCAGTTCTTCTCCAATAAGTAGCATTTGAAAAATATTGGTTTCCATGAGTCTCTGTCCACACACTTAATATGTACTGGACTGTGAATGGCTCATGCTAATTGCTAGTCCTGTAAACTTAAACATGATGGAATCTGGATCAATATGAGGGGCTCCTACACAGACAGTTTGTAGTGAAAGAATTGAGCTCTTTCATAGCTTCTTCAGAAGATCAGAGTTGGCGTTTTAGTATTTTATCCTGTGGAGGTTTTTTTTGTGTTTTCCACTTGAGACATTCAGCATTTCACAGATGACACAGTTCCTCATCCCTGTAGGACACCCCAACTCCTGAACACCAACCTACTGTGGCCATCTGGCCCACTAGCTCCCCTTGGGAGGGCCCACTTCTAGAACTTCTGAAAATTCCTAAGAGAAGCTGGAGCACAGTCTCTGGCTTTGTGCAGAGAACCAGCTGTCATCCCTCTCAGAAACAGCTGTGGTATTTCCTATGTCCTGGAAAGCCTCCTTCTCTTCCTGCTGATTTCACAGAAGTCAAGTACAGACTGATGAGGGGGTGTGAGGGGCTTGGTAGGAACCAAGGGAAATGCACAGCAGTGCATTTGCTCCTGTTTCCTTGGAGTGAAGGCACCACTGCTGGCCCCCTGTACCCTGTGTTGAGAGTCACTGATGTCCCCTTTTCTTCATCAGAAGTTCACAGTCATGGCTCAGCTTCCTGCCAGTGCTCTTAGAGGAGCATCACAGAATTAAACAAATAACAATACAGATCACCTGGTTATATTTTAATTTCAGATGAACAGTGAATCATTTCTTAGTATAAATATGTGTCAAGTATTACAGGAGGTACTTATTCTGAAAAAGAAATTGATTGTTGATCTGAAAGTCACATTTTACTGGAATACTATATTTCACCTGGGAGTCCCACTATAGAGGTATTTCAATGGAAAATTCAAGCCTCACTCCCCAGCTTGTATTTTAAGTTCTTGCTTAGGAACCTCATTCAAATTTTAATGACTTTTAAAAAAGAAAATTCATTGCTTCTCAGCCTTTTGGCTAAGATCAAGTGTAAAAAAGAAAATTTAGATCATTTGTGAGGAATCCTATGCATTTGTCTTTAGCTTTAATTTTGCTTTATTGAATAAACATTATTTGTAGATTAACTGGCCAAGGAAATTTCATGAGTATAAACAGTTGGGGCAGGGGTGTCTCGCAGTACCTGTTCTGCAATCTTTGTTTAATGAGAATGCAATGCACAGTTTGATATTGAACCTTAGTGTGTATGTCTACCCAAAGCTGCATACCTTTATAGGTGGGGCTTTTCAAGGTGGCTAGATCTGGGGTGTGTGATAGTGGAATTAAGGGTGTGTGATAAATTGGTTTAGTATAGTTCTGGGTGTGAATAATGGAAGACCCAAACTGAGTGTGCATGGCACCAACCAATAGGCTCATAGCCTGGATGAAATATAAAGGGACAGAAAGATGGCAGGCTGCTCATTACTGCCTCCTGCTTACCCTGACATGGACTGTTTCTTCTCTGCCCTGCCATGGACTCCTTCTCTAATGCTGCCTTGCCTTGGAACCAGCTGACTAAGGATTGAAACCTCTACAAAACATGAGCTAAAATAAACCTTTCCTCCTTTAACTTTAGGTGTCGAGTATTTTGTCTTGACAGCAATGAGAAAAGTAACCACGACAGTGCACATCACCAGCTTCTTCTCCCCATGGTGTCTTTGTCTCAGTGGTTGTGCTTAAGATAGACAGTCAATAGAATGGCACTTTATGAGTTAATGCCAATATATTATTCCAAAAGAGTACATTTTATACTATTATGGGATGGCTTTTCATTGAGAGAATCTTTTTAAAATATGTTTAATTTAGTCTAAGAAACAACAGTTCCTGTCTCATAAAGTTTTGGGCTGGGGATTTAGCTCAGTGGTTCTGCTGCCTGCCTCGAAAGCTCAAGGACCCGAGTTTGATCCCCAGTACCAAAAAAAAAAAAAAAAATTTTTCGGCCAGGGATTTGGCTCAGTGGTTTCGCCGCCTGCTGCGCAAGCGGAAGGATCTGAGTTCGATCTCCAGCACCAAAAAAAAAAAAAAAAAAATTTGTACCCTGCAGTATGGAAAGGCATGTATTTATTCCAAGACCTAAGATAGATTTAATTGCTGTGGAGAAAATGCGAAGTTCTTTTGTATTTCATTATAAATCATGTTATCTCCTTAAAATAGGGGAGGGGAAAGTACCTTTAAACTGAAACTACCAATGAGTGGAATGTTTTAGAAATATAGTGTGTATTACTTTCCTAGGGCTTCTGTAAATAAAGTACCATAAACTGGTGTGCTCCACATATTAAAATTTACTGTTTTATGCATTTGGAGGCCACAGGCCCAAGACCAAGATGTGGACAGAATCTGTCCCTGATGTCCTGCCTGGCTTCTAGTGGTGGCCGGCAGTCCTTGGAGTTCCTGGCTCCAATCTCTTGTGTTCACATCTTCCCATCACATTCTCCCTGAGTCTGTCTTCATCTGGAAGCTGTCATATTGTAAGGACCCAAGTCATGTTGGATTAGTATACAACCCTCCTCTAGCATGACCTCATCTTCATTATACCTGCAACAACCCTGTTTCCAAAGAAGGTCATATTGGGAAGTACTGGAGATTCAGCATATGGGGGGGGGGGGAGAGACACTCAACCCATAACATAGGATATGGAGATTGAAGCCAGACAAAACTTACAAAATGTTGTTTCACATTCCCTACATTTTCCAGCTGTCATCTTAGTTTTCAGATGTTCATGTATGTGGCCCTGCTTGGCCTTTTGATGTGTTTTTCATCAGTGCTTACCCCGCCATGAGCACTTTTCCTTCAGAGGAGCTATAGGAATGGCCACACCGGGAAGGGTTCCATGGTGTGGCTTTATGTACGGTCATCATTGGCACTGTCCAAGGAGAGCAGACCTGGCTTCAGCAGGTAGTGTGCCCCCAGGGCAGGCAAGGATGGTACCTTGGTGTTTTACCACCACTCCCTTCTTTGCCTTTCCACTGCCCTTTCTCCTCCCTGGTACTGGCCCCTGTCCCTGTCCCCATGTCCCCATGCCCCTGTTTGTCAGGGAGAAAAAGATGAGCTTTGTGAAGATGAGCTTTCTGCTTAGCTCCTTTGCTCCTTCAAAGAAAAATGGTCACACAAAAGCTTCTGACTATTAAGTCCCTAGTGTCGAGAGACAGGGCTTTCTTTAACAGCTCTGTGAACACAGGCCTGAAATAGTGATTAGGTCAAATCGCCTAAGTTTTTCTCTCACTTCAAATGACAGAAATGTGCCCTCCTGGGTTAGTGGAGTAGTAGTGGGGTGCACCATGGGGTGCAGCCCCATCTCTCTACCCCCTTTTCTCTCCATGTCAGATGTTGGCTTCTGCCACCTGTCTGCAGTCCAGGGAGGAGAAATGAACTGGGAAGGGAAGTCCTCCCTCTTCTTTTTGAGTTAGAATTCTTGGCAGAGTTTTCCACAAATCATGTCCAGTGGTTTCTACCTATTAGATGCCCTCTCTCTAAGGGAGGCTTAGAAATATATCTTATGGGGGAGTTTGCTGGTTGGGTGCATGGATAACATCCAGGGGTCCTGGGAGAAGGAAGTGGAGTGCACCCCATTGGTTGTTCAGAAGATTCTCCTCACTTCTCAAACCTGTGACCTAGAGGAGAAGGTGGGAGCTACTGGCAATCCCACTCATGATAGGTATATGATCCGTGGACTCAGAGGTGATGTTGGACCAGAGCTTTGGGGAAGGTGAATGTATTTTTCATGTCAGAAAGACATGAACATAAGGAGATGGAGGGTGGAGTGTTATGGACAGACTTGGGCTCCTTTAAATCCATATGTTGAGATCCCCAGTCTCTCAGAATATGACTATTTGTGGAGCCAGGACCTTTAAAGAAGGAATCAAGTAAAAAATGAGGTCATTGGTGTGGGTCCTGACCCAATTTGACTGGTGTCCTGTAAGAGAAGGAAATTTAGATACAGAGACATGAGGGAAGATCGTGGAAAGAAGTAGAGAGAAGATGGCTGTCTTAAGGCCATGAGGAGGGGCTTCAAGAGAAACCAGCACTGCTGACACCATGATTTCAGCCTCCAGAACCTGAGAAAATAAACTTCTGTTGTTTAAACCACCCAGACTGTGGGGTTAGTAGTCCTAGCAAACTAATACAGATTTAGGACTATATAAGATTCCTAAACCTGCAGAATAATCTTAACTGGGCTTCATCAACACTAGACAGGAGAGTTACTTGGTTTCTATCATTTTATGCATGTGGCCAGCCTCACACTCTGTTTGGAGCAGAAGTCTACAGTCTAAGCCTTCCCCACATCCAGCTTCTTGATACCAGGTGTCCTGAGCAAATGTATAGACTGTGCTTCTGAATCCAAATGACGTGATGTTCACACATTCTCCGCTACAAGTTAAGTATCACCAGCCATGGGAAGGGTGAAGTGGACACCCAGAGAAAGGACAGTCTCATCCCCATCCCTCCCACATCACAGTTCACTGTCTAAACTGACCAAGATTAGTCTGTACAGGAGCCACTGCTGGGCTAAGGCAAACAAAACCCTGCTACACTGTCTGGTGACATCTATAAGAGAGGAGGAAAGATCATTACACAGGTCAGTCCTGGGGTAAGTGTAGCCATCAGAATGCATCAAATCCCTTCACTGGCTGCCTGTTTTGAGCAGGATCAGGCCTGGTCAGTGTGGGTGTGGGCTGGGTGCCGTGAAACCCAAAGATGTCCTTGAAAAGACTGACCATCCACTTGTGTCCTGAGAGACCCAGGCCAATCACCTGCAATGGGAAGGGACATCAGCCACTGTTCATATTCTGTGGGCTGGATACATACTACCTCTCTCTGACCTAGTCACTTGTGTGTCAGTTGCCTTGGGTGTGAGGAGGCCCCACAGTCAGCAGCTCTCCCTCCACTTGGAGCTGCGGCTTCTCTGGGTAGCAATGTAAAAAGGCTGTTTGGCCGCTAACAGCCAACATTGTTGCCTCTGAATGTGTGACTCTTGCTGGAAACAGAGTCAGAGCAGTGGAGTGGTTAAGTCTAAGAGCTTTGGGATTACAGTGCTGGGCTCAATTCCTGCCTCAATTTCTCCAGGACTAAAGAGGTTTAATTGCAGCATCTATACAAAAGGACTTACCTGAATATTAAGTCATGTAATTTGTCAAAAATATGTTACAGGAGACTTAGATATTATAAACACTCAATAAATGAGAGACCTTTAGGTTTTTATATTTCCATCTTTGTCCATGATGGAAGATTAGTGATAAAGGCACAGTCAGAATTGAATCCCAGCTCCCCAATCTGCCACCATGAGGTCCTCTTTGTGCTTCAGTTTTCTCACCTTGAAGATGTGGATGATGCTGATAATGACCTCGTGTGATTGTTTTGGG
The DNA here is from genome assembly GCF_053883595.1 of Heterocephalus glaber. Taxonomy (NCBI): domain Eukaryota; kingdom Metazoa; phylum Chordata; class Mammalia; order Rodentia; family Bathyergidae; genus Heterocephalus; species Heterocephalus glaber. The sequence goes on from NW_028258315.1 coordinate 29,044,416, forward strand.
GAGTAAATGGCCCAAGCTACACACAGCATTTAGGACAGAGCTCAGCACATGTGAGCCTGGCAAGTAATGGCTATCATCATTACCATTATCATTGTAATTATTACAATGGGTTCAGAGGAGAGGTCAAAACAGACACCAGAAGCATTCTTCTTGCTTCTCTGATCAAACACATTACTTGGGTGAGCTGGGTTATGGAATAGGCTTTGGGATGAATACATGCATTATATAATTTTATTGTCACTCAAGTCTGACAGTTGGCTGTGATGAGAAAAGTGAGATTCAGGCAGTGGTACCATTTAGCTATATTACTAAGTAGCAAAGCTGGAAATCACCTGACCCAGAGCCACCAGGGCCCATTGGTCCTAGCCCTCTCCTGTCATCCTGGTCCCCACTATGACTGTAAGAGGATCCCCAGGCTCATGGTATCTTGAGCCCACATCTTACTATCATTCTTACTTCTAGCAATAAATATTCTTTAAGGCAAGAAGACATTGTCACCTTGGGTCATGATAAAATTATATGGCCCGGGGAGCACATCTGTAGCCACATTAATCATCAGAGACACATGGCTCCCATGTCACCAGTAGAGCCTAGAATAATATATTTCGATGGTGCAGTCTGTGGTTCATGAGAGTCACAGCTTACAAAGCAGAACCCTGGAACTTGAGGTCACCACAAAGCCACCTCTGGCTGATGGAAAATGTTCTGAACACTGAGTGGTTCGAAGAAGGGGCTGACAGGTGCCCTGGGGTCCAAAGCAGGGGCTTGGAAAGACTATGTCTGTGCAAATGAGGCAGCCAAGCAAGCCCACTCCCTTCGGCAATGCTGGATGTAGTCTGACATTACAGATCAGAGCTGGCCGGCCTTGACCACGAACACAGACATGCTTTCAGAAATACCCAGGCCCATGTGGTGCTCCCACTGCAGCTTTTGGAAGGAATCAGGGACACCCAGCCCTGTGATGTGTGGTTTCTGTTGTTGAGAAGCTCATGCATTGGGAAGGGACTGAAGCCAGCAGAGAAGGTTCTCATACAGACAGTAATGTTGGAGTCATGTGTGCTCAGGTGTCTGTTGTCACCTGCATGGGGATCGAGGTGGGCACTGTCTACTCCTGGGACTGGAGGATGGGCACACATGCCCATAGGAGGTGGCAGAGTTGGCAAGGGGTGTCCTCCTTCTTTCTATTTTTTTAAATAGTGCAGACTGTGCTTTTATTACATGGCTGGATTAAAATATTTCAGAAGTCTAGGCAGAGACATGGCCAGACAATTGACTTGACTTTGGAAGAATAAGTTTTGCTTCTTAGAACTTTCATACTGATTTTTAATTATTTCTCGAAGCCTCTGGCTAGGTGTAAATTCTTACTTATGACTTGGTATGTTTGTTCACTGAATAGATACTTTCTTGGCACAATGTCCTCTCTCTTCCATGAAAAAGCTAGTTTTCCAGGATAAAGCTAAGTCTACTCTTAGGCCAGCGACTATAACTTTTCTTGGTAAATTTCTATTTGACTTCTAATGACACTAATTTGGGTGATTATCCTGTAAACCAAGTTGGGTTCTTCCTTCTTGAACAAAATCAAGGTGCCTCATAGAAGCCCAATTTGTCCTTTTTACTTTTTTCTCTTTTCACTCAAAGTTTGATTCTCCATACTATGGCCACGTGTGCATGGTAACAATATTTGTTATTTCTTCTTTCTTTCTTCTCATTGGCTTGGCAACGTTTCTGTGCATCATTTCTAAGCAGTGACTTCTGCCCTTCACAAACATGTCTGTGAATCCATTTTGGTTTTTTTAGATGCCACACTTCCCTTCCTTCTGTGTCTAAGATGACCTGATTACATGGATTTGGGCATATCCTGTGAACAAGAGATGTACACGATCATAATAATTTTCAGATCATTATCTTGGAGGGAGATGAACCCCATAGAGTGTTAGAGAAAATTAGTGATCACATCCCAACCTAAAGGTGCATCTCAAGTTGCAAACTCCAGAAAGGCTCGGGGAGAAAGGACACCAGGAAAGGCTGGAGCTATGGAGGCCCCTGGGTATGGATGGTGAACTATGCTGCAAAGCATAGGCTTCAAATGTGTGGAGCGTGTCATTTACAGAAAAGTTAAAATAAAGATTCCCAGAGAGTCAGAATCTGTAGGTCAGGGTGTTACCTAAGAATCTGCATTCAACAACTGCCTTGTGCCCTTATAACAGAGGTGATTCATAAACTATATTTTGGAAAACTGGCTGAAGTGGTTGTGAAAGAGAGTCTGTAGATGAAAATAGGGATGGTATTTTGATGTCAGCAAGAAGCACCCTGCTGGCATGTCACAGACACCTGTGTCTGATGGGAAGTGCTCATTGGTGGGACCTCAAATTGGTAGGGTATGTGATGCTCCAGGGAATCTTGTAGCAATTGTAGTGCATCGTGTCTATGGAATACCTCTCTGCAAGAAGCTAATTCTAAGGCAGCTGTGGCTATAGCTTCATGAATCATGTGTTTTGGAAGAGAATGAAAAAAAAGGGCTTCTTTCTCTTTCTTCTCATTGGATAGATGAGGAAGTGACAGGTCCAGGGGATCACCCCTGCCATCCACTACTGATGAACAAGATGTGTACTGTGGAACTTCAAAACCTGGCAACTGGAGCAGGCCTGGGCCCTTCTTTCTGAGCACCCTGGCCCAGGGCACTAATTAAAGGAGAGAAACCGGCTATCAAGCAGAGAAGGGGCCAGGAGCTGCTGTCCAGGGCACAACACACAGCAGTAGGGAGCAGCCAGGTGGGGCAAGAAGTCCTCCAGTACCTGCACAGGTTAGACAGAAAGTCCTCCAGTACCTGCACAGGTTAGGCAGGAAGTCATGCTGTACCTGCACAGGTATGTGCCAGACAGGTGTAGCTCATCATCAGGGAGGGTGGGACAGCTCCTGTGCCTGGCAGAACTGGTTTCTGGCTGTTCTCCAGAAACAGACTTACTGCTCCAGTGGATGACAGCAGTGTGTAGGTGTGTTGTGTTTTACAGGTGTGTAGGTAGAAGTAGAGTAACAGCATCATCACAAAGAGGATTACCAAAAGTAAACCAGAGCAAAAGAGGTAATGTACTGGGTGGCAAAATGTTTTGTTATGAAAAAAAAATGAAAAGCAGTGAGAGAGAAAAGGAACACAGGAAGGAGTAGAAAGATTTTCAAGGGAATTTCATTTTTTCATAGCATCTTTTCTTTCAATGCTAGACCTTGAACCCAGGTAGTCCTCACACATGCATGGCAAGTGCTCTACTTATGTCCCCAGCCCTATGGCACAATTTTTAAGCAGCCTGGCTTTTTATTATAAATATATGTTCTTTGTAGAAAAATTTTAAGTTACATAAAAATGTAAACAAGAAAAACCGAAATAATCACATCCCACTATCAATATTAAACACAGTTAACATTGTATTTCTTAATAATTAAAAAACACTTTTTATACTTTTGGCAGTGGACAACTGCAAACTGATGCAAACACAGGAACAGGGCAGCATCCTCCTGTGTGTCCAGCACAGCTCTGCACTGGCCAGTGTTCTGTGGAACTTAGGTTTTCCAGCCTTAGACTGGATATACGAAGATAGGCCTCTGGTTTTCCCAGCGCATGGTCTATTGTGAGTTTATTTTTATTCACACACTTTGAAAAGGGTTTGTAAACATAAGTAACATTGAACATTATTTCCTGGTATGACTGGTGCTAAATTTTAAAGAGAAATCATGCATATGTGACATGCTAACATTTTGACAATGGATCTGACCCAGAGTTTATACCAAACACAGAAGTCACCTTTGGGAATTCTTTCTCTTGGCATCCTTGTCACTTGGTGAAGGGTTGGGTTCACCCATGGTGTTCAGGCCACCTGCCACCCTCCAGGTCTGAGAGGTGGGTGCCCACACTCCCTCCTTGAACCCTGCTCTCTCAAGCCAGGGCTCTGGCTTCTAGTAGTGGCCAGGATTCTGGTCTCTTCATGTAACCGCTGCTCCTTGGAATTAACTTCATTGGAAGGTTGAACAAATCATCTACGACGCCATTCCTATGGAGAGGAACTTCTCGAGGAGGGCAGACTTGGAAGTCATAGCTCTCTTCAGCTCTCTCAGGTCCCCACAGGCCAGAGCACCTGCTTCTGGGGTCAGGTGGTAGGGAAGGGACAGGGGCACTACACTGTAAGTGGGGTTCCTGGTGTTGGCTTTTCTTTTGGATTTTTCAGGGCCACAATAACAAAGTTCCTGTGTTAATAGTATTTACTGAGGCTGCTCTTGATGTATATTTTAGACACTGTTGCTATGTGCTGATAAATCACACTAACATCCTCATTATGTGTGAAGCATTGTGGGCCACTTGCTTGGATAATTGTGATATCCAGCTTGTCCTGGCACTCAGGACCTCAAAAACAGGTCAGATCCTCTGTCTAATCTTTGGATGCAGATAAGTATTAAAAGACTAGAAAGCAGGGTTCCTACCAAAATATGCAACTGTCAAGCCAAGGAGTTGGACTGGGTCTGTGGATGTGTTTGGTTGACACTGATAACCTCAAACAGAAAGTGAGGAGTGGCACGTGAGTTTTACACAGGTTCAGAGATAAGAAGGGATAGGTTTCCTTCTAAGCTGCACCAGCAGCTGTCTCCAAGGTCATCTACGTATCTGGTACAAGTTTCTGCAGATGGCTAGGACACCCATGTGCTAGACTGTGGGGAAGCTGACCCTAGTACCTGGCCCAACAGTATTTGCAACCCATCAAGATGACACTCTCAGATGTGGAGAAGGAAGACAAGACAGAGCAGAGAGACTGTGTTTGCCATGGCCATGGAGATGTCTAGCACACCACTGCCCTGTTGGCTGCCATCCATCTGCTTGTGGTCACACTGAGGCTCCTGGAGCTCCTGCCTCAGTGCAATCCATGCACACTGCCTTCTTGTTTTGTAAAGATTCCTGAGGATAGATTCATGGTGAGGCTTCATTGGTCTTGGCAAAGATTGTAGATGGAATATATTTGTCTTCCAAAGAACCTGGCAGTTTTCTGAGGCCATTCCTTGCTGTAAGGCAATAGCTTAGATAAACAATCAAGCTTTCTACACAGACCTCAGCAGTGCTGGAGCTCCTCAGTGTGGGTTTAAGGCTAGTTTCACATCCCAGAACTCAGCTCCTGAGGTTCACCACTACATCAGTCATGATGTTTATGGAGTGTCATCCCTGTTTACTTCTTCCAGGAAGTAGGGGAAAGAGGAATGGCCTACTTAGCGCAGTTACAAAGACATAGATGCAGTGGATGGGGTAATCCAAAGACAGTAGAAAGTGGACTCTGAAGTCTTGAGTTTCTATGTCTACTTCCCTCGGTGCTTTGGCAAGACACCTGGCCTCTCAGCCTCAGTTTCCTCCTCTATAAAATGGAAGAACTGATTCCACATGCACATTCAAAACTCACTTCACATTTGGAGATTTTTAATTTGCCCAAAATCATTAGAAAAGCAATTTGAGTTTAGAAGCCCACAGGAATGATAAAAGCAAGCATCTGGTGAATTATTCAGCCCATACAGGACCCAAGCCTGTCAGGCAGCATATTTTGAAGAGAAAGAACATTTTGTCCTCATGTCTGCCAGCCTGTATGTGTTTCCTCACATCAACAAAGAATATCAGCAGACTCATTCTTCTCAAGTAGAGAGATGTTAAATAGCCTGTGCTTTGTGACCGGGGGCATGGTCTTGCCACTGGGTGAGTTAGGTTAAGATTACAGCGGATGGGGGCCATGTAGGCTGCATGCACTTTCCAGAACGTTTTTGCAGGTTGTGACTCTGCACTGACACTTTCCCTCTGCCACGGGTTTCTCCTGTGGATCACCTACAGTGCTGGGTGGGTAGTTTTGGGTTCTAATAAGCTGCCTCAGCCTGGCCCAGAAAGATGATGTATGAAATAGGAGCAATTTCAATGTTGTGCAATAGCAAAGGAGCTCATGGCAGTGGGGGCATCAGCTGAGGTGGAATTGGGAAACCTGAGAGCAAACACAGCTGGTGGCCACCAAATATGCCTCCCACCCTGGGGGATGTAACGGAGCTTCCTCATTAGAGAAGAGGAGGCTATCCTGCTTGAGATTTCCACATTTCCCTGGATCCCCCTGTGAGGGATACTGCTTTGGCATCAGATGACAGGCAGCACTTTGGTAGCTGGAAGGAGTGTGGGGCATTTCAGTCTCAGTTCAGTAGCTGCTTATGAATATATTGCTTTTCTTACATGCCAGGTCCTAGGTTATGGCCTAGGGACTCAAGAGTCTTAAAATGCAATGAGAATGAAGGCTCATGGCCAAACAAGACTTCCCTGAGAGGCAGAGTGAACCAGTGCTCCACTGTGACTTGGGCCTCACGTCATTGTACCCCCGGCCATAAGGCTTGTGTCTCTCTCTCCTCCCCCTTTGCAGATACTCTTTGACCAGCTGTTGGTATACTGAAGCTCACAGCTTTCCTGTAGCCTCAACTGCAAGAACTGCTTCCTCTTTAGGCCTCCTGGGTGGACACAGGCAGGCGACCAAAGAGAGAGGGCAGGCAGCAAATTCGCAGCTTGAAATAAGCGGACAATTTTCAAATGAAGTGCAATTATATGTTTTCCTCACACCCATGTGTGAAACCAAACTTTGTTTAAAGTAACTGTGATTATTAGGTAATAGAAACAAGTGGGAAATTTGGGCTCAATTCACATTGTACTGTCAACTATAATAATGACACTAGCCATTATTCTAACCAAATGACAACAGCTAGCATTCACTGGGCACATATTTTGGGACAAGGATTGTCTTAACATTTTTTGTGCATTAACAAATTTAATCCTCATGACAAATCTAGGTAATATTATTCCTCTTTCTTATTTTATTTTTTTTTGGTACTCAGGGATCGAACTCAGGACCTTGTGCTTGGAAGGCAGGCAGCGGAACCACTGAGCTAAATCCTCAGCCAAGCTCTTTCTTATTTTAAAAGTGAAGAAACTAAAGCACAGATTTCCCCCTTCTGCCTCACATAGCTAGGAAATGTCAACATCAATTTGTACCCAGGAAGTCTGTCCAGAGAATCCTTACTCTTGGTTATTTGCTATTCAGCCTCCATTTAGGTCTGGCAGAAGATAAATATAAGAATACATATTGCTTTATTTCAAATACTTAAACCGACAAAAGTAAATCGAGAGAAACAGTAGCATGCAAAGTAATATTCTAAAATGAAAAGTGTGTTTTTGTATTCATTAGAAAAATTTAAAAAGCATATCCTTTAAACCAATATAAAATTACTACAAATTCTTTTTAGAGAAGGACTGTCTTTTATTTTGAGTTTATTTCCTTCTTGCATTTTTGGCAATAAAAGTATTTTTTTCTTTTATGAATATATTGCTATTGTACATACTAGAGGGGATGCTTACTTGGTGGAACAAAACAGTAGGGGACATATGTGGATTGCCAATCTTCTGGAAAAACTTGGCCTGGGAGACCCAGGGCCAGGTCTGTGTGTCAGAAACTCAGTAATCAGAATAAATGATACAGCCAATCCTTGTTATCCACGGTGGTTATGAACTATAAAGTTGAAGCAAAGATGAAGTCAGCCAATATGAAAGCATCATTCCTAGGGGAAACCCTGGGTTAGTCTGCTATGAGCCCCTGCCATGTTTTTTCAATTCATCAATACATACCGTTGGTTTATTTAATATGCACTGCTGACTCATTAACATGGAACTCATGGCCAGTGGCCCTGTAACTCTCCCAGAACCAAGCTTCTCCAACACAAGTGTTCCCCATGAGGCTGGTCACAGCCTTTATGTCCTGAGGAGCCCAATGCAGCAGTACAGCACCTGCTTGGGGACCATTTAAAACAGGCATATTAGCTGAACATGGTAGCACACACCTGTAATCCCTGTACTCTGGGAGGCTGAGGCAGGAGAATTGCAAGTTTGATAGCCTAGGCAACTTAGTGACCTATTGAGACCCTGTCTCAAAACAAAAATAAAAATAAAAAATAAAAACAGCTGGGAATGTAGCTCAGTGCAAAAGCCCTGACTTCAATCCTCAACATGGGAGAAAAAGCAAAACGAAACCAAACCAGCAACATCACACCAAGAAAAAGCACAGAAAGCTGTACACTGTGGCATTGTGTAGGTCCGGAATGGGACATCTGTTTAGAGGTCTGAGAGCTGCCAAGCAGGTAGCAGGAGGCCTTGCTAAGGCTCAGCTGGCAACACGTGCACCTGCAGATCCAAACTTTTGCTACTGTGTACATGTCCACAGAGGACCATGAAACCAAGGCAGAAACTGATTTGGAGGTGACAAATTTCAGCAAGAAAGCAAATTCATAAATATGTAATCTACAAATAATGAGGAAGGACTACCTTTCAATAATCAAAATTAATGCCATAAAATTCACAATGAGCATACCAGAAACTTTAGAGAGAGGATTAGTATGTCAGATTCTTCCTCTTGCCTTAGAAGCTAGTGTGGCTCAGCACAGTTTGGTGCAGGACCTGTTTGCTGCACCATGACCATCTCCCAGCCACATCTTTTTGTCTGGAGTCCTGATCATGTTGCCACTGCCAGCCTGCTTTAAACCTTGTTTATGCCAGAAAGCCCTGACTGACTTACCTCTTGCAGTGTGTAAGTAGTTATCTAACTGCCTAGGCCCTCATTCACAAGTAAGATCTTGCTAAAAATAATTAGAGGTGTTTATTAGTCTTCACTAGTTGTGCACTGAGATGCAGGGAAGACATGAGGCTGCCTGGTCTGTACCCGAGGACAAGGCTCAAACTCCATCTCTGGATATGGGTATCTGTGCTGATGGAGCCCAAACCCAGCACATCATGGGCTTGGCACCCTGTCCTTTGATCCAGGACCACCAAAGCCCTGTTTTTGTGTCCCCACCCATGCAAACCCCAGTGGGTAACAATTATACCAGGCTTGTCACTAGGGATGTTCTCTAAGCCCATAATTTCCCTCCCTACATTTATCCAGCCTTTTCCTTTCTACTTTTTATTTTGAAATAATTAAAACTGGGCAAGTATATGCAGAAAGAACAAGTATATGGAAAGCATATAAAAAAGACTCTGCATCTGCTTCACAGTTTCCTGCAGGTGACACTTTGCACAGAATCTCAACCAGGTACTGATCTAGACATAATCCAAGACTTCACTCAGATTCTACCAGTCTCACTGGTACTCATGTGTGTGTGTGTGTGTGGGGTATGCATTTTTATCATGTGTTGGTTCCTATAACCTAAAATCATCCCTATCAAGATACAGAGGGGATGCCTCTCTAGAAGGGTCTCCCTCATCCCAGCCCATTAAAGTCACACCTCTCACCCTTGGCAGTCAGTCATCTCTTCTCTTTCTCTGTAATCCTGTAACTATTTCAAAAATGCCGTGCAAATGGAATCACACAGAACTTAATCTTTGAGATCCTTTGCCTCAGCAGAGAGTCCTGGAGATTGCTCCACACTGAGTGTTGCATACTCCTGGCCTTTTCTTGTTGTGTGTGTATGTTTAGCTATTTACACAGCAGAGAACACTTGGGTTGTTTCCACTTTGAGGCTATTATGAATAAAGCTGCTATGAAGAGTTCCGTATAGGTTTTTATATGAACAGAATTTTTCTTTTCCCCAAAGAAATGTCCAAGAACGCATGCTGGATCATATAGTAAGTGTATGCTTTACTTTTTAAGCAACTACCAATCTATTTTCTAGAGCGGTAGCTCCATCTTACATTTGAGTAGCAATGTGTGAATGATCCTCTTTCTCTACATCCTCAGCAGCTTTTGCTGCTGTCACTTTTCAAATTTTTGATGTTCTAAAAGGTATGTGGTAATATCTCATCATGATTTTATAAGCTTGTAATATCTCACAATATAATATATCATTTTCCTAATGGCAAATGATGTGGAACATCTTCTTGTGTGTTTTTTTGCATTCACATACCCTTTTTGGTGAGGCAGCTATTCATTTTTTTGTTTGTTTTCTAATGAAAATGTTTAATTTTTTTAAAATGAATTATATTGGTACATTTTAGGTACACAATATAATGACATTTATCATTGGAAATATGCACCTTTACATAATCTCTCTTGGTTCTTATTTTTTCCCCATTCCCCAGCCCTCCCTTCAACCCCTCCATTCCTCCCTATTTATAAAAACTTTGTTTCCATATTTTCATTTTCTCATATTAATTAAATTCCCTTCTTTCCTTTACCCTACCACTCCCACTTCCCCTTCCCCCTTGCCCCTTTTCTTCCTATTTCACATTATCTATTATACCTTTTAGTCCTTATTTACTCTTTCAGTGCCTCACACTGGAGAAACTATTTGGAATTTACATGTATGTCCTATTTATTTCACTTAAGAGTATCTCCTCAATGTGCATCCATTTAGCTATAAATGTTTCTAATTTCTCATTTTTTATGGCTCAGTAGTACTCCATTTTATTTTTTAAAAACCACATTTTCTTTATCTAGTCTCCAATTGATGGGCAAATGGGCTGCTTCCAAGTTTTAGCTATTACAAATTGTGCTGCTATGAACATGGGTGCACATATATCACTGTGGTATGATTCTTTTAATTCTTTGGGGAAGATACTCAGCAGGGGAATAGCTGGGTCAAATGGGACTTCCAGTTCTGGTTCTTCCAGGTATCTCCATACTGATTTCCACAGTGGTTGCACCAATCTACACTCCCACCAGCAGTGGAGCAGGGTTCCTCTTTCCCCTCAGCTCCACCAGCATTTGTTATTGGTAGATTTCACAATAGCAGCCATTCTTGCTGGGGTGAGGAGGAATCTCAGTGTTGTTTTCATTTGTGTCTCTCAAATGACCAGTGATATTGAACATTTTTTCATATGTTTATTTGCCATTTCTACTTCTTTGTGGGAGAAATGTCTGTTCATTTCAGATGTCCATTTTTGGATTGGGTCTTTAAATTTGGGAGATCTGATTGTTTTAGGTTCTTTATGGATTCCAGAGAGTAGACCTTTGTCTGAGGGACAGTAGGTGAAAATTTTTTCCCACATTGTAGGTTGTCCCTTCACCCTGCTGGTGGTTTCTCTTGCTGTGCAGAAGCTTTTTAATAAGAAGAGATTCCACTTGTTGATTGTTTGTGCTAGTTCATGGGCAACTGAGGTTTTGTTCATAAAATCTTTTCCTACATCAATGTCTTCAAGAGTTCTACCTAACCTCTGTTCCAGCTGCTTCAGCCTTTCTGTTTTAACATTTAGATCTTTAATCCATTTTGATTTTAGTTTAGTGCATGGTGAGAGATATAGCTCTAGTTTTAATCTTTGACAAGTTGAAACCCAGTTTTTCCAGCACCATTTATTAAAGAGGCTATCTTTCCCCCAGTGAGGGTATTTGGCTCCTTTGTCGAAGATGAGGTGGCTGAGTGTTTCTGGAATTGTTTCTGCGTCTTCTAATCTGTTCCACCTGTCCTCAGGTCTATTTCTTTGCCAGTACCATGCTGTTTTTATCACAGTAGCTTTGTAGTATAGTTTCAAGTTGGGGGTTGTGATACCCCTAGCCATGTCTCTGTTGCCTAGAATTGCTTTTGGTATTCTAGGTTTCTTCTTGTTCCAAATGAATTTTTGGATTGTTTTCTCAAGGTCCATGAAGTATGCTGCTGGAATTTCAATTGGTATTCCATTGAATCTACACAGCAGTTTTGAAAGTATGGCCATTTTCCCTATGTTGATTCTTCCTACCCAGGAGCAGGGGATGTCTTTCCATTTTCTGATATCATCTTCAATCTCTCTTTTCAGACTGCTATAGTTTTCAGAGAAGAGATCTTTGATTTCTTTTGGTAGGTTGATTCCTAGGTATTTCAGTTTTTTGGATGCTATTGCAAAAGGAATTGTTTGCCCTATTTCTCTCTCAATGAGTCTGTTGTTCCTGTAGAGGAAAGCTATTGATTTTTGTGTGTTGACCTTGTATCCAGCTGCTTTACTGAATTTGGTTATTAAGTTTAGAAGACTTTTGGTGGAGTTCTTGGGGTCGTCTATATACAGTATCACGTCATCTGCAAATAATGACAGTTTGATAAGATGAGTTTCCAGTTGTTGATTCTCTGTGCTAGTTGCCATGCTACTGAGGTTTCATTCATAAAAGTCTTTTCCTAAGCCAATGTCTTCAAGAGTCCTACCTAACTTATCTTCCAGCAAGTTTAGTGTTTCTGTTTTAATATTTATATCTTTAATCCACTTGGATCTTTGTTTAGAGCATGGTGATAAATATGGAAAAGAGAAACCACCAACAGAGCTAAGAGACAACCTACAGTGAGAAAAAAATTTTTTAGCAGCAGTACCTCAGACAGAGGACTACTATCTAGAATATACAAAGAACTGAAAGAAATCAGACCCCCCAAATTCAAAGACACAGTTCAAAAATGGGCATATGAAATGAACAGACATTTCTCAGACAAAGAAGTAAAAGCAGCAAATAAACATATGAAAAAATGTTCAACATCACTGGTCATTTGATAGATGCAGATGAAAACAACACTGAGATTCCACCTTACCTCAGAAAGAATGGCTGCTAGCAAGAAATCAAGCAATAATAAATGCTGGCGGGGGTATGGGGTGAAAGGAACCCTTCTCCATTGTTGGTGGGAGTGCAGACTGGTGCAACCACTGTGGAAATCAGTATGGAGATACTTCAAAGAACTAGGACTAGAGGTCCCATTCGACCCATCTATTCTCCTGCTGAGTATCTTCCCCAAAGAATTAACAGAATCATACCACAGCAATATATGTGCACCCATGTTTATAGCAGCACAGTTTGTAATAGCTAAACCTTGGAAACAGCCTCAGTGCTCATTAATCAGAAACTGGATAAAGAAGATGTGGTATTTTTATAAAATGAAATACTACTCAGCCATAAAGAATGAGAAACTAGAGGAATATTGAGGCCATACTCAAGTGAGATAAATAGGAGACATGTGTAAATACAGAATAGTTTCTCTAATGTGAGAAACTAAAAGTGTAAATAGGGATTAAAACAAATAATTGGTAATTTGAAATAGGAAGAAAAGGTCCAAAGGGGTAGGGGAAGTGAGAGGAAAAGGGGAAAAGGAAAGAAAGGAAAGGAAAAATTATGAGAAAAAAAACCGGAAACAAAGTCTCTGTAAGTAGGGAAGGGTTGAAGGGGTGAAGGGCGCACAGGTAATGGGGAAAAAATAAGAACCAAGATACATCATGTATAGGTACAGGCACCCAATGATAAATGTAAATATATTGTATACCTAAAATGTGCCAATAAAAGAATTTAAACAAAAAAAATAATGACAATTTTACTTCTTCATTTCCTATCTTCTTTTATTTCTTTCTCTTGTCTAATTGCTGCGGCTAATGTTTCCAAAACTATATTGAACAGGAGTGGTGATAGTGGACATCCTTGTCTTGTTCCTGATTTTAGTGTGAAGGATTTCAGTTGTTGACCATTTAGTATGATATTGGCTGTTGGTTTTTCATAGATGGCTTTTATCAGATTGAGGTAGAGACCGTCTATTCAAATTTTTTGTAGGGCTTTTATCATAAATGTGTGTTGGATTTTTTGAAATGCTTGTTCTGCCTCTATTGAGATAATTATATGGTTTTGTCCTTGGCTCTATTGATATAGTGTATTGTATTTATTGATTTACATATGTCGAACCATCCCTGAATCCCTGGGATGAATCCCACTTGGTCAGGGTGTATGATCTTCTTGATGATCTTCTGCATTCTGTTTGCCAGTATCTTATTAAGGATTTTTGCATCTATATTCATTAGTGAGATTGGCCTATAGTTCTCTTTTTCGGTTGGGTCTTTCTCTGCTGTGGGGATCAAAGTGATGCTTGCTTCCAGGAATGAATTTGGGAGTATTGCTTCCCTTTCAATTTCACTGAAGAGTTTACACAGTAGTGGCAGTAGTTCCTCTAGAAATGTCTTGGAGAATTTGGCAGTGAAGCCGTCAGGGCCCGGGCTTTTCTTAGTTGGTAAGTTTTTAATTACGTTTTCAATTTCATTGATTGATATTGGGTTGTTTAGAATTTTTAGGTCGTCTTCATTCAACTGGTAATTCATATACATCTAGGAATCTGTCCATTTCTTCTGTATTTTCGATCTTATTGGAGTATAGATTCTTCAAGTAGGTATTGATGATCCTCTGGATTTCTGCTGGGTCTGTTGTAATTTAATTCTTTTCATTCCTAATTGCATGGATTTGGGCCTTTTATTTCCTTTTTCTGATAAGGTTGGCTAAGGGTTTGTCAATTTTATTTATTCTTTCGAAGAACCAACTCTTGGCTTCATTGATATTTTTGTTTCCTTCTCTTACTCTACATTGCATTGATTTCTGCTCTTATCTTTATAATTTCCTCCCTTGTATGACCTTTGGGTTTGTCTTGCTCTTTTTCTAGAAGCTTGAGGTTCAGCATCAGGTTGTTTAATTGGGCTCATTCTGTTTTCCTAATATGAGTATTCACTGCTATGAATTTCTCTTGTAAGACTAGTTTCATTGTGTTCCATAGATTCCGATATGTTGTATTGTCATTGTCATTTAATTATAGGAGCTGTCTAAATTCTTCTTTAATTTCCTCTGTGACCCACTGGTTATTCAGAAGTATGTTGTTCAATTTCCATGTGTTTATGAAATTTTTGAGGTTTCTTTTGCTATTGATCTCCAATTTCATCACACTATGGTCTGATAATATGCAGGGGAGGACTTCAATTCCTTTGCACTTACTTAAACATGTTCTATGAGCAAGTATGTGGTCTATTTTGAGAACGACCCAAGTGCAGCTGAAAAGAATGTGTATTCTGATTTTGTGGGGTGGAACACTCTGTAAACATCTGTTAAATTCTTTTGTAACTTATTTTTTGTCTAGTTAATCTGTTTGTGACAGTGGAGTATTAAGGTCCCCCACTACTATTATACTAGTGTTTGTTTGATTTTTCTTGTCTGTTAGTGTTTGTTTTACATAGTTGGGTGCACTAGTGTTTGGTGCATAGATATTTATGATTGTCATCTCTTCATCTTGGATTGTTCCCTTTACAAGGATGTAGAGTACTTCTTTGTCTTTCTTCATCAGTGTTGGGTTGAAATCCACTTGATCTGCAAAAAGGATATTTGCTCCTGCTTTTTTTCAGGTTCCTGTCACATGGAGTATTGTTTTCCACCCTTTAACTTTCAGTCTATGAGTTTCTTTTTGAATTAAGTGTGTCTCTTGTATACACCATATTGTTGGATCTTGCTTCTCAACCAATTCTGCCAGTTTATTTCTTTTGATTGGTTAATTGAGACCCTTAACATTGATGGTTATAACTGATATGTATTCACTTATCCTTGTCATGACTTTTTCTTTCTGTTGGATTCTCCCCCTTTGCATTTAATTTCTTGTTATCCCTGATGGATTCATTCTGTTGGGCTTCCTGGCATTGTGATCCTTGATGTCTTTTCCTAGGATATTGTCTAAAATTTTTTGGCGTGCTGGTTTGGTATTCATGAAGTTCCTCAGGTGGTCTTTGTCATGAAAGTATCTTATATCTCCATCAATTTTGAAAGATAGTTTTGCAGGGTACATCAATCTGGGTTGGAGGCTGTTTTCCTTTACGGCTTGAAATACATCATTCCAAGCTCTTCTGCTGTGATTCTGATGGGCTTTCTTTTGTATGTGATTTGTTTCTTTTCTCTAACTGGTTGTAGAATTTTGTTCTTCTGTTGGGTTTCTGGAATCTTAACAGTTATATGCCTATGTGTAGATTGTTTTTGATCAAGGCCAGTTCGAGTCCTATATGCCTCACTCATCTGTGTGTCAAGTTCTTTTCCCCTGCTTCGGAATTTTTCTGCCATCACTTCTGTGAACAGTTTTTTTATGTCATCTGTACTCTCTCCTGTTTCTTCTTTGACTCTGATCAGTCTTATGTTATTCTTTGCATCATCTAGCAGCTGCTGGATTGATTTCTCATTGTCTATTACTATTTTAAAGAAAATTTTCTTTTTCTGCTCAATAACTGCAATCTTATCTTCTATATCTGAAATTCTGTCCTCACACTGACTCATTCTGCTATGTAAACTTTCAATGGAGTTTTTAATCTCCTGGAAATCTGTTTGCATCTGTTTTATGGATTCCATTTGTTTCCTATGTTGGGATTCCATCATGTTCCTCACCTCCTCAATTTTTTTTATCTGTGTCCTCTCTAGATTTATTAATCATGACTTGCACTATGGCAAATCTCTGCTGATATCTGAGAAATTATTTCTGATTTCATTTTTTCCGGATCCTCTTTTGTTGCCAGTTCAGGGAATCCAAGTGGCTGAGTATCAGATTGTTCCATCTTGTTTCCCTTTGAGTTGCTTTAGGTGATCTGGAAGTCTGGTTTTGAGACTTGTTTATGTGTCTTCTCATTTAATGGGGTGGGGGTGTGCTGCCAGTTCCCTGGAGGCTCACCTCCTCTGTGCTGGGGGTGGTCTGCTCTTCCACGTTTGGGGTGGTGGTATGGCGGCCCAGAAAGCTCATCTCCTTCAAAAATGTTGTATTTTTAACTGTTCAGTGTGAGCATTCTTTGTGTATTATTAGGTAGGAGCCTTTTGTCAGACACTCATACTTTTTTTAAAGATTGACCATGTGCAGGACACTAACCCAATCCAAGGCAGACAAGAGCAAACAAACATCACTGTCCCTGCCCACCCAGCACTTGTTCTGTAGTGAGGAGTATGGTAGTCAACTTTCTTTACACTGTAACAACAGCAGAAACCTGAGATAAACCACTTATAAGGAGGAAAGTTTTATTTTGGTTCATAGTTTCAGAGGTTCTAGTACATGATTGTTTGGTCACTTTGGGCCTTCGTCAGCACAGTATGTCATGATGGGAGAGCATAGCAGAAGAGGAAGGGTGGCAGCAAGGAAGGGTGCTGGAAATGCTCACTTCAAGGGCATGTCCCCAGTGACCCATCTTTCTCCCACTAGGCCCCATTCCTATAGGTCCCACAGGCTGGGGTCCAAGCCTTCAACATGTGAGCCTTTTCTGGAGGTTATTTTAGTCAAATCACAGCCGGTGTGTGAGGGTTGTCAACATCTGTTCACACCTTTGGAGAATTTTCGCTAGAGTCGCAAAGAGCATGATAGAGAACTGTAGGTGCCATGGGAACAAACAGTGGCAGGAGGACTTGGCTTAATCTGGGGTCCTGAGTTCTGGAGCTGACAAGGATCTAAGGGATAGGGTTACTAAGAACAGGATGGGCAAGTGGAGCAGGAAGTGCCAACTTTAACCTTGTGCTTGTAAAAGCCCCCAAGGAGGAAAGACATAAAGAGCAATAATGAAACCACAGAGCCCCATATTCCTCTCCAAGGCCAAATATCCACACCTCCTCTATCTCACAACAATCAGAAAACACATTTCAAAATTTTTGCCATGATGAAACTTTGAGGTAAAATATATCTTATATTGAGATAAAAAAATTTGACGAATGTCTGTTGAAGCCAAAAGAAGTACTGTTTGCTCCTTTTATCCTGGGCTGCTTGGTTGATCTTAGGAACAATGGCTCATACAGGAGGAAGGCGATCATTTCATTTAGAACAGAACTAGACTGATAAATAATATCCTTCATAAAATTTAATTTTGAAAAATTGTGTAAATTCACAAAGCATTCATAACCTAGTTCTACTTGTTCAGCACCTCCATAGAAGCATAGCAAGCCTCAAGAGTGTAAAATTTAAAAAACCATGTCTCGGATGCACTCCATTTATTAAGTTTTAGTCTTACTTTTACTGACAGAATTGTTCAAAATGTTTCCTCTCTTATCTACTTCAAGCTCAGGGTCACTGACTTCCTACTTCACTTGCTAGCAACCATTACCTGCTGGCTCCTTAAGAAACCTCTTCATCTGCCTAATGTAAGAGTCAGTGTCCAATATACAATATAGCTTCAAATTAAAATGAAAAATTCCATTGTTTTTCTCACTTTAAAAGGAACACATTAGACTTTCTCTCAACTGACATTTCAGAAGCAAACAAGAAAGCCGCATGAGTGGGTTTCTTTTAGATTTAGGAGCAGTGGGTGCTGAGTTGGAATGAAGCCAGGTGTTTGACACCAAGCTGCACTATCATCAGCAAGGCTCTGTCACAGTGTTCAGGAAGCAGTGCTATTGTGGCCAGGGCATTGACTTGCCACTTACTGTGGCCCCAGTACACTCTGTATATTTCTTCCTCTCTGGCTGCACGAAGCGTTTTAGCTCCTTCTGCAGTCATCTGAAAGGGCAGATTTGAGTTTAGGTCTGTGGGTGCTTGGTGGCCACAGGGTGCTCTCTTTCGGATGTTGGGGGCTCAAAAAGTTACTCCATGTTTCTTCTCACTTGTTCTCCTGAGCTCATCTCACTGCGGGCGTCCCTATCTGTGTTGTTGCTGCCTTTCTGTAGATTTGGGCCAAGAATCCAAGAAGAGCAGCAGGTGTCTTGAAAGGTTAAGATGTCACATGAAAGACTGTTAATGAGGCCAGTGCTCCTGGGGAGATCTACTCAGTGACAGGTGGAGGGCAGGAAGTGAATACTCTGAATTCATCAAAGCAGCTCTCCCAGGGACTCAGTGAGATCCCCAAAGACATAAGACATCACGTCTTCTGGCTCCACATGGGCCTCCCCCTCTCACTTAATGCATATCAAACAGCTTGTGGTAGAGTTTAAAGCGAAAGAATCGAACACGGTGAGATTTTTTAAAATTTTAACTTTTATTATTACATGTTTGTGGTACATAATAATTGCATTCATCATGGGGAAGACTTTTCATGTAGTTCCTGTTTGTGCTTTGTGTGGATTCTTTTGGTAACATGAGTTTAATATTGCACAAATTATGTTTTTATTTGATTTTTCATTGAATCAATAGCTTAAGAATCAGCTGTTTCCAAATTTAGAGACATGATTTACTTTAAATATTTATTTTCTTAATATGTAGTACAGGTGACCATTAAGGAAAATTTTCACTTTAATTTCAGAGCTCCCTTGAGACCCACACAGTTCTTTCTCCTGCTAGTTCTAATTACTGTCACTGGAACTTCGTGTTGGTTAACAAGAGCACATTTTCAGCACAGCCCGCCATCAATCTGCCTTTCTTTGGACATTCTGGGGATGCTTTATTGGGTCTTTCAATGGCTATGTTGGATAGTTCTTTAAGTGAAAATTATACATAAAAGCATATAGCAGAAAACATTGGAACCACAGCTACCTACCAACCTGTGTGTCCGTACAGACCCAGACCTCTTCTCTGGGAACCCTCTTGGTCCCACCCACAGGACCTTCTCGGAGAGGTGGATGCACTTCTAATTAAACAAGTGTTCCTACTATGCCGTTTAAATATCTTCCTTTTTAATATGGCAAAGAGGGGAAGACTGAAGGCACTGGAGGCAGGCTGTGTAGGTCAAGATTCTGTCACCTTAGGCAGCCTACTTAATTAAAAGCTTGTAATAAGAGCACCTTGCTCCAGGCTTGCTAGGAAGAGAAAACGCGTTAATACACATAAAGTGTTTCAAACAATGTTATCCATTATTCTTTCATCCTGCCTTTAGTATTTTTTCTTTTTCTTCTTTTAATTTAATTTTTATTTTTTATAAAAATGACTGTACCTTTTAAACAATTCAGATGTTTCTTCGAGGCTTTTAATGTTTTAGCCAAATTCTTTCCACACTATGTCCCTGCTTATGAGAGCCTGCCACATTTGTCACTACCCATCAGTTACATCCATGAATGCTTATTCTTAATGTTCTTCTAGTTTCTAAAATGACAGTTTATTTTCCAAATATGGAAAGATTTAGCTGTTGTGCTCTGCATATCACCTAGACATTAAATCCTTTTTTAGATATTTATTAGCTTGGCTATAATACATATGGTTATGTACACATATATAGTATACATATATCATAACCAAACTAATAAAATATACGTATGTGTATGTATGGGTATAAGTCAAGTTTTATATTATGGGTGTAATTTCCTTCTTTGTTTTATTCTTTTCCCTGAAATTTTTAATTAGCTACTTTTGACATTTATTATTTGTTTTGTGGGTATATGTTTTTATTTTTACTGGTGCACATTTGCAATACATAATGATTACATTTATCATGGGGAGTTGGAACATGTACAAAGCATATCTCAATTCTGTTTTCATCCTCTTCCCCTCCCCTCCTTCCATCTCTTGGCCCCCTTCCCTTTTGCAAAAGATCGATCTCCCTATTTACTATTATCTATCTTTTATTATTTAACTTTGCAGATTGCTGAGCCCACACCCTCCAACAGATAAAAATCTCCCCTTGTTTGGGTCCAAGCATCTGGACTGTTCATTGGTTTTCCTTTTTTCTGACAGTTGCTCCAGACTGGACCAATCCCTCTCTAGCCCTCAATTTTTCTTCATCACCACCTTGGGAATTCTGTTAGCTCTTTCTGTGTTGAGGCCCCTGCTTCTTGATCTCATTTTTCTCTTTCTTTTGTTTTCTTCCTCATTTTGTTGAACCACATCCTTCAGTAGCTGTTTCAGAAGTGATGCAAGATCAGTACAACTTTTGTGAACTTGTGTATATGAAAACTCGTTCCTGCTACCCTGTTCTTGACTAAGAGATTTGCTGAGTACAGAGTTCTGAGCAGCCAATCCTTTTCTCTCTGACTTCTGAGGGCACCTCTCTGTTGTATTTCATTATATTGCAGTGTTGCCATGGAGAAGCTGAAAGCTTTTTTGACTCCCTAATCTTTTAATTTTGATCTACCTATTATTTCTGGGAGCTTTTAGTATACTAGTTTTGTCTCTGATACTTTGATAGCTTACAATAATATGACTTTGTCTTGTGACTGTTAAAATCATATTTGCTGGCCATTTGGCAGAATCTTTCGATTTAGAAATTTGTGTTCTTTCAGACTTGAGGAATACATTAATAGTATTTCCTTGATAATTTCTTCCCCCTCAGTTTTCTTTCTTTTCTCCCTTTGGACCACCTATTACTCAAATGTTGGATCTTCTGGATTAATCTTTTTTCTTTTTCTTTTTTTTTGGTACCGGGGATTGAACTCAGGTCCTTGCACTTGCGCAGCAAGCAGCAAAACCACTGAGCTAAATCCCCAGCCCTGGATTAATCTTTTAATTTTCTTATATCCGATTTCTTATTTTCAAAATGTCTGTTTTTAAGAAAGATTTCTCTAAGTGTACCTTTTAACCTTTGTATTACTTTCTTTCTTCCTAACATAGTATTTTAATTTTTTTGGAGACAAGTTTTCAGTGTGTAGTTCAGGCTGGCCTTGAAGTCACTATATAGCCCAGACTAACCTTAAATTTGAGTGATCCTCCAACCTCAGCCTCCCAAGTGCTGGAATTACTGGCATATGACACCAAGTCTGGCTGTATTTTAATTTTGGAAAGTTCTTTTATATTGTTTCAGCGTCTTCTCATATATCAAAGTTTTGAAAGTTACAAAGTATAGAAATTGTTTTTTAAATTTTCTTTTGCCTCGTACATTGTTGGTTGCTTGTTTTGATTTAGTCTCAATCTTACACATTAGCATATGTACTCTAATGCCTCCTGATTTTTGATGTTCATTCGTGATTGAGACAGAGGTGCACAAAGTCTGAGCAGATGTCCCAAGAGCATGACTCTTGTCTGTCACTGCAGAATCCCTGTCTAGGGATCAGGTGGTTTCCCTGAAAGAGTCCAAACTGTTAGGGACTGACAGTCTCCTTGGTCGGTTCCAAACGGTAATCATTCACCTTCTTCCCTGGAAGGTATACCCTGGCTGCTACTTTGTTAAGAAAAAAACAGGGAAGGAGACTGGGTGGGGTCTTACCTTTGGGTGTGTGAACTTGAATTTAATCCTCCACTTTCAGTTAAGCAAAATGTATTTGGTGTCACCAAGATTTCTCCCGGTTACACACTACCCTAGGGTCCACCCTCTTCTGATGTAGACTTTCTACCAACTCTGTGGTTTTCACTCCCATCTGTACCTTTGCCTTTAGAGGTCCCTGGTGCTGATCCTGTCTGAGCTCTTAGGGGTCCTGTGGCTGAAACATCCTTGCTCTTTGTCTTCCTCCCACACACTCTGTTGTTCTCTATTACAGGCAAACTTTGAACTTTATGTAACCCCCGAAGTCAGCTGCTGCTTATCTGTCCTTCTGTTTTTCGAATCTTATTGACTTCTCTTGCCTCTTACGAATTTCTCTCATTCTCTCTTTCTGTCTGTCCTTATGGAGTTTACTCTTGTTATTTCCTTTGATGAATGAGATTTTCAGAGGAATTAAGGGGAAGCATGGGTCTCCGTTGCCAAGCCTTACCAGAAGTGTGTCCTTAATTTTCAAAGGAGGATTTCTACTCTGCTCTCTACTTGGATAATTGTCAAAGCTGTGTAATAAGGCTGATTGGGAGCCAGTAGGACATGGTGATCAAGAGCTATGGTTTCCAGGAATGGAAAGTGTATCCTAAGGAGTATAGAAAGTGATCTGCTGGCATGAGGAAGACAGAATGTCCATTTATATTTTCAGCTGAAAGATAAAATTTTAAGAATCACTAATAATTGCTAGTATTATATGGTTTAATGTTTATTATTGGTTTGATCCATTTGTAGAAATGGCTTGAGTTATAGATGATGCTCAGCATTTCCTGATACCACAAGAATATGGGGGATTTCCATAACATGACAAGACAGGGACTCATTCATTCTCTTTTGGAATATTGAAATATATTTCCCTTTCATAGTGCTACAAGCTGTTTTGATCTGAGTAGTTTTATAAGATTGAAATAGCATAATGGTCACTGTACTTTATTATGAGAATTTATATGAAAAATTTTCAATTCATAATAAAGTTCTCTGGTTATAAGTTCTCAGACATGTTGTTGACCTTAAGGGTGTTACACATTTATGTTTTTTCTTGTACAAAAAGGCAAGTGATATAAAAGGTAGGCTTCTCTGTTACAACAGGAGCTATTTGAGCTTGACACTAAGCAAATATTACAAACAAAAGCAGCCTATTTAATTAAAGGAAAGTTGATGTTTTAACAATGGGTGAGAAAATAACATTTTAAAAGGGAGCTGGTATGCTATAGAGAGCTTGAAACTTGATGCTTTGAAATGCTTTTGATATTTCATCAGTATTTTCACTGAAAACAGTGAACTACATCTTAAATCCCTTCCTAAACAATTTTTAGTTTATAGATGTTGCAAATGAAGAGTTTTAATCAGTTTTGAACCTAGTCACAAAAAATATATAAATAGCTTTCTTTCTGATTAGTTTGCCATTAAGCCTAAACAAAATGGAAATCTACTAGCTGGTTTATAACAAGATATTCTGACTAGTTGGAAGATGAGATTTAAAAAATATAATTTTACTAAAAGCAAAAGTGCACATTACACTTCGATCTCAGTAGCTGTCTATAATGTCTGTTAGTTGTGAGTGTCTAAGTCTCGCAGCGAGCCTAATTTATGGCTGGATCTTTGGATCGCTGTGCCATAAGCCACTGAGCCAAGATCTTAAAAAGTAACCATACAGCTAGGCATGGTGGTGCACGTATCCTAGCACTCTGGGAGACAGGGGCAGGAAAAACCAAGTTTATGCTCACCGTGGGCAATTTAGTGACTTAGTGAGACTCTATCTCAAAATAAAAAGTAAAAAAAGGGCTAGAGATGTAGCTCAGCATGAAAACCCTGGGTTCCATCCTCTGAACTGAAAAAAAAAGTAACAATACAGTGTTTATAACATGAGCGACAGTAAAAAATTGTACTTGTAACAATGAAAAATTTAAAATTAAATATTATTTCATCAGTAGCTCCCCCATTCTTTAAAATGTATGTTTTAGCATTTTTAAATGGACATAATAGTGTTCATTTACTAATACATATACAGGGAGTGTGTGCTCAGATCTTATTTTTAGTGTTAGAGGTATATAAACTCGGACTGAGTTTAAAGTGGAGGATTTGGAATAGACCGGTCCAGTTTCAAATCTTAGCTTTGTTGCTTACTAGCTATGGGAACCTGGGAGAATTTACACCCAATTTCCTATTTTCTTAACAGAATCTTCAACCTAAACAATATTGATGACCTGAGAAAAACAGGAGGATATTGGTTCAAGGGCACCAACTTTGAGTTATAAGATAAGTAAGTTCTGGAGATCTAGTGTACACCTTGGGATCAATAATAACTGTTTTGTACACTTGAAAATTCCTAGAAGAACAACCTTCAGAGTTCTCATTACATGCACAGGCACACAACAAGCACATGTGCACACACACATACATGCACACACACAGGTAACCATGGGAGGTGATGGATGTGCTAATCAGCTTGGTTGTGGTAATTATTTCACAACCTGTGCGTATATTAGGACATCACATTGTCCACCTTGAATACACACAATTTTTGTCAATTACACTCATAGAAAGCTGAAAATAAACTATAAAAAAATTACAAAATGTATGCAATATGTTTAATTAAATGCCTAAAAATTGACCAATAATTGGCACAATTGAATAAATCTGAAATGGTGGTAAGAGAGTCGATGGTGATGATGCTGATATAGCCTCCCCGAATCCCTGTGTGGTGAGAGGAATTTGTATTCTTTGTCCTTTCCTCAATGAATATCTTGAACACCCCACTGCCTCACTTGGATCAAAAGCTGAGCTGTGTACTCGTAGTGGATCTCCCAAGAGCCCTGGAAAACATGTGGCATGAGCCCACCTTTTCCCTTGTACTCTGTCAGTAACTGCCACTCTTCTGAAGAGAAGAACACTGTTCTATTCTCAGAATCCTCCAGATGTTTCTCCAGGGAGTCAGGTCCAGCATAGGAACTGGAACCTGGCAGCCACTCTGGCACTGAGAGGGCTCAGTGCCTCCTTCGCTTTCTGAGGATATCATCCCTATCATCTTTTTGGTCCCTTGTGGCATAGCTTTAAGGAAAAGTTGTGCTGATCTATATTTTACCAGCTCTATGGATCTTTAACTACCAGGAAACACAACAGCTAACAGTCCATATTTTACAACTCTACAGGAACCTTTCATGTAGGTAAATGGTCTATAGTTAGTTTATAATTATTATTATTTTCCTTTTGCCTCAATTTCCCTATTTGTTTAATTTTATATTATTATTTACATACTTTTATGAAATAATTCAAATTCCTTTTTTGGAACAAGGTTGAATAAAATAAAAATGTAAACCAGTTAATTTTCCTAACATAAAGAGAAATAACTTCTTTTCCATTCAGATGTTGAATGATTGAGCTGAATGTAGTGGTGCACACCTGTAATCTCAGGGATTACAGCCTCTGGGAGGCTGAGGCAGGAGAATCTCAAATTTGAGCTGAGCCTGCGCAACTTAGCAACTTAAGGAGATCGTGTCCCAACATTTAAAATGGAAAAAGGGCTGGAGATATACTTCGGTGCAAAGACCTTGGGTTCAGTCCTCAGTACTGAAAAAAAAAGTTGAATGGTTGATTGTCAAAGTTTTCATTGTTCCAAGAAGTGGGAATACTGTGGAAGTGCAAGTGGGAATTTGTAAGTCTCGTAGTGGATCTCCCAAGAGGAGAGATCTTGTACTTGATCCCAGAGGGCAATGGTGACCTGGAAACAAAGCTTTAGGACCTGCATTGGTGGTTGGAGGGCAGGAGTGACCCCTCCTCTGCTCTGCTCATTTCCCTCAAGACCATTTGCCATCACACTAAGAGTACTAAGTAACTAAAGCTATATGTGGTGGAGGGACCCATCTTTAGCAATGCAGATGTGCAAAGTTCATCATGCTGGGCGCCATGGTAGGCTGGGATTGTCGGGGCATCTTAGAAAGCAAAGTCTGGGATGAGATTGGGAAGAAGGAGGGAGGATGGGAAGGGAAAGCCAAGGGTGGTGTTGTGGCCCCCAGGCAGCTCCTGAAAATCACCTGCCCCTGGGGCTGCTGACCCGCCACCAGTGGGTTGTGTCATTTGAATGCACTTGAAATGCTTGTGCCTTGCCTAATGTTTCATTTGCTATTCATGTTGGGAGTTCTTAGCTCATCAAAGCTTGCAACTGATTTCAAATGAAAGAAAACAAACCTCAAAAGGGTACAATCGATTGCATCACCAAACTCGCCAATGTGTAACTCCCAGCCAGCGCAGCTCCCTCAGCTTTCTGACTGGTGGTCAAGGATGCAGCTCACCTTTTCTCTCTCCAGGACTGAGGATTGAGCTCAGGGCCTTAACATTGAGCTACATCTGCAGCCCTTTTTGGTTTGAGACAGGGTCTCAGTAAGTTGCCCAGGCTGGGCCCAAACTGGCAGTCCTCTTGCGTCCCAAAGTGCTGGGATTACAAGAGGAATTAACGTATCACATTTGAAAATCTTTCTTCTTTAGTTTTGTGGACAACTTGGTTGGTTGTCCACTAGCTAAAAAAATCAGTTTTACAGTAGACTGATCAAAATTCTCCTTTACATGTGAAAGCCATCTTATAATGATTTTTTCACATGCAAATAGCCCTCCTTAAATAATCATCGAGATTTAGCACTCAAGGCCCTTTGAGTGGCTCTGGACTCCAATGCCCTTGTTTTAGAGATAAAGAGGTAGAGAGGAAGGCCATTAATTGAGGTTGTGTGGATGGTTGGGGTCAAAAGCAGAGCTGGCCTGGAGAAGTCCAGCGCAGTGTTCATTCTTGGCCACACATGGCCTCCAAGTCAATGCAGAGTTTGTCTGCAATGGGGACTCTGCATCTGTTGTGGGCTCAGCTGCTACCTCGAGAACAATTAACGGTTCTGCTCAGAACCTTGGCCCTAATTGTACCTCTCAGGAAGTACAAATGACTCAGCTGCTAACCTGCCTCATGCTAAAATGAATCAGAGTGAAGCATTTTCATTGTGCGAATAGACTGGCAGTTGCCTGGTTACCAGAGAGAAAAATATAAAGTAATTGTGCTTCTGTATGGCCATGGAGGAAGGGCATTTAATTGTCATCATGAAGTCTGAGAAGTGGAGTCAGAGGCCAAGTCTCTGACAGATGTGAAACACTTGTTACCTTCAATGAGTTTGTCTGGCCTCAGGATTGGCTCCTGTTCACAACACCATGCAGAGACAGGATGGTGGAGAAGGGAGCACTAACATTAAAAGGGTAAACTGGTTGTGGTGGCTCATGCCTATAATCTCAGCCCTCTGGGAGGACAAGGCAGGAAGATTGCAAGTTCTAGCCCAACCTGGGCCACTTAACAACTTGGTGAGAACTTGTCTTAAAAAATAAAAAGGGGGCTGGGGATATAGCTCAGTGCAAAGGTCCTGGGTTCAGTCCTCAGTAACACAAATAAATAAAAATAAATAAACAAACTCTTATGAGTCTTTGCAGTAGCCTAGGTAGGGTGCTACAGACATGATCCTCAAAACTTTACAACATCTGAGATATATGCTCATGTGATGCCCATTTTGCAGAGGAGAAAGTTGAGTATGAGAATGGGTATCTGCAGTGGTGGACCTCTTCAACATGCACAGAGTGAGAATTCACACTCAGCCCATGTAACCGTTGAGTGGAGCCCACTTAATACAACAGTGTTCAGCTTCCCTATGCACAGTGTGTCATGTGATCTAGACAATCCATCCTACTGTGCAAATGCTGGCCCATTTCCTGAAGTGATGGGGCACTGATTAATGTGCCATCCAGGACAAATACATTCTTGCCTTACAGCTTAAGTGCCTGCTCAGTCCAGGGGATTGATGGGGCCTCTCTATTTTTCAAACTCCAGTGGAGGCAAGTATTGCGATTAGGAGACTGGGACAAATTCAAAAGTGTGAGTGGAAACAAAGCAACCGGGTTGGAACCTAGGCTCAACCACCGATTTCCAAGTGATTTTGGAAAAGGTGGTTTCTATTGCCTCAGTTTTCTCATCTCTAAAATGGAAGATTTTTGAGTAAGTGATTTCTAAAGTTTCTCTAGCTCTAAAAATTACAGCCCCCCCCCGCCCGCAAAACCCCCCCCCCACAACTTCCAACATTTAAAATTGCATTCTAACTTTGTGAGAAGAATACAGGCTCTGGAGGCAGCTCACCTTGGTTTGAGTCCCAGCACCTTCACTTCCTATGCACATTTCCCTAAGTTAATCTCCATAAGACTCAGATGGTGCATTTATAAAAATAGAATGATGGGCCAGGGATTTAGCTCAACAGCATAGCGCCTGCCTGGTAGGCCAAGGTCCTGAGTTCGATCTTTGGTACCAAAAAATAAAAAAAATAAAAATAGAATGACTTGCCGCATAGAATTGTTGGGAGGATTAAAAGAGCTAATGTGTGCACCATGCCAGCCACATGCAAATGCATCACTGCTGTTAGCATCATCATAAATGGGGGACATGGTGTAAAATTGTTCTAGAACTCACTATTAAGAACATAAAATTGATCATAGATCATACACTGACATACACATTTCCATGGTACAGAGCCAGACACAGGGTCTGGAAGTTTAGGATGTAAGGATTTGTGTCCCTATTTCTGAGAAAGGAGAATGATTGGTGTGAAGGGGATAATGGTAGGAGAGCCAGGCAGAGATAACAGCCTGACCACTGGGTGAGAGTGTAGGCACCCAGTAAGATGGAGACACATGTGCCTGGCTGGGGTTTGTGCCTGGCTGTGGTTTCTGCCTGCAGATTGATAGGAATGCATTTGTTCTAAATGAAGTGTTAAGGATGTTATCCCCTCACTGTCCTTCCTCCACTCCCTAAAACTGATTGCTGATCTTTGATGGGGAAGGTGTTTTGGTCTATGGTGAGTTCAGCCAGGCACTCATCTGATTGCCTTTAAATACATTCTGATGTCCTGAGAATGGAGGCTTTTTTGTTTCCCAATCCTGTATGCACCAACAACAAACGGAAAGAGGAATATAAATGTCCCTGCTTATCCTTGGTAAATAGCATACATCCAACACCACACAGCTGGGCTCCCATTGCTCACAAATCTAGCAGCTGCAAAAAGTTCATAAGCCTGCAACCACATCCCTCCTTAGCAAGGAGTCCATGGAACATCTGCAGTTTGTGGTTAAACCCCTTTCCAACACATTTTTCTAGCATCTCTCGATAGGCACTTTAAGAATTGCATAGCTTGAGGGAAGAGGAAAGCAAATAGGGGTTTTCTGATCTGTACTCTATTCTCAATGCTGGATGGAATTGTTGATTGAACTAAATTGAATTGTTCTCACCTATGGGCATTCTACTTGACATCCTCAGGCAGATGGAGTATTTTATTATATGTAATATAATATGTGATACTGTATCCTAATTCCCAGGGCCCACCTCATCAAGTGTGAATCTGGAAGGCTTCTCAATTTGGCTGAGTAAAGGTGAGCTGGGAGAAATCCTCAGGTGAAGGTAAGAACACAGGGAAACTGAGTTCTTCCTGCTCCCTCTCACTGGCGGTCAAAACCTTCCCTCTCTCCCTGTGCCATCACAGGCATATCTACTCAATGCCAGCACCTTAGCCTGTCCGAAGACAGTTCACTCTGCAACAATTAGCCATGATTAGCAAAGATCAGCTACCACCAGGGCTTGTGAGGGGCGAGGCACTATGCTGAGGGGCCTCTTTCCATTCTGTATTCATACCCACTGTGAGTACCTAGGCAATCCTACTGCATTTTGAAATGTGAGGAAACCGAGTCTTGGCTTGGTTAGGAGACTCGGGGAAAGTCCAGCAGCTGTAACTGGTGGAATGGTATTTGGTCCCACGTTGGGAGACCCTGTAACCCAGGTTCCTATCTCTGAGCCCCCTGCCTTCATAGGGTTGTGACTCTGTTCCTCTGGTTTTGATCATTTCCCAGCCTGTTGAGGCCTCAGTGTTGTTTTTTTTTTCTTTTTTAGTGAAATTTAAATGCTATGCTTTTTGTTTTATGCATTCTGGGAATTGAATCCAAGGCTTCTCCACAAGTTAGGCTAATGGTCTACCACTGAACTATACCACTAGCACTTTTAAAATTTTTTATTTTGAGACAAGGTCTTCCTAAGTTACCCAGGCTAAGCTCCAACTCAAGATTCTCCTGCCTCGGCTTCCTGGGTAGCTGGGATTATAGTCATGTGCCATCACACCCAGCTAAATGCTGTACTTTTTAACAAGAAAATTTATAAAACACTATATAAATATTGGCATGCACAGAACAAGACCAATAATATACATTAGATTACTTCCTAGTGATTTCCATTCTTAGGGAAGCCCAGTTGCTCATACAAAGAACTGTGTTTCATGTATGTGTTGTTGCTGTTGTTGTTGTTTTTGAGTTCTCTTTTAACTACCGAGGGAGGACATGATCCAGCTCTCTAAGTTTTTGCATAAAGTTTTATTAAGCATTTGCTGGGAAAGGGGTGATCAACCAGGCACACATTACCCAGATAAGCTACTAGTTCCTGTCCTTAAGGAGCTCTCTGTTCGGCAGCCAAACAAATGTCATCATGATAATTGTTAGACAAAAATATAATTTAGAAGATACTATATCAACGTGGTTCGATCAGGAAACAGAAACTACACAGTGATTTAAACAAGAGAGTCTGATAAGGAATTGTGGAGCGATGACAGACTCCTGTAAGGTGAGAGGCCTGCACGGATGTCTTGGGGCTATTCTTTTGCATATCTAATATAGCCTGCCTGGGACCGGCATTTGATGTCTGTGACAGCGTTATCCCAGGTCCTCCAGAGATGAGAGAAGTTGGACAAGGGGTGAAGATTTGGCTCAAGGTGATCTGGGGACCCCCACCATTGGGTTTTCTGAGTGGTTGAGTTATAAAATATTTTGCCTAGTCATGTTAGGCTTTTAACAGGGATGGTGAACCCTTTTTTCTACCAAGCAAGGCAGTTTTTCTCAATAATTGAGGTTTTGAGGAGCCAAAATCCTGTGGTAGGACTGGGGTACCTATTTCCTTGTAGGGTTTATGGGGATCTAGTTCTCTAGCCTCTCATGGCCATTGGTTTCTCATGTTGGTTCTCTCACATACATACCAAGACAAGATCGTTAGGGTCTGGGCTATCGTCTCTGTTAGGGCTCGAAACAAGTGTATTGACTCTCCTGTTGGCAGATAGACTAAGTGATCTTATTACGTCTGCAGATCCCCAGGACTTTTCCCTGGCAGAAGTGAGTATGGTATAGTAAGATCTAAGTGATGCTCTGGCCTGACCTGGTTATGTGAATACATGGGTCGCATGATGGGGAGCTCAGGTCTACCAAAGTTGTACCATTGGTTGTAAAAACAGCCAATAACAGCAAAACACCCTATCCACAAGAGACAGGTGAGGGCTAGCAGGCCCCTCTTGCCACTTTTCCAGCCAGCCGGGGCCATTTCATCAAGGGCTATAGTGACAACCAGAGGTAGAGTACAGTTAAGAACAAAGGTTAGCATTGTATAACAGCTAGGCTGGGCACAAAAGGGATGCAATCCATTCATGTCACCAGTTGGTGGCATTCTCAGGCTTCTGCCAGTCATAGACTAGGTGTTTCTGGGGTTGAAGTCAGCTTCTTCTGAATCTTAAGCTTACATGCCACTGATGGGTTGGGGATGCATTCCAGTTCTGAACTTGGGCTTCACTCTGCTGTGGTGAATCCAGGAGATGATCTCAGCCACCTTTACTGCAGTGGAGGTGGATAGCATAATGGTAAACAGGCCCCTTTAGAGGGGCTTTAGGGGTTGGGCATTCTATTCCTTTACCCACACAGTATCCCCTGGTTTAAGAGTGAGGCTCTGTGTTCAGACGCACAGGCAATCAATTGTTCCTTAACCCGTTGGTGTAGAGTGGCTAAGGTCAAGCCTAACACCTGCATCTGTTGCCTCAGGGTCAGATTTCCAAGCTCCTTCAAGTTCTCCCTTATGCCCTTAATAAGGAGAGGGGGCAGCCCATAGAGAATTTGATGGTGGAGGGAACCCCATCTGTGTAGTGGGGCCTTGACCTAATCCTCGGGAGGGCTATCGTTAAGAGTTGGTCTCAGGGTAGGTGAGTTTTCTGATACAGTTTGCTCAGCTGTATCTTTAGAGTGTGATTTATTCATTTCACTTTTTTTGAGTTCTGGGGACAGTATGCAGCATATAATTTTTAGGTAATCTTTAGTCTTTTGGCCACCAGCTGCATCACCTCCACAACAAATGCCAGCCCTTCGTCTGACCCTATGGTAATGGGGATCCTAAAACAGGGAATGATTTCCCTCAAAAACATTGGCCCACCTCAGATGCCTTTTCTGTGTGGATGGGGAAAGTCTCTACCCAGCCTGAGAAGGTGCAGACAAGGACTAACAAGTACTTGTAACCACAGACCCTGGGGAAGGTCAGTGAAGTTCACAACCACACTTTTAAATAGGGCTCTACTGACATTCTGTACCTCAGGAGGAACCTTGTGTCTTTGACACGGATTATCATTGGCACATGTTTTACATTGTTCACATACTACTTGGGCCTTACTGGAGAGTCACGGGACACAGAAATGTTAACCTATGGCAGTCTTGAGACCTTTCCAGCCCATATGGGTGTCCTGATGAAACTTTTTGACAAAGTTTGGAGCCGGGGCTTGGGGGATTGCTACCCAGCCATCTTTAAATTTTTACTGTCTTTCTGGGAGGTACCTTTTATCCTTGGTCTTAAACTAAGTTCTCATGTTATAAGTAATTAGGGCCCCATTCTGTCAATGGACTAGGAAGCAGCCTGATGGCCACAGCCATTGATTCTGTCATTTTCCTGGAGGCTACAAGCTTTGCTTCTCGGCATGTTTTATGGTTTTCCTCAGCAGTATGGTGTCTCTCTTTTGATGTCCCTGACAGTGCATGACATTTTAGAGGCCCATATAGCATCTAAGAGTTTAAGAATTTCTCTGCCATATTTTATGTCTTTTTTTCTTGAGTTTATTAGACCCTTTTCTTTATATAACCCCCCACGTATGTGGAGGGTGGTGAAGGCATATTTCAAGTCTGTGTATATATTAACATGTATCCCCACAGCTGGTTGGAGGAGGTGGGTTAGCATGATGAGTTTTTCTTTTTGTGCCAAGGTCCCTTTGGGCAGAGACTTTGCCTCAATGACAGAATTTATGGTTACCACAGAGTACCCTACAAACAATTTTTGTTTGTTTTCTTTTATAAAACTGCTATCATAAGTGAAATATTTAACATCAGGGTCCCTGAGGAGCTCATCCTTTAAGTCTGGCTGGCTAGAGAACACCTCATCCATGACCTCAATGTAGTCATGATCTGGCTGGCCCAGCTCAACAGACAGTAGAGTTGCCAGGTTTAGGATCCACATTACTTCTAGGTGAATGCTCAGGGTTCTCACTTAACATGTCCTGATATCTGACCATCCGGCCATTAGCTTGTCAGTATTGCCCCTTGTATTCCATTAATATCAGTACTGAGTGAGGCACTTGGACTCTTAATTTTTGTCCCATGGTCAGTTTGTCAGCTTCTGTCACCAAGAGGGCTATAGCTGCAAGTCCTTGCAGATAGAGTAGCCAGCCCTGAGTGAGAGTCGATTTGCTTGGAGAGGTATGCTAACAGCTGATGCCATGACCCCAGCACTTGCGTTAAAGTGGTGTGCTGTGCTATGCTATGCTGGTATGCTTGTGGACACACAATAAGAAAGGTTTAATCATGTCTGGAAGTGGCAGGCCTGGTGCATTGGTGAGGGCCTGCTTGATCTCTTCAAAGGCTTTTTGCTGTACTTGGTTCCACAACAGAGGTTCTCATTCTCTCTCCTTTGTGGCTTTATAAAGAGATTTTGCCAAGACCGAGAAGTTAGGTATCTAGATTTTACAGAAACCTGGCATCTGGTTGGAATTCATGGACCCAAGGAATTCCTGGACACTGCATCTGGTTGTCGGAACTGGGATTGAGCAAACTGCCTGCTTTTTCTCAGACCTAACTTGGCACTGTCCCTGTGACAAATGGAAATGGAGGTATTTGACCCTCTCCTAGCAAATTTGGGCCTTTTTCATGGAGACCTTGTGGCCTGCCTCCCACAGGAGAGTAAAGAGCTGTTGAGTTCTTTTTATGCAATCTTTTGACACCTTCTGGCCAGCAACAAGTCATCTACATACCAAACCAGGACACAGCCACGTTGGTCAGCTGGGAAGGCTTTTAGATCAGTAGCTAATATCATGCAGAAGGTGGTTTGGGAATTTTTGAACCCCTGGGGCAGTTTGTCCAAGTCAGCTGGCTTTTGTCACCGTTTTCTGGATTTTCCCACTGGAAAGCAAAAATTGGCTAGCTCTGTGGGTCTAGACATCTAAAGAGAGCAGCTTTGGTGGGGATGAGACCTAAGAAAGTATAGGAGTTTGGGACAACTAGATGTAAGGTGACAGTGGCCTGGTTTACAAATCCTGAACTGGCTAATAGTTATCTGTACCCAGCTTCTGGACTGGCAGGAAAAGTGTGTTCTAAGGTGACTGGCAAGGTCGAAGGATTCTGTAATTCAAAACCTTATCCAGGTGTTTCTGAATCCCAATGTGTGCCTTGCAGGGGATGAAATATTGTTTTTTGTGAATTGGCTCTGCCCCTGGCTTTAGTTCCACAATTACTGGAGGTATGTTCCAGGCTAATTCGGGTGGATTGTCACAGCCCATACTCTGAAGGAAAGCTCAGGTCCCTGTTGTGGCCTGTCTGAGACTGTGGAGACACCATTCTTTTCCTTGGGAATAGTAAGAGTCATGATTTTTGCTTTTGGTTTACACAGAGTTAGAGCAGCCTGTCTGTGGGAGTTGAAAGTTATTTGGGCCTGCAGCTTTCCTAACAAGTCTTGATCCATTAAAGCCATGGGACAGTCAGGGAGGTATATGAATTTGTGATTGACTTCACAGCTGCCTAAATGCATCTTTGGGGCAGTAGGAAAGGGTGGCATGTTTGGTTGCCTGTGACCCCCTCAATAGTGGCCTGTCTCTGCGAGAGAGGCCCATGGGTTGTGTCATCACAGAATGCTCCATCCTAGTGTCCACCATGAAGTCAGTGGGCGAGCCCCCCCACATTTATTTGGACCATAGGCTCTTGGAGGCCTAACAAAATAGAGCCTGGTCTGTCCTAGTCCTCTGCATATTCTCCCATGGTGGCCAATTCTACGAAATTATCCTTTGGCTTCTCATGTGGCCTCTGGACTGGCTGGTATCAGCCCTGGACTACTTGACCTCTGTCTTCTATTTCTTGGGAAGGAGGAGATTTTCTTAGCCAATAGGAACATTTATTTTTCCAGTGTCCATACCTGTGACAGTGAGCACATTGGTTCTAATCTAGCTTTGTCCCTAGGGAGAATGGCCCCTTTTGTCAGCTTCCCTGTTAGCCTCCTCATTGGCTTCACCCTTTGCCCCTGGACATGTCCTTAAGGGGGTGTCCCAATTGCCAGGGTGGCTGCCAGAAAGTCTATCTTTTTCTTCATCTTGCAACTTCCTCCTTTTGGGCCTCCCAGTCTCGGTTGACAAACACTTTTGTGGTAACCTCTAACAGTTGGCTGGTGTTTGTTTTAGTGAAACCCTCCAGCCTCTGTAGTTTGGGCCAGATATCTCCCTCAGCTTGGCTGACAAATGCCACATTTACTATCCATTGGTTCTCAGCCATTTCTTGGTCAAAGGGGTTATACAGATGGAATGTTTCACATAGTTTCTTGTAGAACTGGCTCTGGCTTTCTTCTGGCTCATGGAGTACCTCTGAGGTCTTGCTTATGTTCATGACCCTTTGTTCTCTGGCCTTTAAACCATTTAGAAGGGCCTTCTGGTACCATTTGATCAGGATGAGTCCCCTCTTTGCTTTCAGGTTCCACTGGGGATCTTCTCCTGGGAAGCAGTCATGGGCCTAAGCCTGGGGGTCCAACGTTCCCACTAGGGCATTTTCCTCCAGGTGGCCTGAGCAACCCATGACATTCCGTGGTATTGAATAGGGTCAGAAAGAGCTGCTGGCAGTCAATCCACATAGGGTGAGATCCCAGTTGTTGATTCTTTGTAGTATTTCCTGTGGGGTTTGGGTTTTGTTCATGAAGTCTTTGCCTACCCCTATGTCCTCAAGAGTTCTTCTTATTCTCTCTGCCAACAGATTTAGTGTTTCTGTTTTAATATTTAGATCTTTGATCCATTTTGATTTTAGTTTAGTGCATGGTGAAAGACTTGGGTCTAGTTTTAGTCTTCAGCATGTAGAAAGCCAGTTTTTCCAGCACCACTTATTTAAAGAGGCTATCCTCACAGTGGATGTGTTGGGGTCCTTTGTCAAAGATAAGTTGGATGAATGTGTTTTCAGATGTTTCTGTATCTTCTAGTCTGTTCCATTGATCTTCAGGTCTGTTTTTTGCCAGTACCATGCTGTTTTTATCATAGTAACACCCATGTTTATAGCAACCCTGTTTGTAACAGTTAAATCTTGGAAACAACCCAAATGTCCATCAACTGATGAATGGATAAAGAAGATGTGGTTTTTCTACACAATAGAGTACTACTCAGCCATAAAGAAAGATAAACTTGAGACATTTATAGCTAAATGAATGAAGCTATACTCTTAAGTAAAATAAATTGGACACATGTGTATAAATATTGCATTGTCTCTCTGGTGTAAGAAACTGAAAATGTAAATAGGGACCAAAATATATAATAGACAATGTGAAATAAGAAATATTGTTCAAAAGGAAGGGGGAATGAGAAAGGAGGGAGAGGGAAAGGAAGGAAGGAAAAAGAAAAAAATGAGAAAATAAGTGAAAAATGGAAACGGGGCTTTTGTAAATAAGGAGGGGGAAGAAGGGTTGAAAGGAGGGAAGGGCAATGGGAAAAAAAGGAAGCAAGATACATCATGTAAAAGTACAGATTCCTTATGATGAATGTAATCATTATGTAAATCTAAATTGTACCAATAAAATTAAAAATGAAAAAAGATAAAGCTTTATAGATATGCATCTCCATAAATAACATATAATATTGTTCTATTACAGTTTAACATCTCATGTTATAAGCACTATTCCTGTTTACTTTTTCCTCTATGTATTGTTGTTGTAATATATTTTTCTGTTTTCAATATATAATATGTTGTCCAGGTCCAATCAGTTAAACTTCTGTGGCATTCTATTCTGTGACTCTTATGCAATTCAATCATTTTCCTGCTGAGGTAGCTTCCCATGCCTTGGCTGTTTGGGATATAGACCACTGTTATACGTGCTACAAAGATAGCATCACCTAATTATAGTTAATATATTTCTTCTTCCTCTGCTAGGCTGTAAACTCCTTTGGGGGCAGCAATCATGTTTGACTTTCCTCTGTGTTCCAATACTTTATGAGTTTTATACCTGACATAGCACAGACACAAAACAACCAATTGCTGAGTGTAATAGGACCAGTGGGACATGGAGGCCTCTCCTGGAGAGATGCTATTCCTGACCACGGTGCTGATTTTCCACTTAGGGCAGAATCTCTCCCAGGAAGCTGTGCTTGATTATGGCGCAGCAGGGACAGAAAGACTCAGCACTGTTCAGCTTGGGGGATGTGACTACTGGTTGCTTGAATGTGGCTGCTTTGATGGAGAAACTAAATTTCAAATTTTATTTCATTTTAGTTAAATAGCCACATGTTCTTGTGATTGCCATGTCAGTTATTAGGAACAAGATTATTGGCTAAAGAAATAGCCAATACCTCCTAATAATAGAAAATAGGGTTCTTTATTGTTGATATGTATTTTTAAATGATCACGTTGATACTTATGAATAATAAGTGATTTAACAAGTATTTAGCGACCATCAGCCTCCTAGGTGCTGGAGTTTCTTTTGTTGATGAAAATAATTACACTAAGCCCTCCATCCCTGTGCTCAAAGATGGTGGCTGTTGGTTTCCCTATTGTTCCATCCTTCTCAGGTAGCAGGCATCAGAGATGTGGGTCAAACCCTTGCCCCAGTCATGTTTCTGAGACAAGTTGGGTAATGCCATGTTTTCCAGCCAGAGTCCTATTAACTCAGTGGCTTAGAATATACTCCAAAATTTTAACAACACTTCTGAATGATCCTTCAGGGCAGCGAATCTGAGGTCTCTAGCTTCTTCTTTCCTCCTTCTTTTTCAAGGATTTCAGAACTTGTCACCCTATGTCCAGGCTCTCACGTGTACCTTTCAATCATCTGGCTGATCTCAAGATCAGTCTCCTCAAAGCACAGCTCTGAACACGTTTCTTTGCAGCCCAGTATGCTCCAAGGCTCCTTTCCTAGAGATCAAAGTCTATTCCTGTCCTTGGTGCTGTGAGTGTCCTGCAGGTGGCTCTCCTCTCTCCCACCCTGATCCACCTACTCTTGCTCCAACCATTCCGCTTTGCCACATGGTGCCCTTGCTTTTACCACTTCCAATTGGCATTGCCTCCACCTCTCCCTTCCTGCTTGGGCCCACATCTCCTCTCTGTTCTTCCTTCTGAGCTCGGTCCCCCAGATCCCAGCCAGGGGCTGCTTCTGCCATGCATGTGGTGAAACCTCCTGGCCCTCTTGCCATTCCACTTCTTACCATATCTGTTTGTACTGCCTTATGTTGAGTTTATTTACAGGTATTTCTCATCTAAACTTTAAAATCCATGAAGATGAAGATGATGTCTTTACATCTCTGTGTCCCTCACAGCATCACCAAGCCAAACACAGTAGATGTGAAAGATCTGTTTAAAAGAGAGTGAAAAACATTTCAACATTTAGTATATGATTTGCCTTTTAAAGTGGAGTCCTTTCCTAATAAGGATGACCCTAAATATATGGAGCAATTTTTCCTTAAAAATCACAGAATATATCCTCTTAATCACAAAAAATGCAGATCTCTGCATATGACAAGGACATTTAAATATTTAAAAAGTGAGTGTGGACACAAGTGAACCACAAAGATCTACTCTGCAAAGAATTCTTGTATGCTAATGGTGCTTTTCCTATGATAAAAAGGGGCTTCCTATCCCTCGTTCAATAAGCATATATGTAGTTTGCTAGAGTTACAGTCCAAATACAGAAGCTAGAGATGAAACTTAACTTTCTGCCTTTCACTTTGATTTTGCTTTAGGTTTAGGTTCAGTGTTGACATTTTCATGAAAATAACTCACTTTTGTTCCCAGATCTAGGCACTGACAGGGGACATGTTGCTGGTTAGCTTGGCTGTCTGCAGTGTATTTATTGGACATCCCAATGTGCATGACTAGGTAATAGGTGCCACTGAGAATTATTGAGGAAATCCTGCCGACATCCAGTGCATCAAACAGAGAGATGGTTTTATGAGCCATCCATGTGTACCAGGAAAGCTATTGATTTCTGGATTAAACTACAAAAGCAACTGGTGAGTGCCCCTCTGTGACCAAAAGTGGTAATGGAATAGAAGCTTAAGAAAGGTCAGAATTCACTACAAATGGAAAATTTAAAATCCAGCTGTTTCTTATTTTTGCACTGGGAAAGTGAATTAGCACATTATCAAGCTTATAAGTAAGACTGCTCAGCAGGACCACTGTCAGAGTGGTGGAGGCAGGCCAGGATGGGTGTGGCTTCCTCTGGAAAGCCAATTTCTTTATTCACAGTGAGCTCTACTTCCTGAGGCTGTTGTTGCTGTAATTGGCATCAAGGGAGGATGGCTGTACTGGCTGACAGTGATGATGATGTTCTCCTTGGGGGCTTATGATTTATAAAGAAACAAAGAAAAGGAACATGTCTTAAGCCAGGAGGTAGAAGTACAAGCAAAACTCCATCTTTGCAGAGGTTGACTTCTTTTGAAAAGAGCCTAAAGCAGAAAGTGCAGCCCTATAATCCCTAGGGGCATATGACTAATCCTAGTAAAAACTATTTCACTGAGTGATGTTTCCTATAGTTGGCCTAGTGGGCTAAAGTGAGTAGCAAGGGAACTGTCAGCAAACCTTGAAGTGCTTGCACATTTAACAATTTTATCATGCTTGGTGACAGGTCAAAAACTTAAATTATAAGGTGAACCTTTTTCTTAGTATAACAGGGAAAGCAATAATGCGTTTGGCATCTTTCTCCTTAAACACCTCCTTCTGAACAAGCAATACTTACTGACTATGCCCTGGGAAATGTCCACAAGGCAATAGTACTTCCTGAAACAGATACTGGAAATTGGATTTCCAGTACTGAACGAATGGCTCTTGTCATCATTGTTACTGGTCATGCTGATGAAAGTTTCCATTTATATTGTACTTTATATTGTGCTCTAAATATTTTTCCTAAATATTCCCCCTGGACCTCTAATAACCCTGAGAACTAGACGGGGGCTTGAGGGGGTACTCTTCTCATTTTATACTCAAGAAAGCTAAGGCCAGCAGAAGTTCTCAGGGTTATTACTGATAGAATGGAGGTATTATTGTTGCTATTGGGAGCCAACTATTTCTAGTTCCTAAAACTTTAAGAGTCTTTTTCCCATTCAGAGGAAAAGAACAATTTAGCAAGGAAGATGGCAGAACCACAGATTGATCACACTGTCTGGATACTGCTATGTGCATTTCATATTTCTTGAATGAATTTCCTGTTTCCCATCCTGGGAGCCATAAGTGCTGAATGACTTCCCATTTTGGTATATCTATTATCTTCTCTGCTGGCTCTCAACATCAAGCTGTCTTAGGCTTCTGAAGTCTTGGTAACAGCAGGAAAAGACAGTCACAGGCTTAAATTACTGTGCTTGCTGCAGGTGCTGGAAAGCACTCACCAATTTTCTCTGTCCAGGATGAGCCTTTGCCTGGGGCAAGTTTTGCTTCTGGCACTTGGACTTTCAGTCTGGTTCGTGGAGATGTTATGGCAAGAAAAGAGTCTTACACTCTCCATTTTCCTTAAGTAAGCTTTTTTATTTTACTATATTTTTTCATTTACAGGAATTTTGCAAAGGCTATACAGAATCCCCACATCCCCAATATCCAGGCTCCTCTGTCATTAATATCATACATTAATACAGTATGTTTGTCATAATTGAACTAAAATACTATTCACGTAAGTCTATACTTTATTCAGGAATCCTTAGTTTTTCCCCAGGGTCACTTTGTGTCCCAGGACCCCATCCAGGATCTCACATTTTATTAGTTCCAACATGCCTCCTTCCACTACTCTGGGCTGTGATAATTTCTCAACCTTTTCTTGATTTTTATGACCTGGATAGTACTGAGAAATACTAGCAAGCATTTTATACTCTGTGCTCTGACTGGGGTTTGTCTGATGTTTTTCTCATGATTAGTCTCATGTTAAGTTTGGGGTGAAAGACCGCAGAGGCCATATTTTTGACATTCTGTTAAAAGTGAGCTATAACATGACTTGTACTCTTGATGCTGGCCTTGGTTAACTGGCTGAGCAGTGCTGGTCATATTTCCCAGGCATAAGTTTTGTTAAAAGGAAACACTTAGACAAATTTAACTGAGTTTATATGAACAAAAACAAAAATGATGACAAATTAAGTGGCCTTAATAACCAGAGCTTGTGGACAACTAAAGTGAGGTATAGAGATGACCTGGTTGGTTTATTGATTTCAGAGCCTTCTATGCAGAGCTCAGCTACTGTGCTTGAAAATTCATATTGATTTGATCTATCAGAAACTACAGGAGCTTAATCCAATCAACTGCCTCTTACAAATTGTATTTCATCATTTCTCCCTCCTTCCAAACTGTAGATATTGGAGGAAGTCACTATGAACAGCTCTTAAAGTGTGGGAGATTCTGTCTGCTTTCTTGAAGGTGGAATATCTACAGAAGAGAGAATTGCCTCTCGTCCGCTGTTTATTTATTGATATCCAATGGACTTAGATATCTACTCGACTCTTGGGTTACAGTCCAACACATTTATCGTCTTACTTTATTCCAGCTTTGTCCACTGAGAACTCTTTCCACAAGCTCCTGTGTCTCTGACACACATCCCTGTGTAGGATTGTTTTGTGTGTGTGTGTGTGTGTGTGTGTGTGTGTTTATCATTTTCTTCCTTTCTGGCACTACAAGATGCTCTAGGCACATTTTGTATTGCTTCCTGTCCTAGTCTTAGAGTCAGCTATTTCTCCAAGGAGTCCTGGTTCTTTTCATTAAAGAAGAGGATTGGAGGGGCCGGGGATTTAGCTCAGTGGTTTCGCCGCCAGCTGTGCAAGCACAAGGACCCGAATTCGATCCCTGGTACCAAAAAAAAGGAGAAGAGGATTGGAAAATAAGATCTGGTGACTCTCTTGATTTTTTTTTTTTTTTTTTGGTACCAGGGCTCTAACTCAGGACCTTGCACTTGCGAGGCAAGCACGGTACAACTGAGCTAAATCCCTGGCCCGATTCTCTTCATTTTTAACAATGAAATATTTATATAGAAGGAAGGAGGAATAAAAGAAAATATTACAATGTTTTCCTTATACTCTGTTTAGGTTTTTGGGGACCAAAGATAATAGCCAATCAAGTCCAGTTGTACTGTTGTGTTACAACCTGAGACATAAAGAGATAATGCTACCTTTACAGAGTCATTGGGAAAGCAGAGGATTTTTTTTTCTTGTTTTCTCTCAGAAAAGATAATACAGAATGTGATTAATGACTTTTACAACAAATAGGAAAGATCAGAAGTTTCACAGATGGCTCACCCAATGTAAAATGTGAAGAGATGAACCTTTAAATTTATTAGAAACACATGCAGATGTATACTTGCACAATCCTCAAAGAGGGAGAGCTTTTAAAACAGACTCACACAAAACAGTAAATTTATAAATGGAAAATAGTGTTAAATATAACTATATCAGCATTTAAAACTCTTGTATAACAAAAGATAGCATGAGACCAGGCCAAGGCTGGGAGAAGAATATATACAGAGCTACAGGCAACAATACAAAGACATAT
Organism: Heterocephalus glaber; assembly: GCF_053883595.1. Lineage (NCBI taxonomy): Eukaryota > Metazoa > Chordata > Mammalia > Rodentia > Bathyergidae > Heterocephalus > Heterocephalus glaber. Next base: position 29,087,122 of record NW_028258315.1, read on the forward strand.
CAAGGGATAAAAAAATGAGAAGTGAAAACATTCAGTAGGTAAGAAAGAAAAATGATGTTCAACTTTGCCAATAACTGAGGGAATACAAATCATCCTCTAATGAAGTGTGATTTCACATCAGTTATTGTTGATAAAAGAGGCAGCAGGAGAATATGAAGTACTGCTAAGGTGAGAGAAGCCACAGGAACACAAAACTAATGGGAGAATAAAGGACCATGGCTGCCAGGATGGAAAGTGCAGTGCCTTTTAAGAGCCCAATAACAAAGTGATTGTTCCTCCCATGGCTTGGGAACTCAGCTTCCAAGACAGGCAAAGATGTATTCACATCAGCCTGATGTATTCATATCACTGTAACAGCCAAAAAAGAAAAAAGGAAAGGAAGAAAGGAATGAAGGACCTCATGTCTATTAAGAAAGATGAAAAAAATATAGAAATTGTGGAAATAAATATTATAAAATAAATCATGGAAATATATAAAATTAAATCATGGAAAACTACCATTCAAAAGAACTGGATAAGACCTACCTTTTATCTATTTTCTATCTGCTTTACAAAATAAATATACCTCAAGAATATTTCTGTTAAAAAACAAGTTAAGGATAAAACAATACTATAAATTATTATTATTATGTGATAAAGCACACAAGATAGTGCAGAATATTTTCTGTGTGTATATCCATGTGGACATAAAAGTATTTTTTAAAGATGCCAAATGACACTCAAAATATCACAATATTGGTTATAATTGGATGACAGAGGGGAGTGGGATGGAATTTATTGTTATGGCCTAATTTTTAACAAGGAGAATGGATTCTTCTATTAATAGTAAAGTTAAACATTTTGAAAAGAAAGAAAAAATTATAGAAATCACAGAAAAGAGTTTCAAAGAAACAGATTTTTGCCCTTAATAAAAGTAAATTGTTTTTCTAACCACATTCACCAAAGTTCCAAGAGCTGCCATTTATTGCTGAAAAGAAAATACTTTCTTGGTTAGTAATTTTTTGATAAGTGTCCCCTCTCTTGCCTGTAGAACATGAGTCACTATAATTTTTCATTCTTTTCTTTTCAAATGATTTTTCTACCTTAAAGCTCCTGAATCATTCTCTCACTTGCAAATTTACAACTTGTTCAATGTGCATTAAGATTGAAAATCATTAATCATTGAAGCAACAATCTTTAGATAAAAGGGATTATTTAAAGTGGACTCAGGAAGAAATCTTAAGTCAGAAATTAAATTTTTTTTAGTCTTGATTAAAAGAATAAAATAGGATGAATGAAACCTTCAGGATCTTTCAAAAAGAAATTATAAAGGCAAATTTGTCTTACTTGTTCTCCCTCCAAGCCTAGATAAGGACCAGAGGAGGTAAACCACGTTAGTCTCTGGTAAAAGCTAACCTCAAACTTTGTAAAACGTAAAAGTTTAGCTCATCAGCATGTTTGAAAGCTAAATAGGACTAATAATGAGGAAACATGCATTTAAAAAAATTTTGATTCTCGTAAACTTCCTACAAGAAACCGCTCCCTGGAGCTCCACCCATCCCTGGTGGCACAGTAGGGTGCCAGGCCAGCTCCCAGCCCAGCTCCCACTTTCCAGTTATTGCACACCTGGGTAGTTGTTTCTCTGCCTCCTGAGGCTCTCACTCTTATTCATCCAGCCTATGAAATGAAAGCAAACCTTGCTGAAGTAATGATGTTGCTGGGATGATGAATTGATGAGGATTATTTTCTTTAAATGCCTTTCATGACTATTTAGTGACACAAACAATTGTCTTAAGTGTATATTGAGGCAGATGGAGCTGTTGCCAGATGCTTTAAAATCAGCAGACAGGAGAAGGCCTCTGTACCAACTCTTTGAAGTGGAGGAGTACAGATTATAGGAATTGCTCTTTCCATCCCTGGAGCCGGAGCGAGAAAAGTGGGCCTGGGATGAAGGTAACTGAGTAAGGTTCTGTGTAGAAAGACTGAGAAGCATCGAGGCAAGGGCAGGAGGCATAGTCACTCAGAATGACTCTGCAAATGTCATAGTTACTTTCTTCATAGCTGGGACAAAATACCTGATGCTAGCAATTTAAGGGAGGAAAGGCTTATTTTGGCTCACAGTTTGTATAGGTTTCAGTCCATAGCTGACTGGTTGCAAGGCAGGACAGCATGGCACAGGGGCACAGTGGAGGAAAAGCAAGGAGCTGTCAAGGAAGGAGCTGATGAGGGAGATAAACTCTTCTAGGCCACACCTCCAGTGACCCACTGCATCCAATCCAGATCCACTTCCTAACAGCAAGTCAGCTACAAACCCTGTAATCCAGTCACCTTCCCCAAACTCCACCTTTGAGCACATGAGACTTTGGGGGAACATCTACATATAAACCATAACAGTTACCAACAAAATTTCTTCACTTTGGGGAATTTTTGAATTATACTTTCTCTGGAGGTGCCTGAATTGCTTTAGACATTGTTTACAGTTCCTTCCTGCTGTGATGTTCTGGGATAATTCTGTAGCTCAGGGAGACTTGAAGTACACTAGAAATAATGGAACTAAAGTGTGTCCCTGATTCTTCTCTTGGATTTAAAATATAGGCGAGGCTTGAATCCACTGACACCAACCACTCCTCTCCTTGGTATGGAGCCAACGACATCCCTCTGGGTACTTTTCTCCTGGAGATAATTCTCTATGAATCAAGTCACAGAAACTTTAAAGTAAAACTTGATTTATGGGAACACTCTGGAATTAAGATTCTCCTGGGAAATCCAAGAGATAGGAGGATTTGTGTGGCTCACCCAGTTCCTAGACACCAAGACCAATCCCTATATCCTTGCTCCACAAAACAAACTCCTGATCCCCGTGCCTCTCAAAGTTGGAGACCTCTTTTAATGAAGAATAAACTACCACAAACATCCAGTATTTCCTTAATCAGTATAAACCTGAAAAATCCTACTGCAACAGGGCTCTCTGTATTTCATGAATGATACTAGTGTGAGGTGTGATGACTCTGTGTCCTTCACCTTTCTCTACTAAAGCTACAAAATATTCTTTTTACAAGTACTTATTCAGCACAGGACATACTAAAGAACAGTGTCCTGTCCTTAGGGAGCTTGTATTCTAGACCCAAGGTTGGTAAACCTTCTTTAAAGGGCCATACTATAAGTTTTTTCAGCTCTGTGAGCTATGTAGTCTCATCACAACCACTGAGCTTTGCCATCTTTGCTCCAAAGTGGCCATAGATGGATGAACCTGGCCATATTATAATAAAATATAATATTAATATTAATGTTAATTAATAACAGGTGGTGACCCAGATTTGTCTGGAGGGCTCTGGTTTGCTTACTACTGTTCTGGACAATAAATAATAAGAATAAAAAGGAAAATTGTGTTATTCTTAGAAAGCAAATGTTATGAAAAAATAAAATGTTGAGCAGGGGAAGGTGGTTTAGGGTGTGGAACAATTGAACAGTTGTCCTTTGAGCAAGCTGAGAAAGTGGTGCTCCAGCAAAGGAAGGTGAGCCAGCCCTGAGCTCTCTAGTAGAAGTGAATTACAGGCAGAGGGAAGAGCTGGGCTCAGTCTTTTCTAGAGAGAGGAATCTGACAGTATCCTCTTCACTCATTCCTGGTCATGTTCCTTAGAATGGGACTTGCTTCTTCACCCACTACTGCTGTCATCCAGCCTCTCAGGACACCTCTGTCACATCTGTTCCTGATCATCCCCAAACCATGACTTAGGATTTCTGGATTCTGCCTTGTTGATTTCTGTTCCAGGTTGTGATGAACAAAGAAGGATGAGCTAGAACAAAAAAAAACTTTTCAGAGTCATTCAGTTCACAGACTGATTCCTAGGTTTTCCTTTCCCTTTATTCATTTATTTATTTATTGGAGGCAAAGGATAAAACCACATTTCTTCAATATTTTATCACCACCTACATGATTTACATAAAGCAAATATTCTAACTTCACTATATTTTTGTGTGGTGCTCAAACTTTTACTGAAATCCCTGTGGTTCTCTTTCTATCTGTTTTCCAAAATTCTTGTCTATTAAACAAAGCAGATCAGACCATTCAATGCAGTTATTTAAAGAGAGGCATTTGAGCAGGAAATGGAGGCCTACTTTCTTTTCCCTAACTTTCAGATGTGTTTTACAAAGTGCTGCAGATTTTCCTGCTAGAAGCCCCTGGCAGTTCTGTTTGCAGATACTTATGAAATTTAATTTTCCTGGATACTTGTTATCCATTTAGTTCACGTTCAAGTTGATTTAAATGCAGTGCTCCCAATTCCACTGTTTATGATTGTTCTCACATTGGCTAGAAGGATGACACATAATTATATAGTGCTCCAGACTTCTCTGGAACCAGACTTTTCTTTTAATTTTCTTAATCCAGTCTGATTTGGGTTTTTTGACTTTCTTAATCAGAGCAAATACATCAGATCTCATTCTTTGTCTCCATCTCAGGAGGTTAAAATATTTATTCCAGCCACCTTCTTCAGCTTTGCTAAATAACATTCAGCTGACAGTAGAATTGTGCAGTTTCCTGAGCTGTTCTCATTTCTCAGGTTTTAGATACATGAAGAATCTGTGTTACTCTTTGAGATTTATATCTGTTAGCAGTCCAGGGGAACAGCTGTGTCTTAAAAACATTAGTCTTGCTGGGTGTGGTAGCTCACACCTGTAATCCCAGCACTCAGGAGCTGAGGCAGGAGGATTGATGCAAGTTTATGGCCAGCCTGGACTACATAGTGAGTTCAAGGCCAGCCTGAGTTACATAATGAGACCCTGTCTCAAAAAACCAACAAAACAAAACAAACAAAAATTAGTCTTCGTTAATTATGAAGGAATTCCAATATGGCTATCAGTGAATTTTTTTTTCAGTAGAAACCCTACAGGTCAGGAAAGAATGGGATGATAAATTCAAAATGTTGAAGGAAAAAACAACACTGCCAATTAAAAATACTTTATCCAGTAAAGTCAATCTTCAGTAGTTAGGGAGAAATAAAAAGCTCTCACTGACAAAAACAAGCTAAGTTGATCACCACTGGGTCTGCCTTACAAGAACTGCTAAAGAGAGTCCTTTAAATTGAAACAAAACCATTAATTAATAACGTAAAACATTTGGAAGTATAACAACTAATAGTATCAGTGATACAGAGTCATATTCAAAATACAATAGGACTACAGTGTTGGTGTGCAAATCAATTTTATCTCCTGTATGTAGGTTATAAAACACAATTAGAAATAACTATTAATCAAATAATTAAAGATATGAGTGACAAAATGACGCAAATTCTGGCATCAAAAACATAATGTGTGTTTTAAGTATATAGTAAAAATATAAACTGCTTATTATGATCAAGGTTCAAATTTTATCAGCTTGAAATAGTCTAAGATATGCAAGCTCCATGGTGAACACAAAGAAAAACATCTGTATTCAATGCACAAGACATACATAGAAAAGATTTTAAGTATGGCACTTAATGTGATTTCAATATGGTTTGAGTATGTCCCCTCAGGGTTCATGTGCCATTTGTATAGGACCATTAATAAAGGGCTTTTGCAGCACTCACCAACTTTGTCCCCAGTGCCCACATGCCTACCAGGGAGGAAGCAGAAAGTGGACAGTAAGCAGGATCATGCAGGAGCTAATTTGTGAGCTCTGGGGCCAGAATGCCTGGATTGGAATCCTGGTCCCACAGATACTGCCTTTCGGATTACCTTAGGAAAGTCACTTAACCCCATTAAATCTCATTTCTTCAATTCCTTAATGGTAATAGTACATATTTTTCAGGGCTGCCAGGGAGGATTATGTAAAATAATATATAAAGCACACTTGATTTTCATTCATGGTATTCTGGTCCATAAAGTGATCACTGAATTAGGGAAAATTGCACCATTTCCCTATGAGGCTCAGGTACCAAAGCCACGATTGGGAGCCCAAAACTCAGTTATCCAAAAACCAGTTCTCATTGTTTGTGATAGTCTGTTCTTTTATGGCACCTCCAACACACAGTGAGGAAGAACTGTAGGTCTGCTCCTGGAGGCACAGGCTAGGTTCCTGCAAGTCCTTGGTCACATCATTTTTTTCAATAAATCAGTGCATAACCTGGTTTTCTGTGTTTCTGCGTCAGATACCTCATTTAATAGAAAAAAGGTTGACTCATGAACATTGGATTCTTGGCCAGCAGCATCATTGCCCTTGCTTCTTCCCACAGCCTCCCTGCATTTGAAAGCACTAACAGTGCTTCAGCATAACTTCTGCAGGCATTGTGAACAGTGAAGTCACCTGAATGCCCCAAATGTGAAACGTGTGGCTTCTTTACAGTGTAAGACCTGGAACAAGAAGGCAGAGCTGCCACCAGGCAGCAATCTGCACATGTCCACAGCTGTGGATATTGATCTGGGGACTACAATTAAGTTTTAGTAAATAAGTGAACTTGTGAATACAGGATCCATGAATAATGAAGATTGGCTGTTCCCAATGTAATGACTTCTGGGAAGTGTTCATTGTTGTTATTACTCTCATTATGCTGGGAAGAAGAGGTAATGAAGGGCAAGGACATGGCCCTGCCTGCCTCTTCTACTCAGCTGGCTCTGTGGGGTACATAGCCAGTAGGAAAGGAAGCAGCAGCACATTTCCACATTGCTCTGGCTGACTGTTCTCTACATTCCTTCTACACATTCTCTCTCATCTCTTCTCCTTCCTTCTTTCCTGTCCTCAACTCTACTTACTGTGTGCAAAGGACTAGCTTAATACTGTATATAATGGATGTAAAGACCAGAAGGCATCGCCTTTCCTCTCTAGATGCTGCATCGCTGGGCACTGGGAAGATGAGACAGACACAAGCATCTCAAAGTGCTAGGAGCCAGGAAGCCATGTGAGCATGTCACCAAGTCCATCCAGAGGTCTCTAGTCACGTCCTGCTAACCTGCTTCCTGCTTGACAATAGGCTCACTTATAAGAAACAGCAATTCAAGCATCTCTGCCACACTTCCTTTCTATTAGCATTTCCTTGACGTAGACCCTATCTTGACTTTGTGGTCTGAGGTGTCATTTGGGAAGCTGTTTAATTTTCCTATATGTTTTTTAAGCATCTTGTCTTTTTTCTAATACAATTTCCTTGTTGGTTGTGTGCACTGACTATGCTGCCTTTCTGGAGGAGTCAACTGAATGTACCACTCACATTGGTAATTCAAGAGCTAGCAGCTAGATGGTTGAAGATGATAGAGCAGCAAAACCTTCTCTGATCCAGCACATGTCCCAACATACCCAGTATGAGTTGGGCAGGACCAGAGTCCAGAGCAGAGAGACATACTCCAGCCAAGTCTGAGAGGGAACTTTCTGACAGCTCCTGCTGTCTTTGGAGTAGGGGAAGTCCCTGTCACTAGCATGTGCCAACCTATCTGGCAGGTCACATGTCAAGGTGAGTCTCCTGAACTATGGAGTTTCAGGGTGCAGAGGGGGAGGCTAAGGTGCTCCCTGTGTTAGGATTCTCCACAAGACAAAAGCAAAACCAACAGGGAGAGTGTGTGTGTGTTGGGGGGTTTATTTTAAGGAACTGACTCACCAGTTTTGGAGATTGGCAAACTCAAAGTCTGCAGGGTGGGCTGGCAGGCTGGAGACTCAGGAAAGAGCTGATATTGCAACTGGAGTCCAAAAGCACATGGAGGCACAACTCCCTTCTTCTCACTGGAGGCCTGTCTTTTTCTTTTAAGGCCTTCAGCGGATTAGATGGGCCCATCCACATTATGGAGAGTAATCTGTTTACTCCAAGTCTGTAGATTTAAAATGTTAGTCACATCTAAAAAACAACTTTGCAGCAACATCTAGACTGTTTGATCAAATACCTGGGTACTGCTGTTCAGCCAAGTGTACATACAGCATCAGTCATCCTACTACTTCCCTCAGTCCTCCTCCCTGGATGTTTCCATATCTAATACCTAATGACCAGCAAGTGATTTAAATTGAAGTCTCAGAAAAACATGCATATGCCCACTCTATTCAGCACTTAGAGTCACCCACTGGGTGGACTAGTTCACATGACAAATATGAACTGTATTCCAAGAGAAAGAGAGTGAATCCATTCACACAGTCTCTTCACTTGAGAGCAAGCAGAGTTTCAGCATGAGCTGGCATTTGTTGCTCCAAGAAACCCTCTAGCAAGAACCACACTGAATCAGATGACGGGAGGAGGACAAGAATCTGTGCCACTAGAGCCATCCTGAAGCTACATGGGTGACCATTTGCACACTTCCAGTGCAAGGGATGTGTGGAGTTCCAGCTTTATAGGTACCTACCTGATTGTTATCTTGGGAGATTTCATCATGTTATAATTCTAGTCATTCTGGCCTACTTTTTAATATTTTGGGTTCCTACTTACCATTTATTAGCTTTCAAAGATTTCATGTTCCTCTGTTGTTTTTATTTACCCTTGAATGAATTCCCTAATAGGATATATTTCTATTTTTATTATAATAAAACCTCTCCCTTATAGATCTAGATAAAACCATGGGCACAGGCAGATTATAAAAATTCCTTGTTCTTGAAGTTAAAAATCTAATAGTTGAGGCAGTACATTGTTTTCTTTTTCTTTTTTGTTTATTTCTTTGTTTGTTTTTTAGAAACTATGCTTTTCCTCAATTCCACACTACCAATTACAGGATTAGCTTGCTGAACATTACTTGAATTCAGTCAACTCTTTTGAGGTTTATTCTTTCTCTTTTCGATAACTCCTAGGAACATTAGCTTGAGAAGTTTGTTCTTGTAATTAGCAGCAATTCTTTCAGTGCCACAGTGATTTTTTAAAATTGTGAATTATTTTCTCCTCTTCTGAATAGAATAAGAACCCAAGACCATAGGCTAGGAAATGGCTTTAAAAGCTGAGAGCAGTTCTCTAGAACCTGGTGCTGTGACAGCCTTAAAATTCCTAAGTTCGTTCTTACATGGAACAAAGGCATTTATTTCACAGCTCATTCTGTAAAGGTACCACTTAGCAAATGGCTCTGGAGTATTTAGCCCCTACTTTTGGATCCTAGACATGCAAAATTGATGTAGTAAATGAGCAGTTGGTTCTCAGAAAGCTGTGCAAAGGTGTAGCTATGGAGATTTCAGAGTTTAGAAAGAAATTCTATCTAGCCTCTCTTTTGGGGGAGCATGTTGAGTCTCTGAGAACCCTGGTGATACATCAGGCCACCTACTCTGCAAGGCAGGGCATCCAGCCCTGAAACAGCTTGTGCTCTTGGAAGATGTTGTACACTCACACCAGCCTCAGAACTTTGCATGTCAGGGTCACCATCAAGGCCCCAAGTTACACCAGGTTGATGCTCTGGTGGATGTGTTTCTTGGTTGGTTGGTGATGAAAGGAAGTAGGTGAATATGGCAAAGGCAGGGATTCAACTGTTGGGTGTGAAATAGACTCATCATCCTGGATATGCTTACCTACCATTACTAAAACAAAGACGTCAAATAATGCCATGTCATCCCTTTTTTGAAACAAAAAAGTAGAAGAGCTTTCCCAAGGGCCTGCCAACTGGATTTATTTAGTGATTAATTATTGCCTTATTGTTCATTCATCAAAGCCATGCATAACTTCATACAACTACTGACCAGTGCAATGGCCAGGGCAGTCCTCAGGAGTGGTATCCTCAATCCAGATGCACACTCATTGTTGACTTTGCTTGACATTCATCAACCCATTGATACTGTCAGAAAGATGTTGAGGACTTCTGCACTGTTTAGGGTAATATTCAGTGATCACCCTTTGCCCTTGCCCTTCTAACCATCACTTAGGCTTTTATTCTTAAGTTTTCCCAAGTTAAGTTGCCTGTAGTCTTCAGTTTTTCAAGCTTTTATCTACCAAGAAAAAGAATGTTTTGAAGGATGGAGCTAGTGACATGTACAATTACAGCTCAGATTTATATGATGTCAAGTGTGCATCATGCCCAGCTTCCCACAACAAGATCACCTGGTGCATTCAGGTCATTTTGTTGAGTGCATTCATCAGTTGCAAGTGTGGGCCTTTTGAGAAGCACTTCCAGGGATGCTGGTGTTCACTATTCTCAAGAAGATGGAAGAAGACCATCCATATTTTAAAATAAGATGTGTAGTTTGCTATTTACTAATGCACTCATCAAAGGAAATATCTAGGGAGTTTTCCACCTTGTTGAGGGCCTTTTTATGCCCCAGTCCTTCTTAGAAGCTGAAAATCCAGTCCCTGCCCTGAGATAGTTCAGTCTCATGGAGGAGCCAAACAGTGGAAAAAATTAATACAACACAATGCAAAAAGAGGTTGAGGGATCAGTGGGCAGGGGTCTTGGTGTGAAATCAAATAAATTTCCCTCAAAAAGGAGGAGACTGAGCTGAGTTGTAGCCCTTCATGTGTAAGGTTATGTTTCTTGAAAAGGAGTGTAAGGTGGGTGCCTGACACACATATTTATTTTTTAGGAGTATTTCTATTAATTAATATTTATTTTAATTTTATGAATTTTATTGTGTTTTGTAAACTCTTAAAGTCTGACAACATTTTGTTCATCAGCATTGATTTTCAAGGATATTACACATTTTCATCTCTAAATTATAATGAGCTTTTAGAAGGAGGGCCATAGAGACACAACAGAGACTTATCAATTGAATTTATCAAGACTTATCAAGTCTGAATTTATTTATTTTAATGTATTAATCAATTCTAATTAAGGCTGGAAACGTTAAAATCATTAGCAGACAAGAATGACTTCAATAGTGGTCCATATTATATCTGCTGGAAGAATTATGCAGAAGGAATTGTAATTCCACTTCTCAAAAACTGCAAGCAGACTTTACAGAAAAAGATAAGAAAGAAAATTTCCTAGATAAGGCAGAGGCTTGATGGAAGAATTTTCTAGCTGAAATCAAGATATTGGACCAAGGAATTATGGGTCATCACAGCACCAAATTTTTTGCTTGAACTATATCAGAGTAGAGATTTTGAATGTTATAATTGGGATGTTAAGGTCAGTGTCAGTTGATAAATTTGAGCTAATAAATTTCTAAACTACAGGGCTTCCAGAATCTAAATATAGAGAGCAGCAGTGGGCTAGGAGTGTAGCTCAGTGGCAGAGCACTTATGTAGCATGCATAAGGCCCTGGATTTGCTCCCTAATGGGGTAGGGTAGGAGGGATATAATTTCAAAATCAGGGCATTGAGTGAAACTGCAATTGATATCATGTGATATAGCCCCAAATCCCTTCCTCCACTGTTTGGTTATTTATTGCTATATAACAGTCACCCTAAAATTTAATGGCTTAAGATAATGAGGAATTTCTTGTTTACAATTCCATCAGTGACTGCACCCAGCTAAATATTTTTTCCTACCATAGAATATTGACCATGGGGTTCTCTGAGGGTTCGACTGGGCTGGAATGACCAAAATGACCTCTCTCATGTCTGATGGCTCATGAGTCCAACTGGGAAGCTAGGCTCAGCTGGGGTACAGAAATGACTGAATCTCAATCTCCCTCCTCTCTTTCTCTATCTCTCTCTCTATGTGTGTGTCTCAGGGTCACCTTCTCTATGATTGGCCTTCCTCTTGGCCTTCCTATGACTTCTCTACATGGCCTCCTCTAGATTTCTTACACGATATCTCAGGCTACCAGAAGTGAGAAAGAAGAACCTTCTAAGCATTCTTAACTGTCAGGAAAATAAAATATCAATAAAGTAAAGTATCAAATTAATAATATTTATTTAGTGTTTATAATAAGCATCAACATTTTCAACATCATTGCTTTTTTTGTTTGTAAAATCTAAAAAATAACAGCATAAATAAATTCCTATACGAACTACAATGAAGATAAAAATAAAACTCTACAACAAAAATAATCTTTACCTCAATTATGACACCTAAGGCAGTCTTCACATGAAAAAACAGCATGTTCCATACTCAAGTGTTGCTTATAGAGATAGGACGTGTTTTGTTTTCCTCTCTTTTTTTGTAGGACTTACTTGACATCTCGCTGATCTTGCTATTTTGTTAGTTTTTTGTGATGTTTTACCTGTCTATTTATTGGTCTGCACCAGATTTCTTTTGAGGAGTCTTTTTTTTGGGGGGGGCGGGTACTGGTGATCGAACTCAGGGCCTTGCGCGAAGCAGGCAGTGGAACCACTGAGCTAAATCCCCAGCCCCATCTTTTGAGGAGTTCTTTGGGCAGATTCATATTGTTCTTTCTCTGTTGTATTAGATCTTTTATCAATTCCAGTCTCAATTCGTCCGTTACAATTTCCAACATTGAATCACAGTGTTGTTATTTTGTTCAATAGATTTCATCCCTGCCAAGAACCTAATAACATTTTCCGACCTAGTTTGAACATCACCATCTTGTAGAATTTCTACTAGTCAAATATTTATTTACATTATTGTTTTCTTTCTCACCTGAATCAAGGTCTTCATCTCTACTTCTCTATCAGTCATTTCTTGCTCTAACTCACTGTTGCAAATTCTTTGGCTTATATGCTCCACATCATAAAACTGATCTATAAAGCAGTGTGCATCTTTGTCCCACATAGTAACTTTGTCTACTAGGAAGTTTACTACAGGCTCTGCAGACTTGTCTTCAAAATCCTGTTACAAGCCAGGTGCAGTGGGGCACATGCCTATAATCTCAGCTATTTGGGAGGCTGAAGCAAAAGATTTGCAAGTTCAAGGCCAGCCTAGGCAACTTAGTGAGACTCTATCTCAAAATAAAAGGTTTGGAGATGTAGCTCAGTGGGTAGGAGAGGGAAAGAGAAGGTAGTCTCTATACTGAAAAAGATCTGTAAGACCCCCACCCCCACTTCCTCTTGACAAAAGCACCCTTGGGGTGAGACACCATGTGCTGTTCTGGAAGGAAGACCACTTTAGAGAGAGATAGACCCAGCTAGAGCATTTATTTTTTATATGACTATGGGCAAGTCAGTATGCTCTGTCTAAGGCCTAGTTTTCTCATCCATAAAATAGGAATGATACTGAACTTTCAGAGGAGTACCAGGCCCTTATGCACTTAGTAATGGTAGTGATTATCATAACTGAGGGCTGTTTCCGGAACAGGATTCTCGTCTGTGGAGCAGACTGAAACTATATCTCCAAAAGGGACAAAGAAACAGACCTAGGAACATGGAAATGGAATCATACAGTGTGTACTCTTTTTCATAAAGCCTCTTTCATTCAGTATATTTTGAAATGCATCTATATCTTAGGTGTATCAGTGGTGGGTAAATCCCATTATATAAATATATCACAGTGTATTCAGTCCTTCTCTTGGTGGACATCTACGCTGTTCCCAGTTCTTGCCTATCGTAAATACAGCTGCTGAGAATATTCTAAAACAAGCTTTTGTTGGGTCTACAGTTCTCTGCTCTACCAGCTGAGCTTTCTTTGTAGGGGTGTATGCTTTCATTTCTCTCAAATATATACCTAGGAGTGGAATTGCCAGGTCATAAGCATAGTCCATCACCAGATGAATCACTTTCAACTTCTTCTCAAAGATGTAAAAGTGAGTTTTCATGTGACATTGTACTGAACAGGGCTAGTTCCTCAAGAAAAATCAAAGCAAAACATTTAATAAAACAAATTATAAACACACAAAAATGTAACAAGGAGCATAAGGTCGGTAAAACTCACCTGTTGATAATTTGTCACACGTGCATACACCTTGGGGTTCATCACACCAGTAGACAAACACAAAGATAGCTTCCTGTATTCCCCCTGGCAGCTACTGTGACACACAGCTGGCTAACATAATGAAAAAGTCAATTTTTTCATCATAAAATTGGGATCTGGTTGTATTTCACCCAACCTTAGTAACACTGAGGTATTCATTCAGTGAGGATGAGGGGAGGAAGAAGAGAGGAAGGTTCAGGAGAGGTGGTTCTGGAGGAGGCTTAGGGCACACTCAGCACCCACGTCTGGATTTCTATTGCTCTTCCACAATATGCGGAACCAGGGCCTTTTGGAGACACACCTGATTTTAGGGCTGGGCAACAAATACAGATATTCCTCGTTTAATGACCCATCTATTTAATGACTGTTTGGACTTACAACCCATTTTTTTTGACAGTTCATACATCTTGTTTATAGAGCCTTAATGTCTTTTTTTTGTACAATATACCTTGTTTATACAGTACTGTAGTTTTTGCTGATTGTGCTGTACAATATTGTAGTTTTATTTTCTATTATACATTACAGTACTGCATGTAAGAGTTATGAAAATAAAAGCAAAGTTATCAAGTTGGAGTTTCTTTTGACCATTTATTTGTTCCAAATATTTTAATGTACATGCTACATACAATTCCTCATTTAACAACCAATTCAATCCTAGTCCAGGAACAGAGCTGGGTTGTTAAAGAATGTATGCAGATGGTCCTGGAACATCTTGTCATGTAGAAAATAAGGATGTGCTCAAACTAAACAAAACATTGATGGGAATCTGTCAAAGCCATCTGAGAAACTCCCAGTGGCCAAAATTGGAATAATTTGAATGATAAATAAAGTAGTATTTGATTATAACACAAAGTATAAAATAAACATGCATGAGGCTGTGATGATGGAAATAAATCAACAAATGGAGAAGAGACACATTTTCTTTGCAGAACTACAATAATTTCTATGGACACTCCTCTTTTTGGGGGGGTACCAGGGATCGAACTTGGGACCTTGTGCTTTCGAGGCAGGCGTAGGAACCACTGAGCTAAATCCCCAGCCCTGGACACTCCTCTTTAAGGAGATGAAACATAACTCCCCACTCCAGGGTGAGCTCAGCATAACAGCATCTTTATTTTATTTATTTATTTATTTTTGGTACCGGGGATCGAATTCGGGTCCTTGCACTTGTGCAGCAGGCAGCGAAACCACTGAGCTAAATCCCCGGCCCATAACAGCATCTCTAAAAGAGTGTTTGCCAGGGGCTTAGGTGGAATAAGAAGTCTACAGTGGAGACAAATAGCCAACACTGCCTTCACATGCAGGTTATCAAGATCAGTACCACAGTTATAAGTCATGGCAGTAACAGGCACCATCAGTAGGATGGGGCAAAAGGGACACTTCCTTCCTGTGATGTTCCTTCCCAAATCCCATAATCATGACAAAAACATCAGACAACTCCCAGTTGAGGAACATCCTACAAAGCATCTGGCCAGTACTTTCCAATGCCAACAAAGTCCTCAAAACCAAGAAAGTTTTAAAAAATATGACAGTCTACAGGAACCTAAAGAGATACAATGACTACATGTACCATAGCATCCATGAAGGGACCCTCAAATGAGAAAAAGATTTTAGGTAAAAACTAAGGAACTCCAAATGATGTGTGAACATTAGTTAATAACGTATCGGTATTGACTCATCAATTTTGATAAATGCATAAGGAAAGTAAAATGTTAACAATTGGGGAAACTAGGTGAGGAGGATACAGGAAACTTCTGCACGATCTCCACTTTTTCTCTAAGTTGAAATTTCTAAAATTAAAAATTTATTTTTTAAAAAATGCATGGGCATCAGGGAAACTGAAAATAGTTCTGTTTGGCTGGTACAGAAAGAGTGAGGTGGGAGTTGTTAAGGAGAGATGCTGATAATAAGAAAGAGTTCAGGTAATGCAGAGTCTAATGTGCCCAGCTCTTTCCTCTTTCTAAAGGCTGCAGAAGGGGCTGAGTCCAAAAGAGAAAAGGGAATTTGAGTTTGAGAGCATGCATGCAGTTATCCAGCTGGGTCCTGCCCCGTCTCTTCCTCAGCATCTAGCTACCCGGGTATCCATCCACCTATGCACATCAGATTTTAAAAAAGAATAGTAAAACTGCAGCATATTTTACAGTTGTCCTGACAAATACTCTCCCAGTCACTGGTCCATTTTATAACAATGTTTCTCTTTGCAAGTAGAAGCTGCACTACAGTTTACTGGGAGGCGAATGGGATTATTTTCTGTTATATTTGATCATTCTTGTGAAGGCTGTTTCCATTGCAAGCATAAGTACCTGGCACAGTGCAGAAGCACATAGGTATTCAATAATTGATGGATGATGGTAGGGCAGGTTGAATCAAAAATGACTTTTGTTGTTGTTCTGGAATGTTATGGTTTGGATCTGGAACGTCCCCCCAAAGCCTTGTGTGTTTGGAGGTGGGGCTTTGGAAGGGGACTGGGCCATGGGGTGCTGTACTCATTGGTGGGTTCATCCACTGGTGAGTTCAGTGCAGAGTGCGCTGTTAGGAGGTGGGGCCTGGTTAGCGGCGGGTCGCTAGGGGCGAGACCAGCTCCTCCCCACCCTCTGTCTGCTTCCTGGATGCCATGACCGGATCAGCTGTCCTCTGCTGGTGGCTTCCACTGTGTCATTTCTGTGTTTGAGTCTACCAGCAATGGATTGACACTACTGAAGCTGTGACCCAAAATAAACCTTTCCTCCTTTAAGCTGTGGGTGTCAAGTATTTTATCCCAACAACAATAAAGTGACTAAAGGGCCGGGGATTTGGCTCAGTGGTTTCTCCACCTGCTGCGCAAGCGCAAGGACCTGAGTTCGATCCCCAGTACCAAACAACAACAACAACAAAAAACAATAAAGTGATTAAGACACTTCCTTGGGGGCCAGTGTTGTTACTACAAAGTTCTGCGAAATAGCCTGTCTTTAACCTATTCCCTTCTTGACTTGAAACAAGAATTAAATTCACTGTACGTGTTCTTTTAGTTTTTTATTTTGTTTGGCCTTTATAGTGGGGCAAATAGTGTATTCCCAAATTCATATTCGCCTCACACTGTAGAATGTGGTCATATTTGGAAATGTGGGCTTTGCATATGTGCTTCATTAAGGACCTGAAGGTGAATCATTCCAGATTAAGGGTGTGCCCCAAATCCAATGACCAGTGCTATTATAATAGCAGCAGAAGACACAGAGGGACACAGAGGAAGGCCTTGTGAGACAGAGGCAGAGACTGAAGCAGTGCAGATATAAGCTAAGGATTGCCAAGGACTGCCAATGAGAGCAATGCTGGGGAAGGGGCCTGAAGCAGATTTTCTCTCCAGCCTCCAGGGGGATTGACCCTGCAGACACCTGGATTTCAAATTGCTTCCCTCTTGTCCTGTGAGAAAATAAATTTCTGTTGTTTGAAGCCATCCAGCTTCGATCATTTGTTCTGGCACTGTAGGAAACTAACAGCTGTGATTACTCCCTCAAATGTTCTTTTAGTTTTCACTCAAATGTTCTTTACTTCTGATTCCTTACATGGAAATCCTCTTCTTTAATTTTTCCCCATCTAACTTGGCACAATGTAGCAATGTTCAAATTTCACCCCAATAAGGACTCAGGCTTTTGTGGAACTGCCTGCCCTTCATTGGTGATATACCATAGAAGCCACTCCTGCCATGGTCACATCAAAACAAAGCAAGCCAGAAACCTCCCAGCAGCTTCTTCAGCTCCTGTGGCTCAGGGGGAAGCACCTTGGCCCTTCCCACTGAGCTCAGCCCTGGTGAGGCACCTGCCAGTCCACCTTAACACAGACACGCTTCTGTTGTCCTCTAGAGCTGTGGTCCAGCCAGGTCTACAGAGCTCAGCCAGCTGGCTGGTAAATCGCCCTCCCGCTGACAGGGCTCCAGGGTCTTCTTTCTCTCAGCAAGTGTCTCTGACAGAATCCAAGGAAACGAACAAGAAATGGTTCACTGGACCTTCATCAGGGGTCATTAGCAAGTCATCTGTTCCACAATTATTAGTATTTGATTTAGGATGGTAGTAAGAGAAACCTGAGAGGAACTCTAGCATGTTTCTCATATTCTGACCACATGGTACCCACTTTGTGCTATTCGATGAAGTTAATTGTATCTCCAAAAAGGGGTGCCTTAGTCATTTTCTCTTTCCTGGAACACAATATCTGATAGCCATGTCTTAAAAGAAAAGAGATTTATTTTGGCTCATGCTTCAGTCCATATTCTGCTGGCTTCTAGGCAGGACAGCATGGCAGAGGTGCATGGTGGAGGAAAAGCCACTTACATTGTGGCAGCCAGAAAATGCAGAAGGAAGAGAGGAACCAGCAGGGCAATACACCCTTCCAGGTCACACCAGTGACCCACCTCTTCTGACCAGGCTCCTACCACCTAGCAGCAGGTCAATCACCTTTCAAAAGCCCCGTCTCTGATGCATGAGGCTTTAGAAGGACATCCAGATATAAACCACAGAAGGGGCTCTTGGGCACTGCAAGATAATAAAAGGATCCATCTATGATCATAGTCTCCAAGGTTCAAAAGGTTGGCAACCATCAACATAAAAGGAACAAAAGAAAATGAAAGAATCCAAATGACAGCCATAATCAATGTTTTCTCCTAGCAGAAAAATAATTATATGCCTTTGTTGATCCATTGCTAATTCTTAAAGTAATTTTATATTGTAAACAGTGCAACTACATTACAGAATTTGTGGAAATGAAACAATAGAAAAGTATGCATGATCCTAGCAGCCCAACTCAATGTTTAAAATTTACTTTCTTCCAGATTTTGTCCTCATCTGTATGTCTTGCATAGCTCATGTAATCTTTTCCTTTTATCTTTATTTCATTTTCTTGAAGATGCTATTTCTGTGAAAGTGCAGTGGGTGTATCTAGTGATAAATGAAATTGTTCTGACAAACCTGCTACAAAGAGCAGTCATCTTCCGCCCTCGCTCACCCACCTCTAATCTCACACTCCACCAGCAACTTCTAACTATTGTGGTTGTTAGCATTTCTGGTAATTACTCCCTTAGTCTAAATAATACACTTATGACTATTTTTATGATGAATTATTCTAAATATGAGATCTAATTGAAAGATACGGTGAATGTTTAGATTTTTTTAAAAATTTATTACAGTAAAATACACATTGCCATTATTCCCTCTCAAAATACTCCCTCCCTCTCACTTTGAACACACTTATCCCATCATTTCTGCCACTTTCTGAAGTAGTTCTGAAAGTCCTCTTTCATGAGTATCTTTAGTTGCACTATCATGGCTGCCTTGATGTATTAAATCAATTCAAAACATTCACCTCTCATGGTCATTTTGACTTTGGAGAAGAGCTAGAAGTTGCACAGTGCCAGATCTGGCAAACAAGGTGGACAAGGACACACTGTAATATTTTTACCAGCCCGCCTTTCTTTGGATGATGCTTATCAGCAGCATTTGTCATATTTTTAACCATATTTTATAAAGACACTCAGAAGTGAGGATTTTTAGAACTGTTTCAGAAAGTGACAAGAAAGATGGGATAAGTGTGTTTAAAGTGAGAGGGGAGCATTTTGAGGAGGATTAATAGCAATATGTCTTTCACTGTAAAAGCTTTTTTTAAAATTTAAATATTCACCATATAGTTTGATCACTCTGTGTACACCAAAAGGTTCAAAAACACAGTGTAACTACCATCCAGCTCTATTAAATACTAGTATTCTGCTGAATCTTGCCATAGTGTTTTAGGAAAAAATGTTGCAGATATATATGAGCCCCTAAGTCCCCAACCTCTCTGCCCCTCTCTTCCCAGAGGGACCTAGCCCTCATGCTTGTCTTTCCCATCTGTGCTCTTACACTAGTGGTTCCAAAACATTTTGGCCTCAGAATCACTTGGCATTCTTATATTATTGAGGACCTGAAAACAATTTTCTGTAAGCAAATTATAACTATCAATATTTACAGTGATCAAAATAAAGACAGAAATTTTAGACATATTTATTTTAAATTTATATCAAACTCAGTACACATTAGTATTAATATTTTTGTGAAAATATATTTTCCAAAGTAAAAGAAGTGTGACATTGTTTTACATTTTGCTTATTTCTTTAACATCTGGCTTCATAAAAGACATCCGGACTCTCAGATCTGCGTCTCCAATCCAGCTGTGGTGATGTTACCTGACATACATATTCATGTATTCATGTTGACACATGGAAAACTGCACTTCACTTATGAGAGAGTAAGAATAAAAAGAAGATCTTAGTATTACTATTACAATGCTTTTGATCTTGCAAAACCTTTGAAAAGATCTCAGGGATCCTTTGAGAACTGCTATTTAATGGCTTCAGTAGGTAAATAAAACAAACTATTAAAAATTATTTTGCTGGTTTTCAAATTTCATCATGTAGTTTGAATTATTTTATATGTGACAGTATGAAGTTTGCCTTATTCTATCAATTTTGCCTTGTATGTTTATCAACTTGCAACTTGAACTCAAATTAATTTTATTATCATATGGTAGATAATTATGTGACTCTGATACCTTTCCTAATAACTATTTGGATTTTTAAATTTTTTCCTCAGTACTAAGAAAGTCACAAATAACAGTCTTGTCATCTCATGAGGTTTTATAGCGAAGGGAGCTACCTAGTGAATTTTCCTATAGAAAGGAATTTTCTAGTTATTGACAAATCTGTCTCCAAAGCCTCTACACCCATTTATATTCTCATTGGATATACTACATATGTGAGAGTCCCTTCTGCTCCACAGGACTGGCACTTGCCATTGTTGGATTTTCAATTTTTGGCCACTTTGATGGGTATAAAATTATATCTCATGACCATTTTCATTTGCATTTCCTAGATTAATGGTACATTTATTATTTATTTGTTTCCTCATCTCTCCATTTCCTTTGTTCATTTTTTCATTTAGGTTATCTACCATTTTTCTATGAATTCATCAGAGCTCTTTATAAAATCTGATTTCTAATCCCTGGTTGGCTATATGGATGGTAAATATGTGTTTTTCTAAATGAATCCTTTGCTTATTTGAAGGGCATCAGTGGTACTGAGCCTGAACTCTGGGACCAGACTGGCCTGGGTCAAACCCTTTCTTGTAATATAATTCTTTGTAGTACATTCTGAATGCTCAATCCATTGTCAGCTATCTGCACTGCCAAATCTTTATTCATGAATGACCTTGGTGGGACTCCTTGTGCTCAGGGCTGCATGAGATCTAAAGGAGCTAAGGCAGGTAATGCATTTTAACAGCACAGTGCACATGAATGGCATTTTACACACATTTGCTGTTTTTGTCGACTGCTAAAATGCTGATTGTTATCCTCCTAAGTCATCCTCCCTTCTCTCTCTCCTGAGGTTACCAAAGTACGAAAAGATACACAATCTCATGGTTTATGCTTTCCTATATTTACTTTAAAGGTATGCATTTATAAAAAATAAATTTGTATGACTAGAATTAGAGTAGCCCATTCTGCATGTTGTTATTTTAGTTAAGATTTTTAATATATTTCAAATCTCATAATAATAGTTAATGTTTTTTTAGAGTTTACTTACTATATGCTACTCCCTGGGCTATGCACATTAACTCCTTTAATGTTCACAGTGGTACTCTGAAGTAGGTACTATTATTATCCTTGTTTTGGAGGTGAAGAAACTGAGGAACAGAGATCTTCAGTAAATTTCTTAGGGCCTCTTCACTATGAAGTGCCAGAGCCAGGAGTCTCAACCAGGCAGGTTAGCTTAGAACTTGCACTAGTAACCACCAGCTGTTTACCTGGAGCAGCATACAAAGATGAGTGAGTGCTAGCCAACACTGCAATGCACAGAAACTCACCACCCAGCTTGGTGAAATCCTATTGCGAGGCCATTTTCATTTCAGGTTGTTTTTTTTTTAAGAAATAGAGGCAGGCATGGTGGTGCACTCCTGCAATCCCAGGACTCAGGAGGCTGAAGCAGGAGGATCACTGCAAGTTTGAGGCTAGCCTGGGCTACAAAGTGAGTTCAAGGCCAGCCTAAACTACATAGTGAGACTCTGTCTCAAAAATAAATAAACAAATTAATTAATTAATTAATTAATTAAAAAAGAAAGAAATGGAATGTTATAGATACATTGAGACTCTCTTCATTTCCAGAGGCAATTGTTGATCTATTCAAATTATATGACATTGTTGTGTATGTTTTCAAAATTTTTGTAAGTGCCACAAAGCTGCACTAACATTCAACATCACTCTTGTTCAGTTAATATTTTCTGTATTTATTCACGTTGATATATAAATATGCTTTCATCTGCTGTAAGGTATCCTGCTCCATTGTAGCTGAACAATATGGATCTGTTTTTACTTTCCCTGTTGGAGAACATTTAGTTTTGCACTTCATTTGTTGAATATAAAAAAAAAAACACCCAGGAAATATGCTGTAGAGGTCTCTGTGCTCATGTAACAGAGCCAAGTGGAATTCTGAGTTTACAATTATGAGCACATTTGGTGTTAAAGAGATACTGCCAAATGGTACAAAGTATGTCAAATAAACATTACACTAGGAATGCATAGGCAGTGAATAGAAGGTTCATTATTCCAAATACTTACCAATATCTGGCATTGAAGATTTAAAATATTTTTCCAATATGATGCCTATAAAATGGATGATATCATTTATGATTTTAATGATCAATTTCCTGCTTACTAGTGAGGCTGACCATATTTTCATATGCTTATTGGCCATTCAGATGTCCTCTTTGGTAACCTGCTGCTCATTGTATTCACCTGCTTTCCAACTAAGTTATCTTTCTTGTATTGACTTGTAATTCTTTATATTGTCTGGGTAAATTCTGCTGGGGCTTGGATCTTAAGTTCTCCACAGTGGTCCACATGGTAAAGGCTTCTTTCTCAGGTGGTGCTACTGGGAAGTGATGGAGCCTTTAGAAGTCAGCTTTCTGTTCTTGTGGCAAATACCTGAGCTAAATGAATGTATGAAGAAAGAAGGTTGTTTTCTGGCTCACAGTGTTGAAGGTGTCATTCCATAATTGGTTGGCTTCGTTACTTTTGGGCCTGTGGACAGGCGGCACATCATGGTGACAGTGTCCAGTAGAGGAAGCTGCTCACCTCATGGCTGGTTGCCAAAGAGAGAAAGAGGAAAGAGGAAAAGACAATATAACAATATTTGTGATTGCCTTACATTTCCATATCTTTTTTTTCCCAGTACCGGAGGTCAAACTCAGGACCTTGCACTTGCCAGGCAGGTGTGGCACTGCTGAGCTACATCCAAGCCCTACATTTCCATATCTTAAGGTCTCCAGAATACATTTAGACCATTGTAAATAATTGCTTTCTAAATCTCTTATAATAAAGGACAAGAAATATTCATTTATACTTTGTATATACATATAATTTTTATAATTATATAATTACCTTTATAGCACATTATTCTTATTGGTTGGCTTTTGTTTTACTTTGTTTCATTTTTCTTTATTTTTCACTTTCTGGAATTACTTTCATCCTGAAGAATTTGTTCATGTTTCTTGTAACAGAGAACTCTCAGATTTTGTATCTCCAAGTATCCTTCTTTGGCCATCATTTTTGAAAAGTAACTAGACATAGGGTTCTTGATTGACAAGGTTTTCTTGGGTACTTGAACAGTGTTATCATTCTGTCCCCTGGCTGGCCATTTTTTGTATTGGGAAGTAAGCTGCTAATTATGTTGGAGTTTTTTTTTTAATGATAAGCCAGTTTTCTTTTGCTGCTTTCAAAATTCTCTTTGTCTTAAGCTTTTAGAATTTTACTGTGATATATCTATTAGTTCATCTCTTTCCAGTTATCCTACATGATACTGAATGTCCTGCTCCTGTGAAAATAGCCCTACAACTGGGGGCTGGGAGCAGAGGAAACCTTGTGTTTTTACTGCCTCGCTCTGGAGTGAAATCCTCACCTCACTGGAGAGTGTGTTTGTCTTTATAGTTTTCACCAGTCCCATTGAGGAACATGTCCACTGATATCTTTACAGAGTCATGCTGGAAGCTGATCTCCAAGCATCTAGGGCATTTTTTTTCCTTCCTCATTTTGTACATTTTCTTTCCTACTTCCAGGTCCCTTCATTTTCCTCGTTTTCCTTCATCATGGATGAGAAAGAACTGAGCAGTTCCTGTGAATTTCCTTTTCTGTTTTCTAGCAGATGTCTCTGGAGTGAGACTTTTGACTGGGAACTTGGCTGTTGGGTTTTTGATCGACAAATGTTAGACTAAAGATGTCACTTGGGGGTAATTTGATATTTAACAAACAGTGAGATTGTGTTTTAATGTTCATTTATTTATCAAGGCTGTAGAAAGGTCCTCTAAGATGTTTTATGATTCTGATATTCCACAATTCAGTGAAGTCACTGCAATTCTGCTCTAAGATTATAAGAAAATCCTAGATGTTCTCCCTCAGCAGGTTTTAACTATCACATAACAAAGCTGGATACTCTCTCCAGTACTGTTAGCTCACCCTGCTACACTTAATTGCATTTAATATCTTTCTGTATAATATTTTAATGAGTTATTATTTATATCAAGTTAAAACATGATAATCATTTGACTTAATTACCTTAGAACACCAGATCCAAACGGATGCATAGTAAATCATGTATACTTTAGGCATTGTAGTATCTGGGACATTGTGATGGATTAACTAATGGTCAGCTTAAGTGGGAATGCCCAGCTGAACTGAGCCAGAGTGGTTCTGGGTATAGAAGACCTACCTGAGGATTGTTGTCAATGGCATAAAAGGAGAACTGGAGGGGAAGATTGTATGCTGTTGATATTTCTGGAGAAGCTTGCTGAGGCTGGTTTTTCTAATAGGAACTCAGCTGTTGTAGTTGTTAGCGGAGCTTGGGTCCTCACTGTCACTGGGGGTAGCTGCTGTTCTCTTCGGGGGAGCTCTGGTCTGTGCCTTGAGCTTCACTTCCTGGCTCCAGTGTAGATCCCTCAGCCTGTCAACACAGATCCTTCAATCCCCTGGGACAGACTTTCTAGCTTCCACCACTGGCCTTTGGGCCTTTCTGGTGCAGGTCAGTGATACGGACTTGCATGAGACATTGCTATGGGCTCTAGGCCTCCAGCTAGACTCGTGGAGGACATTGCTGTGGTCTCTAGGCCTTCAGCTGGTCTCTTGTGGGACATTGCCTTAGGATCCAGGCCCTCAGCTGGACTCTTTGGGTCTCTAGTACAAGGACAGATCTCTTGCACTCTTCTGCATTTGACTTTTTGGGTCAATATTATAAAATAATTCTAAGTTATGTGTCCCATATTAAATTATTCCCTTGCAAACTGACTACAACAGACATAGATTACTTGTTACTAAAGTATCTTCTCGAACAACAACCTGTGACGATAAGGGACCATAATTCATTTAGAGCTGTCAGTTTAGAAATCAGACATTCAAAGGTGGTCAACATAGGACGTTAAAAGATTCAATACCAAAATACAGAAGATTCTGTTTTACTTTAGAATAGCTTAAAAAGAAAGCAGTGAACTGTATTTGCCAGTTTCCTCAAATAAACTCAATACAGCAAAACATGGAGAATACCTATGATAGGAAAAAAATATTGGCATGATTGGTGTGTATCTCTGGAAGAGTTGATTATATAACCATAGTGTTCACAATCATGAGCATGGAAGGGGAGAATGTGAGAAAGGATATGATATTTGCCCCCAAAATACTTAATTTATTTTTAAAAAGAAATTACCCTCTGGTCTGACATTTACATTTTCAGGTCTAGGAAGATTTAGGACTTGGCCAAGAAAAATTGAGTGTTATACATTTTTCCTTTCATTGTTGTTGTTTTTAGACTAACATTTCTTTATTATAATAGATGAGTCTGCTGTGTTAGAATAAAAAGATAGATCACATCCTCCTGTGATGGGTGTGCAATATCAGGGGCACATAAGACCTTTGAGAAATATATTTCTAGTTTCTGAATTGATCCCACCTTAACAGCAGTCATTTCTTATACCTGAGTATAACATACATTTACAAAGTACACCAGTTCTCTAGAAGATGGGAGTTTAGATGAACGGGCTTCACGCTAAGAAAATCCAGCAGATGAACCCTAGGGGAATAAATTAATACAGTTAGCACTAGTCATATATGGGGCCCAGAAATTTTGATTGCATCAAACATGGGGTGATGATGTGAGGTCCATGGAGAAGAGAGCCCAGGGGGTCAGGGGCCAAATACATCCAGTTTGGTGGCAACCTGGTATCTCCTAGTGGCCCTATTCTGCTCTGGTGTAACCATCACTGAGCATGATTTAGGGGCTAGAAATGTATGTTTAGTTGTATTAGTAATTCCAAGGGGTTGGAACTACCACGTTGTTTTTATCTTTCCTAAGGACTGAAAATGAGAAGAACTGTGAGTTACTATGGCTGTGGCCTTATCTCTGGCTGTGTGACCTCAGCCTTTCCTCAGCACAGTGGCGGATGTCTGGAAAGGTCCCCCAGCCACAGTGGCTCCCACTACCCATTGGCCCTCAGATCTGCTTTCCCTGTCCTTCATGCCTCTGACCTCATCTAGTGTCGCTCTCGCCTCGGTCACTGCCCCAGCCTTACCACATCCTTCTGATCTTGAGTTTCCAAGCTGGCTGGCTAGGGCTCCAGGCAGCTGCAATGAGTCCAGGAGTCCACATGTTTTCTCATAGACCCACAGGGATTTTGCAGCATGGGAAGATCTGGTGAAGACTGAGATCTACTTTCCTCTCCTTCCCACATATGGGAAGAGGGCCGCCTTCCATTAGGCTTCTGGTGTCACTCTCTTCACTTCTCACTCCCCCCACCAAAATTAAAATGTTGAGTCTCTGCCCCATCTCTCAGCTAGGACCTAGAGAGAAAGAAAGGAAGCCAGTCCCAGCCACACAAAATCATATCGAAATCTGTGTGATCACTGCCTTTTAGTGTGCGCATTTCTGCAGATCATTAGGGAATATGTAATTCCATATAAGTTAATTTGGTGTATGAATAAAGCTAGTCCCTCAAAAGATCAAATGTTTTTATAAATAACTCATAATAAAAATCTTTCTAAAGTGTACGCTGTTCTAACTACTCTGCTTTATTAGCTTTGATGTGTCAAAGTTCATTTCTGTGATCGTGATTTGTATTTTAGTAAGGACAAAGGATTTTTCAGAGCCAATTATGATTTCTCTACATATGACAAATGGCAATGGAATCCTAGGCTTCTTGAGGTCCCAATTTAGGTTTTTAGAATTGCCTTGTTTATTTTCCTCCATGAAGCTTTCCACTGGCTACCACTGCTCCTCTTAGTACATGCATTTCAAACAACCAGCACCTCCTGACAATTCCACTTTCTGTATTACAACCATATTTCACAGGCTGGAAAGCTAAATAAAAATCTTTACTAGGATCTTGCATCAACACTGGTCGGTAGTTTCTGGAGGAGGGTGTGGTGTCATGTTGCAGCCCCTTTTTGCGTGCATACCTCTGAGTGTTCATCCCCATGACAACTCTGGACTTGACCTGGTGGCTTGCCTCAACCAATATACCAGAAGTGACATTGTGCCACTTTGGGGCCCAGACTCTAGGTGCCTTATACTTTTTGCTCTCATTCTTCCAGCCAACAAGAGGACCTTGAGAGGCAGTGTGGGCCATCCTCCCGGAGGGTAGAAGCCACATAGAGAGAGAGCTCCAGCTAATAGCCAGCACTGACTGCCACACAGTGATGGGGACCATGTTGCACCATTCCCACAGTTAAACCACCAGACTCCAACAGTGTACATGACCTCAGGCAGGACCCGCAGAACTGCCTAGCTGTGTCCCACCCAGATTTCTTGCCCATAGTGTTACACCCAGCGAGAGAAAACCAACCAGAGACCGATATTAAATCCACACAGGAGTTTATTACCGGCCGGGACCCGAGCCGAGCATCGGACTCGAGCCTCGACTGGGGGTTGACAAACATGTTTTATATACCTTTGAGGCCAACAGTTTCTAGGCCCCCCTATGGGATAGAACTAGTAAAGCAAGCAAGAGGTACAGAAGCAGAATGTCCTGCTGTTAGAACATTTGTAAAGCAATAGTTGATTAATTGTTGTTTCTAAGAGACTCTCTAAGGGGAGGAGACTTTCTAAGCTTCCTCCTTCTGAGTTCATCTAAAGGGCAGGCAGGTGGGTCAAGCAGCAATATGGAGTCTGTCTTGCTAACAAGGGTTCTTCACATAGTATTAAGAGAAATACAGTAGCTGTGGTTGAAAATGCTGTGCTTGGGTTGGCCTGTTACACGGCAGTATTTATCTGATGCAAGTGACCTCTGGCACTTGTCTGCACACAAACAGCCTGGATTTTAGTGTAAGGTTTTTGAAATACCCATGTGGCCACTGAGGCAGCTTTGCTTATTCACATTCAAAGACAATGTACAGCCTTGTGTCCTTGCCCTCTGGACTATGGCTCTGTCGTGAAACTTCTGTTCTTGAGAGAGCTTTGATAGCTCCCCTGGGTAGGTGCAGCCAGGGGTTGTACAGGATCAAAGTGAGGAAGAGACCTGCCCTTCATCCAGTGCTTAGCCCTAACAACACAGTCATATGCGACAGCTTAGGCTGCCCTCAGCCATGAGAGAAGCTGTCAGAGCTCTCCCTGAGACACAAACAGCAATGCTAGTGGGAATAGGCATGGCATGATGAAAAGCCCAGAGCACTCAGCAATTGGTTCCTCTGGGGACAGTTAGTGAGCAATCCCAGGGGCCCTGCTGTCTACCTGCTCCTCCTGGGAGCCCCTCTGCATAGCCAGCCTCACATGCTCAGGTGATGAGGCTCCTGCTGGCCAAGCAGGCATGAGGGGAGCCTCCATATTCAAGGCATAAAGAGCCAAAAGAACCATGAAAAGAGGCTCATCAGACAGACATGGTGGGTGCATGCTTGTAATCTTAGCACCTGTGGAGGCTGAGGCAGGAGATTCATAAGATCAAGTCCAGTCTGAAAAAATTAGCAACTTCACGACACTGTCTCAAAATAAACAAAAAATGTTTTTAGATGGTTGGGGGTGTAGCTCAATGCAGAGGCCCTGGGTTAAATCCCCAGTACTGGAGAAGGAGTAGGAAGAGGAAGGGGTAGATGAAAAGGATAGAGGAAGAAATGGAGGAGGAAGAGGAGAAGAGGAAGAAGAAAGAAGGACACTTCAATTGCTAAGCCCCAGTCCACCTTGCCTTACCAGAATATACTGAGTCTGCCCCAGACTAGAATGGTGCCTGTGCCATCTAAGAACCCAGCTGACAGCAAGGACAGACTGGACTCCTCAGGGGATTGGAGAACAAAGACAAAGCTTAGCTCCCATCTGCAGAGGAGGGCCTATTCCTATGGAAGTGTTCCTGTAGGACTGGAGATAGAGACTGGAATACAGGACAGCTAGGGCTCAGGGTCTCACCTGCAGCCCACTAGTATGCACCACTGCAGTAAGGGCCAAGAGGTGTAAAGATTAGTCCACTGGCCTTCAGCATCTATCCTGGAGTCATAATCAGTGTTGATTAGGAATCTCATGCTCATCAAAACCAACTTCTCTCAGGCATGACCAAAATTGGTGGACTATACCTACAATACTAACTATCAGATATTCCACTTCTGGAAGATAAAAGAAGTCCCAGCAAATGATCTATGTGCATTCATTCACCACCAGGTAGGTTTGATGACATCTACATGCCAGGCACAGAGATCAATACCAGAACATCAACGAAACAAGCAACAAAATTGCTTGCCTTCAAGGATGCTAAAGTGTAGTGAAGGAGATAGACAATAAACTAAGTTAATTTCAACCACATGGCCATAAGTGCAGTGCAGAAGACAAGGCAGGGAAAGGACTAGGACTGCCACAGAGTGCTGCGCCCTGGCTGCCATGCTGTGTGCTCTGGGGACACCAACTTTATCACTTGGGTTGTCCTTTATGGCCAACAGGAAAGATCAGCCCATCAAAATGCAAAAATACTCTTTATGCCTTCATTTTTTAGTAGCCTTTGACATGATTTATGTTTTGTATCCACTGAGAGACTTAATCATGTGCATTCCAATCCTAGAGTTGAGATCAAGAGTCCATACTTCAAATACTCCATCCTGCTTTCAGCTCGACTCATTTCTAGCTTTGTAAATGTGGTCTACATATCCACATTATTCCTTTCTGCTGTAGACAAATACAACAGAATGTTGGGTGTGTCCCCAATTTACTTTTAATTAGCTTACTAGACAGTTTCCATGTGTATTTTTTCACCCAATCAGGTCCATAGAATTGTTCTACAGATCCACATTAGTTAACATCTTTTTCTGTTTCCCATATGTAAAGAACTTTTCCATTTTCTGCAGTTTTCTGGTAATGTTATAACTGACATCTTTTTATGTTACTGCATTACCAATCACTTCATTTTAGTAATTTCGTGTGATGGCCACTCAGTGATCCAGTTAGTGGTCCTCAGAACTCTCTAGATTTGAGCAGTTGCCCTTAGGTTCTCTGAGAGCCAAAGGACCTGAGAGCTTCACTTCATCTTCCTAAGGAAGCAGGTGTCTCCAGGCAGCTGACAGATCCTTTCAACTCCTACAGAGTCAAAGACCACTTCCCCTCTCTCTCTGCTGAATCCTCCACACTGTCACCCCATAAGGGAATGGCCCAAGGAACTGTCCTAAAGCCGCAAAAGCTATATGCTCCCCACCCCTGGCATTCCTCTTACCTCAATTTAACTCTAACTGATATTAGGGTTTCAGTAAACAAAATTTTTAGGAAGACTTAATAAACAGTTGTTGTCCTACAGATTTCTGTGTGCAGTGTTTCATTGAAACGGTGAAGCCTTGAGAGGAAGAAGCAGGATGCTGTATGATTTATGATTTCCGAATAAAATGTCTCATAATAGCTCCTTATAAACTCTGTACCTCCCACTGGTGTTCTTCACAGGGATGAAATTAGTGGCCCGGGACCACTCCTAAAGTTGTCTGCTAGCTGTTTAAGTTGTGGGAATTAAAAGACTCAATCTCTAGTCAATAAAATTTCATTATATTTCTCAGGGCACGATTTATGGACTTGAGCAGAAAAAGGAATTGGAGCCCAGTGAGAGTGCAGTTGCATGGATCGTGATGAAGAAACTGATGATGATGCATCTCAATGGAAATAAGTGTCTTTAGCGTAAGATTTATTGGTGGGACATTGGCCCTGATACAGCTGTAGTGGGTACTATGGGAGCTGGATTGTGCTATATGCTTTCATATTCCAAGGATGTCTTGACTGAGAGGACAGTCTTAATATTGATCATTTATTTTGTATTTTTCCTGTCATCTCGAAATAGTTCTGAGTTTGCATTTATTTATCCCTGAAGAAGGTCATACTTAACAAATGGAGCTTGCCATAGCCATATGCTTCCTCTGTCTTTATTCAGGTACAAACATAGTGACAATGCGTATGCTCATTCATTGGGGTGCTTAATTCATCCAACAGATATTTTCTGAGCACCCTTCAGGCACTGATGGAGAACAAAGCCCCAGCCCTAGCTAGTTGAGGGGTAGACCCTGTGCACATACAGAGCGAACTATGTAATGTGTAATGCAGCTTCAGGATATCCATGTGGAGGAAAACACAGGTTAAATGGTGTCTTAGTCTGTGCTGCTATAAGGGTGGGTAATTTATGAAGAACAGAAATGTGTTTGGTTCATGCTTCTGGGGTTGGGAAGTTTAGGGTTGAGGGAGAGGCCAGAAGAGTTGGGAAAAGAAGGAAAGGGGAGGGGAGGGGAGGAAAGGTGGAACCCTCTTAACCTAGTCACCCATTTAAGGCTCCACCTCCCAACACTGTTGCATGACATCAAATTTCCAGCACATAAACTTTGGGAGGGGGCATTCAAACCCCAACAAGTAGGACATGGAGGGCGTGGGAGGGAGAGAGGAATTTGTCATCATCCAGGTCTCACTATGATGGTTCAGGGCAGAGGCCTGAGAAGGGAGAGGAGCCAGTAGGTATGGGAAGCACAGAGCTGGGGCGGGGCCAGTGGGAAGCCAGTGCAGCCCTCAAGTGAGGTGGAGTGGAGGAGCAGAAGAGCAGGAGGAAGCAGGGGCAAGCCTGGAGGTCAGGATACCATGTGAGGGAGTGCGGGCCAGATCGTGGCAGGCTTTTGAATTCCTCTAAGGACCTGGCTTGCTGTGGAGAGCTGGAAAATCCAGAAGGCTTTGGTTGCCGAAGTGACATGAACTAACTCAGGCTTTGGAGGATGCAGCTTGGTTGTTATATGGAAAAACACAGAGGAAGGACTTGAATAGATGGTGGGGGCCTCCGTGGTGACCAGCAGGGGGACAATGGGGTGGCCATAGATGTGATACAAGTGATTCCAGTAACTTGGCTGTTTCACGCATGAGTGTTTGCACTTTCCCACCAGAAGACACGCTCTTTCCCCTTTTAATGTAGGTCTGTGTCAAGGCTGCATAGCTGGTCAGTAGTGGATGCTTGCTGATTGCTAATTCGTCTCTCTCTCCATGATTCCCTCTCTGTCTTCTGGCTTCCTGCCTTCCAGGTGGGGAGCATTTCTTCCTTAGACTTCATTTCCCGTGATCAGTGATGTCATTTACAGGAGACAGAATCTGTAGCATCGCCACAACAGCTGAACCTGTGCAGATGTGTGGGTGAACACTGAGATCCAGGCATCGTAGAGAGATGAAGGTGGTAGGTGGGGTGGTTTGTGCAGATGTTGGGATGGCAAAAATGAGGGCCAGCTGCCCACAGGCTGCAGAGCAAATAAGAGCAAGTGAGGCAGCGACTTGTATGCAGCAGTGAGTAGAAGCTGGAGAATGTCTCTGGAAGACTGGAGAGATAATTATTATAAGGACTCACTGTTCCATTTTTTAATAACCAAAATGTAAAACCTGTGAAATAGTATGTGTCCTGTAGTTCCAAGCAGTATCAATGTACCTTACCTGTATCATGAAGATGGCGCTTCATTGACCCACAGAGCATTTTCCCCAGGGACAGGCAGGGTTCCCCAGTCTCCTCTGCTAGCAGTATGCTGTCTTTTCCTGGTAACAGCTATGGAAAGTCCTGCTGGCCAGCTGGTGGGCCTCCCGAGAGTCAGACCCCAGAGAGGCCCGGGCAGCTTCGCCCAGGGTGAGATCATATGGCCTGTTCCCAAGGCTGTGGGGCACAGCCTAGAAAAATTTAGGTCCACCACCAGGTCCATAGACTTGCCTCCCTCATCAGCCTGGTCAGCCACACTGTCCTCCTGCCTCCTGCTGCAATGATGTGTGTGGCCATGCATTCTACCAGCACTATTTTTACCAAGACCAACAGAGACATCTGTATCGATAAGTTTCTTACAGGCATATTTCAGCCTTTGTTTTACTTCTTCCTTGGCAGCCCTTGGATCTTCCCTCCATTCTGATGCAGCCCCATGGCTCACTTCTCTCCTTCCCACTTCCTTGGCTTCCTCCCAACCTCTGGAAGACAAGCCTGGGGTTCCTCTAGATCTTTCTCTTACTCTGAGTTCTCTCTTACCAGCTGTCAAAATAAATGCTTAAGTGTCTTCCTTTAGCTGATTAATTTACATTTCTGTGGAATTTTGAAATCAAATCTGACCCTCAGAAGTCATCCAGTGCAACATCTTACTTTAGGCAAGGAAAAGCGGATTCTCTGAACAAGGCCAGAGTGAGGCCAGGACCTTTACTGAAGTGCTCCATTGCCAATGATTTAATCAGCGTTGTCATGATATGAGCTGCAAAGAGAGCCTAAAAATAACTTCAAACTCCAACAACATTTTTTTGCAGGAAAAAAAAAATCACAAGCTGATTCTAAATTCATGTAGAAATGCAAGGGACCCTGGGCAACCTGAACAATCTTGAAAAAGAAGAACAAGTAGAAAGGCTGGCACTTCCAGCTTTCAAAAGCTGCTATAGAGCAACTGTAATAGAGACATCGTCCTGTGGTCTGAGAAGAGACGCATGGTTCAGGGAACAGGAGGAGAGTTC
Source organism: Heterocephalus glaber (assembly GCF_053883595.1). Classification (NCBI taxonomy): domain Eukaryota; kingdom Metazoa; phylum Chordata; class Mammalia; order Rodentia; family Bathyergidae; genus Heterocephalus; species Heterocephalus glaber. The sequence goes on from NW_028258315.1 coordinate 29,120,753, forward strand.
AGAAACAGACTGAGATGTCTACGACTGATTGAGTTTCAGCAAGTGCATTGAGACTGTTCTTGAGGAAAGAATAATTTCTTCAACAAATATACAGTGGGGACAAGCAGCTATCTAAAGAGTGAAGTTAGATCCATCACACCACATACAAAAATCAACTCAAAATGGATCAAAGATCTCAAACAATAATACTCTTAGAAGGAAGCATACAGTAAATAGTCATCATTTTAGATTAGGTAACAATTTCTTAAATATGAAACAAAAAGCACAAAGACACTAAAGAAAAATAGATAAATTGCACTTTATCAAAATTTAAAACTTTTGTATGTTAAGAGAATGAAAAGATGACTTACTGGAAAGGAGAAGTATCTGTAAATTATATACTTAATAAGAGTCTACTATTCAGAACACATAATGAGCCTTTAAAACTCCACAATAAAAACACTAACAATCCAATCGTTAAAAGGGAACAAAGGATTTAAGTAAACATTTCTCTAAAGAAGATGTACAAATGGTCAGTAAGCATGTTTTAGGGCAAAGAACATGCAATTTGTTACTGCAGTTTTAGGGAAAAGCCCCAGCTCTGTGGGTCCCAGCAGACCCAATGGAGTGGTTCTGTCACCTATCCAAGGTGCCAGTGGAAGAGACAAGAAGTGGCAAAGGTAGGAAAGGAACTTTAATCAATACAGCTCTGCCAGGAACACAAGGGGACCAGCATCCTCATCCCTGTCTTTGTGGTACTGACATGAGCCCCCAGATTATACAAGAAAGGCGGGCCAGAAGAGTTCATAGTCAGTGTTGGTCATACTGTGATCTGGTATAATCTCAGAATTGGTCAGAAGGGACCTTATTATCAGTAGAAATAAGAAAGTTGCTATTGTCTGTAGGTTAGCTTCAACTTGTCACATTTACCAATCAGACCTGTTTTTCCTGGAGCCCAACATGTCTACAAGAGAGAATGACTCAAAGCAAAGGAGACAGGTGCAAAATGGAGGCAGAGATGCCACAGTTTTATACTGCTTTTAGTTACTCACCAGGCATCTGCAGGCCCAAACAAAGCAACAGTGCTTTTTAGCAAAAGTAGACTCTAAGTGGGCCGAGGATTTAGCTCAGTGGTGCTGCCACCTGCCTCACAAGCACAAGGTCCTGAGTTTAATCCCCAGTACCAAAAAACAAGAAAAAAAAAGCAGCCTCTAAGTACTTGTTGCTAGCACCTAAAACGTTTTGACATCATTTATTATTAGGGAAATGCAAATCAAAATCACAAGGAGATACAATTTTTCACCCAGTGTGATGATTAGAATAAAATCTTTCTAAAATCTAAAAACAACAAGCAACTGGGAAGGATATAAGGAAATCAGAACACTCTTTTTTTTTTTTCTTTTTTGGTGAGAAAGTTAAATGTTGCAGTCACTGTGGAAAATCCTTTGCCTATATGGCATTTGGTATTTGTGTTTGGTTCTCAGCACAGAGTACCTAAATCTCTACAAATTCCTCAGTGAGACAGTTGAAAGGAGCATCTTTTATTGCTCATGATAAGCCCTTGTCTAGCTCACCTGAGTGTATGCTATGAGTGACTTCGGAGGATGGAAGATGGTTTCCATGGGAACCAATCATGTGGTTAGAGGGTTGGTACTTTCAGTCCCTAGATGTCTGGGAGGGGAGAGAGCCTGAGGACTGATTCAGCCACCATTGCCCGTGAATCAGTCTACCACATCTATATAATGGAGCCTCCATTAGAGCCCCAAAGGTCAGAGTTTCTGAGCACTTCCAGGCTGGTGAGAATGTAGAGGTGTGGTGAGGGGGTTGTCCCCAAAGGGAACAAGGATGTTCTACTTTGCTTTATTATTCCTAGTTCTCATATCACAATGGCTAAGATATCCTCAAAATGTTAAACATGGAGTCATCATGTGTCCCAGCAATTCCACTCCTAGGTGTATACTCTAGAGAGTCAAAAACACATATTCACATAAGAACTTGTACATGAATGTTCAATGCAGTATTATTCATGATAGCTAAAAAGTGAAAATAATGCAAATGATGGGTAGATAAGCCAATGGGAAGATCTGTACAATGGAATATTTATTCTTCTACCATCAAAAGGAATGAAGTATTGATCTGAAGTATGAATGAAACTTGAAAACCTGCTGGTGAAAGAAACCTACACAAAGCCACATATCATAGGAGCCCATCTATATGAAATGTCCAGAGTGGACAAATCTATGCAGAAAGAAAGTGAGTGGTGGCCAGAAAGTGTGGTAGAGGGACCTGGGAGGGACTGCTGATGGGGGGTGGGCAATGAAAGTATTTCAGATAATAATATGATGATGATTATTGCATAACACTATAAATAGACTACAAGCCACTTAATTGTATATTTTATTTTTAAAATTTTTTAATAGTACATATTTGTGTACAAAATGATCACATTCATTGTGGGGAGTTGATATATGCATATAACACATCTTAATTATTTTTATTTTCCTTTCTTTGCTTATATACCTTAAAGTGGTGCATTTTACCTCAATAAAAAATTGTAAGCTGGGCATGGTGGTGCAAATCTGTAAACCTAGTACTCCAAGAGGCTGAGGCAGGAGGACTACAAGTTCAAGCTCAGCCTGGGGAACTTGGTGAGAACCTGTCTCAAAATTAAAAAAAAAAAAATTGAAAAGACCAGAGATGCAGCTCAGTGCAAAGGCTCCAGGTTCAATTCCCCAGTACCACTAGGCAATCACACAGTCCTGGGCTTACTTGGATACTTCCTAAGGATCTCCTTTCTTCCCTGTTTCTACTCCCACACATTCAGTAACTGACTCCTAACTGCTTCCTTTTCTTCTTTTGCCTTCTACTAAGAAACTGGGCACCAAACTCAGTTTTCTAAAATTTTTGCCCACAAGCTCTTAAACCCTCTATGAACCTATGCCACCACCAAAATACTGCAGGCTGTGACCAATTTACAAACTGTACATATGGCAAACATTCATTTATAGCATGGCTGGTTGGAATTCTAGATACCTGTTGCCACAGATATAATGTTCCATTGTAGGTTTAGGGTGGGTCCTCAGGCAACTCATAAGAGGATGCCAAATCTTCAAATAACTGAAATTTCCTCATAGCACCAGAGAACCTCATCATTACCATATCGTGTCTTTGTTGGGAAATCAGTTCAGTGCTCCCTGCTCCAAGCTGCCAGTGTTGGGTACCATGTTCAGAGTAAGGACCTGAGGGAGGAGCTGAGGGACACAGGAGCACAGCTATTACAGCCAGTCTGTGTGTGTATGGGGGTGGGCATGGTGGTGGCTGATGTCCTTTTGTTGCAATGGCAGAGCAGGGGGCCATCTATTCTGCCCTGGGCCTTTGTTTTCTTTGCACTGCCATCTCTTGCTGCTGTCCACCAAAGTTTCTGTCCTTTCAATTATCTACTCTGGGACGACACAGCATTAAAGCTTCTGTAAGTCCAGGTTGGGACCCCACTGGCAGGCTTGATGTTCTTCCTAGCAATGTGCCTTCCACTTATTCAGCAAGCCCATGGAGGAGTAGATTTTTATATGAATATAAAAATTCACTTTGTAATTCATAGGAAGTGATCTTTTAAAATTTGCCAAATTGTAGCTCACCTTTTCATAATCCTTGTCCTGTCCTCACTGTGCTCTGTAATCTTATGAACAAGACAACATCTTGGAGAAGCAATTCAAATGGTTCTATTCATATAAAGAATGTTTGTAAATACCACTTCTTACATTATGTGATTCCAAGATTTCAATTCACTAACCTAAAACTACTCATCTGTGCTACAAATTCTCCACTGGCACAGAATAGTAGACTACTGGGTCTCTGCAAGTTGGTGGTTTTCATTCTGCTCTAATACCCTAACAAAGTTGTTGCCTTATCCTGTATGTGAGGATTCCTTATGGAAACCTGAGCTGGCTGGAATCCTCTTGTCAAATTTGTTCCACTTTGTTCCTGATAGTTGACATAGATAATCGTTTGATCTGCCCATTTTACCTCCGTTAATCTATCTTGGCCTCCTAACCCAAAACAATTCAACCTCTCAGATCACTTATTAAGTGGAACAAGGAGAGGATGAAGACATTTTCCTCTCTCTTTGTTTCCCCTTATCTTTTCTGTACCTCAGTTCAGGGCAAAGACATGTTAATGATCTTGCTGAGCTAGGGCACACAGGCCTTGCAAAGCACCTCAGCTGGCAACTCATTATTGCCTAGGTCTCAACAAATCAGTATTGCTAATTCCCAGAGCACTCTCCGGTAGTGTGATTCATGCTGCAATGTCTGGTGTGGTTGTGTTGTTCTTGTAGGTTCTTACATCCTGGTTTCTTAACAGCTATTCTACATTATAATTCCTAATGCCTCGTTGATAGTGGTTTTGTTCTACTGTTAGGTTGTTCATCTGTCTTGGCCAGCCTCCTGTGGGACCCTCTCATTCTCTGCACCTCCATATGCATTGCACACAATCTCTAATACAGAACTGTACACAGAGGACCTCACTAATGTCCATCTCATTGTCTTTGTTCTACAGTACTATGAGACAAGCTTTCATCAAAGTCCCAATCATTTCTTAAGAAAGGTTGAATACATTTTGGGCTTCTTTCAAGAAATGTCTCATTCATGTTAGGCTGTGTTCCAGGCACTAAATTCTAGTCATCAGAATAGCTGCCTGCTCTGAGCCTGCTGGGGCTTTACCATTCCAAGTAAGGAATCCATCATAAGGCAAGAGGTAAAGTAACTTTCTATTACAGTTTTTAAAAATAACCAATTACCACTTTAATGAGGCAAGTTTGCTAATTGTTTGTCATAGATGGTGATGAGGAATAGATAAAATAACATAAATATGTGAGAGATAGAGAGAGCAGGTTGTTCACAAATATTTTTTGTCTTGGAGATAATGATGTTCAACTGGGTGGCTAGGCTGACCAATGGGTCCCATTTAACTCTGTGCAGGTTGCCAAGTAAATATCAGCCATAAAATCCTAAGTGCAATCAACATGTTCCAAAAGTTCAGGGTACATAATGAAAAACAACATTTTCTCAACTGTAATAAACTTTTACAGCTTAAAGTGCACGACTTTAAGGCATATATACATATTTTTTCTTTGTTTAAAGAATTACCCTAAATTAATTATGTACTATGAAAGTGTGTCAGAGAACATTTCAGTTTGTTTATGGCAAGAAAATGAATAGAGAAGATCCTCATGGGTGAATGGAATTTCCAGATTCTACACTTGTTTATTAGTCAGCTATTCCATTGCTGGAACACAATACCTGACACTCAAAATTTTAAGGAAGAGAGTTTTAGTTTGGTTCATGATTTTAGGAGATTTGGTTCATGGTCAACTGGCTCCAAGGCAAGAATATCATAGTAGAGGGTGAACTAGAAGCAGAGCAGGGGAACAGTACCAGAAAGGAAGGAGCCAAGGACCATATACAGTACCCCAAGTCATGCCTCCACGACCCACCCAGACATACTCAGAAGCATGCTTTACTAATCCACTAGGCATTCTTAATCCCATTAAGCTGGCATATCATATCCAGACCTCTAAACTCCAGGTATTTTTTTCTACTGTAATATAAAAATGGGTTGTCATGTTTCTAAAATACAAAAACTTAGGTAGGAAATGTTTTTTAGAAATGAAAAACCCCCTGATCAGGATCTGGTTATACATTGTTTCAGCATCTTCAGATTGGAATACCTCTCTCTCTTTTTTTTTTTCTTAAATTCTTTCATTGGTACATTTTAGGTATACAACACATTTACATTTCTCATTGGGAACTTGTACCTTTGCATGATACATTTTGGTTCTTATGTTTTCCCCATTTCTAGCCCTCCCTTCATGCCCTCCACCCTTCCCTATTTACAAAGACTTTATTTCCATTTTTTCCATTTCTCAGCATTTTTCCTTTCCCTTCTTTCCTTTCCCCTGCCCCTCCCACTACTCCTACCCCTTTGGACCTTTTCTTCCTATTTTACATTATCGATTATTCATTCTAATCATTGGTACATTTTAGGTATACAATGTAATGACATTCATTATTGGAAATTTGTACCTTTACGTAATCTCTCTTGGTTCTTATTTTTCACCCTTGCCCAGCCCTCCCTTCAACCCCTCCATTCCTCCCTATTTACAAAGATTTTGTTCCTATTTTTCCATTTTCTCATATTAATTCCATTCCCTTCTTTCTTCATTTGTGTTTGGGGTTCTTGTTCCTGAAAAGGACCAGATGGCTCACTAGAAGTGGAAATCAGCCTAAATCTTATGTGGCCAGGGCTCCAGAGAGCAGAGTATAGGACACCAGCAACTTCAGCCATCTGTCCCTGTTCTGTAGAAGCTCCCCAGTTTTGTGCTTCTAGTGAAGGTTTTGTCAGGCTAATCCAAAGAGTTTGTCAGCTTCTCCCATGAGTCTGTGGCTTCAGTGTCAGCAAGACATGTCTGCGTGCAAAAGTGAAAGGCAACAATGGAGTGTTCCCCACCTAGTCCTATAATTAGAAATTAGCCATGTGAAGATCTTCATGATCATCAACTTGGGGCTTCAATAATTGTTTTTTTTTTTTTTCCCAGTCCTACTGGGATTTTTGACTAACCAGATTTAGAGATAAGTATTTCTTGAGTAATTATTATGCTATGTCCCCTATTTCCTTCTGGTTTTAAGTGGAATGAGATCATTGTTTTAAGCCTGTAAGACAATATGGCAAGGAATTTTGATATACAATTTCTTTCTGGGCTATCTTATACCCAGATCTCAGTATAGCCATTCTTTAGAGATTTACTTTTGTTTAAAAGATATAAAGATCATAAACCTAAAACTCCTATCAATGGCATCCTTTGGAATCTAGGTCTTTTTCCCCTCCCCTTTACCTTAGGAAAGGCAAGGGTTATGTTAGTCATAAATTCTATGCTGATCTTAATGTGATGTCTTCGTCTTATTGGGAAGTTGCCTGTGTGTACTGTGACTCATACTAAGTCCATTTTGATTCTGACCATGCTTTGGGGAGTTTCAGTTGCTTTTGATTCTAAGAAGGGACATTGGTGTTTGGCATAACTATTAGGTTGAGCCATGAAAGAACACCAGTCTTGTCTGTCAAAACCAGTCAAACATCAGCAATTTTGTATGCTTTAACCAAAGAGGATGTAGGATGCTTAAGATCAGAGGCATTCTTTTTGTTGTTCTTATCCTTTCATCACACCATTCTAGCGTGGTACCTGGTGAAAATTATTGGAAAAATGGGTGAATAAATGAGTGGATGAATGCATTCTTCCCCATTGGAATTGCATGCAGGTCTAGTTTAGGACCTGAATGCATCTTTCTATGCTGCATCTATCTCCTTAAAATGGGATAGTGGCCCTGAATCACACATGTAATGAGTTCTGGAAACCACATGCTATCCTTTCAGCTCTGGTGAATGAGAAATGAGAGGCTGAATGCTGGGGTGAGATTACGAGTGTCATTCCCAAGAGCTTAAGCCTTACTCCACTGCCAACTGCGAGTTATCAATGGGGTTTAAAGCAAAAAGCCAACTAAATTTGAGCTAGTTGAGTATATCTCTATTCTTTTAGAGAAAAATCTGTCTGTATTCTTCCTTTGATGGACAGAATGATCATATGGAAAAGAGAGGTGTGCTTGTCTTTAGAAAAGGGATAATTTATGTGCATTCAATCCTACACAATCATTCACATAACCCAATGTAATCTTGATTAGATATGATTAATAATTGCAGATTGCCTGATTGCTGGTATATCTTGGCTGGGATGTATTTATAGATAATAAAAGATTTATCTTGTTGCAAATACCAATTTCAGATAAAGAGTGGTTGGCTGTTGCTGCTGGAAAGCCCTGTCACATGTTATGACAGCCACAGTGAGTGACAGTGGTTTAGGAGTGTCTACTTGGAGATGGGGGAAATGGGAGACTGTGTAGAGGACAGAGAGAGTCCACCAGGGCCCAACCCTACCCACTTCACAGCTTTGTCCTGCCCAACTGAAATTTCTAACTGCATTGTCAAAAAGAGAGGCAGACTCCTGACAGGCGTTGTCAAGCAGATTTCTCTAAGTATAATAAATTGCTCCTCTCTCTCTCTCTCTCTCTCTCTCTCTCATCATTGTCTTTTGGGAACTTTTTCAGCCTGGCCACTGAAGCTAACCTCTTTAACGTTACCTCCCACTGGTTAAATGACCCAGTCAGACCCTACAGCCATCTGAATTTGCTTCATCCAGAAATCAGAGTGGACAATGGGGATGGTGAAAAGGTCAAGTCACTGCAGAGGGAGGTGATTTGGGGAGATTTTCTGGAAATAGAGAAGCATGAGACCTCTGGGTAGGTGGCAGCAGCACATACACATTTAGGGCTCACGCACAACCACATTGGCCACCCCAGAAGCCAGACTGTGTGCTGAGCGCAGTGGGAGAGAAGAAAATGCCTTCAGTGCCCTCCTGGCAGTCTCAGAATGTTTGGGGGGCAATGGATGGATGCACCAGTGCAAGGCAGCATTTCATGGTCCCTCTGCTACTTGTAGAGGGCAGGAACCCCAAGGACAGGTCCTAGAGAGTTCAGGTATGGTCTGGGGTGCTCAAGACTTGTTATGGAGCCTTGGAAAATAGGGCTAGGGAGGCACACTGGGTAGCAAGAGAGGCCATCTGTCCCTAGATTGGGTGTCCAGGGCTCAGACCACCCAGGGATCAGTATCTGTGCTCCTCTGCTATCTGCAGAGCAGGTAGGAGGAAGCGACAGTGCAGCGCATGGAAGCAGGAATGGAAAGGAAGTGCACTGATTTACTGGAGATGATCTGACAGAGTGGATAAAAGGGTGTGCCAGAGATAACTCCACATGCTCCGGCCTTTGGAATTAGGGGAACTTCTGAAAGAAGGCTTTCCTTTGTAAATCATATTGTATTTTTAAGCATGTAGAGTGCTATGAAGTCTTGTGTGAAAAGCTCAGACATGAAGCAGCTAATGGGTTCCGAGAAGACTTTGGTCTGCCAGCTTGGCAGCACACTGTTGATCACAGAGGGTGAAGCTGTAACACTCAGCTCATGGAGAGGCCAGTGAAGGTCCTCCCTGCTTCCTGTGGAGCATCCATTGAGCATATCCCCAGGTCCTAGGCACCAGGCACTGTGTGCTGTAGGAACTGGTGCAAGCCAGGCTTTTGTCCTGCCTACAGTGCACTCATGGTCCAGCAGGGAGACCAGGCTCTGTCTTTGTGCAGGTAGTCGGACCTCTGAAACAAGCACACAGCAGTGACCCAGAAGAGACATCATGAAATGCTGGCCCTGGCTGGAAAGGGGTTATTTTCTAAGTTTCTTGATGCACCACCCAGTTGTTCAGGTGCCCAAAAGTTCAATGCATCAGATAACTTCGTTTTAGCCTTTTTGATTTCACTGCTCCTTTTAATTACACAAATGATACATGAACACATTTCCATCCAAAAAAAAAATTCACCTGATACAAAAATACATAGAATAAAAACAAAATCCCTTTCATCTGTCTTCACTAACCAAACCCCTGCTCCTTCCCAGAAATAACTGCTCTTATTCCTTTGATGGGTGACCTTCTAGGCCTCTGTTCTATATATTCACACCACTTCTTTCCATCCAGAAAGAGATGGATATCAGGGTGGGGGTATATTTAAATGGCATTCTTCCCCACACATTATTTGATAACTTACTTTTTTCACTTACTGTGTCAGATTCTTACATTGCTCTGCATTAATCTGAACTTGGCGCACAGGGATGGCAGAGCCACATTTAGCCTGCATCACTTGGTACTGGTTAATTGTTTTCCCCAGGCAGCATTAGTGCTCATTTTGTCCTCTACGTTGCCTGCACTGAGCTTGACTCAGGGACCACTTTACTGGCCTTGCTGTTTTTTTCTTTTTTTTCCAGTACTGGGGATTGAACTCACGACCTTTGCACTAAACTATATCTCCAGCCCTTTTTATTTCTTATTTTGAGACAGGGTCTCACCCAGTCACTAAGTTGACCAGGCCAGCCTCAAACTTGTGATCCTCCTGCTTCAGCCTCCCAGAGTACAGACACCCAGTTGGGGCTTTCTTTAGCTGTGAGGTGCAAGGTGACTGCCTCATTAGCACCAAGCAGCAACTGCTATTGCATGCCCTGGTGCCACCACTGCAGGCTTGGCCATCCTGTCATTCGCAACCCACTTCCAGCAGCATGAAAGTGGCCAGGACTGGCAAGAGAGAGACTCTTCCTGGGGACTTATGTTCTATGAACATCCTTCTAGGTCAAGGACTGCCTTCCTGTGAGCTCTTGTCTATCTTGCCTTACTGGCAAGTTCCTGTGCAGAAATATCCGAAAACATTTATCAGAGTGGGTAAGGAAGGTCCCAAGAGAAAGCTGAAAGTTATTTTCCTCTTAAGACCCTCATTTACCCCTTCCCTCCCTCAGAACCCTTAGGCCAGGTTGTTGTAAAGTTGAGGGTTTCCCAGGAAGGCTGTGTTGTGACAGAGCAGTGTGAGAAACCTTACATGCATCCAGGCTGTAGTCCTATTGCATTTGGAATGCAAAGTGCTGCACCTAAAAAATCAACACTGGTCCCTGGAGAATTGTGGAGGCTCTGTCTGCCCACTCCCTGTCTTACATGGACCTGACTCCATCCATTTATGCTTCTTTCCATTGCCCTTAGAGCTTTTTGATTGTGGGAAACTCATTTAACACTTTTGGCCCTCAGTTTCCTCATTTGGGAGCAGCTTTTCAGGCTTTTGCGTGAAGTCTGCATGAGATTATGTAAACTTAACCAGGCCTTGTAAACCACCATACACACCTACCCGCATGATTGTCAGGGACAACATGGATGACACTGGATTGCAGTTCTCTACAGCCCACCTCCCAACACCACCTCTTTGCCTGCACGTGTATTTGAGATCACAAGGCTTTATCTGACCCAGTTTGGAGTTTATCAGCTGCTTCCAGACAACTTTCTTGACTCCATTCAGATGAGATAATACATCTACAAAAACGCCACAAATGGGAAATTACCATGCAATATTGGCACGACAGCCTGGCCTGGTCCTTCCTACCTCCCCCACTGTCACCCTCCCTATCATTTTCCAGCCCTCTGGCATTTCACAGACAGAGGCCAAGCCCTTTCTTTTCTGTACTTTGTCTCCTAATATGGCCTAAAGCCTCACTGGACATGCAGCAGGCACCCAATGGTCCTTCACATGTTTGTGTCTGTGTCTGCAACAGGGGACCCCTAGAGGAGCTGCAAGCTGCTTGCTTCTCTGAGACAAGGGTAGAAAGTCTGTCCTCTGCTCTCCAGCCCAGAGCCTGCCAGGCACCCTCCACCCAGCTCACAAGGGAAAAGCAGTCCTGCTGAGGCAGAAAGGAAATGCCAGCCTCTGAAGTATGCTCTGGGCAGAAACAACAGCCGGTTACCCTACATCTTGCTATTTCCCCTGTACACGTGGTGACAAATTGATCAAAACAGGCTAGGATGTGCAAGAAAAACTGGAAATGTGTTGGAAGGGGAGCTACAGCTGGGGGATGTTTTTGCCAGATGCAGGCACTCTAGCCAAGGACAGAGCTTGCTCTTCAGCTAGTGCCAAACAAGCAGTCGACCACCCAGGTGCGCTGTTGGCCAGCAGCAGCCTGCAAAACACGGCTTGAAATTGCTCTGTGCCCAGGTCCTGGTCAGGTTTCCCAGAGGATGGGTGCAAACCATAATCCCTTGGTTCTAGTTTCCTGGCAGAGCATTTGTCTTCACCTCTGAGCAGTGAGCCATCGCCCACAATTTGACTGTATTGTTTCCACCAGCAACTTCAATTTAGTGAGAAACTTAGGAGCCTACTATTTTGAAGACAGATGAAGAGTCTACACCAGTTCATCCCCTGCCTTCATTTCTGGAGGAAAACCACCTAATGAGATTCATGTCCCCAATCCAAGTGGAACTGGTGGGAAATTGATTTGTTTGATTTTTAAATCCTTTCACTTCATGCTCTGTGCAATGAATTATTTGAAGCTGGGCTTACCTGGTAAAAGCACTGTATGTCCATGGCAATCTCTCAAGCAGGATCTGATCAGTGGAGCAACACACTGCTATCAGAGAGGCCATTTTGGGTGCTACAGGCAATTCCCACTTGATGCCTGATCCTCTTAGTTATAGTTTCCATAGAAACATCATATGATCGATGATTCATTTCATGGTTGAGCACTACCTCACTGTGAGAGGGACTGGGAGCAGACCTGAGCCCCAGGCTTCTGATTGCCAAACCCCATCTGTCTCAGATGAACTACATGGTAGCCTCAGCACCTGAGCTCCTGAAGCCTGGTGGAGTCTGATGGCACCCACAGCAATCATAGAAGTACAGTTTTGTCTGAAGAGGGCAGGAAGAGCAGATGATGGCTTAAATGGCAGGAGAGGTCATGTTCTCTCTCTCTTTCTTGATCACTCTGTGTACATGCACAGACAGATATGCATATAGGTACACATGTTTAGCTCTGTCCATACGCACATACCATACACCAGGAAGTGACTGCGTTTACCTGCCTCATCCCTCACCTGCATAAGTGGGCCCAAGGCCACAGTTGATATTTACCATATTTCCTCCTTTCTTTTCTCGCTACAACTTGCATTCACTTCATACCTACCCTCAACTTGTATCTCCTGGGGTGACTTCCACCCTCATTCCTGAAAAGTATGAATCTTCAAACCTCCCTCTTTTAGGTTGCCATCATTTACCTACTAAATCTTCCTATCAGATATGAAATTGCTTCTGGAGAAGAAAAGTGCAAATGATAGGCCTAGGAAACCATAGAGAGATTACGGAGGAGGATCCAGGGCCAGAGGGAGCTAATGGCCATCTGCTGAGAGTCTTCTCGGCTGGGTGTGGAGAGCTGCACTCAGCTGAACTGGGTTTTACCAGGTGAGCAGGAAGGAGGAGGAGAGGACCAGGAACACATCCTAGGGCACATCCAAGAACATGCTTATAGACAGAGGGAAGAAGCAGAAAGGGGAAGGGAATGTATGAATCCTTAAGAGACTTGATGAAATTTCGCTTGTGTTATTTCAAAAATTGGTTCTGTTAGTTCATATGTTCAATACCCATTAAGTATCCCTTACCAAAATGTTTGAAACTGGAAGTATTTTGATTTCCATTTCTTTTTTTTGTGGGGAGATATTTACTTAAACATAATGAGATATGTTGAGGATGTTCCAAAGCAAAGAATAAAATATATTAACATATCATATACATGTTATCCACATAGCCTGTAATTTTATGTAATATTTTCAGTCCGCCTGTGTTTGGACTGCAGCCTGTTGTGTCGCATGAGGTCAGGAGGGCAAATTTTCTGTGTATGGCATCAGGCAGTACTCAATGGGTTTTCAGGACATCTTGGATTGCACATCTTTAGATTAGGGATGCCCAGCCTCACCATATCTCCATCTACCTAAGTATGAAAAGAGTGTCTAGCCAAGTGGGGCAGAATGGAGAGTTCAGATTATGTTTATGAAAGTGGCCTTCAGCACCTTTTCTTCTTTCTAACACTATATTTTTTTGCTCAATGCATTCTATGACTATTTCCTTTCCTCCCTCAGTGTTCCTCCGCAGCCCTGCCTGCCTTTCCATCGTTCTGTACTCAGTCATCTCTGAAGGAATCAGAAATCACAGGCAAAATGTCTGCTTCTGTTTTCCTCCAACTGTCTCTCACCCTGGCCTCAACCCCCCCAGGAAAGCAGCCAACTTTTCCTCTGTTTTCCAAGAGGGAGAACGAGTTGTGAAGCTCCACATGGAGAAGAATCAGGCTTGCAAGCTACAGCTTGTAGTTCCAGCTGTCCCACAGAAGGCCCCTCAACAGTGTTTATTTTATTATCCATCTTTACTCAGGCAGTTCTTTATTACATGGATGTAGCTCCAAGTCTATTTTGATAGGTTTGTCCCTCTCTACAACAGAACATGGATATCTTTATTTAGGGGGCATTTGGGAAACTACAAATTGCTCTGCATGGCTGGAACAGAGCCCTAAAGTTCATGCAGTGGGAGACAAGACGGGAAAGATTGGAGGGAGGCAGATCTGTAGGCTAAAACACTAGGCGTCAGGGAAACATTTTCCCACAGTGCTGTGGCTGGTGGGTGTGAAGGCTGTAAGTCTGCAAGGAAGCAGAGAGACCAATTACAACAGAACTATATCAATGACCTAATGTTGCAGTGATAGAAAAGACTCCATTTATTGAGCGCCTCCTTTGCACTAAGCATTTTATTTACATTACCTCAGTGAATCCCAGCAACTACAGAATCCTATGTGTAATTGTCCCCCAGCTACAGAGGAAGCACCTGGGCTCAGGAAGTTGAGACAGCACAGCGTCAGAGTTGGGATAGGAACCAAAGCCCCAGATAACACAACTGTTTCCCTCCCTGCCTACTAGCTACTACAATCAGTCTCCTTAATCTGGCAGAGAAGTTAAGGAACCTGAACTAAGATCACAGCTCTGGGCACTGAGAGGAGGTAGGACTGATGTAATCAGTGGATAGGTTTGTAGTAGAAGAAGTCATGGGGTAGGAAATTCAGGGTGAATTCAGGTAGAATTCAGTTTTGGGCTTGGCTAACTGGGGAATATGGTAACCTTTACAAACATCGTCACCACAGTTTTGGTGGAGATGATAATTTTGCATCAACAAAATAGATGGCAAGAAAATGGCATGAGAGTGGTGGTGATGATGGAGGTCATGGTGGGGATGGAGATGATGGTGATGGAGTTAGAGTGGTGACAGCGGTGGTGGAGGAGGCAGTGGTATTGATGTTGGGGGAAGAGGTGATGAAGGAGGTGATAGAGATGGTGACAGTGCTGTGTCTTGGTTACTTTCTCGTTGCTGTGACAAAGTACCTGACATCACAAGTTAAAGGAAGAAAAATTTATTTAGCTCAGTTTGTAGTTGTATAAATCCATAGTCTCTTGGTTCCAAGTCAGTGCAGCATGGCAGAGGACACTTTCTCATGGCGTGGGAGCAGCAAGCTGTGAGCAATCAAGGGAGAAGGAGAAATATATATGTATACACACCCTTCTAGGCCATGCCCAGTGACCACCTCTTCCCCCTAGGCTTCACCTCCCAACATCACACACAGCTATAGACACATTAGTGCACTAATCCAGTATCACATACCCATCCATGATCCTGTACCGCACACCCATGACCCGGTCACCTCACAAAAGCCCCACCTATGAGAGCATGAGGCTTTGGGGGCCATCTAGGTACAACCCATAACACGGCGGTGATAGAGATGATGGTGAGGGTAGTGACGGTGGAGCTGGAGGAAGAGGCCATGAAGGTGGCGGTAGTGATGGAGATGACACTGATGAGGTGGGGGCAGTGGGAATGATGATAGCAGCTGCACAGAGGCAACAACAATAGCAGAGAGAACAAATTATTATACTCATCACAGTCCTTTCTCATATTACACATTTTGTGCAAAAGAAGAAAATAATTTTGCAGGAGAAGGGAGGAAGCATATGAAGCCCACAGTGACTGAGACCTGAGCCTAACTGAGCCACCCCAGTATGTATGCTCAGCAGGGGTCTCTAGGGAGCAGCAAAGAACAGATACATAATATCCAGGAAAAGAATGGTTTGGGTCTTTTTCTCAGTACTGGGGGTTGGTACTCCCCAACCCGTCTTTTTTCTTTTGAGAAAGGATCTCTTTAAGTCACTAAGTTACTCAGGCTGGGCTCAAACTTGAAATCTTCCTGCTTTAGTTTCTGAAAGTGCTGGGATTAAAGGCATGTGCCACCATGTCCTGCTGATTTGGGTCTTTTTTGAGACAAACTCTAAAATAGCTTCAAAAATTATCTTTTGAAGAAGATCTCACCAAGATGCCCGGTACCTTTACCAGAGAGAACAGAGCCACACTCTCCCCCAACTTGCCTACTTTCACATACCATGTCTTCTCCAGATGTGTCGCACCCCACACAGCATGTAGGACAAAGCTGAGGGTCAGTAGCTACTGAACAACTGCAGAAAGTCATAGAGAGAAACAAAAGGTTTTGGCACACATAACAGAAGCCCATGCTGCCACTCTGAGTTGATGGGACTCTGTCATCACAAGCCTGCTTCCACAAAGCATAGTTCTGTGGAAAAAACAAGAGCCTGAAGTATCTGTGAGCTTTAAGTAGCAATTGCTTTATGTAATACATACACTACTTTATATAATAGGTGGCAGTAGATGATATGAACACCTAGCTCATTCTGAATGAATAGGTGTCCAGAATCTCAGTTCTTAATCAAGTAAATATAAATTTGTTTTGTGATATTTATAAAACATAACAGCTAAATTAACACTCAAAATAAAAGCGACAAAATGAAAATACTCAAAAGCCATTGTCATCTCTATCCCCCGCCCCGGCCTCCCCTGAACTACTTTTGGGTCAACATTCTGAGTGAAAACTTTGTCCAAAGAACCAGACCTTATTGGAAACTTGAGTTCCTTCTCCAACATTTCCAAGAAAGTTCCTCAGTCTCTGCTACAATATCTCCAGTTGCAGTTATAATGATACTAAGATCTGTCGACACCCATGGCAACATCCTTCAATGTCGGCATGTTATTCCTCAAATGGTATTTTTGTGTGGAACCCACTATAAAAAGGAGAGAGGTAGCAGAAAGCTGTAGACAGATAATCAAAAAAGTTTAATGAGTATTCTCCTTTTGAATCCCAGGGAGTTTTTGGTCAATTCTTCTATGTGTTTTCCAAGAAAATTTTCAGAAGCATCTTTAAATCTGTTTATTGTTATAATGAAACTAAACAGTCCCAGAACAGTTTGGTGTTCTAAATTGGAAATAAATAGATTGCAAGTATGAACCTACATATATACATTTCTACTGTTTTTAGTGAGGGTTTTTTTTTTTTTTTTGTGTGTGGGAGAGAGTGATAGAAAGGAAAACAGGTGAGGAGGACATTTTGTTATCTAACCTAAGCCAGTGATCTTGAACCTGGCCTCCCTGTGGAGCCAAACCTGAGTGTCACAGGCAGGGCCAAGAGTCTGCCTTTTTTTCCTATGGAGCACATAACTTCTTCAGAAAGTGCAGGGATCCTTCCCAAGCTGCGTGGCTATTCATGCCTCCTGCTGCACATCCTCAGTGTCTTTCACAGAGCTGCTCTTTGGTGGAGAACCATCTCATCTGCCTCCTTTCTCATCACTCTTCAGGACCCTACTTGGGTCCTCCCAGTCCCTGGTTCGCAAGCTCCTTCCACCACGCGGCCTGCAGCCATCCCCTTCCAAGTAGGTTGGTGTACTGTGATGGGAAGCAGCACTTAAGGTGGGGATCAGACAGGAAAGCCTGTCTTCGTTCACCTGTGGTAAGCTCCATGGGGGTGGAGAGCTTCCCTTCCTCTCTGAGTAGATATCCTTACCAATGAGTACTTATGTTGTTTGAGTATATAAAGGAAACATGGTGCCATGTTTCTGCCCAAATACCAATGAAAACTGGAGCAAAGCAGAGATAGAGGGGAACCAACATCTGGCAAGTGCCATGGTCACGCCAGTGTTCCAGCCATCTGTCCATATTTCATCTACTACAAATTAAAAGGAATATCGGGAGTTAAGAAATAGACTCTGTTCTCATTCTAGTTACTCTGAGTTTACATGGGTTTCTGTGAGGTTTAAATAAGGAAACATATACTTAGAATGGTTCTTGGCTCACAGTAAGCTGTCTATAAATGTTGACTCTTTTCCTGATCCCAGGAGGATACCATAGCACTCCTCCAGATTGTTCTATATACTACAGTTCTCATGTGTGATGGCTGGGGTTGGGAAGACTGTAAAAATTTAGTGACAAATCATGGCACATTCTCTTTCCACATCATTAGGACATAAAGTATACTAGAAAGCTCATAGGTCAAATAAGGCTAGGAGAGAAATTAAAATAGAAATCCTTCCATCCTAAGAATCAGTTAACCATGGACAGAGCATTTGAATTGTGCTGTAGTAATATCAGATAAACTTATAAGAAGCCAGGTGGATTTTCTGCCTCAGATTCAAGCAGGCTGAAGCATACATTGAAAAAGATGCATTCTGCCACAGGGGATAGAAGAACTCTTGTTCACACCCCAGTTCCCTCAGGAGGAACAGGTAGCCACCATGCCCCACATAACAGTCTTCTGGAAGCTCTTGGAAAGGTATCACTGTCAGTGGTCACTAGGAAAACTCACTCTTTCCCTGTCCACTGTGGGAGAAAAAGAGGAACCTCCCTCTCCTGTTCCCTGGAACTCATGAGGAGAAGGGTGCTGTCTAGGAAAACTTGAGTTTTAAAGACTAATCTGCCATTGCTTACTGGAAAACCTGAGACAGGATTGCAGGGTGTATATTCCTTTTTGGATCAGATTTGTCTGTGATGATTTTGAGGGGTGTATGATGGTGGTGGTGGTGGTGGTGGTGTGTATGTGTGTATGCATGCACACACACGCACATTTAAATCCAGGTTCCTTTGTTTGAGTAAGACAGAAGATTAAGGCTGGGGGATGTCTCCTGGACTCTTTAAAGAAGGAAAGATGGGAATCTTTTTCCACTTCTGTGAGCAGCCTGTGCAAGACCTAAGCTTGCAGCATCTGTGTATTTTCAGACTGTAGACTATGGACTGTTTTCTCCATATGATGAGGAGGCAAATGCCTGAGAGGCTGAGCTTTGACTTGACCCACTGCCCAGAAGGTGAGGATTGAACTGGGATGAAAAGCATCAGGGACCCCAAATGTCATACAGGCTGTGACTGCTGCCTACGAAGTGGCAGCTTCAGCCTCTCTATCTCCTCTCATCTGCCTTCTGTAGTGACAAACCCTGCACCAGCACAAGAGTCAAGCTGTCCAGGCAGCTGAGCTTTCCACACAAAGACAACAAACCACAGCAGCAATTGAAGTCAGAACTTCTGGAAATGCATTTGGCAAGAAACCCACACAGATGGCCAAATAAGCTCATTTATCAACTTGTAACTGAAATAGAAGCCAAATACACGGGAAGAAGTAAGATTGAACAAGGCAGGGCATGGGAAAGTCCACTGACATCAGTATTACCCACCTGTCACCTTGCCATTGTGCAAAGTTAAATGTCACATGCACAGACATTCATGTGCTTTGGGGAAAAAACATAAAATATGCATTTAGGGGTGAACCTTCTGGGCTGCCATACCACTGCCCCCAACACTGAGGAGGTAAGCCATGTGGACACTAGCAGCACACATCCTCCCCACCCCACCCCCGTAGAAATGAGAAGACACATAAACAAGGCTCAGATCCACATCACCTACAGCAACCCCAAAGGGAAACGAGATGGAACACGCTGATACTCAACAACCTGGATTCCCTGAACTGGCAACAAAAGATGATCTGGAAAAAATGAAATCAGAAATAATTTCTCAGATAACAACAGAGATTGTGCCCATACTGCAAGACATGATTAATAAATCTAGAGAGGACATAGATTAAAAAATAGAGGAGGTGAGGAACGTGATGGAATCCCAACATAGGAAACAAATGGAATCCATAAAACAAATGCAAACAGATTTTCAGGAGATTAAAAACTCCATTGAAAGTCTATGCAGCAGAATGAGCCCATGTGAGAACAGAATTTCAGATATAGAAGATAAGATTGCAATTAGTGAGGAGGAAATGAAAAATTTCTTTAAAATAGTAAGGGACAATGAGAAATCAATGCAGCACATGCCAGATGATGCAAAGAAGAATAACATAAGACTGACCGGAGTCAGTGAAGAAACAGGAGCGAGGGCAGATGACATAAAAAAACTGTTCACAGAAGTGATGGCAGAATGCTTCCCAAGGAGGGGAAAAGAACTTGACATACAGATAAGTGAGGCATAAAGGACCTCAACTAGCCTTGATCAAAAAAAAAATCTACACGTAGGCATATAATAGGTAAGATTCCAGAAACTCAACAGAAGAACAAAGTTCTACAAGCAGTTACAGAAAAGAAACAAATCACATACAAAGGAAAGCCCAGCAGAATCACAGCAGACTTCTCAATGCAAACCCTCAAGGCAAGAAGAGCTTGGAGTGAAGTATTGCAAGCCCTAAAGGAAAACAGCCTCCAACCCAGATTGATGTACCTGCAAAACTATCTTTCAAAATTGATGGAGAAATAAGATACTTTCATGACAAAGACCACCTGAGGAACTTCATGAATACCAAACCAGCACTCCAAAAAATTTTAGACAAAATCCTAGGAAACGGCAACAAGGATTACAACCCCAGAAAGCCCAACAGACTGAATCCACCAGGCATGACAAGAAATTAAATGCAAAGGGGGAGAATCCAACAAAAAGAAAAAGTCATGAAAATGATAACTCAATGCATATCAGTTATAACCATCAATGTTAATGGTCTCAACTCACTAATCAAAAGAAATAGACTGGCAGAATGGGTCAAGAAGCAATATCCAACAATATGCTGCATACAAAAAACACAATTCAAAAAGAAACTCATAGACTGAAAGTCAAAGGATGGAAAATAATACTCCATGTGACGGGAACCCCCCCAAAAAGCAGGAGTAGCTATCCTCTTTGCAGATCAAGTGGATTTCAAACCATCACTGATTAAGAAAGACAAAGAAGGACACTACATCCTTGTAAAAGGAGCAATCCAAGAGGAAGAGATGACAATCACAAATATCTATGCACCAAACACTAATGCACCCAACTATATAAAACAAATACTAACGGACATGAAAAATCATATAAGCACTAATACAACAGTAGTGGGGAACCTCAATACCCCACTGTCACAAATAGATAGATCAACTAGATGAAAAATAAGGAACGAAATACTAGAACTCAATCAAACTCTTGAACAAATGGACTTAACAAATGTTTACAGAGTGTTCCACCCCCAAAAATTAGAACACACATTCTTTTGAGCTGCACATGTATTGTTCTCCAAAATAGAACATATTCTATTTATGTTGCACATACTCTCTCATAGAACATATTTAGTCAAGTGCAAAGGAATTGAAGTTATCCCCTGTATATTATCAGACCATAGTGTGATGAAATTGAAGATCAATAGCAAAAAAACCCTCAAAATTTCATAAACACATGGAAATGAAACAACACACCTCTGAATAACCAATGGGTCACAGAGGAAATTAAAGAAGAAATCAGACATTTCCTAAAATTAAATGACAATGACAATACAACATATCAGAATCTATGGGACACAATGAAAGCAGTCTTATGAGAGAAATTCATAGTAGTGAATACTTATATTAGGAAAACAGAGCGAACAGAATTGAACAACATGATGCTGAACCTCAAGCTTCTAGAAAAAGAAGAGCAGGACAAACCCAATGCTCATACAGGGAGAAAATAATAAAGAACAGGGCAGAAATCAATGCAATGGAGACTAAGAGAATGATACAAAAAAATCAATGAAGCCAAGAGTTGGTTCTTTGAAAGAATAAACAAAATTGACAAACCCTTAGCCAACCTTATCAGAAAAAGGAAAGAAAAGGTCCAAATCCATGCAATTAGGAAGGAAAAGGATGAAATTAAAATGTACCCAGCAGAAATCCAGAGGATCACCAATACCTACTTTGAGAACCAATATGCCAATAAGATGGAAAACAGAAGAAATGGACAGATTCCTAAATACGTATGAATTACCGAAGTTGAATGAAGAAGACCTAAAAATTCTAAACACCCAATATCAATCAATGAAGTTGAAAATGTAATTAAAAACTTACCAAGTAGGAAAAGCCTGGGTCCTGATAGCTTCACTGCCAAATTCTACAAGACATTTAGAGAGAAACTACTGCCACTACTGTTTAAACTCTTCAATGAAGTTAAAAGGGAAGCAATACTCCCGAATTCGTTCCTTGAAGCAAGCAAGCATCACCTTGATCCCCAAAGCAGAGAAAGACCCAACTGAAAAAGAGAACTATAGACCATTCTCAATAATGTACATAGATACAAAAATCCTTAATAAGATACTGGCAAATAGAATGCAGAAGACCATCAAGAAGATCATATACCCTGACCAAGTGGGATGCATCCCAGGGATGCAGGGATGGTTCAACATACGCAAATCAATCAATGTAATACACTATATCAATAGAGCCAAAGACAAAAACCATATGATCATCTAAATAGATGCAGAAAAAGCATTTGACAAAATCCAACACACATTTATGATAAAAACCCTACAAAAAATGGAATAGACAGTCTCTATCTCAATCTGAAAAAAGCCATCTATGAAAAACCAACAGCCAATATCATACTAAATGGTCAACAACTGAAATCCTTCACACTAAAATCAGGAACAAGACAAAGATGTCGACTATCACACTCCTGTCCAATAAAGCTTTGGAAACATTAGCCACAGCAATTAGACAACAGAAAGAAATAAAAGCAATAAAGATAGGAAATGAAGAAGTTAAACTGTCATTATTTGCAGATGACATGATACTCTATATAGAAGACTGCAAGAACTCCACCAAAAGTCTTCTAGACTTAATAACCAAATTCAGTCAATAGCTGGATACAAGGTCAACAAACAAAAATCAATAGCTTTCCTCTACATGAAAAACAGACTCACTGAAAGAGAAATAGGGTAAACAATTCCTTTCACAACAGCATCCAAAAAACTGAAATACCTAGGAATCAACCTAACAAAAGAAATCAAAGACTTCTTCTCTGAAAACTATAGCACTCTGAAAAGAGAGGTGTAAGAAGATATCAGAAAATGGAAAGACATCCCTTGTTCCTGGGTAGGAAGAATCAACATAGTGAAAATGGCCATACTTCCAAAACTGCTATGTACATTCAATGCAATCCCAATTGAAATTCCAGCAGCATACTTCATGAACCTTGAGAAACCAATCCAAAAATTCATTTGGAACAAGAAGAGACCTAGAATAGCAAAAGCAGTTCTAGGCAACAGAGACATGGCAGGGGGTATCACAACCCCCAACTTGAAACTATACTACAAAGCTACTGTGATAAAAACAGCATGGTACTGACAAAGAAACAGACCTGAGGACCAGTGGAACAGATTAGAAGATGCAGAAACAATTCCAGAAACACTCAGTCACCTCATCTTTGACAAAGGAGCCAAACACCCTCACTGGAGGAAAGATTGCCTCTTTAATAAATGGTGCTGGAAAAATTGGGTTTCAACTTGGCAAAGACTAAAACTAGATCTATATCTCTCACCATGCACTAAACTAAAATCGAAATGGATTAAAGATCTAAATATTAAAACAGAAAGGCTGAACCAGCTGGAATAGAGGTTAGGTAGAACTCTTGAAGACATTGGTGTAGGAAAATATTTTATGAACAAAACCTCAGTTGCCCATGAACTAGCACAAACAATCAACAAGTGGGATCTCTTCTTATTAGAAACCTTCTGCACAGCAAGAGAAACACCAACAGTGTGAAGAGACAACCCACAATGTGGGAAAAAATTTTCACCTGCTGTTCCTCAGACAAAGGTCTACTATCTAGAATATTTAAAGAACTTAAAAAAGTCAGACCTCCCAAATTTAAAGACCCAATCCAAAAATGGACGTCTGAAATGAACAGACATTTCTCACACAAAGAAGTAGAAATAGTAAATCAACATATGAAAAAATGTTCAATATCACTGGTCATTTGAGAGATGCAAATGAAAACAATGCTGAGATTCCACCTCACCCCAGAAAGAATGGCTGCTATCAAGAAATCAACCAATAACAAATCCTGGCAGGGCTGTGGGGAAAGAGGAACCCTTCTCCACTGCTGGTGGGAGTGTAGACTGGTACAACCACTGTGGAAATCAGTATGGAGATACCTCAAAGAACTAGGGCTGGAAGTCCTATTTGACCCAGCTATTCCCCTGCTGGGTATCTTCTCAATAGAATTAAAAGAATAATACCACAGTGATATATGTGCACCCATGTTCATAGCAGCACAATTTATAATAGCTGAAACTTGGAAGCAGCCCAATTACTCCATCAACTGGAGCCTGAATAAAGAAGATGTGGGGTTTTATTTTATATATAAAATGGAGTACTACTCAGCCATAAGGAATGAGAAACTAAGAGACATTTATAGCTAAATGGATGCACATTGAGGCCATACTCTTAAGTGAAATAAATAGGAAACACATGTGAAAATACTGAATAGTCTCTATGGTGTGAAAAACTGAAAGTGTAAATAATGATCAAAATGTATAATTGATAATGTGAAATAGGAAGAAAAGGTCTTAAGGAGTAGGGGAAGTGGGAGGGGTAGGGGACAGGAAAGAAGGGAATGGAATTAATATGAGAAAATGAAAAAATGGAAACAAAGGCTTTGTAAATAGGGAGGGATGGAGGGGTTGAAGGGAGGGCAGGGGAATGGGGAAAAAAAGAATAACCAAGAGAGATTATAAAAAGGTGCAAATTTCCAATAATGAATGTTATTATATTGTATACCTAAAATGTACTAATAAAATTAATTTTTAAAATATGCCTATAGGATTAGACTTACTATAAATAGATGGAAATTGATAGAGGAGGAAAAATAAGACAAATACAGCATTGTGGGCAAACTCTAGATCCCAGCCTTCTGGTCTGTATGTGAGGAATATAGAGCAGTGAGTGGGTCAGCCTCGTGCTGTGGAAAGATGACTAATAAAGAAATGTGCTTTGTCTGCCTTGATGTCCCCACCCCACCCTCTCCTGATACTTTCCTGATGTCACTTTGGCAATTTCATTTCATTATTATTCATAAGAAAACTCTGAGCATCTGCCTCCAATTACAGCTACAACTGGCCTCCAAGGCCACCTCCAGAGGCCAGGGGTCCTGCAGTGGGAGGATAAGGGTGAGGTGGCCTGGTCTGCAGAATGTACATGAACAGGAGCCCCCTGCCTTCTGAGAAGTAAGGCATAAGCATTGTCAGCCTTAGTCATGGCCACACTGATGACACCACATGGAATAGGTATCCAGCACCAAAGTGACACGCTTCACACATATAGGGGCTTTACCATACAGTGGGCCTTCAAGTTATGACTTGAACAACTTTGGTTATGACCGGAATTTTAGTCTTAACTTATGACCAAAGTCTTGACTTACAACCCAAATGCTGGCCACTTGTTCTTCCAGATGGTCTCAGATACAGATTTAACCTTTAAAGAGTTCTGAAGGCACATTACATCCTTTCCTGTGTGGGGTTAATTGAGACATCCTGGGCCAGTGTCTCTCTAAGGACACTAAGATCTGCCTGTATACTGGAAAGACTTCGAAGGCTGTGTAGAGGAGCCTGAGACTTCACTTGACTAACTTGAGTTGCAACCAGCCCTTGGAAATGAATTGAGTTCATAAGTCAAGGGTCCACTGTAGCTCTCAGAATAATTCGAATCCAAGCTGCAATGGTGGCCTAGAATCTCTATGAAGGATCTGGGCTGACTGCTTGTCCTACCCAACAGCTGTACACTAGTCTTTGTTAATAGCATATCCTGTTCCAGACTGCATGCTCCCTCCCAGTACTCATTGTCTCTTCTTGGGGAAGAAAAGATTGTGCTTCGCAACTCATTCATTTCAGCCTGGCCGTGAATTTGTTCTGGCCTGTGAAATGTGAGCAGAAATGATGTGTGCCACTTTTGAGCAAAAACATTCTGAGCCTATCATGTACTCTACCCCCTTGGCTGTGAGATTAGAAGACTTCCTTAGGGAGGAATTCCATCAGCCTAGGTTTCAAAATAGTGTGGAGCAAAATCATAGCAGATGCACTGCAAATGTACAACGTGAGTATAAAACACTTTCTTTTTGTTAGCCCCTGACATTGAGGAATGTATTTTCACCTTAGCATAACTTTGCCTGTCCCCCCAGAGTTGTCATGTGGCAGGTACAGCATTGACTTCTGGGAAGATGGGCAAAGAGGGCACATTATCAGATTATCATGTACTGGTGTGAGAATGGTTCACGGTGTTAACTGCTATAATTCCAAAGTCAGGAAATGTCCCTCACATGCCTATAGATTTGGGCAAAAATGTGGGAAAACAATGTTAATAGTCAGATTTTGTTTGCTGTTAGGCAGACTTAGTAAGGTAAAAGAAAGTGTGAGAAAATAAAAGAAATAAGTATTCTGTCTGCCGACATGATTGAAAAGGAATAGTGAATGACAAGAAATTCAGAGATTTACACAATTAAAAGATGAAAAACATAAAAGGTCGCACTGAGTAGACCTTTCAAATGACATCAGCCAATGAAAAGCCAACCTTATGGTTGGGAATTATGGCCACAGCAATTACATAGCCATAGCTCCCTGTCTTAAACATCTAAATTCATTCAGATAAACTGGAATATACATTTTCTTTTGAGCAAAATATCTCAAGGAAAAGAGACTAAAGGTGTGGCTGTCCCAAGGATAAGCTTTAGACATATTCAATTAAGTCTAGAGAGAACAGAATGTAGATGTCAAAAGATGTAGATGTCTTTAACTGGTCTTTGGAGCTGAGTGGAATCATATTCATACAAACAGGATTAAAGTTTGCAAGAGTGATACTCACAAATGAACCACTGCTTGGATGGCAGCAGGTTACATCATTCAAGATTTATATCACTCCTTGGAACCCGGCACTTATGGATAGGAAGCAGGCTCAGAGATTGTGTGTTGGTTATAAAGAAGGACTATTCTCCACACTCTTTCCAGATTTGGCCACTGAGTATAATAGAGAAAAAGACTTTCCAGGATGGGGTCAATGGCCAAGGAGAACAATCGACTGAGGCAGCTGCTCCCAAGAAGTAAGAATAAGGCCCCATCAAAGTAGACTCTGTGCCCCAAGTCAGGGGTTCCCACTTGTCTTCCTGGTGAGATATCAGTCCTGAGGTCAGTTATTCTGTGTATCTAAGTCTTTCCCTTTCTACAAGGAAATTTTTTATGGCAGTCTCTGTCTAGCAGGTACTCATGACTATGTCCTGGGTTTAAAGGTGTTGCTGAGTGATAGTCTTCAAATAACGAGGAGCTCTAGTTCCACCTTTTGAAAAATACTCAGAGATTCCTGGACTTTGATCTGGATGGTAACTGATGGGACCTGTTTTGCAGTTATCTCTTTTGCAGAGGAGATGAGGGTCTTCGACCTACAGGAAGAGAAAAGAACATTTGTCACCTGGAAGGGAAACTGATAGATTATATGATTATTCACAAAGATCAGTTTTCCCTTTTGGGAAGGGATTGTCCTTTGCTGACTCACTACCACCATGATGGGCCATAAGGTCTGCCCAGCCAATGAAATACATATATAGATGGTGCAGGATGAAGCTATGGAGCCAGCTCATGTTCCTCCTCTTTGTCCTCAACCATGAATTACCCTTCTCCATTTAGAGATGTCTCATTATTCTAGAACAAAAAAGCTGTGAAGGTGCAGCCAGTCCATGGCAGACATCCCACAGGAACATGAAATAAGTCTTTGCTGATGACTACGTATATTCTAGCTTATTCTGAAAGATGTACTCCCTGAATTTGTTTGGGTGGCCCAATGGTGGTTGAAGTTAATTAATCATAATTGGTTTACATCAATCATAGCAACTTCATTCTTCTTGTTATTGGCTAGTCAAGGGCAGTCATGGGGTACAGTTCTTGGCAAGGAGATCTGTGGAAGGGTCTGCTGAGGACTTCTGGGAAAGATTTTCCTCTATGATAAAAAGAAAGAGCCATACAAAAGAAACTTCCTGGATCCCATGCCTCAAGCTGATCATGCTGCTGTGACAGCAGACCACAGACTGGGTGGCCTAAATGACAGAACTTCATTGTCTCATAGCTTTGGAAGATGAAAGTCCAAGCTCAGTCTGCCTGCAGGGCTGTCTTCTGGATCTCACTGAGTCCTCACATGGCCTTTC
Organism: Heterocephalus glaber; assembly: GCF_053883595.1. Taxonomy (NCBI): domain Eukaryota; kingdom Metazoa; phylum Chordata; class Mammalia; order Rodentia; family Bathyergidae; genus Heterocephalus; species Heterocephalus glaber. The sequence continues at coordinate 29,148,568 of NW_028258315.1, forward strand.
CTTTGTGTGCACAGGGAAGGACTGAGCTTTGGTGTCTCCTCCTCTTCTTATTAGGACAGCAGTTCTATCAGATTAGCACCCCACACTAACAACCCCATTTAAACTTCCTTATTGCCCAATAGGCCCAATAGATCTTCCCTTCAGTCTCTGGGGTTAGGGCTTCAGCCTATGAATGAGAGGTGGGGGGAATTTAGTCCATAGCACCCTCCCTTTTCATTTCTGCTTGAAATTGTCATTTGAAGATACAATGCATGGAGTTATTGCAGCCATGAGGGAAACATTTGCTGAGACATTGATGGCCAAAGGGCAGAATGTAAAAGATTATTGCTCTTTAATAATGTCATATATCCACCAAACCAACCCTGGAACTACTGGCTTCCATACTTCTGGTCATCAAAATTATTCAAAACACTTTCAATCAGATCCATTGGTTGATGGATGTTGTTAAATAAAAATTATAAGAGCCCACTGTTTTGGACTAATTCCTGCACTGGGCCCCAACAGATCAGGCTAAAAATCAAAATGGAGTCACTTATACTAAAGTTCAGTGTCACCAAGCTGAAAGTAAACCTTTTATCTGACCTGGTTAAGTCCTGATTAGAAAGATAACAGCTAAATTTCCCAAACAGACCAATGTCAATTGATGTAATAATGAAGGTCCCTCTGCCTGAATTCTTACACAAAAAGATACCCCAAAGTGACTTGATGTTAAACAGATATTTTCGTATTGTTCTCTTTCTTTGTCCTGCCTTATAAGAAAAGTAACTTTGAAAAGACCAACTTGCTTTTTGGTTGTTATTTCTGCTTTCTACAGCCTTTCTCTATGAAACCAACCTCCTCTTCTCTCACCGGAACACTTATTCTCTTTTATGGAAGGAAGAGTTGCTCTGTTCTTGAATCTAAATCAAGCTAATTAGTTGTAATTTTTTTCTTTGATCATATTAACACAAGTACATTATGTAACAGTAAACCTCAAAGCCTTACAGCAATTACCACTTCACTCTTCAGTGCATGGGGCTGCCTGTCAGCAGGTCTGAACTGAGCTGGGCAGCCATATTTTAGGCTGCAAATCACCCACTAATGTGATGTACTGGGAAATGTAAGGACTCTTCCTTGTCATGTAAAGCAACTTGTGGCTTCTCTTTGGCAGATCAGAATTGCCAGCATCTCCACTGCTGTGGTTTGGGGGCGTTATCATTAAAACTATGTTCTTTGAATGCAAGCTCTGTTGTACTGAGAGATCCAGACAGAGGGATGATTCATGTCCCTGGAGGACAGAGCTGGGTGGTAGGATGTCATCACACTATTCAGAACAGCAGTTAAAAACTTATGAATTGATCAACTTCTATTTCTGAAATTTTCCATTTAATATTTTCAAGCATTGATGGTTGATCACAAGTGACTGGAACCATGGAAAGACAACTAATGATAAGGACTCTGCTGCATTACGATTTGAACAATTGACTGGTTATGGGCTCAGTGTCACCTCAGTGACTGCTAAATTAAGGATGGTGGTGCACAAAGAGTACAGTTGTTCACATAGAGCTGGGGTCAGACTAAGTTTCATTATTCCTAACTGTGTAGCACCAGTCAATTGCTTAAATTCTCTGAGCCTCGGTGTCCTGAGCTGTGAAACATGGTTTATAAATTAAGTGAGAATCTAAGAAAACAGCTTGAGGAGGCCCTAGCACATAGTAGGGGAGCAAAAAAAAAAATCTATTTTCCATTATCTTTTTCATGGGCACACCCAGAATCCTAGTTATAGAATATGACCTGACTGATGAAGCAACTTCCTTTAATTCCTTCTGTTTTATTTTGGAAAAATCTAACTTATGTGGGCCTTGGCCTGACAGAACTGTATGCAGTCAGCAGATCTATACTTCTGTTCTATCCCCACGAGGTATGAATGATGGGCGTGAAAGCTTAAGCTCTCCAAGAAGAAAGACAGCTTAAGTCCTATTGTTTGCTGAAATGAGCTACTGAAAAGTCTATTATTCCTAATCTTTAATCAAAAATATAGATCACTTCCCAGGCAACTTCACATGTTTATGTCCAGAAAAATCACGTCTTTCTTTTCTTTATTTTTCTTTATTTATTTATTTTGTGGTACTGGGCATCGAACTCAGGACCTTGTGCTTATGAGGCAGGTGAGGCACCACTAAGCTAAATCCCCAGCCCATCTTTTATTTTTTAAGAAAGGAAAAAAGAAATTAGCGAGGTTCCTGGTTACTCTTTATAATGGTGCTATTTTAAAGTTTTCTTGAGTCTTTCCCTCTTGTAGACCAGGTATAAGTCACAAATGACTTCTGACACCATTGCCAGATGTATAGACACAGTTATTCTGATGGTTTATGGACTGTATTGCAGGTGGCAGGTGGCTTCACAGTGGCTCTTACTCCAGAATGGTATGAAATGCCTATTAGAAACTGCAGGGTGAGGGATAACCTGCTTGTTGAGAGTTGCTCTGCTCTGACTGCCCTCCCAGGCAGCCACACACACCAAGGCTGTTTGCTTAGCAGAAAGGGTCCACCATGAGCAGCTTATCTGCAAATATCACTTGCAGCAGGAGTGAGTCTAGGATCAAGACACTCCCACAGCTCAGGCTTGTGAAAGACAGCACTCCCTGTAATGGCTCTCTTTCACAGTCAAGAGGAGGAAGGAATTTTAGAAAGCAGCTAGAAATGCAAAGGACACAGGCCATTTCTGGAGTGTTGGTTTTAACCCTGAAGGTAGGCACATGTTGCCGTCGACATTTTTGGAAGGTACTGGTCTCGGAGATGCAGCCCCTAGAAGAGCAGGAAAGCAGGTACACCCTGCAGCCCATGCCAATCCTGTCCATGTAGCAGTGAGGATGGAGGGTGCTGCTGGCCAGTACCCCAGGAGACTGAAAATTGCTGAGGATCTTTCTGCCCTTATCCCTCTACTATTTCTCTCACCAGTTGGTTTCCTACAGAGCAACTTTTCCACATGTCTGCTAGCACCTTTATTTATCTGTGTATTTCCCCATTCATTCTTCATTCTGGTAACCATTGCTGGAGGGGCTGCTGTGTCCCAGGACTGTTCTAGGCAACAGGATACAAGTGAGTGAGTCACTGTCTGACAGAGGGGAACACGCAGAAGTGAGGGCCACCAGGAGGAGTGGACAGCTCTGGGTCCTCTGGAGAGGGCACGGGAGACACAGCCTGGGCCCTGAGGTCAGAGGGCATCTGTCCCATGTGACCAGGAGTAGCATCTTGGAAGGAGAATCTGTGAAGAAATAGCATGGCCAGGGCAAACTTGCAGGAAAGCGTGACACCTCTGCATAGAAGAACACCCAGGCTGGCAGGCTGATCACATGACTATGAGTGGAAGAGATAGACACTGGGAGGAAGGGTGACTCCAGAGCTGAAAAGCCAGGGAGCTCAGGGTAGGGAACTGAGGATAAGGATAAGGGAAGGGAAGGTCTGTGAGTAGAGAGAAAGTAGAACATTCCAGCATCAGGGTATAGGAAGATCACTTTAGGTCCCACAAGCCTAGCAAGAGCTCTTGGGTGTTCGGACAAGTGTTGATAGCCCTGGAAATAAAAAAGAAGGACTCTTGGGGGCATTTCCAAGGCAGATTTTATAGAAGGTGGTAATTGGTTGGAGATGGCAGTGACAACCACACCATGTTCTCACATAGCCTGATGGGAAACCCCCAGCAGAATGGCAGAGCCAGTGAGAGGTGCTGCCTTGGGACAGAGACCGTGGGGATTTTGGTTCGAGATCCTGTGGTAGGTTTTAGCCTAGTGTCCTCTGCATATGGGTACCTGCTATACACTTACTGAGTGATGATGAATTTATGCTTCGAATATATAAATAATGCACACAGAAAAACACAATGAATTCAATCTTTTCAATAATCAAAAGACTGCAAATCAAAATAACCACATACCTTTTTTAGCAATAAAATTAGAATAAAAATGCTAGCTAGAATGCTATGAAGCACAAGTTTACCCACTGCTGACAGGAAGGTAAACTGGAAGAGTGCTTAGACATATAGATCTTATACTTCACACAGACACACGCACACACACACACATACACACACACATACACAATATTTCATTCTGAGTAACTTGTCTTGAGAAAATAACACTACAGAAAAATTTGGGGCCATAATAACAAAAATGTTAAGCAATCTAAATAGATCAACAATCAGATCTGTTAAGGTATATCCATCTGATAGAATGATGTAGCCCCTTAACATAAATTTTGAAAAGACAGACTCTTAGTTTTATAATTATGTGAAAAATTTAGTGCAAGCTCCGTTATATTGATAGTGCTTATCTCTGGATCTGAGGGAAGATAAAATGTCCCAGCATCAGGATATGGGGTGGATGAGTAGATTTTAGAATGTTATTAGGGGAAAGGTCAAGGTAGACAGTAAGTCACACATGTGTTTTATAATCATGAAGGGAAACTATTGTTTACTTTTTAGAGGGGGTGAATTTAATTCTGGGGATTTGGCTTCTTCTCTGTGTCTACGCAGACTGGTTTGAGTTTGTTGAAGAGGCTCCTGTGCTTCTAAAGGCTCCTGTCTGCAGAGCCTTCTCTGCCTGTGACACCATGAACCTTGTGCTCCCTCTGCTGGCTCCAGGAGCAATGACAAGTCCTAACATCCACCGAAGACCAGGGTTCCAACAGCAGTCTGCAGTCTGCATGAGGAGTTTCCCCAGGATAGAGGCCTCAGAGCCCAAACATTAGGAAAATGAGAGTAACTCTAAGGAAGAAAAAACACTCATTTGGGCGGGGGGGGGGTGGCTACCAGGAATAGAACTCCGGACATTGCTCTTGCAGGCAGGCGGCAGCACCACTGAGCTAAATCCCCGGCCCAAAAACACTCATTTTAAAAAATAGAGGCGATGATAAAATGGGGCTTAGGCTGTAGTAAGACATTTAGGGTTGGCAATTGTGTCTCTCCTTGTCCAGTGGCATCTCCAAAGAGAGCTGGTGGAGACCACCATGTGTGACCAGCTCCTTCTTGGTATCAAACCCAGGTAGTCCTCTCTGATGCACTTAGAGTTTCTTTGAGATTCTTACCGTGGCTGTCCCGGGTCATTCTGTGCTTAGACATAAGTAATTTTCCTTCTCATTGCAAAGCACCCAGCTCTGCTCCTTCTGTTCTCATGTAAACCATGTGTCTTCTATCAGCTGTTCCATAAAGGAATTTCAAATTACTACTTCTTGTATTACGTTTGGACCTTTTGGAGGAGTTCATAATTCACATTCTTGATGGCCAGGTCTCTGCTCTGCCATGCTTACAGTTTCTGTGGTAGGCGAAGAAGTCTTAGGAGCCTCTGATGATTCCCATGTATCCCCTCCATCCAAAACAGATGAAATTGCTCCAGGCATCAGAATAAGCACTTGGCTTTCGAGCTTGGACACAAAAGAATCAAGATGGAGCCATCCATCTGGAAATCCTTAAACATTTGCTTCTCGCTTGCCTTTCCAGGGAATTTGTTTTGTGGGGGAAGCTCTGAATATATTCACTACACACTAACAGTTATTGTCTTTTAGTATATGGGATAATTTAAGGAAAGAACCCCAAAAAGGAAGAAGGTAGTACATGTACATACAATGTCAGAGAATACAATTATGACTCAAGATATGTGATTGTTCAGCGACAGGTTGTCCTAAAGTGACATCTTCCCAATTGTCACAGATTTGGTTCATGGCACATGGTGGACACACTTCTCACTAAGACATGAAGACTCTACAGGTGTTCCTTACAGTGTGCAGTGTATGCTGGGAAATTCTCTTCAAAGGAGAGGAGGGGCCTGGTTTTCATCTTTTGCCAGTTTTATAGAGTGAATGCTCCCATTCTTGCTGGCTTCAAACTACCAGTGCAACATTACTGAGTGTGCCCCAAGGAAGAAAGGCACACAATAAATAGTCTTAGGAGCCATCTGAGTTTGCTCAAGACACCACTGCAGGTCACTAATAGACTTCTATTATTCTTCTGGAAGACAATAGCTTGGTTATTTTTTTTTTGAATAGTGGGAATTGAACCCAAGACCTCACACATACTGGCCAAGTGCTATACCACTGAGCAAGACCCTGATAGCATGGCTGTTTATTGCTGGTGGAAGTAGTTGAAGCTTTGGCAAGTGTTTGGAAAGGAGAACAAATGTGAGAAATGTGCATTTGAGTTTATGTGAACAGCTTATAGTTTCTGGTTATTTTTTTTAAAAAGATTGACATTTTAAAGGTGAATAAAAGGAAGATAATGAAGCTATATATTCAGTATGACTGATTTATCTGTAATTCTGAATTGACATATTTATGAGAGTTTGTTTTAATGGAAGACTATTAGTTTGAAGGGAGAATTGTAAAATGCAATGTGACAAGTGTGATAAGTTTCTACTTGGACACTATAAGTATCCCTTGGCCCTTCTTTGCTGAGGATCTAGATTGATTGATTTAGTGTACAAAAATAAAAATTTCAGCTTAGAACAAGAGATTTAAATGGTAGCTAACTTATAGATTGGAACAAGAAGGGATGTCCCCCGTCAGAGCCAGAGAGGGATTGTTACCATATCCATCTCAGACAGCAGATGGCGCTAAAGGAGCGTCTCTTAAACCCGGCTTCCTTCGTTCCTACACAGTATTTGGAAATAGGCTCTTTTGAGATGTGATGTACATTTGGTTACATATTGGTGATGTTTGTAAAAGAGACCTATAATGGATAATGGATACTGAGTTAGAATTAAAACATGTAGAGACGTGTGCATTGTCTGTGAAGTCAGCAGATCAGTGTGAGGACCTTATGAGACTCGGCATGGGGCTCCTCCCTGTCCTGGAGGAATGTGCACTCACCATGGTGTCCTTGCTCGGGACTGTTCAGGTTCAGGGAGGTTTCTGCTCCACAGAGGTAGCTTTGGAGGTGACCTAGAGGAAACTTGACCCTGCAAGCTTTCTCTCTGACTGCTAGGGGACAGCCTAGCTCGCTGTCTGACTACTCACTGCTTCTTTTACTCTTTCATGTCTCTGGTTCCTTTACCAACAGGTGCCCATGCCGTGGAAATTTGGGATTTTAACTTGTCTTTCCTTGTCCTTTCCTCCCAGTGTACATTTACATGACAAGCTGCTCAGAAGACCCCAGAATTTTGCCTGTTATTTCACACCAACCCCAAGCACTTCCCTGGGACCTTTGTATGCTTCTATTTACCCTCCTGTGCAATTTCTCCCTTATCCCAGGGCTTAAGACTACTTTCTCCTGGAGTTCACTTTATGTTTCAGCTTTATGTTTATGTTTAGCTTTTTATTTTGAAATAATTTCAGATTTAGAGGAAAGTTACAAATACAGTAAAAGAATTTTGATAGTCATACATTGCCCTCATGTTAGCATATTACCTTATTTTATTTTCTTTATTATTCTCTTTTTTTTAATCATTTGAGTACAAACTAAATAGAATGTTCCTTTGCCTTTACCCCGAAGTACCCCAGTGTATAGTTCCTAAAACCAGAGACATCCTCTTACATATTATAATAACTTTATCAGAATCAGAAAACATTGGTGTAATACTCTCATCTAATTCATGGACCTGTTAGATTTCCCTAGCTTCCATCCAGTAGCCTTCATAAGAAAGGGGAGAACTGATTCCTTGTTGCAGAATCTGATCTAAGATAATTTTCTGTGTTATTGTCATGCCTCTAATCTCTTCTGATCTGAAACATTTCTTCTGGCTTTGTTTTTCATGGTTTTGGCATTTTTGAAGAGGAAATTTGTTTTTGTAGACTATCTCTCAATTTGGGTTTGGCTAGTGTTTCCTCCTTATTAGATCTGGGTGGTGCATTTTTATCAAAAATTCAACAGAAATGATGCTGTGTCCTTGGTGATATGTAGCAGGAGCAGATGACTTGTTTGTAGCGACCTTAGTTTGTTCACTTAGTTAAGGTCCCATCTTCTCATTTATAAAACTTCTTTTTTACCTCCGCAGTTGCTGAGTGTGCTATGGGAGGACACATGGAGACTCAGTTATCCCTGCTTGTTCTGAGTCCTTCTCTGTCTCTAACATCTGATGAATCACATGTGAAGAAGTGTCACGGCACCCTTGATCAAATGACACTTTCCCTTCCTTCTCTGCTTGTTACCTGGATTTTTACTTTAAAGAAAGCTTCCCCATGGGGCTGGTATTTAGCTCAGTGGTTTCGCTGCCTGCTGCGCAAGCGCAAGGACCGGAGTTCGATCTCCAGTACCAAAAAAAAGAAGAAGAAGAAAGCTTTTCCTACCTCCCTCTATGTATTTGTATTTTTCTATATCAGTATGAGTTTATGTGTTGTTATTTTATGGTAGTAGCTATACCCTGTTACTACCATTATTTATTCTGATAATCCATATTTGGCCAGTGAAGCCTCTTTTAAGCTGGACATTGTGTCCTTTGGACATGTTTTGATCTTTCTTTGAATAATTACTTACTTTCTTATTGCAACAAGATATTCTAGATTTGTCCTGTGCAGTTTTAGTCCTTTTCTGGAACAAGCCATTTCTCTAAGGAGCACTGTTCATTTTGTAGACAGTGGTCATTAAAAATAGAAATTGAGGAGTTATAGAAATTATCCCAAGATGGAATGCTTTTTTATTACCCATTCTTATTCTAGACCCCTGAAACAAAACAAAGTCAGTAAGAGAGTATTAATTAATCATTTGCTTTTGTTCCATCTATGTAGCTGTAGTACTTTGTTCCAGCTTTCTCATGGCTGAGACACAATACCTGACACCCACAACTTAGAGAAGGAGAGGTCTAGTTTGGTCCATGGTCTTGGGGGATTCATTCCATGTTTGTCTGGCTCCAGGGCAGGAACATCATGATGCAAGGGCATGGCAGAGCAAAGCTGCTCAGCTTATAATGGCCAGGAAGCAGAGTAGGGGAACAGTGCTGGAGAGGAAGGGGCCAGGGGCCAGACATAGACCCCAAGGCCGTGCCTCCCTGACCCACCCAGACATGTCCAGAAGTGTGCTCACCAATCCCCTGAATGGCTTCCAAAGCCGTCAAGTTGACACTATCAAGCCTCACCATCACAGTAGCCCAACCTCTGGAATTTCTGGGTTCCTGATGAAGTATCCCTTTGTCAGGTTCACCCCTTCCTCCAGAGCACTGGGCATAACTTTCAACTGAACTGCAAAATTCAGACAGCAAATATTTATATATTCATGCATACATAATAGACAAGAAACCACAAGAAATTGAAATACACAGAAAGAGCCCTGATCTGCCTTTAAACCCAGTTAATTTTGTTATATCAGGATCTGATAAAAAAATGGGCTACCCAAACTCTGGTAAAACTGCTGCCTGGCATTGTTGTTGTTTAAAATTAGAGAATTTCTACTACAGTTTTCCAGAAAATAAAATAATAATAGTAATAATAATAATAATAATAATAAATGTGTAATTATGCAAAGTATTTAATCCACCAAGGTTGCTCCATAAGTACACAGCTTCCTGACTCCATATCACCTTGGTCTAAGCTTGTCCTAAAGCACTGCATATCCCACAATTCTACTGGCCCCAGGCAGGCCTGGGGAACATGTGTTTTCTCTAAGGAGTTCATCACTTAATTCCTACCCCCACCAGCATACCACTCCCATCCCAACCTTCTTTTCCATTAATCTTTCAAATTCAAGGAACAGGAGACTATCTATGAGCAGAGGCTCATACTTGGCTGAAGGCTGTTTTTTGTATAGCCAAAGTTAAAAATGAATTTTTCTGTTATAGAGGAGGAAAAGGAGAAGGAGAAATAGGCAAGAGAAGAAGCAGAAGAGGATCCTGGAGGAGAGACCAGATGTACTTTCAAAGTCTAAAACATTGATACTTGATCTTTTACAGGAAATGTTCAACATTTTGGCCCTATTTGATCCTCTTAGCAGCCACATAAGGAAGGCAGCAGAATTCTTATATGCATTTATAACATGTGAAATTCGAGGCTCAGGGAAATTAAATGCCTTACCCCAAGTTATACACTTATATTTGTAGGAGCTGGACCTGGACCAAGTCCGCTGACTTAGGGCCACTTCATACATTAGTTTATTCTTCCTTAATTAGAAGTAAATAATATTCATTCCTACCTAGAGCAAGGTGATACCTCAGTGAATTGCCCAAGTCCTGCTGTAGTTAGAGGTGGCTTTGCTAATAGGAACCCACCGTGCCTCTTGAAGTTTCTGCTTGGACCAGCTTAATAGCTGCAGCACATCCTGAGACTGAACTGTCACCAGGAGTCATAGAAATCTCACAGCACGTTGGGGAATATAATTCCAGGAATGAGAAGTGAGGAATTGCGCGATCCATCACACACCAGACTGTGCCACCGAGTCCTGGGACCCACAAGCTTCTCCCTTTATGGTGAATTTTCTTTACCTTGAAGAGTTAAAACAAAATTCTGTTAGTTGCCACACTGTCATGAAGACATCAGGAATGGAAGTCAGGTTAACTGTGGAAGGATCTGACTCTTGGCAGACTTTTTAATGGAATAGTCCTGAGTAATATGCAGATCAGAATTTATACCACTATAGTAGCCTCCCGAGGAAGAAGGGAGCCCTTTCCCTACCCCATGCTGAGCCAGAAGCAACATGAAGTTCTGCTACTTCATCCATGAGCCTTTCATTAATTGTTATTCTCTTACATGCAGCCCTGGAATAAGTAATCCTCTTCTAGATGTTTATGGTTGACAACTCTGTGTACTGCTTTATCTGAACTAGCTGGTGTTGTGAGTAGGGAAATACACAGAATAATTCAGAGAGCCAGATGGCAACAAGTGAAAAGCAGCAAATAGCAGAGTTGCCTAATATATAGGAAACAGACTTGCACCACCGAGCAACAGGCACAGTCAGATCTTCCCTTGCACACCCTCTGCCAAATGCATCTCCCACAATTTAGAGAGCAAACAAATTTTCTCCTGCAGCTCAGCATGTAATTAGTGGGCCCCCACTGCTAATGGCACCCACTCTACCCCTCTCAAGCCTTTGCCAAACAGAAGCCTCCCTGGGCTCCGCAACCCTGAAGCTGCCTCAGCTGGTGTCGGGGAGCTGGCGTGCTGCTCCAGCTGGACAGTTCACTTTCTGGCCCAAGGAACACAGCAAGTGCTGGGATTCCATTTCTCCAGCGGAGGGCAGGGAGAACCATGGCTAGAATGGTATTGTAGGACGGCCTCTGTTTTTGAGAGCTGAAAGACAGGCCCCACCAAATACCCGAGTCCCTGACTTACAAACATTCAAGTTGCAAACTTTCACAGATACACTGTATTGTACAAGACTCACTTTGTCAGATTACAAATGAATCTGACTTATGAACAGTTCTGCTGGAACAGAACTTGTTTGTAAGTCAGGGACTTACTTGTTACTCATAATGGCAGTTATCACTAATGAATAGGAGTTAGGTTCTCATTGCCTATGGAATCAAAACTTCTTATAAGTATGGGAAGTTAGTGCTGATGTGCTGTAATACAAACCATAGTTTATGAAGTGCGATCAAAAAATATGGTGAATGTTCAAATTTAAAAATATTTATTACAATAAAAGACACATTCCCATTAATCTTCCTGAAAATGCTCCCCTTCACTTTGAATACATTTATCCTATTGTTATGGTCATTTTCTAAAGCAGTTCTAGCAGTCCTTCGTCATAAGCATCTTTAGTTGTGCTGTCCTGGCTGCTTTGATGTCCTGAATTTATTCAGAAACATTCATCCCTCATGGTCATATTGACTTTGAGAAAAGCCAGAAGTCACATGATGCTAGATCCAGTGAATAAGGTAGATAAGGACACACAGTAATGTTTGTACGAGCCTGATTTTCCATCAGATAGCACTGGACAGCAGCATTCACTGAATTTGTGATCTCATCTCATAAAGACACTCATGACAAAGGATTCCAGAACTGCTCCAGAAAGTGGCAAGAATGATGGGATACAAGTGAGGGGAATTAATGGCAATGTCTTTTAATGTAATAAATTTTTAAAATTTAAACATTCACTCTACTTACTCAGCTCTTGTATACTGTTCTGGGAATAATAATGGCAGATTGGCTAACATTTGCTGGGCATCTGCTGGAATCTGAGCCGTGTTTGGCAGCTTCATCCAGAAATTCTAATTCAGGAGCTGCTGCTTCAAAGGCACTGTTGCCCTTCGTTGCCAAGTGAACCATGCGTTAACTCTCAGGGAGCTGCACTCTTGCCCTGAGCACCCACTTACTTTACATCTAGAGCTGTGGTCATGAAGCGGCGTGGGTGACCAGCCTGGCTGGCAGGAACTGTCCTCACTGTGCAGAGGAAGGGTGTACAGCTTAGGCCACAGCCCTTGGCCAGAGGGGTTGAGTCGATCTGCCCATGGTTGCTGGGAGCTTAATCCCTGTCAGAAACGACAGTCAGCTGCATTCCTTTACCCAGTTTTCCTTGCAGTTCCGACCCATTTTGCTCCTAAGCAAGGGGCTGTTAACCAGTTACGAAATGCGGCATTTTCTAAATACAATTCACTCTACCAAACGCCTTGGAAAGTTTTACTTTTATGTGTACGCGTATAATTTTCAACCAATTTTCTAGCATTTGGCTTCAAGCATGAGATACTGTATATAAAGTATTTAGATACTTAAACTTGAGTTTTGACCCCTTGTTCACAGCATTTCAGTAGAAACCATATGATTTTCTCCCCAAATTCTGATCAATTTATTTTCATCAATTATGAGGATGAAAGACTTTTTTGTTTGCTTGTCTGTTTGTTTGTTTATTGTGATACTGGGGATTGAACCCAGGGACACTCTACCACTAAGCTATAATAGCCCCATTTATTTATTTATTTATTTATTTATTTATTTATTTATTTATTTGAGACAGGGTCGCACAAAGTGGCCCAGGCTGGGCCCTCAAACTTGTGATCCTCCTGCCTCATCCTCCCAAACAGAACTTCCTTTCTAAATGCAGAGCAAGTTTAATATATTTTTGAAGAGAGACCTGAAAGTGTGAGATGAATAGTAAAACTTAATAGTAATCAAAAGTATTAATAATTGAAGTACTTCAATGTCCACTTTAACATGATCCCTATAACATAAGAATTTTGCAGATTACTCCAAAGCATTTGTATATGGTAATGATGCAGCAAGGAACTTTGCATATGGCCAAGTCTCCTCTTTCTCTTTATATGTTTGTATGTCCCACATCGTGCTCATTAGACCATATGCACAAACATATACACAAGGAGTTGTACCAATATTTCAGTAGCAATTTTGGAAGATGTAACTTTATAGGGCTTCACAATCATTGTTTCTGCTGCAGGGACTGATTTTATTTTCATTTCCTGACCTCATCTTTTAGATTCATGCATCTCTATCCAAGTGCCCCACCCCGACTCCATCCTCCCCATCACACACACACATAGCCACCTCATCTCTACCTGTTAATACCCTACTAGATTTTTGTTCTAATTGAAATGTTACACATCTACATTAGTTGTAAACTGAGAGAGCTGGTATAGCCTTTACTCCATTCTCCCAGTGGTAATATCTTGCACAACTATAGTACAAAGTCACAACCAGAATATGGACATTGATATATGATCTATTGATCTTATTCGGATGTTCCTAGTTTGATTTGTCATTTGTGTATGTTTGATTCTATATAATTTTGTCATATATGTAGACTAGTATCCATCATCACCATTAAGACCCAGGATGAAAGCCAATCCCTGACCACAGGCTGTCTCTTGCCCTTTCTTAAGTGCATCTGATACTGGAAAATGGGATCTTCTGGCCTAGACACAGTAGAACACTGGAACAAATACTGCAAGTGCACACATTCCTGGACAGACAAAGCTTTATGGGGTGGGGCTGGGGGGTAGCTTCCCTGGGGCTTTGGCTGAAGGGTGTCAGCAAATGGTTGAGAGTGACCAAATTGCTGTTCATAGAACAAAAAGAAGCAGGTTTTACTGATGTGCTAGAGTGGGATAAAATCCAGTATTTCCCATTGGCCAGCAGCCCAATTCCAAAAGACACTTCCTCTTGTGATGGACTTGGATCACTGGGTGGTCACAGATAACTTGTCCTAGAGGCTGTTGAATTTTTATACAGCAGGCATCATCACCCTGCACAGAACACCTCAGCCTTGTGAGTCTGGGCTGAAGGACTTCACGTGCTTTGGCTTCAGTGACTTCTAAAGGGTGAGGGCAGAAAATAGAAGAAAGAGAAATAAGACACACACTGATTCCAATGAGCAACAGTTGGCCAAGTTAACACTGTATTCTCTCAGACTAGAGGTTTTTAAATGATCAACACGTCTATGTGCACAGTCCTGTCTAGAATCTGACCCGAGGGTTAAGGCAGTAAAGGGGACAGACACAATATGAAGACGTAGACACCAAGCCTTTTATCCCATTTTAGTCTCTCATCAAATTTCTGTGGCCCAAGTAAGGAGTCTGTTCTCAGCAAAAGCAGCCTTCAGGTCTCCAAGAAGGAAACTAGGCAACTGTTATAGTAACTACATCAAAAGTGTTATCTACAGCAGAGCTAGGAGGAAACTAACACTGTAATGTATTGCCCAGCTGTGTGACCTCCAAAATTAGTGATTTTTAAGTCAACTTAAAAACATAAGAGCAAGTGAAGCTAAAGGGCTTATTTAGATTTTTCCTTGTAATAATTTCTCTTTTCATGCAGATTCTGCTTCTGTCATTTTATTAGGATTTCATGATGGGTCTGTTGCAAAAGGTAATAGATTAATGCACTCAGGAGTTTACTTTGTTGTCCCACTGTCGTGGTTCCTAACTGTCTCACACCCACCTCCCTCCTACCACATCAGCCCTTTCCTAACCTCTGGTGACCTCTAATCTGTTCTCCATTTTTGTAACAGCATCAAAAGTATCACAGAAATTGGATCACACAATCTGCCACCTCTGGATTGGCTTTGTTCATTCTCTTCATAAACCCCTGGAGTATCATCCAGGTTGTGTGCCTCAGTTGCTCCTTTTTACTGTGGTCTACTCTTCTTTTCAGGCCCTCCATGACACCTTCTTAGGTTCATCTGACTAGAATTCCCTACTTTTTCTGTGCTCACTCACCAATCCAATAACTGTCTGTGATTCAAAGTTATTTAATCACTATGCTTCATATTTGCATAGCTCTTCAGGCTCCATCAAGCACTCTTGCAGATATTATTTTATCTAGTTTCATGTAAATATCTTCCTTGTTTTTGCAAGAATTTTGATGAGATAGAGACATTCCCTGCACTTCCTCAAGCTCACTGTCTCTCACACAGTGCATTCCCAGCAGCTGCTGAGTGGGTGAGACCTCTCATTAGACATACTCTACATGGGGCTGACTCAAGCTGGCTGAATAATACTGTCATTTCCTGCAGCTCAAGGGGCAGACGTTCCAGGCTCTAGGTAAAAGAAAAATTACAGAACAAGAAGGTTTTTCAGAAATGTAAGAGAATATCATCATAGTCTGATTTTAAAACCTCCTTTGAGAATGATAGCTTAGGTATTCCATATACAACTATTACCATGATAAAAGCAAAGTACTACAAATATGACACCATGGATTTTCTTTGGAAAGAATAAATTGAACACAGGTTTACATCAGCAAAACTTCAACAGCAAGGTAATGTTCCTTTTTAGCATAAATCTGGAAAGATTATATGCTGCCTTAGAATGCACTGTAAGTGTCAAAACAAGCATTGCTTAAACATCACCTATACAAACACAGGTTTATTGGGCAAGGACCTAAACATGACACGGATGGGGTATACCCGTTCATGTCCACCACTTATCCAAGATCATCTGCCTATTGCTCCCCTCAGGGGACCCAGGCACCCAGCAGAGCTGACACGAGGGTGGGATCACCTGGGTGAGGTTCAGAGAGAAGAACTGTTGCCAGGAGTGGGAAGAAACCAAGGGCAGATGCTGGCTTTGACCTCAGAGTGACGAGACCAAACCTGGAGAAAATGAACTGACATTGAGGCCAGTAAAAGGAGGAGGATCTAGAAAGGTCAGAAATCAAGCATATTTGGAAACACAGTGGATTGGGGAAGGAAGCACAAGGTCTAACACATTTACTTTGCAGGAGGCTGGTGTATCTGTGGCATGTTTAGGTTTGATTTCCTATGGCTGCATGTGCACCGCAGACAATATTTACCCTCTGCTACCTGCATATCACCTGGCGAAGGAGAGCAGGAAGATTGGGCAGGAAAGTTACAGCTACTCTGGAATGATTTCTTCAAGACAGGGCTGGCCAGGGGAGGCAGGGATGAAGGCTGTCCAGGTTTAGAAGATGCTGGCTAATCTTGGCCTGCTCCAAAAGCCAGGGTCTCACATGGTAGGATTGGCCAGGGTGAGGTATTGGAGTGCTGGAAAAAATTGGAATGGAACAGCAGCAGCCTTACAGTCGAGGTCAGAAAGGGAAATAATTGACAGGGTGATAGCCAAGCTGACCTTTGAAAGGGAACAGAGATCCAGTGGTCAGGACCTTCTGGGAGTGAGCATAGGAACAGGCAGCAGTCTAAAATAGCATGCTGGTATAAGGAAGCATGATTGTTCCTTGGTGCTGTGTTGTGGGATCTGTGGAGGGAGGCAGAAAGGGAAAATCCTGTGTGACCCTTAATGTTGAGTGTCTGGAGAACAAGGACTCCCCCTCACACCTCTTCACTCTATCAGACAATTTGGGACCCTCAAGAGGTCACCCATGTGAGGTAAAAACCATGTCTTGTCAAAATCACCAAAACTCAACAAAACACAGTGAATAGTCATCCTGCCTTGCAGTAAATTCAGCACATGTTTTCCTTCAGCATTGGAAGAGATTGGCAGTTCTGCAGTTGAACATAGGATGAAGCCATTGGTTTGCATTTACGTTGATCTAGATACCACTAAGTGAGTAAAAACTGAAGGTATAGAACAGAAAAGATATGTGAAAGACATATAACTCCAGCAGGGCTTATGTCCTGAATATACAGAGTGGCTACAAATAAATACCCCCCAAAAGGCAGACTACTTACTTTTAAACAGCCTAAATACATATACAGGGCTGGGGGTATAGCTCATCAACAGAATATATGCTCAGCATGCACAAGGCCCCGGGTTCAATGCCCAGCACCAAAAAAAATAAGTAAAAGTAAAATGAAAACATAAATAAGCACAGATATTGAAGAGGCCAATATACAAAGAGCAGCTCAGCCTCATTGGTCGTCAGTGAAAGGCAAATTGAAACCACATTGAAAAATGAAAACCTCCACCTGAATGGTAATAATTTAAAAGAAAATAATAATACAATAGCATCAATAACACCAAATAACTAGGAATAAAGGCAACAAAAATATAGGAGACTTCTTGATGAAAACTGCAAAACATCACTGACAAATATTAGAGAAGCCCTAAGAAGTGGAAAGACACATCATGCATATCTTTGGGGAGACTCCATGTGAAGATGCCAGTTCCCCAGAATTGATCCATGAGCTTAATAAATTTCAATCAAAATCTTTGAAGACCTATTTTAGAAATTCCAAACAGATTCTAAAATGTATATGGCAAAGCAAGAAAAACCAAATGAGCCAAGAAAAATTTTATAACTATACTATTGATTGCACAAATTATGAATCTATACTTATTAAGACAATATAAGATTGTGTTAAGATAAACAAATACAGCCAGGTGTGGTGATGCACATCTGTAATCCCAGCGTTTGGCAGGCTGAAGGAGGAGGATTATCAAAAGTGTGAGGCCAGCCTGGGCTCCATAGTGAATTCAAGGTCAGTAGTTTGGTGAACTGCATAGCAAGATCCCGTTTCAACAAAACAAAACAAAATGATAGACACATACATAATAAAGAATATGGAGTTCATAAATACATCAACATCTAAAATCACTTGAATTTTGATAAAGGCACCAATGCATTTAATATGGAAAGAAGGCTTTTTTGGTAAATGCTACTGAAACAACAAAGTATTTATTTGTGTGCAGGACAATTAACCTTGACTTTGTCTGTCACCTTGAAGTAAAGTTAATTCTAGATGGGTCATGGACCTAAACATGAAAACTAGAACTATAAAACTATTAGAAGAAAATTATCTTTAATATCTTTGCAAAGGACACAAAAACACTCACAATAAAGGTAAGACAAAGGTAATAAGTTAATGTCATCAAATATAAAAGGAAGACATCGTTCAGAAAGATAAGTCACAAACTGCAAGAAAATATTGCCAGTGCACAATCTGACAAAGGACTCATTCAGATCACATAACTGATTCCATCAAATTAACAATAAGAATTTGAATAACCTGTTTTAAAAATGGACCAAAAATATCTGGAACAGGACAATTTAAAACTTCTCTAAATAGGCAATTAGCATATGAAAAAATGCTCAACATCATTGCTATTAGAGAAATGCATATGTAAATCACACTTTTTGCCACTATACACCCACACAGTAATTTTAAATTGTAAAAGACTCTCAGTATCAAATGTGGGCAAAGATATAGAGCAAATGAAACTTGCTGGTAAAATGTAAATTGGCACAATCTCTTTGTAAAAATGTCTGACAGTATAGTTACAGTTGAACATACACCAAACAACCCAGCAATTCCATATGAAAGTATAGTTGAGCAGAAATGCAGGACCATGTGGAATGAATATATATATTATATATACTATATATATACTTAGTTAACAATAGAATAGATGAATAAATTGTGATGTGTTCATACACAAGAATACTTTATTGCATAAAAATGAAGAGACTACTGTTAAATGGAACAACTTGCAAAAATCTCACAAACAAAAACGCTGTGTGGAATTTCATTTTATAATGTTCAAAAGAGGCAAAGCTAATTTATGATGTTAGAAGCCAGGATAATGGTTAATTCTAGAAAGAAGGAGGGACATGAGGGAGTCTTGGTGGTATTCTAGGTCTTGTTCCGTGTATTTATGATTTGTCATTTTTCTGAGTAGTTTACTAAAATGCTGTTGCTATTATCTTCTTAAGAAATATTCAAGGTTTTAGAATATTGAAAATAACTGAATGTTCCCATTGTGTTTCTCCACCATGAAAGGCGCTTGACCTTGAAGCTGTGAGTCCCAAGGCGATGGAAAGACTGAAACCCTGCAGTAGCTCTGCCACAAATCTGGCTCCAAATACATAACTCATTCTTTCCTCTAGCTCTGTCTCAGCAGGAGATATTCTCTTACTTGGCATCCTATCCTAATAGAGTATTTATGTACATCATATTGGTGAGCAACTTAAGCCAAAGCCAAATTAGGGTTAAATACTGTGATTTCCATGCCGGGTCTAAAATCACAGTGGGAGAGGGAGAGAGGGAAGGATTCAACATCTCTCAACACTGATGTTTGGTGGTATATCACAAACAACCTAGAATTGGGCAAATTCAGTGATGCCTTCCACCCCGTGTCTTTGTCCTGATTGGAGTGAAGAGTCTGGAGAGGATTTGGCCTTTAATAGGCCCCAAGACTAGAAAGCGTTTGGCAGGTGGCTGTGTTCCTGGGAGCCAGGCACTTATTAGTAAGCTTAATTTAGAACAGATCCCTCATCTCTTTTTATAAAGAACTGTTGATGTTTGGCAAATAAGTGATAATAATAAGGTTCTCTTGTGAAAACAAGGTTTTTGTTTATTCTAGACTATGTATAAACTGAAGGAGAGTGGGGTGGAGAAGATTCTGTGCCTTCCTTTCCCTAGAAGCAGCTGAGACTGGAAACATCACAGATACTGCCAAACAGAGGTCACCTAGAATGTGAATTTGCCTAACAGGTGGAAGTCAGAACTGCAATTAGATTCTCCTGCTGCCTACCACCATTCCATCTCTCTTCTCTCCTCCTTTCTTCCTCTTGCTCCTTCGCTTATTTGTCTTTTTCTTCTTCCTCTTCTTCCTTTCTCTCTGTCTCTTGCTCTCGCTCTCTCTCTCTCTCTCTCTCTCTCTCCTCATCTCCCTCATCTCCCTCTCTCTCCTCCCTCCTTCCCTCCTCTCTCCCTCTCTCCCTCTCTCCCTCTTGCTTTGGTTTAGGTACAGTGCTCCTGAAGCAAGATCCTCTTTAATATTCCTACGTCAATCCTACAGGGTTCCCAAACTGGCCATTTCTAATAAGGTGACTTATAAGTTGGTGGTCACAAGACTGAACTTTATTTCTATGTTCCTACATGTAGCTGTGTGTAGTTCTTCCTTTCTTGAGACATTAGGACAAATTTTTGAGAAATATAATCTGTGATCTCTGATACCACTCTCAGGTTGGGGGTTACTCAGTCACAGAAGGCTCCTGAGCTATGGCTCATCCTCCTGGAACAGTGCTGCATAGTCCAGAAAGAAAGGTACTTTGCATTTTTAAAGCATCTGCCAAGTAAATTTACTCTACAATATTATTTGGAAATACACTATAGGACACTCAGTTTTTATAGCATTCTCTTGCCAAAACATGGATGTATCCCAATAAGTAAAACAGAGTAGAAATCTGTCCTTCCTTATCCACTGCTCTGGTGCTCCTTGTTCGTTCTAGGAGTCCAGGCTTCAGAAAATTTCACAAAAGCTCAGAAATGACAGGTTCATATTCAGTAGGGTGCTTATAATACAAACTCACCAAGGAGACAACTTGACGTGTTTTCTGGCTCATCCCACCTCTGGATGTCTCCAAGTCAGGCTCCTTGCTTTATTTTAAAAATAACAATGATAAGAATGACCGTGTCTGTCGTCTAGCGCTGCTCTGATAATTTTTGCACAAAAGAAGCTTAATTAAACCTAGAGCTGCCTGGGAAGCACTGCCCTCCAGGTCTGCACAGGACCTTGTACAGGATCCTCAACAAGTATCCTGGGCCCCTGCAGAGAGACAAGATTGACAAGGCTGTGCAGCTATTAATTGAATGAGATTAAATTTATCTCTGGACATTTTCCACGAGGGGCAGTTTAATTATGGAGCTACTGTGTAGTGTGACAAAGTCCATTTGGGGGGCAATTACTACAGATGGGCCTGGCAAAGTGACAGTGTACATCTGTTTGATATGCGGGTGATGTCCTCCCTGGCGTTGTTACTGGAGAACATATTATTATAAAAGGGTCTATGTGGATGGAAAAGCAAAACTTGAAATAATTAAGAACTTTTATAAGCTGATGAGCCATGTGCTTCCTAAGCCTTTTGGGGTGTTTAATATGGCTCTGGCTCCACATGGTGTGTGTGGTGTGTAGACCCCACCCCTCACTAGCCCTGTGTGGAGGGTTACTCACATCTCCTTGCTGTTGGCATTGCTGAGGTATAACAGGTGCACAAGAACTCACACATGTTTTGTATGCACAGCTGGATGCATTTAGACATGTGTGTACACCGTGATATCATCCCCACAATCAAGATATTAAGCGTGTCCATCACTTCCAAAGATGTGCTTGTGTTCTTTGTGGGTTTTGTTTCATGGGAAGAACATTAAACCAAGACCCACCCCCTTAATGGTGGCTCCATGTTGCATTTTTCAGATCCAAATTCCAAACTAGTCCCAAGGTCTTCAAAACCTGACTCTGCTATCCCCAGACCATTGCCCATGTGGAGCTTTGTTCCTCAAACCGCCCCCCAGCTTCCTCCTTTGTGCCCTCTGCACAACTCTTGCTTTCATAGCATCTGCTTCTCCATTAATTATTTGTTTATTATCACTTCCTCCCCTTCTGAGATTGACCGTAGTTTCTTATACTCATCTTTATAATTTCACTGAATTGTAATTATCCTTTGCCCCTGTTAGACAGCTCTCCAGCACCATAACAAATACCTGAGACAATCAACTTACAGAGAAAGGTTTATTTTGGCTCACTGCTTTGGAGGCTTCAGTTCATGATAGGTTGGGCCCATTGCTTTTGGGACTGTAACAAAGCAGTGCATCATGGTAGGAATGTGCAGCAGAGCAAAACATTCACCTCATTATAAACCAGGGAGCAAAAGAGAAAGAAGACACCAGGGTCCCACAATCCCCTTTGAGGGCACACATCCACTGGCCTACAGACTTCCCACTAAGCCCACCTCTTAAAGGTTCCACCAACTCCCAGTAGCACCAAGCTAGGAATCAAGCCTCTAAGATACAAACTTTTGGGGAACACTCAAGATCTTAACCATAACATCTCTATTAAATACTGTATAAGCCAAATTTACAAATTTCACAGTACATTCTTTCCACCTCTGTTGGTTTTTATCATTGGATCTTCCAAGTGCATGTTTGTGTGTTTATTTTTAGGTATTTGTGGTCTTTGGATTGTTCTGGCATATATTTTTACTTAGACATGAATGTTAACATCCACTGGGTAGCTATTTCCAATTGTGCAATTCTTGTAGCAGTTAAATACAGAAGATTGTTTCTTTAATTATCTTCTGAGTCACTTAAATACCTACTGAGACTCTTTGATAGATTCTGGAGATAAAGATGCACTGCTGGTTTTTTCATGGAGCTTGAAGTCTACTGGAGAAGACATAATTGACAACAAACATAGGTCCTCCTCTCCTTACAATGGGATATGTCTTGAAGAACTCATTTATATATCGTTAGTAAAAAATGCATTTAACACACATAATCTAACACTTAACACACCTAACACCCTATATCATAGTTTAGTTCAGACTACCTTACTCAGGCTCTTCTAGAAGATTTACAGCCTACAACTGGGCAAACTAATCTAATGCAAAGCCTACTTTATAATCAAACATTGAGTTGAGAACTGTCTATAATCACCATACAACATGATAGACACAATAATAGGGAGGTGTCCAGTGGGCTGTCTGATGAGGTAGCACAGAGCACTGAGGGGTGGTCAGCCAAAAGGACATGAAATCCAGTGTCGGGCACAGGAGGGGGCATGCCACCAGCAGGAAATGGCATTCATAAAGCTGAGTTGTTCTCAGCTCCACTTTAATCACACTGATCTTTTTGTGTTATACAGTTGTGCTCTCTTTGAGCAAAACTTCAGTCTGATCATAGTGTCCTCCAGGTCAGGGATGAAATATTAAACAGCTCCAGGCTCAAGATTCACTTTCATCACAACAGCCCTGGGGGTTTTCAGTTTCTGGGTCAGTGCCTGGGAGCCCCTTAGAGACAATAGTTTTGACATTCTTGCTTCACCATAGTGCTGTCAGTGGCACAGCATAACAGGTTCTTACAGCATTCACAGGAGCAGAGACCACTTTGATGACACCAAGACCATCCCATACTGAAGTCAGTTTTTTTCTTTTGGTACTGGAGATTGACCTCGGGACTTTGCACTTGTGAGGCCCTGAAGTCAGTTTTTTATCTGAAAGGACGTACTAATGGAAAGCTCTGGAATATTTTGTATTTAACTAATTATCCATTGGCATTTTCAAAATTATCTTGACACCTGCTTCTTTTTGTCTGCTTGGTCAGTTTCTGAGGGGGCCTTTTTAATGTTCAATCATCATTCTTCTTCCTATGGTCTGGTCTGTTGGTGCTGTTCCTCTTTTGAGGCTGAGTGGTTAAAGCCGTGTATGTACATGTAGGATGCTTACCTCACCATTCTTGCACATATATACTGTCCTTTTGTGTATTTTTATGTTTTGGGCATTGATTTTATTTAGTGAGCTACTAAGTTTATACCCCCGCTTTCCTTCTCATTATATTTGCATCTCTTTCTATTTTAAAATTTTTATGTCATTTTGTTTTAAAAGAGCCTCTTATAGACAACATGTAGTTGGACTTTCTCCTTTTTAATCTGATGGTTTCTGATTTTTATTGTTGGTAGTTTAAATTAATGGTGATGATAGCTTTGGAACTGATTTCTCCCATTTTATTTCATCTTTTCCACTTTATGGCTTTTCTGTTTTCCTAAATTCCACATGACATGAATCAAGTTTTTTTAGATTTCCCTTATTAAACAATTGGTTTATCTGGTAACTGCCGCTAAATTTAGGACCTACATTTTCTCCTTAAAAGGAGTATCTGTAGGCCCCCTATTTTAGCATGTTCCAATAGCTCTTCCATCCCTGCCACCCCTTTTTGTCCCCATGATGTTGCCATTGCCTAGATTTTTAGCTCTCAGTTTTTACGGGCGTGCTCTGTCTTGCCTTTCATTCTAGTTGTTTTTTAAGTTAACATAAAGCTTATGAAAACTTTCTACATCTTCTTTTTCATACTCCTTGCAGCACCAAGCTGCTTTTTCTTTCCTCTTTACGTAAGAATTTTCTTAGAGAGTATTTTCAGTGTGGGTCTTAGTGGGGCCAAATTTCTGGGACCTTGTGTGCCTGAAGAGAGTTTTGTCTCGTATACAATGATAGTTTGTCTAGGGTTAAAAGCCTACATTTAAACAGTCTTAAAAGTATTACTCTGTCATTTTCTTGCATGTGGTGCTGTTACTGTGAATTCTGATGTCAGTTAATCTAGCTCCTTTGAAGGCGGTCTTAGAATTTTCGCTTTGTATTTAATGTCTTCAAGTTTTATTGTGTTTGAGGATAGGGTTTATCCTTATCTTTCCTATTTAATTCTAAATATTCTGATATTTTCCCTTTCTGATTTCTTTCCATTCCTGTGATTCATATTACCAAATATTGCTGCTTTTCCATCTATCTCCTATATTTATTAGCTTTTCTTTTATATTTTCTGCATTCAGTTTACTGTTTCTGTCCATTATGTTTTCAATTTCAAATGTTAGAATATCTGTAGCTAATATTTTTACTTTGTTTTAACTTCATATGGTGGCCTCATTTCATCTTAATAGAGTTAACTTCGGTTTATCATTCAGTTTCTTGCCTTCCTTTTACAGTGTACTTCTCTGTTGTGAAGTTATTTTAACCTGTGAGCTCATGTTTCCTTGTCATAATCAGTTACTCTGGCAATTATTCGGATAAAGCGCCAAAAAACAGCTTAGCTAAAAATCAGCTTACTAGTCCAGGACCCTAAGTTCTAAAACAGAGTCCTGAAGCAGTTTCCACCTCTGCCTCTGTTTGAGCAGAGGTGGTTAATGAGTTTTTGTGACATCATGCACAGGATTCCAGCAAGAGGCAGAAAGTTAGGTAAAGTAACTTTCTAGTCCAGAGCTTCTGAGGTTTTTTTCCCTAAAACGTGGCTGTTTCATCTTTCTTTATAGCGTTGATATTTTTTAATAGCTACAGGTAATCAGAGCCTTGGTAGTGATTTTAGAGATGGCAATGAGCCTGTGCACAGTCCTGTGACATCCCAGGGCTGTGACACTATGACTGACATTTGGATGAAGCACAGTGATGTGGTCACAGGAACACCCAACAGGCCTGGTCCCACAGCCAGCTCATCTCTGACCACTCCCTCCAAGGCCCAAAGGAGGCCCCCCTCATACTGTGAATTCTGAAACATCCATTCATGTGCTCCTTTCTTTCTCCCCTTGAAAAACACCCTCATGAGCCACAGTCTCTCTCCTTTTAAAAGGAATGTGAGCTGCCCCACATCATTGGCCAAGGTCAGTACAGCCAGGACCAGCCTTGTTTTGTGAGCATATGTTATTTCTAATTCTCCTTACAGGAAGTCATCCAATAGAGAAGGACACACTCAAAAATGCAGATAAAGAAATATTTTGCACTTTACCATTCAAAACATAGTATAACTGCCCAGCTCAATTTCAAGCAAACACTATGGTACCTAGAAGCCCAATCCTTCCCTCGGGCAGGGAGACAACATGTGCTTCATGGTGCATTTTGTGCTTTTCCAAAGGAATTCCTAGTGCTGATCTCCTGCCCCAGAAAGGTTCCAAGTAACCAGTGGGTCCTGTACCATCCAACGCCGTGGCTTTAGTTCCACCCAACAAACAAAACTGCCCCATGAGTATCCTTGGCTCCCCGAAACCTAGGACCCAGAAAACAAGTTCCACACACTGGATTTATTCTCTAATGGTTCAGCTGTCTGCCTTTAAATTTTTCTCAGATGTAAGGAATAATGATCTGCCCTTCCAGAGGCAAAATGCAAACTCATAAATAAAGCAACCAACCTTCCTTGGGCCTCTGGAAGACGTGCCTAGTGTGGCAACCCAGATGCAGGAAGGTGGCGCTAATGTGGAGACTTGGAGGGAAGAGGTCAGCGGCGGTGCCTCTTGGCTTTCTTCTGGCCTCCATTGGGCACAGCACCACCATCTCTTATATCCTGGATAGGTCCCCATGTCAGGGCCTTCTCTTCTTTTGTGCCTGGTGTCCTTAAGTGGTGTCTGTGCAATCCTACGGTTTGTTGTTGTTTCACACTTATTCCCTTTCCTTTGCCTCCCTCCCCTCCTGTATCTACCTCATGGAGGAAGCTCAAGGTAACAGCTCCTGCACTGCTACACTGACATTTTCCTCTGGCCACCTAAACCTTAGACAGGTAAAGGATAACTATGGAAGATGAAAGCACAGGTTTCCAATCTGCCTTTGTTGCAGGAAAAGCAGACCATTAAAACCACACTGGACCAGGACAGTGTGACTTCTGGCTCTTCCCAAAAGTCAAAGTGAACATGAAACATAAATGTTTGAGTCAATTCAGGACATTGAGGTGGCCAGAACAGCACAACTAGACACTCATGAAAGAGGACTTCCAGAACTGCTTCAGAAAGTGACAAGAATGATGGGAGAACTATGTTCAAAGTGAGGGGGAGAATTTTGAAGGGAGTTAATGGCAATGTGTCTTTTATTGTAATACCTTTTTATAATGTGATACATCTTTTAAATTTAAAAATTCACCATAGTGTTTGATCACTCCTTATATTTTACTTCTATCATCCCCAGTGCCTTTAAAAACCAACTTTCCTAGTATGCAAGAAAGAAAACCACTGTAATGCGGGAAGTTAGGCAAAAACCCTAAAGTCTTGGGTTTGCAATGAAATCCCATTCAAGCCTGCATTGAGCCATAAGATATTTTATCTGTATGTCCATGTATCTATCTATGTGCAAAGCTTGCTTGGTCCAATGGCCAGTCCAGTAGTGATGAACATCTCCCATCCAATAACAGAAACCAGGTCTTAGTAGAGAAATAGTTCATTTCAGATCTGGGAAGAAAATATGCAAGATGAGCATGGAGCCTTTTGTAAAAGAGAATGAGGAAGCCGTCAGAAACCATGCTGTTAGGCAGTGTACCCAAAGCAAGCTTAGGGAGAACAAATTCGATGTTTGACATACTCCTTCCAAAAGTTATAGTCATCATGATTACAATTATAAAAATTAGATCTTTGTCAGCAGTCCAAATGCTTTCATCGCAGAAAATTTCAATTACATGGGAAGAGTATTACCATAATGTTTTTTTCAATTAATTTTATTGGTACATTTTAGGTATACAGTATAATGACATTCAGCATTGGAAATTGGCACCTTTACACAATTGCTCTTGGTTCTTATTTTTCCCCCTTCCCCTACCCTCTCTTCAACCCCTCCATTCCTCCCTATTTGCAAAGAGTTTGTTTCCATTTTTTCATTTTCTCATATTAATTCCATTCCCTTCTTTCCTTTCCCCTACCCCTCCCACTTCCCCTTCCCCTTTGACCCTTTTCTTCCTATTTCACATTATCTATTATACCTTTTAGTCCTTATTTACACTCTCAGTTTCTCACACTAGAGAAACTATTCAGCATTTGCACATGTGTGTCCTATTGATTTCACTTAAGATTATCGCGTCAATGTGCATCCATTTATCTATAAATGTCTCTAATTTCTCATTTTTTATGGCTGAGTAGTACTCCATTTTATTAAAAAACCCACACTTTCCTTATCCAGTCTCCAGTTGATGGGCAACTGGGCTGCTTCCAAGTTTTAGCTATTACAAATTGTGCTGCTATGAACATGGGTACACATGTATCACTGTGGTATGATTCCTTTAATTCTTTGGGGAAAGATACCCAGCAGGGGAATAGCTGGGTCAAATGGGATTTCCAATCCTAGTTCTTTGAGGTATCTCCATACTGATTTCCACAGTGGTTGCACCAGTCTACACTCCCACCAGCAGTGGAGCAGGGTTCCTCTTTCCCTACAGCCCTGCCAGCATTTGTTATTGGTTGATTTCATGATAGCAGCCACTCTTTCTGGGGTGAGGTGGAACCTCAGTATTGTTTTCATTTGCATCTATCAAGTGACCAGTGATGTTGAACATTTTTTCTTATGTTGATTTGCCATTTCTACTTCTTTGAGAAATGTCTGTTCATTTCAGATGCCCATTTTTGGATTGGGTCTTTAAGTTTGGGAGGTCTTATTTTTTTTTAAGTTCTTTATAAATTCTAGATAGTAGACCTTTGTCTGAGAGACAGCAGGTGAAAACTTTTTCCCACATTGTAGGTTGTCTCTTCACACTGTTGGTGCTTTCTCTTGCTGTGCAGAAGCTTTTTAATAAGAAGAGATCCCATTTGTTGATTGTGCTAGTTTATGGGCAACTAAGGTTTTGTTCATAAAATTTTTTGCTACACTAATGTCTTCAAGAGTTCTACCTAACCTCTGTTCCAGCAAGTTCAGCCTTTCTGTTTTAATATTTAGATCTTTAATCCATTTTGATTTGAGTTTAATGCATGGTGAGAGATATAGGTCTAGTTTTAGTCTTTGGCAAGTTGAAACCCAGTTTCTCTAGCACCATTTATTAAAGAGGCTATCTTTCCTCCAGTGAGGGTGTTTGGCTCCTTTGTCAAAGATGAGGTGACTGAGTGTGTCCGGAGTTGTTTCTGCATCTTCTAATCTGTTCCACTGGTCCTCAGGTCTGTTTCTTTGCCAGGACCATGCTGTTTTTATCACAGTAGCTTTGTAGTATAGTTTCAAGTTGGGGGTTGTGATACCCCTAGCCATGTCTCTGTTGCCTAGAACTGCTTTTGCTATTCTGGGTCTCTTCTTGTTCCAAATGAATTTTTGAATTGTTTTCTCAAAGTTCATGAAGTATGCTGCTGGGATTTCAATTGGGATTGCATTGAATCTATATAGCAGTTTTGGAAGTATGGCCATTTTCACTATGTTGATCCTTCCTACCCAAGAGCAAGTGATGTCTTTCCATTTTCTGATATCCTCTTCAATCTCTCTTTACAGAGTGCTATTGTTCTCAGAGAAGAGGTCTTTGCTTTCTTTTGTTAGGTTGATTCCTAGGTATTTCAGTTTTTTGGATGCTATTGTGAAAGGAATTGTTTGCCCTATTTCTCTCTCAGTGAGTCTGTTGTTTGTGTAGAAGAAAGCTATTGATTTTTGTGTACTGACCTTGTATCCAGCTACTTTATTGAATTTTGTTATTAAATCTACAAGCCTTTTGGTGGAGTTCTTGGGGTCTTCTACATAGAGTATCATGTCATCTGCAAATAATGACAATTTGACTTCATTTCCTATCTTTATTCCTTTCATTTCTTTCTGTGGTCTAATTGCTGTGGCGAATGTTTCCAAGACTTTATTGAACAAGAGTGGTGATAGTAGATATCCTTGTCTTGTTCTTGATTTTAGTGTGAAGGATTTCAGTTTTTGACCATTTAGTATGATATTGGCTGTTGGTTTTTCATAAATGGATTTTATCAGATTGAGATAGAGGCCATCTATTCTAATTATTGTAAGGTTCTTATCATGAATGCATGTTGGATTTTGTCAAATGCTTTTTCTGCATCTATTGAGATAATCATATGGTTTTCATCTTTGGCTCTATTGATACAGTCTCTTACATTTATTGATTTGCATATGTTGCACCATCCCTGCATCCCTGGGATGAATCCCACTTGGTCAAGGTATATGATCTTCTTGATGATCTGCTGCATTCTACTTGCCAGTGTCTTATTAAGGATTTTTGCATCTATGTTCATTAGTGAGATTGGCCTAGAGTTCTTTTTCAGTTGGATCTTTCTCTGCTTTGGGGATTAAGGTGATACTTGCTTCCAGAAATGAATTCAGGAGTATTGCTTCCCTTTCAATTTTGTTGAAGAGTTTAAACAGCAGTGGCAGTAGTTTCTCTCCAAATGTCTTGTAGAATTCAGCAGTGAAGGCATTTGGACCCGGGCTTTTCTTAGTTGATAAGCTTTTAATTATGTTTTCAATTTCATTGATTGATATTGGGTTGTTTAGAATTTTTAGGTCTTCTTCGTTCAGCTTTGGTAATTCATATGTATCCAGGAATCTTTCCATTTCTTCTGTGTTTTCCATCTTATTGGCATATAGGTTCTTGAAGTAGGTATTGGTGATCCTCTGGATTTCTGCAGGATCCATTGTAATTTCATGCTTTCCATTCCTAATTGCATGGATTTGGGCCTTTTCTTTTCTTTTTCTGATAAGATTGGCTAAGGGTTTATCAATTTTGTTTATTCTTTCGAAGAACCAACTCTTGGCTTCATTAATTTTTTGTATCGTTTTCTTAGTCTCCATTGCATTGATTTCTGCTCTCATCTTTACAATTTCCTTCCTCCTATGAGCTTTGGGTTTGTCATGGTCTTCTTTTTCTACAAGCTTGAGGTTGGCATCAGGTTGTTTAATTGTGTTTTCTCTGTTTCCTAATATGAGTATTCACTGCTATGAATTTCCCTCATAGGACTGCTTTCATTGTGTCCCATAGATTTGAATATGTTGTATTGTCATTGTCATTTAATTGATGGAACTGTCTGATTTCTTCTTTAATTTCCTCTGTGACCCATTGGTTATTCAGAAGTGTGTTGTTCAATTTCCATGTGTTTATGAAATTGTTGTGGTTTCTTTTGCTATTGATCTCCAATTTCATCGCACTGTGTTCTGATAATATACAAGGGATAACTTTAATTCCTTTGCACTTACTTAAACATGTTATATGAGTGAGTGTGTGCTCTATTTTGGAGAATGACCCATGTGCAGATGAAAAGAATGTGTATTCTGATTTTGTGGGGTGGAACACTCTGTAAACATCTGTTAAGTCCATTTGTTCAAGAATTTGATTGAGTTCTAGTATTTCCTTGCTTGTTTTTTGTCTAGTTTGTGACAGTGGCATGTTGAGGTCCCCCACTACTATTGTATTAGTGCTTATTTGATTTTTCATGTCCATTAGTATTTGTTTTATATAGCTGGGCCCACTAGTGTTTGGTGCATAGATATTTATGATTCTCATCTCTTTCTCTTGGATTGTTTCCTTTACAAGGATGTAGTGTCCACCTGTACTGTTGGTTTGAAATCCACTTGATCTGCAAAGAGTATAGCTACTCCTGCTTTTTTGGGGGTTCCTGTTGCATGGATTATTGTTTTCCACCCTTTAAATTTCAGTCCATGAGTTTCTGTTTGAATTAAGTGTGTTTCTTCTATGCAGCATATTATTGGATCTTGCTTCTTGATCCATTCTGCCAGTCTATTTCTTTTGATTAGTGAATTGAGACTGTTAACTTTGATGGTTATAACTGATACTTATTGACTTCTCATTGTCATGAGTTTTTCTGTTTGTTGGATTCTGCCCCTTTGCATTTAATTTCTTGTCATGCCCAATGGATTCATTCTGCTGGCTTTCCTGGGGTTGTGATCATCATTCTTTTTTCCTAGGATATTGTCTACAATTTTTTGGAGTGCTGGTTTGGTATTCATGAAGTTCCTCAGGTGGTCTTTGTCTTGAAAGTATTTTATTTCTCCATCAATTTTGAAAGATAGTTTTGCAGGGTATATCAATCTGGGTTGGAGGTTGTTTTCCTTTAGTGCTTGGAATACATCACTCCAAGGTCTTCTTGCCTTGAGAGTTTGCATTGAGAAGTCTGCTGTGATTCTGCTGGACTTTCTTTTGTATGTGATTTGTTTCTTTTCTCTAACTGCTTGTAGAACTTTGTTCTTCTGTTGGGTTTCTGGAATCTTATCTATTATAAACCTATATGTAGATTTTTTTTTTGATCAAGGCTAGTTGGAGTCCTATATGCCTCACTTATCTGTATGTCAAGCTCTTTTCCCCTTCTTGAGAAGTTTTCTGCCATTACTTCTGTGAACAGTCTTTTCATGTCATGTGCTGTCTCTCCTGTTTCTTCATTGACTCCAATCAGTCTTATGTTATTCTTCTTTGCATCATCTAGCAGCTGCTGGATTGATTTCCCATGGTCCCTTACTATTTTAAAGAAATTTTTATTTTCCTGGTCACTAATTGCAATCTTATCTCTATATCTGAAATTCTGTCCTCACGTTGGTTCATTCTGCTATGTAAACTTTCAATGGAGTTTTTAATCTCCTGGAAATCTGTTTGCATCTGCTTTATGGATTCCATTTGTTTCCTGTGTTGGGATTCCCTCATGTTCCTCATCTCCTCTATTTTTTTATCTGTGTCCTCTTTAGATTTATTAATCATGTCTTGCAGTATGGGCACAATCTCTGTTGTTATCTGAGAAATTATTTCTGATTTCATTTTTTCCAGATCCTCTTTTTTTGCCAGTTCAGGGAATCCAGGTGGTTGAGTATCAGAATGTCCCATCTTGTTTCCATTTGGGGTTGCTTTAGGGGATCTGGAAGTCTGGTTTTGAGACTTGTTTATATGTCTTCTCATTTCAGGGTGGGAGGGGGGTTGCTGCTGGCACCTGTGTGGCTCACCTCAGTGCTGGGGGCAGCTCTGCTCCTTGGCACTGAAGGCAGTGGTACGGAGGCCCAGAAGGCTCCTCTTTGTGCTGCACACCAGAATGTTTTTAATGGTTGACATTTCTAAAGTTTGATCCAGGCCCCAGCCCAGAATCACTGATCTAGCCTGCAGTTTCCAGTCTGATGTAATGACAAAATTGTCCACCAGAGGGAGACATAAGCAAATACTACTGCATAGGGAGGATTGGTTTCCTTGTTCTTATTGTTTTTCATTAAGACAACTCTTGAGGGAAAAGTATTAAATTAAAACAGATTGCCTGATAAAGTCTTTTCTTGGAACTAACTTCTTGCCTTGTCTTTTAAAATCTTGGTAAACTTCTGTATCCTAAGTGAAAATTGTTATTCACTCAATTATTTTACAAGGCCTGATCAAAATAATAGTATATTTACATTTTAAAAATGTACTACAGTAAAAGACACATTGCCATTAATCCCCTTCACAATATTGCCAATCAATCTATGGTTCTTTTCCTTGATTCAGATGAAAGTCATGAATGAGCAAAGTGCAGTTCTGCTAGTAGTCCTGATGTCACCAGATGTCTTAGTTACTTTTCTTGTTGCTGAGACAAAATACTCAATACCCAGGGTTAAAGTAGGAAACTTTTGTTTTGGCTCATGATTTGTAGAGATTTCAGTCCAGAGTCAGCTGGCTCCAAGGCAGGGAGACATCACAGAGGAGAAACAGTCCATAACAAAGCAGGCAGCAGAAGGCAGCCAGCAATGAATTGGCAAGCAGCAACAGCACCAAGCCACTGCAGCTGCCCTCTTCCTGTCCCTTATATCCTATCCAGGGTACCCACCATTAGAACAGGTAGCACTCACACTCAGGGTGGAGCACCCTTAATCCTAGCATCACACCATCATATACCTTAGATCCAGCCAACTCTGAAAAGTCTGATCTGTGACCACATGAGGTTTTGGGGGGACATCCGGATACAGGCCATAATAGCAGATGACACTGGATAATGTTTGATCCCAACAGGAGACACAGCCAACCACTGGTAACTGCTGCTGCTGGCCACCACCTTCTGTTGCTGGCATGTGCCAGATACCATAGGTCTACTCTACTGGGTGCTGGTCTCTGCCATTGCTGGCCACTGCCTTCCAGTGCTGGCTTGTGCTGGACACCATAGGTTGACTCTACTGGGTGCTGGGCTCTGCCATTGATCTTCATTGGCTGCTGGTCTCTTTAGTGCTAACAGACCTAAGCTACTGCTCTTTCTCTTGGAGCAACTGATCTGTCCAGACTACTCATGGAGGGAGCCCTCCTAGACTAAACTGAGAAGTGGCTGGGGAGTGCTGTTTGTATAGCAACTGCAGGCCTGTGATTGGTCCAAGTACAGTCCTACATGATTGGTTCAGGGCCCCAGAACAGCCTCAACTGTCATGGTGTTGATCCAGTGAGGTGGCAGGGCTGGAACAGGGACTCTTTTGGAAGACTAGAGAGGGGAGGGGGGCAACAATGAGCCCAGACCCCTCCCTTCCTGATCTTAGCCATGTCAGGGTGTCCCCTCCTTTCTTCAAAAAGGCAACAGTAGCATCTGAAGTGGCAGAAGTGGGCAGGGGTGCTGCACTTATAGTCAACCTGCACCCATGTTGGAATAGAATGGAGAAGAATGGCTGGCCACTAGATAGTCAGGGAGGAGGACATCCAGGGAGAACACTGAAGCAAGTTGTCTCAGTCCATTAGGATGGTGAGGGGGAACAAAGGGAAGGGGGGAGAGTGTGCAACAACTGCAGCCAAACTAGACCCCCCCCCATCTGGCATGGGAAAAATGAGCCACTTGGGCTCTTCTCACCTGTCTCATTTGTCCCCTGAGGGATTTCATCCTCCTTAATCTTAAGAGGAGCTGAAGGGTGATGGTCCATCTTCTGTAACTGCTTTAAAGGTGATGTGGGACAGTTGACCCTGCCCACTGGAGGAGTAAACATCACTTGCTGACTGCTCCACTGTTATGTGGTCCCCTGGCTCCTCTGAAGACACTGACTGGAAGCTTTGCATTATCATCAGCTTAATGTGGAATTTCTTCGGTCTGGAAGATACAAACTTTACCAAGTGGTTAAAGACACAGAGAAGAATAATAACTGCTAAAGGATATTAGTGGAGCTTCCTTTCCACCAGTTGTATCACAGCTTGATGCTCTGCACTAGCAAGTATCCATTCCTTCAAATCCTTCTGTTCTAGAAACTATCTCCAAGACTGTTTCTGGCCTTCTTCATTAAAAGAAATTGTTGCCAGTACCTCCCATACTTTGAGATGTTTCTTCACCACCCTCTCAAGACTGGTCATATTCTGTTACAGCAGAAACTCAGCCTCAGAGATGCCCACTATCTTGTATCTCAGGAGCTTACTTATCCACAGACAAATTGGCCCCTGTCCCCTCTAGCCATCTATGGACTCAGGAATTCATGACTGGTTGACATGTTCCCTAAATTACCAGTAGCTACTCTAAGCCCCTAGTATCCAAAAGAAAATTGATATTTTTCTTTACCATCCATCCCAATGGTTACCCAAGGCTCCTCCACAGGGATAGTGATGTCTAGTGATTGCAGATAAGCTTGGAAGATCTTCAAACTTCCTTAGTTCAGGTGCCAACCCTCCCTTTTAGGAAATCATGTGTGATTCTGGGCTTCAAATGAATTATTGCCCTCCTTTTGACAATATGCACACTGGTTTCTACCAAGTCTTTGCTGAGTAAGTTTTGGAGGGCCTTGTAAATTACCCTGAGGTGATGGATGCATTAAAGCAGCCAGAAGCTACATCTTTCTCTAATCTCTTATCCTTTTTGGCCTCTTCTGCCTGGTCCTGATTATTATAGACCTTGAAGGCCTCCTCCACAAGTTTGACAAGGGAGTTTGGGGTCCTGCCTCAAGTTTTTCTAACTTCCTCCTAATATCTGGAGTAGGCTGAATTATAAAATACATGGCCATTAGGCTTCTCCCCTCTGCCAACCCTGGTTCAGTGTTAGTAAAATTTTGGAAGGCCTCTGAGAAGTGACTTGAAAATACAGCAGGATTCTCCTGCCTTTATTATGTTACCTCTTTGACCCTGTCATAATTGGCTGGCTTAATCAGACACCTTCCTATTCCTTCTGAAATACAAGTTATAAAATGCTCCATTCTTCCCCTATGGATAGAATTTTCAGGGTTCCATTCAGGTCTGTACAGGGAACTACATCCTTCCTAGGGCCCTGAACACTGTGGTCTGGAGTGTTTGCTGCCAACCTATCAGCTACTTCAGCAGCCTTTTAAAGAATACATTCTTTCTCATCAGGAGTGCAGCAGTGAGTTAACACTGTAATCACATCCTTCTAAGTCAGAACAAAAGTTGCACTTATCTTAATAAATTTTTCCCCAAACTTAACAGGATTCTTTGAAATATTACCATACTTTTCTTTAACTAAGCCAAGTCTATCACTGAAAAGGGAACATGTACTCTGATAATGCTGCTATCCCCACCTGACACTTCCCATAATGGGAACAGATTCGCCAGAGTAAAGCAGGGCACTAATTTGTTTCCCAATCCCAGTGGGGCAGGTATTGATGGAAATGAAGGTGAAGGGACCTCTGCTTTTGGTAAGGGAGAAATGCAATGATAGATGAAAGTATTATCAGCTGGTTCAGGTAACAGGGAGGGTGACCTGGTATCAGGTATGATACTGAGCACAGGGGAGATGCAGTTACCTCCTAGTGAGGTGCTAGTTGAAAGTAGGGGTCTGTTAGGATGTCTGTGTTGGGTTCTGTGGGCCTATGGGGTGTGGAAACTGCAGCCACCCAGAGCAGACAAGAGTTCCCAGGTCTAGGGTCTTGGTATAACTTCATAAGAACCTGGATATAAATAATATCTTTACACCTCCCTTTCCTTTTACAGAATAGACCTAGCTGTAGAATGGTATTATAACCCAGAGGCCCATTTTCTGGCCAATATTCTTGGATTCCCAATTTGTACTGAGGCCAGGCTGTGTTACAAAAGATTAGCCTTTTTTTTTTCTTTAAATGATCCTCCTTAAATTTGCCCCAATTAGCCAAAAGGCATCCTAATGCTGAGTCTTTTGGAATGCTGTTATGTGTTTCCCATGTTTGGTAGCACTTTTACCAGACAATAAAACAAAACAATGACAACAACAACAACAAAAAAAAAACCCTGGACTTGCAACCTTTTTTGGGTACTATCTGGGATGATATACCAAAATCAAGAGCTCTTTTATGGGACACACCCTCAATATCTCTAAGAAAAATAACAGCACTAGACAATCACAATATACTAGATTGCAACAATAGCACAACAAAAACATCAGGTCCAATAATTTCCCAGACAAGTATACAATCCAAAGTAAGTCACAAATTACTTGTACAGATACAAGAGCAATACAGAGGGGACAGTAGTGACATTCAAATGCTAATGAGACTGAGGAACTCAGATACTGCATCCAGAAAATCCATTTCCCACAGGAAAAACTCAGTGATCCATTGTAGGAACAAATCATCAATGATGATTAATGTGCTCCTTTTGTTAGATGTTTAAAAAGATAAGATTAATTATCTATTATAAGTTAATAGATTAATCTATTAGTAAGATTAATAGATTCCAAATTTAAACAAAAAGAGTTCTCAGAAATTACAAATTAATAAATCATTTTTCTGTACAATAAAAAACTTGTATCTCAGCAATCAGGTTGATGGGAAACAGAAGAGGCATTTCTGTTCCTACTAAATCAAAAAGCAGACAAAGGTAATTGTTTGATTGTCCTTACTTAACATTCTGCCAGTACAGAAAGATGACAGAAAGATGAGGTAGGCATCAGAAAGGCATCTGAATGGGCACCATGTAAGTATGATACTACTTTCTGGAGAAAAGCCGGAAGGAATTAATTAAAGCATCGTGAGACAGTTGAGTAAAAGAGCTGATTCCAAAAGAAATGTGCACAAATCAATAGCTTTCCCCTCTACCAAAACTAACCAGTAGATATGCACTAATTTAAAAATCCTATTCAAAATAGCCACAAAATACATAATATTTAAAGTCAACTTAAGAGAATTATAGGAGCTTTGAAAATAAAATAACAAAACAACCAAGAGCCTCAAAATAAAACATGTATAAGTAGAAAACTAGCTCATCCCTGCATTGCAAGATTCAATATTATAAAGATGGCTGTACTTACCTGCAATTAGTCTGACTTAAAAGGTATTGAGCTTCTAGATTATTACTGGATTTTGTGGGAAGAAATCTGAAAAGAATTATTCCAAAATTCATGTGATAGCAAAGTATGGAGAAAATAATGAAAAGTTTGGATGAGGGACTACTAATTTTAGTAGATTTTGAAACATCCTTAATAAAATGCAACAATTAAACTATCATGGTACTGCCTAAACATACATATTTTAGTGAGAAGGAATGAAAAGTAAAGTGAAGGATTCAAAACCATATAATAAATAAATACTAACAATTGCCTGAAAATACACCACAGGTGCAAGCCACCATCCTCTCATTCCTGGATTATGGTTATGACAATGGCCCCCTAATGGTCTTCCTGTCCCTGTTCTGGTCTCCTGCAACCAACCTTTACACGGAAGTCAGACCAAACCTTTTCAACATGAGTCTGGCCATGTCACACCTCTGCTCGGAACACGCCAGGGTCTCTCGTCTCAGACAATACCTCACCAGGCACTAGTAGCCTGGCTCTTGATTTTTTGGCATCTTCTACTTTTGTGTGTATGTAGCACTTTTCCATGTTAATAATTTTTTTATTAAATTCTTTTATTGGTTCATTGTAGGTATACAACACAATTACATTTCTCATTGGGAATTGTACCTTTACATAATTCATCTTGGTTCTTTTTAAAAAAAAAAAAAAAAAGAAGAAGGAAAGGAACTAGTTTCATTGTGTAAGTTAATTCTGTGTAAAGACGCTAATTCTGAAAACACCGTGCAGGAATGCTGTGTTTCCCTCAGGAAGATTCATTCACTCTTAGCCTTCATCATTGATGTCCTTGTATAGCATCCAAGCAGAGGATCCTGGTTCCCCTGCACACTGGTGCTTTATAAAGCACTTTGCTCTTGATTTTATATTTTGTATACTCAGATCTGACCATTATATCTCCTCAAGAGAAATCACTCTGTTGAAGGGATGAGAAAGAGGAAATTATTTCAGAAAATACATTTGTTAACTTTTTTCTTTTTTTTTTTTTTGGTACCTGGGATCAAACTCAGGACCTTGGGATCAAACTCAGGACCTTGTCCCTGCAAAGCAGGCACAGTGCCACTGAGCTAAATCCCTGGCCCCATTTGTTAACTTTTTAGAGGGGGTTTATACCCTAAAATTTGGTGATTCCCTAGCCATAAACAATGGTTCTGAAAGGGTGGCTTGGGTCATTAGAGTATGCTTGTTGAAAGTTGATCCACCAGCCACCTTTTCTTTTTTTTTGGTACTGGGGATTGAACTTGGGACCTTGCGCTTGCGAGGCAGGCAGCGGAACCACTCAGCTAAATCCCCAGCTCTTACCAGCTGCCTCTTCAGGGATGCATCTTCCTTAACTCATAGCCACAGCCTTCTCAGTCTCTTCTTTGTTACTCAGGTGGAGAAGGAATACTCCAGATCTCAAGCATGTTTGTTTCATTTGGACCACTATAAAGTCAAGTTGCCAAGGGGAATAACTGTGTTGAATCATATTAGCCCCTTAAGTCATCTTATTTCTTCTAACTTATTTCTATGAACAGAATTACATTGAAATAGCTTTTATTGGTTTTCTTATTGCAAAACTAATATATATTGATTGTTAAAACCTTAGAAATTACGAATAAATAAAATTATCTTAAATCCACCCTAACAATGTGATGTTTGCTAGTTTTCCTGTTATCTTGTGAATTTATACTTTTACTTACATAAAAATTCAAGTGCAAGTCTCGGCATCAAGACATGCACGTGTAGTCCCAGCTGGGTGGGAGGGTAAGACAGGAGGATCCCTTGAGGCTAGGGGTTTGAGACTAGCCTGGGCAACATAGGGAAAACCCACCTCAAAGAAAGAAAGAGAAAGAAAGAAAGAAAGAAAGAAAGAAAGAAAGAAAGAAAGAAAGAAAGAAAGAAAGAAAGAAAGAGAGGAAGGAAGGAAGGAAGGGAAAGAAAGAAAGAAAGAAAGAAAGAAAGAGGAAGGAAGGAAGGGAAAGAAAGAAAGAAAGAAAGAAAGAAAGAAAGAAAGAAAGAAAGAAAAGAAAGAGAGAGAAAGAAAGCCAATTGAGGCACTTTCTGTAATGTTTTTCAACTACAGTGATCCTTGGTTCACAAACTTGATTCTTTCCACGATTCTGGTTGAGAACCAAGTTGGATGAGAATTGAATCAAATTCAATGTTGATGTTATGGGGAAACTTGATTTGGTTCTCGTCCAGATCAGTTTGCTACCAGAGAATTGGAGAGAATTGAGTTCATGAACCAAGGTACCACTGTACTCTTTTCACTAAACCATAATATATCTTGAATATTTTCACTAGATATTTTTGCATCACTTTTTATTTGCCTGGTATTTGTTTATGTGGATGCAATATCATCTATGTTACTATAATCCCTTATCATTGATTCTTTAAACTGTTTCTAGTTTCTCATGATTATAAGGAAGCTTTGGGATGAACATTCTATTGGTTTAATATTTGTACACATTTATAATTCCCTTAGTACCAACTCCTGGACATGAAATTGATTGTTAATAACTACATAGCCAAGCACTAATTCCAGCATTCTAGGAGGCTGAGGAGGAAGATCCTAAACTCAGGCCCAGCCTGGACAACTTAGCAACTTAGTGAAACTCCATCTCAAAATAAAAAGCAAAAAAGATCTGGTAATGGAGTTCAATGCAAAGGCTCTTGGTTCAATCCCCGGTATGGTGAAAAAAAAAGGCACGAACTTATTCAAAGCTTTTGTTACACTTTGCCAAATAATCCCTTATCTTTCTTGTCAAGCACATAGGAATATATATATAATCACCGCTTTATAAAATACTAGAATAAAATCCTCATTTTCCTGAAGAAATCGATGAATGGAGGTGATTTTTCCACAATGGCTCATATTTTTATGCACAGGGGAAAAATAAAGATATTCAGAGTTCTGGATTGACCACTTGAACCAATATTCCATTGCTTTTCAATGGAACCAACTCTAAAACTAGATCTTGCCAACTCTGTTGGATACTAGGTCTGTATGGGCCTCTAATACCTGTAGCATTGTAGATGTTACGTATTTTCTCAGCCAAATATCCTTAGTTCACAGGAGTATGAAGTTTGTAGGGAGACATCACATATTTGAGATGCACACTTGTTAACTGAGGCTTCACCCTAGTGACTCTGAGAAACCAGGGTCTGACCAAGGAAGACTAGCTATGAAAGGAGCTTCTGAGCTTTTGTGCTTCTGACACTAAGTGACCCATGTAGCCAAGAAACTTCTTCAATAACCAAGTTCTAAATAACATTGCTTTGGGAATTGGCTGATATGCTTCAGCCCTTATTTCCTCCATGTGTTATCTCTCCTGTTGATTAACTGCTTTGCCACCTCATAATCAAATTTTTGGATGACTTCTAGAATATTCCTTCTGGAGTTTAACTTGTGGACATGCGACCCATCTGTCCCTTAATCCCCTTGCTCACTCATCGCATCTTGCCTTCAAAGTCTAGTTTGGGTGGTGACAGTGATCATGCTATATACTGGTGTGGAGAGAGTACACTGAGCACTGGGGCATGGAGAAGGTAAAGAGATACAAACTTCATGTTTTTCGTGAATTCAGACCGTCTTCCTTCATTTGCTAAGATCATTATCACCAACAAGGATTTGGAGTCAACGATAAAGTGCTGTATTTCCCCTCACATCTTATAGGCTGATAGAAATTGTGAAAACTCAGAATTCTCATTAAACTTACAGGATTGCCTTTTAGGTAGAAGTATACAGCCAGCCCACACATAGAAATCTTTAAAATACCCCTCTGTGCCTCTACCATTGCCTACAGTGCTGGAGTTTTAGGCCGGTGTCAACACCGAGACTGTAAGGGACCCACGCTGGGCATGCCGGGGAAGACAGAGAGACTGGAGCAGGGGTGTAGCCAGGGCCAGTTGGCTCCAAAGTTTGCTACAGGAGTGACACCAGCTCTAGAAACCAGGACCCAACTCCAAAAGTGAAGCCAAAGGCCCCACCTGGCCCTGCCCAGGGCAAGCATGGGGACCTCACAGGTAGATAATCCCTGTAGAGTCAGATGCAAATATAGATCATTCAAAGCAAGATGTAAACAAATGAAAGAGACATTATCACCATTATACCAGGAAATGAGCATAGGCCAGACTTTCTCAGATGTGCTCTGGGACAGCTCGTCCCACCCTGCCTCTAGTAGTGCCCAAATCTCCTCCCTATGTCCCAGCCAAACAAGATCAAGAACTGAGCTCTTTGTTCACTGAAATATTCTACTACTGGTATGAAAGGCCCTGGCTTTCTCTGTAGCTGTCTCTTGCTCTGTGATGTAACTTTAACATGAGTGTATGTTACATTTATCTAATACATATCAAGCCTGGAACATACTGCACATAAAAAAGGATGTTCCTTTTCTGTGCATGGATAGGTGTCTGTCTGTTTTTAAAACATTATAGGACAGGGTGTGGATATTTCTCCATCCCTCTTGAGCCCAACCTGGCTTGCCTTTCTATTTTAACAACCACAGTGACAGTGGCCCAGCCCATAATAACCTTGCTCTCAACACTCACCTGCTACTTGCACCCCACAGATTCTGTGTTCAGCAAGAGAATTATTGACTTTTGCTCAGTTACTTTTACTATTTACTCTGTGCCAGGCACGGGCCTGAGTATTTTTCATTCTTTGTCTCATCGTATTCCACCATGGCCCTCTGAGATAGATTGGATTAGGATCCCAATCTAACAGATGGGAGAGACAAGCAGTAAAATGTTAAACACTTGCCCAAGATCAGCCTGAGTGGATTCTGGGCTGGAACTCTAGGCCAGGCTGTCTTTCCCAGCCTGCACTCACAGCTACATTGCCCTGTCCACATCTTCTTGGCAAATGATTCCTCTCCCTGGGCACTGATAGTGACAGGCAGTGGTTTTATCATCAATTGAAGCACCGTGGTTTGTGCATAAATTGGTCTTGAAGTCCTGTGTATCCTTTCCAGACCTACACTGAATGCTGGCTTTCATGTGGCCCTTCCTCTCTCTATGTGCCTGGTTCCTGCCTCAAAGAGAAGCTGCAGCCTGTCCCTCTGCCTCACCTCGACCCTATGCACAGGTCCTGTGAGCTGTCCTTGCTGTCCATAGGGCTAACTGTCCTGGCTGTCTGGGCTCCTACCTGCTTCTTCACTTATCTGCCCTGCAGTAGGGTTCACCCTTGCTGGGAGGCCACTGAGAGCTCTTCAGCCTCTGGGGACAAGCTCAGAATGCCCACCCAGACCATGGAGTAGAT
Organism: Heterocephalus glaber; assembly: GCF_053883595.1. Taxonomy (NCBI): domain Eukaryota; kingdom Metazoa; phylum Chordata; class Mammalia; order Rodentia; family Bathyergidae; genus Heterocephalus; species Heterocephalus glaber. Next base: position 29,191,476 of record NW_028258315.1, read on the forward strand.
GCATGAGGAAACACAGCATCAAGTGGACAATCAAGGCTCTGTGGCTGAATGCTTCCACAGAGCTTGGAGAGCTGTGGATGTTGACCACATCCTCCTGGGGGCCCAGGGCACTTTCTGTTCCTGACCCACTCAAATTCCCAGACCACAGCTTACCGTACCCTCTAGAGACAAGGGAACTTCTGGACTCCAGGAATCCATGAGCTCTGGGCTAAGAGCAGGAATCTTCCACCAGGGGAGGAGTGGGACCTGGGCCAACACCCTCCTCAATTCTCTTCCTTTTTAAGGACACTATCTCTCCTGTGTTCCTGTGAACAGAACAAGGTTGGTTCCAGACTGCCTCCTCTCCTTCTCCCTTCCCTGCTTACCCTGCACACCTCTGCCTTCCTCCCACTCATACAGGGAAAGGAAGCTTAGGGTGAGCAGCTTTCTCCTTGCTTGCCCTTCTAGCCATTGAAGCCTTAATACCTGAAGCCCTTAGAAAAAGGCACTGAGGACATCAGAGCAAGATAATGAAAGGGATTACTGTGGCTCAGTCAGCTTGCTGGGAGGAAGAAGATAACCAGGGGCCCCAGCCCCAGTGAAGGAGCCTGTCTGTCTGCCTGCAGCTCCCTCTGTCCTACTCCTTCAAGAGCCTGAGACAGGAAGTTGCTGGATCCTCCTCAGTAGCAGAGAAGAGCACCCTGCATGCTGCTTCTCTTGGTCTCCATATAGTGCCAAGAGGAGCTCCCAATAGATGGGAGGAGACCTGAAAGTGAGTTGCCACGGGGACTCTGCCTAGAAAGTTTTATACCAAGAAATGACCAGGACTCAGACCACTCCAAGTCAAACTAAGATCAGCCTACAGGACTAAAACAGGCTTACTTAATCTAGAAATGGGGAGTCAAGGCATGTAGCAAGTGTGTGTCTACAGATGCCTCTTGGGTGCTGTCCTATCCAAGTGGTTCATTAAAAGAACTAAGTGAGAAGGAAAAAGACATTTTCCAGATAGGTCAGAGTAGAAGTTGTCATTGTGGTCACACATCACCTTTCTTGTTACCTCCCTTGTTGCATCCCTGGACTTAATTGTCCACCTGGTTTTTTTTAACTCTTGACCTCAGGCTGCTGCTTATCTGACCAAGGCCTGGTCATCCTGACTCTGTCTTGGGCCCAGTGCCTCTCTAGCTGCCTATTGTCTTCTGCCTAACTTTCCTGTCTGTAATAAAATCACATCAGCTGGAAGTAAATTCCCTAAGAATGCTGAGGACAAACAAGAGCCATAACCTTGTCCCTGTCTGTGCCCCTGGGCTCTTTCTAGCAGCTTCAGCTCCTTGCACAGCCTGCCTTGCTCTTTGGGGAATGAATCTCTCTGCCTGCAAGCTGCTCTCTGCAGGTGCCAAAAACACTGTCCTAGTCCTCTTCCTAAGGCTTCACAGTATTAGGAACACTCAAACAGTTTTTGTTTGTTTGGGAGTTTGTTGTTGTTTTGTTGTGGGTGTCTTTTTCCTTGTGGTAATTGTAATTCTAGAAGGTGCTCCATATGACTGGATGTTAACGTTAAATATGCCACATTTTCTCCCAGGTGCGGATGCACAGGGTGCTGCCACATCTCTGGCCTGCTGGATACTGGGTGCTAGGGAGAAGGGGGATGGGGGCCCCATGGAGACACTGTAGGCAGACTGGGGAAGAAAGAACCCAAGACAGACAAAAGGAGCACGCTGCATGCTGCAGAAAAGTTCTGCTCGGCTGAGACAAGGAGAGCAGAGAGGAGGAAGAGGTGCCAGGCACTGAGTCACATATTGGTGGGAGGGAGATGGGCAAGGAAAGTAAACATGGAGTGAGAAGGGTGAGAATATGCTACATGGAGCATGGCAGAGAGGAGCAGCTACCTCTGTCCATCTGATACAAGCTGCTTCCATTTTCCAAGCACAGGGGTTCTCCATGGGGAGGACAGGAACCAACAGAGGCTCCAAGCCCACCAAGCAGATGGCCTTATGTTTAAACCATCTGCTGGGGTGGGCAGACCCTTGCTCTGTCCAGGGACCCATCCAGGTCTGCCTGCCTCATCCTGCAGCCTCATTTACTGCCAGGTTTCCTAAGCATGGTTGAGCTGCCTCCTTTTTCTGCTCAAGTTCCAGGAGGGAAAGAACTTACTGATAAATTCTGTGGGCTTTCTCCTCTCCATTTCAACATTTCAAGAATAAAATATTCCTCCTCAATGCAAACAAGAAAGCTAGTTGGAATGCAGGAGGATCTACAAAGAAGCACCTCTCTCTCTCTCTCTCTCTCCCTCCCTCCCTCTTCTCCTTTCCCCTCCCCCTCCCCCTCCGCTCCTTTCCTCTCTGCCCCCCCCTCAGTCTTCTGGGCAGCTGCTGAACCACACTCTTCATCCTGCCACATTGTCACATGACTCCTGTGGCCCTTTCAGTTGGCAGGATGAAGAGAGAATCCTTCCATGGGAAGGGAACCAACCCCATAAAACAGGGCTGCTTTATGGCTGGTGCTTTTCTCTAGACATCACCAAGAACCTAAGAAAGCTGTTTTTCTGGCATTCTGTAAGATGATGCTGTGATTTTTAGGGCTCAATGATTTTTCTGTTTTACCAAAATAAGACAAAGAAAAAGTAGTACTATCAGGCCGGGGATTTAGCTCACTGGCACCATGCCAGTCTCACAAGAACAAGGTCCTATGTTCGATCCCCAGTACCAGAAAGAAAGAAAAAAGTAGTACTGTCTTTCTGAAAAAGGGTCCTGGTTAATAAAAACAAAAGAGGAAAAACTACATGCCTGTCACCTCCCCTGTAACAAATGAGTGTCTGAGCTGTTGACCAGACTCTCCGTGAGCTGCTACATATTTTGTTGCATATTCAGCTCATCTCTAGCTTTGATTTTTAACAGACCTGTAGTTTAGAAGTTTCAAGTCCACAGCAGAACTGAGCAGAGCACAGAGTTTCCACACCTGTCCCCCTGCACACAGCTTCCCTCACTGTCATTGTCCTGCACCACAGCGGACACCTCTATAAATTGATGAACCTACGTAGAGAAGTTGTCATCACCCAAAGTCCACAGTCTCTATCAGGGGTCACATCTACAGAACATCTGCAGCTTCCAGCATTTGATGTCAAATACCCACTTTCTGAATGGGCAGGGGACTCATCACAAGTCCCATCCATATTACGCAGAGGGAAAGATTCATGGGGAAACATGACTTGTGCCCAGATCGCATCACTTCATCCTCACCACCTGGTGAGACGGAGATCATTGATCCCATTTTATAGATGAGGCCTGAGGCACGTGAGACTAATTTGCTGAAGGTTCCCTAAGGTGGCTGTCCCACCTCCCAGTGTAGGCTCTGTCCCTTAGTCCACAGCTGGCAAGATTTTTCTGGAAGAGGCCAGGTAACAAATATTTTACAAGATCTGATCAAAACATATGCTAAATACTGAGATAAAAATATTTGTTACAGCAAAAGACACATTGCCATTAATCCCCGTCACAAAGCTCCCCCTTATTTTGAACACATTCCATCATTCTTTCCACTTTTCAAAGCAGTTCTGGAAATCTCCTTTCCTCAGTGTCTTTAGTTGCACTGTCATGGCTGCCTCAATTTCCAAATCAATTAAAAATGTTTATAGCAATTTCCGTTAAATGAAAACAGATGAGCTGGGGATTTAGCTCAGTGGTTCTGCCGCTTGTCTCGCAAGCACAAGGACCAGAGTTCAATCCCCAGTACCAAAAAAAACCCCAAAAAACAAAAAAACAGATGATGTGTCTTCATCTACCTTATTCACCAGATCTGACACCATGCAACTTCAGGTTTTTCCCCAAAGTCAAAATGATCATAAAAGGTAAATGTTTTGAATACATTAATGGCAATGTGTCTTTTACTGTAATAAATTTTTTAAACTTAAGCATTCATCATATGTTTTGATCATGCCTCATACTTTGTGTCCATATAGCCCCTGTTGCCACCATCATAACATAAAAGTAGCCACTAATGACACCTGAGCAAACAGATGTGGCTGTGTTCAGATAAAACTGGACTGCACAAGAACTACTGGAGGGCTCTCCTGGCCTGGGTCATGGTTACCCACGCCCTGCCCTGTCCAAGCATTTCTTTGAAGTCAGGCACCTTTGAAGTAGCCACTTCTACTCACCTGTGTGAAACCACCCCTGCCTGTGTGTTAGGTTTGGAACCTAACTTTCAGATTTTCTCTGAAGGCTGGTGATGCTCAGAGATGCTCCCCAGGGCTCCATATGCCTGATGCCCTCTAGGTCCCTGCCATCCTGGCACATCACCCCTCCTGGCCTGGCTAGTCACAGACATTTCTTCCTTGTTTTTCTTGTCCTGTTACTAATGGAGTGGAGGTGTAGACTATGCTCAGATCATCCCGTAAGTGTCCTGGCAGGGTCAAGCCTCTCTGAGCAGCCATCCAAGCTGAAGGGACAGGACCGCTTGCCAAAGGGTCACCATTATTTACAGCAATGGCTGTTAATGGCTCTTGGCATGAGAAGCCCAGCATGTGATCCTGCTTTAACTGCCTGCCAGGAAACTCAGGGATGAGGATGAGGATGAGGATGAACTCTCCATGCCCAGCTGGGGGTTTTATGTGAGTTACTGTTCACTTGATTCTCACCAGCACCTTAAAATGTAGGCAGATGGACTACCCCCACTGTAGAAGGAGACACTGAAGTTCTGAGAGTCTCAGTCATCTGCTGGTCAGTACAGAGCTTAGATTTCAGTTTGATCTAGCAGATGCCAAAAGCAGATCTATTCTACCTCATTGTGCCATCTCCTGAGAAGAAGCCCAGAGGCTAAGTATTCCAACAGATTTTGGTCAGATGTCCTTGGTGGTCAGGCCGGCCACTTACAGGCAGACCTGGCAGTGTGGAGTGCCAATTCCAACCTAAGATAGTTTCAAGAGACCAGAGATTCCCCATTCCAGGGACTATCCCTTCTTGGGCACAGAAGTGCATGCTTTGTTCTGTAGCATCCTCCAACCCCCTACTGCATCCCTGAGTGTGTCCTGGCTCCCAGAGGACCTCAGAATTTAGCTTCAGAATTTAGCTTTCTAGGTTCAGGGTCCACAGCACATTCAGACTCAGAGCTGTCCAAGGCCCAGAGATGAAAACATGATTTGGTCCCAAAACAGCAGAAGAGAAGACCAGGTTGCCTGACCCAACCTTCAGTGGGTATCCAAAACCACATATTTACAGCAAGTACATAGTTTCACTAAAGCAATCTCCTCCTTTCCTCCCTAGTCACTTTGATGTCCCTCACCATGGGGACAGTCAGCCTCTTAGGATCTTGGCAAGCCAAGCTGTCTTGTTGGGTGCAGCCAAAAGTACAATTAAGAAATTTAATTTGCAAGCTCATAGTTAGCTCACTTAGGAGAAGTTTCCATACATCCTACAAAAATTTAAATAGGTCAGGTGTCTCACAGCCATGAGACAGTGTTCATCCCTCATTCTGCCCATTCTGCCCAACCCAGGGGTTCTCAGCCAGCAGCACCTGAGAACTGGTTAGGAATCCTGAATCAGAAGCTGGCATCAGGGTTGGGGGATCTGGGCAGTGACCAGCACTCCAGGGAATCCTGCACACTGGAAACATTGAGACTCCAGGTAGGCCCAGAGGATCTGGCTCTTTTGCTCTGGGGACAGCCCGGACTTGGGGAGCTTTTAGTGCTTTCCTGTGATTCTACTGGGAAGAACCTCTGAGGACTGTGCAGGAAGGGCAACATAATTGGGTGTGAGTTGAGATAAAGATTCTTACAAAGGGGAGGTAGTCATGTAGCCCCACAATAAACCACAGCATCTAATCCTGCACCAGGCCAGCAGACCCTCAATTAATAGCTAAGAAAAGAACAAATCAGTGCATTGATCACTGATCCACAATACCATAACACCACTGCTCCTGTGTTGGGACCTTTAGGGAAGCAAAGGAGAGGAGGGAACACCATCCTGGGTTCGCCATCACTTAAGTTTGCTAGATTCACAGTCTAGGAGAACAACACTCCAAGCAACTTTATGTTTGTCTTTGAGGAAGCATGATCTGGACTGGGAAAGCAATCTGGCATTGTCTGATCTGCTAAGGATATGGAGAAGAGATGTTCATATCAGCGTGAGAAACCCAGAGTGGTGGAGTGGAACAGTGGGAGACCAATGGCCCTGTTAGCTATAAGGCTGTGGGTTCAAATGCAGCTCCATCAGTTTTACAGTGGTTTAGTGTTGAATGACTTGATTAACTTCTCCAAATCTCCACTTTTTCATTTATAACATGAGGAGTCTAGTCTCTGCTTTATGAAAAAAAAATGTCTATGCTTTCTGGCTACAAAGATCCTGGAGAATTCAATGGTGCCAGCAATAATAATCAGCTCTTTTAAATTATAAGCTAATATCTTCTGAGTTTGTTTAGCTAAAAAAAAAATCACTAAGATCAAATGAAGCCAAAGAAAGTTAGAAATCCTGAATTTGAGGTTCAGTGGACATTGGGATCCAAACTCTTAGGCTGAGTTTCTCAGAGACAGCAAGTATAACAGTCACATTGAAAACCTACAAGGAATGGGCATCTCAGGGCAGGACTCACAGATATCCCAGGGCTGGGTCCTAAGAAGATGCACTTTAATTACATTTTCCAGCTGATTTTGAAATAAGTGATCTGCCAAAGTCACCCTGTGCAGCATAACCTCAAAAAGCCCAGTTGCCCTTAGCTTATCCCCATCTTTATTCATAGTACATGGAGCATAGTTGTATTTGTTTCTGGGTGGCTTAAAGCAACAGAAATGTTCTCACATCCTAGAAGCTGGAAGTTCATGATCAAAATGTCCCTGGAGCCATGCTCTCTCCAAAGCTTCCAGCTCCTTGTGGCTCCTGGCATTCTTCCTTGAGCAGCATGACACACAGGAAAATGATAGTGGAGCAAAGCTTCTGCTTCCTTCTGCTTAGGACCAAGGTTCCATCAAATGAATGAATGCTGACCTACACTAAAAGACAGGTGCCATTTTCTTTTGGTAAATCTCACAGTAGTAACCATGACTGTGCATCTCCTGCAGCCTTTATTTGTGTTTCTTGTCCCTGAAAAGATTGCAAGTTACTTTTAAGCTTCCAAACCAAAGAGACAGTAAGTGTCAAGGAAGAACATCAAAGGTCCAGATCCTGCCTTCAGGGATATAGGAAGGCCAGATAACTATGGGTTCCAAAGCATTTGGTGGCCAGTGCCTGCTGCCTCCCTTGCCCAGCCTAACAGCTCTAGAGGTTGTCTCTGGAGGCCCCATGCAGAGCCTGGGTGAGCCACTCTTCCCTGTCTTCCTCTAACCTCTGCTTAAGGCCACACCAGAACTCTAGTCAATGAGAAACAATCCTGGTCATGTCTTTACTCCATAAGTCTGCTAAATGCAAACTTTGTGATAGACAATTAACAAAGTATGTTCCTTAGTCTGTTCAAGTCGCCTTGTGAGATACTCTCTTAGGAAGGCCTCATGACTTTGCCTCCTCCTCAGAGAGCTATGAGGACAGGTCCCCGGGGACACAGGGTCTCTGACGATGGAGGGTGGCAACACAGATTACTGCATGTCCCCTCTGCCCCCAGAACTTCCACCTGGGTGGGGGCTATGAATTTACATTTCTGTCAAGTTCCTAGAAGCAGCTCCTTCTGTCCAAGGACCTCACTAGGAGTATGCTGCTCTCAGATAGTTCCCAGGTTTCTCAGGTGTTAGGAATTATCTGGATACTTCTTAAGAACAAGTTCCTGCTCCCCAGACCACTGAAACCAATCTTCAAAGAAGGGGCCTGAGACTTTATAGTCTTAACAAATGCTCAAGACAGGTGATACCATCAAGGATTTGGGACAACATGGTTCTCAACAGCAATGAGGGAAGCAATTATCCCCATCCAGATGATGGTTTGCCACATGTGAGGATAATTTTAGTTGCCACAACTTGGTAGGAGTTTTACTGGCATCTAATCACGGAGGCCAAGATGTTGCTAAATATCCTGTGATGCACAGGAAGCCCCCACCCTAACAGAATTGTTGGCCCCCAAAATTCCATAGTGCTGAGGTCTTGAAAGTCTAGGCTGGGGAATGGCTCCCTAAAAGCTCTCTACTCACATCCCTTCTTTGTGTCACCTGGTCTCGGACTCCACTTCTCCCCAGCTCCGGCCCACAGTGCTCTGACTCCTTGGCCCTTTGTTCAGGCCCTTTTGCTGGCTTGTGCCATCTTAGATGCTAAGTACCCACTGCACCTTCTGTGTGGCTGCTCATCTTCCAGGAGGGTCCCCAGAGCTTCTTGTCACTTGGTCTCAGCTTGGGAGCTACCTCTTCAGTGGAGCCTTCTCTGACCTGACCCCACAATCCAATGTCCTTCAGATGCCCTGGATCATGGCAGCAGCATTTTCTGGGGTATGTGTGTTTCTGTGTGTGTATTTTGGGGTGCCCCGTAAAGGGCATCTTCATGTGAGCAGGGCCCTGGCTTATTGCCTTCTTGCCTGCCGCCATCAAGGACCCTGGCAGAAAATGAGGCAGAGGAGGCTGAGACTCAAGTCCAATACAGAGTAGTTCAATCCTGATAGAGACTGGCAGGGAGATCAGGCTTCATGATGTCTGAGACCCTGGGGTCCATGGAAGCAGGTTGTGCCGCTGCTCAGTATCCTGTACATTTTAGAAATCTCCCATGAACTTCAGTATTTGCTTAGCATGGTTTCTATGTTGGAGTAGGGATGTCACCATAGTTACACTGCCCAATAATTTTTTTCATTTTAATGCCTCTCAACTCGGTTCATGATTTTATCCAAATCTCCACTTAATCAAGAACACTCCAGCAGAATCTACTCTGAGAAACTCCTCTTCATTCTAATGAAAAAAATCTTTATTAACTATTTCCTCTTTTTCCAAATCCAGAAGGAAAACAATTTTTTATCATTTTTCTTTCTTCATTCTAGTTTTCTCTTGGGCACAATAAGCAAGAAGAACCATTCTTCTACCTTTTGGTCAAGAAAGGGGACTAAAGCAAGAGCAGATGGTTAGGACCATTACCCAAAGAAAACCTATTTAAGTTAACCAGTCTTGGCAAGAAATTGTGGAGCTACACGCCAGCTGGCTGGAAGGAAAGCCTGGGGCAACCAGAGGTTCTGAAAGACGTCTGTGGCTTCCAGACCCCAGGGAGCCACAGCTGAGAGCTCAGCTGTGTGTGAGGACAGACGTGGCCCTGGTGGCTAGAAGGCAGCATCTTCAGAGCACAGAGATCCCAGAACAGTCCCCCTGGACAGCCAGGCCAGAGTAGGGAGGCCAGCTCAGGGCCAGGGCAAAACCCAACTCATACCACACCCTCTGCGCATGCATTCTGCAGTCCCCAGTCTGCATTCCTTGAGAACAGTGGTACTTAATCACCTTCTTCCTGCTTCAAATCTCACCACAGCTCCCACACTCACCCAGACTCCTTCTTCTCAAGACCACTTCCCTTGAAAATCCCCCTTTTGAGGCTCTGAACACCCCTTCCCCCTCAAAGGTTCTCCCCCTTTGAAAAGTGCCTCTAATAGCAGGTGTCCAGTGCTGAGGCCATCCACCCCGTGCTCCTCCTCCAGAGGTTTTGGTGGGCATCAGAAAGCAGAACAGAGACATCCCTTTCCTGGGCACTGATGAGTCTCCTTCCTGAGCCACATGTTGGGACTCCATGGGGAAAAATTCTGCTAGGCAGCTCTGCAGCCTTGGTCCCTGCAGCTGTTCCATATGGCAGCTTTGCAATCTCACCCATGGCAAGTCCACAGCAGTGGCCGATAGCTGGAGATTCCATGTGTTTACAGGTGGTTAATTTTTGAGAAGGGAGAGCTGGCCTATCCCTTTATGCTTTGGAAAACCTCTGCATAATCTTTGGTGAGATGTGAAGAAACCTGGCAGCAATAACTCACTTGTTTCATTTCGAGTGCCATAAGGACCCTCAGGTCCCCTGTTGATGTAATATGTAGAACAAGCTGGGTCCCATGGTTTCCACCTTGAAGAGCAGCAATTCTCTCAGAACCTGCTGAGGTGTCCTTTAGACAATCACTCTTGAAAACTCCAAGCCTAGCCAGGGTCCTTGGACAGTCCAGCGCCTTCCCAGTCTGGACACTCCAACCAAAGGTCACTGTGAAAACTGGGGGCCACACAAGGCTTTTCTGCACTTATTGTTCAGGGGGAGCCCAAACTTGTTAAAGTCTCAGAGTCTCTAAAGGAGATATTTAGAGAGCTTCAGGTGTTGGGTTTGTTATGGAGTACTGTGTAGGGCACAAATTAATAAGCGGAGATGGGTAAACAATCATAAAGTAAGTGAGTTGCTGAACAATTGATGTCTTATCTTTGAAATATGTGAGTCTATACAAAGTCACTGTCAAATCAATTTGCCTGTGGGCTTATATTAGGGAATATGTATTGGTACTAGATAGATTGATGTCAGTTTGACCCTTGTGTTAGCCACTTTCCCTTCACTGGGACAAAATACCCAACACCCAAAACTTACAAGAGGTGTTTATTTTGGTTCATGGTTTTAGAGGGTTCAGTCCATGATCAGCTGACTCCAAGGCAGAAAGGACATAGTGGAAGCATGTGGCAGAGAAAAGCCACTCACTTCAAGGCAGCCAGGAAGCAGGGGCAAAGGGAGGAGCTAGAGACAAGAATACACCCTTCCAGGTCATACCTGCAAGGACCAGCCTCCAACCAGACCCTACCTCAAAATAGCACATTTGGCTATGAACTCATCAGTGCCGCTGATTTGTATAGCATCATCTTCCAAAAGCCCCACCTCTGAACACGTGAGAATTCTGGAGGACATTTTTTATCTAAACCATAGCAGTCTTAAGAGATAGAGTACGTGTGTGCCATAGTTTGGTATGGTTTTTCTGTTGTGCAGATATGCTATCTCTTTTAGTTCTCACAATCAAATGAGAACATAAGGCCATTATTCTTTACAATCATTTGGGACACACTTTATTCATCAGACTTCAACTCTTTCCAGAAACTAAATCCATAATCTAAGAATACTAAAATAGAATTCCAGAAGCTTGTTCCAAAAGAGAAAATCCAAAAAGTGTTTGAGCAATAAAAGCATTATAATGATAAATGCTCCATCCCACAAGCTGTCTGCTATGAAAGACCACACCTGTTGGGTTTGCACTCCCATGGTGAACTCAGAGATGTTTCTGCTCGCCTGTAGCACCACAGTACATGGGGCAGGAGCACACAGCCCACTTCCTCACAGCCAGACTCATCCCTTTGATGCCTACTTCTGACTGGAAGATTGGGATAGGACCTTTAGCCAGCACTTGTATCCTTTCGCTCATTGAACTTCACCACAGTCTTTGAGGTAAGTGGAACAGCTTCCACCTTTTATTAAAATTTTTAAAAATTATTTTTTAGAGTAGGTTTTAGTTCATAGCAAAACTGAGGAGAAAGTACAGAGAGTTCCCGTATAACCTTTTCCACTATGCACACACAGGTTCCCCCACCATCAAATTCCTCACAGAGTGGTAGCTATACTTGTGATGATGACATCATCCCCACCAGTGTCATTCTTGTTAGTGTACATTCTTTGGTTCTGGACTGATTGATAGTGACGTGTATGCACCATTATGGTGTCACAGGGAGTAGGTTCACTGGCCTAACCATCCTCTGTGCCCAACCCATTTGTCCCTCCCTTCCTCACTCCTGACCCCTTGGTAATTACTGAGCACTACACTGTATCCACAGCTTTGCCTTTTCCAGAATGGCACACAGCTGGACTATCATCTCCTTTTCATGAATACACAGAGAGGCCTGTGGTGGCCCAGGGTTAGGTAGGTAGGACTGGGTCATCTGTCTGTGGCCCCACGCTCCCTGCTGATCACATCTCTTCATTTCCTGCCCCGGTACAGCCATGCACTGCCCTCATTGTATGGCTCTCAGACCTTGTCAGGATACAACCACAGTGACAGTTTCTGGGAAGAGTAGATTTTCAGGCATGTTTGTATGAGGTTAAAGGTCATATTCTTACTGCTCATTTCAACAAAGTTGACAGATGGGTACTTAAAACATTTTAAGACTATGGTTTTAAATCTGTAGAGACAGGGTTTTATAAATCCAACCTGAATTCTTAACTCCAATGTGCAGAATTCCTATCACTGATACTTGGCTTTCCTCTCAGGACAGAGTTGAAGCACATCCAGGGAAAACAGGTTTTTACAAGCCTAAGGGCATGGCATTAACTCTCTTGAATTTCTAACAGTTTCATTAAAAATAACTTTGCAATTTGTGTAATTAATGAAGGAAGTAAAATGAGGGAGCAGCATGCAGAAGTAACCAGCTCTCTGAGACACATGGCAATGCTCCCTGACTTTAGCAGCAGAATTCGGAATGCTCCCTTACAATGAAATAGCAGAAGGAAAAAGTGAAAAGTCTCTTCTCCTGAGTTCTGTGACCTTGGGCTGTCACTAGACTCCCTGCAAGGAATTTCAGCAATTCAGCAATGGTTCAGATAGCTCTAGTCTTGTCAATGTTTGAACTTGGTTTCTGAATAGAGATTTTCAAACATCTACTGTCAACCTCTAGGTAGAGAAGGTAATCATGAGACCACATGGCTGAGAAATGACAGTCTGTAGCTCTTATTCTGATGTAATAATATACACCCAAGAACTGACCCTGAGAAAATCTAGTGTGAAGAATCAGCCCCATCCTTTCAAAAAGGAGAAAAGTCACAGAGACTGGCAGCAGTGAACTGACCACTTGCACAACCAATAAGCCTTCAGAGTAAGAGCTACAGACTGGGGGGATTTCTGCACAATGCCTGTGGCTGAGAGTATGCTTCCCCTGCTCCCTGAGAGGACCTAGCAGGGACTCAAGGAAGATGCTCAGTCCTAACAGGACTTTAGAACACAAATACCATGCATGTACATGCACACACACATAGGCATACACATGTACACACACATACACACATGTATGCAGATACACACACATACACATGCACACACATATATTGTGTACACACACACCCATCTATTCCACTTTGAGTGTCTGGTTAGAACTTATGTTTTTATACGAAATATAAATCTAGTGCACAAACTTTATCTGCCTGCCAGTAAAGAGGTATTACATCTTATTCATGTTAAATCTAGACTTTCATGCATATAATCTTTTAAAAATTTTTTATCTTTATTAGTACATGTTTGCACTACATAATGATTATGTTCATCATAGGGAATCAGTATAGGTGCATAACATCTTAATTCTCTTAAGCTCTAATTCCCATCCCCTCCCTCACCCCGTCTCTTGATCCTCTTCCCATTTGCAAAAGATCTATCTCCCTATGTCCTATTATCTATCTTTTATCTTGCTCTTTAATTTAGTTATACTTTTGATTTCTCATTTAAGAGAAAATGTGATATTTAAGATCATGTGTCTAATTTACTTCAACAAATATTATGGCCTCAAAGTGCATCCATTCTCCTACAAATCACTCAAATTTATCCTTATTTATAGCCGAGTGTAGAAATCCACATATTCTTTATCCATTCATTTGTTGATGGACATATATGCCATTTCCAAGATTTAGCTATTATGAGTTGTGCTGCTATAAAAAGAGGTATACTCATGCATCACTGTAATGTTTAACTCTTTGGGGAAGATATCTTAGAAGGAGGATGGCTGGGTTGAATGAAATTTCTAGTTTTCATTTTTTTTTTTTTTTTTTTAGTTTTCATTTTTTAAGAAATCTCTACACTGATTTCCATAGTGGTTATACTAGTTTACATTCCTACCAACAATGTAAAAGTGTTCCTTTTCCCTCACATCCTCACTAGCATTTGTTAGTATTTGATTTCTTGTTGATAGCCATTTTTTCTAGAATAAGATAGAATTCAGTGTTGTTTTAATTTGCATTTCTCTAATGGAAAGAGATGTTGAACATTTTTTCATGTATTTATTGGCCATTTGTACTTTTTCTTCCCAGAAGAACCTATTTATTTCAGTTGCCTATTTTTTAATTGAGTCTTTTATTTTGGGGATCAATTTTTTTCAGTTCTTTATATAATCTAGATATTAGTCTTTTGTCTGAGGAGTAGCTGGCAACATTCTTTTTTCCATTCTATAGGTTGTCTCTTCACTCTGTTGGTTGTCTCCTTTGCTGTATAGAAGCTTTTTAATCTGATATAATCCCATTTCTTGATTCTTGATGTTATTTCCTGTGCAATTGGGGTTCTGTTTAGAAAGTCCTTGCCTATGCCTACGTCTTCAAGAGTTTTACCTATTTTATCTTCCAGCAGGTTGCATTTTCATTTTATATTTAGATCTTTGATTCATTTTGATTTTATTTTAGTACAAGTGAAAGATATAGGTCTCCATTCAGTCTTCTGCATATGTATAGCCAATTATTCCAAAACCATTTGCTCTTTTGCCCTATATCCTGTGAATTGAAACTTAGATGTAGTTAGATAAAATTGTGGTTGAATTCTGGTCTTATTCTGTTTTCTTGTTTTTTTATTTGTTTTTGGTTTCTTCCCCCCACCCCCCCAACACACATACCACAGGATAATTTATATGTGGCTCTGTGTATTTTCATCACAAGATACATATTCTCTAGTTATCTATTTATCAATAGCAACCATTAATGCCTAGACCATTGCCTAGACCCATTGATTCATCAAAGACTGCAAAAGTACTGATATTCTATCATCTCTTCATTTTACTAACTGGAGAAACTTCTGAATGCAAAAACCTCACCTCATCAACTATTTGATTTTCCTGAAGTACAATTCACAGAGAGATGGTGACAAAATTCATAATTTCCTTTCTTGAAGCCAATTTAAAAACAATAAATTGGACTCCTAATATCATTCAAAGGTAACCAACAAGTCTTTCCCATGCTTTTTTATGAATTCATGGATTTAAACATGTCTATGTTGAAATCTATTGTAGTCGTTATCTCTGACAGATATCCCAGTAGTCCCTTCCTTGGTCAGAACAAGCTTCTTAAAATCAGATCTTGTTTCTTTTTGGCCAGACTCTATAATAGCCTGCTTGATTTCTTTTCTTTCTTCTTCCCTTGCCCCTCCTCTTGCTTCCTTGCTCTCTGTCTGTCCTTCCTCTCCTTTCCCCCTTCCATGACAACAGAATCTTGCACATTTGCTTCCCTGGATACAGAATTAAATGCTTTTTTAAAGAGCTGTGTGTCCTTTCATGGGAAACAATACTGAGAGACCTCAGTCCAGGAAGCATCCTGCTTCCTTCAGCTCCATCATGTGTATTCACTAACCCCAGTGGTGGGCATTTGTGTAGCACCTAATAAATACCTTGAGTATGCATCTTTTTCACATATTTTATGAGATTCATTTCCAAAAGTGGAATTATTGGAGTAAAAGGTAAATGCATGCCTCATGTTACTGGATGATGCCATTCCTTTTTATCCATGTTGTGCCATTTCCTGTTCCCACTAGCAATGACTGAGAGTGCCTGTTTCCTACACCTTGGCCAATTACAGGATGCTGTTAGATTTTTGGATCTTCACTTGTTTGATAGATGAGAAACAGAATTTCTCATTTCTCTTATGAGTGAGACTGAGCCATACTTAAGTGCCATTTGCATTTCTGTTTCTGTGAATAGTCTGATCATAACTCTATTTTTTAGAAAGTTGTTAATCTTTTGTTTTTCTGTGCTCATAATCTTTTACATTAAGGATATTAACGCTATGAGTCATAATTTTTTTTAACAATGAAAATGTTTGTCTGGACTTGGTGCCCCAGGCCTATAATCCCACCACTTAGGAGGCTAAGGCAGGAACATTGCCAAGAGTTCCAGACCAGGCTGGGCTATGTAGTCAGTTCAAGGCCAGGCTGGTGAGACCTTGTCATGGTGAGACCTTGTCTCAAAAAAACAAAAACGAAAAACAAATGTAATCACCTTTATCAATGACTTCCTGATTTTGTCTGGATTTTGAAGGAAACAATTCTCTTAAGACAATGTATTGTGCAAGAAAATCCAGGGAACCTGAGGTTTGTTAGAACATGGACTTTCAGTGGGTGTGTATGTGATGATGGCTCTTGGCCAGCTAGACTCTTTTATAAAAACAATATTGTCTCACCAGCCTTGTTATCTGGGTCACACATAGCTCCCTATCTTTTTTCAGCTTTATTAAAGTATGATTGATAAATAAAAACATATATTAAAGTTACACAGTGTGAAGGTTTGATATACATATATCTAGTGAAACTATTACCATAATCAAGCTAATTAGCATATTATACCCATCACCTCATAGTGATTATTCCCTGACTGTATGTCAGCAATGCCTATATAGGTTCAGAGTTTATCTTTATCCAGGAAAGAACTAGCCATACAATGTGACAGCCACTTTTTAATAATGGCAATTGTTACCCTACATATATTTTTGTCCCATATTCATAAAACTGATAATATAAGTACAAAACACCAAGTTTTGCCCCCACTGACAAAGCCATGAGAGTGCCTTTATTCACTCATCTATTTGTGTGCTTAACATTCCTTTGTTGAATATATAGGTACTATATGCTGGGCACAAGCCATGCAGGTTACAATTAGTTCTTTTTACTTGCCTATTAAACTATACCTCATTGGTATATTAAAAGGCATATCAGCTACAATAAAAACAACATTGAAATCAAACTTACATAGGTTAATTTTAGGCCATGTGTTAGGTGCTATAAAAATAGATTTCATTATTTTAAATATTTTTTTCCTAGTTCATTCTCTACCATCACAAACCACAGTTTAAAAAAACACTTAACTGCTTATATCACTATGACATTTATCATCAGATCATTTCTTTGTTGTTGTTGT
The DNA here is from genome assembly GCF_053883595.1 of Heterocephalus glaber. Taxonomy (NCBI): domain Eukaryota; kingdom Metazoa; phylum Chordata; class Mammalia; order Rodentia; family Bathyergidae; genus Heterocephalus; species Heterocephalus glaber. Next base: position 29,208,264 of record NW_028258315.1, read on the forward strand.
TTAAATCGCTGTTATTTTCTACTTTCCATGGAAAACAGAATATTCAAAATACTATATACCTTTATATAAGCTTGCTGTTTTAAGCTTTCAAACTATTTTTCATGGTTTATAAAGTCTACAAAAAACAGAGACTTCTAGAATAGAGTGTACTCCAAGTATACACAGGCTCTAAGATCTGTGACTTTAATTTTTAGCACTGATGGAGAAAATAAGCTAAAAAGTGATTAAAGGGCAGGGGTTTTAAATCTTTTGAGTCTGTCAGGCCTGAAATTTTGTCTATTTTCTGTCAGTGCCACCATACGGTGCCTGTTGCAAACTGTTTTTGGGTGGAGGGGATGATTTGATGTAGCCAACACACGGGAGCAGATGGCATCTGAGGAGCCTGGGGCCTGTCCAGCACAGGGATGACCAGATGCTGATTCACCACTTCCAGGTGTGCATATTTGTCCCATAGAGGAGACTGAGACTATGGTGCCACAGGCTACCCTGAAGCATAAGTACAGTAGCACATGATAACTATTTATTGAAAATCTGCCATAGGCATGGCACAACCCTAAATACCATCCTCCCTTGATGCTCAGAGTGTGGTCCTGGAACAGTTTTGACACTACCTGAAAGCTTCCCAGAAATGCAGAGTCTCAGGCCACTCCAAACAGACCCACTGAATCAGAATCTGTGTTTCATCAGCCTCTGGGTATTAGTATTACACACTATGTGTGAGAAGCAGTCTGTAGAGGAGACCAGGAGGCAGAACAGTCCTGCCACAAACACCTGGAGAAGGGAGCCTGCAATGCAGGGCAGCAGAAAGATCCCAACAGGTCTAAATAGTGCATCAGGGGAGGACATGAGAAATGGGCTCCCTGAAAGGACATGTAAGTGCAGAGAGAGGCAGAGCTCACAGGAGAGGTCAGGAAGGGCATCCAGAGGGTTCTGGAAAGGTGGGTAGGGTCTGATCTGATGGGAGGGGAGGGCATCTCGGAAGAGATGAGAAGGGAAGGTCCAGGTATGTCCTATGCTCAGTGAGTCAAACATGACCAAAGCCCAAGCACCTTGCTGGATTCTGCTCCAAAGAGCAGGAAGGGACAGCTCTGCAGAACAGTGAATGTTTGGTGGACTAGCAAATAATGTCATCTCAGAACTTTCACTGGGGCTACTCCAGGGGTCTGTGTATGACTCAGTCAATTAGAGGCTTTTGTTGTACCTGAGAGAGTAGTGCTTCTCCCAAGGTGCGACTCTTGCCTAGAATCTACCCCTATGTGGGTGGGGAGCTGCAATGAGTTCTGTCCTGGAGTCTGAGACTCCTCCTTTGGGGCTATTCTGAAAGGGGGTTCTGTTTCTTTGAAGGCCTAGCATTAATCAGGGGCATGGAAAGTTAAGGATCCCTGAATGTCTACCTGAGGTGTGGACACAGGGAGACCCAGGCCCCTGGAAGCACTCGTCACAACAGGCGTCACCTGCTGAATTCCAGGCCTGTGCTGCTGCAGCGTGGATGTGCCTGCCTGCTTACTGTCTTGTTCCTGTATTAAGAAGAGACACCCTCCCCCTTAATTCTAGTGTCTATTCTTTTATTTCTCTTGGTTTCAAGCCCCTCTTGGTGTTCTGCTGGTTTGATGCCCACTACCTGGGAAAGGAGGACTTGGACAAAGCCTTCTGTTTTGTATATTCACTGGTACAGGCTGGGTGCTGTGTGAACAGTTTGTCTGAGGGCAGCATTTTACAAGAGAGCAAGCAGTGCACAGAAGCACCAGCAAAGAGCCAGGGCAGTCCACCCAGCCCCTGACCTTACCTGCAGGGGCTTGGTGTGACTCAACCAGCAGGCGCATGTTGCCAAAGCTGTCGCTTTACATTAATCCTCTTGACTTGCTTACGGCATTGCTCAGGCACTTAAAGGGCTCCTTTCTGCTGAGTCATTACTGTGTGATGCTGATCAAATGCTCCTGGGTTTGGCTGTCAAGATTAAGTGAGTGTTGGGAACTGACCAGTTTACTGTTTTAAAATGGTCGGCAAGCAGAGACACAATGGAAGAAGTGATACCAAGTCTCACCGGATGCTTAGCAAGTCTCAAGCACAGCTAACATGGTCCTTCTGCTCTGTCTCCTCCTGATCTCAGATTCTCTCCCTAGGCCAGCCTGGGGCCCTGTAACATGAGACACATGCCATAAGACTTGGAGGTGTCAAGAGGCAGGTGTGGAGGGTAGACATGTCATCAAAATCCCAAATATTCTATTCTGTTGACTCAACTTGGGTCAGAGCACTGCAGTAGCATTATTATTGCCATTATATTTGAGGTACTGGGGATAGAACTCAAGGCCTCGTGCATGTTAGGCAAGCACTATGCCACTGAACTACACTCCCATTCCATGCAGAAATTATTTTAAATAGCAGTGTGGACCCACCACATTCAAAGTGCTGGGCTTGAGCTCCAATGCACATGAGGCCTGCAGCACCTTACAGGTGGGTGTCACTGTCACACTGATGAGATACATGGCAAGAGGCCCAGTGGTGGGCCTGGAGTTGCAGAGTGCTTCAGATTCAGAGCCACTTCCTTTTGTCCTCAGCTCCCATGTACTCTCACTTTTTGCTTTCTGACTGGACCCTAGGTTCTGTCATGCTTGCCCCCTGTCTCAGACATCGAGTTTTTCCTCTCTTCCCTAGTATGGCCTCAACTGCTGGCTCCAAGGGTCCAAGGAACTGGTTTGGGTAGCATAGTAAGTCCTTTCTCTGGAAGGAAAAATTGATGGGAGAATCTTGTCATTGTTGTCACCTTCCACCACAGCTCCATGCAAGTCCCAGCTGCTGTCTGCTGCCTCAGGCTCTGGAGAAGAGCAAGGAGCCAATCACCACACTCAGAATTGCACATCAGACTCTGGCCCCTACAGTTTCCACCTTCCTAGGTAAAGGGAGACACACCCAGGCTCACCCATGCACCATGCATGTCAAAAAGTGACTCTCCTGGGGAAGAAGAGAGGATCCCAGGCACAGGGAGTGACAAGAGCCACTGCCAGACACAAAAGAGCAGTGAGACCCTGTAGGGCCCTGAAGCTGATGTGGGAATCTCCAGAATTTCTGTGTCACCCAAGACGGTAACTTGCCTATTGCTGTCAGCACATCCTGATCCCTGGACATTCCAGTTCTGGTGACTTGTAATCCATTTCCCCATTTTTTGTTGTGCTATCCCACACTGCAATTCTGTCAAAGAGATAGACAGCAGGTTTGTGCATTTCTGGAAGGAGCACAGATGCTGGAGGCCACCCATAGCCACCAAACTCTCAGTGTCCTCTCTGCTAGACTCCCTGTTGACATGGCAATGGCTCAACAACCTGGCTTTTTTGTTGTTGTTGTTTTGAGACAGAATCTCGCTATGTAGTTCAGGCTGGACTTGAAATATTATGTAGCCCAGGCTCCCTCAAAATTCTAGACTGAGCTAAGGTGTTGAAAACAAATTCTATTGAGGAACTGCAACAGTAGAGGACAGCGCTGAGCTTCTTTCTGGTTTTTTCAGAGGTGACCAGGAGCTTTAAAAGGACAAAAAGATCAAAAAGGTCTTGGGGATAGAGAGGGGCCCTTGAGTGGATTCATGAGATGAAAAAGTATGAAAAGTTGGGCCAGGGATTTAGCTCTGTGGTTCTGCCACCTGCCTCACAAGTGCAAGGACTGGAGTTCGATCCCCGGTACCAAAAAAAAAAAAGTATGAAAAGTAGAGGGGTGTTCTGTGAGAAGACATCTAGAGATTTACTTATCAGTACTTAACAAAGTCAGGTTCCTGTTTCCACCTCTCAGAGGCTAGAAAATGGCCATGTCCAGGCATTCCTGGAACAAACTAAAGGGGGCAGTGTTATCCCAGAGCTGTAAGAAACATTGTTACTGTTTGTTCCAGTCTATACGCCAAAGACAAGGCCCAGAAGACATGAGGGATCCAAGGAGCTGGGCTAGGTTTGGTCAAGGAGAGACTTTGTCAACCTCCAGCACATAGCATGAACTCCCAAAGCATTTAGTGATTCAGTGAACAAGGAGTGAATGATCACAGGAGGGTGAACCCCCTCTCCACACAGGGAAGGCAGGGAGGCTGGGAAGGTGCTGAGAGAAGGTCTGGGTAGCAGCTCAGAGACTTCAGTGCAGGTGCCACAGTTGCTCTCCAGAGGACTGCAGTCCGGGCACAATGGGACTCAGCAGAGCCACCTTAGAATCCTCCTTCACCTTGACTGGGTATCACTGAGTTGAGGGAAGAAGGGAAATATCCAAAGCAGCAGCATCAGGTTGTGCTGTGAGCGTGTTTGCAGCAATAACACATCTGCTGTGTTGAAAGACCAGTCAGAAAAACAGAAGCAGCTGAAGACGCCCACAGTTTTTATCCTTAATAAGATCAGATAGAGCTGCTCCTCTGATAAGCTATGCAAACCATGAACATAATGATACTTGGTTGTGAGAACTCCCTCCCCATGGCCCCCTCACCTGGGACCTGCTGCAAAAACAAACACGGGAAGGTGTGCTGGCATCTGAGTTGCACTTCACCTGTGAGCCTCAGCTCTGGTGACCAAGCAGTTTCAGGGGAAAAAGAGAGGAGACATCTAGAGCAACCATCAACAGGAACCTGACACTCTGAGCAGCACCTTTTGCTCAAGTAAGAAATTAGTTCCTGAGAATCCTTTTGGGTCATTTTCATGGGATTTCCTGGAATACGTATTTCTTGCAAAAGATGAACTGGTTTCCTGGAAACTGAGATGGATGGAAGAGCAAAACAGGAAGGACAGGTGTGTGGGGCAAAGGAGGGCTGCACTCCAGAGTGCTGCACTCCTGAAGAAGTTCAGCTTCCCACTTTGGAGTGCACATTTTTGAAATGACAAATATTAAAAATCCCAGAGAAAAGTCAGAAGAAGGAACAAGTAAGTAGTTAATGATTTGTTCAAGAAATACATATGAACACTAAAAATTCACCAAGTAGCAAAGATTGAAAAGTAGCCAGGAGTGATCCCTGGCCTCCGTGATCTCATGGGCCAGTCCCAGAGAGAAACGCATTTGAACAAAGAATCACAGCACCTTCAGCCATGGTCCAGACCAGGGCTCACTGGGAGATGAAATGGAGTGGAGACAGAGGAGAGACCAAGTCTGAAGTGTGACATGAGAGAGAACCAGCAGAACTGAGAGGGAGCCACACTGTGCAGGACAATGTCCAAACCACATTAGACTGGTTTCCACCCAGGTGTAAAAGAGCTGGGCTTCCTCTCTGTTCCATTGCAGCTGATGGACCCAAGTGCTGAGCACCTGTGGAGAACTGAGGTTTTTCAAGAGGAAAGAGGAAGCTGCTGCTCAACTCACTGGCTGATGAACCCTTACTGATACATATGCATGGAGCCATGCTACTGCGATCATTGGAATGAGTGGTATTGATATTTATCATCCAAAGCGTTAAATGCACTGTGTTGTTAAATGCACTATGATGTGACAGAGCTCATGGGAGTCAGTTGTGTGTGTCTCTTCCCAATTCCCTGTTCAGTGACATCACATTGGAAGTCAACTGTGAAATCAGCTATGGTGTCAATATTTACACTGCAGAAATCAGCAAATAATTCAATCAGGGCTTTCAGTTTTGGAGAAACAATTTACCCCTTTTCAGAGTATTTAGAAATTTCTCAGGACTGTGCTATGTGTGATCATCAAGGATTTTGCAAAAGAAGTGCACCACAGGCTCACTTTTGGGTAGTTTCTTTGAGCTTGATCACTGTGACCACATACTGGACGGCTTTGGGAGAAGTGGATAGGAGACAGGGCCCTGACTGAGGGTGATGTGTAGCTCTGCTTATCTCTATGAAGTAGCAAGTGTTCTGATTTTCTGGAAAGAAAAAAAAAAGCGATTGTGTTTCAAGAAGTTTATACATTTGAGGAAGGAGAACGGGTTTCTGCTTTGGCATTTAATGAAAATATACATAATAAAGTGGATAAATGCTGGCCAGAGAAATGTTGTTGGAAATCTTCAGCAGCCCTTGGCATTCCTGGACTTAACCACAATATGTTTGTAAGAGCTCCTGAATCTTGAATGTGTATACCTCATCCTTGGCTGAGGGAAGAGTTGAAAGAAGTGATTGGTACTTAGTAGCCTCCCCTGGCCAATGAGACATTTTTAGTGCATATTTACTTAAGAAAGATCAGATCATAAAAAAGAACAAGATAATCCTAAAGTCACCTGCAGTGCAACCAAACACTGTTAATATTTTGTGACAAACTTCACTATTTAATAAATAGATAACAATGGATTATGTATGACCATATTTCAGAGTATACTTTCATCTCAGTCTTTGGAAGTTAGTTTTAGTAACAGCTTTATTGATATGTAAGTCACAATCCCACAATTCACCTATGTACATATATAATTTAATGCTTTCTGTTGTGAAATCATCACCACAATTATTATTAAAACATTTTTATCACCCCCTCAAAAAACATACTCATCAGAAATTACCTTCAGTTGCCCCTTTACTTCATCCCTGGCAACATTAATCTACTTTCTGTCTGTATAAATTTGTCCTAATATTGAACATTTCATGTAAATGTAATTGGTAGGCAGCCTTTTATGTCTGGTTTCTTTCACTTATTGTGATGTTTTCAAGGCCCACCCACACTGTGAGGTGTATCAGTATTTCATGCTTCTTCATGACTAATAGTCCATTATAGGGATATGCCACATTTTGTATATGCACCCACTACTGGATGGACATTGGGATGTTTCTACTTTGATTTGTTTTGATTAGTGCTGCCATGAACAGTCATGTGCAAGTCTTTGTATGAACATATTTTCATTTCTCCTGTGTACATACCTAAGAGTAATGTTGGGCACTCTAAGTCAAAATCTGTTTGACTTTTCCAGGAACTACCAGACTGTATTCCAAAGTGGCTGAACCATTGTACGTTATACTGACAGTGTATATGTTCTAATTTCTCTCTCTTCTCTCCAATATTTGCTATCACCTGCCTTCCTGATTCCAACCATGGTAGTAGGTATTAAGTGGTATCTCAGTATGTTTTTTGTTATTTTACTTTATTGGTACATTTTAGGTATACAATATAATGACATTCATCATTGGAAATTTGCACCTTTACATAATCTCTCTTGGTTATTTTTCCCCCTTCCCCCTCTCCCCTCAACCCCTCCATCCCTCCCTACTTACAAAGACTTTGTGTCCATTTTTTCATTTTCTCACATTAACTCCATTCCCTTCTTTCCTTTTCCTCTATCCCTCCCACTTCCCCTTCCTCTTGGCCCCTTTTCTTCCTGTTTCACATTATCTATTACACCTTTTAGTCCTTATTTACACTTTCAGTTTCTCACACCAGAGAAACTATTCAGTATTTATACATGTGTGTCCTACTTATTTCACTTAAGAGTATTGCCGCAATGTGCATCCATTTAGCTATAAATATCTCTAATTTATCTTTTTATGGCTGAGTAGTACTCCATTTTATTTTTTAAAAAACATATTTTCTTTATCCAGTCTCCAGATGATGGGCATCTGGGCTGTTTCCAAGTTTTAGCTATTACAAACTGTGCTGCTATGAACATGGGTGCACATATATCACTGTGGTATGATTCTTTTAATGCTTTGGGCAAGATCCCCAGCAGGGGAATAGCAGGGTCAAATGGGACTTCCAGTCCTAGAACTTTGAGGTATCTCCATATTGATTTCCACGGTGGTTGCACCAATCTACACTCCCACCAGCAGTGGAGCAGGGTTCCTCTTTCCCCACAGCCCCGCCACCATTTGTTATTGCTTGATTTCGTGATAGCAGCCATTCTTTCTGGAGTGAGGTAGAATCTCAGCATTGTTTTCATTTGCATCTCTCGAATGACCAGTGATGTTGAACATTTTTTCATGTATTTGTTTGCTATTTCTACTTCTTTGTCTGAGAAATGTCTGTTCATTTCAGATGCCCATTTTTGGATTGGGTCTTTAAGTTTGGGAGGTCTCATTTTTTCAAGTTCCTTATAGATTCGAGATAGTAGACCTTTGTCTGAGGGAAACCTGGTCAAAATTTGTCCCCACATGGTAGGTTGTCTCTTCACACTGCTGGTGCTTTCTCTTGCTGTGCAGAAGCTTTTTAATAAGAAGTGATCCCATTTGTTGATTGTTTGTTCTAGTTCATGGGCAACTGAGGTTTTGTTCATAAAATCTTTTCCTACACCAATGTCTTCAAGAGTTCTTTCTAAACTCCCTTCCAGCCGGTTTAGTGTTTCTGTTTTAATATTTAGATCATTTTGATTTTAGATTCATTTTGACTTTAGTTTAGTGCATGGTGAGAGATATAGGTCTTTCCTCCAGTGAGGGTGTTTGGCTCCTTTGTCAAAGATGAGGTGGCTGAGTGTGTCTGGAGTTGTTTCTGCATCTTCTAATCTGTTCCACTGGTCCTCATGTCTGTTTCTTTGCCAGGACCATGCTGTTTTTATCACAGTAGCTTTGTAGTATAGTTTCAAGTTGGGGATTGTGATACCCCCTGCCATGTCTCTGTTGCCTAGAATTGCTTTTGCTATTCTGGGTCTCTTCTTGTTCCAAATGAATTTTTGGATTGTTTTCTCAAGGTCCATAAAGTATGCTGGTGGGATTTCAATTGGTATTGCATTGAATCTATATAGCAGTTTTGGAAGTATAGCCATTTTCACTATGTTGATCCTTCCTACCCAAGAGCAAGTGATGTCTTTCCATTTTCTGATATCCTCTTCAATCTCTCTTTTCAGAGTGCTATTGTTCTCAGAGAAGAGGTCTTTGCTTTCTTTTGTTAGGTTGATTCCTAGGTATTTCAGTTTTTTGGATGCTATTGTGAAAGGAATTGTTTGCCCTATTTCTCTCTCAGTGAGTCTGTTGTTTGTGTAGAAGAAAGCTATTGATTTTTGCGTGTTGACCTTGTATCCAGCTACTTTACTGAATTTGATTATTAAGTCTAGAAGACTTTTGGTGGAGTTCTTGGGATCTTCTACATAGAGTATCCTGTCATCTGCAGATAATGACAATTTGACTTCTTCATTTCCTATCTTTATTGCTTTTATTTCTTTCTGTTGTCTAATTGCTGTGGCAAATGTTTCCAAGACTTTATTGAACAGGAGTGGTGATAGTGGACTTCCTTTTCTTGTTCCTGATTTTAATGTGAAGGATTTCAGTTGTTGACCATTTAGTATGATATTGGCTGTTGGTTTTTCATAGATGGCTTTTTTCAGATTGAGGTAGAGACTGTCTATTCCAATTTTTGTAGGGTTTTTATCATGGATGTGTGTTGAATTTTGTCAAATGCTTTTTCCACATCTATTGAGATGATCATATGGTTTTTGTCCTTGGCTCTACTGATACAGTGTATTACATTTATTGATTTGCATATGTTGCACCATCCCTGCATCCCTGGGATGAATCCCACTTGGTCAGGGTGTATGATCTTCTTGATGATCTTATGCTTTCCATTTGCCAGTATCTTATTAAGGATTTTTGCATCTATGTTCATTAGTGAAATTGGCCTAGAGTTCTCTTTTTCGGTTGAGTCTTTCTCTGCTGTGGGGATCAAAGTGATGCTTGCTTCCAGGAATGAATTTGGGAGTATTGCTTCCCTTTCAATTTCATTGAAGAGTTTAAACAATAGTGGCAGTAGTTCCTCTCTAAATGTCTTGTAGAATTCAGCAGTGAAGCCATCAGGACCTGGGTAAGTTTTCTTGATAAGTTTTAAACTACATTTTCAATTTCATTGATTGATATTAGGTCGTTTAGAATTTTTAAGTCATCTTTGTTCAACTTTGGTAATTCATATGTGTCTAGGAATCTGTCCATTTCTTCTGTATTTTCCATCTTATTGGTGAATAGGTTCTGGAAGTAGGTATTGATGATCCTCTGGATTTCTCCTGGGTCCGTTGTAATTTCATCCTTTTCATTCCTAATTGCATGGATTTGGGCCTTTTCTTTCCTTTTTCTGATAAGGTTGGCTAAGGGTTTGTCAATTTTGTTTATTTTTTCAAAGAACCAACTCTTGGCTTCATTGATTTTTTTTCTATTGTTCTCTTCTTCTCCATTGCATTGATTTCTGCTCTTATCTTTATAATTCCCTCCCTTGTATGAGTGAGATTTGGGTTTGTCCTGCTCTTTTTCTAGAAGCTTGAGGTTCAGCATCAGGTTGTTTAATTATGTTCACTCTGTTTTCCTAACATGTGTATGCACTGCTATGAATTACCCACGTAAGAATGCTTTCATTGTGTCCCATAGATTCCGAAATGTTGTATTGTCATTGTCATTTAATTGAAGGAGCTCTCTGATTTCCTTTTTAATTTCCTCTGTGACCTACTGGTTATTCAGAAGTGTGTTGTTCAATTTCCATGTGTTTATGAAATTCTTGCGGTTTCTTTTGCTATTGATCTCCAGTTTCATCGCACTATGGTATGATAATATACATGGGATAACTTCAATTCCTTTGCACTTACCTAAATATGTTCTATGAGTGGGTATGTGGTCTATTTTGGAGAATGACCCATGTGCAGCTGAAAAGAACGTGTATTCTGGTTTTGTGGGGTGGAACACTGTAAACATCTGTTAAGTTCATTTGTTCAAGAGTTTCATTGAGCTCTAATATTTTGTTGCTTACTTTTTCTGTAGTTGATCTATCTATTTGTGACAGTGGGATATTGAGGTCCCCCACTACTATTGTATTAGTGCTTGTATGATTTTTAATGTCAGTTAGTATTTGTTTTATATAGTTGGGCGCACTAATGTTAGGTGCATAGATATTTGTGATTGTCATCTCTTCCTCTTGAATTGTTACCTTTACAAGGATGTAATGTCCTTCTTTGTCTCTCTTCATCAGTGTTGGTTTGAAATCCACTTGATCTGCAAAGAGCATAGCTACTCCTGCTGTTTTTTTAGTTCCTGTCACATGGAGTACTGTTTTTCACCCTTTAACTTTCAGTCTATGAGCTTCTTTTTGAATTAAGTGTGTTTCTTGTATGCAGCATATTGTTGGATCTTGCTTCTTGACTCATCCTGCCAATCTATTTCTTTTGATTGGTGAGTTGAGACCATTAACATTGATGGTTATAACTGACACGTATTGAGTTATCATTGTCATGACTTTTTCTTTTTGTTGGATTCTCCCCCTTTGCTTTTAACTTTTTATTGTGCCCAATGGATTCAATCTCCTGGGCTTCCTGGGGTTATGATCCTCATTGCCTTTTCCTAGTATTTTGTCTAAAATTTTTTGGAGTGCTGGTTTGGTATTCATGAAGGTCCTCAGGTTGTCTTTGTCATGAAAGTATCTTATTTCTCCATCAATTTTGAAAGATAGTTTTGCAGGGTACATCAATCTGGGTTGGAGGTTGTTTTCCTTTAGGGCTTGAACACATCACTCCAAACTCTTCTTGCCTTGAAGATTTGCATTAAGAAGTCTGTTGTGATTCTGATCGACTTTCTTTTGTATATGATTTGTTTCTTTTCTGAAACTGCTTGTAGAACTTTGTTCTTCTGTTGAGTTTCTGGAATCTTAACAATTATATGCCTATGTATAGATTTTTTTTGATCAAGGCTATTTGGAGTCCTATATGCCTCACTTATCAGTATGTCAAGTTTTTTCCCCTGCTTGGGAAGTTTTCTGCCATCACTTCTGTGAACATTTTTTTTATGTCATCTGCACTCTCTCCTGTTTCTTCCTTGACTCCAATCAGTCTCATGTTATTCTTCTTTGCATCATCTAGCAGCTGCTAGATTGATCTCTCATGGTCCCTTACAATTTTAAAGCAATTTTTCATTTCCTGGTCACTAATTTCAATCTTATCTTCTATATCTGAAATTCTGTCCTCACATTGGCTCATTCTGCTGCATAGACTTTCAATGGAGTTTTTAATCTCTGGTAATCTATTTGCATCTATTTTATGGATTCCATTTGTTTCCTCTGTCAGGATTTCATCATGTTCCTCAGCTCCTCTATTTTTTTTGTCTGTGTCCTCTAGTTTTATTAATCATGTCTTGCACTGTGTGCACAATCTCTGCTGTTTTGTGAGAAATTATTTCTGATTTCATTTTTTCTGGGTCCTCTTTTGTTGCTAGCTCAGGGGGTCCAGGTGGTTGAGCCATCTTGTTTCCCTTTGAGGTTGCTGTAGGTGATCTGGAATTCTGCTTCTGAGGCTTGTTTGTGTGTCTTCTCATATTGACTGGGGGGAGGTGGGGTGTCAGGGGCTGCTGCTGCATGGCTCACCTCCTCTGTGCTGGGAGTGGTGGGAGGTTGGCCCGGAAGCCTCCTCCTCTGCACTGGGGGTGTAGCACATTGACCTGGAAGCCTCCTCCTCTGTGCTAGGAGCTGTAGCACATCGACCCCTCATTGTGTTTTTTAGAGTTATTTATTCTGTTAATTGACTAATGATGGTTGTATATATTTATAGAGTACAATGTGATGCTTTGATCTATGCATACTTATAGAAAGATTAAATAAAATTAGTTAACATTCACCATTTTAGTAATTTATTTTTTTGTGGCAAGAATACTGAAAATTTATTCTTTTAGCAGTTTTTAAATATATCACACATTGTTACTAACTGTGGTCACCATGCTCCAAATAGCTAAGGGAAGCTTGAGCATAAAGAACAAAGTTAGAAGTGTCACACTACTTGTTTTCTTTTTTCTTTTTTGGTACCGGGGATCAGACTCGGGTCCCTGAGCTTGTGATGCAGGCAATGGCACCACTGAGCTAAATCCCCAGCCCACTACTTGCTTTCAAAATACAAAGCTATTAAAATCAAAACAACATGATACTGGCATCAAAACAGACACATTTACTAGTGAAACAAAACTGACAGCCAGAGATAAACACAAGTATTTACAGTGAATTGATTTTCAATAGAGATATCAAGAACATACAAGGAGTAAAGAATAGATAGGCTCTTCAATTAATGGTGTTGGAAAAACTGGCTATCCATATGCAAAAAAAAGTGGATTCTTATGTAATACCATATACAAAAATAATTCAAAATGGATTGAAGACTTAAATGTAAGACCTGAACTGTAAGACTACTAGAAGAAAACATAGAAGAAAAGGTCTATAACATTGCTAGAACTGCAAAAGCAGGAAAAAAGCAAAAATAGACCAAAGAGATTATAGCAAACTAAAATCTTCTACACAACAAAGGAAACCATCATATAATAAAAAGATAACCCATGAAATGGGAGAGAATATTTACAAGCCACGCATCTGATAATGATCCAAAATATATAAGGAACTTAAAAAACTCAATAACAAGAAAACAACCTAATTTTTAGATGGGCCAAAGAACCTGAACAGACATTTCTCAAAGTAAAGCATACAAATGACTGACTGATATATGAAAAATTGAATGGTGGTATATGCCTGTAATCCTAGCTACTCTGGGGGCCGAGGCAGGAGGACCACAAGTTCAAGCCCAGCCTGGGTAACTTAGTAATTTAGCAAGACCCTGTCTTGTAATAAACATAAAAATATGGGCTGGGAATGTAGCCCAGTGCAAAGGTCCTATGTTCAATCCCAATCCCTAAAAACAAAACAAACAAAAAAATCATTTCTAACAAAATCTCTAATTATCAGAGAAATGCAAATTAAAACCACAATGAGATGTACCTCACACCTGTTAGAATAGCTATGATGAAAAAAAAGATTGATAACAAAAGTTGGTGGGAATATGGAAAAAAGGGTACCCTTGTATATTGTTAGTGGAAATTGACATCAGACCACTGAAAAATATAGAGGTTCCTCAAAGAACTTAAAAAATAGAATTGTCATATGATTCAGCAAGTCTAAGTCGGGGTGCACATCCAAAGGAACTGGAGTCATTCTGATGTCCAGATGTTTGCATTCCTGTGTTCTTTGTGGGTTTGATTTGCATTCTCCTGATGCAAATCAGGAAGTTGTGCATCTTTTCAGGTGCTTATTGGCCATTGGTATACTTTCTCTGGAAAACAATCTTTTCAAATTCTTTGCCCATTTTTGAACTGTGTCCTTTTGGTCTTTATCATTGAGTTGTAAATGTTCTCTTTATATTCTAGATACAAATTCCTTAACTGTTACACCACTTGCAAACATTTTTCCCACATCATGGCTGCTTCTTCCCTTTCTTGATGGTGAGAAGCCTGAGTTTGCTGTTGGGCCACAAACCTCCCTTCCTCACAATGCCCTTATCCATTTGCCATCACCTCTCATGAGTTCTGCATCTTCAGAAAACTTCTGCTTAGTGCTAGGAAGCTTTCACATTGCTCTTTGTTTCTGAAGATGGAGTGTGTGTGTGGGTGTGTGTGTGCATGCATACATATGTGTGTTTCCTAGAGGCCCAATTTTTTTCCTGAAAACAAAGTCACTCTAAAGGTACTATGAATTTCTTGAATCTCATCCAAAGTTTAATTTAAGTCAGAGAAGGAATGGCCTCTCCCCTGAAGGAGAGTATCTGAGTTGCAGGCAGGTTCCATCGATCTGAAATATTCCCGGCTTCATGGCAGCTGCAGCTGCAAGACAGCCCTTGTCATTTAGTCTAGCTGTGCATTTCTGGAGGTATATTTAGCTTGCTTCTATTTAGCATTCCCAGAATAGCCATAGTTTTTTGTTTCTCAATCATCCTCTTAGTTTTGTTCCTTCCTGTCCCAAATTTAGGATGACATACTAGATGGTTTCCAAAACCCTTTCCACCTCCAACAGTCTATGCTTTTATCTAATGTCCAGGTCTCCTTGGCAGGAGCACAGTGTAATCTGCAGCTATACCCAGAGTCCACTGGCACGCAAAGTGCACGGTCTCCAAAATGGGCTGTGAGTTGCTTCAAGCTCTTTCACTTACTCAGAATTCCAGTATGATCTGATCACTACCACTTAAATTCATAATGAAGTTTCCTATAAGTTAATATATGTTGAGATGAAGACAAACATATTTTCCTATACCATTTCTGGGCAAGGTTATAGGTGAATATTTTGTAATGAAGATGACTCTTAATTCCTGTAATGCGAACAACTTAGTTTGTGAATTTGGCAGCTCCAGACAGTTCCAAGGATGGTTGAGTTGAATCCCCTATAGCTCATTGGAAGCACGTCATGCTTTGAGTGTTATGGTTGCCTCAACTTCTGAGGATACCACAGCTGGAGACAAATTTTCAAGCTGCAACCACTCTTCCTATCTCAGATGTTTTCTTAGCTTGCTACTGGCCCCAAATTAGGATACTGCTGTTCATAGAGCATTCAATGCCTACTCACTCTAAATAAGAAATCAAGGGTAAAACAAAACGCAGTGAGCTTCTGCTGTGAGTATGGCCTGTAACTTCAGCTCAGCACAGAGTTTCTAAGAAGATTCCAAAATAACTTCCCTACCTCTGTGATCAGGAATGTAATATACAAATGAGCGAGTGTCTGATAATTTCTTTTTTTTCCATTAAGTTTATTGGTATATTTTAGGTGTACAATACAGTTACATTCATCATTGGGATCTTGTACCTTTACATGATGTATCTTGATTCTTATTTTTTTTCCCCATTCCCCTGCCCTCCCTTCACCCCTCCACCCTTCCTTATTTACAAAGACTTTGTTTCTATTTTTTCCTTTTCTCATATTTTTTCTTTTCCCTTCTTTCCTTTCCCCTATCCCTCCCACTTCCCTGACTCTTTTAGACCTTTTCTTCCTATTACACAATGTCAACTAAACATTTAGATTCTTATTTACACTTTTAGTTTTTCACACCAGAGAAACTACTTTGTATTTACACATGTGTGTCCTATTAATTTCACTTAAGAGTATGGCCTCAATATGTATCCACTTAGCTATAAATGTCTCTAGTTTCTCATTCTTTATGGCTGAGTAGTACTCCATTTTATATTTTAAAAAATCCACATCTTCTTTATCCAGTCTCCAGTTGATGGGCAGTTGGGCTGTTTCCAAGTTTTAGCTATTACAAACTCTGCCGCTACAAACATGGGTAAGCATATATCACTTTGGTGTAATTCTTTTAATTCTTTTGGAAAGATACCCAGCAGAGGAATAGCTGGGTCAAATGGGATCTCTAGCCCTAGTTCTTTGAGGTATCTCCATACTGATTTCCACAGTGGTTGCACCAGTCTGCACTCCCACCAGCAATGGAGAAGGCTTCCTTTCTCCCCACAACCCTGCCCAGCATTTGTTATTGGTTGATTTCTTGATAGCAGCCATTCTTTCTGGGGTGAGGTGAAATCTCAGTGCTGTTCAATAATAATTATTATAATTTCTTTTTGATGATGCTTTTTGTTTGAGGGAAAGTAGTTTTTCCCATCTTTGTAGCTTTACAAAACGAATTGCTTTAAGGAAGGACTTAAGGTACAAGTAAATGGATAGGGCATGTTTTCAATGGTGAAAAGGAAATAAAGTTGGGAGAGAAGCAGGAATATTGAACTGTGTCCAATTTGTTTATTTGGGCTTTAACATATCAAACTGAATAAATCCACTCTGAGAAATATTTATATTAATAAACATGTAATGGGTATACAAAACCCCATTCTTAAAAACTGAACCCAACAATATCTAACCAGTGCCCTGAAGCTGATTCCTGTGCTTGGCATGCTGACAGGTAGGTACAAACACAACATGTGGGGGTCTTTCTGCCCTTCTTCCCACCATGGTGCTAGGGTTCAGGCTCTTCGTGGCCCAGATGCCTCTGCATCTCATGTTTCCTGATTTCTGAGGGGCTGGGGTGCTGAAGCTCATTCAGAACACAAGGAGACAGCCTGTGCTCAAGTATAAGGTAGATGCTGGCACTACAGCCTTTCCATTCATGTACACACACAGACAAAACCAAAACCACATATCAGCTGGGCACAGTGGTGCATATCTGCCATACCAGCAGTCTGGGAGGTTGATGCAGGAGGACTGTAAGACTGAGCCCTGCATAGATAATTTAGCAGCTCAATGAGACCTTGTCTAAAAATAAGAAATAAAAAGGGCCAGAGGTGTAACTCAGTGCAAAGACACTGGCTTCAATCCCTAGTACCACAAAATAAAATGAAACAAAACAAAAAAATTACCTGAAGTGTCAGCCAGAGTGAGGAGGTAAGGAAGAGGACAGGGAGAGGCTCCAGTGAGATTGAACAAAGACAAAAGCATCCTGGAATTCTGCATAAGCAGCTGGAAGGCAAGGCCACCATCCCTTTCTTATCCCTGATGGAGAGTGGCACCTTGCAGGAAAGTGACTGGATGGGGGACAGACCAGAGCTCCAGGTGGACGTGGCCTCACTACTATAGGAGAAGCTGGCACTGCTGCTAATACACTGGTTGCTCCTCTGCTTCATGACCTGCATGTCCTGAAAATTCTTCAGCAGAAAAATGTCAAAAGGACAAGACAACAAAATACCCAAACCAAGGAAAACCCAGAAGTGTACATCTACTATTGGTGTTAGAATAAATGCATTTCTGTGGAAACAGCCCAATTGCCCATCATCAACTGGAGACTGGATGAAGGAAATGCAGTTTTTCTATAAAATGGAGTACTACTCAGCCATAAATAACAAGAAATTAGAGACATTTATAGCTAAATGGATGCACATTGAGGCCATACTCTTAAGTGAAATAAATAGGTCACACCTGTGTAAATACCGAATAGTTTCTCTGGTGTGAGAAACTGAAAGTGTAAATAAGGACTAAAAAGTAAAATAGATAATGTGAAATAGTAAGAAAAGGGCGAAAGGGAATAGGGAAGTGGGAGGGGAAGGGGAAAGGAAAGAAGGGAATGGAATTAATATGAGAAAATGAAAAAAGTGGAAACAAAGTCTTTGTAAATAAGGAGGGATGGAGGGGTTGAAGGGAGGGCAGGGGAAGGGGGAAAAAATTAAAAACCAAGAGAGATTATGAAAAGGTGCAAATTTCCAATGATGAATGTCATTATATTGTATACCTAAAATGTACCAATAAAATTAATAAAAAAAGAACATAAATGCATTTCTAAAAAGATGAGGGTGCGATAACTTTGAAAGTATGGCCTCAAAAGTTTTAGACAAAAAAGAATAGAAATTGTCTATTTTACACTTGATTTTAACCAAAAGGCCAAGAAGCAATAAAAATTGTGTATTTTAAAAGAAAAAGCAGTCTGGCTTTATCTTATACTTGTTCATGAAGACTTTTTCTGCTTTCATTAGTTGTGGCACCTGCTTACAAAAGACACATTTTTGGACTCTGTAATACTCTGTGAGTACCCACATAGACCTAAAGCCATCCCTAGTGGTCTGAACTTCTAAAAGGAGACAGCCTTCTCATTTAGCAAACTCTCAAGGAAGAAGTGAACGAACTGGTTTTTATTGGTGGTAGTAATAAAACATAAAAATTAAAAAGACAAAAGTTGTAGGTTGTCTATTTAGTTTTTTTCTGGGCATAAAAGATAAATTGATGCAGATGATATACCCACACATACACTGAATAGTGTGACGTGATCTGTAGATGAAAGGAATATGTAACATTTATAAAGATCATGTTGGATATAAAGTGTGTGCCTTGAATTTTCCTCCTATTTCCTCTGTGTTGTTGGATAATTTTTTATTATACTATATTCTTTTGTGTAAATACACACTTTATCTCTCATTTTGCTGTTGTCAAGCACTTAGTTTATTTCCAGTTTGTTTCTAGGAACAAAGCTTGGGTGAACAACTGTGTAATATATCTACATTTACATCAGATTTTTTCTTAGAAAAAAAATCCTAAAAATGGATATAGTGAATAATAGGCCATGAACTCTAAATTTTTAAGAATTGTGATCTATATTACAAGCATTCAGAAAGGATATATCAGTCTTTACTATCATCATCAGTACATGACATTTCCAAGGATAATTCATTTTAAAATGAAAACAGGAGTTGACTAAAGCTCCAAAACAGATTTGCACTAGATAATTTTGAAAGGTTCAAACTGACCAGAACACTATTGTGTGATGAGCTATAATGACACTGGGCACTCCATCTTCTATCCTCGGGAGCTCTACCCTGCTACTGACTCCCAGCCCTAATACACTGCTTCAATTCAGCCCCAGGGCATGACAAGCCTGCCTTTGCCTAAGGCCTTAAGGACTTCTTTTCTTTGTTTGAAGGTAATTTAAGAATCCACAAGTCAGAAATACCTTGATACCAGCTGGATAAATTTAAGAACCAAACATACACATCCAGCACTCCACCCCCACCCTGGGAGCTCCGGACGTTCTTGGGGATTCCATGGACACCTTGCCCCACACTAACCTAACCACCCTTCTTGGTCAGAAGCAGAATGCCTTTCCAGAACCCTAGCCTCCCCTTGTTTCTGTCCACCATCCCCAGGACCTTCTCTTTTAGCTCCGCAGGAAAGAACAGTCCAGGAATTCCATGGGATTTTTTCAAAAAGTGAGGAGTGTTGCTCAAACCAGACTAAATTGTTGAATCTCTCCTCCCCCCTGCCAATCCTCTAGCAACTAGGGTACCTTCTTATGCATACATGTGGCTCCAAATGACCTCAGTCAACAGTGTAAGTCAACAGATACTATGTGAGAAACAAGGTAGAAAGACAACATCTTCAATGCTCATGCTCATGGGTGGAAGACCTAATTATTTCTTCATAATTTTTGCCCTGCGAAAAATTATTCTCCCACACAGTGACTTCCCAGAGTCATGGAGGACTTGGACCATCTGTGTTGAGAGGTAAAGTCTTGGAATGTCCTGCCATCCTGAAGTACCTGCCCTCACTATCCCTGACGAGAGCACAAGAATTGGAAACAGAACAAGTATGTGAATAAAAGCCTCTGACGGTAACCAGGAGGATACTGGAAAACACCAGTACCAGCAGTGTTAGAGTCACACTCAGACTCCCTCCTCCTCAGACTTCCTATTTCATGAGCCCAGGCTCCCAGGCCTCCACTAGGGCTCTGGTGAGTCTCTGAAGCCCAAGGAAAGGAAAGAGCTGGAACCCTGGCAAGGACTGAGGGATTCCAGTGAGAGAACATGGCCAAGTGCCAAATTACAGCTGTGAGCAAACCACTCACGGAGAGGAGAGGAGCGCATCAGGATCTCAGAAGAGGAGATCAGGGGACTGACTAACACTCACCAGCTACCAGGAGAGCAAGTCCTGCAAGGAAGAGGATTTAGCACCTGGAAATGAAGGAGTGCTCCATAGCAGGCCGGGCAGCAGAACACAGTCCCCAAGAGGCTCTTCTGGGCCAGCATGATGGTGGGCAAGGGCTGGGACTGAGCAGTGACCAGTAAGGGAAGAAAACAGAGATAGAGGCTGGGAAAGGGGAAAGGACAGGCTGGGGAAGGTGCCTTGCCGGGTGAGAGGAGAGAATGGAAAGGAGGGGTGCTGGTGAGGACTCTGGGATGAAGAGGAGAGTGAGGAGGAGGAGCGTTTAAGGAGGAGGAGGTGCTGGTGAGGGCTCTAGGATGAAGATGAGGGTGTGAGGAGGAGGCTCTAGTGAGGACTCTGGGATGAGGAGGGTGTGAGGAGTAGGAGGAAGTGTTGGAGAGGATTCTGTCTGAATGAATGCACATTTATTACATAGAGAGAGGGAACTGGAGTTGGAGAGAGGAAGGATGGTGCCAGACATATTGCTTGGGGCCTTCTCTGTGGTACATGAGCCCCCATACCTCCTCTATGGAGGAACATGGCACAGTACCCTGGTCCTTGGCCACTTCTGGTGTTTTTGTGTTGACTTGTGGGACAGAATGGGGTCAGCAGTAAGTGGGCCCAGGTTTTTCCTGGATCCACCTTCCCTAATCTGGAAGTCAGAGAAGGAGCTAGGTCCTCAGCTGGGCATCAGGGAATGCTGTGAGGAGCTCATGCTGTTCACACTGAGAGGCTTCTCACTGTGCAGAGCCCTTTTTAGGAATGGGTGGACTTCCTCAGTTTCTGACGGGTACTTTCAGTCTGGCCAGGAGCTGACCCTGACCACACCTACCCTGGCAGACCTGTCCATGTGGGCCCCAACGAGCTCTGTATCCTTCTGTTTTGGTGGCTTTTCAGCCGTTCATCCCTTCAGCCATGATCGCAGTGTTCTGGGCAGATCTGATAGTTCCAGGCAGCCAACCCAAGTGCACAGATGACTCCAGGGCCACGTGGAAGGTGACTGCTGTCCTTAGAGAGCCCAGGGACTCTGCAGGTGTACAGGCCTCTGAGATCAGGCCTTGTAAGACTCTGTCAGACTTGAAGCCTCCAACGTCCTTGTGAAAGGAGACATCTGCACATCTCTGCCACCCCTGCACTCAGGAGCAAGGGCCGCTGCCCCAACCCAGACATCCATCTCCTGTGAGAGCTGGGGCTGTTCCTGGTCCCCTTGATTCACCCTCGGAAGCAAACAGCAGCCAAGTGTCAGGCTCCAGCATGGCCGAGGATCCCATTTAGGTCAGTAATCTAGTTTCCACTGCATAGAGCAGAAAGAAAGAGCTGGAGACTCTGGGTAGCGGCCAGCTGTGGTGGGCGAGTCATTTGGACACCAGCAGCAGCTATTTCTGAACTAACTGGCATCAGATCCCTCTCCTCACCTTGAGTCCAGTGTCTCCATCTCCAAAATCGTTTTTCCAAGATCAAGCCAGGGAGAGGCAGAGACACGATTTAGAGCAAGAAAGGGACAGCCAGCATGATTTCCTCACTCCCGTACCATGTGGGCCGAAGAGAACAGGCCGAGAAGAGGGAAGCAGACAACTCCAGAAAACTCCAGCATATACTCATTCTCTCCTCCCTTCCTTTCATCTTTCTGCTTTAAACACCTCCTCTCAAGGTCATGTGTTGTGTTAGACCCCAGAGGTGTGATTCATCAGCGGTGGCCCTCCCCTTCACAGGACCCGTGCGAGGGAATAAAATAATGACTCCATGTGTGTTGAGTCGATTTCCCAAACACTATTTTAAGCACTTTACACATATTGATTCCCTTGATCTTTACAACAGCACTCTAAGGTTGACACTTACTATCCCATTTTAAAGATGAGATGGCTGAGCATGGGGAGGTGAATTGGCCACAATGATATCGTTCACAGGCACTGCCCCCATCCTGTGCCAAATCACACTGGGATAAGGGGGCTGTAGAAGCAGACATTTCCATTCCCCCGAGTCAGTAGGGGATGTCATTTCTCCAGGACTTCCTGTGATAGTCCCTCTGCACTCCCTTTCTGTACACTGACCACTAGGTAGATCTCATGGAGGTCCTGGGAAAGGGAGCCCTAGCATCCCCAGGTGCCCATCCCAGGAGCTCCCCTATTCCATCTGTGCTAAGCTCCCAGGGCTCAGCTCCCACACACTTGGCTCAGCCCTCCAAAGGGCTGTCAGCTGGTGTCAGCCTCTGAGCACTAGGAGAAGCCCTCACTAGTAGTCACAGGGAAAGGACAGACATGCTCTCCCTTCTCTCTGCTTCCATATTTGCTCACCATGACCCTGGCTCTGGGCAGACCCAGCTATTATATCATCACTATGGGGCACCCGGGGTCATCTGGTGGGGCCAAGGGATGTGCCTGAAAACCTGTGCCCCAGCTGGAGTTAGGCAACCTTGATGCTTCTTGAAGAAAGAAGAGGAAACCTAGTGGGTCTCTGATGATGAGTTTGTCCTTATAATGCACATCACTGCCTGGGGAAGAAGAGGGAACATTTGAGGGAGAGGGAAGGCCCCCAAGTGCTCAGTCTGATGGTTCCTGTACCTGGAGTTTTGGAAGAGGTAGCAGCTGCTCCTGCTGAGTAGGAGGGCTGGGCCATGGGGCACAGGACATCCTCATCTTTGCCACGCTTGGGCTTCCTCATCTGCTGAAAATGCCAATGCTAGTCCACTATGGAAGCCTCTGAATGCTGCATGCAAATCATCTGGTTCCTGGAACAATTTGATGTGATTATTTTAAGCACTGGTAACCACAAAAATAATTTGTTATTCTTACTATTTAGTATGGGGAAGAACTATAAAACAGTACTGATATTTCACAGTAAATTAATTGAAATGGTCTTTTTTCTAATTCTTGAAAACCCTAACTAGATTTAAAATTTTTATTTCATATTTTGAACATTTTAAGTAAAAGTCTTTACATAACCTACCATGAATATAATTTTAACAATATTTTTCAAACCACATGAGTTATGATCCATGAGTGGACCATAATAAAAGTGAATCAATTCATCATAATCAGCTTTTTTTCAATGACAGAATAGAACAGACATAATGTGCTTATGTGATAAAGGTAGTATTTCATTAGTTTAAGCAGTTATATACATGTTAATGTATATACACTTACACACACTATGTACACAATCATACACATTTATGTGGAAGGAATGTGATGTAAAATGTATTTTTTCCAATTTCTAAAATTGTTCTATAATTTAAAAATGATAAAATTCTCCTTTTCGTGTATTTTTGACAAATGTAAAATGCATTTATAATTATGTCAAAAAAGAATGAGACAACCACTGTAATTTAATTATCCCCTTGGAGAAACTGGCCATTTTGTCCCCTTCCTTTTCCGGGACTCCTCTTTGCTTCCCTTCTCTTTGGTTTGCATAGGTCTGCATAGGTCTCCTGAGCCAGACTGCCATCAATTTTCCTGTCCACTCCTCAACCACATCAATGAACAAATGAGCAAACAAGAGTGGGTTTAGTGACAAAGAACAGGTGTCTGGCCATTGTCTCGTGCAGAGCTGAGTGAATGCTGGGCTTTGTTGAGCGAACTGTCACCTATGCGTGTTTAGATCACAAGGAATAGCTATGTGACAGTGGGATCTGAAAAGTTACCCCAACTTCCTGATTATCAAGTCCCTATAATACTACATTTAAGACCGACGGGTGCTCGGTGATAGATATCCTTCAGGTGTCAGCTTCTACTAGGAGGAATGGGATCAGAGGTCAAATGGCCCATTCTCTGGCCTGGATATTGTTGATACAGTGCTGTTTCTATTGATAATTCAACAGTCTTTCAGGAGTCTCCTCTCTCATCCTTAGGAGAAATATTAATATATTTTTATTTTAAAATTTGAGATTTGATTTTTTTAAGTGGAGAGCTTGGGCAGTCATCTTGCTACTCCTGAGAGTTAGACTATTATAGTCTAACTTGGCTATGAAGTTTTAAAAGGTTAGAATTCTCAAAACACCAGTGTGTGCTTACATATCAGTATACCACTAACCTCCTGGATAATTTCAAGTGGGTTTTTAAATAGGGATACCTGCCATATGCCACTCCCAGAAGAAAGTGTGGCCCAAACAGGAAGCACAAGGTAACAAATGTGAGGATCGATGACAGCCCAGGTACCAAAAGCTCCTGGAGTAAGTTGCAGGGAAAAAAAGAAAAAAGAAAGAATTAGGGAGCAATTGTTTAATGATTGCAGTTAGTGATAGGGGTATTTAACAGTATCTGTTGACTATTTGACTTAAACAGAACATTGCAATGAATAGAGCAGGAAAATATTTATCCAGCACTTCTCATTGTGACTTGCTTAGTAGAGGAAGCATCCAGAGGCAACCAGATGAGCCCAAGCCCGGCTCCTCCAGGAGTGCTCCGATGTGGGAACAGTGAACTCTTATCAAACCACACTCAGAGGAAAGGATAGGGGTCGTGGATTATCCACATGTATCCATCACAGATGTGAACTAATTATGTCGCAAGCTTTCATCTCATATTTATGATAAGAACGAAAAAAGCATTTGTGGTGATGGGTGCAGGCTTTTGAAGACTTGAATCTAGATCTCTACTATGGGCTAGGACATTTTATTTAACCTTTCAGCCTTGGCTTTCCTATCTATAAAACAAGCTCACAACGACCTAGAACTTCTGCAAATAGACTGAAATGATTTCTATAAAACATGTAACAATATCTGATACCAAAAATAGGTTCATTATGATGTGGTATTTATTATGTCTATAGTAAATATTTACTGATGAATTTATGAACAACACACACAGTACAATTTTGCAATAACCAGGACTTCTTTAATATCCAATGTGAAATTCTTTTGCTCTAAACTTATTTCCAAAGAAAGAAATGATTTCTTTTTTCTCCCCCTTTTTTCTTTTTTTTTTAGTACCGGGGATCGAACTCAGGTCCTTGCGCTTGCGCAGCAGGTGGCAAAACCACTGAGCTAAATCCCCAGTCTAGAAATGATTTTTTCGAAGCATCTTCTCTAGGGTCCTTGGGACAAGTTCCCTGTAGGCGGCTTGTAGTGGAGACGACCACTAGAGGGCTCTGCAAGGACCGGGACATCTCTCAGGTGTGGTAATGGGGAAGCAGCCCTGAGAAGCCTAGCCTGTTGGAGACTCCATCCTTCTCTTCATAGAGCACGTAATGACAAGAGCCCTGCCCCTTCGCCAGCACCTGGGCGTGTACAAGTGGATGGATGTCACTAGCAATAGTTGGTGGGGGCCAAGCTAGGACAGCTCTGCTGTTCTAGGATTGTTCTCTGCCTGTACCACTTCACTGAATTACCCTTGCTGGGGATTAGAATGACACAATACAATGCAATGTCAACCTTGAGACTAGTTCTGAAACTGAGTAAGATTCCCTGTAGGGACTGGGACCAGAACTATTTGGGACATATGTGTGAAATTCCATTTATTGGAAGCCTTGGGGTTCTGGCACTGCAGGAGCCCACTGAATCCTACTTACAGGATGAATGGCTGGCCCCTCTCATGATACACTATCAAAGATGAACAATAAACACCCCTCTGGACTGGGTGGTCACTCAGGGATCTTACAGCCAGTGATGCAATAGGTAAATCACAGCTTTGTGACAGGCACATTGGCCAGTAGCTCACAGTGGGGCAAGTGGTAGCTGAAAAGCAACCCTGCCTCAGGGACCTGGGACCTGGGACCTGGGACCTGGGCAGAAGGGGAGCTTTCTCTCTTCCCAGGAGTTTGGTCTCTTGAACTGAGGCACCTTAAGCCTTTTTTTTTCTTGCACTTGCTTTGCTTCTGTGGACTTTCTTTTTCCCAAACAGATCAGTCTGTCCACAGGCCCAGACAAAATATTGCTCCACTGGACTCAAGAAGACAATGCAAGCTGCAGGGAGATTTGCTTTTATCTGAGTCCCCTCGAAAAACAACTCAGGACAGCGCAGGGAGGGGTCGCCTCTCCCTTCGAAGTCAAACACCACCCTTGCTACACTTCTGTGACACTGAGGCTGGAGAGCTCAGGGTCTCTCTTGAAGGAGCTGGTCCCCAGCAGGGAGGAGTTGCTGGAGGCCTCAGTCAGGACTTGGCTGGGAGCCAGGGAAGGCCCTGGCCAAGGAGGGCCTGGCCGCTCAGGGCGGGGGCGGAGCAGGTGAGCGGGCCGGGTGGGCGTGGGGAGTGTACTCGTACGTGACGTTGGAGTTTGCTGCAAGCCCAGAGTCAGAGGCTGTGCGAGAGTGTGTGGAGCGCCGCGCGGCCGGCCGGGGACGATGTGCGCGGCGGGGCGGTAGCCGCAGTGAGCGCGGCGACTGACAGGAGCGAGCGGCAGCCGGGGACAGGGCCCGGGGGGCGAGGAGGAGGCCACGGGGCCGCTGGCCCGAGGCACGCCGCCCGGCCCCAGGATGTAGCGAGAGGCGAGGCGGCGGCAGCTCTCCGGAGGTGGCCAGCTCACCATGAAGAAGCACTCGGCCCGGGTGGCCCCGCTCAGCGCCTGCAACAGTCCGGTCCTGACCCTCACCAAAGTGGAAGGTAATGGGGCGGCGCCGGGCGCGGGCCGCAGTGCAGAGGGACCGCCACAGCCACAGCCTCCCCGCCTGTCCCGAGACCCGCGCCTGCCCACGGGGCACTGGCTGGCGCGCTCCAGAGCCACCTGGCTCTTGAGCACAGCGGGTGGCCGGGGTTGGGCGCATCCCTCCCTGCGCCCCACATGGGGCAGACCGCCCGCGGTGTTGCCCACGGGCTCCTAGGGGCTGCTGGAGCCTGGTGGAGGCTGGGCACGTCTCCCAGCTCTGAAGCCATCCCTGGCCATCATCGAAAGGACGTCGGGGCTGACAGGTGCGGGAAAATCCCAGCTTCAGCCTGTACACAGGTTCCTTCTCGGGCCTTAAGGGGAGTGAGAGGGCATGTGAGAGGCCCCCAGAATGTGTTCCCATCCTCCTCATCCCCCCTTCAGCGTGGAACCGCCCCCACCACACGGGGGGTTGTGGAAGAGAGAGAAGAGGGCCGTGGAGGAGGTTATGCCTTACTCAGATCCAGCTGCCATTCCCCTGGCCTGGAAGGAGACCTGGCTTTCCAGTAGAGAAGGACTCTGCTCACTCTTTAACTCCTCCCCCGAGGCAGCTGTACAGGGACTTCCTCAACCGGCCTGGCCAGGAAAAGCCTAGGAGAGCAGCCCCCTCTGTGGGCTGGGAGCCACCTGCCCTGAGCTAGCAGAGGGAAGTAGCACAAGCACTCAGAGAGGCTGACCTCTGCTGACCCCTGGAGTCTGGCCTCTGGGTGCACGGCGACCTTGCACCCCACTTGTGAGCTCTTGTTTTTTGCAGTAAGTCTGAAGACCAGTGGGGTCAAAACAGAGGCTGGCAAGGTAGCTGGGTGCTCCAAGCATGACAGTCCACAGAAGCATGCTGCTGGCCATCCTGAGAGCCCCAGATGAGGTCTGGGAGGCCCAGAAAGGTGGGGAGACTGACCTAAGACTTACAGCTAGCAGGTGGTGAGGCAAGAGGAGTCCTGACCCAAGCCCATGCTTTTTAAAGAAGATTGGTTTGCAAGTACTTATCAATTTATTTCTCATCATTTTTTCTCTAAGAGATTCTTTTTTTTCTTGCTGTCACACCTCCTCATCTCACTATCCATCTCAGGAAAGACCCGGTATCAGTCTTGGACACCAGAAATCAGCAAAAACCCCACCTCTCCTGGAGTGCATGTGATTCCAAGCCTCCTCCAGCCCTGGCCCAGACGCGGTGGGAGCAGGGCAGGGAGAGTTGGAGTGTTTGTCCCCCTTAGGGAATCCCAGAATGTATGCCTACTCACGGGGTCCTCCTGGGAAGTCACCACCTCCATCTGCTTGCCAGACAGGTGGGCCCTCCTCTCCAGCCTGAGCTGAGGGTGTCCCCTCAGGCACCACAGCCCACTGTGGGCAGCATAGGCCTGAGCTCATGGGGAGAGTGCTGGGTCTGCACTGTGAGGCCACTTGAGTTGGCCACTGTGGCCTGAGCGATGCTGTGGGACCAGTGAGTGACACCAGGCACAGGTAATCCCTACATCCAAGCTGGAGTTGCCTTCAGGGGATGGAAATGAGGAACCCCCCCCTCCATTACCTTAGGGTGCTTCCAGGTGAAGTTGAGTGTCCCTTCCACACTGACGTCAGCCACTGCCTCCTTGTGGGCTTGGCTTATTTAACCAGAATTTGCACATTCATGTTGTCTGTGGGTCTTGGAAAAGTGGGTCGGACTAAGAATTGGACAGATGGAGGATCAAGACTGGACTCTGCCCCTTAAACAGTTTGACTTTGTGTAAAGTACGAACACTGAACTTTGGTTTCCTCAAAAGTAAAGGAGAAGTAATAATAGACCCCTGCAGACTGTTGGGAAGGAGATGAGGTAAGGAGAATGAGGATGTCTAACTCATACCTGGCACCAAGCTGGTGCTTAATAGTTATCAGCCAATCCCCCAGTCACAGATTGGCTCCTTCAGCAAACCTTGCTGCTATCACAGAGTTCATTGTCAGACCCAGTCTAGAAGCACCTGCAGAGTAGCAGCTGCAGGAGAAAGCACAGGTCCCTTTGTGTGTGGGTCACCTATAAGCAGAGCAGCCAGAGTCTGCAGGTCAGGGCCTGGGAAGACCTGCCTCATAGAGCTCTGTCTCTCTGCCTGGCTTTTTCCCTTAGTATTTTTTGTGCAGTTTGGCTCTTAGTCTGTTTTTGTAAAATGATTTGCATCTTGTGTGCTTGCTTTGGAAGTATTGAATCCTTCAGTTTTGTGTTAGGTGCACAGGACAAGATGGTCCCTATAATGTGGCTGCTTGTATATGAATGGCAGACAGGCTTCAGGGATGGAATTTAATCAGCAAGGAAGTTTTCAGATTATGTCATCTAAGGGGAGGCAAGAAGGCACCACATGTGTTACATATAAAACCAAAATAGAAAATGCAGTGCTTGGTCAAACTCAAACACAGGAAGATGGACAAGATGACTTCATTTACTCTGAACAAATACTTCATTCATTTGTACTGTGTGTCCTGTGACAGTTTAGCAAGGCCCTGAAAGTACAGCAGTGAACAATGTTAGCTTTGGTCTTTTAAGGAAATTTTATTCTAGCAGGAAAGAGATGTACAGATAGATAAATTAGCAGATAAAAGGTAGAAAGCTCTGGTACAGAGCTGAGAAC
Source organism: Heterocephalus glaber (assembly GCF_053883595.1). Taxonomy (NCBI): domain Eukaryota; kingdom Metazoa; phylum Chordata; class Mammalia; order Rodentia; family Bathyergidae; genus Heterocephalus; species Heterocephalus glaber. Next base: position 29,237,490 of record NW_028258315.1, read on the forward strand.
AGAGTGTCACAGGGAAACTGAAAATTGAGCAATCTGAGGAGGTGTTCCTGAGGAGGAGGCCTTCTAAGGAGGAAGCCTGCTGAGGAGAAAGCCTTCTAAGAGGAGGCCTTTCTGAAAAGGAGTCCTATCTGAGAAGAACTTTCCGAGGAAAAGAATTCTTCTAAGGAGCAGCAGTCTTTGAGAGGAGCCCTTTTGGAGAGGATTCACTTTCTGAGAGGATCCTTTTCTGAGAGGAGGCTTTTCTAAACAGCAGAGGCCCTTCTGAGGAGGCGGCCTTCCTGAGCAGGAGGTGTCACCACTGAGGCTAGGGGGATGTGAGAAAGCATGTCAGGCATGGAGAGGATGAGAGGCTATTTCAGGGAGAGGGAACAGTATGTGCACAGGCTTGGCCAGGATGCATGAGGACAAAGGGGCTGAGCCTTGGGTAGGCCTAAAAAGTGGCTTCTGGCCAGCTTGAGGCTTCTGTTATATCTAGCAACATATCTCGTTTTCATGTTCTTTTCCTGGCTTCTCTATCAGAAGCAAACTGAATATTGATCAGTAGCACATCTCTAGTAGAGTAGCATTTACTAAGATCATCTGTATTCACAATCAGCTAATTCATGTTCAATAAAATGACATTCAATGGGAATTAATAGTTGAGAACAGCACAGTGAGTTTTCCCAAGAGGCCACCATAAGTGGTGTAGAAAGAGTGAAGACTTTGGAGGTAGATGGATGGGGTTTAGTGCCCTCTTTTATGCTGGCGGGGTGATTTTGGCTAATGACTAAAGCTCTCTGGGAATCATTTCTCTTGTATGAAAGCGGAGGTGATAATATGTTCCCCATGATAATGAAGATAATTTTTTTCTAATAAATGCCTACCATGTTGCAGATACTAAGCTGCGGGAGATTGCTCTATTTTATCTCTGTTCCTCCCAAATGAAGGGCAAGCATTGTTATCCCACTTTACAGATGAGAAGAATGGGGCTCAGAGAATCATTCCCACAGGATTATAGTTAAAAAGCAAGGTGCTTGCTTCAAATGCATACATGCCTGGCTCCAAATGTCGAAGCCCTTCACAAGACTGAAAAGGCGAGAGAATTACAGCACTGTGTAGCACTCTGAAGGTGCTCAGTAAATGTTTCCCCCTAAAGCTCCCACTGAACTGTGACTCAGTGGTCTGATCTGTACCACAGCACAGAGGACGCATGGTTGTTGGTGACATTCTTAGTACTTTTTCTCCAGGGGAATTTAATGGTCTCAGCTGTCCCCAAAGCATGTGTGGCTAACCCATCTCTATCACTAGGATAAGATTTGCCCTGAAATGTTCAGTTTTTATCCATGTGGAGACCCGGCCCTGCTGGCCTAATCTCAAAGGATTCTTGAGAAGCATACCGAGAAACATTTTCTGTGTTCAGAAATACTTCTCTCTTTGGCTGGTCCAAAGTCTGAAACTTCAGTGACAAAAGTCACTTAGTATTGATCAAATATATTAGCTAATATGTGCAAGAGAATAAGCCAGGAGTTTTAAGGGGGGGGTGCCCTGACCCAACAGAGCATCCAAATAAGTGGATGTCAGAAATGAATTAAAGATCAGAAAACCAAATAAAGATCATCTGTGAAAATATAATTTTTTTCATTCCATGGAAAAAGTGCAAAATAAATGGGGCAGATTCATTTCCAGGAGGACTCATTAGACCTGTGTTATACTCTTGCCACCATTACCTCTTATTTGCCAAAGACGTGACATAGTCTAACAGGACACCCTTTCCTGCAAAAGCCCTGATGTGGCCACAGGATGCTTTTCAGAATCTTTCTCATCACCAAGTATGAGGCAGTGACTCTACAAGCATTGGCATTGCTTTTTCTGAGAGCACAGTCTGGGTGGCATGGTGGAGGATGTCGCCTTTGCACTTGGCAGTCACTTGTGGGAAGTGGGAAGTAAGAATATGGCATTCCTGACAGAAGGAGCCACACAGACAAAGGAGCAGAGCTAGGAAAGGGAGGCACACAGTGAACACCTGCAAGTGGCTGCTAGCTTATGTTGCCCAGAATGCAGTGGAGGGAAGAGGATGATGGTCACATACCACAGGCAGACTCTGAGGATCTCAGAGTCCAGCAGACTGGGTTGACACAGATAGGAAGTGGAGCCAGAAGAGAAGAGAAACTTGATTCTGGGGAAATATGACAGTTGTACGTAGCAACAGTGTTTAGACCAGAGCATGAAGGCTGTTTCATCAGCCACGATGAGTATGTCTTAATGTAGGATTTAGGGTAGAATAAAAACTACCAAAGTCTATCACATGTGATAAGAGTCAGATCCTAGACTCTAGTATATCACGGTGCATGTGCCCATGCACACATGCATGCATCACATTGAAGACGCATTTGAGAATTCCTGATGAAGAGGGTCTGGTGAGACGAGGGGTCATGCCAGGAAGCCACCACAGCAGTCTAAACATGGGCTACTGGCCTAACTGTGGTGCTGAGGTTTGCTTCCCTCTTGCCACGAGCCCTTTGACCTCGGGCTGCCACCTTTGGCACTCATAGCATCCCTGTGCAGTAGGTCCTAATGGGGTTCCCGCTGTGCAGGTGAGAACATTGAGTAAGGGGCAGTTAGGTGACTGGCTCTGGGAGAAATCCACTTTGTGGTTTGTCCATCTCCTAACCATTGCACACCCTGCAGTGAGGACAAGGACAAGAGAGAGGACAGATCCACAGATTAGGGTGGAAGTGTAGAGTAGTGTAGAGTGGAAGCCTGAGAAGAGAGTAGGTGCTGAACAACTCAGGGAATGGAAACAGCACTAGCAATGATAGCAGAGAAGGGAGGGAAAGCCCATCTGTGAGGAGATGGGGTCAAATTCAGACATGCCAAGTTTGAAGCCTTAGTATACAGCAGGCAAGGAGAGGGGAGAAAGGGGTGGCAAGGCCTGAGGGAGAAGTCAGAGGGTTGAGAATGAACAGGTAAGTGCAGACCGTGGCCATATGTTAGGGAGATACAGGAGGAAGAAGAGAAGTCTGAATAGCTGGACCAGATAATATGGTAGCACAGAAACTGTAGGAAGAAAATCAAGGGAGAGTGTATCTGGCACTTTCCCAACAATGGGACAAAATATCCAACACAGGCAAATTAAGAGGAAAGGTTTATTTTGGCTCACAGTTTTCAGTGGGTTCAGTCCATCGTTGGCAGGCTGCCAGTAGAAAGGATAAGATGGAAGGATGTGACTAAAGAAAGCTGCTTACCCTTTAGTAGCCAGGAAGCAAAGAGAGAGGAGGGAGGAGCCAGAGACAAAAATACAACCTTCCATGGCACACCTCCAGTGACCCACCTTCAGCTAGGCCCCACCTTCTAACAACACAGTCAGCTACCAAACTTGTCAATCAATGAATCCACTGGTAAGTATAGCACCCCCAGGATCCAATGACCTTCAAGACACATGAGACTTTTAGAGGACATTTTAGAACTAAGCAATAATGGAAAATGATGTGTGAAATTCTGCCAAGAGAGTGTGATTTTGCAGCAACAATTTTAAGTGGTTGCTGGTCTGGGAGCCAGATTGGAAGAGGTGAGTTGTCTAATGAGGAGAAAAGCAAATGCAGGACTTTATCAGGCATTTAGTATGAGTGATGGAAGGGAAGTTACGCTATCTTAAGGGGTAGGGTGATCTTTGGGGTGAATCAAGAAGCATTATGGAATGTGGAAGGAGGCTTATTTCAGAACAGGTCTCAGGTAGTCCCAAGAGAAAGGTGACTGATATAGCAGTGGCTTGGAGGAGGAGAGAGGCATAGGAGGAAGGTGCACGATGTGAAGAAGGGGCTGGTTAGCCTTGGAAAGGAGCAGGGGAGGATGATGGGCAGACACAGAGGGATGTGGAGACATGGAGGAGGGAAGTCAATAGAGGGACTTATGCTGGAGACTTTGATCTTTGTAACGTAGGACGCAGAATCATCTACTGAAAATGATGGATGGGACTGAAGGCTTGAAGGGGTGGGAAAGAGTTCAGAATAGCTCTGCTGAGAGAGCCAAGATGAAATTTAATTCTTAAAAGCCTTTTTGGCAAGTGATATATTTCCACTGGTTGAGATATCTTGTAACTCAGGAAAGAGATTTGCATGGGAGAATGCTGGGTGAGATGTTGGACACCAGGCTTCACTTCCTGCTGCTGACTAGCTAATTAATATATCAGACATGTTGCTCACCCCTGGGAGCCTGGCCTTCTTTTTCTGTAAAGAAAGGAGATTAGAATAGATCTTCCCTGGGCTGTTTCAGTAGAAACATTTTATGAGTCTATTAAGTACCTTACTCATTAACAGAGATTGGTTTATCTGATTAAAGCCCTCACTAGCCTGGTCAGACAGCAGCCTTCTGAAGGACTGAGACTCGGGATGGTAGGGAATCTAGCATGCACAAACTTACCCATATGTGTGAATGCGTGTGTGCATCCAGATGGGTACACTTGAGGGGATGGTTTTGATAACTGAGCAGGAAGTGGAAAGACCAACCAGGTGAACACAAGTTGCTCCATGAATCTTCAGCAGCAGGGAGCCACTGGGCATGATGGAACCCCTGACAATGAGGGGGCACAGAGAAGCACAAAAGGCCTTGAGAGAAGCTGTGCAACTTCAGCACCCTGCCTGGGGTTAAAACCTTGGTGCCAAGAGTTGACCTCAGCCATGTCACCTCCTCTGGGACAGAATGTTTACCTATGAATAGGGGATTAAGCCTGAGAGGCCATGTTTGACACCTGAAGACCAAACCCACATTGGTTCTTGACTGATCAAGTTCAGTCCTACCTTATTGATGCACAAGACTTTGCTGAGAACTGACAGTATATTTTAGAAAACAGTATTGTTTTCTTCGGGGGAAATTGTGAAATGGCTCATGCCATTAGCTATAGTTTTGCTCTATTCTCCTGCTCATTTTCATCTGATACTCCATCTAACCAAAATTAGAGGACCAGAGGTGTCACCTCTTCCCAGTAGCTTCTCAGTACTGCAGTGCCAGACTCTCCGTGGGAGAAGACCCGTGTCCCCTTCTTGAAGGACTCACAGGCCACAGGGAGCAGGCTTTCTCCTGGAGGTGTGTGGCTGTGTTATGTCATCTGCCCTCTGGTTCTGTTTTGGGGTTTTGCTGTTGTTGGAGTTTGTTTGTTTTTGGATAGTTCTTTTGTGTTTTTTGAGATGAGACTTTCTACGTTCCCCAAGCTGGCCTAAGTGATCCTCCTGCCTCAGCTGGGATTACAGTTTCATGCTGTCCTGCCTGGTTTAATCAGCACTCTTGTAAGCCTCGATGCTATGTGCATTCCAGCAGCTCGAATCCCAGGCCACACAGAAGTGGTAGCTAGAGATGCTAACTGCCTGATAGGAAAAACCTCAGAAAGAGGAGTGTGTACATCTGTCTCGGTTTGTGTATGAGTTGTTACCAGCACCAAAATATCACCAGGTCTGCAACTGGTGAACGCCTGCTGTACGTACCCCATGATGTGCCCAGAACACGAACCTGGTGAAGTCACACGAGGCTGCACAGGCTTTGACAGGCCAGGCATATGGATTAAGACTGATCCCCTTGAGTACACAGGTTTCAGGGCAAGCATGGAAGCATGCTGTCCTTACTCCTCCAAGAGTAGGCGCCACCTCTTCCCCAAGGCAGAGGCAGCTTTACTTAAAGCTTCGGCACAATAGCCAGTTAACAGAAGTTGGATTCACTGTGGGCTGTGTAATTCCAGGATTGCCTTAAATCTACTGTATGAGGTGATGTCACTGGGACATGTGGGAGTTATGAGAGGACCTGCAAGGAAATGAGAGTGAGGTGGATGTCAGAACAGAGTCTGTGGCTGGGCCGGTGATGATGGCAGGAACGTGGGCTGAGTGGAGACCAACTCTTCCCGGCTCTCAAAGGGCTACCTGTAGCACTTCTAGAGGGTCCTGTCCTCTGAAAAGCAGCCTACAAGTACTTCCCAACTTTTGATCCTAGCCAAGGAAATAAGTTTCCAGTGCAAAATACTAATTTGAGTTTTTAAAATGGCTTTGCCGTACCCCTGTTTTCTCCTAGGTGTGCATACTGCTTCCAAGAATCACCTCCCAACAAAGGCTCAAGCGACTCCCAAGGGATGGTATCTAATATTTCTGATCCAATGCCAATATTTCTTCCAATAGATTATCAAAATAAATCCTGCACCATCTGCAGCTTGTCACCCACATCCTGCATAGCGATGGCTCTCAGTCTGCACCTCACACCTTCATAGGCACAGCACCCACTCTGCTGCATCAGCCCAGGGGTACCGCTGGATGCATAGCTTTTTAAAAGTTGTTTTCTCCTAGTTCTGGAGGCAGGAAATCCAAGATTATAGTGCTTGCAAATTCTGTTTCTGATGAGGGTTCCCCTGTGGCTTATACCAGGCTGCTGTCTCACTGTGTTCTCACCTGCCTTCTTTCTGAATATGTGCATGGAGGGAGTGAGACCCAATGAGTTCTCTGGTGTCTCATCCTCTAAGAACCCTAATTCTATCAGATTAGAGCCTCACCCTTATTGCTTCACTTAGCCTTAATTGCTTCTACAGAGGCCCCATCTCCGAATACAACCACAATGGGCTTCAACCTATGAATTTGAGAGGAGTACAATAATTCTGTCCAAAACACCCTCATTCCAGAACAGCAGATCTTAGCCCAGAGTCCCAGCTATACTTAGACTCTTCCAACTTCAACAAGTTCTGTTTCCTGCAAACCTAAAGTCCTTCTCCATGATGGGCAGCTCAGACTGAGGTCCTCAGTACCTTGTCAACTCTGAAAGGGGAGAAGGATCAAGGTCTCCGTTCTCATAGATGCTTTTGAGTCAGACCCAGGTTAGAACTGCATCTCAGCCACTCACTGACCTATGGCCATAAGACTCTTAGGGCCTCTGCGGTCCACTCTGCAAAGGGGAATAATCATACTGACCATCATGATGGGGAAGAAAAGCGATAGGGTGTCCCCTGGCAGAGTGGTGTATAGCCTGGGTGTTGAACCATCTGATGTCCCTTTATTTCTCTATGGCCTCTCCTCCTGTTTTGCCCAGGGCCAGCATCCACCATCAGTTGTCCCCCTGAGACCAGTGCTAATTAGGAGCATGGCTGGGGGCTCAGCCATATATGAATAGTGGGAGTATTTTCTAACCCAGGCATCCATATAGATGGCCTGGCAAGGGCAAGTAGGCATATGGGTCAGGATATGTGAAATGAGAATTGCTTTCGGACAGTCAGGACACATGAGCTTGATACACATGACACTGTCTTCTACAAGTCACCTTCTTCTCTTTCCTCCATGTCATTGCTTTAAAAAGAAGACAAAATCACATAAAAATTCATTGATCAAGTATTTAATGAGTACAAGAGAGAAATAAAACCAAGAATGCATTTGGGAGACATAAGTTATATTTGCAAACAGCCATAAACAAAAGCTTTCTTCCAAGATCCTCATTTTATAAGAGCCCTGAATTGGTGCATCTAGTAATGATCAATAAATGGGGAATTGTTCATTAAGCCCTGTCTTTCTGTAGTCAGTCTAGGAATAAAAAAGGCAAGGAGGACTCCAGTTCCCTGTGCCACTTCAAACTGTGTCCTATTTGAATGGAATTAGAGACACTTTATCTTCTAAGATATAAACACACTAAATGCTGTCGCATGTACTAAGCAAGCTATACCAGGAAAATATTATGTCCACTTTGTGGCCCAAAGTAGATACCCAATAAAGACTTGTGGATGAGTAGCCTAAAAATTTAACTACTTTACCCAGAAGAATACACATACCTCCACACAAAGACTTACATGTGAATGCCCATAGCAGTATTATTGACAATACCTCCAAATGGAAGCCAATTCTTCTGTCCATCAATAGATGAATAGATAAGCAAAATATAGTGTAACCATCCAGTAGAATACTATTCAGTCACAAAAACGAGCTGCTGATATGTGCTACAACAAGAGGAACTCCAAAGACACCATGCTAAAAGAATACAGATGTGACTGTCTGAAAACTCATATGGTACATGCAGAATAAGCAAATTTATAGAGACAGAAAACAAGACGCAGAGTTCATTGGGATAGAGAGTAGGAATGGGGTAACTGCAAGTAGACCTGAAGACTCACTGTGGGCGACAAAACTGTCCTAAATCTGCTGATAGTGATGGTTTCACGATTCTGTAAATTTACTAAAAGCATTGAGCTAGACACAAGATGACGTAATTTAAGGGTATGAAAATTATACCTCAATAAAGCTGAAAGGAAGTACTTGTACAGGTCTTGTGGATATAGATGCCGGGTGAAAGCCATCTCCTCCCATTTTCTACACAGTGACATCTGCTGTGCTTGTGAGAGGCTTGGGGTGTCCCAGCCAGTGGTGTCTCTGATCTGATTTCAACTCGGCAATTATTTACCCTAAGGACAGGACTGTCCCTGGAGACATTTCCACAGAGGGCATCAGCCAGAGTCTGTTTGTTCTGAGTGGAGCTCGTCAAGAAACATTCATGTTCTATGGAAGTGCAAGAGAGTCATTTTATGGAAACTTTAGCAGATAGCAAATGATTTTCCAATTCTTGTTTTCTCATTGAAGAAATGACTTTCACTAAATAAACATAAAAAGCACACAGTTCATCATTTTCTCAGGGAAAAAGCAGTGGACAGCTCATGGATGAAGGACTTGCCTTGGTCCCTGAATGGGCAAGTGGCTAAGCAAGATCTCCAGGTCACTTGTTGTGGCCCAGAGTCTCCTTCTGCTGAGCAGATGTTGTTCTAGGTACTGCCTCTGCTGACTAGAGTATGGATCCCTTAGCCATCCCTGGCAAGAGACAGGCAGAAATGTGATTGAGCAGGAGGTAGGACAGATGTTCACATTCAGAAACTTGCCTGGAAAGCCCTCAGAACTCAGACAAAGCTGAGGAGGATGCTGGAGCACAGGTATGGGAACATCTCACTGCACCATGGGAGTATCCACTGTGCACAAGTGAATGCTCTTCTACACACACATGCACGCACGCACACACACATCTTCCTCCAAATTGCTCAATGGAAATCCCTACAGCACTAGCATTTTGGGATGGATTAAAGAGCACAAACTGAACTTGCAGGGCTGGAGATTTAGCTCAGTGGTTCCGTCGCCTGCCTCACAAACTGAACTTGTAGAGGTGCCACAGCTACAGGGAGATGCTTGGAAACTACAATTATAGCATCTGTCACACAAATATTGGGCCACAGTATGTCATCTACTTTGCATTGTTCCCTGAACTGCTGGCTGCAGTACAAGAGTAGAATGTAGGGTACAAGAAGATCCCAAAAGAGGACTTGCTAGCAGAGAGAGGGTGCAGTACTTCTGGCCATGTATTAATGGTCAAAGGAACCAGCAAGCAGCTTAATTCAGTATTGATTTCTTTAAGGCGCTGGCTCTTTCATCTCTAATAAAGGAGTGAAATCAAACAGGCATCATTTGACCTGCAGTTGGGGGTGGGTAGTAAGAGTCAATAGAAATTTCCTGTATTTGAAGATTTGAAAGGTTTTCAGGAAGGGACACTCTCCTCATCATATCTTTTTGTCTGAAACCTGTTTGGGCATAAATGGGACAGTCCATTGATAATGATCCTGAAATGGCACATAGTATGAGAAGCATTTTCTGCATTTCAATTACTGGAGAACAAGCATATCTGCTAACCACATTTGTGTCTCTCCACAGTTATTCCTAAATTTGATCCTGTTCCTTGCACTTCCTATAGGAGGATCAACTGAACTCTGGGCTTGTTCCTGTCCCCTCAGCAAACCTGGCAGTTTCTCCTGCTCCAGAATGACCATCACCAGGATGGGAGGTGAATTAGGCAGTAGACTTCAGATCTCATTACCTTTCTCACTGCCCCTGGGCTGGTTGCATATAACCATGACCTTAGACCTTGCTCTTTTTTTAATTAGAGTCTTTTCATTCTGCAAGGCTCAGCCCAGTCTTTTCCGATTATTGTCACTGATAACCTAGCACACACAAGTCATGCTGCCTTCAGAATTCCTGTTAGAGTTACAGTCAAAAGTCTCCTCATTTTCATTTAAACATTTTGTAATTCTTTCATAGCTCTGTTTCATCATCCCCAAAGCTCCTGATGAACAGTGATCATGCTTCACACTTGTTCATAGGCCACCCAAAGCTCTGACACAGGGCAGATGCCTCACAGGGCTTTCCTGGGCAACAGAAACACCCCCCAAAGGCTCACTGGACACAGCGTCATGTCTCAGGAGAAACAAACACAGGATGAAAAAACAATGCAATCCCAGTTGTGCTGTGTGGCAGGGGCACAGATCTGTTGGGAACTGGAGTGTGTGCTCCAAAGACAAAAGCCTGGAGAAAGTACAGCAGCATGATGTCAGCAGTGACATCTCCAAGTGCTAGGATTATTGTAGATCACTTTTCCTTCTTGCTACTCAGGGCTTTTGTAACAGATTTATAAAGAATACTTTTCATTTATGTGAGGTAGGAGATATCTGGAAGTATTAGAAGTGAGGGAGGTAATAAAATTGTTAAGTGACTATTATGATGAGGCGCTCGATGCAGTAAAATGGGACTTATGCAATGAAAGAGATTTCTTTGCCTGTTATTCTCCATGGGCCTAGTGTTCCCCAAAATGTGTTCCAGGCTATGCTAGTCCTTACCATGGGTGTTACACATGTAAATAATATGGCAAGTGTGCATTCTATAGCAACTTCTTGAAAATTTACAAATTCCATTGGTCCTGGATATTCCTACAGCAAAGGAACCTGTGAGCTCTATTTAATATTTTCCAAACTTACTCAATCATGGAACCCTTTTTGCTTATAAATGCCTATTACCTCATTATACTTTGGAAAACATGGCTCTATCTTACATGATGTTAGTTTTAAATTATAGCATACTGAATTTAGTTTGAGTGTCTTATTTATTTGTGTATGATTACTATTCTTTGGCTAGAGAATCCAGAGAGGTCCCAAAATTAGAGAATAACTTTTTAAATCCAAATCCATAGAAGCATTTTAGCAACATAAAATTACATGATTCGGTGATTTTCTCCTTTGTTATAAAAGCTTTGCAGCATCATTGCTTGGTTCCTGAAGTTGTAACGCTTGATTTGCTAAAACGAAACAAGTAAGTGAAAAAGCATGCCACAAGCCTGAATTTCTGCAGCCTGCTCTGGAGTCCACCCTAAAGTTGGAAGTTATTATTGTAAAGGTGCATTTTATTTCTGCGTGGGCTTTGTCTTCATCTCCAGTCATCTTTCCATGGGTGCTCATGGCAGAGATTTGAATAGTAAGGAATCTCCCTACCCACCCCCCTTACCCCAGTAATGAAAGGCTGCAGCAGCCAAGTAAAACTGCCAGGAAATCTGTGTGTACATCAAAAAGTGGGTGCTTCTGTCTGGAATTGAATTCATTTTAAGTTGTGGAAATCACTGTGAGCAAAGTCAGAAGGCCTGGTGGGGGGGCACAAGGCAAAAGGCTCTCCTTGCCTGCAGGGACAAATGGTGTGTCATAAGCTCAAAGGGAGGCCCAAAACTCAGCTTTCAAACAAGGATGGGTACACACGGAAAGTAAGAGGGAGATTGCATATTAACAATCACGTGTTTGACACAGTAGAGATGGTGTCAAACAGAGTTTGTTTCATTCCTTCACTGCCAGCCATGCTTAGGGTTATCTTGGGCTATAGAAGAGATAACCAGGGCCTGCAGTCCACAGCAGCATTGCCTAAAGGCAGTGTCACAGTCTAGACCACTGATGGCGAATCTTTTGGAGACTGAGCACCCAAACTCCAAACTTATTTATCACAAAGTGCCAACACTGCAATTAAACCTGAGTGCTCCGTTGCTGGGGCAATGCTGGGACAACTTGGCTCACATGCCAACAGAGGGCTCTGTGTGCTGGCCTAGGCTGAGCCAGGATTTTGCCTTGTCAGAAAGTATGCAAAATTTGGTTCAGTATTCAAGTGTTTTAAATGACCACAAGCTTAAACAGTATGCAGAGAATACTTTGAGCCCACTGTAGTTGGCACTCATTTCCTCCTGTACCCTGTAGTGAAGGGCCTCTGAGCCCCTGTGTGCCCCTTTCAGCTATGTGCCAGAAGCACAAAAGAAAAGCAAGACTGCTGCTGCCTTCTGGAAATCCAAACTCTGCCCCTGGCGGCACAAACTACAGCTCTGTTTAAATTTCCAGCTGACCGGCACACACACAATCTCAAATGAAAAGCGAACAGTGGAAAATAACGCCTTTCACCTTCTCATGGCCCATGGACACCCAAGGCAGATCCCGGCCTGGGGCTGATGCTTGGTTTCCCAAAGTGACACAGCTCTGTAATGGAGCATCCCTGGCTGTGCCCTCTCACACAAGAGCTGCAGCGGGCTGGGGTTTTTAAGTAAAGCTTGGAAGTGGGTCTGGAGGCCATCCACAGGAAGCTGGTTGAAACAGGTGGGAAGGAGGGGCAGGGAGTCTGTGTTTGCTGAACACGCAGAATCAGAGGAGGATCTTGGCATCTGCACCTCTCACTAACAGGCAGGAAAGAGTCCCGTGGAGGCACTGGACGTTTCAGAGGTCAAGGCCTGCCCCTCTCTGGTGCGAGCCCCCAGCCGCTAGCGCTGCCCACCACCCAGTGGCGCGCTACACACTGGAGTTGACGGAAATAAGACTGGGGTGATTCCTGCTATTGTGTGTTCCAGAGAAGCGTTTCCCAAACCCAAGCATGCAGGTCACCTGTTAAAATTGGGTTCTGGCTCAAGGGTCTAGGATGGGGCTTGACTTTCTGTCCCACAAGTCCCACAAACTGGGGTCTGAGAGGTAGGGGGTGAACTGAGGGGAAGGGGGTAGGATGTGCTAATGCTGCCCAGCCTGCCACCCACACTGGAGGGCCAGGCTTTAGAGGGTAGGAACCTGCGAAGAAGCCTTTGGCAGCAGTGTCCCCTGGCGGCCTGGCCAGTAAGCTGTCCTGCACCCCATCTCCCAGTCCCCCAGTGTCTGACCATGACCCTCTGGCCTCTACAGCCAGGCTAACGCGCCTTCTCTTCCTCAGGGGAGGAGCGCCCCCGGGAGCCCCCGGGCCCGGCGGAGGCCCCGGCATCGGTGGGATCGGAGGCTGGCGGGAGGACGAGCCGCCGGCGCTGGACCTGCTCACGGGGGCAGCTGCAGAAGACCTTCTGGGGCGTGGCGGTGGTGTCGTGCGTCTGCGCCTCGTGGGCAGGTGCCGCCCAGCTTGCCAAACTCACCTTCCGTACCTTCGATGCACCCTTCACCCTTACCTGGTTCGCCACCAACTGGAACTTTCTGTTCTTCCCGTTGTACTACGCGGGCCACGTGTGCAAGTCCACGGAGAAGCAGTCTGTGAAGCAGAGGTACAGGTAGGGCCTCTGGCGCCGGTCACTCACCTGTTGGCTGGGAGTGGGAGTGGGGGTGCGCTTGTGCTCTCAGGCTGCCAGGACCAGATCTCTCCCCAGACTGGGAAGGACTGAGTCCCCCTGTCTCCACCTCCACGCACGCAGTCCTGGGTGCCCCTTTCTATGGAGGCATCTTGAAGAGATGGCCTTTGGTAGGGCCCAGGAAGCATAGAAATCTGAGCAGAACTGGACTGCTAAGGCTCCATAGGGGGCCCCACCAGGCTGGGGTGGCCTGACAGCTTCCTGAAGCTTGCTCCCCCCCACCACCCTTTTCGGATTTCCAAGACATTTCCTCCTCCCTTTATGTGATTGTGTGGATCTGCATGTCTTGTCGGGGGGCCGGGGATCAAAACCAATGGAGCATCTGGACTTTGTTGTACACTATTTTCTCATATGGAGGCCATTGGAATGGTGTCCCATTCAAAATGAGGCAAGTTACCCTGACCTGAGCCCCCGCCTCAGTACACAGCAGGCCTTCCCCCCCTCTCCCTGGGAGTCACACTGCTGTGTGCCCACACTCATGGGCTGTGTCAAGATTTGGACCAAATCTTGCAGCTACTAAACCCCAAGAAAGACTTCTGGTTAAGGTATCACTCCAGGCCCGGGAAACTCATTTATTATCAGTCCCAAAAGTGAACAAAACTTGAAAATGTAAGACTATCTGGTCCTTTACCATTGCCTTCTCCTCCACTTGCCCCCACCCCACCAGCACATACCCACAAAAGTTGCCACATCTCATTGACCATCTGCTTCAGCCCTCATCCCCAAAGTCACAGCATAGCTAAAGTCATTGCTGGGGCCAAGGAGCAAAGAGGTTTCTGAATAGAAGTCTACACTGGGGTCAAAATTTTTGTTTGAAATCTGCCATTATGACCCTATGGAGTTAGAGTTGGAGATGCAAGCGCCATCTTTAATGTTTGGAGGGAATTTGACCAGCTTCTCTAAAGACCGACTTGTAAAACAAGCACAGATTGTAGTGCAAGGAGCTCTTGGGGGAGCTGGCCTTGAACCTTGGAGCCCAGGTCCAGGCTAACCTCCTGTTAGTGGTGACTTAGCCAGTGGATCATGGGCCAGCCGGAAATAGCTCAGGAGGTGCTGCTTAATGCACCACTTCTGAACAGCAGCCAAAGCCAGATGGAACCAAAGAGTTTTAGGAGCTTTGATAGGGCCAAGATATCCCCAAAGGCAAGAGTGAGGTAATGACCTGCTTCTAGTCACAGAAAAAAGCATATATCAATAAAGGATGCATTTGATAGTTAAGTGACCCAAAGTGTATTTGGTTTGTAATTAGGAGTTTGTCTTTCTTTAAATTGACTAGAGCATTGTGATGCTGCTTCCCCTAACCAAAAACTAAAAATCAGTCCTTTCTTGATTAAAAAAAAAAAAAATTCCTAGAGTTGGGCGTGGTAATCACCCCTGTAATCCTAGCACTCTGGGAGTCTGAGGCAGGATGATTGCAAGTTCAAGTCTTGCCTGGGAAACTTAGCAACTTACTGACATCCTATCTCAAAAAAAAAAAAAAATTAAAAAGGGCTATGGATATAGTCCAGCGTGAAGGCCTTAGGTTCAATCCCTAGAATTGGAAAATAAAAAGAATTTTTGGGAAAAAAGAATTAATGTTCCTTCTGCTACCATCAGCCTGCATGCTGGAAAAGCCCACCTCTCCAATGGTATAGTACAGCTGATGCTCTAAACATGCCCCATTGCCACACCTACTTGGGGACAAGACTGGCACTGCTGGCCCCTTAAAGCAGGCCTGGCACCAGTTAAACCATGGTGCTGGAAACCATGCATTAGGAATCAAGCTCAGTGGTGACTGAAAGGCCAAGATAGGGAGAAATGAAAGGCCATTGAAGGGGATTAGTTATACCCAGAAAGGCATTCACACCTTGATTTCAGTCTATTGTCTTCCTGTAAGAAGTACCCAAAAAGTGACACGAAGGGATTCTCCTGACTGCTGTGTTCACTGGAGGGAGAGGAGGATCATTGTAACTTGATTATTAAAGCCAGTTAAAACCTTGCCCAATTTCTATCACAAAGCTTAGCTGTACCATTTAGTAAAAATCTCCCTAACTATAAGCTCTGTTAACCCCAGGGGCTGAGCACCCAGGGGCAGGGGCCGAGGCTGAGCAGAGTTGCTAATTTCCCAGCCAAAGCCACTGGAAGAGTGAAGGTTCTCCCTTCCAGAGGGAAGAGAAGAGCTTGACATCACAGACCTCCCTTAGGAAATCACAACTCTGTCACAGCTCAGATGGGAGTACTTCAAACAGATTTTAGGACTCCCAGAATCAAGGAAATCCAAATCACATTTGTCACCTTCATGCATTTATCAAAATGAAAGCCAGAGAGAAGCATTCATTCTGCAGAGATTGATCTGTTGGCTGGAAATGTTCAGAAGTTGCTGAGGGAGAGGACAGATAGTGACCGGACAGATAGTGACCTATTACAGATAAGCCAGACTCTTTCAGGTTATCTGGAAATGGATGGAAGTTTCTTTTCTCCATCCAGCCCACCACCAGCTGCTTGCCCCAGGCAGAGCTGGAGAAGTCAGCTGCAGCAGAGTGGAAGGCATGGGGTGCTAGCACAGAGCTCCTCAAGCTGTAGCACCGAGGCATTGGGGCTTGTTGCAGGCCATCTGTCTTAGTGGGTTGGGGTGGTTTCTAGCCTGCTTTCCTAAGAAGCATCCCAGGAGTCCTTGGGTTGCACTGCAACTGTAGCTGGAGTTACTGAGTTTCAGCTTCAGGTTTTTAAAAATGCTGCTGATCTGACCAAATGTAGAAGCTAGGACTCACCTGGCTGTATAGAACAGGTATGTGACTTGATGTTGAAGCCCTGACTCCTGCTACTTCCAAGGGAAGGCTCTGTTGGGCATGCCATTTAAGCTCTCAGAGCCTCAGATACCTGTTTGTAAAGGGCTAATATGTGTGCCATTCTGCAAAAAAAATTGCTGTGTGGTCAAATGAGGCACCATGTTTGAAAGTACCCTGTGACCTGCAATACGCTGTGTAAATGCAAGGAGCCTGTACTGTGAGCTCCCCCGTGTGTGCCATGGAAGGAAGTGCTTCATTCATCTACCACCTTTAACTAGCTTCTTTAAGGTGCAGGAGAGCTGACCCCTAATGTGCTAGGCTGGTGTTGGTCTTGGAGAAATCTGCTCTCAGCCCTGGGTTATTGTACAGGACATGCAAGAGCACTTATCAGGGTTCTCATGATCAAATGTTGTATAGGGAGTTGTAGCTTGAGAGTGCAAACCTCTCACCTGAGCAGTCTGGAATTTCAGCTCTTGCCATGGGGTCTTTCCAGCTGGACCTCAGTGACTCCTGCCTCCCCTGTATGAAAGGCATCCATTGCTCCCTTCCTGTTTCTCACTGAAGCTGAGATTCTCAGTGAGATGGCCACGGGATGCCCTAAGGTGCCCAGTTTGTGGAAGGGCTCTGGCTGGGTAGAAGCTGAAGGTGCTGCATCCTGAGGAGGGGAAGAGTATCAGGTCCAGGCCTCGAGAGACTGAGGGAAACAGCAGACAGCCTCCTGGCCCCAGTGACCCTGGGTCAGGAAGATGGCTTTTCAACCCTAAGAGGTTTCTGGGGTCTGCGAAAACCAAGTGGAGCAGATCCAGAGCAGTTGTAGTCTGGTTAGAAAGTCTTCTAGGAATTTCCAGCAGTGGCGATTTGTTCTCATCAGCAAATACTGGGACGTTCTGCTATCATGCAGCTGCCAAAGAAAGCAAAGGATACAGTGGCAGCTCCCTTTCATAGCTCCCGGTTTTAGTAAGCTGGACAACTGATTCTGCTCTGACACTCTGAGCAACGTTGGGTGCCTTGCATCTTCAGTTCTGCAAGGGGTATGCAACAGCTGCACAGATCACCACAGATCACCACAGGCTCTGTGGTGGGTTTTGCAGCTGCAATGTTCACCTGCTCTTCAGTCTAAGGAACAAAGTGGAGCAATTTGTTCAGAAAGTGATTGTTGTCCATCTTCTCCAGGTGAGACCCTAGGGATGAAGTGATCAGTGGTCCCTGTCCTCTCAGAGGCCTGAACCTAATAAAGGACTTAGCTAAACAAGGCAAGATGCTTGCTGGGGAGCTGGACAGAGAGGCCTCAGTGCATGGGTCCTGGGCAGAGTAGGAAGTTTCTAAGGGGAAGAGAGAAAATGGCTCTGTAGGATGTCAAGATCATCCTGGGAAGACGGAGAGTATGGGGCCCAGGGAAGTCTCCCAAGGATATGGGAGAGAGATGAGAGGGAAGCTTTGGCTGAGGCAGGACAGATCCTGGCAAGCCTCTGCATTGGGCAGAGGAGCCAAGCTTGGTTTCAGGCATGAGTCATAGCAGAAGCCATTATAGGGACAGTCAGGCCGGACCTTTAGAAATGATGCTCCTGCCACTCTGTGGAGAGTGGATGGGGCAGCTGCAGGTTGGCCCAATCACCAAATACTTCCTCAATGTCTGTGTGCTGGAAGTGTGTGGCAGGAGTGGGTGACAAACGTCTGGCTCAAAGGAGTTCACACCAAGTGAGAGAGAGGCCCACTGATGAAACAGAGTGGGATTAAGGAGGAGACAGACAGCAGCTGGGGGCCAGTGGGCTTGGCCAAAGTTGGGTGGAGGACCATGCAGTCAGTGGAGGTCCAGATGGGAAGACTGTGGTCCCCAATTGTGACTGGGGCTATATTTTCTGGGCAATGGGAGCTCCAAAAGTTTTTGAATAGAAGAATGATATCATCAAAGCTGCTTTCAAAAGTAGGATTCATGGAGCTGATTATACAATGGTTACAGCATATGTTCCCATTTCACACAGAAGTGGGATGACTGCCAGGTGTCTGTTTGCTGGGGTGTGTTGGGGGGTGCCTGGTTACTGAGTTGCATTGAGGACTTTGAGTGCAAATCTTGAAGTGTCACAGGGTCATGGTCAGCTTTGAACTGTCAGCTTCCTCTTCAGCCTACAGCAGATTCTTGTATTAGTGAAAGTCATTTCAACTGTCATCTTCACCAAATTCCAATATTCTGAAAATCTTCTTTCCAGGAGTATCTGTACAGATTTTCCAGGCACAGTGCCAATACTAAGGCATGGCAGGGCAGCAGTAATGAATGATATCCCTGCAGCTCCTGTATCCTTTGCCTCCCTGGCTTCCCAGCCTCTTACTTAAAGCACACTTGCTGCACACTTGGGATTGAGTAGGTAAAGCTGCCCTCAGGCACAGGAGTCTGGAGGCAAGGAGGCCTGGCTTGCTTGGCCACCAGCAGGCTCCAGGAGTCTTCTTCTAACCTCCGCTCAAAGGGCACAGGGGGACAGAGGAGCAGAACCTCCTGTACTCAGTACCTCCTTTCCTCCTCACTCACAGCAGGCTCCTTCCCTATCTGCCTTCTAAGCATCATCAACCCAGAAAGTCATGAGCTATAGCCAGACCCCTTAGCGTTGCTGTGTTTGTTATTTGTCTGTTTTTTTCAACTGGTTTAGAAGAAATGAACAAAATATTTGGGAACTACAGTTTGTAATTTGTCCCATGTCTTAGCTTGGTGGTAAATGATGACAATTATTTGAGAACACCCTCACCCAGGAGATTTTGGTCAGACTGATGCTGAGGCAAAATTCCACCCCCATGCCCCCAACCTCATCTCTCTCTCTCTCTCTCTCTCTCTCTCTCTCTCACACACACACACACACACACACACATGCACACACACACATACACACACACACACACACACACACCTGTCTGTGCACACACAGGTAGCTGACTGAGCAGGAGTGTCCGGTACAGCCATTGCAGAGTATGCAGTCAGTGTTCCATATCCGACTGGGAAGTTGCAATGAACCTCAGAGCCAGTAAAGTAGGAAATGAGGTGGGGGAGGCTGCGTGGGTTTGGGTCATCTTCCTGTTTTCAGATGATGCTTAAATAATTCAGGATGCATCAGTGTGGGAATGAAAACCAGTACTGTCCATGTGCCCCATCGTCTGTCCCACCAACCTGCAAAGTCTTCATTTCTGCAGTCTCATTGTGGTTCCTGGCTTAGCGCTTAGCTCTTTCATTTGCTGTCCAGAATCTGTCCCACCCCACCAGCGCATCTCAGTAAAGATCTGCTAGTTTCACCCCAGTGAACTTAAATGGCAGCCAACACCACCTTCCCCCCAAGTCCAGAGTATTGTGGTCCACAGGTGACTCTTAGGCTTGCCATGGGACAAGTCAGAACTGTTCCCCTTCCTGATCTCCTCTGATCTCTGTTTTTCAGCTGTCCCTCATCCCATTATCTAAGGTCTCTGCTCTTTGAACAGATCACAGGGATTTGGCTTCAAAGTTCAGCAGCTTAAGAAATGTGTGCATTTTAACGTTATACTTTCAGAGCCTAATTTGGCTGTGGCAGTTTATTTCAGTTGCATTGGAATTTTGCAAAAGGTCAGTTTCAATGCTTACACATAGTTTGTGTTTAAGAAGTGGATTTGAAGAATGGCAGAAGATTGAATACCTGCCATATGAGTGCAATTATGGCTCGGAAGATGGGTCAAGATGTTTTATCATGGAATTATCAACAAGGGATTTGGTAGTGCTTTTCACACAAAGTTTCAGGTTGTGGTGAACATTTACAAAATCAGTGCAAAGGGCTTGGCAGGTAGAGAGCAGGAAAGAGTAGCTTCCCAGAGGAGGAGACTCTTCTTTGGTGGATCCTGAGGGGATGGTAGCATTTGTGTAAGCCAGATGATGGAGAGCCCGTTGTGTAACTTACAGGCACAGAGAACCAGGTGGGCACAGGTATGCATAGATGTGCACAGGTTTGCAGGATGTGACAAGAGAGAGCCGCATGCAATCCCACCTGGCTGGTGTTAAGCATTTCTTACCTTCTGTGTAATTTTAACTCAGAGTCCAGGCAAGTGAACTAACTCGTAGGCAGATTGAAACTTAAAAAATCTTACCACATTTAGGAAAAGACCTAGAAAGATCAGAAAGAGATGTTGAGGATTCACTGATTCACCTCATATATCAAGGAAGCCACAGATGCTCAGAGAAAGGGCCTGAGATCCCTTGTTCTCTATACCCCCAGACCTCTCCAAAAATGCTACCAAGAAAGAGATGAATCAATGTTATCTTTCCTCATAGGAAGGAAGTTGGAGGCAGTGCCTGGGCAGGATGGAGCAACAGGGCTGGAAGAGCTGCTAGCCCATGCTTGGGACACTGTGATAGCTCGTAAGAACACAGGTTTTCCTCTAGGTAGTATGGATTGGAAAGACATTTCTGTTTTTATTTGGCTTTGTGGTCAAAGATAAGTCCACTAAAACCTCTAAGCCTCACCTCTTATCTGAAAGATAGAGATTCTACAACCCACTTCTGAGAGTTTTTGTTGCGATTGCATCCTCCTCCTCTAGGTACCATGGTTCCTCCCTGGATTGTATATTTGAACTGAACAGAATTAACTGTGATAGTGTATATAAACCCCCAGACTGACCTTGACCCAGAGGTTTCCTACCCATCTTTAAGACTTCAAGTTTGAGTCCCAAAATATATATAAACCATGGCTCCTACTCTCTCTAGGCCCTAAAATGAGGATACTGACGATGGTGATGGTGATGGTGGTGAGGAGAGCAGTGTTGGTGATGACAGTAACGATGATGGTGGTGATAATGATGGCGGTGTTGTTGGTAGTGACAGTGATGGCGGTGGTGGTGATGGTGATGGTCATTATGGGGTGGTGATGTTGGTGGTAGTGGTGATGATGATAATGGTGGTGATAACGATAGTGATGATCATTATGGCAGTGGAGATGGTGCTGGTGGTGGTGGTGAAGACGCTAATGATGGTGATGATGTGAAAGCCCAAGTGACTGAGTCTTTCTCCTTGTGAAGTTTCAGTTCAGGTGAGCCATGTAGCTTGTGTGTTGCCCACAGCACAGTCCAGCATTGTGTCCTGTCATTATTTTAAGCTACTTTGGTTGGAAGGGAAGTTCTGATGCAAGTTATGCCTGGAAAGGGACAGAAAACTGATGTGCTACATGCCACTGTCATGTCATACTAGCACATGAGCCAAGAGCTAGACAGAAACATGATGTGTTTCATTTGTCTAGAAACCAATGTCCTGTCAAGCTCTTGATTCTCTTTCTATTTTTTGAAAGCTAAAAGACAAAAAGGAAGAAAAATGCTGTTACCATGCAGACGTATCTCTTATCATAAAATTTTTCTGCCACTGGCACTACCTTACCCTTGACTGTAGACAGATGGGCTAGACTAGAGTGGCCAGCCAGCCCCTCCTAGGAACAGACATTACCATGGCTTCCAAGACATTTGCCCCTGTCCTGCCCCATACAGCATTTGAGCACTTACAGGTGCCAGACCACACCAAACTTCAGGGTTACAGTAAGGAAGGAGGCCAAGTGTGGAGGGAAGGGACCTCAGCTTTGAGTCAGGCTGGTTCAAGTTCTCAGATCCACCATCACAACCTCCATGACTTTGGTAACTAGTCTCTAAGTGTTCCTTTAGCTTCAGGTTTCTCATATGTAAAAGTTGGAACCATAATGCCTATTTAGATGGGTGACCTTCGACATATAGAACAGACATCACTCGACTAGAAGCTGGCCCTTGGGTGGTGCTCAGGTAGAGCAACCATTGTGCCCCTGCTGTTGGACGATGAGTCCTTTGGTGGTGGCTGTAGGTCCTTGTCAGTCCCTCCCTTTCTCCATATACCATATTTCTTTTGGTTATTTCATTTCTACTTGAGCCACAGGGTAAAGAGACTTATTGGTACTTGCATTTTCTCCTATTATTTCATTATATTGCCTTCCACATAGACTTTTTAATAAAGGAATGGGAAGTCAGTGTTAAAAGGAATCACTGGAAATTGCTGTGCCTGATTTATTTTTCAATATTGTAGCAGTGACAGTATTGCACTGAGCTATATATCTTTAGTCCCTTGCCTTTTCTGGTGTTTGTGCAAATCGTATTCTCATACTTTCTGGACCTTATTTTTTATTTTGAGACAGTGTCTCACATTGCTCAGGCTGGCCTCAAACTTGCAATCTTCCTGCCTCAGCCTCTTGGAGTCCTTCTACCTCAGTCTCCCAAGGAACCAGGATTATAAGTGTGTGACCACATGCTTTTATACAGCCAGTATCTGTGCAGGGGCTTCATAGAGTCAGCTCCCACTTCACCATAGTGGGTCTGTTGCAAGCAAAAGCCAGAACACACGTGATGGTATGCCCAGTCCCCTCGGGCCAGTCCTTTCCTCCACCTGCTCCCCAACCAGCTGCAGGTCTGGTCCTGAAAGATAGAGAGAGAAGGTCTCTAGCTGAGGGTCTCTGAGAAATTTCTTATATGTTTTCCAGCCTCAGTCATCAAGTTCTAAGAGAGACCCCACTTTGAAAGAGTTCTCTGTGCAGAGCTGGAAATCTTGGCCTTGGAAAGCTCTTATTTACTTAGAGTGCATATTGGCTTCATGGCCACATCTCATTCTATTTGGCTGAGTTTGTCACAAATGATGAAAAATCTGATTGGCCAGAATAAGCTGCCTTTTCTGATGTTTGTGCAAATTCTATTCTCAAGCTTCCTGGACCTTTTAAAATAGAATTATAGTAATTACATTTACCTCCTTGGCTGTTTTCTACTTAAAGGACGAGAAAACAAATATGATTTATGCACTTAATGTAACACTTAGGAGTACATCAGGATCATTTCATGCTGTTCTTTCCTAAGTGCCTCATTTTATGACACTTACATTTAATGAGTTACTCTCAATCGTAAATACATTATTAATTTATAACATAAAATAAATTAAAAGCCCTGGAAAACTAAGGCACCCTTGCTGCAAGAATACATCATTAGAACCATTATAGAGCATTATTTTGCCACATGTTACTCTGGGGGAGGAAGCGGAAGAGAATTTTTTCAAAGAAAGGTTTTAAGCACTCCACCAACAAAATAGGAACAGGCTTGTTAATACTTAATATGACTTAGTATGGGGGTGGGTCTCTCAAATGCTTACTGGCTATTTTTTTAAGAATTTGGTTTTATTAAAGTTGGGTGGAAATGAGTGTATTTAAACCTACCCCAGGGAGTGCCCTGTTTCTTGGTGAAGATGTTTTCTCCCATATACTGAGCAGAGGGGATTGACAAGGTGGACTCACATACACATTCATTTTGCAGAGTCCCTTATGGACCTGTGCAAGGCTTAATAGATCTTTCCTAGAGAGAAGGGTTGGGGCCATCTAGGTTTTCTTGTCAAAACCCCCACTCTCAGGAGTCCTAAGCGAGCCACTAGTGTCCCATTTGGCAATGGCAGTGCACAGCAGACCATCTGAGGCAGGGATGAGGAACACAGAATACAGCAGCCAAGATTCTGCTTCCTGGGGAAAGGGCCTCAAGGAGGGGTGCTGTAGGGAGGGGCTCTCCAGCCAGGGACTCCATCTCTAAGGGGCCAGGTGACTTCTCTCCAAAGTCCCTCGTGCCATCCAAGGCAGATAAGAAGCACATATACATTATCCACCCTCCTCTTCCTGTTGCACTGGGTACACACACAGGGTCCCTGGAATCTTTCAGGAGAAAATGAAAGGAGAGTCAGCAAAGGGTAAAATGCCACCAGTCAACCAATGACATGAGTCACAACTAAACTTCTGTGTGCTGAGCCTCTGGCAAACCTCTTCCAAACTTGGGCGTTTGACGAGGCAGCCAGCATCACACTAACACACAGTCTCCATCCACCTTTCCCCAGCCCCAAACTGGGGTCAGCCTGAAAGCCTGCACCCCAAAGTGTACTTAGACATTCTCACTTTGCAAAAGCTTCTATGAGGCTTTAGTTTTCTTCTGAATATAATAATAGTTTTAAAAGAATATCTGGACAGAAAACGGCCGCCTTTGAACACCATGATGATAGGGATTATGTCAGTCTTGTTCACCCGCACATCCCCAGCACCTAGCACTTAGCCCCTGTGGATGCTGGTTGTTGGGGGCAGGGGGTTGTTCCCTTGGGCAGTGACGGTTTTGACCTCTTCACGCTCATGTTCACAGCTGAGATGTGGCTGGGCAGGTGCTCCTCATGGGCAGTGCCGCAGCAGACAGCGGGCTGCCCCTCTACCATGCAGAACAGCCAGCTGACCCAATGCCGAATGGCCTCTTGGATTAAACAGCAGTTTTGGAAAAGGAAGTGTTTGATGGCCAGACATTTTTTTTAAATATTAACCAGATCTGAAATCAGTAGACTGCAGCACAGAGATGTGCTCTGCGCCCTCTGACTGAAGGGAGAGTAACAGCCCATCCTCGGGGAATCGCAGTTCCACATTTGTATTGGCTGGATTTTCACACACTCTTGAACTATGCACCCACTGCATCCAAGAAGAGAGGAATTTAAGGGACTCGGGCCTTTAGAGCCTTAAAACCTTGCTAACATTCTAACATGCTAGGAGAACTGAGATTTTACATCTGCTGTAGTTACTGTTGTTGTTTCGTGAGCTTTCCTGACCCTTCGTGGTATGAACAGCTTTTTGTTGGCATTCGGGGTATTGATGTCTACAGCCAAGCTGAGGAGATACACTGGGCAGGGTACAGATAGTGGGAGCTAGAATCTGTCATCAGGGACTGTCCTCTCAATGTCTGCTGGTTGCCACTGGCTGTCACCTGCTGGGGCTGTCCACCTGAATGCCTATAGGTGTTCCAGGCAGTCAGGCTGCTTTTGTGGTGGCCCCAAACACATGTATCTCTCTGGACACACAGAGCCTCCTGTCCCACCTGGAATCTAACCTTGGAACTTGCAACATGTCACCCCCACTGTATACCACATCAGAGCAGTCATGGTCCTGCCTGATTTCAAAGGGGATGGGGACATGGACCCAGCTCGTGACTGGAGGGTGGCAAGATCATCTCGTGTTAAAGCACATGGCTGGGAGGCACTGTGGCCATCATCTTTGGAAATACCACCTGCCACAACATCTGAAGCAAAGATGCCATGTAGGGACAGCAGTGCCGGCCTCAGCTGACAGGAGGTGTCCTGGGCCTCGCAAGGTGCTGCAGCTGGAGGCTTGGGGATAAACAGCTTGGATAGACCCTTCCACCAGGGAAGCAGCAGGTCCCCAGAGATTCTATCTGTAGCATGGTCGGTGGAGAGCTAGGGACCCACCCAGTTGTCCCCTGGAGCTGCTGGGTGTGGCCAGCCTGACCTCCAGCCCATCTAGGAACACCCCCGCCCCCAGCCCCCCTGTCTCCAGGCCAGACCTGGGCTCCAGCTCCCTTGAAGCTTCAACTGTGGCCTTGGCACTCTCCTTCTCTGAGAAGCAAGCCATTTATCAGTAAAACAAAATAAAATCAACCTGGGTGGAGAAAACTAACAAAAGTAGGGATAAATTATTTAGAGAGCAGAAGAGGCTGTGCTCTGGGGCTGCCAGATAAGAACAAGGCAAGATGTGTCCCGCTGTCCCTTGTCTACTGGGCACCTTCTTCCTTGCTGACTTTTTTTCTCCTTCTAAATAGGTGAATTATTTTTATGAGGTAGTGTCAAGAATTTCAGTAATTCAGGCTGCTGATGACACATCACTTATAACCCAAGTCACATCCTTTTACACACTGGGCTGCCAGGGGAGCCAGCATTACTAACAACCACACGAAAGGCACAAATGTGCCATGCAATGCACACAGGCGCCCAGGGGCAGAAGTGATGAGGACAGTTGAGTAGAGAGCTGCTGTGCTCTTTGGGCTGAGTGTCTTGAGAGTGGGAGGCTCTGTCGCTGCTGTTTGTCCACCTCAGGGGATACAGGGGAAGCCACAAAGCCAGGCCAGACAGAGGCACTGTCTAGGGATCCCAGCAGGGCATAGAGGAGGCAGCAGACACCACAGGGTGGAATGGCCCTAAAGGAGTAAAAACCGCAGCCAGGCCCAAGTCCTGGTCACCAGTTTATGCAGCCAGAAACCAAGATACAAACCCAAATGGGGTGGGGTGGGAACACTTGTAATTGTTTCTGAAGCAGATCACCAAAGCCAGATCACCAAGTCACAAGGGCAGCCTGGGTGCTGAATATGTGAAATAAAAACAAAAAAAAGAAGGGAGGAAAGTGAAAGCCCTTGTGTGTGCATGCACGGTGTGTGTGTGTGCGCGCGCACATGTGTATGTAATATAGAAGTGTTTCTAGACTTTGTTAACAGATGGCATGATTAGTTAATTGATTAGTCAGTTGTTAATTGGCTGGTTAGTTGACATTCATTTTTGCTTTGGGGGGTGTTGAGTAGAGGAACACTTTCTTCCCATTTAAAAAAAATTACATGGGAAATGCACATGGAAAAAAGAGAGACCCAAGAAGAGAAGACCCATGCCCTGGCCATGTTTGCAAAGCCCTGATTTCCTCAGTTGTACTTCTGAGCCTCTTCTCCAAAGGCTACAGCCTGGCAGACAGGTCTTCCTGCCTCAAGCACCTCACAGTCAGCCAGAACACAAACCCAGATCCTTGTCCCTTTGCCAAACAGGGTGTCTTCTCGCACCCTGGCCATCCAGCATGATGGGCCCCACTCAGAGCAAGGCCAGGTGAGAGCCACAGGGTAGACTCTGCAATCCGAGTTCCTGGGCAGTCTGGGCCCCTTGAGACA
Source organism: Heterocephalus glaber (assembly GCF_053883595.1). NCBI lineage: Eukaryota > Metazoa > Chordata > Mammalia > Rodentia > Bathyergidae > Heterocephalus > Heterocephalus glaber. The sequence goes on from NW_028258315.1 coordinate 29,264,414, forward strand.
GAGCCCATGTGACCAAGAGGAGCAAAAGGCTCAAGTGCTCTGAGGAATCTCAGCCTCATGCCCCATGGGAAGCAGCCACCTTGCCACTGTGGACCTGGAGAAGTCCCTTGAATCAGCAGGGAAACACTGATGAGTGGAGCACTGTGATTTCCCCTGGCAGTGGCAGGCCAGGTTCACTAGGGCCTGAGTTGCCTCCTCCATCTGCTCCTCCTTTTCCAAGAGTTTGGCATTGAACTGCTTGACTGGTGTCATCCTCACCACCAGCTCTGGAATAGACTCATTTTTCCACCTGACTTCTTTCTTCCTCTTGGATGTTTCTATCGTCTTCCCTCATTTTTTTCTCTATTCCTAATCAAAGCTTCCATTCTCCCTAGTGGGAAAAAGAAATTCCTTATGTGCTCCCTCTCCTCCATCAGGGAGGCCAGGCAGTGCATGTCAGCAGCTCCAGAGGGGCCATGCTGGAGCAAGGGGACATTGTGGCATCATGCCCATTGCTGAGGGCCTCAGTCAACTAAACCACAGCCTTCTGATAAATCTCTGATCTTCTTTAGGATAATTTCTGTGCTCAAGAGTTGAAGGAAATAACAAAGCGTGGCATTACTTGACTAAGAATGAAAAGTCCTTAGTAAGTGAAGGTAATGGGGACAACAGAGAGAGTGACTATTAGATTCTGATGTTTAGGAGCAGGAATTGCATGGTAAAAGGGGATGGGGAGGTTTTAAATTGAGAAGTCATTTGAATTTGACCCTTAGGCCAAATAGGCTGTGATGGCAACAACAACCAGGTAGAAATTATATGGAAGGGAAGAACCCATTTATAAGCTCAACAAAAAAATTTAAATTGCAGTGCAAACATAATAAAAATTTATGGGACCATATGAAGAAACCTTTAAATCTCCTGAGACTCTACAACATAAAAATGCCAATCTTCCCTAACCACATGTATAATTCCAAGCTATCCCAATGAAAACACCAGAAATTTTGTTGTGGGAAATGGACAAGAAAACCCTGAAAAAGAAGAGCAATTAGGGGAACTGGATGTTCTAGAGATTCAAGTAAACCCTAAACCTCAGTATTAAAGCAGTGTGATCCAGGGCTGCTCTTGCAAACTAGAGACCAGTAGATATTTCTCGAGTGCCTCAGCACACAGAGAGTGCTTTGGTACATGGTAAAGGGGTTCTCATGTCAGCAAAGCCAAGATGAACCATTCAGCAAGTGACATTGAGATAACTGGGAATCCACCGAGAAAAAAATAAATCTAGTTCATACCTCCAACTACAAACCTAGATAAATTCCAGATGGAATCTTAGTGTTAAACGTGAAACATTATGAGTACTAGCTAAAAATGTAGGGCAATTCTTTTATAACCTGTCTCATTATGGTATAAAGCCTGGCAGTCATCAAACAAAATATTAAAAATTAGAAATTAAGCCAGATACAATGGTGCACACCTATAATCCCAGCACTCTTGGAAATTGAGGCAGGAGGATCACAAATTCAAGCCCAATCTGGGCAACTTAATGACTTAGCAAGACCCAGTCTCAAAATAAAATAATAAAATAGGGCTAGGAATGTAGCTCAGTGCAAAGGCTCTGGGTTCATTCTCTGTACCAGAGAGAAAGAGAGAGAGAGAGAAAGAGGGAGAAAAGAAATTAAACTATACTTTTTAGAAAGTTTAAAGACTGATCATCTGAAAGCAAAGGGAAAATACAAACTAAAAAAACCTGAAAAGATATTTACAATTCATATGGTAGATAAAGAATTAATATAGCGATAAAAGCTACTATAATCAGTATAAAAACAGTTACCAGTTCAATAGGGAACTATTTAAAGTGTGTGAACAGGTGACCCATAGGCAAGGACATTGAAATGGCTCATAGAGGTACAAAAAGATGCTTATTCTCACACATATGAGGACAATGTAAATTGAAATATATCTATTTACTGTCAAATTGACAAAAAGGTAAATGAATCAGTGGTTTGCTCATATACAGTGTTAGCCATGCTGAGAAGAGCTAAGAACTAACTTGCACAAGTGGGGGCATATTGGAAAACTTTATGCAGGACAGTCAGTGGTGGCCAACCTATGACACCCATGCTGCAGTGGCACACAGAGCCCTCTTTTGGCACATGAGCCAAGTGCATGAGTTGTTCTTTCTAAAACCTCGGTATTCAGGTTTAATTGCAGTGTTGGCACTTTGTGATAAACAGGTGGGTTTTAGGTTGCACTCAGTCTTTAAAAGATTTGCCATCACTGGTCTGCATAGTAGCACCTATCAAACACACAGATTCACCCTGACCCAGTCCCCTCACTCCCAGGCATTTAATTAGAGGATACAGCACCAAGCATGGATCATGAAATTTGAAGAGCTCTTGCAGCTTTGTTTGTAATTAGCTAAATATGACAACAACCTACAATATTCATACCTCTAACATAAATTTTTAGTGTCAGCTGTAAATAAAAAGGCAAGTAAGTATATATGCAGTGAGAAGGAAGGACCTCTCCCCAAGAAATATTCTGTGAGAAAGCATGGTATACAACCATTTGTATTTTTTAAAAGTAAAAAGAACCAGGAATAAAGAATAGACAGTTGGATAGTTGTATTGCTTAAGTATTCATTAGAAATAAGAAACTAAAACCAGTAGTTACCTAAAAGTGGGATAAGAGCAGAGCAAATGGTTGGATGTGTAATGCTCCAAAAAAGTGGTACATAATTTTAAACTAAATGAACGAAGAACTGTTCTAAAAAGAAAGAAGAGCCACAGCCATCAGAACAGCATCCAGGGTGCTTTCTGACAAGCCATTTCGCAAGACCACACATAAGAAATGGAAGGACAGGCATGTCATCAAAGCTGGATGCCAAATAAGGGTGAGAACAAACCCTTAGAAGATGCCTAGGGCAAGGACTGTCTCTCTGTCACTCTTGAGTGGGAACCTAATGAGAAAGGACAGTGTCCCTGCTGGGAAAGATAGCAGGTTCTAGTTGGCAACAGAAAGGAGAGCTGCCTTCTGTCATGTGCCCACTCCTCACAGGGGCATCTCCCAAGCCTGGCTCATATGGGGGCCTCTGAGTTTCACCCATTTCCAAAACCAGGCCAACTGCATTGCCAGGGGTGCAGGTTACGCCTCTGGATTCTTGAGTGTGCACAAAGACAGTCTTGGTTTGCTTTGGCTTAACAACTTCAAGTACTGTACTTGGCTTGTCTGTGTTCTGGCAGGGTGGTTTGTTCCCTTTGCCAGTGGCCACTGCAGGGCCTCTATGCACACTAACGTGCTGTGTCCCTGAATAACGTTTACATTTCTGTGTTCTCAAAATCTGTCTGGCACTCATCTCAGCCTCCAACAGCTGTGCCAGATCTGTCCAACCAACCAAGGAGACCTCAGCCATGCCTCAGCTTCTTTCCAGAAACCACTTGCAGTGCACATGTGGGTCTTATTCCTGTTAAAGCCAAAGCACTAGAGAGAAGTATCACTATCTTCTCCATCCAAGAAGGATAGTGTTCAAACAGGGTGAAGAAAAAGAAGCACAATGTGGCGGCTGAGCCAGGAAAATGGCGCCTTTGGGAGAAAGCAGTGCCTCGGGTGGTGGAGAAGCACCGAGGAAGCATTTATGACCTTCTACAGTGAGGTAAAACAAATAGAGAAAAGAGATGCAGTTCTAATGTTTAAAAATCAGATTGAAAGACTGACCCCTCCTGGTTCCTCTTACTTCAATTTGAACCCATTTGAGGTTCTTCAGATAGATCCTGAAGTGACAGATGAAGAAATAAAAAAGAGGTTTTGTCAGTTGTCCATATTGGCGCATCCTGACAAAAACCAAGACGATGCTGACAGAATACAAAAGGCTTTTGAAACTGTGGACAGAGCTTACAAATTGCTACTGGATCAGGAACAAAAGAAGGCGGCCCTCGATGTAATTCAGGCAGGAAAAGAACATGTGGAACACAGTGTGAAAGAACAACAACAACAACAAAAAAAACAATTAAAGAAGGAAGGGAAACCTACAAATGTAGAGGAGGATGATCCCAAGCTGTTCAAACAAGCAGTGTGTAAGCAGACCGTGAAACTCTTTGCTGAGCTGGAAATTAAAAGGAAAGAGAGAGAAGCCAAAGAGATGTGTGAAAGGAAATGACAAAGGGGAGAGATTGAAGCTCAAGAAAAAGCCAGATGAGAAAGAGAATGGCAGAAAAACTTTGAGGAAAGTCGAGATGATCGGGTAAACAGCTGATGAAACTTCCAAGCAAATACAAAGGGGAAGAAAGAAAAGAAAAATCGGACCTTCCTGAGACCACCAAAAGTGAGTGACGGCCTGGGTCATAGTCACAGAACCTTCCCCCAGCTATCTCCTTCCTGCTTCAAAGGACTCATTCTTTCCTCCCGCCTTCACCCAAACATAGAGTAGTATTTACTTTTTAGTCCACGTTTTTAATACAATTTAATATGGATCGGAGTAATTGTTTTTTATATTGAAATGAGGGGCTTGGTTTAAAAAAGATCTTCCCCATCCCTTACCCCTAGAACAACCAGGATTAGAAGGTGCCATCATTGATGCTGCCTTCTCTTTCCACAGCCTGCAACTCAATGTTTTGTACTTCACCGAATTGCAATGTTTAGAAACTTCATGTACTGTTGGTGGAAATCATCCAGTTAAACATATTGCTTACAAAAAGAAAGAAGAAAAGAAAAAGAAGCACAGACTTCACAAAGGAAGAGTTATAACTTCAGGAAGGAGACAAGGCAAAAGTGCACTGAGCTCCTTCCCATATCTTCAAGTCTTAATGCCCAAGTGAATTCTACCCCAAGGGGAAAAAGGCTTGCAAATGTGATCATGAAAGACAGTGGGAAGAAAAGGAACAATTTTGGAAGATCATTTCTTGGTTTTCTAAATCACTGGAAAAAAACACTGTCAATCAAGTAGGCATAATATTGACTCATTACAAAACTCTTGAATGAATATTAACCAGTTGGTGAGCACTTAATAAAGAAATGTGTCCACTGGAAGCCAATATGGTTCATTTATTTTTTTAAAAAACACACCAATCAGCTGAGAAATCTTTGTCAACATGTTCATCATGGTCAGCCTGGAAGGAGACATCCAAATTCACCACCAAACTCATCCTTTGGTTCTGCCCACATACAGATGTGATCAAGAGTTTTGTCATCCTATGATACTTGTTTTATATAACATTTTAAAATATCATTATTGATTTGAAGCTTCTGCTCTAGAAAGACATTCTTTAGAGAATGAATAGACAAGCCATAGTAGGGGAGAAAATATTTGCACAACACCTGATAAAGGACATACATCCAGAATGTACAAAGAACTGTTAAAACTCAACTACGGGAAAGTGGGCCAATGATCTGAAAAGACACATCACCAATGAAACATACAGATGATAAAAAATATGTGAAAATAATATGCCACATCATGTCATCAGATAATTGAAATTAAACACCAGTGAGATACTACTACCTAGCTATAAACATTCAAAATACAATGCCAAAGGCTGATAAGACTGTGGAATAATAGGAGCTCTAATTTCCTGCTGGTGAATGGTGAACTGGTATAGCTACCATGGAAGACAGTCTCTTACCAAGCACGCTCTTACTGTACCATCTAGCAACTGCACTCGTTGGTGCTTATCCAAGTGAGCTGGAAACACGTCTGCACAAAAACCTATGTTTATAGCATGTTTATGCATAATGGTCAGAAGTTAGAGGCAACTGAGATGTCCTTGCAGGACATAGGGTGACCTTAAGTGCATACTGCCAAATGGAGCGTGCCAGTCTGAAAAGACTACATAGAGGCTTTCTGCTTCAACTGGAGTCTGGAAAAGGCAAAACTGTGGAACCAGGAAAAGATCAGTGGTTACTAGGGCCTCAGAAAGAAATGAATCCATGGCGCATAAGGTCAGAAAGCAGGATGGCAGTGTGGCTCTTCTGTGTGATGCTGTAATCATGAGTGTACAACATGCATTTATTACAAACAAAAAAACCCTGAAGCTTGGCATGATGGTGCATGTCTGTAATCCCAGCACTGTGGGAAGCTGAAGCAGGAGGATCACAAATTCAGGCCCAGATGGGAAAATTTTGCAATTTCACAAGGCCTTGTCTCAAAATAAAAAATTTTAAAAGGGCTGGAGATGTAGCTCAGTGCACAGGCACTGGGTTCAATTCCCAGTACTGAAAAAAGGTTCCCCTTCAAGGCACACACAAAATTGCAACACAAATTATGGAGTGAACCCTACTTTGAGCTATAGACTTTAGCTAACACTAACAGATTTTACTGGTTCATTTATAACAAATATAGCACATCAATGCAAGCTATTAACAATGGGGAGGTGAAATATATGGGAACTCTGTACTTTCAGCTCACTTTTCCTGTAAACCTAAAACTACTCTACAAAATTAAAGTTTATTAATTTTGTGATGTTGAGACTATTGGGATGTTCTTGGAAATTAAATTAAAAATTGTGAAAATAAGCTTTTTAAAAATTTAGTTTATAAATGCAATGAAGAATTCTTAGAATGAATAAGTGAATTGAGTATTTCTTTGGGAAGATGGAAATGTTCTATATCTTAATTGTGGTGATTGTATCATGACTGTGCAAATTTGTCAAAAGTCACAGATGCTTATAATTTAAAGCAGGTGCATTTGTTGTGTGTGAATTATACTTTAATGAAGTTAATTTTTTAAGCAACCTGAGAGGTTTGGGGAGATCATTTTAATGCCAGAGTCATGACAGCACAAGATACCATCCCTCACTTCCTGCTTGGCTTCTACTTTGTGATTGCAAAGAGAATTATTTTTATATAAATATTAGTGAGCTTTAGCAGTTGTTCCAAAGTCTCTTCTAAATCCTTTAATATTCAGACCATTCTCTTTTAAACTCTTTTGAAGGCATCACCCTTGTTGCCTGTCTACTTTAGCTGTTAACTGATCAGTGGCTTCTGCATCATTTAAATGGTTCTCTCCTTTTTGGCAAGATCTGCCATTCACTTTGCAACAAATTACCATGTATTTGCCCTCAGTGAAAGGAGATGGAAAATGATACTGAATGATGGACATCGATAGATCCTAGTAGTGAAAGGGGAAAGATATTTGAGTAGGAATACCTTTTTCTCTTTTTTTGCAGTGCTGGGGATCCAACCCAAGACCTCATGTATGCTAGGCACATGCTCTACCATTGAGCTACACCTGCAGCTCCTGAGTACTTTTCTATTGCATTGTAATTGGCCCACTAAGGGACAGTTGGAACAATTTTATGTCAGGGTGATTTTTGCTTTCCTATACAACTTTGTAACTACAGAGACTCTAATAATAAAGGTATAGGAATTCCTTAGGGAAAGAAGAAGCATTTTTAAAATCCAATATACAGATGAAACCAAGCTCTTACTAACAGCTAATATGGTGGTTCATCCTATCAAGAATTTCTTGAAATGATCAGCCTGAGCCAGTGCAGGGAGGTTTAGATGATTGCAGTTAATGCATATATGCATCCCTACTTGAGATTTAAATGCTAATTGCACTTGGGCATGGTAGCTTGGACCTATGGCTTGCCTTCAGTACTTGCAAAAAAGGTCTTCATTTCTTTCATGTCCAGATCAGGTTGCACCAACAGCATCAGACATCTACCTAAGAAGTTATTGCTGTTGTCATTCTTGGGCGTGTGTTTGTGGGAGGGTCCTAGGGATCGAACCCAGGGGCACTCTACCACACACCCCTAGTCCTTTTTATTTTTTTATTTTTGAGACAGGGTCTCACTAAGTTGCCCAGGCTGGCCTTGAACAGTAATCCTCCACCACACCCGGCTGTTATCCTCATTCTTGTCTGGGTTCAGGTGCAGTGTCCTGACTGGTGGGGATGAGTCAAACTGTGCTCTGCACTGTTGCGATCACATGGGATAATGCATCTCATTCTCAGCTCCACCCTTCTAGAAGAGTGTTTATAAATATTGTGTCCAGAGGAGAAGGTCTGTGTTGGGGGGGCGGGGGGGTAGAAGCCCCTGCATATGAAGAAGAGTTTAGAGAACTGTGACTATTAACCCCAAAGAAGCAAGACCAGGAGAGCCTGACGGCCATCTTCAGGCCCTCAAACTGGAAATAGGAGAGTTCTAGCATTTTCTGTCAGACAAAATAACCTCTAAGAGTCCTTCCCCTGGGAAGACTTCAGTTTTTAGGGTTGTGTTAAATTTTCACTTGAAAGGTATCTTACTTCAGGATACTGCGTAAGACTTAAACAAAAGTGTATCACTGACAATCAGGAGCAATCTAATTGCTTCCCACCTTGCATTAGCTAATTGAAACAGCAATACAAGAAAGAGAGCTCCTTTTGAGTCCACGCTGCCTGCTGCAGGGTAGGGGCTGCTGTGCACAGCTTTGGATGCTTCTCCAGTGCAGCCAGCTGTGCTCACTGCTGAGGGGTGAGGTGCTCCAGGGAAAAGAAGCAGTCTCTTGCCTGGATGGCGGTGCACACCTGTAATCCCAGCACTCTGGGAGGCTGAGATAGTAAGATTCCAAGTTCAAGCCAACCCTGGGCAACTTAGCAACTTAATGAGACCTTGTCTCAAAAAAGGGGGACCAGGGCTGGAAATGTAGCTCTCTACAAAGACTCTGGTTTGATCCCTAGTACGACAGAAAAGGAAGGGAGGGAGGGAGGAAGGGAGGCAGGCAGGTAGGCAGGGAAACAGTCAGGGAGGCAGGGAGCCAGGCTGGGAGACAGGGAAGGAAAGAAAAGAAATCTCCCAATTCATAGCATCACCATTGTTGAGGCAGGTCTGGGGTGGCTTCTCTAATGAACTGTTTTTGTCCCCTGGTGGTTCCATCTCTTTTAGACTGCTCTATTCAGTGCTATCTTTGTTTGGATGCTGATGCCTTTAACCAATGAAAACACGGCTTCAATATCACTGAATCACCTTTATTCAGGCCACTGTAGTTGAAAATTGCAAATCAGTTTTGATTTAGATTTCCCATATAAGTGAGATGATTCAGTGTTTATCTTTCTGTGCCTGTCTTATTTCACATAACATTAGGAGGGACCTACAGGTTCATCCATGGTGTCTCAAATAACAGGACTTCATTCTTTTTTGCTGCTCAGTGTGCAGAAGAACTACATTCTTTTTATCCATTCATCTTTTGATAGATGTTTAGATTGATACTATTTCCTGGCTGTTGTAGGTAGTACTGTAGTAAACATAGGAGTGCAAGTGTCTTTTCAACTTCCTGATCTCATTTCCCTTGGATATGCACCCAGTGGTGGTGTTACTGACTCCATGGGTCCCATGCTCTCCATCAGAAGAATCAGAGAGAAGCATCTTGGCTCTTTATTCTCATGTTCGAGTGTGAAGGAGGCAGTGTGTGGGACACAGAAATGTTAGGCTGACTCAAAATGAAGGACAAAGGTACACATTTGTATGGCATCTGCAGGGCAGGCAGAGACCTGGTCTCTTGGTGTCACAGCATATAGAGGTGGCATTTTAGTTGCACCCACACTCGCCTTCATCATCCCTCAGCATGGGGTGAATCTTAGGTCTCCACCTCAGAACGTGATTTTTACTATGCAACTATGGGTTACATTCCACACATGCTTTGTCTCTTGCCACCTGGAATTCCTTCTTTATCATCCGGGAAAGTTCATAATTGGGTTTTGGAGCAGGGCAGATCACTCTCCTGTCTCAAAGAGTTTGATCTTAATGATTTGATGGCTTCTTGGTGTCTCCACTGACCACATAGTCTTTGAAGGCTGAGCTGACTCCTCATCTTGCTCTTCAGTAAATTGTTTTGCAGCCTTGAAAAAAGTTCTACCTTTTAATTGCAAATTTTTGGTATATCTGTTAGCCCCGTGAAACTGAAAGGTAGCCTAGCTGTCTCAATGGGATTGCCAGATCGTATGACAGATCTACTTTACCTTTTAGGGACCCTCTATATTATTTTCCCTAATGACTGTGCTAATATGCATTCCCACCAACACTGTGAGAGTTCCCCATACTCTGTCTTCACTAGCATTTGTCATTTTTTGTCTTTTTCATTATAGCCATTATAACTTGAGAGAGGTAATCTCTCATTGTGGTTTTGATTTGGATTTCTGTGATAATTAGTAATCTTGAGCATTTTTATATATTTGTTGCCTATTTGTATATGTTCATTTGAGAAGAGTCTACTCAGGTCTTTATTCCATTTTTGGATTGGAATATTTGGATTTTTGCTATTGAATTGTTTGAATTCCTTGTAAGTTTTGGATATTATCTCCTTGTCAGATGTAAAGTTTTCAAATACTTCTTCACATTCTACATGTTCTTAGTTGTGTTGATTCTTTTCTTAGTTGTGCAAAACCTGTTTAATTTGATGTAATCCCATTTGTTACTTTTTATTTTTGTTACCTGTACTTTTTGAGTTGTATCCAAAAATTCTTTGCCTAAACCGACGTCTTAAAGCATTTCCCCTGTTTTCTACTGGTAGTTTCATATTTTTCAATCTTACATTTAACTCTTTAATCTGTTTTAAGTCACTTTTTGTAGATGGTGAGGGATAGGAGTCTAGTTTCATTCTTCTGCATGTTGTGGTCCAATTTTCCCAGCACAATTTATTGACACAGTTGTCCTTTCCTCATTGTGTATTCTTGTCTCCTTTGTCAAAAATCAGTTGGCTGTAAATGTATGAGGCTATTTCTGGGTCCTCCTTTCTGTTCCATTGGCTTGTGTGCCTGTTTTTATGCTAATACATATTGTGCGCATGTTTTTATGCTATTTTATTTACTATGTAGCTTTACAGTGTATCTTGAAGTCAAGTACTGTACTACGATGCCTCTAGCTTTGTTCTTTTTGCTCAAAATTGCTTTGATTATTTGGAGCCTTTGTGATTCCATACAAATTTTAAGTGTTTTTCCATTTTTGTGAAGAATGACACATAGCCAAAGTGTGGATTCGAGAGTCATTTCATGAATGAGCACATAATTTACAAACCCTTGCTCCTCCCTTCTTCTCTCTACCATAATTACCCAAAGCAAGAACAAGAAGACACTTTACTGGTCTTTACTGATGCCCTTTAAAGGGAAATAGTAAAAATTAAGACATAGGTAATTTCTCTTTTTTTTTAAGTGAAACCAAACTAAGAGAAATGAAAAGATTTATGAACTAAAATTCATTTTCCTTTAAAAATGAAAATAATTTTAAGTATAATTTTGGCTAATACAATGACAAATAGTACTTGCTGGTAGTGAGCTATCTGACTGAGTCTTGGAATTCCCTTAGTGATCCTGCTGGTAGGATGAGATGTTCTTATTTGGGGACACTATTTCACCCCTTAGGAAGATGCATAGATAAGGAGACTAAGAATGAAAAGATTTAGTGGCAAACCACTACTAAATAGCCGAGCAGGGACTCAAACCTAGGTTCTCTGGCCCTGAATCCCCACAGGATCAATACCTCTCCAGTCACTAAGGTTCCTCACAGAGTTATTACCTGGCTGGGTAAAGAGGAGGCTCTTGATGCTCATGGAAACAAACATTTACTTAGCACCTTCTGTGTACCAGTGCTCTTTGTTAAGTGCCAGAAGCCAAAATGATGACTAATACATAACCTCAATTTTCAAGACACTCTGTAGTGGGCTGTAAAGGGAAATGAGCTATTTTAGAGATTCTCCCTCTCATTTCCCACCGAGCCCCAAGATGGGGTGATTAGAGCTGTCTGCTCTAGGGAGCAGGACTGTGTGTGTTCTGTGAACATGAGGCTGAGTTCTGTTAGGCAAACAGTCCTTGCCTAATAGGCCTAGCCTCGGAATAGGAGCTGGTTGCAGACATTGCTGGGTTGCCACAGTGCAGTTCATATATGGAGCAGGTGCACCAGGGGACACACAGCTTTGTGTTTGAGTGACACACACACACACACACACACACACATACACACACACAAGATTGCCAGTAAAGGAAGAGTTGTTATGTACAATAACTCAAGTGATTAATCCTACTACATTAAGCAGGATCCCTTCCTCAGGGGGAAAGACTAAGAGGCACCATCTGAGAAAGAAGGGACAGTGGAGGAAAGGAGGGAAACTCTGAGAGCTACAGGCTAAGAGCTAAAGTAAATTTAAGTTCTGCTGAGGATGAAGAGCTTAAAACAGAGAATAAGAATTTTAAGAGGAGAATTGTAAAGAGAGGTGGAAAAGTTCTGAAGGATTGAAAAATCTGTTGAGAATTTTAAGTCTTTTTTTTTTTTTTTGATACCAGGGATCAAACTCGGGTCCTTGCGCTTGTGAGGCAGGCAGCAGAACCACTGAGCTAAATCCCCGGCCCTTTAATTCTTATTAAAATGATTATTTGGTGCGCAAAATAACTTTCAACATTAGGGCATTTAAAATATTCAGAGAGATCAAGGACAGAACGGAATCCATACCACAAGAGCAAGGAAGGCAAAGTAATAGCCCCACCCCCTCAAAGTATCCCTGCCTCACTACCTGGCCTGAGGGACCGTGTTATGTTCCAGGGATAGGGACTCAGCAATGTGATTAATGTTTTCGACCTTCACATGGGGAGAGCATTTTAGAGAATCTGGGTGGTTCTCATGGCTCCTTAAAAGTAGAAGAGGAGAGTGAGAAGGCAGTGAGGAAGAGAGAGGACAGGACAGGAGAAGGAGCAGGACCAGGAGAGATTCAAATGGGAAGGGGATTTGAACTTCCCTAGGCTGAGTTGGAGAGGAAGGAGGGAGACAACAACCATGCATGTGACAGCCTCTAGGACCTGGAGCCAGCCTCAGTGGACAGTGAGGAAAGGACCAGTCCCACACTTGCAAGAAACTGAATTCTACCAACAAGCAGAATGAGTACAGGGCTGGGCTCTTTCCTGGAGCTTCCCCCAAAGGAACATAACCTTCAGCAGCCCCAGGATTCCAAATGCTGTCACATCTGTGTGGACTTCTGAGCTGCAGAGCTGAAAGAAAAGAAATGTGTGTGACTTAAACTGACTTGTGGCAATTTGTTACAGCAGCAACAGAAAACTAATACGGATAAACTTGGAAATGCACCAGACAAAATCTATAAATGAAAATTGTCATGATTGACACCTTAAACTCATTAAGCACATTGAAAAGTAGATTATATTTGCCTAGAGAGAAAATTCATAAATTCAAAGAAAGGCTGAAGGACTTACCCCAAATGCAGCCTAGAAAGATGGAATGAAAGAAACCATGATGAGCAAAGAAATTAGCAATGATTATTTTCTGGAGAAAGAAAACAGGATAAAAATGAGGTGGCACAGTGGTATTGTTAGAATGACAAGATAAACCAGGGCTTTCCAAGGGAAGTTAGATGTTCTGCAGTCTTTTTCTTATTCAAGAGCAAGCAAGAAGCATTGATTGACTTTAGACTTAAGAAAAATATAAGGCCAAATTTGCATGCTAAAATTTTAAAGATAAATGCTTGTTAAAATACAAATACTAAACATATAAGTAGTTACAATAAATGACAACATATAGATTAAGTTTGTCAGTAAGACACAGAGACTAAAATCAGTACATGCAATTTTCAAAAGAAGTAAGATGCTCAGGTTTATAGAATGCTGTTTTATAAGCTGAGAGTTCCTTGAGCAGAGTGTATCTCTTTGCAAAAGGGAATTGATTTCAACTCCAGAGGGAAATGGCCTTCAGGAAGGGCCCCAGTGCAGGCCAGGCACTTCCCCAGCCTGTGATCTCCCTCCCGGGCTCCTCTGTGGGAAATGACCCCTGGGCCAGGTGTCATCTAAAAAGCAAATCTGGGGCCACGCCAGGGGCCTGGTGCACATAGGGCAGATGAGGACTATGATCCCTGCCAGAATCTCTTCCATGACCCCCAGGACCAAGGAGACTGTTCACAAATCTTCCTCTCAAACGCCTCTATTTAGAAATTCCAATCTTGATTTCTGCTTCTGACAAGTATAGTACAGTTGATATCCTACTGTAAAAAATGCTAGTTAAACATATTTAAAAATTTCTTAAACGAAGAGGTTCAGACTGCCTGCCATGAGAGCAAGGATTCAGAGCAGTAAGACAAACCAAGACCCTGAAGTGGCCCTGAGGATTTGGGCTCCATACTGGTGACCCCAAGTTTCTATCCTGATGACCCATAGGGGTAGGGACTGGAAGACCAAACCAGGTATCTGCTCAGCATTCAGCAGGTCACAAGAAACCTAGATCATACGGTGAAGATTGGTCAATTTGACAGCATAAATATTAAAAATACCTTCTCATAAAAGCATAAATTGAGAGGAAATACTACAACACAGAATATATGCCACAGTATCAACATCCAGAGTACAATTTACCTCGCTCCTGTCAAAGGACCACACTCCAGGATACATGCGGAACTTTCCCTTTTTGTCTGTTCAGTGACCACATCCAGCATCTGTCCCCACCAATGCTTTGACTCAACTTTTACTCCTGGACCAGCCCCTCAGCTTGGCTGTCATACAGTGGCTCTAAGACTCTAAGATGCTCTTCAGAAGCTTCCACCTCCTGGCCTCTCCTAATCTAAATTCATCTGAGGATTAGACAGACTGCTCATCTCCCTTTCCCTCCTAAACCTATTCCACCCTGATAAGCCCTTGTCAGAATCATAGGAAGCCAATCCTAAGGTCACTCTTAGTCATAATTCTCTTTAACCTGTCACTCCATCATGCCTTCCTTCCAGAAACATTTCTCACTTAGGTTACCTAATTCTTCCCCAGCCTCCTCCTGTCCTTCACTATTCCTTCTCAAGCTATCTGTTTGGTCCTTGGCATTCCTAACCCTTGGCCTGTCCAGTACCCTATGCTTAGTCCTGGTTAGTCTCCTACAAAATCTGTACTATCTGGCTGGGTGAACTCATCTCACATCTTCATAATCATGACTTCCACTTGTGCATCCTCTGCCTGGACCTCTCTCATGAATTCTACCACATGTTAACCAACTTCCTGCCCAACACCTCCATGAAGGGCTCATAGACATCTCAGCCTCAGTGTGTCAAGCATCAAGGCCTCCCCAGGTTCCCCATTCCTTTCTCTCATGCTCTTCATGTCTCTGCTCATGGCCACTCCATCCTGCAGTGCTCAGGCTGAATGTCTCATCTCTCTCTCTCCCCTCTCTCGCTCTCTCTCTATCTCCCCAACCCTTCCCACCGGCCAGTTTGTCAGAGACTCCTGTCCATTATTCTTCCACCCTGTATCTGGAACTGCCCACCACTCACAGCCCCAGGGCTCCACAAACTCTCTAGCCTCCCCACTTCTTGGACTAGTCTTGGTGCTCTTGCCAAGGGTTTCTGACCCTGCTCCCTCTTCCTCAGTGCTGTGACACAAAAATGGAGGTCAGTTGTAATATACACCCATGATGAAATGTCATAGAGCAGTGAGAATCAGTGGACCTCAGCAGTAGATGTCTCTGTGGACATGTCTCTGAAACATATTAGCAGAAAGGAAAGCAAATCACAGATTAATACAATGTACTTTTCTTGCTGTCCAGGCATGCAAACCTAAACTATATATTGATCATATATATCCTATATGTAGACTGCATATATATATCTTTGCATGTATAGAACATGATTATGACATGTGCTATAAAGAAAGGACACGTGGAGTCTTCAGAGATCCTGGAAATGTTCTAGTTCTTAAAATGGTTGTTGAGCATTCTGTTATTGTGACTGACATACATTACAAACATTCTTATTTGCACACAAATTTAATATTTTAAAGAAAGAAGACCCCACTGTAAATCATTAGATAGAGCTGTCTAGCAGAAAGAGGAAAGTGTCCTGATATAGACCTGCTAACAAGAAAGGAAAGACCCAGCCTGCTTGGCTGGGGCAAATCTTGAAAACCGTGGGTCCCAGGGCTGGTGCCTAAAGGGCCCCCTACACAGGCAAGTGAGAAGAAACTGAGGAAGAACAGAATGGATCACCCAGGGACTCAACTCTCAGAGACCCACAAGGTCAAGCACGGGGCTGGTGTATAAACAAAGGATCTCTCTGGGCCCCAGGCATTTCCAGCCCAGAGAGTTCTCTGCCTGTCTTTCTGGGGTTGATAAGCTGCCCATTTACATCCTGAAACAGCACTGCATGGCAAGTTGTAGAGCATGTAATGTTCCCAGTCTTCTCTTCATCATCATAGCCCCCAAACCCACAAAGCACACTTCTCCCTTATTCTCCCAGATAAACTGGGTTCATCTGATTTTTTAAAATCCCCAATACCATGTAAGGACTAATATCTCCCAATTGACACCCTTGCTCTTCTATGTGGATTTTGTTTCAGTTAATTTTAGCCATGCACACTCTTCAGTGCCCCTTCAGCTCATCCCACACAAAGAAACTGTCTCACAGTTCCTGTACATCTGCCAGGAATTCAAACAATCACCCTGACTCTAGAAAGGGCAGCATCCAATTCTACATGGAGGGAGAGGTGCCATCCTACAAACTTTATAAAGGGATTCTCAGGCAAGCTCACCTTCTCAGAACTAATAACAACTAAGTCTTCCAAGGGACTCACTCTTGCAGTGGGATTCTGGGAATTTATGGGAGAGACATGGATAGTGACAGTAATAAATAAGGTCAGGCTTGCTGGACATTTTCACTCTGGTGTTCGGTGACAGCGCAGGCTTTCAGACCATAATAGCTGCTGTTCAAATGGCATTCACTTCCCCTCCTCCTCTTCCTCCTCCTCCTCCTCCTCTTCCTTCTCCTCTTCCTCTTCCTCCTCCTCCAGAGTCCTTTCAGAAGCCAGTGACTGCCATATAACTCACTGCCCCCTCTGGCTGCCTGTTCTGACCCAGGCCCATCCACCATGACAGATGGCCATTCTGAGTCCAGGTGGGAGAAAAGTATCTATAGCAGAGAAAAAGGCAACCAGAAGGAAGTACCATGAACCAGTTCTCAGGCCCAGGTAAGGGTGATGCCTGCCTCATTCAGTCTCCTGGAGGTGGGCAGCAGGTGCAGCCATGAGTGGCAGACTTGGTTGGTCCACTGCTCAGACATTGCAACAATCCTGCTATGGGGCCAAGGCCAAGTCTATGCAGGGTGTGGCCTCTTCCTTGGGAAGAAGAGACCTCTCCTCCAGCAACAGCTCACCAGCTTGGAAGCAGTAACGTAAGTGTGCATTTCTGGGACTCTTTATACCACTCACTGCCTGTGGAATTTTATTGCAAAATTTAAAATTAGATTAAGTTCAAGTCATAGGCTTCCTAAGATATTTGTAGGAAACTAGCTATAAATTAAAGATGCCGGGGGAATATGAGTCAGTTCAGCCCATTGGGGGACCTGATGGTCACTACTGGCACAGACTTTGAATCCAGGCTGACTCTACTGTTGAGAAGAGGGTCCTGGCAGACAGGAGGCTAAACAAAGAGACTGTAATGTGTACCCTCGGCAGAGCACCTGCAGTGTGATGAGTCATTCTTCATTATTTTCAGATAGCTTTTTAAAATGTCCTTGAAATACTTGTTGCTGAAATCTTGTGCAGACTGTTAATACAGCCACTGAGAATATCCGATGTGTTTTTATTATTAAATGTTTCACTTTCTCTGGTTCAGAGTTTATTCCTTTTGAAAAATAGAAATATCAATTCTTCGTTTATCTTTTATTGTACATGTGTTTGTTGTTGGTGAGATACTTTGAGACCCATAATTGAAATAAAAAAGATGTTATAGAATTTTAAATGCTATTTGTTATGGTAGTATTTAATAATAAAAAGCTGTCCTAAAGCAAAAACCTCATCAGAGTTTTTGGGTCTCGAGTTCCATGTTATCATTAAAAGACTTTACACACAAAGAAAAACTAAAATATTGCTACTGAATTCATCATTCCAATAAATAATATAATTCCTTGACCTTCAGTTAATTCTGTGATTGAGCCCTATTGATAAATGACAGCAGGCACAAGGTGATAAAAATCCATTAGTATTTAAGAATTATTGACTGGCCATCCTAATAAAATATTCTAGAACTGTGTATACTTTCCAGAGTATGGGAAGTAAGAATGATAAAGGAGCAGTAGATTGCTACCAATGAAACTTTTTGATGAGGACAAGAAGCAAGATATAAAGAATTCTAAAATCCTACCAGTGGGGAAACTCACTTCAACTAGACTAGTGTGAGGTTGGTAGAGAAGGAGCACTTCCAGAACATTCCTACAGGTACCTTGTGGCAGCACTCTTCTACCTGTGGCCTCTTTACCTGCAGAAGTGGCCCTGCCCTGATTTTGAACCTGTCTTGAGACTGAGTGCACTGGGACTGGGTTGAGGCACAAGTCTGGGCCAGTCACTACCATCTGATGAGCTATGAGGGAGTCAAGAAGATGAGGGGCCAGACATTGTTGTCTTCTGATCAGGAAGCTTGGGGCAAAGGCCACTCACAAACAGCTCCTTGTGTCACAGCAGTATATCTAACCAGAAAGTGTGGGGCAGGGGGTCGTTCCTTTATCTGAACTCACTAGCTAACTCATTGTCCACTCAGGCTTCTCATCATGGTCCTGCCTGGGGGGGGAAGGATTCCCCATGTTTATTGTCCTTCACTTTCATTCTCTGCTAAATTACTAGCTTTTGAAAATAGGCTAGTGGTCCAGCCCAAAGTCTTATTAACAGCTACTTTCACTTGTATACAGAAGAAACATGGCAGGGGTTGCTGTTTCTCTCACCCAATGTCACCATTGATATAGTCCTTTAATCCTTTAATCCTAACCTGGGGAATATGGTACGCCTAACAAGATAGAGCAATAAACAGTGGCTAGAAATCAGGATAAACAAGATGTATGGTTTTATGTTTAAGAAAGGCAAAAGATATCAAAAAATGAGAGAGGAAATGGCCCAACAGAGTTACTAGTATTACTGAGAGGGCACCTTCACTCTTTAGGACAAGAGTGCAGTTGTATTACTGTCACTTGGGTGCCTTTCTCCTAAGATCACTTTTTAAAGGGCTTAGTTGAACTCTGTCTTTGTCAGTTCAGCCTGCTATGACACAATAGTGTAGAATGAGGGCTGAAATGATCAGTATTGATTTTGCACGGTTGTGGAAGCTGGAAGTCCAAGACCAAGGTACTGGCGGCTGTGAGGCCCTGCTGCCTGGTTTGCAGATCTGATTTGCGGTCTTCTTGCTCTCCATTTACATAGGAAGGTGATGAGGGGAAAGCTCTCTGTCTCTTCTTATAAGAGCACAAAGGCCAGTCTCCCTCATGACTTAATCATCTCCCAAAGGCCCTGTCGCACTGGGGGTTAGGAGTCAACATTTGCATTTGGGGAGGACACTAACATCCAGTCCATAGCAGAGTCTGTGTAAGTTTTAAAACAGAGTTGTAGAGGAGAGATGAGTACCAGGCTGCGGGCCAGGGGATGGGGGGCTGTGTGTGGTCTGCAGAGCAGAGAAGAGCATTCCCTGGAGTCCCCAAACAGACCAGAACCCAGTGACAGGACATGGCACTGATCCCTGAAGAGGAGCAGTCAGCTTCCCTTGCACAGTGGGTCTAGAACAGAAAAAGACATTGTGGCTAAAGACTGCCTCATAGTTAAAAGCAAAAATGGCCAAGACTGCCAGTTCATGAATTGGTCCCATTTTTGTTCTATTATCATACCTTGGCTTTTCTCCATGATACCTGTAAGTGATGAGTTTTTACTTCATGCACACATTAATTCGACTTTCCTGGGTTAGCCAGCGTATCAGGTCCCACACACCATCATCCTTGTTCAGTTAAATAGCTATGTAAATGGAATCCTCACTCACTAGGTGGCTCATCTTCTGGATGGTGAAGGTCTGCTCCTCTGGGGCCTTTCACTGTGACCCATGAACCACCCAGAGCCTCACCTTTGCCCATCAGAAACCACTTTAACATTATGAAGGCAAAGATTCCTCATTAGACACCATCAAGTTACCGTTAAAGGAGGTGATTCTTGCTTCCTTCTAAGGTCATGGCTTGAGCGACACATGCACTTCCTCCCAAACAGCCTGCACTTTTTCTTCCTCTGGTGCCTGCTCACCACTAAATTTCAGGTGCAGAGACACATTAATACTACCAAGAAGGGGCTGTAATTAGAGTAGCTAATGGTTTGTTTTAACCTTCCTACTGGGATTCATCATTGAATAGAATTTACTCCATAAAGGAAACAGACTTTGTCAGTCTGTTTATTGGAAGCCAAAGGAGAGAAGAATAGCAAGGGATGGCCTGGGGGTCCGAAAGTCATACACAGAGTTAATATGGAGCTTCGTAGCTTCTGAGAAGGGTAGGCAGTACAAAAAAAAAAAAAAAAAAAAAGATGGCTGAGTACTGGAAACATTCAAAATCCACTCATAGCTATTTTGCAATATAAATTATTATTGATAGTCACTCATGGTGCTATAGAACACTAGAACCTTTTCCTCCTATCTTTATTTTTGTACTTGATAACTAATCTCATCCTCCATTTGCACATCATATCCATATATGGAAATATCACTGTATACCATAAATATGCATAATTATTATTTGTCAGTTAAAAGTAAAAGATAAAATTGAAGCCTCAAAAAGAATTAAAAATTGAAAGAAAAAAATGGTTAGGTAAAGCTGAATTACAGAGAGACTGGAAGCAGAATTTTATCAGTCCCTGAGCAGCCTGGAGGATCCTGCCACAGTCAGCGTGTCATGAACAGATACCTTTCTGGGTACTGACCAGCATCAGCACTTTGTGCACACCTGATCTCATTTTCTGTGCAGTTCTCCCAGAAGATAAGCATGTATGCTGTCTGCTTTCTGGAGGTTGGGAAACCAAGGCTCAGAGGGGTTGAACACCTTGTCAGTTATCAAGGGCAGGATCTGACTCCAGACCCTGACTGGCTCACCCCCTTCACCATCCTCACCCCCACCAGAATACTTGTGTCTAGGGCTCTGGACAGCAGTAGACCTGCCACAGACCCTGCAGGGCACACTGTGCTCCATGCCCAAGTCTTCTAAGGGAGCAAGGAAGGCAGGGCACTTTCCCAGGCCCCTGGAGCCTTACCTTATGACTTAATTCAAACACTGAAGACCTAACCCTGTGATTGCAGAATGTGACTCTATTTGGAGATGGAGGCTTTAGAGAGATAATAAAGTTAAAATGAGGTTATTAAACTGGGCCTAATCCAATCAGATTACAGTCCTCATAAGAAGAGGAGCTTAGGACATAGATACACTGAGGGAGAACAACCTCATGAGGACAGAGTTTGAAGATGGCCACCTACAAGCCACGGAGAGAGGCCTCTGCAGCAACCAACCCTATCAGCACCTTCACCTTGAACTTCAGCTTTCAGACTTTTGGGAAAATGCATTTCCTGAGCAGACCCAGACATTAGAGTCTGAGTCCGTTTCCTCTTTGCATGCACTTGGCCTAGAGGCCATGGACCTGAAGTTGACCTACATCAACCCTGATGCTCCACTGAAAAAGCAGAGACTGAGCACAGTGGTAGACCAGATTTTTCTAAAATCCCCAGGACAACAGCCGCCACATAGCCGGGAGTTTAAAAATAGAACCTTTAGACACCATCATGAGATAAATATACACAAAGTAGACAGCTCAAGTTTTTCTTGAACTGGGAAGGGGCTCCATGCTAAGTGACAAAATAACCCACATTTCCAAAGGCGACCTTCAAGAGGTCTGAGCCTTCCACTTGGAAAGAAAACTCTGTGTTGTCGGATCCTATGAATCAGTCCTATCAAGCTTGTGTGAAGATGCCTGTGTGCTTTGTCTCGGGATTAGAGTGCACTGTGCAGGCCCAGCCAGCCGCTCACTCATCTATTATGCATCGTGTCACATCAGTGTCAGAGCCCTAGTCCTGAACAGGATGTGAGGAGCTATGAGGTCTCAGCTCAGCCTAAGCTCTCTGTGATTTTCCAAAGCATCCTGTGAGTAGGATTCTGTCTCCCAGCCCTGCAGAGCAAGTAGCCAGGCAGAACAAAAACTGTTCCTGATCAACACCTTTTGACATTCTTGAGGCCAGATGCACATGGCCCTCGCAAGCCATTCTGTGGCAGAAAATAACTCTACACCTTCCCCAAACAGTTTCTTCTGTACTTGGCCTGGAGGAATATCACCAAGTATCCAGCCAATCTTCCAGGCTCACACTCAGGGTCTCCTGCCAGCCAGGACTGGGGCCTGTGCTGCTTATCTGGCTGCAAGACCCGTAACACCCACGTGGGCCTCCAGGACCCTCCTGAGACTTAGGTTCCAGGTGCCTGGACCCAAGTCCTTGCTCTTCTCTCCCTCTGCCCTGGGCCTCAGACTGCTCCAAGGTGCACTTTTCCCCATCAGGCAGAGTAGGCCTCCCCAGGCTGGAGCCAAAGGCATCCCTGGAGCCAGGTGTCTCCCTCCACCACCAGCTGTGGGAGAGTAAGAGTTGGCAGGTCACTCCCAAAATAAAGCCGGTACCTGTGAGTATGGCCTGCTCCATCTTTTACAGTCCTTTACACTCCCCTGAAAGCTGCACTGCCTCTCCAAGGACCCACTCAGCCTTTGACTGAGACCCGTGCTCCTCCTCCCTGGGTCTGTGTGGCTGGAGCTGTCCACATCAGTTCAAGGTTGCAGTGTGTGACATTTGCCATTCCTTCTGACGCACAGCCAGGGTGTGCAAAACCAAAAGTCACCCTGATATGGTGACTCGGGTGGCGCTGGAAGATATGAGAGAAGAGAGTGTGTTTAGTCATAATCCCATCTCCTGCGTTACAGCTCAAAAGAACAGGGGAAGAATTGGGGGCCATTGAAAGTTATGAGAGAGAAGGAAGAGAGGAGAGAGCATCTGGCTCCTCTAGATGCAAGGGTCCTTGACATTTGATCCCATTAGTGACATTTCAAAGTATCAACAAAATTAGCACTGACTCGCAGCTAGTGGTCTCTGAAGAGCTCTGGGGAAAAAGAAAAAGTGAAGAATAGAGTTGGGCCAGGGAAGAAAAAAGACTCCACGAATTCGTACCTGCATGAGTGAGTTTGAGCCGAGGCTAGACTGGATTCCTGAAGGAGAGTTTGTAAGCCTTTAAATCAGCACAGTGGGAATCAAGAAGAGGTGAGTCATGCTCTCCTAGGATATGTTATGTCAACCAAGCACTGTTGCCTGCTTTGGTGAAGATTCCTGACTGGTAGCTGGAGAATATGCAGTAGACACCAACCATATAGCTGAACAAAGCATCTGACGGCATCTTGTAAGAGGCAGGATGGAGAAACAAGGATTGAAAGCAAGGCGTGTGGGAGTAGAACAATTGGCCCAAAGATGTACCTTCACCAGCTAGGTCAGCCCCCAGGGAAAATGTTCAAGACCTGTAACTGGCCTTAGTCCATTGTCTGGTCTTGCTCTTCATTGGTTTTGGTTTATGGGGTTTATTGTTGTTTATTTGGTTTTAGTTTACAGTATTTGTTTCTCGTTTAGTTTGTTGCTCAGACTGGTCTCAAGCTCCTGGGCTCCAGCAATTCCTCTACCTCAGCTTCCTGAGTAGCTGGAACTACAAGTGTGTCCCACAGTGCTTGGCTGTTTTTTCAACATTTTTATCAATGACTTTGGCAAAATCATAAAATTTATATCTGTCAAAGATATGAATGGCCCAAAATCTGGGAGAGAAAGTAATGTCTTATGTGACAGCATCAGGATCCCAAAAAATCTGGATGGCTGGAAAGAAAAGCCAAATATAACAGAGAATTTGATAGGAATAAATGTAAAGGGTCCACGTGGATACACAAAACATAGGAACAGGCTGCCCAACAGCCACACATGTGAAAGGGACTTCCATTGATTAGGGCCTTAACATAGGCTATTTGTAAGACGAGGACGCTGAAAATTTTAACTTGATCTAGGTTACATAATAAAGCATAATAATTTAAATTCAAGAAGTGACAGTGTTGCTTCTTCTCCCATGGCCACATAATACTTGTAATGTTTTAAGAGAGACATCACGAGTGGCAGTGAAGGTGACAAGAGGGCTCAAAATCAGCTCTTGCAAGAAGCCATAGAAGAAACAAGGGACAATTAGTCTGGAGAAAAGAAACTTCCAAAGATTTTATTGTTTCCAGGTAAGGTTCTAGACTGGTTTTAAGAAGTAGAATTAGGACCAATATGTACAAGTTATATGGAGCTAGATAGTGAAGGGCATTTGATCAGAGCACTATAGAGGGGGTAGACTTCCTCAAACATGTTGACTCTACATTAGTAGAGTCACTGATATTTACCACATACCAGGCCAATGCTACACTTCCACACATACTCTCTCATTTTCCCTTCACAATCATCCTGTAAGATAAGCCTTACATCCACCATCAGATGTAAGGAAAGAAACATATAGAGATTAAATAACTTACACAGGTCACAGAGCAAATAAGTGAAAGAGTGAAGATTTGATCCCACAACTTCCTAGCACTGAAATCTCTGATCAATTTGGACATGTTGCCGATGCACCTTCTAAAGGAGCAGTATATATACTTCCAAAACAATCACTAACAATAAGAATAATAGCTAACAATAATAACTGACATCTATTAGATGCTTACTACATACCAAGTACTAATCAAAGCACCATACACAAAGAAGTTGGTTTGAATCACCTGACAGTCCTAGGAGATGGACATTGTTATTATCCCCATTTACAGATGAGGAAGCTGAGACACAGAGAGGCTAAAGAAACTTTAACACTGTTTCTTCTTGCTTCCCAAGCATTCAAGTAGGATCTCTGTGGTGCAGACAAAGCTTTTGCTTAGGGCCAGTGAGGCTCCTACATCTGAATAGGATCGTTGACATTGACTCTGAGCTTGAATTTCCAGTTCCTTCATTTGCACTGACTTTGGCTGAACAAAGGCTGGCCCTGAGATATTTAATTACAAGTCTAATAAATTTAAAGTGAATCCAACCATCCCAATTTACAGATGCCATGAGTCTTGTTGCCTTCTTGTTTCCCCCAGAGCCAGTGCTCCTGGTTTAGGGAAAGGAGTATAGATAATTGCCTAGACTCTGCCCTTGAACATCTGGGAAACATAAGATTTCCCCTAGTACCCCCAACACAGGGGCAGCCTTTGTTCAGCCAAAGTCAGTTGTACAGCATCCCAATTTGTGTACCACAGTTCTCTCCCACACAGCACATTACAGAATTGACCCTGTCCACAGGCATTGCTGCCCTTGAGAGCCAATAAATTCCATTTCAACTTTTATAAAACTCCTCTCCTTGGTAATGACCCTGGTTTTTCAACACTGATTGGGTTCATAGCATCTTTGTTTTATTTTAGGTTTGAGAGCAGGAAAACACAGCCTACTTATCTGATCCAGAATTACACAATCTCCACATCCCCATTTGAAGGAAACTGTTTTAAAAAAACATGAACTTACTCATAAGGCCAGAGGGGAGCTGTTTTAGTCACTGTTTCATTGCTGAGACAAAATACCCAACACCCACAACTTAAAGGAGGAGAGGTTTATTTTGTCTCACAGTTTCAGTCCATGGTTGACTAGCTAGCTCCAAGGCAGAAACAAGGTAGCAGAGGGGATGGCAGAGGTAAAGGTGCTTACCAGGAAGCAGAGAGAGAAGGGAGGAGCCAGGGATGAGAATACACCCTTCCAGGTAACACCCCCCGTGACCCATCTCCAACCAGGCCCCACCTCCTAACAGCAAGGAGGAGCTATAGCACCCAGTAACCCAGTCACCTTCCAAACACATGAGACTTTGGGAGGACAT
This sequence comes from Heterocephalus glaber, assembly GCF_053883595.1. Lineage (NCBI taxonomy): Eukaryota > Metazoa > Chordata > Mammalia > Rodentia > Bathyergidae > Heterocephalus > Heterocephalus glaber. The sequence goes on from NW_028258315.1 coordinate 29,290,049, forward strand.
TTCAGATCCTCACCATAACGGGATCCTTTGGGGGTAACTTCCCTGAGTGCTTGTTTCTAAAGGCCAATCTAGGCCTGTGGTTTTAAATAGTTTTTAACACAGCTACTGAAAATAGCAAGGAGCATTGCCCACACATCTGCATAACTGGTGGCACAGACTCTGCCTCCAGTCCACATGCCTGCTCCAGCAAGATTGAGGGAGGTGGCTTCCTTCCACACAGTGCTCCACAGAGGCCAGCTCTGTTCCTTCCCTCTCTGCCAGCCAGCAGGGTGAGGGGACAGTGCCTCTCCTCTTGGTGAAGTCATTCCACTCCATCTGGCACATCACCCACTGTCAGGGTTTTACTGGAGTAAATGCAGAGTAGGGGGAACTAAATTAAGAGCCTCAGGTGCCAGGCTCAACCCTGCTGCCCCCTAGCTCTGTGCCATGGGCAAGGCATGTCAGCTGTGTGTGAGCTTCTCTGCACCCAAAAGCAGGCAGGAAATGAGAGCACTGAGATCCTACCACACTGACAGCCCAGTGTTAGGACAGCTACTTGCTGACCTTTCTGGGACTATGAATCCGCTGGTGATGGCAAAATCTACCTCAACCTCAGGACTGAATTCTATTCCTTTTCTTTTTAATTAATATTTACTGGACACCACTTTTGGGTCAGATGCCATCCTAGGTGCTGGAGACATGAGGAGACTAAGGCACAGGCTCCTTTTTCCAGGAGGAGAGGGGATCAGCTGGAGGAGACAGCTGTGTAGTCATGATCAGTCTGTGGAGGAGTGGGGAGCTGGGCACAGAGTATCACAGGCAGATTGGCAGGTTTCTCGGGGAAGCCTGCAGTCAAACAGGAGCCCCTGGAGGAAGAGACAGCTGGTTGCTCCATGAAGGGGATGGTGGTTGGAGAGCTGTCTCCCTACTTCTGAATCTATGGTTGCATGGCTATAGGCAGAAACTAAGCTCATCCCAGGCAGAGAAATACCTTGATTCCTGATGAGGCCAGGTGCCCTCCTCTGTGCCTGGCTGTTCCAGCTGGGCCCTAGAATGGCAGCTCTGGTTTCCTGCAGCCAGTTGTGGCAGGCAGATCACTAGGACAAGGTACTGTTCACACTCAACTGAAAAAGGCCAAGAACAGCAGGTGACATTGACATGAGTGACAAGGCTAAAGGCCTTTTGGAATCCATATAGAATGATACAAATGCTCCATTGTGTTGTTCAGGGATAGCTGTCAATGTGACAGCTGTATAAAGTATCTCATTGAATACCACATTGCTCCTTTGCAAAACTTGCATTTGGAGGTTGCTGTACCCAAATCCCATGGCTTTTCACTGTGATTCATGTGGAGACCACACTAATCAGGCCAATCCACAAGCATCAGTCTTCCCACTGTAAGTGTGGGAAGCCAGCTGGGTCCAACGGGGAGGGAAACTGGTCTAGCATCTTCTGGAACTCTGACCACATACTTAAGAGGTTCTGCTGGTCATCTCGCCACACTGATAGAATTCCAAGCCCCTGAAAGGTGGTATAGGGGATGGCAGCAGGACCAGCTTTGAAATCACAGGTTCCTCTCTTATTGAGCAATTATTAGGTCTCCTTCATAGAGAGCTAAATATACTCCTTTCTACACTGTAAAGCCACAAATAACCACCCTCAGGGAAGAAAGTGAGGCTGGCCAGCAATGAACACAGGAAGCTGCCATAGTTGTGGAGTCCAGTTCTGGGACTCCAGCAGACATCATCCTATCCTGAGTTCCAGCTTCTTTTAGAGAAGCCAAGTAAAGGTCCACACAACTCTGCCATATTTTCACCACTCAAAGATAAAATGCTGTTGGGTCATGTGTTATAAAAATATGTTCTGGGGCTGAGGATTTAGCTCAAAGGTACTGTGCCTGCCTTGCAAATGCAAGGTCCTGAGTTTGATCCCCGGTACCAAAAAAATTATATGTGTGTGTGTGTGTGTGTGTGTGTGTGTGTGTGTGTGTGTGTGTTCTGGTTTAGCTCTTGAGAGCTTAATGAAACTCAAAATCAATCATCGCTGAAGTAGAATTTGCCAAAAGGCAGACAAGTAGAAATGAAAGCCCAGCAGCTGTTGTTTTCTGAGACCTGGGGAACAAAAGCTGGATGCCATATCCTTTCGGTTTGCAGGGCAATGGGCTTTGTTGGAGTAGATGGCTGATGCTTTTCTGAGCCACCTGTGCCATTTTGATACTAACAACTGTCACTAGCACCCATCTCCAACTTCTACAGGAGAGACAGCCCATCTTGCAAGAGACAGTGTGTATTAGTGAGCTCCAGTTGCTGCAGAGCAATACTGGACATCCAAAACTTGAAGGAAAAGAGGTTTACATTGGCACACAGTTCAGGGGACTCAGTCTTTGACCAGCTGGCTTTAAGACAGAAACAGTGTGGTGGAGGGCACTGGCAGAGGAAAGCTGCTCACCTTATGGCAATCAGAAAACAGAAAGAGGAGGATCCAGAAAGTGAGATATACCCTCTGAAGGCATGCCCCTAAGTGACCCACCTCTTCCAACTAGACCTCACCCCTTAACAGAACATTTAGGTATGAACTCACCAATGGATTAATCCATTGAGTATAGCACCCCCGTTATCCAATCATCTTCAAAAAACCTCACCTCTGAACACATGACACTTTGGGGGACATTCTAGATTTAATCATAACACAGTCTAACAGTATCTTTTTGCTCTTGTCTGATGTCACTAGGTTAGTGGGCTATCACAGACAAGGAGCTGCATGGCATCTGTATTCCACATGGCAGATGCTGGAATGAGGCCCCTGATTAGACAGAATGGTTCTGATATGGAGAGGCCATCTTGGATCAGGAGGTAATGCACAACAATTCTGGAGACCTGTCCTCCTACATAGCCAGAAGATCCCATGAACATGGAAGCCATGGGTCACCTCTGACTTTACTGCTTCAACTTTCACCTCACATGTAGAATACAGAATCACTTCACTATAGGCCTAGAAGTTTGGCCAAGAGCCTGTGACTAGCAATGCTTGGGGAGTAGGCACTCTCGCCCAGATCCTTCTGCTGCTTGGTTGAACATGCAGAATAACCAGCTGAGCCCCAGACAGAACAGATTCCTGTGGAGGAGGCTGTGAAATTCCTAGGTAGTGGGACAAGTATGCGGTCTGTGCTTCTCAGTATTCCCTCTCAAAGATCTGATAGTTAAGGTTGGGCTGTTCCTAGGAGAAGTCTCAGGATCAAAATTCTCTAAGGGTTGGAAATGCCCTGGATTTACATTTTCTTTTATCGGAATATATGTCTACTCATATTGTGGTGGATGACCACAGACCCACCCCAAAAAAGTGCATAGGCAAGGAATTTAAATAGACATTTCTCTAAACAAGATATGCAAATGGCTAATAAGTGCATGAAAAGGGTACCCAATGTCACAAATCATCATGGAAATACAAATCAAAATCACAATGAAATATCCTATATCTGTATCATCCTATATCTGTTATCATCCTATATCTGATATATCTTATATCTATATCCTATATCTATATCATCCTATATCTACTATCAAAAAAAAAAGATAAGTGTTGGTGAAGTTGTGGAGAAATGAGAACCCTTGCAAACTGTTAATGGAAATGTAAATTAGTAAAGCCACTATGGAAAACAGTATGGCATTTCCTCAAAACATTTTAAAATAGAACTACCATATGATCCAGCATCCCACTTCTTGGTATAACACCAAAGGGACTGAAATCCATGTTGAAGAGATAGATGCACTCCCATGTTCATTGCAGTATTATTTGCAATAGCCAAGACATGAAAGCAACTTAAATGTCCATTGATATATGAATGAATAAAAGAAGTGTGTCACATATATACAATAGATAATATGCAACCTTTACAAATAAGGAAATCCTGATGGTTGGGACAACATTGATGTACCTGGAGGACATTATGCTAAGTGAAATAAGCTAGACACAGTAGGTCAAATACTACATTACCCCAGTTATAAGATGAATCTAAAAGAGTCAAACAGAGAGTAGAATGGTGGTTGCCAGGGATTGGGCAGGGGCCAGAAAGGAAAACAAAGAAATTGGTCAAAGTGTACAAAGCTTAAGTTATACAAATAACTAAGTCCTGGCACTCTACTTAACATCACAATGTGTATAGTTAATAACAGTGTATAAATTTTTTTAAATTGTAAAGAAGATAGATTTTAAGTATTCTTTTAAAAGAGAGCATGAGGAAACTTTAGGAGGTGATGGATCTGTTTGTGGCATTGACTATGAATTTGATTTCTTGGTCTACAGTTATCTCTAAATTCATCAAGTTATATACCCTAAATCTGTACAGTCTTTGGTATCTCTATCATGCTTCATTAAAGTAGGTTTTTTAAAGGCAAGTATGTGGCATCTAAGAGGGCAGGTGGTAAAAAAGTGATTAGGATGTGTGGATGGTGATGAGATAGCAGACTTACAGCTTTATAAAGGATGAATGAAAGGCCCTCTCTGACACTTGGGCACACAGCTAAAAGTTGGGGGGAAAGGACCAGGTGCCAGTCTCCCCCATATATACATTTTTTAATTTAGAAAAACAGAAAGCCAATCAAAACTTTTGAGAAAAAGATTGACCCATTCTCAAATGTTTAAGAGACGGAGTCAAAGGTAAACACAAGGGTGATAAGAAGCCTGGTAAGAAATGATGGTGGCATGGATCAGGTGTTCATAAGTGCCCTAGGTGTCCTCTATCACATTGTGAGATATGGAATTCCAGAAAACTGCCTCCCAAACCCCAAGATGTACCATAATCCATCAGAATCCTCTCGGCATCTTTTTGAGAAATAAATTCCCATGTAGCATTCCAGACCTACTGAAAAAATATTTCTGGATTGGGAGACAGAAGTCCTGTGATTGCCACTATCAGAACTTGACTATAATCACCCACCTGAGCCACTTCAGAACCTCCTTAGAGCCCCTAGTTAGCTGCTTAAATGAAGACAGTTTTGTAACAGTAAATCAGACCTACAATACTTCCAAGAAGAAAATTATAAAAATTGGGGAAAAAATGCTTTTACAGAAAGTGACCTGAGGGCATCAGAGAACAAGAAGAACAGCCAGGACCTTGGTCACCAGGATCCCAGAAACAAGGGAAGTACATGACGAAACCTCACATTTGCTGCTGATTTTTCCTCTTGCGGAATTTTCCAGTTCTCAGAGTGGATCATGGAAGCCAAACAGAAATGAGGAACAGAAAGCTTATGACACTTATTGGTCTGCAAAAACAAAATCAGAAATTCCAGTCTACCATCATGACCATGGGTGCAGGCTTATTCTAGATCTCAGAGGAAAAGACCAGAAGCGAATCCAACTCCTACATGCTAGCTGCTAAGCCATGGATATTTGGGACAAGGCACAAACACTGAACAGAAAAACCATCCACCAAGGGCAAAGACTTTGGTAATCACATGGCTCTGCAGACAAAAATTGGACTTCAGACCCAAGTAGGGAGATCCTGGTAAACTACCAATGCTTTCTGTTGAGCCCAATAAAAGGGTTGTGAACTAAGAGTAAGGAGGGAAAACAGGAATTGACCAGCATCAGCTAGTCAAGGTGATCTTCACACACACAGGAAAATTACATCTATTCTAGAAGAAGACAACATCATCTAGGGCCCTATAATTTTTCATACGTAGTCCTTCATCAATAAAATATAGCAAAGCATTCCAGGAAGCAGTACCAGATGACCAATAAAGCAAGTAAAAATAAAATCTGATTTAGAATCAGATCCAGAAATGTCCTAGATTTTGGAGTTACCATTTAGAGACTATAAAATAACTGTGATTCATGTTCAAGAGAATATATGAAAATATGAAGAATTTCTCCAGGGAACTGAAATCTGTGAAAAAATAATCAATGGATATGCTAGAAGTAAAAGCAGAATTTTAGAATCTGTACTTAGGTTTAACAAGTTAGACACAACAAAGAAGAAGATTCATAAACTGGAAGGTAGATCATTAGCAAATACTCAGATTGAATCACAGGTGGAAAAAAAGTGGAAAATTCAAAAAGAAGCAATAAAACACAGCTAGGACACAGGAAAAAGGTCTAATCTGTGTATAACTGGAGTCCCAGGAGTCGTGGAGTGATAATATATTGACCAAGAATTTTCAAAAATCAAGCCACAGATCCAAGAAGATTTATAAATCCTATGCTGGAGTAGGGGAACAAATACCTAGGCACATCACAGAAAATTTGCTTTAAGAAAACCCAAGAAAATATAAAATGTTAAATAGAAACCACAGGGGAAGAAAATGATACATAGCCATCAAAAGAGTAAAACTAAGAAGTTACAACTGACTTTTTAACAGAATGTTATGGCTTATGTACTGATGTCCCCCCAAAGCCTCATGTAGTCATAGGTGGAGCTTTTTCTGGAATTGATTCATGGTGCAATGCTAGGCTCAAGGGCACTAGGATTGAGGGTGTGAATGCTACCCACCCTAAGTAACCTATATATGATAAAAGGGGTAGAAAAATGCTACTGAGGGCCCCTTTCCCCTCCCTTTTTCTGTCTTCCACTTCCATGAACTGTTGCCCATCTCCCACCCTACCTTGGAGCCAGCTGATTATGGACTGAAACCTCTACAAACTCTAAGACAAATAAACCTTTCTCCTTCTGACTTTGGGTGTCGGATATTTTGTCTCAGCAACAAGAGAAAAGTAACGCAGAGAAAAACTAAGCCAGAAGATAATGGATTTGTATTTTCTGAGGGTGGAAAATATGACAACTTGGAATTCTAAGCCCAATGAAAATGCCCTTTAAAAAAGAAAACATGAAACAAAGATGTTTTCATGGAAACAAACTAACACTAGAAGAAGTACTTAAACAGACTGTGCTAGTAGAAGGAATGACTTCATGGATGGAAGCTCAACAGTAGAGGAAGGAAATGTGAGCTTTAACAAAAGTAAATATATAGTTAAATATAAATGGATATGACTAAGACAGTAGTAATTACATGTCACAGAATTTTTAAATATGTAGAATAAAATCTCACACCATTTACACCCCAAAATATGTAAAGGAATTGTTGGCTGAAATTATTGTAAGGCTTTTATATTGTACAAAAATTGATAAAATTATTAATAAAAATTCATTCTAATAAGTTGAGAATAAAAATGTTTAATATCTAGTACTGGAAGAATAATAAAAGAATAGATTTCTAACAAACTAATGTGGAGAAGATGGAATCATTCTTTTAATTTGCTTCACTCATAAAAAAGCAAAAGAAGGCAAATAAAAAATAAGAACAGATGGGGAAGACAGAAAAGAATAGTAAGGTAAGAGAACTAAACCAGGGCTGGGGATTTAGCTCAGTGGTTCCGGCACCTGCCTCGCAAGTGCAAGGTCCTGAGTTTGATCCCCAGTACCAAAAAAAAGAGAGAGAGAGAGAGAGAGAGAGAGAGAACTAAACCAAAATATAACAGTAGTTATATTAAATATAAATAGATTAAATTTTCATTTGAAAGATCAATGGAAGTATAAACTGGTACCACTCCTTGGAAAGCTTTTGTCACTAAAACTGAGAAGATACATACTATCTGATCTTATATTCCTATTTTTTTGTAATACACACAAAATATATACATATATATGCACACCAAAAGATATATTCAGAAATTTTCATAGCAGCATTCTTCATAATCCAAGACATTCAATATCTATCAACTATACGATAAATAAATTATACTGTATTTGTAAAGTTAGATGCTATATAATGAATTTCATAATGAAACTCTTAGACGTGATACTGAATGAAAAAACAAGGCACAATAATTTATAATGTATGATTTCATCTTTATAAAAGGAAAAATAAACTGTGGATATAGAAGTCAGCATAATGATTTTTTTTTTTTTGGTACCTGGGATCAAACTTGGGACCTTGAGCTTGCAAGGTAAGTGGCAGAACCACTGAGCTAAATCCCCAGCCCAGCATAATGATTATATTTGAAGGGAAAGGTAATGATTGGAGAGAGCATGAAGTAATGCTTTGGAAGACTGGTATATTCTTTATCTTGGTATAGTGTTACACATGTGATTTCATTTCATAAAAATTGAACTCTACATTTTTATCTTTGCACCCTTAAAATATGTATATTATACTTCAAAAAGCTTTTCTAAAAAGAAAGGAAAATTTAAAACTTTCATTTGCATATAGCATCAAGATAATAAGATGCTTAGGAATAAACTTAACCAAGGAGGTGAAAGACTTGCATATTGAGAACTATAAACATTGCTAAAAGAAATTAGAGAAGACAGAAACAAATGTGAAGGCATTCAGTGTTCATGGATTGGAAGACATAATATTGGTAAGATAATCAGTATTACCCAAAGCTTTCTAAAGATTTAATGCAACCCCTATCAAAATCCCAATGGCATTTTCTTGCAGAAGAAAAAAAATCATACTATAATTCATACAAAAGCTCAAGGGACTTCAAATAGCAAAATCAGTCTTGAAAGAGAAGAACAAAATTGAAGACCTCACTGACACTTCCTGATTTCACAACTTACAACAAATCTGCAGTGATCAAAATAGTGTAAAACTAAAAAAAAACAAAAATAGTGTAATACTGGCATGAAGATGGACATAGAGAGCAAAGGGCTAGAAATAATCCTCATATATATGTCAAGTAATTTTTAGAAAGGGTTCCAAGATCATTCAATGAGGAAAAGATGGTCTTTTCACAACTAAGTGATGTTGGGAAAACTGTATACCTTACACGTTATACAAAAATTAATTCAACATGGGTCCAAGATATGGACAAAAGAGAACACTATAAAATTCTTGGGGGAAGTTTTATGATGTTGTATTTGGCAATTATTTTATTGGATATGACTCCAAAAGCAAAAGCAATAAATGTAAAGATAGATAAATTGTATTATATCAAAATTTAAAACTTTTGCTCATCAAACAGCACAATCAGAATGAAAGGCAGCATACAAAGAGAAAATAAGTACAAAATCATCTACTCAACAAGGGGTTAATATTCAGAATATATAAAGAACTACAACTCCACGACAGTAAAAACAATTTTTAAATGGGCAAAGGGTTTATTCTCACAGTTCTGGGAATTTAACCCAGGGCCTTGCACTTGGTAGGCAAGCACTCTATCACCGCGCTACATCCTCAGCCCAAAGGATTTGAGTAGATATTTTTTCAAAGATACAAAAAGGTCACCAAGTGTACAAAATATGTCAAATGTCACTAATGATTAGGGAAATCCAAATCAAAACCCCAATGAGATACTACCTTATACCCACTTCAACAGCCACAATTTAAAAGAAAAGAATAAGTATTGACAAGGATGTGGAGAAATCAGAACCCTTGTGCATTATTGGTAGAATGTAAAATGGAGCAGCTACTATGGAAAACAGTATGCCCAAGCAGGTAGAATACTTAGGAGAAATAATTTACAGGTGTTGGTGATTAATTAGATTGAAGAGGGAGAAGGAGAAGCTAAGAATGACTCCCAAGTATGTGGTCTGGATAGAAACATGAATCATGGTACCATATTGGTATTGAGAGTTGAGGAAAATATGTACTTCATTTGGAAAGGCTGGATTCAAGGAGTCCAGGAATGTCCAAGACAAGGATGGCATCATGTGCAAGACTCTTGGCTGAAGAGTAACCAGCTGGGCCTTGAAACCATTGGAGTAGGTGAAATTTCTCACAGTGAAAAAAACTAGAAAGAACTCTGGGGAAATACTAAGGAAGTCTTACAGAGAAAAACCTGGAAGGGTGTGGAATGTGAGGAGGAAACCTAGGGGAGTGTGCTGAGTTTGAAGCACACTCTAAGGAGAAATGTCCACAAAGGCAGAGGCTCTCTGGAGTAAGATGAATATAGAAAACACCTATTGGGATTAGCAACAATGGGGAGAGTCATGAGCGGTTGGTCTGGATGTCTGGGCAAGTGGACAGACCAGACACTGGGTTAGCATTGTTGGAGGAGAGGAAACATTGTAGAGCAGGGATCCAGATGGCTTTTCCAAAATTTTGCCTAAAAAAGAGAGGAAGGGAGGAAAGGGAACTGAGGGAGATGCTTGCTGTTGTGTAGGATGATAAGGGTGTGGAGAAACACAGGGTCCAGAAAAGAGGGTTCTGGGGGTTCACAGAGGAACAGCATAGGCCATGAGTCTGGCTCCATGCAAACACCTGTTTGACACCAAATAGTTTATCTGGTGTGAGAAATTGAAAGTGTAAATAAGGATCAAAATGTAGAGTAGATAATGTGAAATAGGAAGATAAAGCCCAAAAGGGAAGGGGAAATGAATAAATATGAGAAAGGCATAAAAAAGGAAACAAAGCCTTTGTAAATAGGGAGAGGAGGAGGGGTGAAGGGAGGGCAGGGGAATGGGAAAAAAATAAGAACCAAGATATATATTGTTAAAGGTACAAATTCCCAATGATGAATGGCATCATATTGTATACCTAAAATGTACCAATAAACTTAAGAAATTTTTTAAAATTTGAACAATTCATTTAATCTGTGTGGGCTACAGCATCCTTAGCTGCAAATGGCAAGCTTTTTCTCTCTCTGAGGTTTTCATCTGCACTCCTCAAAGCTCAAAACCACTGGTGTTTTAGACTCACCGTAGAGAATTGACATCTCGCTCTTATGTTTTTAACCAATTTTTATTTTTGGCAATTTAATGCATGCATATACTTTGGAAAAGCAAAATAAGTAGTAAAAGGATTATCATAAAAAGTGTCAAGGCCTACTCCATGCCTGCCTTCTCCAAGCCACCCTTAATCTTGTGGATACTTTCCCCTGACATTTACACCAGTTTAGCTAAATTAAATTCTTATCTCAGTCTTTCTTAAATGAGATATGCACTGATTTCTGCACTACTCCACCTATTCTTTCCCTGGTTCCATTCCCTCCAACAGAATGGTATCCTCATTTCTAACCAAGAAATATTTCACTTTTTTATTTTCACTACTATGAGCATACACGTTATTCCCTGACTCTGCCTCCCTTTGTGAACCACCTTTCATTTCTCCTGCCAACAATAGTTGCCTCTTTTGTCTCATTTATCTTGATTTCCATTTTAATGATTGCTATTTCTTTTGTAAGTGTTCCAGCATCTCAAAAACCTACCGATATTTTCCTTGATCTTGATTAATTAACAAGACTTACTGGAGACTCCCTTCCCAGAGCCTTCTGTAGTCCTGGTGGGCCGCAGAGTACCCTGCTATGACTTGCTTTCTCTCTTGCTCTTGTTGCAGCCCTGCTTCTGGCTGCCACGTCTACTGCCTCATTGGCTTCACCCTTGTATTGGTGCTGTTATGAGGTTTTGGAGTGCTGGGGCTTCCTTTTGGAAGTGGTCTCTAGGTTCTTTCTGTCCTGAACAAAGAATTGGTCAAGACAAGCACAAACAGTAGCAAAGTTTTATCAAAGGTAGGAAAAGAAACAGGCTCTGCAGAGTGAGTTTGGAGCAAGTAAAAGTAGGAAAAGAAGCACACCCTACATACAGTGAGAGCAGGCCATCATGCAAGAGAAAATACAGTAACAAAAACTTAGTGACGACTGTCTTTTTTTTTTTTTGGTACCAGGGATCGAACTTGGGATCTTGTGCTTTTGAGGCAGGCGCCGGAATGACAGTCTTTTTTGTATCACACACTCTTCAGGCTGACATAAGGTCTAGGCCATCCTGCTGGAGTTCTCGAAAACCTGCTGGAGTTCTTGTGAGAAGTCCATTTGCAGGGTTTTGGAAACTGTTTTGTGCATGCATTTTGGGATTTTTGTGATTAACAGGTCACACTTACTTCCCCAGCCAGCTTTGCCATACCCTAATCTCCTGTCTCAGTGCCACCTGTCCTCCAGTGGCTCAGCAGACACTGTTGTCCAGTTCCACATCACTGAAAATACCCTTATTCTACCTTCATATCAGATTAATAGTTACTTGGTTATAGAATTCTGAGAAGAAAATTTTTTTTTTCCAAAATATGAAGGCATTGAGCTATGACTGCCTGGCTTCCATCTTTGTTCTTCAGATATCTGGTGCCATACGATTTCCTATCCTTTGACCTATCTTCTCTTGGGAGCTATCTACTTATTTATGTGTATGTACATATGTATGGGGGTTTTTTATTTCTTTGTTTTTAATTTCAAAGTATATGAGGGTCCAGGAGGTCAGTGCCTCAGAGTGTTTCTTGTTTTTTATTTTTTTGAGATAAGGTCTTGCTATGCAGTTTAGGCTGGCCTCAAACTCCCAGCAGTCCTTCTGCTTTAGCCTCCCAAGCACCGGGATTATGGGTGTGTCCCACCAGGCCCAGCTTTCTCTTGGGAGCTTTTAGATCTTTATCTTCTTACTTCACAAGTATGTTCCCTGTGATTCTTTCTTCATTATTTTACTTACTACTGGATGGGCCCTTGATTTAAGTAGATCCTTGTTGTTCAGTTCTAAGAAATTTTCTTGAATTATTTCTTTTTGTTATTTTTTCCACTTTTATTTATTTTATTTTATTTATTTATTTATTTATTTATTTATTTATTTATTTTGGTTTCTTCTTTCTGGAGCTTCTTTTAGTTCAATATTGGACTTTCTGGTTTAATCTTCTAATTTTCCCTTTCTCTCTTGCTCCTTCCTTCTCTTCCTCCTTACTTCCCTCCCTCCCTTCTTCCCTCCCCGTCTCATTTTATGAAAGACTATTTTGACTTTATATTCCAATTCTTCTATTAATTTTTAAATTTTTTATCCTATATTTAATTTCCAATATTGCTTTATTTTAAAGAAGCAATTTGTTCCTGTTTCATAGATACAATTCCTCCTTTTACCTCTCCCTCCACATTGTATAAATCCTATGTATCCTTCAAGGTTCAACTCAGAATCTACATGTCTTATTATTAGATTGCTGGGGACTCCTTCTAGGGAACCTATTTTCTAGGTTCTTCTTGTCCTGAACAAAGAACTGGACAAAACAAGCCCAAAAGGTAGCAAGGTTTTACATTTATTAAAGGTAGGAAAAGAAACATGTTCTGCCAAGTGAGTGTGGGCAGATTAAAAGTAGGAAAAGAAGTACACTCTTCCTGGTGAGAGTAGACCACTATGAGAGTGAGAACACAGTGGCCAACAGCTCAATGGTGGCCATCTTTTGTATCTCCCATTCCTCGGACTGATGTCAGATCTCAGTCATCCTTTCAAAGACTTGCTTGAGTTCTTATGAGAAGAATTAAAGATAGCATTCTCTCATTGGTCCCAGTTGCAGGGCTTTGGGAACTGTTTTTCTGTGCATTTCCTAGATCTCTGTTATTGGCAGGTCACACCTACTTACTCAGCTAGTTTGCCATACCCTAATCTCCTGCCTCATTTAAGTTTATATTGGTCTCTCAGCTTTATCCCTCCAGTTGTGCCCATATTCTTCTTAAGAGTAAGGACTGCTCTTGGAAGTTAAATATAAGAACCAGTTTTTAAAATTTAGTACAGAAATTGGAATATAAACTTGAAATAATCTTTCATAAAACTACCAAGAAAAAAGTGAAGGACAAAAGGAAAGAAAAGGTAAAATTAGAAAATCAAACCAGAAGACCCAATATCAAACTAAAAGAAAACCCAGAAAAAGAAAATAGAAAAAAAACCCAATGTAAAGGAAATTACAAAGTAAATGATTTGGGAAGCTTTCTTAATTTTAAAAGTTTACTTTTTCTGCATCAGCCACAGTGCTTAATCTAGAGTTGGAAATATAACAAGTGGTAAACAAGTGCTTATTGATTTGGATTAAATAAGCTATGGTTAATCCTAGCAAGACTGGCTCTCCAGTCAGGATTCTTTAAAGAGTACCAAGAACATAAGTATTGATCAAGTAAGAAGAATGCAGAACTAAAGATTTTTGTAGTCTTTTCTGCCTTTTACCATGTTTCTCTGCATATATAACTCAATAGCAATATTTCAGTGCCTTGTTTCATTGTGTTTTCTTTGAAGCTATCAACTTAGATTTTAGAGAGTAACTTTCCTCATATATAGTACATCGATTTATAAATATTTAACTAAACTATGTAATGAAGCACCCAAGAACAATTGGCATAAGCAGAATTGTGAACAAACTCAACTAAACTTTGGTTGGCCTGTGAGTCCATGGTAGGAACCAAAGAGCTTATCTATGTGGGACAGCATTCTGCCAGCCTTGGGCCCTTTAGCTGGTCAAGGATATCAAAGAGTAGAAGAAATGAAGGACATTTGGCTGTCTGGTCAGAAGTCCCTCAACACAGCATCTATTGTACTCTAGTCTCTGTGCCTCAAGAAGAGGGCTCTGGAAGAAGTACACCTGAGCTCTTTATCTCCTTTTGCAGTCCAGGGCATACATAAGTAAGCCAATTGACATGGATTAGTGCTCAGCCTATGGTCTTAAATCAGAGCAAGGCTCACTGGCCCACCAAGGGGCCAACAATCTTGATCTCATCAGAACCAAGATTCACCAACCTAAGAAGCAATTCCTGGCCATGAGTCCTCAAAAGGCCAGCAGAATTCTACCAGGCCCAGAAGCTTTGGCTTTTTCCATTTCCAGGACCAGATCTCAATCCTCTTTCTATTTCCAGCAACTTCGGCAGGCAATACTGAGCCATGTCCATGCCCTATCCCTTTTCTCCACCATTTCTACAACCACCAGGCTTTGGAGGAATCAAATGCAGATTCTCAGAGAAGAAGTAGCTGTCCAGCTGGCTCTGATAGCTCCCACCCCAATATGAATCACTTTGTATAATAGCAAGTTAAGTGGAACTTGGAAATCCTACTTGCTTGACATTCCCCTATGAAGGGAAACCTCTAAATATAGTTGAAATAGGTTGTGATAAATGGCAGGAATGAATACTTATATTCCTGTTGTCATACTGAAGGGACTGGGAGCACTTTGTAGCCACCATAATCATAAACATGAAGGAAACCATCCTTTCTGGCCACTGTCCAGAGGGTGGTGGGGGGGGGGGAGACAGGTTGTTCTGTGACTAGCAGCTTGAGAAAACCCCATAGAAACTGCAGCAGAGGGCAAGAGTGAAAAATAAGAACCAAGAGAAACTACGTAAAGGTGCAAATTTCCAATGATGAATGTCATTATATTGTATACCTAAAATGTACCAATGATTAGAATGAATAATCAATAATGCAAAATAGGAAGAAAAGGTCCAAAGGGGTAGGGGTAGTGGGAGGGGCAGGGGAAAGGAAAGAAGGGAAAGGAAAAATGATGAGAAATGGAAAAAATGGAAATAAAGTCTTTGTAAATAGGGAAGGGTGGAGGGTGTGAAGGGAGGGCTAGGAATGGGGAAAATATAAGAACCAAGACGCATTATGTAAAGGTACAATTCCCAATGAGAAATGTAATTGTGTTGTATACCTACAATGTACCAATAAAAGAATTTAATTTAAGAAAAAGAAACTGCAGGAGAAATGCTCTATAAACATTTCCCAGGGAGCAGAAATATCAGCCTATCAGAGGAGGGTTATATCCACACACTGCCAAAATGGAAGAGATGCAGTTGAGTGAGTTTCATGGTAAACTTACTACCTGAAAATTTTACCTGGTGCTGGTTTGTTGAGAAGCAACATAGGACTCTGAGTTCAGTGAAGGTAGCAAAGCTGTGCCATGTTTTATAAAATGGTAAGTGCACTTCCCCCTACCTACCTCCTAGGCCTTTACCCTTTTCTAGTGAGTTTTCTATCTCTTCTATGACTATTTCATCACTGAGTAATGAAACAAAGACAGATTTCATTATAGATTCACAATAATTGCTTCTAATTTTCCTCCTTTGATGCTGTAATATCAAGTGGTCAGGGGCTATACAATTCTCCACCCTCATGTATTTGACTCATTCTCATGGCATTTGTTCTTTTGCTTTTGTGGTGGTTCACTGTGCCTGAGTCTATTTCTAAGTCCCCAGTGAGCTGACTCCCTTTCCCACTGTCCGCCATCACTCCCTATGGCTCAGCTTCATTATGTTTTTGAAAGGGACAGGGAGCCCCCTAGAGGTAGCACTTCCTCATGTGTCCAGCTCTTGTCTCATCAGGCCTCACAGAGTGATGGTCTTCACTCCCCAGCAGCTGGGGGGGGGGGGGGGGGGCACCAGGCCTCTCTCTCTGAGGCTCCCTCCACACTTGTGACCCCTATGGTTCACTTTCTTCTTCTGCATGTGGAGGACTGGCTTCACTTTTTAAAACTGCTTTTTCAGACAGCCATGATCATTCTCCTAAGGATCTGGAATAGCTTGAAAAACTTCCTTTCTCATCTTGTCCTCCCTAAAAACTGATCTCTTGGGTCTGCTTGCTCTTCTTGGGTTGGGAAGGCTCTTAGAGACATGAGTATTGCACTTGGTAGGATAAAGTACTCTAAAAGTGACCTCAGAAAGAAAATATGTAGGTAGTTAGCACTATTTGTATCATAGCCAAACTATACATATTAGATGTGCCCAAGAAGTGACTGCCCTGATCACAAAGACAGTTCCAGGTTGGGACAAAATTGTTAAATATATTTATATCCCTCTACCACTCTCCTCCACACTAAAAAAGAAAAGAGATCTAGTGGCATCCCTCTTTTACTCAACAAGTGACTAAATCACTCAGTTGACTACCGTGGACTTGAAGGTCAGATAATTCCAACACACCTTCTGAGTAGAATCATCAATTCCAAACAGGAGGAATTGATCATAAGATCCCTGTGCAACACTTTTCAACTAATTAAACCAGTAGTTCCAAGAGCTATAAAAGATCTTATTTTAAACAGGGTAATAGCTGAGTTCGATCCCCGGTACCAAAAAAAAAAAAAAAAAAAAGGTACTAGCCAATATTCCCAGCTACTTGGGAGACTGAGGCAGGAGGACCACAAGTTCAAGTTAGCCTGAGCAATTTAGCAAGGCTCTGTCTCAAAAAATAAAAAAGGCTGGGGAGGTAACTTTGTGATAGAGTATGTGACTAGCATGCAAGAGGCCCAGACTGAAAAAGAAAAGATAATAAATTAAAAGACTGCCCTCTCCTAAATTTAAAAAAAAAAAAAAAAATTGGGTATAGGAAAAAAAAATGGTCTGTCTCAACCCAAGAATATAATAACACTGCCTCTCTCTCCTTGTTTTAGGGAATGCTGTCGATTTTTTGGAGACAATGGCTTGACTTTGAAGGTGTTTTTTACCAAGGCAGCACCTTTCGGTGTTCTTTGGACACTCACAAACTACCTGTACTTACATGCAATAAAGAAAATAAACACTACGGATGTCTCCGTGTTGTTCTGCTGCAACAAAGCTTTTGTGTTCTTGCTCTCATGGATCGTTCTCAGGGACAGGTTCATGGGAGTGAGGGTAAGTTCTTTATTATCTGTCTTCCTCCCTCACTCAGTCATGTCAACAAAAACCTGCCCATTGGCTTGCTTAGCTCCATATGCTGAACCGTGAGCAGAGCTGCTGGCCACTGTCCTGATTTGCAGCAGAAAAGGGGCCCACAGAGGGCTCAGTTCTTGGTGTGCCTTGCAAACCTTCTTGCTTGCAAACCATACAAGACAAGCATCCATTAAAGCACCTTTCATTTCAAGCATTTCAACAAGCATTCCCTAAAGTGTGTGCTGGTTGGGGACCCAGCCTGCAAATGGCCATGTGCTCCTCTCTCTGCATACTCACTCACTTTCCCCCAGCAGCTTCCCAGGCTGCAGCACATGGCATGACTATGCCCTGCAGCCTGGAGCTTTCTACCAGTGCCAGCACTCTCTGATGAGGATGCATCAGGAAGCCAGAGACCCTGCCCATCCATGTGCATGTGCGGGTATGGTCCTCCACCTAGCCCATGTGTCACAGCCCAAAGGAGCCAGACACTTTCATGCCAAGTCCAAACTGTGGGAGTAGTAGTTCCACTTCCTTTATCCCACAAATCCAGGCCAAATGAAATTACATCTCTTCAATTCCTATGCATTTTTCAAGGAAAACTTAGTAAAATACAAAGCTAGTCAAATCATAAGAGTTGTAGGAAATATTATGAATGCATTGTCAAGTACAAAATGAAATATGAAGAGTCCATACTCGAAGTAAAAGGAGCAGGTGACCTGCTGCATGGACAGTCCTAGTGGCTTCTGCCTGCTAACTCTGGTAGCAGAAGATGCTACTGCCCACCATCACCTTGCCACAGATAGAATAGCTCCAGCCACACCACTAGCTCTGTTGTTACAGTGCACCTCTTACTTCTTCCTCTCCTGTGATGGGCAGCCAGGTCCAAGCAAGCCCTGCTGGGGACCAGTGAGGGTTGGGCTCCAGGCCCTGCACTTCTGGTCCATGCCTCATTGTCCTGGGAACAATAACATCACCCTATGGGTGAGTTCACACCCAGCCAAGTTACTCAAACAGCAGTGGGGATGTGAGTCAACTGCTGAGTTGTATTTTTAGCTTGCAGTAGGGGGAGAATTTGTTTTGAGACTTAGTGTTAATTTTGGAATAAAAGCTCACCCCACGGGCTACCACCCAGAAAAGCCTTCAGCAAACAAGTGATCTAATGCATCTCTGCAAGGACTGCGGGTGCCCTGCTGTCACTCACTCCTAGCCTGCGTGACTTGACCCGAGCGACAGGGATGTCCCCAGGACACTGCCAGCCATCCTGCCCTTCCTGACTTTATTCTGATACACAGTGAAACAGAATTCATAGAGCTTTTGGGCATGATTCAGACATCCCAAGCAAATTACAAATGAGACCCTGTTACTGGAGAGAGAGTTCAAGGACAATGCTGCATCACACATAAGAAAATAAGTTTTTTGAGCTTAAGAAATGGAAGTATGAAAAAGTATGAAGTACTCCTAGACTCACAGAGAGCACCATGGCCCTTCCAAATCTTTTCTGCCTTGCTAGTTGTGTGTAGGGGGCCTCCTCCAATGTCCCTGGGCTGTGATACAGCCTAGCCATGTGGCATTTGATCCAGTGGTCTCAGCTCACACTGAATACTACATTTTGTGCCAAAGGCCTCCAGTACTAGGCCAGTACTTCATGGAGGATCCTCAGGCCGGTGTTGCTGATGGGACATTATAACTTGCAAACCCTGGGTGTGTTTCTTGGGAATAAATGGCTCATCATCTAAGAGTTTCCTGATTCAGATTGTGGGAGTTTGGAGGATGTTCCTGGTTCTTATCTTCAGGAGCTCAGAGATCACCAATATCTGTAAGACTAAAAGTTTCCCCTTCATAAACAGGTAGAGATTGGGATCCAAGTAATATATGTTTGCACAGGTGGCTCAGACTTCTCCCAGACTTCTAGGCTAGCTAGCATCCTCCACTGGGAGCTTCCAAAGATTGAAGAAAGCTCACCTGGTTCCCCATCCCAAGGGGCTGTGAAGGTTGCATCCAGGGGACAGGTTGCAGAGGAGACTTACATGATCAAGACAGTTGCTCACATTATCAGGGCTGCAGCTCCTGGGAAACATGGAAAAGGCTTGATCATGCACACAAATCCAGAAAGAAGCAAATATGCCCTATAATGGCTGGGCGTGGGGGTGGTTTCTAGCCACTTGGGGCATCAGAGGGAAAGAGCTGTCCAGGTGTCTGTGGAAATTGCTTTCTGTCTCAGTGCGTACTTTGTGTGTCTCCAAGACCAGAGGTTCTTGTGCAGTGGAGAGATGCTCGATCTAGTCACATGACTAGGGTACAGGTCTTGACTGTATTCTTACAAGCTGTCAGAGCTTGGGCAAATGTCTCTAAGCCTTAGTTTACCTCAATCTTTAAAGTGGACAGAATATTACCATGGAGAGAACAGCTGTGAGAGTAAAATAAGCAGGTGCATGCTTGGCTCATAAAATTCAAGAACTATTAACTTTCCTCAATGTTATTATTATTCCTTCTCAATTAGAATAGGTGGATAGATAAGTCCCAGTCTTTGACAGTGTGAGAGGCCCTGTGTGTCACAGGCAATAGTGAGATGAGGCAGGAAGAGTTTGAGGGCCCAGAGCCCACTGACTGTGGCCAGACTGGGTGAGACCCCCCTCTCCCATCCTCCACTTCAGGGGAGAAAGATGAGCACTGTGGATTGATCAGGACTGTTCCTGACCACTCTTGCTGGTGGGCTTTCACATAGGCAAAGACAGAGCAAGAAGGTGGGCCAAGAGGTCACCCATGTGGGCATCAAGCTCCATGGTACATTGCTGGGGATTTGAATGGTGGACTTTTCGCAAGATCAGTTCCCTTCTAAGTCAGACTCCAGCTGACGTTTCCAGTAATCAGAGTGTGCTAAGTGCTTCCAAAGGGCCATAGCTGGGTATTGACTCCCGCGTGTCTGATCCTGTATGGTGGGGGGCTGAGCCCAGCACAGGGGCCACAGAGGGCAAGGAGCAGGGCAGATTGGAGAGTTGCTCATTTGCGCCAAACCCTGATGTTCCTTGGGCCAGTGAGAGAAGTCCAGAAGCCAGGAAGTAGAGGGCTTAGGAAAGCATATTTAAAAATTATCCTATTCTTTCTCTTTTGCAAAATTGTCCCACACTGTACAACCTAAACAGCTTCCAGATTGGTTCTGTTTGGCAGAGAATATGCAGCCTGCCACATTTTGAGCGAGACTAGGGAGCAGGTGTATGCTCCTTGGTGGGTAGCACTGGCCCTCCTGTCTCTTGTCTCCTCCTGGGCCCCTCCTTCCCCTTTCAGCCCAGCTGGAGTAGATGACATCCTGTTAGCACCCCACTTGTTGGGACTCAGATCCCAGCCTGCAAGCTGGCAGGTCCTGATGGATGAGGCATATAAGGCACTAAGGACACATAATACAACCCCTGCCTGCATCTCTCCTTATTCCACTGAGTTGTCCCCAGATGAAGCAGAGGTAGTGGCTTTCAGCAATTCCAGTGCACTGTTGCCCAGCAGTGCTTGTTTCAGGATAGTCCAGTGGGACAGGAGGGGTGAGAAGGAGGGAAGTCAGCTTGTCCCTGTCCACAAGCAGATGCAGCACCTCCCTGAGGTGCACGGGAAATCAGAGGTCGAACTGGGCCAGTCTTCCAGAGAGCAGACTGCAGCACCAGAAATATTTTCATGGGAGAACCAAGAAGTTCAAGTACCTCAGAGTGCAAAACACGTAAAGAAACATGTTCTTTTTATGTGTGTGTGTGTGTGTGTGTGTGTGTGTGTGTATGTTACTGGGAATTGAACCCAGGGCCTTTAGCCTGAGTTAATGCTCAGCCCCTTTTTTATTTTTTATTTTGAGACAGAGTTTCCCTAAATTCCTGTAGTGCCCAGCTGGGTTCAAACTTTCGATCCTCCTGCCTCAACCTTCCAGAGTGCTAGGATCACAGGGATGTGCTGCCACACCCAGCTAGGTGCATGCTTTATAAAACAGGACTGGAATCTTCAAGGGAATCCAGGCTGGGGGAAGCACCCAGGCTCTGAACTTGGCTGTGCTCTGAAGGATCCTGAGAACCAGGCAGGTGCTCCCCCCCACACACACTCCCTTGCACCTGTCTGGGATCTCACATCCCTGGATGTCTGGGCTGTGAGGCCCAGAGATCCAGCTCCCCACCCAGTCTAGAGATGCTGTGACCTGTGGCACCTAGGAGGTCACCGTCCCTGATCCACCTGCTGAAAGGAACCCACAGGGGCTCTGATGTGTGTCTCCTCACTAACCTAAGTGAGGTGGCCATTGTTCTCTCACTTCTGGCTTCTCCAACCCCTCCCTTCCAGTGCTCCTGACAGGCCCTGCTATCAGGAAGCTTTTAGCTGCTTATTATTTACTCAGTAGCAAAGAGAGAGCAAGAGGCTAGAAACCTGCCTGGCAAGCCTTGGGAAAAAGATAACCCTGTTCTTCATTCCCTCAACTTTAGCCGGAAGTTTAGAAAGACTCAAGCGGGTTTGGAGATGCACAGAATCACTGAAAGTTTGGCTCTTCTCTCTGTTCCTTCCTTCTTTTCCAAGTTCTTCTTGCAGGACACTTTGCCTTGATTCCTAGCTAGACTGAACTGTTCCTAATGGCATTTTTGTGCCACATATGTTTTCTGGAGCAGATGCCACCTCATCTCCATTGGCTTGTCACTCACCCCTCTCTTGTCCTCCAGGTGGGGGGATGGCTGCTTATTGTCTCACACCATCTGTGTCTTTCTCTTAGTGAACAGTTGTACGTGGTCCATGTAGCATCTGAATGTGAAGCATTTGCGTGTATGTGGTGTAGAAGGACACAGCTGACTGTGAGTGAATGACTAAGCCAGAAAAGAGAAGCAAGCAGATGAGGGACAGCTTTAACACAAGATGCCATCTGCTCTCCTGAGCCTTGGTTTTACAGGCACACGTAGTGTTCTATGGAAATACTGCATGAAGGATGCATCAGGAGAAGTGTGCAACTCAGATACACAATATGAGGCACAACTGTATTAGCTCTCACTAACCTAGAAACCATAGGCTTAACTCACTGAGGAAGCCTCAATTTGCATCTAAGGGCCCAGCAAGCAACAGCTTACTGGGTTCACCAGGCTGCCCTGCTCATATGGATTAGCACCAACTTTGCCATCAGACACCCCTGAAACTTGTGTCTCCTCTTCCACACAGCAGGGGTGTGACTTTGGGCAAATTATTTAACTTCTGTGAGCTAAGTTTTCATGTCTATAAAATGAGGCAAATACAGTGTATTGATTTTTGAGGAGAAAATGAGAAAATGCATAAAAAACTCTTAAGTAAATCTTAGGTATTTGACATTGTTATAGACAGCTAACCAACGTCAATTTTGAATGATCCATAAAAGGGGCAAATCTCTTAGTATATCCAGCAGTTGAGACTTGGCTGCACACATCTGTTCTACTGAGGACCCTCCCTGACTCCCTAGGAACTAAAGGACAGAGCCACTCCTCCCGGTCAGGGCACTGTTTATACCCAGCACTGGCCAATGTGTTCTATCAGGCCCCACTACTTTCCCCACTCTGCCTTTCCTGTTGAGATACAAAATTATAAAAGCAAGGTCACATGAGGTCACCTTCAGGTCATTTCCAGGTGCCATCAAGGAACTCTTGACCAAGCCTTGTCATGACAAATTAACCTGTCACCAGAATTCAGGATCACTCTTGTGTCCAAGAGTCACAGTGATTTGCCATGGCCTGAGGCTGAGGCTAAGCCATGCCCCACTCCTGGATACCACTTACTCAGGTCCTTAGTCATGCCAAGCTAGGCTAAGTGACTCTAAGCAGCAAGAGACATGTCAGTGGGGCACCCCTACCTGTCCGTCCTCCAGGAGGCCCAGAATGGAGGCACCACCCTCCCCCACAAATATTTCTAGCAATTTGCCTCACGTGGTCCATCTGACTCCCCATCACTGCCCTGACCGCCGTTTCCTTCCACCCATCCAGATCGTGGCTGCCATTCTCGCCATTGCTGGCATCGTGATGATGACCTACGCCGATGGCTTCCATAGCCACTCTGTCATCGGCATCGCTCTGGTGGTGGGCTCTGCATCCATGTCGGCTCTCTACAAGGTACCAGAGGGTAGCAGCTTTGCAGGCAGGCCAGTTCTTGGCAGGCAGGCATGAAGGTGTCTCAGGGTTGGCCCTTCACTCTGGGGAACCCCAGATGGCACCAGTGCTCTGAGAAGGACCATTGTTTCCTGTGTGCACCAGGTGGGTGGAGAGCACAAAGGGTAGAGCCCAAGCAGTAGCTGCCCTCAGCTTTGGCTGTCTGGACTTTTCCACTGGCGACCACACATTTATAGCAGCTGAGATAAAATGCATGGTGCCACCTGGATTGGCAGACATGTGACTTCATTGTTTGTTGGGGTGGAGGAGGATCCAGGCCCTCCAAGGCTGCCCAGTCAACACTGCTCAGATGAGTTCCCACCCATGAGACTAGGCCCCTTTGTCATGTAAAGCCTGACTACCTCACAGGTTTTGTGGCCAGCAGCACTCAGCATGAATACACTCTAGATTCAAACATTGCCAGTAGGCTGAGTGAACAGATGCATGACTGTTCTGAGGGTTAAATATACTTTTGACAACATGGGGAGAACTATCAGAAAGCACTTCCTCACTGAAGGTCTAGAGGCAACAAATATACTGTTTGTTCCTACTCTAGGGTCCCTAGCTCCATTCACCCCATTCCAATTGAACAAGCCCCCTGCTTGCTCTCTCTCTTTGCCTCCCCTCTCTTCTGTTCTCTTTTCCTTTGGGGTACAGTAGACAACACAGATACTTTCAGGTCTCAAGCTGGGGTACTGACCTGGAGGACTCAGTGAGAAATGTGACTTTAGCTTTGAAACGTATCAGCCTTTTGTGGATCCAAACAGGTGGACAAAGAAAATTAAGTACTGTAGAAAGTCATAAGAAAAGCATTTTCCCCCAGCTCTGTGAGTGCCATGTGTTATGGTTTCTGAAAAGTGAAATAATTTTGCCTTCTTATCCTCCATCAGCTCCCAGCCCTCTCCATCCATAGAGAGAGACACACATTGTTTTCTTTCCCTGGAAAGAAAACCAAGGGGTTGTGATAGACTGGCACCATTCTGAGATTTCAAAGCCACTCTCCAAATGCAAAATATACCACAAGGCCCACCTCTGCTTCAATCAACTGTGTGCTAATGAAGAGCAAAGATGGTATAAATGCCATCCACAAAAAGCACAATAGTCTGACTCAGATTCCTGACCCACATCCTCTGCCACCTGAAATTTGTCCAGAGGGACTAATGGCAGGCTGAAGGGCTGTCTCTCACTTTCCACACTCCCTGCCTGTATACCAGGACATTACCTGTGTGAGGTGGAAAATGCCTGGAAGAGGAGAAAGTGGGAAAAGCAGGAGGGATAACAACATTGAGACCCAATATTGGTCAGAGCACCAAGCTCAGAGTTGGACAAGGCCTTTGGCATCTCTAAGTCCAGCCTCTGGCCACTCTAGTCTTTCTCCTCCTGACCTTCCAAGCACCCAAAATGATGTACAAACAAGAACAGGAAGAACAGGTACAGGAAATCGGTTTGGAGCATTCCACTGAAACCCATGCCCTTTCCATCCTGGAGGTGGTGGGACAGAGCTGATGAACAAACCCCTGCATCTTACATCTGGAGAAAAGCTCTTTGTAGCCAAAACCCTTTTTCTTGGGGCAGTGGTTTCAGATTGTGCTGTATAAGCTCAGGGTCTTGAGAAGATGTGTAATCAGGGCAGATATACCCAATTGTACATAAATCCAATACAGATAAATCGCACCTAATGTGAATACCTGTGACTCTTGAAGAGATTCTCCAGTAATCTGTATTGCTCTGTGATGGAGATGCAAGTATGTGGTCAGAGGCCCACAGGCCAAGCCCCACTACCCCTTAACTGGTGGCCAAGTAAGGTAAACTTTACCCGAGCCATGGCCATCTATCCTGTAGTGCAGCCCCAGTTGTGCCAAGCACACACGACTTCACCAAGCTGGAGTCTGAAGGAGCCCTGACCCTCTCCGCAGGTTCTCTTCAAGCTCCTGCTAGGCAGCGCAAAGTTTGGAGAAGCTGCCTTATTCCTGTCCATCCTGGGTGTGTTCAACATCCTCTTCATCACCTGCATCCCTGTCATCCTCTACTTCACCAAAGTGGAATACTGGAGCTCCTTTGAGGACATTCCATGGGGAAACCTTTGTGGATTTTCCATTCTCTTATTGAGTAAGTGCCACCTACCTTGCCCACAACCCCCAGAAAGCAGGAACATACAAAGGACTCTGGAAGCCTGTGTGCTGAAAGATAAAAACAGTTTTCCCTGCTAGAGTTTTTCCAGAACCATAGTCTTTGTTGTGACAGTGATCATTGCCACCCTGGTAGGGAGACGACAGCCTAGTTTCTTGCTTATTGCTCATGAGTGACAGTGAGGAAGGAGCTATAAGTGATTACACGGGGAAGCTCTTTGCACATTGCCTGAGTGTCAGCCTTCAGTAAATACAGTCCGTTGTCATTTATCGTCATCATCATTGTCACTTACTGGAAGGCTACTGCTAGGCAGTAAGTCAACAAAGGAGGTGCCCACCAGAGTCCTCTGGAAACCCACATCCCAAAGCTCCCACCAGTACTGCCACCCCAGAGGCACAGCCAGCAGCAGAGCAAACCTGTTCAGAAGGCCCCATCCCACTTTTTCTAGTATGTCCCCACTGATCACCTTCTGAGCTCCTTTACCCTTCTCCAAAGCTCAGGAAAGAGAGGAAATTGAGTATGACAGTCCTGTACCCTAACCGCAAGTCTTGGCACCAGAGGAGTCCAGCAAAGGGTCCTTGTAACTCCTGCTCCAGTCTCCCCTGAGAAACAGCACTTGGCAAAGTCACTGAGGAGGAAAAGAACAGGGCAGTCATGAGTAATCCCTGCTTTCTAAATTCTCTGTTTCAGCATTCAATATTGTATTAAATTTTGGAATTGCTGTTACATACCCCACGCTGATGTCTCTCGGAATCGTCCTCAGTGTCCCTGTGAACGCAGGTAAACTTATGTGGCTTTCTGTATCCGCGTGTTTCAGTATACACACAGAACACAGACTCATACAGACTCATGCGCGTGCACACACACACACACACACACACACACACATTCCCACGCGCATGCCGCACTCTCACATGTATCTTACTGTGCGTGGTATATAAGGTGTGTTTAAACTTTTGCAAAGTAAAAAAAAAAAAGCATTTAGATAAAAAGTTGATGTTCATTATATCCGTGATATTTTCTCCATAACGGTTTGATTTTCATGTACCCCGAAGATACAGAAAGTCTAAAGCTGTCTCAATTCTAATTGCTAAGGGGAGCAGAGATAAATATCATCAGTATTATTAATAGGGAAAATTGTGCGGCAAAAAGTTAAATTTAGCAAGTGTCCTTCTAGAAGAGAAAATGTGCGCAGGGTGTGATATAGGAAGACATTAAACCAAAAAGGCACCATTGCCCTGTACCTCCTGGGAGAGAGCCACTGAGACCTTTGGTCAGGGACCAGAGCTAACTTTGTCCTGCCCTGGGGCCTCCTTGCCAACACATCAGCTGAGGGAGCTTCACAAAGCTTGTCTTCCCCTACTACTCCTCAGCTCCTTTCTCTCCTAGCTCATGCTGCTCTGCACTTTGGAGTTTCTTCCCAGAATCCCCGCCCTCACACCCAGCCTCCCTGTGCACTGCTCTCAGCCAGGGAAAAGCCAAGAACCCTCATTTCCAGAACACTCTTGGCTGGAGCACAGCTTCTTTCAAAGCTATCTCCTGAAACTCTGGCTTCCAGGCCATTAGTCTTCCAGGGAACCGGCCTGTATCCTGTTCACAGCTGTGTTATATATGGCCGAAGGCCTAGGCAGAACATCCCTGCATTTTCTGAGTCTTCCCCAGTGATTCAGCTCCTCACATGTTCCGTATGAGCCTTGCCTGGCCCATGCCTTATAACAGTGTGAAGAGGCCTGGAGGGGCTTCAGGATACTGCACTCAGCACCCCTCCAGGTCCATGCCTCCCCCACTCATCAGCCCCCAACGTCTTCACCTAGCTCCTCGGTGGACCACTGAGGACCTTGCCTGCCCAGAGTACTTCAGATAATACCAGAACACAGTAGTGCCAAAGGTACCTGAGCTCCTGCACAGCTGACAGAAAGGTGGTCCATACCCTGAGGGCTTCTGAAAAGTGCCTTATCAACATCCTCCCCTGCATGCTTTGAATCTTTAACTCACAGTTACACACAGAGGTTCTTAGCACAGAAAGGTATAGTCCAGGTAGGTCTCACCTAGAAAGTTACTTTGACTGTAACCTGTAGCCAGGTGCTTGTGAAATCAATCAGAATCACTTCTTACTACCATACTTACCGGCATCATAAGTCATTTAATAAGGTATCACAGGCAGGAATCCATCTCCTGACCGGAGGAGACAAGCAAAGGAACCTGCGTCTTACCAAGCTTGTCAGACCGGGGACGTCGGCCACCTTTAGGACTTACCCGATATCTGCCCATGGTACTGACAGGTGGTGACTCTTCCCACTTGGTGATGAGCAGAATGTATTGCAGATTAAAATAATTCTGAATGACGGTGGGATAAAGAGATGCCTTAATTCCACAAAGGGCTCTTGCCAACATTTTTCCAGGTTTAACATTTACCCCCTCAGCCTTTTTCTGCTCATTTGCTAGAGGAGGTGGAAGTCAGGGAGAGAGAGGGAGGGGAGAGAGGAGGAAAAGGAGAGGGCAGGACAGAGACAAGCCTGACTCAGCAAATGCTCAGCCCCAATCCACTGTCCAGTAAGTTGCCATTCAAAAGCTACATGCTGTAAAGTCTATAGTTCTCTCTCCCAGGAGAGCATAACACGTGTGGAGAGCAGTCTCCAAATATGCTGGATTAGTACAAAAAACAGAGAGAGAAGCCCACCACGGGAAAGGAGGTGCTTTTAAGTGCCAGTTGGATTGTCAGGAGAATGGTGATCTGGATCTTTACAAACTGAAGTGAATCAGCTTCTCAATTCCACTTAATGTGGAATGGGATGGGCCATGAGCCCGTAGGCCTTTAAGAAGCCCTCACTGAAGGCAAAGACCCCAAGGGCACTAGAGCCTCATGCCGATTAATGCTCAGAGAGGAGCAGGAGCTCATATTTATTATCTTAAAAGAACTGGTTCAGGTTTGGTCTTCCAAACCTAGGCATATCCCCAGGTTCTCCTTATTTATTTTTCTTTTACCTACATAGCAATGTTTAAACTCAGAAGCCAGGTCAGTTTGGGGAGGTGAAATACAAGTGAAATGCCTCCTATCAGAAAAGCTTTAGGAAGTCTAAGGTGATTCACTAGAGGTGACCTTGTCCTTCTGGAACAAGTGGTGCCCGGGAGGATTCTGTAGCTCAGGGAGGATCCTGTAGCTGGGGGTTCCAGCATCTTCTGCTCCTGTGCCCTCAGCCTGGCTGCTGAGTAACCAGAGCTCTGCCTCCCACAGTGGTGGATCACTACACCAGTCAGATAGTCTTCAACGGGGTTCGGGTCATCGCCATCATCATCATCGGCCTGGGCTTCCTCCTCCTGCTGCTGCCAGAGGAGTGGGACGTCTGGTTGATCAAGCTGCTCACCCGCCTCAAAGTGAGGAAGAAGGAGGAAACAGCGGAGGGGGGAGCAGACCTGGGCTCGGGACCCCAGCACAGGAGCAGGAGAGCCCGCCCTTCCTTTGCACGCTAGGGCTGCTCCTCTGGGACTCTGGAGACACTCCAGCAGTAATGATTTGGTCTTTTCTGTTGGGAGGAGACTCAGTCGGGCAAGGTGTACATACCTGTATAGTTTTGGTAATCTGCGGTAAGTTCTACGGTATTTATTGGCATGTCCAACTTGCTTGCACTTTTCCACATCAGACCTTCCACTTAAGGGAACCAATTCAATATGGTAGAGAAAAGAACCTCTCAGTGCTTTTTCAATGAATGTAAAGTAGGTTAAAATGAGCCTTGCATCGACTGCTTTGGAAGATAGGTGTGTTTTGAATCTTAGCAACTCAAAATGACATTGTACACTGTGATTATTTTTCAGCTATAGTAGGTCATATTTTGTTTTATATCAGAGCTGTACTTTTAATTTTAAGGAATTTCAATGAACCAAAAGATAACTGTCAGTTAATCTGGATGGATGGATGGATGGGTGGGTGGGTGGATGGGTAGGTGGATGGATAGGCGAAAAGAGATGAAACAGGAAAGGATAATGGACATGACAACCATCGAAGAATGGCCTGCATGAGTCACAGGGAGGGAAGGAAGTCCAACCCCAGCTGGCCTTGTGTTCTTGTGTCTTTACAAGATCATGCAGGAGAATTTATAGTGCCTTCTACAGAATTTTCGTCTTTACCTATGTGAAGCGAGGTGACATTCTAAGTCACTGGCGCCGTCTTACAATTTAGATGTAGAAATCTTTAGAAACAAAACTATATGTGTGTGTGTGTATAAAAATAACAAATCTGGTGACCAGTGTATTGGGGACGTGGTGGAAGGTGTACAATATGCATAGACGGTAGATATTCTGGAATGGAGTTGCTGGTGGCTTTTACTTCAAGACCAAGACTGAAAAATTATTTACTGAATCTGTAAACCTTTTTATGAAACTTTTAAGCACCAGGCTGTTTCCTTATACAATTTAGGTCAGCCAGAAAATTCTATCTGTGATAGATCTGTAAAGAGGGACTTGGGGTTAGAGTTTACTATTTTTGAAGTTTACATTGTTACATATGAAATGGAAACATTATTTTGAAATGTTGTCATAACCAATGGTGCATTCTGTAACCATGGAGTCTTTAGTTTCCTGGGGGAAAGGGGCATTCCTGACCTGAACTTTTTAGCAAATTATTATTCTCAGTTTCCATTACCTGTTTGGCCAAACAGATTAATAAAATATTTGAAAAAGAAGTGTTGAGTGTGGTCTTGGTGGCCATGTTGTCACTTTCTACTATGAGGGTCCAGTAAGGCTCTCCCTCACCATACACCTGTCCCCTGGCTCCTTCCAGGCAGGTAAGCCCACCCTGCTCCCTCAAGGACGGTAACTCTTACTGTAACACAGACCTGACTTGTGCAGAAGCAACATGTAGAAGAATCCCCAGGTGTTATAACACTATCAGTGTCAGGCCCTCTTCCTTCACTTTTTCCCCTTGCTCCTCCCCTAGGCATCTTATCCTCTACTCAGCTCCACAGATCTCCCGCCTCTCTTCCTTTGCAGAGGTTTCCTCTTCAGGCTCACACTGGCCATGAATTCCCTCTCAACATGCTACCCTTGCTTCCAACACGTTTATCCCATCATTCTTGCCATTTTCTGAACTATTTCTAGAAATCCTCTTTCATGAGTGTCTTTACTTGTGCTGTCATGGCTGCCTCGATATGCTGAATTAATTCAAAACATTTACCTTTCATGGTCATTTTGACTTTAAGGAAGAGCCAGAAGTTGCACAGTGCCAGATCCCAGGAATACAGGATGTGAGGACACACCATAATATTTTTACAAGCCTGCCTTTCCATCAGTTGGCACTCAGCAGCAGCATTCAGAGTATTTTTATCATAATTTGTAAAGATACTCACAAAAGAAGACTTCCAGAACTGCTTCAGAAAGTGACATGAACAACAGATAAGTTTGTCAAAGTGAGGAGAAGTGTTTTGAGGGTGATTAATGGCCATATGTCTTTTACTGTCATAAAAAATTTAAATTTAATTGTTTACCATATTTTTTAATCACCCCTTGTATTTTCTCTACAACCCATAAAATGGAGACATTGAAAAGGCTACCCTAGAGTATGCTGATCTCTCCAGTGGGCATGAAAGACTATGATGATCCCAAAGACTATCTGCACATCCATAGTCACAAAAACAGTATTCCCAGTAATGGAAAGGTGGGAGCCAATACACACCCAGGGATGGATGGATAAATAGTATGTGGCCCACGTATACAATGGGATACCATTCAGCCTGACACTCGCCATATATGGTTGAGCCTCGAGGTCAGTATGCTAGATAAAATAAGCCAGCCCCAAAGGACAAGTGCTGTGTGATTCTGCTTACACGAGCTCCCCAGAAGAGTCAAGTCCTTAGAGACAGAAAGTAAACCGGGACCACCAGGGACCGGGAGAAAGAGCAAGGTGAGTTGGTGTTGAAAGGGGACAGGGTCTCAACTTGGGAAAATGAGAAAGTTCTAGAGATGGAACTAGGGTGGTGTTGGCAGCACAATGGTATGAATGTCCTTGATGCTCACAATGGCATGCTTTAAAATGTTAAGAGTGTCTATATTTTACCAGACTTAAAAAAAAAACTATAAAGGATATGATCTGTATGATAAAAAGGCTAAATCTCTCTGTACTCTTTTCAGGACATGTAAACTTGAGGACAGTGAGGGTGAGGTAGGAGTGGGTTGAGAAATTCTTTTCAGAAAGAATATGACCCCCCCCACACACACACACAGGTTTTGGGCTCTAGGATGCACTGCAGTGATCTGGAGGAGACCCATAAACAGAAAACCCTAGAATGGAGCTCTGGCTGATGGCCCCATCGGTGCTTTGGGAAGCAGGATTCATCCTGCTCTATCTGGGGAGTGATCTGCTCACTACAGGCCAGACTGGGACAGCAATTGAGTGTTTCTTTTCTTTTTTTTTTAATTTATATATTTATTGGCACATTTTAGGTATACAATACGTTTACATTTATCATTGGGTGCTTGTACCTGAACATGATGTATCTTGGTTCTTATGTTTCCCCCATTACCTATGCACCCTTCACCCCCTCCACCCTTCCCTATTTACATAGATTTTGCTTCCATTTTTTTTTCTTTCTCATAATTTTTCCTTTCCCTTCTTCCCTTTCCCCTTCACCTTCCCCCACCCCTACACCTTTGGACCTTTTCCTATTTCAAATTATCAATTATTCATTTTAATCATTTTCATCCTTATTTACACTCTCAGTTTCTCACACTAGAGAAACTATTCGGTATTTACACATGTGTGTCCTATTGCAATTGAGTGTTTCTAATTGGCTCCTTTAGGAAGTAAAGGCAAGGCAAAGATATCAAAAGGGGATCCACACTCCACTGCTGACTGCTGATGGAGGAGACGCAAAGCTCTCCATACTTTCTAGCCCTTCTCTTTCATTAAGAACATGGCTGTTAGAGAACCAAGGGCATGAACTTACCTGCTGGCTACCTCACCACACCGAATTGGAGCTATCTGTAAAAACCCCCCATCTTCTGGGAGACATTGTGCTCCTGAGCCTTCAAGGACAGAAAATTAGGTGAGAGGAAATCATGGTCAGAGGCGTCACTCAACCTATCCAAGGCTGTGCAATGAGGAATCCTTTATCTTTCATTTTGAAAAAAGATAGTTTATTCTAAAATTAGAATGTGGTGGTGGTTGCACAGCTTCTCTAAAACTCAATCAACTGCACACTTAGAAAGGGTGAGTGGCATGATATGTGAGTTACAGCTCAACAAAGCAGCTTAGTAAATGATTTTTCCACACAAAGATTTAAAATGTCTTTACACAAATCTCACAACATCTGTGAACTGTTTGCTTGGTTTTGGCTTGGAGGTTCCTAATCCATCTTTGGAATAGTGCCTTGCTGTTGTTGCACTATCCAGAAAAAGGAAAAAAATGAAAGAGTCTCCACCTTAGGGGACCAACCACAGCACAGGCAAGGGAGAGGAGACTTGGGCTTGGCTCAAGAGTGAGACTCCAGGCCCCAACAAACAGCCCAGCAAGGCAGAGCTATCCAGCCTGTCGCTGAGGTCCCAGCCCTGGCCGGGCCTCTTCCAATATGGAGGTCTGTGCTTCCTGCCCTCTTTCAAACAGAACCTTCAGACTCACAAAGTTCCAAAGAGCCTTCCCATAAATTTCCTGTTTAAAACAGCAAGACAGTATTTCTACTGTGAGTCCAAAGACTCTGAAGCAGGAGGGAAAGAAGCTGAGATGTTCAAATAAAAGGTAGACTTTCATTTATTTAGGGTTATTTGTTTGTCTTTACTCTCTGGTACTTACACTTCGCAGACCTGGGCCACTTACATCCAGCAATATTCCTGGGTCAAACTGCTGTTTAAAGAATGGGTAAATATGACTTGTAAGAAATACACAAAGGGCATATCAATAAATGGGCTTTTGAAAATTCTTCACAGCACTTGTTATGATTTAAATCTAAACGTTCCCCAAAAGTCACATGTGAAGATGGGTCCTGGTCAGAAGGGGCAGTGCACTGGGGATATGATTGGAAGGGTATTCTCATCCCTAGCTCCTATTTTCTCTCTCTGTTTCCTGACCAGCATGGGATAAACTGCTTTCCTCTGCCATACTGTTTTGACATGCTATTTCCACCTTGGAGCCATCCAGCCATGAACTGCATCCACTGAAACTATGAGCCAAAATAAACCTCTCCTTTTTAAATTGTGGTTCTTGGGTATTTTTTCCCCAGGAATGGGAAAGCTGATTAATATATCCTTAATTTTTTTCAAGAAATTTTAAACAATAATGTTTTCTTGCTTTTTTTAAAACTCAGGATTGCAAAATTCTTGAAAAAATCATTTTTTTGAGTTAAAAGACTGGTAAGTTTAAGCTAAGGTAAATTTCCTCCAATTTCTCAAAAATATTTGGAGTTACTCAAATCATAGAAAATGAGAACATAATTACATCTTAATGTGCTGTCAGTTTTAGGTCAGCCTTTTTTCCTCCCTATCTCTTATTAGAAAGAATTCATACATCCTGTTGGTAATCTAGAAATGCCCATAAGTACACAACCCAGCAGTAACCATGTGGCAGTGTGGCGGTAGCAAGTGTAGCAGAAGCCTGAATGGAAGACCTCCTGGGGTATCTTACCAGAAGAGGATCCAGGAAGCTCTTGGGCACTTCCTCTGAAGGTGACAGAAGGCATAGCAAATACATAAGAAGCTAAGCGCACACAACTACTGTTAGAATTTGGACCTGGAGTATCCCCCCAAGTCCCATGTATTAAAGATTTAGTCCCCAGCATGGTACTTTTGGGAAGTTGGGTGAGACTTTAAGAGGTGGGGCTTAATGGACAGTCTTCAGGTCACTGAGGGCGTGGGGTTGGTGTGATTGTGGCATCCAGGCCCTCCCTCTTTCTCTCACACTCAGTCGAGGAGAATGGTTTTCCTCAACCACACATTCCCACTATGCTATGCCACCCACAGG
Organism: Heterocephalus glaber; assembly: GCF_053883595.1. NCBI lineage: Eukaryota > Metazoa > Chordata > Mammalia > Rodentia > Bathyergidae > Heterocephalus > Heterocephalus glaber. Next base: position 29,324,567 of record NW_028258315.1, read on the forward strand.
TCAAAAAACAGCAGAGCCAACCAATCACGGACAGAAACTTCCAAAACTGAGCCCAAATAAAACTTTTTTCTAACAAGTTAATTATCTCAGGTATTTGTTACAGTAACAGAAAGCTGACTGATTCACTTGCTTAGCCCTTCACCTGCTGTTACACGCCACACAAAAGCATGGTAAAGATGAGGCTCTGGTCAAAAGAAAGCATTATGGACTTACAAACTCCCAGAATGAAATTCCAGGGCTCCCTAGTCATTTTTTTTAGCAGAAATCAACAAACATTTTATTATTAATACTGGCTTATTTTATCTTGTGCTTTGCTTTTTTTAATAAGGAGCACTTTTAAAGAAATATCAACCTTTACTGTAAGTTTCTCTCTGGCTGAATTAAAAGAAGCACAATAGCATCTGTGGTAGTCACTTCAGCACAACATGGGAACGACCTCACTCCAGCAGCCACCTGACTGGAGGCCGGAGAACCAATTCACAACTGCCAGGAGAGTGGATGCAGTCTTCTGCTCATTTCTCCTCCTCGCCATGCATGAACATGGGAATCTGCCATCCATCCTGGAGCTTCAGGATGGCCTTCTGAAAGTTTCACCTCTGAAAGGGAGCACCTCTGGATGACCACGCGCCTTGGGAGCAGAGACTGAAATCTTCAACTGGGCATTGGTGATGTCCACCAGGTGGTCCCGGCTGAGCATTGGCAGGTGGTGCACCGTGAGGGACAAGCCCAGGGCTTCCAGTGCCTTGGGGGGACCGTGCAGCTGCTCCAGTGCCATGTGGTAGTACTCGGTCCCAGTGAACCCTCTCCCAAATTCCAAGGAGTCTTAATAAAGATCCACTTGTGACTGGTATGCAGTTGGGTGGTGCTTTTCTTCTAATAGTACAGATTCAGATTCCCGACCTCCACAGACTTCCCTAGGGCTCTCTAGTCTTTATTCTTCATTGGGAATGGAAGACCCTCTGGCCATCTGAACCTTTCACCTTATTATGAAACTATTGCATGTGGGTGCCATGAAGAATCTCAGAGAACAAGGAGGATCTGGCAGCATGTATATGGAAGCCAGGTGACATTGTATGACACCAGCTGCTGCCACACACAAACCTCAGAGTGTCGATGGCCCTTACATATTCATGTCCAACACAGGTGGTTGTCAGGAGGCTCTGCTCTTAAAACTGATACAGGATCTCAGATTCCTTCCCTGTGGCTCTTCTGTCTTCAACACTCAGCTTCAAGGTAGCAAGCCAGAAAATAGAGTCCTGGAGGAAGCTCACTTCACTGCTGCTTGGTCTGGGCTGTGTAATCATTTCCTCTACCCCTCCAAACATTCTCTTTTGGCACCTCCATTTATGAGCTCTGTAGACTCAATTACACTGACTAGATGGAATTATTCACTCTCCCTCTGTTATCTGATTTTATCCTTATATTGAGAAATTGAATTTCTGGTGTACCTTGTGAGGATGTGGAGTGTCTAGCACTTTTCCAGGGTTTTGCAAGTATGTGTGCTTTGTAGGTGGCCCTGCTGGATGGTGTCATGCCATATGTGAAATTTACTCAAGTACACCATGTGCAAGATGTATGTGTGTGTGTGTGTCACATTTACTGTGTGCTTGTTAGCACCTTTCCAATTAATTAGGCTATTGCTATTTGCCTAAATAAATCATCCATATAAATTAATCACTATTTGTTATGGTTTGGATCCAGAATGTCTCCCAAAAGCTCAGGTGTTGAAAGCTTGGTCCCTAGTGCAGCAGTATTCAGAGGTGGGGATTTTAGGAAATGATTGAATTATGAGGATTCTGATTTCACCAATGGGTTAATCCACTGGAGATTCATAACTTGATGGGCTATTGGAAGATGATGGAAATTTAGGAAGTGAGACCCAGTTGAAGGGAATGCATCCTTGTGGGTATGTCTTTGAGGTCTATATCTTATTCCTGGCCCCTTCTTCTCTGGCTCTCTCTTTATTTCCTGGACCCCATGAGGTGAGTAGCCTCTTTTACCACATACCCCTGCCACCAGGATGTCCTGTCTTTTCCATGGGCCCAAAGCAATGGAGCCAGTGGACCATGGATTGAAACCTCTGAAACTGTGAGCCAAAACAAACCTTTACTCCTTTAAGTTGTTTTCTTGGGTATTTTGTTAGCAAAGCTAACATATCATCTACTGATCACTACCTTTTATTTAATAATGCTGACTTACAACCTAATTGTAAATGGCTATCACTTAGCGTGACCCTAGTGTTTTCCTACAAAGCTTAATTTTAAAATTTTACATCTTTCCATTAGCATGAAACTAAATCCCAAAGCACATTTGGACATTTAACTACCCTCCAAATGTGGCTCACTTGAGAGTAGTATTGCATCTACGACTTTTGTGGATTACTTTTATCTAGATTTTCTTTCAATTTTCTGATAGTGTTTAATTTCTTTTTTCCTTTCTTTTGTTTTCAAATCAAGGAGAATATTCTTTCACACAGCCAAAGTCTCCTCGAGTCTCCTTGGTTTGTTTTTATTTGTTTTGGGTTTTGTGTGTGTGATTTTTGTTTTTGTTTTGTTTTTTTGGGTACTGGGGATCGAACTTAGGACCTTGCGCTTGTGAGGCAGACACAGTGCCACTGAGCTAAATCCCCAGCCCTGTTTTTTGTTTTTTGAGACAAGGTCCTGCTATGTAGCCCAGGCTGGCCTCTAACTCATGGCAATCCTCCCGCCTCAGGCTCCCAAGTGCTGGGATAACAGGAGTGCACTACCATACCTGGCTTCATTTGTTTTGTTTTGTTTTGTTTTTATATTTCCATGCTGGGGATGGATCCCAGGACCCTGTGCATACTAAGTATGCTCTCCAGGACTGAGTAGCATCCCAGCCCTCTGCAGCCTCTCATATGCCACATGCCCTGCTACTGTATTTCTGAGTCCCAGGTTGATCTAAATCTCTGAAAAAAACAGAGAAGGAGGCTAGATCCTTGTGTTGCCACTGAGTGAAGGGAGCAGGGTCTTTCATTTAGAACATTGGATTTATGGCACTAGACATTGCCTGGCCTCACACTTGGATGGAGTCAGCACCCACCAATGCCCATTTACCATCTATGTGTCTCTAGTTCTTACTCTCTTGCTCTTCACTGATAATCTCTGTCATCACATTCTTAAAGAAAGAAATCTCCCCAGGTTCAGGAATAGAATGGTGCATTGGTTAAAAACATGGAATCTGGAGGCAGACAGAACAGGATTCAAATCCCTGCTCTACTCTTTATAGTTCTGTGACTTTAGGCAAGTCACTCAGTATCTGAGCCTCAGTTTTTCTTACTCATTTTTCTCATTTAATAATGAGAATAGTAATAATAATCTCTGACTAATGGGGTTGTCAAGATAAAACAAAATAATACATATCAAACATTAGCAATGTCCTTAGATGTAACTTTGTCATGGGAAGTCTGGGGATGTTTGGTAATATTATTGGTATTAACTTATTGGTACTAAGTGGCATCACTATTAATTTATGTTCACAATCATAGAAGCTTAACAGCATCTTTCACTCCTTCCTGGCTTCTATCTTAGCAATTGCATGCTGCACACATCCAAACCAGCTACATAACTCCAGAGCCTCTCTTAATACCCCCCTCCATTCTATCCCCATCATCACCAACCTACCTCACGTCTGAGTACCTGTCACCCAGATGCCTAGGCACCTGTTGATCCATCCTCTACAGCCTGAGGAGCAGGGCTGCTTCACTTACACAAAGATCTGCAGTGTCTTTCTGTGGCTCTTTACATAATCCTTCCTTCCCTGGCCTGAGCTCAACCACTCCAGAGTTTGACAGTAACTAATCTTGCCAGATTCATCTGTTACTACAGTTCCCAGCATCTCCAGCCCTCCAGCCAGATGGTACTCTCCAGTATTTCTCAGATGCATTCTATCTTCTCCTGTCTTGGTACTATGATTAATTCTGCATAGGATCCCTTTCCTCTGCCCGCTTTTTCTGCCAAACCAAATCTCACACATCCTTGAATACTGAATTCAGGTGTTCCTCAAGGAGTTACATGTCTATTTGACTGCCACAACATTATCTCTTCTCCCTTACACTATAGTTGAGACTTGTCTCTCTAGATATGAACATCTTTGAGAAGGGAAAAAAATACAATCACACATTGTGTCTCCTAGTCTATTGACTTTAGCATACAGCAGAGGCCAATACAAACATTAGAATGTAAATGTCCATTGACTGTTTTTGTTAATTTTTAAAATAATTAAACATAATTTATCACAGAGTTATACTCCTCTCAACTCTTGCCAACACTGCAATGAGTCAGAAATATATTATAATCATCATAGAATTCTCAAGGAATCTTGTCAAATCATGACTAAGGTCATCTATCCCCTCCCCAATGATGACAATACTTTTCCCTATAATCTGAAGGTTTGTGAAGATGTTATCACACAGTGGCCAAGAATAGAGATCCTCCTACTCAGTATCCTCTGGACTTCCAGTAAACCAGTGGTTCAGTTTCTCCATTTTCTATGGAATCTTCATCATGCTTATTGTCTATGAGGAATATCCGGAAGGGGCTTGCTTCATGCTTGAGTTTGCACTGGGGACACAGGAAATACTGAACCTAAAATAGTCCCAGCAAGGTGTGGTGGCACATGCTTGTAATCCCAGCATTCTGGGAGACTTAGGCAGGAGGATCACAAATTTGAGCCCAGCTGAAACAACTTAGTAACTTACCAAGTCACTGTCTCAAAATCACAAATAAAAAAGGCTGGGTATGTAGCTTCGTGGGAAGGAATGTGATGGAAGCCATGAACGCCCAGCATAGGAAACAAATGGAATCAGGAAAAGAGACATTTCTTAAAAATAGCAAGGAACCATGAGAAATCAATCCAGCAGCTGCTAGATGACGCAAAGAAGAATAACATAAGATTGATCGGACTCAATGAAAAAGGAGGAGATAGCGCAAATGACATTAAAAAACTGTTCTCAGAAGTAATAGCAGAAAACTTCCCAAACAGAAAAAAGAATTTGACATACAGATAAGTGAGGCATATAGGACTCCAATTAGCCATGATCAAAAAAGTCTTCCCCAAGGCATATAATAGTCAAGATTCCAGAAATTGAACACAAGAACAGAATATTAAGGGCTGTTAGGGAAAAGAAACAAATCACCTATAAAGGAAAGCCCACAAGAATCACAGCATACTTCTTTTTCTTTTTTTTTTTTTTTGCACTATTAAATTTAAGCATTGTTTTGCTTAAATTCTTTTATTGGTACATTTTAGGTATACAATACATTTACATTTATCATTGGGTGCTTGTAACTGTGCATGATGTATCTTGGTTCTTATTTTCTCCCCATTCCCTGCGCTCCCTCCCCCCTTCCCTATTTACAAAGACTTTGTTTCCATTTTTTCCTTTTCTCATAATTTTTCCTTTCCCTTCTTTCCTTTCCCCTTCCCTTCCCACTTCTCCTACCCCTTTGGAACTTTTCTTCCTATTTCAATTTTTCAATTGTTCGTTTAAATTATTTTAATCCTTATTTACACTTTCAGTTTCTCACACTAGAGAAGCTATTTGGTATTTACACATGTGTGCCCTATTTATTTCACTTAAGAGTATGGCCTCAATATGCATCCATTTAGCTATAAATGTCTCTAGTTTCTCATTCTTTATGGCTGAGTAATACTCCATTTTATTAAAAAAACCCCACATCTTCTTTATCCAGTTTCCAGTTGATGGGCAATTGGGCTGTTTCCAAGCTTTAGCTATTACAAACTGTGCTGCTATAAACATAGGTGCACATATATCGCTGTGGTATGATTCTTTTTATTTTTTTAGTTTTTTTATTGGTACATTTTAGGTGTACAATTTGTTTACATTTATCATTGGGTGTTTGTACCTGTACATGATATATCTTGGTTCTTATTTTTTTCCCCATTACCTGTGTGCCTTTCAACCCCCCGCCCTTCCCTATTTACATAGATTTCATTTCCTTTTTTTTTCCTTTTCTCACAGTTTTTCCTTTCCCTCTTTTCCTTTCCCCTTCCCCTCCCTTCACTTCTTTGTCTTTGGACCTTTTTTCCTATTTCAAATTATCAATTATTCATTTTAATCATTTTAACCCTTGTTTACTCTATCAGTTTCTCACACTAGAGAAACTATTTGGTATTTACACATGTTTGTCCTATTTATTTCCCTTAAGAGTATGGCCTCGATATGCATTCATTTAGCTATAAATGACTCTAGTTTTTCGTTCTTTATGGCTGAGTAGTACTCTATTTTATTTAAAAAAAAAACACACATTTTCTTTATCCAGTTTCCAGTTGATGAGCACTTGGGCTGCTTCCAAGCTTTAGCTATTACAAACTGTGCTACTATAAACACGGGTGCACATATATCACTGTGATATGATTCTTTTAATTCTTTGAGGAAGATACCCAGCAGGGGAATAGCTGGGTCATATGGGACCTGTAGTCCTAGTTCTTTGAGGTAGCTCCATACTGATTTCCACAGTGGTTGCACCAATCTGCACTCCCACCAACAATGGAGAAGGGATCCTTTCTCCCCACAACCCCGCCAGCATTTGTTATTTGTTGATTTCTTGATAGTAGCCATTCTTTCTGGGGTGAGGTGGAATCTCAGGGTTGTTTTCATCTGCATCTCTCGAATGACCAGTCATGTTGAACATTTTTTCATATATTTGTTTGCTGCTTTTACTTCTTTGTCTGAGAAATGTCTGTTCATTTCAGATGCCCATTTTTGAATTGGGTCTTTGAATTTGGGGGGTCTGATTTTTTTCAATTCTTTATATATTCTAGATAGTAGTCCTTTGTCTGAGGTACAGCTGCTAAAATTTTTTTCCCATATTGTAGGTTGTCTGTTAGCTCTGTTGGTGGTTTCTTTTGCAGTGCAGAAGCTTTTTAATAAGATGAGATCCCAGTTGTTGATTCTTTCTGCTAGTTCCTGTGCTGCTGAGGTTTTGTTCATAAAGTCTTTTCCTATGCCAATGTCTTCAAGAGTTCTACCTAACTTCTCTTCCAGCAACTTTAGTGTTTCTGTCTTAATATTTAGATCTTTAATCCACTTCAATCTTAGTTTAGTGCATGGTGATAGGTATGGGTCTAGTTTTAATCTTTGGCAGGTTGAAATCCAGTTTTTCCAACACCATTTATTAAATAGGCTACCTTTCCTCTGATGCTGGTGGTTGGCTCTTTTGTCAAAGATGAGGTGGCTGAATATGTCTGGAGTTGTTTCTGCATCTTCTAATCTATTCTACTGATCCTTAAGTCTGTTCCTTTGCCAGTACCATGCTGATTTTATCACAGTAGCTTTGTAGTATAGTTTCAAATTGGGGATTGTGATACCCCCAGCCATGTCTCTGTTGCTTAGAATTGCTTTAGCTATCCTAGGTCTCTTATGGTTCCGAATGAATTTTTGGATTGTTTTCTCTAGTTCTGTGAAGTATACTGTTGGAATTTCAATTGGCATTGCATTGAATCTATATAGTTTTGGAAGTATGGTCATTTTCACTATATTGGTTCTTCCTACCCAGGAGAAGGGATGTCTTTCCATTTTCTTGTATTCTCTTTGATCTCTTTTTTCAGAGTGCTGTAGTTTTCACTGTAGAGGTCTTTTGCTTCCTTTGTTAGATTGATTCCTAGATATTTCATTTTTTTGGATGCTATTGTAAAAGGAATTGTTTCCCTATTTCTCTCTCAGTGAGTCTGTTATTTGTGTACAAGAAGGCTATTGTTTTCTGAGTGTTGACCTTGTATCCAGCTACTCTACTGAATCTGTCAATTAAGTCTAGAAGTCTTCTGGCAGAGTTTTTTGGGTCTTCTATGTAAAGTATCATATCATCAGCAAATAATGACAGTTTAACTTCTTCTTTTCCCATCATTATTCCTTTTACTTCTTTCTCTTTTCTAATTGCTGTGGCTAATGTTTCCAGAACTATATTGAACAGGAGTGGTGATAGTGGGCATCCTTGTCTTGTTCCCAATTTTAGCATGAAAGTTTTCAGTTTTTGACCATTTAGTATGATATTGGCTGTTGGTTTTTCATAGATAGCCTTAATCAGGTTAAGAAAAAGACCTGCTATTCCAATTTTCTGTACAGTTTTTATCATGAATGGGTGCTGGATTTACTACACTTGATCTTAGCCAAAAGGCAGAGAAGCAATAATGGGTGCTGGATTTTGTCGAATGCCTTTTCTGCATCTATTGAGATGATCATATGGTTTTTGTCCTTGACTCTGTTAATATGGTGTATTACATTTATTGATTTATGAATGTTGAACCATCCTTGCATCCCTGGGATAAATCCGACTTGGTCAGGGTGTATGATCTTCTTGATGACCCTCTGTATTCTGTTTGCCAGTATCTTGTTGAGAATTTCTGCATCTATGTTCATTAGGGAGATTGGCTTGTAGTTCTCTTTTTGATTTGGGTCTTTCCCTGGTTTTGGAATCAAAGTAACACTTGCTTCCAGGAATGAATTTAGAAGCCTTGCTTCCCTTTCAATTTCCTTGATGAGTTTAAAGAGTAATGGCGTTAGTTCTTCAAATGTCTTGTAAAATTCAGCAGGGAAGCCATCTGGACCCGGGCTTTTCTTTCTTGGTAAATATTTTCAATATTTACAAACAAATATTCAATTTCACTCATGGTAATTTGGGTGTTTAGAATTTCTATATCTTCTTCATTTAACTTTAGCAATTTTTATGTATCTAGGAATCTGCCCATTTCTTCTGTGTTTTCCATTTTATTGGAGTAGAGGTTCTCAAAGTAGGTATTGATGATCCTCTGGATTTCTGTTGGATCTGTTGTGACTTCACCTTTTTCATTCTTAATTGCATGTATTTGTGCCTTTTCTTTCCTTTTTTTTGATAAGGTTGGCTAAAGGTTTATCGATTTTATTTATTCTTTCAAAAAACTAACTCTTTGATTCATTGATTTTTTGTATTGTTCTCTTAGTCTCCATTGCATTGATTTCTGCCCTGATCTTTATAATTTCCTCTCTTGTGTGGGCTTTGGGTTTGTTATGCTCTTCTTTTTCTAGGAACTTGAGGTTCTGCATTAGGTTATTTATCTGAGTTTTCTCTGTTTTCCTAATATGGGCATTCACTGCTCTGAATTTCCCGCCTAGAACTGCTTTCATTGTGTCCCATAGATTCCTGTATGTTGTACTGGCATTTTCATTTACTTGTAGAAACTGTTTAATTTCTTCTTTAATTACTTCTGTGACCCATTGGTTGTTCAAGAGGGTGTTATTCAGTTTCTATGTGTTTGTTGGGTTTTGTGGTTTCTTATGTTATTGATCTCCAATTTTATTGCACTATGGTCTGATAATATACAGGGGGTTACTTCAATTCTTTTACATTTACTTAGACATGCCCTATGAGCTAGCATGTGGCCTATTCTGGAGAATGACCCATGTGCAGCCGAAA